>NC_081358.1:70532514-72932514 GCF_030684315.1 Stegostoma tigrinum | reverse complement strand
TTTTTACTGGCCTTTTAGTTAACTGAGTTTTTCTTTCAAAGTTGAAAGATGAAATGGAAGACTGCCTTTTTTTACATACCGTATTGTCACTGTCCGTCATTGGTTTTATCCAATCCAAAGGGAGTTAGCAGGCATGGAAGTGCCACGGCTTGGCATGAAAGGCCACAGTGAGTGGGTGAGACATTGCTTGCCAGGTGTGCCGTGAGGACCTGCACCCTTATAAAGTGATCCTGCAAAATCAGAAAGCCAGGGCTTTCAATCCTGGCTGCCACTTGCACCCCTCCAAGGAGTCTCCCTGAATCTATGAAATGCCAGGCCACTTTGTTTACTGGATTATCACCAGTCTCCTGTGGAGAGCCATTTAATAAAAATATGGGATCAAACAAGATTAACAATGGGATATTTATATTTTGTGATTCAGTCATGGGATGTGTCTACCATTGACTGGGCCAGCATTTGAACTGAGAGCCTCACGAGGCCATTTTGGAGGACAGTGAGGAGTCTGCCATATTGCTGTACGTCTGGAGTCACGTGTAGGCCAGGCCAAGTAAGGACAATGGTTTTCCTTGCTCAAAGGATTTACTCTTTATTCATTCACAGGATGTGAGCATTGCTGGCTGGGCCAGCATTCATTGCCCATCCCTAATTGCCCAAAGGGCAGTTAAGCATCAACCACATGTAGACCAGACAAGATAAGGATGGCAGTTTTCCTTCCTTAAAGGACATTAACAAATCTGATGGGTTTTTATGACAACCAACACCACTAGGCTTTTAATTCCAGATTTTTTATTATTGAATTCAAATTCCACAATCCAGGTTTAAGAACATTACATGGGTTTCTGGATTACTAGCCCAGTGACAATATCACTATGCCATTGCTTCCCCAGTTTAATGAACATAGGGATATAAAGAGAGTATTGTACCAATGGCTGACTTCTCTTAACTGAGAAGAACATTTTTTTTTAATGGAATTACAATGAATAAAACTAAAACTAGTCAATACAGTACAAGTTTTTTTATTGACCCAAGGAGTCAAACACTCTACCAGGATTCTTACTCTATTTAGATAAGATTCTTAGAAGTGACCAGAACAGCATCCATTGTAAAGAAACAATTTGCATTTATATGATGCTTCTCATACCCTCACGATGTCCCAAAGTGATTCATTGTCAATTAATTATTTCTGAAATATAACCAGTTATTTTTGCAGGGGGAAACAATAGGCAATCAGTGAGACAATTGACAGATTAATTTGTTTTGGTGGTGTTGAAGCATCATGTAGTAAAATGAAAAGCTCTAGGGACGAGTGAATAAAGGATGGTTATGCATTTATATAATGTATAATCACATTTCAGAAATGTCCCAGAGCATTTCATGTACAATTAATTACTTTGAAGGCAAGTAACTTGTTAAATGCAGCAGCCAAGGTACACGTGCCTGTTGTAAAATCCCGCAAACAGTACTTGGATACATAGCCGCAAAATGTATTTCTGTTGGTGACATTTGATTGTAGGGTTTTTTCCTGCGAAAGTGGGAAGGGACCAATAGTTATAACACCAGTGGTGCAATGCTTTGGGATATTCAATATAAAGTCTACATAACTGGTCTGTTATGCCACTCCTCTTAAGTGCAACATTTATAGATGTCAGCACTGCTTCTGTACAGTTCAAACTGTATTGCACATTTGGGTGTAAGATTTAAACTTGTAACCTGTTGGCTAAGACTGATGCATTATTTATCTAGTAATCAGCTTCACTAATACAAAGAATAAAAATGTTTAAACAAGGAAGTCAAGAGCTATGTGGAACAGACCGAAATGTTGAACTGAGACCATAAAAAAGATCAGCAATGATCTAAATGAATGTCGGCGCAGGCTTAAAGGGCCTCAGGGATCTCAGATTCGAGTGCATGAGTGACATAAATTAGTATTCAGGTACCATAAGTATTTAAAGGCTAATGGAAGTCCATATCGATGTGGCCATTTCAGTGATTGCAGAATCAGTCTTTATCAAGATTTGCTCTGGACTCCAACCCTTAAGTTTGTACGAGGCTTCGGCTAGACTGAGAACCTGTACCAGGAACCCTTACAGATTAAGGGTACAACTTCAGTTCCAGTCCCTCAGTGCAGTGCTCATGTAAATAAAGGGTGTCTTAGTAAGGGGATTAAAAAAAGGAACGAGCATCAGGATTGTTCATTCATTCTGAGATCTGGCTCAGAGGGAGCTGGATCAGTGTCAAGGACTCTCCATTGAAGGGTGACTTGGTAACAGGATACCGACCTCCTGTGGAGTTATTTCAGTGGTGGTGAAATTCGATCGCAACAGTCATCTTTGAGTTGGGGCAAGCATTTCTGGCATCATGCCGTTATTTGGGAAGCATGACTCGTTTAACCCTGCCATTGAAGACTTGGCCCAGTATGTGGAAAGAACGCATTTTTTCAGGGCAAATGATGTTGGGACAAATGAGAAGCAGCAAGTAATTCTGATTGCTTGTGGGCACACAGCTCTTTTGGTAATTCATCTAACTCCTCTTGAGGCACCAGATACTAAAACCTGTCAAGAGATACAACTTTACATCCCCAAGCCTCCTCTAATTCTGAGATGCAATTAGTTTTACTTGGCAATTCGATAGCCAGGGGAAGTCCATAATCGGGATTTTTAACCAGGTTAAAGTGATTGGCAGAGGAATGTGACTTTAGTTTAACCCTTCATGAGACGTTGAGAGACAGTTTAGTACGTGGGATTAATAAAATAACCATGCAAAAACACCTAATAGCTGAAGACCAACTGCACTTTAACAGGCAGTAGAACTAGCTTTATCATTGGGAAAATGTGGCAAGTGGAGCATATGAGTTACTGGGTATTGCAATGGAAGTGGATACCGTCACCAGCCTGACTGAACTTGGGGAGCACCACTTGAGTGAAGGCAATTGCGCAGCCCCATTCAGGACTTGGCCTGAACAGAGGGACTCAAGCTTAGTCCACGGCAAAAGCCCAAAATAAATCCAAGTCTCGGCTGAACAGTTAAAATTTTCTTCAGGATCCTAGCTGGCAAGCCATTGTGGTTGCTACCAATGTATGGACTTGAGGTAGGAAAAGGGACCCTATTGACTTAAATTGAATTAGAGAACACATTGGCCGGTATGTAGGGGAGTGTGCATGCTGGGAGGTCCTCCTGTATCTGGTTTAGAACTGTTAAATTGCTTAATAACATCGAGATCAGAGCCAATCAAAATAAACACCTGGTTGTAATGGAGGTTGATGACTGGAGTGGCCATTTCTGTGATCGCACAGCCAGTGTTTATCAAAATTCACTCTAGACTCCAACTCTTAAATTTGTGCCAGACCTCAGCTAGGCTGAGAACCTATACCAGGGAACCATTTATAGATGAAGGGTTCCTCGGTCTCTTATGAGAAGCAGCTGGTTCCATTACCACTGGTTGTACTAAAAGGCTCAGGCCTAAGTTTGATGGGTGAAATTGGTTGAAAAAAGATTCATTTCAATTGGCTCAACATTTTTTCATTAGAAAATGGCTGCTTTAGTGAAGTCCTACATAAATACCCAGAAGGTTTTCAAGAAAATCAAGGGACTATCAAAGGACCCGATACCACCTTGCATGTTGATCAGGAAGCAACTCCACGATTCTGCAAGACACACCCAGTGCCATTTGCCTTGCAGGCAAAAGTAGAGGCAGAAATCAGAATGCTGGAAAGAAAAGGAATTGTCAAACCAATCCAATTTTTAGAATGGGCAGCACTAGTCATACCAATTGTGAAGCCCAGCAAGTCAGTTCACCTTTTGTGGGGACTGTAAACAAACAGTAAACTGCCTTTCCGAGCTGGATAAATGCCTCCCATAGAGCATTTTATTACCAGAGCTGATGGTGGTGAAGTGCGGGGGGCTCTCCTTCACAAAGCTGTACTTGCAATTGCAATTAGATGAGGATTCCCAGAAGTATGCTACAATTAATGCCTATAAGGGTTTGTATCGGTATATGAGACCGCCATTTGGGGTATTGTCAGCCTGTGCAATTTTTCAGCAGATGGAGAACATTTAACGAGGTCTACCTCAGGTTGCCATTTGTCTAGATAATGCAATAATATCAGGGAAGATCAAAAAGGAGCACTTGGAGAACTTGAATACAGTCCTTAAACATATAGTCCTTAAGTTTCTCCGAGGCAGGCCTATTGCCTCAGAAGGGAAAAATGTGTGTTTCAGGCACCACAAGTGACCTATTTAGGCTGTTACAAGATAAAGTAAGGGCAGTTAAAAGGTCCTCTGGCTCCCACATCTGTACCGGAGTTTAGGTCTTTCCTTGGGCTGGTGTATTAAACAGAAAGTTCATAGATACGCTAGCTTCCATCTACCTTTGCAGCAATACTTAAAAAAGAGGATAGCCTTGGAAATGCTCGCATAGCCAAGCCAAAGCTTTCAAGGAAGTAAAGAAACAGATAGCATCCTGTAAGGTGTTGGCACACCAACAAGTGAGATCTGGTATTGACATGTCGTGACTCCGTGTACAGCATCAGTGTAGTATTAATTCATAGGTGGCCCAATGGAGAAGAACGTTCAATAGTGTCTGCATCAAGGGCTTTGTCTAATGCAAAGTATAAATATGCCCAAATATAGATAGAAGATTATGTAGTCATATTTGGAGTTGCTAAGTTCCCTCAATATCTCTTACAGATGTAAATTTGTAATAATAGACCACAAATCCCTGCTGGATCTACTTAAAGAAGACAAGGAAGCGCTGTCCATAGCTTCAGGCCAAATTCAGTGTTGGGCTCTAATACTTAAGTGTGTATAATTGCAAGTCCAAACATCGTCTAGGAGGCCAAATAGCAGCTGCAGATGCATTGAGTCACCTCCTGCTGGCAGAAACACCACTGGTTTGTACTAATATTAGAAGAATCCATAATGGTTTTAAGCAGCTTGTGGTGATTGGGGAAACCAAAGAGTTGTCACAAGCAAATTTGAAACCCTTCTGGACCTGGAGAGACCAGATGGCATATTAATATGGGAGGAAGAGAGATTGTCTTTAGCAAATGTATTCGCCAGGTACTGGCGGAACTCCACCAGGGTCATCCAGTGATTTCCAAAATGAAGGTGTTGGTGAGAAGTTATGTCTGGTGGACAGGATTGGGTGCAGACGTAACTGCGTTGACACTCTGAACATTGCCCCATCAACAAAGGCAAAAATTACCATCAGCAGCTCCCCCACAATGGTGGGAATGGCTGAGTAAACCCTGGACTCAGATACACATTGACAATGCAGGACCTTTAATAGGCTGAATGTTTTTAGTCATTTTGGATGCCCACTCAAAGTGACTGGGATTGTTCAGAGTTTTTGTCAAACAACGGGAGGCCGATAGAAAAGGTACATGCACCTTTTGCAACATACGGACTCCCAGAAGTCTTGGTCACAGATAATGTGCCGTGGTTGACCAGCAGGGAATTTTGAGTCTTTCCTAAAGTGGAATGGTATTCAACATATAAGTTCAGCTGCATACCATCCAACTTCCAATGGCCTGGCAAACTTTGATGGCAGACTTCAGGAAACAGCTTACAGCTTCACTAGATACCAAACTGTCCTGGTTCCAGTTTGAATATAGGACCACCCCTCGTGCAACTGCAGGGATAGCTCCAATAGAATTGTTCATAGGGAGGTTAAATCTGATCTTCTTGGAACTGGGGGTGGAAGGGTGAAACAGCATCAGAAACACCAATGCCAGACGAAGACTCCACTAAGCAAGAGAGATTACTTCAGGGGATGAAGTTTGGTGTAGGGCTATTAGCATGGTTCCCGCATTCGTAAGCGGCGTGGTTGAAACCAGGTCAGGCCTGGTGCTGTGTAAAGTTTGTGTAGTTTCAATGGTTCTGAACAAAAACATAGACCATAGGAAAGTTCCAAACATGCAAACAGTGTGGGGACAACAAATGTCCAACCCCTTTGACAGCCTTTCCAACAGTTCTGAAATCCATGGATTCTCCTTATTTGTCAAGTGTTGAAGATACCTCAAAATCTGAGATGGACGTTGTAAATGTTGCCCCTTTAAAACCTTTGCTGTCTGAAGAAGCAAATGAGTTTCTTCCAAGATACTCTGGGTGCAAGAAATGAGCTGCTGTGCATTACATGCTGCCCGTTATCAGAGGTGGAGTTGGAGGGCCCTGACCTGGTGTTAGACCATAAGACATAGGAGTGGCAGTAAGGCCATTCAGCCCAACAAGTCCATTCCACCATTTAAATCATGGCTGATGGGCATTTCAACTCCACTTTCCTGCACTCTCCCTGTAGCCCTTGATTCCTTGTGAAATCAAGAATTTGTCGATCTCCCCAGGAGGAGCTACCAAAAGAGGCTGGCATCAGAGGGGTGGCAGTATAATGGTTGCAACTAGGTTAGCCAGTTGGGTCTCACAGAATATGAATTCCCTGATTGAGCCAGATTAACAGCCCTGGCTGACAGATACGTACAGGACTGCCACACATGCTGTTCACTCTGACAGCTGGGTTTGGAAGTCAAGGACTCTACACGTGTAAATAACGGGTGACTTGGTGATGGGATACCAGCTTCCGTGGTGGGAACCAGGCTAGGTCATCATTGGAGCATGTGATTCCGGCCCCAGCTCCTTGCTGGAAGGTTCACAAATGACATGTACAGACTAGTAATGGATTGCCAGACTGAGAGTATCATTCAGTTTAGTCCAGGGAGCCTAATGTTGGCATATCTGCAAATACCTGTGAATTGTTGAAGCAATAGCGATTAATAGGTACTTTATCAAAATATGTAGAATATGTTTAAATGATGAGGATTTATGAAGTAAGATTTAAGATTCCTACAGATTAATGAGGTAAGTAATTAGAACTTCAAACTAATCCAAAGATTATATTTGAAATTTACTGCAGAAACATTAACAGATGTACAAGAAACCACTCGACACAGTGTTGAATATTTGGAACAAATAATTAAGTTGGCAATAGGGGCCAAGAGCATTGAAATACTCAAAATACAGCTTGACATGCTTGATATGGGTTTTTTTAATGAAGGGTTGAGCTTCACTGAACTAAAACGACTGTTTCTTATACAGGTGAGCAAAACCGTTCAACCAGCTCATTGTTTATATATCCAGGATCCCACAATCAGATAATTCAACTGCTGCAGAAATAATTCGAGGATTTTTGACACCTGAATACTACCTTGAAACCATTCCAGCTTAACACCATTAATGTGAAAAAGTGTTTTTCAACATGCGTCCTGCCTTTTACTTTGTAGCTCAATCTTCTGTAACTAGAATATTAATCAATTCTATTCAGCATTGCATGTTAGCTGCTCTTACTGAGGCCACTTCTCATTCATTTATTTAAAAATGGAGGTTTTGGGGTTTTCCAACATTTCCCTGAAGCCAAGTCATCTAATTATTACAGTCATGTGCAACACTTGCTTTAAAAAAATACACTTGACCATTTCCTTTTAGTTTCAGTGCCCAGAACTGAATGAACATATCAGATTCAGTGTGACTGCCTCGGACATTTGAGAGTTAATCTGAACACTGTTTGCTTTGTTGATTGCTGCTCCATAAGCACTGGATTTAGTTGGAATGGATTTCCTACCACATCAAGATCTCTTTCCTCTATTCTGTTCTACAGCATTCATTGAGTTACAATGCTTTCTTTCTCCGAAGTATAACATAGAACATTACAGCACAGTACAGGCCCTTCAGCCCTAGATGTTGTGCCGACCTGCCATACCGATCTCAAGCCCATCTAACCTACACTATTCCATGTACGTCCATATGCTTATCCAATGACAACTTAAATGTACCTAAAGTTGGTGAATCTACTACCATTTCAGGCAAAGCGTTCCATTCCCTTACTACTCTCTGAGTAAAGAAACTACCTCTGACATCTGTCCTGTATCTTTCACCCCTCAATTTAAAGCTATGCCCCCTCGTGCTCGCCATCACCATCCTAGGAAAAAGGCTCTCCCTATCCACCCTATCTAACCCTCTGATTATTTTATATTTTTCAATTAAGTCACCTCTCAACCTTCTTCTCTCTAATGAAAACAGCCTCAAGTCCCTCAGCCTTTCCTCGTAAGACCTTCCCTCCATACCAAGCAACATCCTAGTAAATCTCCTTTGCACCCTTTCCAAAGCTTCCACATCCTTCTTATAATTCGGTGACCAGAACCGTACGCAATACTCCAAGTGCGGCCGCACCAGAGTTTTGTACAGCTTCACCATAACCTCTTAGTTCCAGAACTCGATCCCTCTATTAATGAAAGCTGTATGCCTTCTTAACAGCCCTGTCAACCTGGGTGGCAACTTTCAAGGATCTGTGTACATGGACACTGAGATCTCTCTGCTCATCTACACTACTAAGAATCTTACCATTAGCCCTGTACTTTGCCTTCTGGTTACTCCTACCAAAGTAGATCACCTCACACTTGTCTGCATTAAACTCCATTTGCCACCTCTCAGCCCAGCTCTGCAACTTATCTATGTCTCTCTGCAACCTACAGCATCCTTTGTCACTATCCACAACTCCACCGACCTTAGTGTCGTCTGCAAATTTACTAACCCGTCCTTCTACACCCTCATCCAGGTCATTTATAAAAATGACAAACAGCAGTGGACCCAACACCGACCCTTGCAGTACACCACTAGTAACTGGTCTCCAGGATGAACATTTCCCATCAACTACCACCCTCTGTCTTCTTTCAGCAAGCCAATTTCCGATCCAAACTGCTATATCTCCCACAATTCCATTCCTCTGCATTTTGTACTGTAGCCTATTTTGGGGAACCTTATCGAACGCCTTGCTGAAATCCATATACACCACATCAACTAGTTTACTCTCATCTCCCTGTTTGGTCACCTTCTCAAAGAACTCAATATGGTTTGTGAGGCACGACCTTCCTCTCTCAAAACCGTGCTGACTATCCCTAATCAACTTATTCTTTTCTAGATGATTATAAATTCTATCCCTTATAACCTTTTCCAACACTTTACCAACAACTGAGGTAAGGCTCACTGGTCTATAATTACCAGAGTTGTCTCTACTCCCCTTCTTGAACAGGGGAACCACATTTGCTATCCTCCAGTCATCTGCCACTATTCCTGTAGACAATGACGAGTTAATGACATGCTCTGCATTGAATTTCAACCACAGCGTTTGTGCCTGCTTGAAAAGTTTTCCATACTTCTATCTCTCATCAGACTCCATTGCTTCTAACTTGAGTCTGTTTCACGAACTAATACCTGATTATTTCCCTTCAAGTCAATTTGTTATCTCGTATCTCACTCGCCTGCATGCTCCTTTTATGCTAAAACATCATTAGAGGTAAAATTGGTCAATTCCAGAAGATTGAAAAAAGTTCATGGTGAATTGGCATTTGACAAGGTGAGGGCCCATGGTGTTCGAGGTGAGCTACCGGCTTGGATTGAGGATTCGCTGTCTGACAGAAGGCAGAGAGTTGGGATAAAAGACTCTTTTTCGGAATGGCAACTGGTGACGAGTGGTGTCCCGCAGGGTTCAGTGTTGGGGCTGCAGCTGTTCACCTTATATATTAATGATCTGGATGAAGGGACTGGGGGCATTCTGGCGAAGTTTGCCAATGAGACGAAGTTAGGAGGACAGGCAGGTAGTACTGAGGAGGTGGGGAAGCTGCAGAAAGATTTAGACAGTTTAGGAGAGTGGTCCAGGAAATGGCTGATGAAATTCAACGTAAGCAAATGTGACATTTTGCACTTTGGAAAAAAGAATACAGGCATGGACTATTTTCTAGATGAGAAAATTCATAAAGGAGAAGTACAAAGGGATCTGGGAGTGTTGGTCCAGGGTTTTCTAAAGGTTAACTTGCAGGTAGAGTCCGTGATTAAGAAAGCAAATGTAATGTTGTTGTTTATCTCGAGGGTTGGAATATAAAAGCAGCGATGTGCTTCTAAGACTTTATAAAGCCCTAGTTAGGCACCATTTAGAATACTGTGTCCAATTCTGGGCCCCACACCTCTGGAAGGACATATTAGCCTTGGAGCGTGTCCGGCGGAGATTCACGTGGATGATCCCTGGAATGGTAGGTTTAACGTACGATGAACGGCTAAGTATCCTGGGATTGTACTCATTAGAGTTTAGAAGGTTGAGGGGAGATCTAATAGAAGCTTACAAGATAATGTATGGCTTAGAAGGGGTGGATGCTGGCAAGTTGTTTCCGTTAGGCGGGGAGACTAGGACCCGTGGACACAGCCTTAAAATTAGAGGGGGTAAATTTAAAACGGAAATGAGACGACATTTCTTCAGCCAGAGAGTGGTGGGCTTGTGGAAATCATTGCCACGGAGTGCAGTGGAGGCTGGGACGTTGGATGCCTTCAAGGCAGAGATCGAAAAATTCTTGATCTCACAAAGAATCAAGGGCTGTGGAGAGATTGCAGGGAAGTGGAGTTGAAATGCCCGTCAGCCATGATTAAAATGGCGGAGTGGACTTGATGGGCTGAAGGGCCTTACTTCCACTCCTATGTCTTATGGTCTTATGGACTCATTTTTCATTGCTACCAATCCTTGTTAAATTCAAAGTTCACTCGGAGATATTTGATTTTTTTTTTGGATGCTTGTTTCCCAGTCTCACTATACTTTCAGTTAGTTTGAAATTGTAATTTTTGGCAATACTTCCCAGATCAATTGAAAAGTATAAGATTTTCATTGTGGGAAAAATCAACTGTGAGTCCATTTTGTGCTGCTGGCATTAATTAGTTTCAACCCCTAAAAATCAAAGCATTGAGGATCTGACGTTCCTTCTAGACTTCTCAACCCTATCATCATGCTCAGATACAGGTCAAAAGCTTCCATTGTATGGTGAATATGAACACCCTTTTATCAACAGGGGAATGATTTTAAGTAATAAGTTTCATGACTATAGAATATGCACTATCAATTAAAAAGAAGACAGCTGCTAATTTTTGGATAATTAATTGAGGTTATACACTAATTAAAATGGAAGAAAAAATTTTTGGAATAAATATGAAAATTAATTGATCACAAAGGGGCCTTGCTTGAGACGAGGGATGACAGCTTGGGGGGATTTGAGAAAACAGCTTACCATCGCTTTCCCAAGTATAACTAGTGACAGGCAATAAAATCTGACCCACCATTGATGCCCATATCCAGTGAGTGAAGAAAAAGGCGAAAAAATATCATCCTCCCCATAGCTAGCCACATTCCAGCTGGAGATGTGTGTCAGTCAGTATGCCCCTCCACCTGCAGTCTCTTCTGTGGTGTACAGAATCTGGGTGTATATTAAGGATCTCACAGGTAGTGTGCTTCTCACCACTAGCCAAGCGATGTCTGGTGATGGGGTATTCTGCCAGTATTCTTCCCAGTCTGCTCAGGGAACAAGAAGACAGGATCCACCCTCTCCTTTTCCTGCAGGATCTTGAGGGCACTACGTGCTGACCACTTCCTGGTGGACTTGTGGTCAAAGGCATTTTTCTTTGAAAATTTTTCCATGAAGAAAGGTGCAGAATGGCCCAACTACTTGGAGCATTCTGTGGCAAAGAGGCCAGGCCCAACCTTTGCAATACCAGGGACAGGTAGAACCTCAGTACGTAGTGACGGTCAGTGTTTGCATACCGAAGGTCTGTGCATGGCTTAGAACATAGAACATAGAACAGTACAGCACAGAACAGGCCCTTCAGCCCACAATGTTGTGCCGACCATTGATCCTCATGGATGCACCCTCAAATTTCTGTGACCATATGCATGTCCAGCAGTCTCTTAAATGACCCCAATGACCTTGCTTCCACAACTGCTGCTGGCAACGCATTCCATGCTCTCACAACTCTCTGCGTAAAGAACCTGCCTCTGACATCCCCTCTATACTTTCCACCAACCAGCTTAAAACTATGACCCCTCGTGCTAGCCATTTCTGCCCTGGGCTTGATGCAGCTTCACATAAAGGTGGTGATCAGGAAGAAGGGGGCGTTGGGTACATTCTCCACCCACCTTTCCAGAGTTTTGTACATAGTGTCTTTGTGGACATGGTCCATCTTAGACCTTCAGATGATGTAGCCGATGGCTCGGATGACTCTGTTCTGGGAATTTGCCAGACCTGTGCCACACACAACAACAGAGTTTGGATCCTCACCTGACCCATCCCTTTCACTGATGGTGGATACTTGCTTCAGGGTCTTGATCTCAACAGCTTCTCCTGGTGATAATGACTGTCTGTCTCACCTTGCCTTCTGTCCAGAAATGTAATTAGTCAAGCAAAGAGAGACAAAACGCTGGGGCCAACTAGATAAATTCTTCAATCCTGAAGGAGATGAAAAGTGAAATTGCGAAGACCCCAAAATATTTTGGTGAAATTGAAAGTAGCAGATACGGTATAATGGGTGGCCAGTGTCCCATTTTCTGTTCCACTGATGTCCCTACCCCTACCAGTGTTAAGTTTCACAACATTCAGGACAGCCTTGAAAGATTGTAATGTGTGACAGAGGACAAGAGAAACCATATGTAGCACCCATGTTTTTTAAAAATGGAAATAGAGCTGAACAAGTAATTGCAGCAGTTTAACATCTATATAAGAAAGTTTTAAGCATATTTGATTTAGAATGAAAGTAACACATCAAGATAAAGAAAAATTTGAAATTAACCAGCACAGGTTACAATGGAGTAAATGCGCTTGGCGAACCTCGATTTATTTTTGATCAAGAAACAGAAGACATAGGATTTGGAAAATTGTATTTTTTTTACGTTAGAAGGCCATAGATTTTAAAAAAACAGGACAAACTTTTTTTAATGACAAAATGGGGTGGGCTAAATAGAAACAGTCTATTTCTTATGTTCTTGAGGGCTCAAGAACATGAGGCCATAGTAATAAGAAATTTAGTCAGTGAGCAGGGGAAATCTCTTTACATCTAGATCATAGTGTCACACATGTACCTGCAGCTTTGTTGGTTGTGAGAAGAAAGACTTGAACTTATGCAGTGCTTTTTATGACCAAAAATGATTCGGCCTGTAAAACATGCCATGATGTACAGTTTGATGTGTTGTGACGTACTAAAGGAAAAGCAGCAACGCTAATCACTACCCCTCACCCCCCCCCCCCCCCCCCCCACCATGAAAGCAACATGATAATTACCAGATAATTGCATTTTTTTGTGTAATGTTGATTGAGGGATAGATTTTCCCCAGTACACTGGGATAACTCACCAGTTCTTCTTCAACATAGGCAACTGCAAAAGATTCCATGCTGTCATGCAGACGAGTCCTCGGTTTAATATCTCATCCAAAATACTGCATGTCTCGTAGTGTAATACTGACTCAGTGTTGCATTGGAGTGCCATGCTTAAAAGTGGTTAAGCGCTGGAGTGGGAATTGTACCCAGGACTTTGTGTTTCAGGAGTGAGGGGACAACCAACTGAGCCACAATTGACACAGTACAGGTCAAAAAAAGGGAACTTTGAAGATTACCTTTGATTATGGGATGAAAGGCAAATGAAAGTAGGTAAAGCAGTTGTCCTTAAAATGAATATAAATATGGTACAACATATTGGAATTTCTACACTTGACAACATGTTAGAGATGAATGAGTAATAATGGGAACTGCAGATGCCGGAGAATCCAAGATAATAAAATGTGAGGCTGGATGAACACAGCAGGCCCAGCAGCATCTCGGGAGCACAAAAGCTGATGTTTCGGGCCTGGACCCTTCATCAGAGAGGGGGATGGGGTAAGGGTTCTGGAATAAATAGGAAGAGAGGGGAAGGCGGACCCCAACACCTCATTTTCACCATGGACGCCCAGTCCCTATACACCTGTATTCTGCATGCATATGGCCTCAAGGCCCTCCGCTTCTTCCTGTCCCGCAGGCCCGACCAGTCCCCCTCCACCGACACCCTCCTCCGCCTAGCCGAACTCGTCCTCACCCTCAACAACTTCTCTATTGATTCCTCCCACTCCCTACAGACAAAGGGGGTGGCCATGGGCACCCGCATGGGCCCCAGCTACGCTTGCCTCTTTGTAGGTTACGTGGAACAGTCCCTCTTCCGCACCTACACAAACCCCACCTCTTCCTCCGTTACATTAATGACTGTATTGGCGCCGCCTCTTGCTCCCCAGAGGAGCTCGAACAGTTCATCCACTTCACCAACACCTTCCCCTCCAACCTTCAGTTCACCTGGGCCATCTCCAGCACATTCCTCACCTTCCTGGACCTCTCAGTCTCCATCTCAGGCAACCAGCTTGTAACTGATGTCCATTTCAAGCCCACCGACTCCCACAGCTACCTAGAATAGTGGCCGAGAATGCCCTTGACCGCGTCTCCCACATTTCCCGCAACACATCCCTCACACCCCGACCCTGCCACCACCGCCCAAAGAGGATCCCCCTCGTTCTCTCACACCACCCCACCAACCTCCAGATACAACGCATCATCCTCCAACACTTCTGCCATCTACAATCCGACCCCACCACCCAAGACATTTTTCCATCCCCACCCTTGTCTGCTTTCCGGAGAGACCACTTTCTCCATGACTCCCTGGTTCGGTCCACACTGCCCTCCAACCCCACCACACCCGGCACCTTCCCCTGCAACCGCAGGAAATGCTACACTTGCCCCCACACCTCCTCCCTCACCCCTATCCCAGGCCCCAAGATGACTTTCCATATTAAGCAGAGGTTCACCTGCACAACTGCCAATGTGGTATATTGTATCCATTGTACCCGGTGTGGCTTCCTTTACATTGGGGAAACCAAGCGGAGGCTTGGAGACCGCTTTGCAGAACACCTCCGCTCGGTTCGCAATAAACAACTACACCTCCCAGTCACAAACCATTTCAACTCCCCCTCCCATTCTTTAGATGACATGTCCATCATGGGCCTCCTGCAGTGCCACAATGATGCCACCCGAAGGTTGCAGGAACAGCAACTCCTATTCCGCTTGGGAACCCTGCAGCCTAATGGTATCAATGTGGACTTCACCATCTTCAAAATCTCCCCTTCCCCCACCGCATCCCAAAACCGGCCCAGTTCGTCCCCTCCCCCCACTGCACCACACAACCAGCCCAGCTCTTCCCCTCCCCCCACTGCATCCCAAAACCAGTTCAACTTGTCTCTGCCTCCCTAACCTGTTCTTTCTCTCACCCATCCCTCCTCCCACCCCAAGCCGCACCTCCATCTACCTACTAACCTCATCCCACCTCCTTGACCTGTCCATCTTCCCTTGACTGACCTATCCCCTCCCTACCTCCCCACAAATACTCTCCTCTCCACCTATCTTCTATTCTCTCCATCTTCGGTCCGCCTCCCCCTCTCTCCCTATTTATTCCAGAACCCTCACCCCATTCCCCTCTCTGAAGAAGGGTCCAGGCCCGAAACATCAGCTTTTGTGTTCCTGAGATGCTGCTGGGCCTGCTGTGTTCATCCAGCCTCACATTTTATTATGTTAGAGATGAAGTTATGCAGCAGGTGCCCTGAACCCATTGGGCCCAACAAAACGAGATGTGAAATTCACTTTTGGTTGCTGAGTGAAATGGCTAATAGTATAGGAAATCAGCAGCCCATTTTATATTCCTCCCAATATTCTCTTCTTGTGGCTGTTCTGATTGCTTGGTTTACATTGTTTTGTTGTATTTGCTTTCAACTGGGAGTATTTTAGAGTATGTCTGGCAGATCTTTTACTTACTTTATATGTTTTTAGCAGTGCAGTCAGATTACATGTAACTTAATTAGGGAAAGGAGTGGGGCGGAAATGAGAACTATTTGTCACAGCAAGGTGTTTATGTATTAAATGCACTGCCTTAAATGGTAGAAATAGATTTAATAATAACCTGTAAAAGACAATTGTACCTGTGCCTGATCAGAGAGAAATTGCTGGGCCGTGGGAGAGGCGATTGTGATTACTTAGGTATTACACGCATGGTAGTATGAACGGTCTGTTCCTGCATTGAGTGATTTCTGTAGTTTTGTTTTACTGTTCGTACTATGATTTTTCTTTCCTCTTGAACATATCTGTCTTTAAATCAGGAGCCCAAGACCTGGATCGCATTCGTTTATCCACTTATAGGACAGCGTGTAAGCTCCGTTTCGTACAGAAAAAGTGTAACTGTAAGTACGCTTTTTCCATTGGAAAATGTGTGTAATATTGTTTGTTTGGGTCACTCTGTGACCATTTATATTAGCCGAGATGTAGGTAAACAACACTGGTTCATCTGCAGTAAGATAATTATTTACAATTTCTTTGTTACTGCTATTTGATATCTGCTCCTAATCCAGTCAAGATCAAAACCTTTGCATTCAGTAGGTGGAGAGTAAACCCACACATTCAGTAGTTCGCCAACTCAATGTAACACTCTGCTAACATCTAAGACTTGAATGGACCCCAAACATTGTGAAATATTGGGATGTTTACTGAAGAGGAATTAATGCAAAGCAACTTAAGGAAATGTCAAAGAAAATGACTGAAGATAGTCAAGGAGGGAGATTTTAGTGAAATATTAGAAAGTTAGGCAACTAGTGAGGCTGATAGGTTTAAATGTAGTCTCCCACAATGTATCTGAAGACATTAGCCTGGATTTGTAGCCAGTAGTGAAGCAAGTAGACCGCCCCTTGACCTTGAAGAAAATGTCCCATGAGGAACTTGCAATCACTCTAGTAGAAATTTCTCCTTTCTCCACTACAGTTTAAAAAAAATGTGCTGCCAAATTCAAAGGGGTGTCAGCTTACATCAGTAGTCATTCAGCAAGTGGCAACCAATCAGATTGAAACATTCACATTCTGTGAATCAACAAATTGAAAGCAATGAAATGCTTCACGTGCAATTTCTAATCTTGATACAGTTATATAACCATGTGAAGATAGACCTAAAATAGACTTTTTTCGAAAAAAGTCTAATGTTTTCATTTTGGGCAAACCTGACATTTCACAGATGCAGTAACTTTTCAGGATGAGTAAGGATGTTTTACAATAATTATGAAGTTAGTACGCTGTAAAAATCAAGTTATCCCTCATTCAACAAGGTGTAACTTTGCTCCTTGTTTGTACAGTGAGGCTAACAACATTCGAATGTAAGTTCTCATCATCAATTAGTGATCACAGGGAAACTGCAGTCTTTGGAAATCTCTGCAGCATATCCTGTGGAGGAGCATCCACTCATTAACAGCAACATCTGGATTTCTTAGATGTCCCAACTGCCAACTTGTCAGTTTCAAGGAGCACTGAGGGGGAATGCTGTTAGTTTCACTGTCATTACTATAGCAAAATACAGACCCATAGGTTGACAAAGGCAATAGGGAGAACTGATTTACAAGAGAAGGTTTAGAACTGGGAGTGATTGCAGAAGCTGAGCGAGCTAAATCTGTGGGGAAATTTGAAAAGACTTTGAACTTAAGACATTAAATAAAATCCTCCACAACTGCAAACTTGTGAGAAGACAAGGGAAAATATCATTTAAGTTCATTAAAGGAGGATTACGACTAATGCCGAGAAATTCCTCGCATGAATTAGACATTAACATTTGGTATTTCAAAATTGTTCAAGGTGAATATTTTAAGAAATAATTGGATATTGAGCTACGCAAAGAAACTTCTCTCCCAATGAATGAATTGTGGTTGGTGAAATAACCTTCCTTAACTTATAAATATTTTGTGATCTTGTATCAAAAGACAACGTGCTATTAGAGGTTAGCAGTGGTAGGTGAATGGGACTTAGTTGGAGAATGCAGGCAGATGAATTTTGGCTCATTTGAAATGTGTATAGGGTCATGTGATTTGAAGGAAATTGATATTGCAGTGCTGAAGACTTAAGCATTTGTGGATGGATGTCATATATTTGAGTCATGGGGCTGAATAGAATCCCAAAGCTGTGCAAAATGGAGTTTTGGCAAAAACCAAACAATGAATTGTTATCAGTGTCAAACTGGTAGAATCTCTGGTGCATGTATAATTCAATATCAAATGATACTTAATGCCAGCCAAGCAGTACAGTAGTGGTCTAGGAGCCGAGTCTGACAGTAGAACAGGAGATGTATTCAGGATGTTTAGAAGACCCAATGCCCAGAATGTCAAAAGCTGCATGTGTATAAGGACTAAGAGAGGATGAAGAATCTGAATTTTCAAGGTTCGAATAAAATATAGAAGCAAGCAGTGAAGCTTTTTCATCTTGTTGGAGGATGTCGAGATTTCAGCAGCAATTCCTCATGGAGATGAGCTGTACAAAGCAAAATGGAACTGTGGTATACTCCCAACTTGATCATAAACAGGGAGGAAATATGTAACAAGTCACAAATAAAGCAATGGGCAACTTTAAGTTAGGTCAGTTATGCTTTAAGCAGAGTGGAAACTGCCACTCTCCTTTAAAGGATAACTGGGAGGGAAGTTAGAGTGATGTGAGTTCTGGATACAGGTAAGAGGAGCTCGGTGAATAGTCAAGAATGCAGGAGAATCTAGGCCATCAGGATATGATGATGGCCTAGTGACGTTATTGTTGGACTGTTAATCCAGAGACCCAGGGAATGTTCTGTGGACCTGAGTTTGACTCCCACCCTGGCAGATGGTAAAATTTGAATTCAGTTTTTTAAAAATCTGGAATTAAGCATCTGATGTTGACCATGAATCCAGTGTCAATTGTTGGAAAAACCCATCTGGTTCACTCATGTTCTTTAGGAAAAGAAACTGCCATCCTTGTGGTCTGGACTATATGTGACTCCAGACCCTCAGCAATGTGATTGAGTTTTAACTGCTGTCTGGAATGGGAGATAAATGCTGGCCTAGCTAGCAATGCCCACATCGCATAAATGAATAAGTAAGAAAAGGCACCTAGGTTCAGATGCTTTTATGAAACTTACTCATTTTTTTTTACTTCTTTAGTGCACTTGGTAGATGTTTGGAATATTATAGAGGCATTCAGAGAAAATGGGCTAAATACAATGGATCCGAATGCTGATCTCAGTGTTGCTCGCTTGGAAGCTATCATCTCCACAATACTTCACCAGCTGAACAAACGCTTGCCAACCACTCATCAAATAAATGTTGAACAGTCTATTAGCTTATTGCTGAACTTTCTGCTTGCTGCCTATGATGGGTGAGTTATACAGCAGTTTCTCTCAGCATATTCATTTTCATTTTTGAACTTTAATTGGAGCTTCGAAATCTGATTGTAATTGACACAGGAATGCAAGGTTCTGACCCTAACTTATTTCTTCATCTTGTTCCAGTCTGCTCCTGATTATTTGTGGCAATCCAAGTGAAGAAAACTTTGATATGACAAAATAAAAACAGAAAATGGAGGGAAAACTCAGTAGGTCAGGTTGCATCTGTGAAGAGAGAAGCAGTTAATTAGCAGACAACCTCAGATCAAAATTGGGCAAATTTAAAATGAAATGGGGTTTAAGCAAGTGAAAAGAGGAAAACTGAGAAAAGTGGTGTTGGGGACGCTGGGGAAAGGCACAGACTGTGATATGGTGCAGAATCGGAAAGAGTAAATGATAAGAGAGTTGGTTGTGTGCAGCCATAGGTTGTGGGAATGAGTAGGTTTTTTTTAAAAAAAGTGCGAGTTCTATGTAGGATGTGGCACCCAGACCTTAAGTCAAGTTGCTTAATGACTTGCATACATAAGTAATAAGCTGAAAACAATGTAATCATATTTGAAACCATCTCCTGTTCGTGATTGGAAGCAGCACTGCAAACACATCTGATACCATACTTAGATCCTGCCCACAGTGAGAACAGAAATTGTGATGTTAAATTGTTGAATTCCATATGGAGTCTGGAAAGCTGTGAAGTACTTAATTCAATAATCAGGTACTGTTACTCAAGCTTAAGTTAAGTTTCACTGGAACTTTGCAGACAACTGAACACAGAGAAAAATAACATGAGAGCAAGGTAGCTAATTAAAATGACAGATAACTGAAAATTTAGGGTCCTCTTTGAAGGTAACTCATAACTATTTTCTCAAGAGCAATAGGAATGGATGATAAATGCTTGTCCAGCCAGCAGTGGCCATATTCTGTAAATGAGTATATAAAAGAAAACACATCAGAAGCAGTGGTAAAGAAATTGCTTCAACAGAATAGTTGAACTGGAGGTAGAGAAACTGGAGACATAGAATGGAGTGTATGTGAGGTAGTTACGGGAAGATGTGGATGTGAAAGCAAGTTTTGGTGGACGAAGATGGTGGTGTCATGGTAATGTTGCTGGACTACAAAACAAGAGGGCCAGGCCAATGCTGTGGGAACATAGTTTGATGTTGTCCTATTGCAGCTGGTGGAATTAGAATTCGGTTAATAAAATCTTGAATTGATATCAATTCTCAGTAATTGTCCTTGAAACTACCATCAGTTGTAGATATGCACTTGATTCACTCATGAAAAAGAAATCTCCCTTCCTGTTGGTCTGACCTACATGTTAGTTAGATCAACAAAAATGTGGTTAATTCTTAACAGCCCTCTAAAATAGCCCAGTAAGGCATTAAATTTGATAGCAGTTAGGTTTGGACAGCAAATACTGGTATTGTCAGCAATCTCCACACATTGTAAAACAAAAAAAGTAAATATGAGGCAGAAATAGAAACCAACGAAGATGATAATGATAGAGACAAACAGAAGTCCTATTGGAGAACATGTCGATATTCCGGGAAAAGAATTAGCAGTACATCAAATTCTCTCTCCACACATGCTGGTTGACTTCCTGAGTATTTCCAGAACTGGCTGTTTTAATACTGGCTCTATTTGAGATCTAAATAATTTTGCACTTGTGTAAGATTTTGATTCATGTATTTATAATTCTCCACGCTATTCTCAGAGAAGAATAACTTGATCACTGGCTGTACTCCCAGACTTTGTGTAATTTAATGTCAAAATGGCTTGGAATAATAGTGCCAAAAGCACTGAACAATCTCTTTTGTATGAACATTGAATAGTTGCTGTCAGTAAGTGGAATATATTCACTCCAAAATGTGTTCCAGTTTTCTGCTGAAGTTGAGTGTTTTGTGGGAAAAGAAATTTTTCACAGGACACATTTGTAGTATAATAATAAACCAGACTATAACACTTCCATTGTATCACAGACAGAGCTGTGGAAGTTACCGTGGTCCAACATTTGAAACTGTCTGCATTTTTAAAAACAAAGTTGGATCAGAAGGATCCTTAAAGGGAATATTCAGATTGAGGTGGAATGTGATCTGTTTTTAAGGCTGAAATGTAACTCCTTTCTCAGTAAATGTTGAAGTCCTAAAACAGAGTGTGTCTTATTTTCATTATTACTGTATCTTAGATGTGTGAATGGATGAAGTGCTTTTGACTTGATGCTCCTCCTTCCTTCCCGCTCCTCATCCCGTCCACCTGCAGTAAAAAGGCACCAATGATAATCCAATGTCATTTACATCGTCAAATCTCATTTCAATTATTAAAAGTGTGGTTTGAAGGAAGTTGAAGGTATCCATGGTAGAAGGGCTGTCCTTGGGATTATATATTTTTGAGTATTTTAGAATGTGAGTGTTTTGGAGTCAGCTAATTTTGTAATATTTGCATAAGGAATGATGGCTAAAAATAGGATTTTAAGCACTTGACTTGTAGCGACCAAAACTTTATGGGAATTCTCAGCTTTTAGAAGTCTAGAGTGCAATGACAATAAATGGCTCAAGTCATGATTCCTCGTTGTATGAAGCCCAATGTTTACAGTCTTCCTGAGGTTTAGTAGGGGTTGGTAGGTTTAGTAGTACATTTTACTCATCAGCACTGGACGTTAGACAAACCATCTAATAATTTAGCATAGTGGAAGAGTTGAGAGAGGTGATAGTGAGGTTAAACATTGGTTGTCATCAGGGTACATGTGAAAATGAGTGTATTTTTCTCCAGGCGATGTCTCGGAGAAACCATGTAGAAGAAAAATAGTAAGGGCGGAGGATAGATTGTTGGAAATACCAGAAGTAGTGGTGTAGAAATGAAAAGTCATTGCAATTAATGCTCTGTAAAAAGAAATCTTAAAGAACTGCAGATACCATAAATCTGGAACGAAAACAGAAGCTACTGAGAAAGCTCAGCCGGCCTGGCATTATCTGCAAAGAAAAATCAGAGTTAACATTTGGAGTCCAGTGACCCTTCCTTAGAACTGATGGTAGCTAGGAAAATGTCAGTTTATATGCAGAAGATGGGGTAAGGAGTAAATGATAAGTGCCGAGAGTGTCCAAAAAGAAAGATCAGTTGGAAATACAAAGGAGTTGATGATGATCTGGCGAGGGAGGGTGAATAGCTGTTAAAGGAGACTATCGTTAGCCACTGACAGGAAGTGTGTAATGGCCGGCTGTGTGATAACAAGGCCTGGTGTTTGGGGATAGGAGGCTAGAACATGGGGGGGTTCAGGCTCTAAAACAATTGAACTTGAAATTGAGTCTGGAGGGCTGAAGGGTCCCCAAGCGGAAAATGAAGTGTTGTTCTTCTAGTTGTGCTGAGCTTTGCTGGAACATTACGGCAAGCCTGAAACAGATATTGACTAGGGAATAGGGTGGTGTGTTAAAGTGGCAGGCAACTAGATTCGGGGTCATGTTTCCAGACAGAGCGTTGATGTTCTGTGAAGTAGTCACCCAGTATATGCTTTGTTTCCCCAATGTAGAGGAGACTACATTGTGAGCAGTGAATGCAGTGGAGTGATTGTGTAAAGTGCAGGTAAAGTGCTGCTTCAGCTGGAAGGTATGTTTGGGCCCTTGAATACTGGGGAGGGAGGAGGTAAATGGGCAGTTGTTACACCTTCAGTGTTTGTAAGGGAACGTGCTGTGTGGGGAGTGGTTGGGGGTGTTGAGAGCGAAGATAGAGTGGACCAGGGTGTCCCAGAGGGAACGCTTCCTGCCGAAGACAGAGAAGGGAAGGAAGGGGAGGGGAGGGGAATATGTGTCTTGCAGTGGCATCTTGCTGGAGGTGGCAGAAATGATGCCTAATGACCACCTGGATGTGGATGCTGGTGCGATGGTAGGTAAGGACAAGGGGAACCCTATCACTGTTGCAGGAAAGAAGAGAGAGGGTGAGGGCAGAAGTGCAGATTAACGCTCTGGCTATTATTAAATGGATAAGAATGGAGAAAGAAGAGTACAGTCTCCGATCTTTACTTTGGTACAATAGCAGTGGCTCGAACCTGATTTGGGAGATATCGTTTGGAATCTCAGCAAAGGCACTCATTTATCTGGGAGGCAATCATATGTTCACCGGCTTTGGAGAAGAAAAATAGGTTGGAAAATAAACCAATGGTTTACAAGTAATGTGGGGTTGAAGGTTGATGTTTATGGAGAATAATTATGTCAGCAAGTTTAAAGGAGAGAGGAGCAGCATCTGAAGAAAGAAAACCGTAATATTAGCTAACTTGGGGACTGGGGAAAGGAAAAACCCAAAAATCTATCTGTTCTCTTCA
This sequence comes from Stegostoma tigrinum, assembly GCF_030684315.1. Lineage (NCBI taxonomy): Eukaryota > Metazoa > Chordata > Chondrichthyes > Orectolobiformes > Stegostomatidae > Stegostoma > Stegostoma tigrinum. The sequence continues at coordinate 72,909,126 of NC_081358.1, read as the reverse complement.
TTTTTGGCAGGTAACTCCATTTATTAGCAAGAACTTAATTAACATAGAGGGTTTAAAATCTAACATACTGGCAACTTTACTGAAGACGTGCTTTAGAATTTGCTGCTCCTCTTGTGTGGTCTGGTCAACCGTTTGGGTTGAATGTGTAGAAGAAAGAACTCATGAACCAGAGAAGATTAGTGAGATAAATGGGAGATATGAGAATTTTTTAGAAAAAAAATGCAAGCTCAGGGTTAGGACAGAGTAGAGTTTCAGAGGCAAATTAACCCGCTCAGCCAGTGAAATAAAGGGATGCGGTGATCAAAGATCTCAAACTTGATGGAAAAGAAGTCCATGTACTGCTTGCACATTTTGTTGGAAGTGAGAGTATGTAACAGGGGAGAGGGATGTTAAGAAGAATAAAGGAGCTGTTCAACCCTAAATTAAGTATTATTTCAGATTCCCCACCCAGCAGCTAATGGGGATTTGGAACTATGAATTTGAATTTGTCCAGCTTACTATTTACTTTGGAACTACTAGAAGCATCTTTACTTGCACTTTTTTACCTGATAAACTTCCCTAAGCCACCAGAATCATTTTTACGATTGTCTTCTCATGATGAGGTATGGTAATTATAATTTGGTGGCCTGAATGGCAAAGAGAGGGTAAGATAATTTGCTTTTCTGGATTTTCCTCTTGAGTGAGAAGGGGAATCTTGGATCACTTGACTTCCAATACATACCATGCTATTCCCACTATTTTAATTGACACCACCATGGCATGGCCTGGATGGACTGATCGCATTGTTTTCTTGCTATTGGCAAAGATTTCATGAATTGCGTATTTGTCCACCAGCTTCCTGCCTAGAATTGGAATGTTCATATATAACAATCAGATTCCCCCCCACGCTGTTAGTCGCAATGAGTCAGAGAATATTCTGTTTTATAACAATAGTGTGCATTGTCAGAGACACTGATTGCAGTGACTGAATATCTAATCAATACATTAATTATTCCAGCTTGAGGTGAGTTTTCAGCTTTAAACTGACCAAGAATAAACATTAAATGTACAGAATATACGAATGGCTTTGAAAATGTGGGTTGTTTGTTAACAATTTTCCCAGAGCAATTTGGCACAGATGTGGAAATTACTGTCAAACCCTTAAAAACAATTTATTTTAAAAAGTCTACTTTGTGAACAAATTTTACAGTTCCATTGGTGATAATATCCAAAATATAATTATAAACACTCACTACCTATTATCAAGCAATAACTGAAATCATTTCAACTGTGTATCTCCCAGTTTGCTACAGTGTCTTGAAGATTTTGCAGGAGTTGCTGGTTTGAATATAGTTAAAAAGACTGTAATCCATAGTTAAAAATCTATCTGTTCTCTTCATTTTTGGCAGGTAACTCCATTTATTAGCAAGAACTTAATTAACATAGAGGGTTTAAAATCTAACATACCAACAACTTTACTGAAGACGTGCTTTAGAATTTGCTGCTCCTCTAGCAATTCCAGTACAATTACAACACTTGCATCTACTTGACAATGTGTAAAGTTGCCCAGGTGTATCCTGTACACAAAAAGCTGAACAAATCCAACCAAATTACCATCCCATCAGTTCACACTCAATCATCGGTAAAGTGATGAAAGGTGTTTTCAGCAGTGCTATCAAATGTCACCTGCTCAGCAATAATCTGCTTACTGACACCCAGTTTGAGTTCTGCCAGGGCCACTCAGCTCCTGACGTCATAACTGCCCTGGTTCAAGCATGGGCAAAATGGCTAAATTCCAGAGGTGAGGTGAGAGTGACAGCTTTTGACTTCAAGGCTGCATTCAACTGAGTATGACATCAAAGAGGTCCTAGCAAAACTACAATCAATGGGTATCAGGGGGCAAACTCTCTGCTGATTGAAGTCATATCTGGCACATAGGAAAATGATTGGGATCGTTGGAGGTCAGTCATCTTAGTTCCAGGACACTTCTGCAGGTGTACCCCAAGATAGTGTCCTAGGCCCAACTATAGTCAGCTGCTTCATCAATGATCTTCTCTCCATCATAAGGTCAGAAGTGGGGACGTTCGGCAGTGATTGCATAATGTTCAGCACCATTTCTAACTCCACTGACACTGAAGCTGTCCATGTTCAAATGCAACAAGATCTGGACAATATCCAGACTTGGGCTGACAAGTGCCAAATAAACTCACAAATGCAAGGCAATGACCATCTCCAATAAGAGACAATCCAATCACTGCCCCTTGACATTCACTGATCTTCCTATCACTGAATCCCCCACTATCAACATCCTTGGAGCTGCTGTTGACCATAAACTCAACTGGACTCCCCACATAAACATAATAGCTACCAGAACAGAACAGAAATGAGGATTACTATGGCACATAACTCACCCCTTGACTCCACAAAGTCTGTCCACCATCTCCAAAGCTCAAGTTGGGAGTGTAATGGAATATTCCCCACTTGCCCGGATGGATACATCTCCAACAACACTAAGAAGCTTGACGCTATGCAGGACAAAGCAACCTGCTTGATTGGTACCACATCGACAAACATCCACTCCCTCCACTACCGATGTTCAGTAGCAGCAGTGTGTACTATCTACAAAATGCACGTAGAAATTCGCCAAAGATGCTCAGATAGCACCTTCTATCTGGAAGGACAGAAGCAGCAGATATGGGAACATGACAATCTTCAAGTTACCCTCCAAGCCACTTACCAGCCAGCGATACCGACCTCCCACGAGTGGGAAAGTAAAAGCACTACCTATTCTAAACAAAATTGTGCTTGTGAAATGTGAATCTGCTTTCTGATCAGCTCTTTGGAAGATAATAGGTTATTTTTAATACTAAAGTATTACATATGAAATACGAATAAAAGACTTCCTGTGCACTGTAGCAATGAGGAATCTTAACTTCACAACTTTTTAAAAAAAACCTAAACGTTTAAGGTAATAAAATGTGAGGCTGGATGAACATTTAAGGTCCTGGGGAAGGATTTTAAAATTGGGAGGTCCCCTTCTTTTTGATGAAACAGCTGAAAATGGTTGGGCTGAGAAGATTAAGGCTCTTGTGATGTGGCGATAGTGTCCCTACGTCTGGACTGGGAGATCTGGGTTGAATTAACATCTGCTTCAGAGGTGTATAATAGCATCTCTGAACAGGTTGATTAGAAAGATAGTTTAAATAATGAGAAAATAATTATTTTGGGAGGGTTCTTGTGGCACAATGATTTTGCTGCCTGTGAACAGGGATCCTTTCCCCACCTCTTCTCATCCAACACGACCCCCCCCCCCCCCCCCCCCCGCCATCCCGCGCCTTCCTATCCACATGTGCATAGTTTGCCCAGTTCTAGCTCATTCAATCAGTAGTTGGTGTTCCCTCTTCTTTGGTCCAGCAAGATTGGAAGGGTGGAATCTTAAGGTTAGTGCAGCTAAAGCATCCAGATTTTGATTGAAAAAGCAGCTCCTCTGATGAAGGGTCTAGGCCCGAAACGTCAGCTTTTGTGCTCCTGAGATGCTGCTTGGCCTGCTGTGTTCATTCAGCTCCACACTTGGTTATCTTAGCACCTCACATATTCTGTGTCTCAAATATACAGGGACAACTTTGCTCTGATAATCACCTGCTTGATTGAAATTTGAGGGGTGATTTCAGGACTTCTGAGCCACCCCGTGTATTCTTTTTGCTGCTGAAATAGCTGTCTGAATTTTAATAGCTTTTCCTTCTGCACTAGTTATTGCATTTATTTTTAAAAATGAGCCCATTAGATTGCAGCTTATTTCAACAATTTTTTAGAAAGACAAATTCCATACAGCAGACAACTTCCAGAGAACAAACTTGAGTTCTACTCTTGATTAGCCAAACATGAATATGAAACGACACAAACACATTTCAGTCAGAAATTTGCATGAAATAGATTTATGAAAACTAACCAGAGTTCGGTCATCTGTATAGATTACCAGCGGGAAGCTTTTTTCCACAGATAAAGAAAATCCGCATGGCACCAAGTTATTACATTTAATGAAGATTTGTCCTATTCAAAGTAATTTTTAAAAACATATATCTATCTCCATCAAGCAGATCTTTCAAAAATATCTTAATTATTGAAGTGATTTATTGTACATGAAGTTCAGTGGCTGGTGAATATGGATAATTGGGATGTTCCATTTGATCAATATTTAATGGCATCTTGACTATTATGTAATCACTGAAAAAGTAATCAAATGATAATTTGGAGTTAATTGTTAGAAAATGATTTATTAAATCGCCTGCAATATTTTCTTCTTTCAATTATTTCTACAAACATTGCAAAAAATTCTAACCCTGCAGTGGTCATTGGCAGTGATAAAACAGTTGGACTTCCAAATGTTATGGCAGCTTCTTTTTTGGAAATCTTAAAACACTTTCAAGAACAGATTACAAATGTCTAATGTAAATCTAAGTAATTATTGCAATATTAGCGGATGAACACTTCACGGGTATGCTATGTCTTTGTTGGTTATCTTGGAAAGAGCATTTACCGATTTCGGAGCAAATTAGTTCACATCTACATTGATCGCAAAGTTTTCTGGCTAGGAGAGAGATTTTACATCTATTCAAAAGTAGATCTATTTCAACATTGCAGCAAATGTTGATGGGATAAATATCTGCTGGTCCTTGCTTTTGTGAATTACCCTGGAAATTTTGGGCCCAGAAAAGTGTTGATTGTAGCCCAATGGTATTGGCAAGACACAGGGAGATAACTGGACCCAGTCCCTTTCTCCACAAGGAATACCAAGTGTAAGGAAAAGAATGAATACACATTCTGCAAACAGCTTGCTTAAGTATTAAAAACATTTTCCGTAACGTTACAGCTGTTTAAAATCAGGATTAGTATGAGGATATTATAATTTTCTCTCATTGTTATAATCTCAATTATTTCTTACTCTGTTAATTGAGTAGAATGATGTGTTAGTGCAATTAAATTACGATCCTTTTAGTTAACATCTGAGTTCTAATCTTCTGTTTAATGTGAGCAGTTAATTGTGTTCTGAGTTGCTGAACTAAAGGATCCAAAAATATCATACACACAGTATTTAGTTTTAAATTCTTTGAGGCCTGAATGTTTGCTTACTTATTGTACAGCGCTCATTCTAATTGTTTATGATAAACAGTAGGAAAGGAGTTAGAAGATATTTGCTTGGAATTTAAAGAAAAGTTAGGAAAAGTTTTCATAGAATAGTTGAAGCAGAGAAATGTCCTCTTTTCCATTTAAAGGAAAAAAATTTAAGCATTTATTTTAAAGTTTGGAGATTTGAGTTATGGGGGAGAATTGTAGAACACTGGAATTTTATATTGCATTTTTTTTAGTTTAGTGACAGTACAAGCAGAATCTTTTTTTAATAGTTGTAATTTCAGTGTCACTTTTTTTTAAAAGACTCACGTACTCTGATTCAACTCAGGCTTACAGCCTGAAGCCATAGTGAATAATTGATTTTACGATTGCTTCCTAAATTATCTTGGAATAACATCTTTTAACAATTACATGCCACACCATAACCTCATTAGCAAACAGAGCAGGATGCAGAGCGCAATCTTTTTTCCTCAATTTTTATTGGTCAGTAAATTTCAATTTGTAAATATCTATCAGAAGAAAAAGGTGCACCGGAGAAATATATTCTATTGTATGATGGCCTCCTTCTGCACTGTTTTAAGTCTGTGATTCAGGAGCGTAGGAGTTTGAGTGGTGACCTTATAAACATTTTTGAAATCATGAGGGGCAGAGATAAGGTGAATAGTAAAGGTCTTTTCCCTGGAGTTGGGAAGTTCAGAAGTAGAGGCCATATTTAAAGATTTAACAGGGACCTGAGAGACAACTCGCACAGAATATTTGCAATGAACTGCCAGACAAAGTGGTAGATGCAGGTACAGTTACAACATTTTAAAAGACATTTGGACAGGTGCATGAATAAGAAAGGTTTAGAGCGGTATGGCCCAAACACAAGCAAACAGGACTAGTTAGGGAAACTTGGTTGGCATGGATGGGTTGGACCAAGGGTCTCTTTCTGTGCTGCCTGACTCTATGACTCTGAAAAGTATTTTTCAAATTGGAGAATAAATATATATTCTTTTTCATCATTTATAAAATTTGCTACGTAAAACTGAGATCTAAATCTGTTTGCTGAAATGAATTAGTTCATTTGCTTCTAATTTTTTTTTGGTAACTGCAGATTTATTGATTTAAAATGTCATGATTGATTTTCAGAGAAGGCCATGGCAAAATATCAGTTCTTGCTGTGAAAGTGGCATTAGCGACAATATGTGGAGGGAAGATACTGGACAAACTGAGATGTAAGTTTTCTTTGTACATTGTGACAATTGCAATGCTCTCGTGATTGTTCCACACTTAACGTTTTGTAATTTAGCAATCCCTGACTTCTAGGTTGAAATATGTAAAGAAAAAGTAAACTTGCATTCCTAATCATATATTTCATGATATCTGGATGATACAAAATACTTTTGGAGGTTTATCATTGTTGGATTGTAGAGAAACATCATACAGAGTTATTACAGACAGCTTCAGAAAAAGTCTATGGCGATAGGCTGTGGGCAACTCTTGTATACAATGTGTTAATCGAATGCCAATATTAATATCCAAGACAAAAGCTCATCTGTATTTTATGTAAAATACTGCTTGCTCCTATTCTCTCTATGTTTATATGTTTAACCATGTCTGAAAGGCTATTTCATATTTGGAGAAATATACACAAGTTTTAAATAACCAGGTGTAGAGCTGGATTAACACAGCAGTCTGGGCAGCATCAGAGGAGCAGGAAAGCTAACATTTTGGGTCTGGACTCTTCTTCAGAAATGGAGGAGGGGAAGGTGGCTCTGAAATAATTAGAGAGTGGGGAAGGCGATGGTAGAAGGTGGGTAGAAGAGCAGATGGGGGAGAGAAGATGGACAAGTCAAGGAAACGAGAATGAAGCCAGTAAAGGTGAGTGTAGGTAGGACATTGGGATGGGTGTTGGTCAGTGAGGAGGGAGGGGCAGGTACGTGGGAAGGAAGACGGACATGTCAAGGAGGCGGGATGACGCTAGCATGTAGGAAGTGGGGGTGAGTGTTTATCAGTGAGGTGGGAGGAATGGATATGTGGGAGAAAAGACTGACGGGTCAAGGAGGCAGGGACGAAGTGGGCTGGTCTTGGGCTGAGGTCATGGTGGGGAGATTTTGGGGCCTAGGATGGAGTTGATGAGGGAGGTTTAGGCGCAGGTGCAGCGAAAGTGCTGGGGGGTGCTGGGGCTTAGTAGGAAGTGTGGAGTGGATGAGGCAGCCATGGAGAGAGGGGCCCCTCCGGAAGGCAGATCAGGGTAGGATGGGAAATATATCCTTGGTAGTGGGGTCAGATTGCAGGTGGCAAAAGTGGAGGAGAATGATGCATTGAATTTGGAGGGTGATGGGGTGATACATGAGGACAAGGCGAATTCTGTCTTTGAGAGAGATAGTAAGAACTGCCGATGCTGGAGAATCTGAGATAACAAGGTGTCGAGCTGGATGAACACAGCAGGACATCAGACAAGCAGAAAAGTTGATGTTTCGGCACTAGACCCTTCTTCAGAAATGGGACAGGGGAAGAGGATTCTGAAACAAATAGGGAGAAAGTGGGAGGCGGATAGAAGATTGATAAAGGAGAAAATAGATGGAAAGGAGACAGACAGGTCAAGGAGGCGGGATTGGAGTCGGACTCCGGCAAAGGTGAGTTAGGGAGGGTGTACGTCGGTCCAGGGAGGATAGACAGGTCAAGGAGGCGGGATGAGGCTAGTAGGTAGGAGATGGGAGTGGAAATTGATGTGGGAGGAGGGGATAGGTAGGAGGACAGGTTAGGGAAGCGGATACAAGTTGGGCTGGTTTTGGAATGCGGTCAGGGGATGGGAGATTTTGAAACTTGTGAAGTCCACATTGATACCATTTGGCTGGAGGGTTCCCACGCGAAATATGAGATACTGTTCCTGCAACCTTCAGGTGGCATCATTGTGGCACTACAGGAGGCCCAGGATGGACATGTCATTCAAGGAGTGGGAGCGAGAGTTGAAATGGTTCGCGACTGGGCGGTGTAGTTGTTTGTTGTGAACTGATTGCAGGTGTTCCACAAAGTGGCCCCCAAGCCTCTGCTTGGTCTCCCCGATGTAGAGGAGGCCACAATGGGAGCAACGGATACAGTGTACCACATTAGCAGATGTGCAGGTGAACCTCTACTTGATGTGGAAGGTCATCTTGGGGCCTGGGATGGGTTTGAGGGGTGTATTTCGCACTTCCTGCAGGTGCAGGGAAAAGTGCTGGGTGTCATGGGGCAGGTGGGGAGTGTGGAGCAGACATGGGAGTTATGGATAGAGTGGTCCCTCCAGAAAGCAGACAAGGGTGGGGAGGGAAAAATATCTTTGGTAGTGGGGTCAGATTGCAGATGGTGGAAGTGTTAGAGGATGATGCTTTGGATCCAGAGGTTGGTGGGGTGGAATGTGAGGATGAGGCGGATCCTGTTTTGGTTGTTATTGCAGGGAGGGGCAGATAGAAGTTGGATAAAGGAGAAGATAGGTGGAGAGGAAAAAGACTGTCAAAGAGGCAGGGTTGGAGCCAGTAAAGGTGATGCAGATAGGCATTTAGGGGATAGGTCGGTCCAGGGAGGATGGACAGGTCAAGGAGGCAGGATGAGATTAGTGGGTAGGAGATGGGGGTGGGGCTTGAAGTGGTAAGAATGGTTAGGTAGGTGGTGATGAGCTGGACTACTTTTGGGATGTGGTCGGTGGAGGGGAGATTTTGAAGCTTGTGAAGTCCACATTGATACGCTTGGGCTGCAGGATTCCCAAGTGCAATATGAGATGCTGTTCCTGCAACTTTCAGGTGGCATCATTGTGGCAATGCAGGAGGCTGAGGATGGACATGTCGTCCAAGGACTGGGAGGGAGAATTGAAATGGTTTGTGATTGGGAGGTGTAGCTGTTTGTTGCGAACCGAGTGTAGGTGTTCTGCATAGCAACCCCCAAGCCTCTGCTTGGTTTCCCCAATGTAGAGGAGGACACAACAGGAATAGCGGATACAATGATCAACCCCCACTTCTTCCTCCGTTATATTGATGACTGTATTGGCGCCACCTCATGGTCCCATAAGGAGCTCGAATAGTTCATCCACCTTATTAACGCCTTCCACTCCAACCTTAAGTTCACCTGGACCATGTCTGACACCTCTGTCTCCTTCCTGGACACCTCTGTCTCTGTCTGTCTGTGGCAACCATCTGGAAACTGATATCCACTTTAACCCCACCAACTCCCACAGCTATCTAGAATACACCTCCTGTCCCCCACATTCCTGCAAGGATGCCATCCCCTATTCCCAATTCCTTCACCTCCACCGCATCTGCTCCCAAGATGAGGTGTTCCACTCCTGGACATCACATGTCCTCTTTTCTCAAGGAACCGCAATTTCCCCTCCACGGCAGTCGAAAACGCCTTTGACTGCATCTCTCACATTTCCTGCACCTTAGCCGTTACTTCCCCTCCCTGCAATAACAACAAAAACAGAATTCCCCTTGTCTTCATGTATCACCCCATCAGCCACTGGAATCAACACATCATTCTCTACCACTTCCGCCACCTGAAATCAGACCCCACTACCAAGGATATATTTCCCTCCCTACCCTTATCTGCATTCCGGAGGGACAGTTATCTCCATGACTCCCTCGTCCGTTCCATGTTTCCCACTAAGCCCTACCATCCCGCGACACTTTTCCCTGCAACCACAGGAAGTGCTACACCTCTCCCACCTCACCCCCATCCCAGGCCCCAAGAAAACTTCCACATTAAACAGGTGTTCACCTGCACATCTGCTAATGTGGTATATTGTATCCACTGTTGCCGATGTGGCCTCCTATACATCGGAGATACCGAGCAGAGGCTTGGAGACTGCTTTGTGAAGTATCTCTGCTTGGTTTGTGACAAACGACAACACCTCCCAGTCACGAACCACTTCAACTCCCCTTACTACTCTTTGGATGACATATCCATCCTGGGCCTCCTCCAGCACCTATCCGTTCCTCCCACCTCACTGACCAACACCCACTCCCACTTCCTACCTACTAGCCTCATCCCCACCTCCTTGACCTGTTCGTCTTCCCTTCCACGTACCCGCCCCTCCTCCCCAACTGACCAACCTCCATCCTAACTCCCTATATACACCCACTTTTACTGGCTTCATCCCACCTCCTTGACTTGTCCATCTTCTCTCCACCTATCTGCTTTTCTCTCCACCTTCTATCATTGCCTTCCCCTCTCTCTATTTATTTCAGAGCCCCCTTCCCCTCCCCCATTTCTGAAGAAGGGCCCAGACCCGAAGCATCAGCTTTCCTGCTCCTCTGATGCTGCCTGGCCTGCTGTGTTCATCCAGCCTTACACCTTGTTATCTCTGTACAAGCTTAAATAATCAGTTTGATGGAATAGAAGAAACTGTAAATTGGTCAGGGAGTAAGAGTACATTGCAGAAAAGAATGGGGAAAATATTTGTTTTCATCAAATTAACATTAATCTTGTGGAGGGAAGACCTGCCCATCCTGGAATTTGTCTGCTTTTTTTAATTGCCTTTATTACAGGTAAGTAAAAATCACATGGGTTTTTGATCTACACCTGAAGGATCTACACCCATGAGTATTGCCTATTTAAAAAAGTAACAAATTATCTATTAAAAAAGGAGCCTGCAAGAATGAAAAACGTGGTGAATGAGGTCATAAAATTAGCTGGGAATTTGATCTCCTAACAGTTAAGAGAGATTAAGAGATTAAATCAACCTTGTGATTTTTTTTAACACATTGGGCCTGACACCACCTTGTGCAGGTTCCTACTTGTTTTATGTTTGAAAGGCATGGATCATGTAATTTTTCTGACCTTTCATTTTGAGTCTTTTCGATTTAATCTTATGCAGTTTCAACAGTTCCTTGCTCTTCATTCCTGGACTGCTGGAGATAGTTTCTTCTGTATATTCCATCTCATTCCCTTGACACTTTATCATGTTGTCACATATTTCTACTTTGCGAAATCAGGCAGTTCCCTGCTGACAAACACTGAGAATATCAGAGAAACCAGCAGTATGACAACTGCTCAGTGTTAACTCTATTCCTCTCTGATGCTGCCAGACTTGTTGAGTTTCACCAGCACTCTTTGTGTTTTCTTCAAATTTCCAGCATCCGCAGCGTTTTGCTTTGATTTAAGCAGCACAGTTAATGTGTGTGCTCTTTAAAGCATCAATCTATGGTGTGATACTTAATGCTGTGTATCTCCAATTTTACTAATGTTTTCATGTTTGATAGCATTTCTGAAGGTGCCCCTTAACTCCTGTCCTTACCCCTAGAGCTCCCTGTCTTCAAACCATTTTAGTCCAATTTTCGATCTTCTATACACTTCAATCTCTCAGATAGCACTCTGTCAAAACCCTTTTTAAAGTCTGTAAAATTTTACCTGTTGCTTTTTCCCCACCTACTATGACTATTATGTCTGTAGGGTTATGTGCGTGATTATTCATTTCTATAATTATGCCTGCTATTTCTAATTGTTTTATAGAATACAACATTGTATGAGCCTGTGTCTGGAGGAAACTGTACGTTATAAGCAGAGGCAGATTGATTGGATGTGGAACAGTGATTGTTGAGATAATCGTGAGGGATCTGATTTTCAGATCTGCTGAAAATATACTTGCCAGTTTTTGTTTTTTCCTTTTTAGGCTATCTGTTATGAAGTTTGAAAGTGTTTCAAATAAATCAGAATGTATCATTAACGTTTTGTTGGTAAGCAGCCCATCTAAACAGACACAACTTGGCAGATAGCCAAATGCTGTCAAATCACATGGCCTCAAAGTTGCCCAAATTTCAGATGTATGTAGCCTTTGGGAATAGGTGGTAGGAGGAGGATAAATTAAGAGGCCTGGATTTTACATGTGGGTTTCAGGGAAAAACAGATGCTCCTTTTTGATGCAGTGGGAAGTCTTCAAACTTCCTTTTGGAGCCATCTGTCACATGTAAGCAATCAGAACGAAGATGGTCATTGTTCAAGCCAACTGACAGGTAAAATTGCACTTGATCCTATTTAAGTGATGGACCTCGATTGACGCATATTAATGTTGCACCTACTTCTTAAATAGAGACTTAAACAGCCCAGTGCTAAATTGTGTCAAATAGCTTATTTTCAGCGATCATTGCAAATGGCATAGCCATCAGGCAATCCAACCGCATTATGAAAAGCGAGCTTTACTTACTTTCTGGACAAGCGTATGGACGTACAAGGAATAGTGTAGGTTAGATGGGCTTCAGACTGGTGTGACAGGTTGGCACAACATCGAGGGCTGAAGGGCCTGTACTGTGCTGTAATGTTCTATGTACTTTGTCATCAAAAGACAAGAGCATATAATTAGACCGCAGTGTCCAATACTTGGAGACTTATCACTTGAAGTGCAATAGCTAGTTGATGTTATTGCATAGTCAGAGTTAATGATTGTTCCTTACCTACTGATGTCTCAGAAAGATTGTGCTTTAATAGCAAAACTACAGAAGGCTGGTCAGAAAGTTATTGAAGAGGAACAATATCGTTCCACTAAGTTTTCCATTTCAGTGTAATACTTGCTTTGTAAATAAGTAGTATCTGAGCTTTTGTTATAACTTGAAGTAATCAATAGCCTATCTCACCATCTGTAATGCCTCCAATCTTTGTAAGTGAGGGCCAACTGCCTTCAAAGCTGCAGTTTGAGAACCAATTAATTTTAACTCCTGTGTGGGTCCCAGCAGTGTACCATCTTAAAAACCGAAAGGAGAGGCTGATGGGGGTATGGGTAGGGAAATTTTTCTGGCTGGAAATGAACAAAGTTCTGAAATAAGAATCATGAGATCCCTTCAGCAACTTGTGAATAGGAGCCACTGAACTGTCTTCTAGCTTTCCTTTACCCATACCTCTCTTTTCTTGTTTGTATGTCTGTCTGTGTGTAAGGGATAGTTTAATTTATACTGTTACATGCCAATGGTTTATAAGTGTAGCTAGAGACCAGTTACTTGTAGTAAATAGTAATTCTTGTTAAGTACTGAAATCTGGTTCATGGTTTCTATCAGTCCGGTTCTGAAAATTAGATCAATTGGGAACAAAAACAGAAATTGCTGGAAAAACTCAGCAGGTTTGACAGCACCTGTGGAGACAAAGCACAATTAACATTTCCGGTCTAGTGACCCTCCTTCAGAACTCTTGGGGAATTGGGAAATTTTAATATCTTTAACTTCTGTGATGACTTTGGGGATAGTGCGGCTTGATTTCTAGCATGCTACCTCAGTGAAGTGTGACAGTCATATTCTGTCAGTTTGATCATTACAAGAGATTTATTTTTATTGTCCTAACAAAAATCTTTCAAAATTTTAATTGACTAGTTGTAATTGTAGTGAAGATGGAGAGAGCTATGTAATAGATGTAAGATTGATGCAGCAGGGGTAAAAGGCAGACAGAAAAATCATGTAGCAGGACAAAGACTGGAAAATTTAAACTCGGACATCATTTGAATTTTTCCATCAATCTCCTGTCAAACCCATTTAGAACAACTGCTTGGCCAGCTCGTGGGAGCAGGAGTTTAGGTGGTGTGGGCCACCCCAGAAACATGAAGGAACGATCTTAAATATACCATGGCCAGAGGGATGAATAGAAATCTAAAATAAAACGACATTCTGTATCTCATTGTTTAAATAACGTTTCTTTTAAAAATAGACAAACTTGCTGAATTCATAAAATTGCCAAGGCTGATCTCATTGTATTCACCAAAGCTTCTAAGTCTCCTGCATTGTATAAGCATTCCATTTAAACCTGACGTGAATAAGTTGAACTGTCTGCTTCAAAACAGAGCGAATTGTGAAAATGCATTATGGTAAAATGAGCACTAATGCTTTTCCTGTTACCTTATCACCTCACAATGGAAATTAATTGGTGTGATAAAGTGACACTTTTAGATTAACGATCTTCTAATTAGCCTGCTGAGATGGACCGTCAGCATTTGAAATGCCAGACTTTGTCACATGACTGTGTAATTGGAATGGTTTAATTCCTTAAATGTGCAATTTTGGGATTCTAGACCAGTTGACTTCCAGAGGGATAGCAGTTGGAAGCTTACTTTAGACCCTCTATCTGTGTCCAAGCTACTAGCTGGAGATAAGCCTATATTTTTTGCAAGGGAAAATTACTGCATTCAGCTCACTGAGGAAACTGTTTTTGGACATTGATCTCTGAGACTCATAACCAGATTTTTCATAACTCTGGTTTTACTAAAGCTGGAAATTTATAATTTGTTTTCACTGCCCTGATTTCAAAAAAAAATTATTGTGCACTTGTGTAGGTGAAGTAGCAAAAGAATTCCCCACATTTTGAATGACTTGCTAATAATCCCTATTCTTGATGTCCATTGAAAGGGTTTTTTGCTGTGGGTTTATTTCAAAAAGTTAGAATCTGAAAACTAAATTTTGGTTCAGAGCTTGGAATAGAGAAGGAAAAGAGAAAATCAAGCAATGCCTTGCTGTCTTGGACTTGACAGAGGAAAAACAATAAAATTTTGTTTCATCCTCATTTCTCCCTTTGTCCATAACAACTGGAAAGGAAAATCAGATAAAATGTATAATGGGTGACTGAGCTGATACTCTTTTATGCTGCCTTCAGAAATTCTGAAGTTAAAAGCTAATCCTGCAAAGACAGAGGATAAAAATAAGAGGTAGGATAGTTTTTTCATAATTTCATATGGAGTACAATTGAAACACCGAAGTAGTCATATTTAATAGCCTACATAATCTGTGGAATGAAGAATGTGCCAAACTGATGGATAAAACTGCAAGCTGATTTTTTTTATTGTCAGTAGCATTTTAATGTTCTATGTATGCACTAGAAATTAGATAAAGTGTAGCAATTTTGAATATTCTGACCCTTAATATTATCATTTTCAATTTCCTTCCTCCCGCTTTTCTCTCTTTATCTCCAAACCATTGAAGATGCTGGCCCTTGCTGAGATGTTGTTCCACAGCCCTTTACACATCAGTCAAGTGGCCTCATGTCTTACATGATCTTCGGTATTGAGTATTGATGGACTTTTAACACCATGGACTGTCACTGTCTAGTGGTGCAGTGATAGTGTCCCAATCTCTGGGCTACGAAGCCCAGGTTCAAGTCCCAACTGTGATGGCCTAATGACCACCCTTGCACGTTTTCCCAAAGTGTTTATCAGAAAACAATCAAGTGTAGCAGTCATGATTGGGAGGAGCGTGTAGGAAGTCAGCATTGCTATGAGCAGACCGGAAGTATGCGGCTAGTACATATCCATTTACCTGGGGGTTGGAGTGGGATTGGGAGAGTAATGATTGCAGCTGAGGCTTGAGCCCACATACAGCATAGTGGGTCAGTGGTTAGCACTTCTGCCTCACAGCAGCAGGGACCAGGGTTCAATTCCACCCTCTAACTGTTTAGAGTTTGCACATTCTCCCTGTGTCTGTGTGGGTTACCTTCCACACTCCAAAGATGCGCAGGCTGGGTGGATTGGCCATGCTAAATTGCCCATAGTATTAGGGATGTGTAGATTAGGTGGATTATGAGGGAATGGGTCTGGGTGTGATGTTCCAATGGGTCAGTGTGGACTTATTGGGCCAAGGGCCTGTTTCCACACTCTAGGGATTCTATGATTCTATTCTATCTCTTAGCTGGGAGTAAGAGTGGAATCATTCTATGCAGTTAAGTTTTTGAAAAATAGACCAGAGTGACATCACAGAACGTTAGTAAGATCATTAATTAGTATTAGGGACTTTCTGTAAATTGCTGTAAATTAGAAAAAAATTGTTTAAAGAAGTTATTTAACTGAGAAATACGAGGAATAAGTGGAAGTTCTAAAAAAGAAAGTAGAATAAAGTTCACATAGGGGAATTCAGCTTAAGACATGTTGGCATACATTGGTTAAGGGAAATGTGTGGCCTGTAATATGTGGGAAGTCATGGAACTTACTGGAGTTCTAGATGACTTTTTTTAATCAACCTGTACGGAGATGTTATCTTGTAACTTTGAGCAGTTGGGATTGGAACCTGGGCCTTGTAGCCCAGAGACTGGGACACTATCATGCACCACTGGACTCCTGGGGCACCTTAATGAACATATGTGCAGGAAGTATGTTGAGCTGCAGATTTCTGAGCTTGGGCAGCATCTAGAGACCCAGTGGCACATCCAGAAGACTGAGAGTTATGTGGATAGCTCATTCAGAGAGGTGGTCGCATCATAGTGGAAAGGGTTGGACATAGGTAGGAAATGGGTGAGCATCAGGCAGTCTAGTGGAAAAAGGCAGATATTGCTGGAGTCTCCTAGGGTCCTGTTGCCTCATTAGTTTTCCATTTTGGATGCTGATGAGGGAACTCATGGAGATGAACTGATGATGGAGTTTTGAAGAGTCAGAGGTGACCCATTTGAGACATGTAAGGACCTGAGGGGACTTAATCAGGGTGGAAGTTGAAAGCAGGTTTCTTCTTATGGAAGAATCTAGAGTATTGTTTAAAAATGAGATGAGGATTTTTTTTTCCTGAGGTTTCTGTCTTTGGAACTCCCTTCCTCAAAAGACAGTAGATACAGAATCTTTAATTATCTTTACGGCAGTATGAGACAGATTCTTGATCACCAAGGGGATGAGAGATTAATAGGTGCATACAGGCATGTAGCATTGCGGCTTTAATCAGATCAACCATTCTCTAATTGAATGGTGGAGCATCTCATTGAGGTGACTGGTCTATTCCTGTTTTTATGCCCATATGTTCATAGCAAAGTGGCAGAGCCAAAGATGCTCCTTAGAGTTTTGCAGTCCTGAAGAGTTATGAATCTTTGCATTGGCCATTTTATTTTTGATATTTTACCATTGATAATATGCTTTGGAAAATTCAATGTCTTGTTTGTCATTATTTCAATTTTTTTGTCCTTACCACTACATTTACCTTTCAAAGCAGGTTCATTGCTGGACTAAAAAAGTGAAACCAGTTAAAACACTGATTTACCAATTGGTTCCCTAATGTTCTGATTATCTGATGGACCTTGATCTGGGCTGCTGGAACTCTCACTGCGAACAGACGGAGTCCCAAGAATATATGATGAGTAGATCACATGCTACAAACCCTGATAGCAGTTTCCTCCATGTTTGCCAGATTATTACAAGTTCCCACTCTTGTGTATTATAGATGAGCGAAGTTGGTAGTTGACTGTTTTGAGCATTTATTCATGGGATCTTCAGCTGTGTCAGGGGAAACTGTCATTTCATTCCTGAAGTTTCAACCCTTTCCTTCTGAGATGCAATGACAGCCCTTTTAAAAGCATTTGCCTACCTGATTTTTCTATCCTTATCTTGATAATTTTTGATATGGAAGTTACTAAATGAAGGAACCATGTTGCAATATATGATGAACCTATAGTCAATACTTCAAAATTTTGAACAAAAACAAACTGTGAAAATGGATGCCGCAAATTAGATGACCTTTTGTAGTACAAATTCTCCATAGTCCTGAGATGTAAGCAATGCATAATTACGTGTGGACGTTTATGTGAAGTAATGTTGTATAAGTTAATAGTTCTCAAAGAGTTAGTATTGAAGTTGCTTTAGTTCCAAATCCGACAATCTCTCTGGCTTTGGTGGAGGCAGAGAGTCCTGCACTAGCCATCGTAGGGACCAAATGTATTCTGTACAGTGTTTGAAAGATGTGGCAATTGTGCCTGACTAATAACATAAGTTGTACTTGTTGCTATCCTGCAATATGTTATCTTGTTAACTAAGATTCTTTTCTGGATAGGCTCGCCAGTGGTCTACCACTGAAAATTAGATAGATAGGTCCTAGAAATAATATTAACAATGGAGAATTGGTGGCAGGGCATACCTCAAAGAATCCTTACTTCTGTACATTCTGGCAAAGGTGACATATTATGAGGTACCAAGAGAGGCATTCAGGGCAAATACCACGTTAGCCATCTAGGAAATTTACGTGTTGCTTAAGGATGAAATATCAAACAGACGGATTATAACACTTAAGCCATCTCTTTTGTCCATGCTGAAACAGGAATGTGCATCAAAGCACAATGTATGCTAGGCAAATGTGAATGGGTCAACAACTGACTTCCTATTGTATCTCAATAGTTCCCCATTTCAACCCAAACTGATTTTTAAAAAATGACAACACAAAATGTTTATTCAGAGATAATAGGAACTGCCGATGCTGGAGCCTGAGATAACAAGATGGAGAGCTGGATGAACACAGCAGGCCAGGCAGCATCAGAGGAGCAGGAAAGCTGATGTTTTTGGTCTGGAGCCTTCTTCAGAATGTTTATTGACTTAACTACCCACCTTATCTGGATGAGGTCTTTGAACAGGTCACATGGGTGGTACATTTTTGTTACATACTTTTAAAAACAGAAAGAATCAGCTCTGCCAATTAACAAGTCTTCAGATGCAGTCAAACAAGATAATAAATAACTATTCAAACAAGATAATAAATAACTATAACTTGAGACTAAAAAAAGACCTCTCCTGAATCTGTTCTAACTTCCGGTTCAGCTGAGTACTAACCTGATGATAATAGAGTTTGCTGAAAATCATCTGCTTTTCAAGATATTCGATCCAGCTAAAGCATTGATTCATCTAAGAAACTATGGGCCTGCTAAAAATAACTGTTCTGTCAAGTTCTAATTGCATTTTGTGTTTACTTCACCTGTATCTAAATGTTGTTGTGTATGGAATAGACCAGTCACCTCAATAACCCTCCTCCACCTTTCAATTAGAGAATGGCTGATCTGATTAAAGCCACAGTGCTACATGCCTGTATGCCCCCATTAACATCTTGCAATGTTATGTGCTAGTTGAATGGTGAGAATTTGCTTTTTTGAACTTTGGGACAAGTGTGGGATAATAAATAATTTTTTTGAAACTCAAAGAAACTTGCTGCTGGAATTATTTGATCATTTTCGAAAATAGTCACCTACTGTTAAAGATTTTCATCTTGCGTGCATTAGGACATTTTACGAACATATGTAACAGGAAAACCAACATATATCTTATTGTGTTATGTATGTTATATATTAATGCATGCTCTGTTCTTTGCAGACAGAAATAACATGTGCATGCACCATGCCTGTGTCAGCACAACAAATAGGTGATAGCCATTCACTGGTTCAGTCGCAGGGCAATGACATGACCAGTCAGAGTCAAACTGCCTGGTTTAAAGTTTTAACAAAGTGTGGCTGTTAACTGTCAATCAGAATTAATGGGTGCATTCTCCATGACAATGCCTCTGCCAATCAGAATCTACTTGCTAACCAATCAGCACTATGCTTTCGTGCAATATAGAGTTGATTTTCTTTCTCCTTGAATTTATATTACTGTGACTATTCTGTTGAATGTAAGATGAAAACGTGAACAAAATATGCCTTTTTTCAGCAATATTTAAGTACTATATGACTGAATGACTATTTAAAATGATTTAAATTGACATCATCACTCTGGTAAGAAAATGTACTCACCTCACATCAAAAATAAGAAACCACAGTGTGTGTTAGGGAATCACTAGTGTCAGCAAGGAAGTAGACAATTCATCATATGAAAGGATTTGCACTGAGCCAACCATGAAGTTCAAAGTGCTGGAAATATTTAATTAATAATTTAAAACAGTTAAACAAATATTACCCTGTTAGGGTAAAAGCTAAAGTTTTAAAAGAAGTTTTAAAATATGATTTGTTTAGTTTTGTTCTTAAAATTCCTGGAATTTTCAGTAATTCTAGATAAATTTAACATTTCACACATCTATCATTAGCTATTCTGGGTTGTGAATATTGAAAAGTAATTATGAAATTTGCACAGTGTAACATTGCACGTAATTGTACTGTAATATCTGCCATGCGCAGGTTGATGCGTGCACATGTCCAGATGTCCCCAGTGAGATCGATCCTGTGTCGACAGTAGATGACTCCTATGCCAGGATTCATCTGTCCAGTTGATGTTATTAGATTCCACACGTAATGATATCACACTATGAGCATGTACTGGTGGCTGAACTGAGGCTGAGAATGTGGCAGCAGGACAAAGGCCAGTGCCAAGAGTAAAGGAGTAGGAGATTGGGTGGCATGGTGGGCCAGAGCATTACCGTCTCACAGTGCCAGGGATCCACGTTCAATTCCAACCTTGGGCAATTGTGCCAATTCCACACAGACATTCTCCCCATTTCTATGGGGGTTTCCTCTGGGTTCTCGGGTTTCCTCCCACAGTCTAAAGATGTGCAGGTTAGATGATTGGCTGAGGGAGATGCAGGGTTACAAGGATTGGGTAGGGGGACTGGGTCTTGGTGGGATGCTCTTCAGAAGGTCGGCGTAGCACGATGGGCCAAATGGCCTGCTTTAACACTGTAGGGATTCTATGATTCTACGGGTCTGTACTGGGATTAGCCTCCTGTATACTTGGGGTGACAAAAAGATAGGGAGGCTGTAGGGGAAGTGCGTCTGTGGGGCTCCCTTATAGAATTGAGAAAGTCAAGGATACTGCAATGAAGAGAGCTGAACTTCAAACTAAAATAAAACTTTATTTTATCATGCAGGATCTTTTGTTTTGCATCCTGCAGTGCCATCTTTAGACAGGAGGCTGCTTTCCATTGCTTGAGAATGACATCAGCTTTGTTATGTTCCTCGGGCCATTATGCTAGTATTCGTAGGATGCTTTGCCATTTTTGCTTTAATTTTTTCATCCCCATAGCAACCTCAGTTACATAGACAATCCTTAGAAATTTAACATCCTTACACCCGGGAAAATGATCTTCCTTCCCAAAATTATCCAAGTTTTACTTTGCTTTTTCACTGGATTTTCCTAAAAATCAAGGATTCCACAGTACCACTTCAAAACTCAGTTTCCCTCGTTCGACAAGATGTAACTTATTTTTAGGTTTTAACAACAAAACCAGCAGCTTTATAATGAACGTTCATGAATCCATGCTTGCAAATGCAGTGGGTATCTGTCCACTAATCCCATGGAGAAGCACAGATTCACTGTCAGCAGCTTCTGGATTTCCACATCATCCTGCACATGCCTAAGTGCCCAAAACTGTTGTCAATTTCAGTGGGGTAGTGATGAAAAACACTTGACAATTTTACTGTGTTAATGCAGTGACATTGTAACCAATGTAAATGATTTTCAGCCCCTGAAGTAACAGGACCTGTGTTGATGTTTACAGGAGGCATAGTGTGCCTGGTCTATTTTCAAACTGATGTTTCTTCTGCAATTGGGTGATTAAAAGGCATAATCTATTCAGCAATGCTAGCCTTTCATTTTGAATTTTCAAAACTTGTGATGGCGTGCTTTCTCATTCTATTGTCCTTCAGATATTTTCTCTCAAATATCAGATTCCAATGGAATAATGATATATGTGAAGTTTGACCAGTTTCTACGGGAGGTGCTGAAGTTGCCAACAGCAGTATTTGAAGGTCCTTCCTTTGGCTACACAGAACAAGCATCAAGGTCATGTTTTTCCCAACAGGTGAACATTTATGCAAACGTTTTAGTCTGTGATTGCTGGAATGACCTTCATATATTGAGGGGAATTTCCAGGGGCATGATGTTTATCGTCTATTGTAATTTCCATGGAAAATCTGCAGAGACCTGATTTTTTTTAAAAACATGCTTACACCAGTTATTTCCTGGGTTTCCAAGATTTTTCTGTTTTAGCTGGTGTCAGATGGGTAATAGAATTCCCATAGAAATTCAGTACCTGCTCTTTCAAAATGTTATTTGATACTGTTAAAGGCATCTGTAATCAACAGATTTTCAAAAAAAGAGGTTGTCATGAATTATAGTGATGAGGAATTTTGTAAGGTTCTTCCCCTGTAAAAAGGAGGTTTCTGCATCTCACAGTATAATGAAATCCTACTCCTCAAGTAGCAATAAATCTCAAATAAATATATTTTAAAGTATTGCTTAGAAATTCTCATGCTGAAAATATTATAAAATGTTCCAAATCTTTCTGGGGAGATATTCTCCTGTTAACTAATTCCCAATTTAAATTAATGAAGTTTCCAATATCATGAAAGGTCTGCAGACAAAATGTTAATTGCCTGCCCCTGCACGTGCTAAATACTGTAGATGCTGGAAATATAAGATAAGCTGAAAATGCCAGAAGCATTCAGCAAGTTAGGCAGCATCAGTGGAAAGAGAAATATAGGACTGAATTTTACTACTTTAGTCTAATAGTGAGTTATTTCAAGATTTTTGAAAGTTTTTATGCTGCTTGGCCAACAAGATTTCTTTACTGTATCAAACTCTCCTCATAAACTACCTACCTCACCCATATGGTGACCCTGTCATCTGATTTCAGCCCTATTTTGCCATTCATCATCTGTTAAACAACTCGCCACTGAATTGAATTGAAATAGCTTTATTGTCACATACTCAAATGAGTACAGTGAAAAGTTTACAGTTGCGGTATTACAGGTGCTATCTTGGGTACAAAGGTACAGATACCTAAGATCAAATTCTTAGTAAACAAAAATAAAATAGTAATGTAAAGAAGTAAATAGAAAATATAATGGGTGATAGCAATAAATTAGAAAAATAAAGAAATTAAATGTCGTAGTTCATGCTGGCACCTAGCCTCAAGGGAGGCCCCCTCACCTTGCTGCCGCCTGCACTGGGTCCACCAACATCGGACTCATCCCACTTTAGGTGCCATCTCTTTGCTGCTGAGACCACTCCACTAACAATGTTGAATTTGCACTCACGGTGCAACCAAGAGTCCCTGCCTCTGGTGTCAGGCCAGGCTTCCACTTGGCCATGAGTCCCACTTTGGTTGCAGAAGGTGCCTTGCTGGTGCTGTCATCTTGAAGAGTTCACTGCTGCTGGCATTGTGGCCCCAAACCACTGGAGGAGCTTTGCCACTGCCTCTGGCCTCATACGACTGTGTAGCCAAATTCTGAATGACACCATCGTGGTAGGACAGATATCAAACAATGATCTGTTAGAATACAGAAAGGAGAAAGAGGGCTCGGTGTCGTGGTGCAATGATGACAATCTCTTTCTTAATGTTGGGAAAACAGAAGAACTGATCATTGACTTAAGGAAGAAAGAAGAAGAACATGCCCCCATCTACATCAATAGAGCTGAGATGGAGAGGGTTGACAGCATCATGTTCCTAGGAGTGATGATAACTGCCAACCTGTACTGGACTTTCAACTTGGATGCAATGGTCAAGAAGGCACAACAATGCCTTTTCTTCCTCAGTCTGCTTAGGAAATTTGGCATGTCTATAAGGGCTATCACCAACTTTTACAGATCCACCATAGAAAATAAACTATCTGGGTGCATAACTGTCTCGTATGGCAAATGTTCTGTCAAGGACCATAAGAAACTACAGAAGGTTGTGTGCACACCTCAGACAATCACAGAAGCCAACCTCCCATTCACACTTCTTGTTGCTGCAGAGAGACTGTCAACATCATCAAAGACTTCTTTCACTAGGCAGAAGATACAGAAACCTGAACATATGTGCCAACAGGTTCAAGAACAGCTTCTTCTCTGCTGTAATTAGAATGATGAATGGATTCTGTAACTTCAAATAATGTTGATCTTGCTTTGCGCTCCTCCTCCACAGTTGATCTGTATGCCTCACTCTGTCTAAGCACCGTACGATTTGTACGTCTTGGCTTCTTATGATCTGCCAATACTGTGCGTAAAAGAAGCTTTTCACTGTACTTGGGTACATGCAACTACAATAAATCAAATCAAATCAAATCAAATCCAGCCTTGTCTGGACTTTGCCAGCATTTCTGGTGGTGATGTTCGTGGAGTTTCCTTCTCTCCTCTCCTCACATTAGACACTTAAATAACTACCATAGTTCATGTCTGGATCTAGTCAAACTGCTGAGCTTTGAAATCATATTTTGGTTGTGGGATTACTTAGCTCTGACCATGCTTGCTGAAATAGCCTGTGACAGAGCCGAGTTGTTGTTTTGCACGTTGTCACCTCATCATTAGGTATACTAATGCTCCTGTCATTGTCTTCTATTCTCCTCAGTGAACTAAGGACAATGGTCTAATTTGTGCCCAGTTTTTAGCTTGTGGACCTATTTTGAGTCTTTCTTATTTAGCATGGTGAAAGATATCCTCAGTGAGAAAATAGGTCTTTATTTCCACAAGGACTGTAGTTGTTACACAATCGTTGGCAGATATGTTTGAAACTGGGGAATTGGGAAGAACAAGGCCAAGTAGAGTTTTCATTTAAATTATCTTTCTTAACTGTGCTGCAAATCCAATTCAGTAGAACCATGTCATTCTTGGTGATAAATATTGAAGTTATCCACCCAGAGTATATTCTCTGCTGTTATAATACTCTGTGCATCTTCCAAGTTGTCTTCAACATGGTGGAGTGTTGATTGTCAGCTGACATTGTGCCACAAGTGTTAATCAACAGGACGTATGAACATAAAAATTAGGAGCAGTAATATGCTGAAAGGACATTTCCTTGCCCATTTTTCAGTTGATACAATGAAACTTCAGAGGTTCCTGTGTCGATATTAAAGATTCCCAGAGCAACCTGTTCCCAATTACAAATCAATATACACCACCTCCAGAGGATCTGACCTGTTAATTGAATCAAACTACTCAGAGTGGTTTTGAAGGAGTGTGGGACATTGGCTGTAATGTATAATTCTGTTATTGTTACAATAACAAGCTGTAGAATTTGTAGAACTGTGTTTATAATGTGAAGCGGTTTGTACACGAGTGCATTTCTTAGCTGTCATTTAGACTAAATATTTAAATTGCTTGTGTTTGAAAATGTCAACAGGAAATGCTAAGAATATTCGAAAAGACGCGTATGTTTTAGGAATAAGGAGAAAATTTGAGTGGCACAGATTTTTGATGCTATTTGTGTAATCAGACATTTTTGGCTTTGTTTTCAGTTGGAAAATTCCAAATTATTATTTTGTGCTTACAGAAAAAGGTGACGCTCAATACATTTTTGGACACATTGATGTCTGATCCCCCACCACAATGTCTTGTCTGGTTGCCACTCATGCATCGTCTTGCAAATGTTGAAAACGGTAAGTAATGAAGAATTTAAAATACTTTCACCTTGCCTACTAATTTTTTAAAGCATTTCCTTCATATTCTGAGAGTAATGATTCACTCTGGGTTCACAAACAATGCTTCTAGCCTCTGGCTCAATTAATTGGCCAATCTTCCTGTGTAAACTGAACAGTGAACTTCCAGGTGGTCCTTTCCTAACCCCATCCTGATTCCCTCCAGTTCATGTACGAGCAGGATTCACCAAATAGTGATTAGGAGCACACACTGCTCAGAGAAGCTCAGAGCACTTATAATGTCTCCAGTAATTTAGTTAAAAGACAACGTGTACTTCTGCTTTCAATCTGAAAAAAATCTCAACATTCTTGATTAAGTTTTGTTCCGTAATGAAAACTTCCAGGTATATAACTGTTCCTTCTAAAAACAGTGATCTGCTCAGTAAAATCTACCAGTAAAGAATGAGGGCTCCTAAAAATAACTGCTCCTCCATGCTTCATAACAATAATGTGTGTTGTTCCTGGCAAATTCTCCTAATACGACTCTCGAAAATCTGAAACAACTTGCATTTTTATATTGATTTTCATTTATCACTGTTATGTAGTCAAATATTAGAAGGTAATTCCACAAGTATTATGAAAGGAAGTTTGACATTTGAGCCCTATAAAGTGTTATTAAGCCTTTTTTAGCAAAAGCTTGAACAAAGATATAGATTTAAAGGACAAAGAGGTTAAGAAACAGAGAAGCTTAAGGAGCATATTCTAGAGTTGAGGGCGTTAGCGATGGAGTGATTTAAATTTGGCACAATCAAGAGGTTAGAATTAGAGCAGAGCACAGATCTTAGACTGAGGAAGGAGAGGTGGGGTTTATTCGGTTGGACAAGGTCGCAAAGGAAGGGAGGGATAATAACACAAAAATATTTGAAAACATGGCAGAGAACTTTAAAATTGGTGTCTGTCATGTAGTGTCTCAATGACAGTCAGCCAGCACAAGGGTGATGCTTGAATAGGACTTTGTGCGAGCTCAGACATGGACAGTAAAGATTTGAATAACCTCCAGTTTATGGAGATTAGAACATGGGAAACTAGGCAGGAATGCATTCGAGATAATGGGAACTGCAGATGATGGAGAATCCAAGATAACAAAGTGGATGAAGGGTCTAGGCCCAAAATGTCAGCTTTTGTGCTCCTGAGATGCTGCTTGGCCTGCTGTGTTCACCCAGCTTCACACTTTGTTATCCAGGAATGCATTCAAATTGACCAGCCTTAGAGGGATGATGTTTCAGCAACAGATGAAATGACAAAACAGAGATGAGTGATACTCTTGACTGGTTTAGTGCCTGAGTGCCTCAATTATTGTGAAGACTTGGTGCCGTAAAATTGCAATAGCAATACCTATGTGGAATGTGCAGTTTGTGACAGCCTGTTAATGAGTTGGACCAGTTGGAAGGATTTTGCAGCTGATCTACCCACTTCACGGGTCAATAATGCCTGATAATTAAAATCCGTCTTATAGCACTTTAGATAGGAGCAGTGAGTATTAGAAAACCAATAGCACAAAGTCACAGTGCAAGATGGTTGAAATCATCTGTGCCACACCATGGTTATCACTACTTGATGGTTTGTTCCAAATGTCAAATTCCATCAAGGCATTCTATTTAGAGCAAACTTCCTGATCAAGATTACCAACATACACCTTTTAACCAAGGAATCGGAAATCATGAGCAAGTTCTTTTTGATGAAACCCATCTATCAAATAGCTGGCCTTGAACTATTGTAGCAAAAGTGGCCCTTGCTGAAGAGGTCCGGGCGCTGCACAGCTAACTTTCACAGATGAACCATCAGTACAACTTCCTTCTGCATCTGTGGAGAGTTGCAAACAGTGCTACATGATCCTGAGGAGTGTCCTGTCTAGAAACCAAGTAGCCAATTGATCACTTTAACCTTAGCAAATGGTTATCTCTTGGCTTTTTAGATTTACATTTGCAAACCAAAATAAGATGGTATATACAAGATTATAAAACGTAGGAGCAGGAGTAAACTGTTCATCCCATTGTGTCTGCTGTGCCATTCCATGAGATTGTGGCTGATCTGACCATGCTCATCTCCTTTTTTTCTGATTTATCCCTGTAATCCTTGATTCATTTATTGATTAACAATCTGTTCATCTCACACTTGCGTATACATAATGTTCCAACCTCTACAGCCATCTTTGGGAAAGAATTCTGCAGATTCACTACCTTCTAAGAGAAGAAATTCTTCCTTATCTCCATCCAAAACAGGAAATCATTTGTATCCTTTGGTCCTAGACACTCCCACATAGGAAAAAAACTTCTCTGCATCTGTTTCAATTTTATTCTGCATCCTACAGTTTAGCTACACTTGGGGGAGTCTATCAACTATTCCCTAAAATGTCGTCTTTCCCTTGTTTAGTTCCCAGCTTTGTTCTCCTTATAGGTGCCTCCTTAATGGCTAACGGCATTAATGGCATTAACTACTATTTGTGTTGTTTATTTGTTAATGTTGTCTGAATACCATGTGCATTAAGTAAAGAGCCATTCATTTTGACATTTTCCCTCCTTGATCCACTTACTGCTTTTTAAAAATATTTTGGTACACCATGTCCCTCTCTGAGGATCATTATTTGGCTTACAAAGATGCCATGTCCTTTGCTTTATAAACCTGCATAGCACATCACAAGATTTACCAACACTAAAATTACAAACATGCACATCATACATATTGTGAAATTCTGAGGTTAAGTATTTTCAGTTCCGGTAGATATGCCGAAGGATACTCTGTGGACTAGTGTTAGGCCACTTCAAGATTCCAATGACAGCTAGGTTATCTAACAAATGTTAATTGTCACTTGACCAAACTGTCAAACTAGTTTTCTTTTCAATTAGTCAGAGTGTATGTTTTGCATTATTCAGGTGAAATGTTTTTAAAGACGTATTTTCTGAAAGTCAGCTCTTGCCTGCTTTGACATCTCAGGATTGTAGTTTTGTATTCAGTTTCTCACATTGAAGCATGATACAAAAAAGTCAGGTTTTTTTTGTAGTAGTATACTGAACAAAAGGAAATTCGACTCAGTATATCCAAAAAAGTCTTCCTGAAGCTTTTTTGTATCTGTTAAAAAGATCTTTCTGGTAGCATCAGCTTTCCAGGTAACTTTGCTAACTTGTGCCAATATGTAGAGACAGAGGGTGGTGGTGGAGGGTTATTTCTCAGACTAATGGTCTGTGACCAGATGTGTACCATGAAGACAGTGCTGGGTCCATTGCTCTACATTATTTATGTAAACGGATTTGGATGTGAATATAGAAAGTATGATCAGTAAGTTTGCAAATGACACTAAAATTGGTGATGGACAGTAAAGAAGGTTATCTCAGAGTGCAACAGGACTTTGATCAGATGGGCCAATAGGTCGAGGAGTGGCAGATGGGATTTAATTTAGATAAATGTGAGGTTTTGCATTTTGGTCAGACAAATCGGGGCAGGACTTATACACTTAATGGTTGGACCCTGGGGAGTGTTGCCAAAGGAAGAAACCTAGGGATGCACATGCATAGTTTCTTGGAAGTGGAGTTGCAGGTAGACAGGGTGGGGAAGAAGGCATTTGACACGCTTGCCTTCATTGGTCACTGCTTTGGGTATTGGAATTGGGAATGTCATGTTGCGGCTGTACTGGACACTGGTGAGACCACTTTTAGAATACTGTATTTGATTCTGATCTCCCTGCTATCGGAAAGATGTTGCCAAACTTGAAAGGATTCAGAAAAGTTTTACAAGAACGTTTCCAGGGTTGGAGAGTTGGAGCTATAGGGAGAGGCTGAAAAGGCTGGGGCATTTTTCTCTGGGACAATCGAAGCTGATGGGTGATTTTACTGAGGTTATTAAAATCACGATGGGCATGGATAGGTGAATAGCCAAAGTTTTTTGTTTTGCTAAGGGAGTCCAAAATTAAAGGGTATAGGTTTAAGGTGAGACAGGAAAGATTTAAAAGGGATTAAGGGGCAACTTTTTCATGCAGAGAGTGGTGTGTGTATAGAACAAAAGCCCCCAGGAAGGGGTAGAGGCTTGTACAATTAGAACATTTTAAAAGGCATTGGTACATGAATAGGAAGGGTTTAGAGAGATATGGGGCAAATGCTGGCAAATGGAACTACATCTTCAGTTCAGAAATCTGGTCGGCATGGACGAGTTAGACCGAAGTATCTGTTTCTGTGTGGTAAAACTCTGTGACTCTGCAACTCTATAAGAACATCACTTTATAAACTGCACAGTAAAGAGATTGAGAATGTCAAGATTTGTGGGAAGTCACACATACTGGACACTTGAAGGCCTCTGCTGTAGAGAGTAAATATATTATTTGTTCAAACTACATGTAATAGTTAAGATATGCAGTATGTGTGCAAAACAAAAAAAAGAGTGGCTGGAAGAAGTGTTAAGTGCACAAAATAAAAGTAGCCTAAATGCTTTTATGTATTACATCTGCAGTCTTCCACCCTGTTGAATGTTCCTACTGCCACAGTGAGAGCATGATGGGTTTTCGATATCGTTGCCAGCAGTGTCACAATTATCAGCTATGTCAGGACTGCTTCTGGAGAGGCCATGCAAGTGGTTCTCATAGCAACCAGCACCAAATGAAAGAATATACATCATGGGTAAGAAGAGCAGGAATTTATTATGTATACAGGAAAGAAATAATCATCCAATTCACAACCAATATATTGTTTCCCTGAAAGGTCTAAATTGTAATTTTTTCATTCAATTTTCTTTCTCTTTAGATTGGCAAGGCATATGTTGTGGACAATATTGATTTGTAATAGTGGTAAGTATAACCATGAAGCTACCAGCACTTACTATGATTGATTGTACTATATAAATAGCAACTTTTCATATCTGTACCAGTGTGGTAAAACATAGGAATCCAGAAGCAGTGTTTCTTTGGACTTGCTTCTCTACAGACAGATGAGTCTGTCTACAATAGCAGCATTATAATACATGAAATGGTTATTTTATTCTATTAGCTGTCCATTAAATAAACTAAGATGATTGGGTCTGGTCTTTTCAAATGTGACTGATTTTTATCTCTCATGGCATGTAAAATATATTAACCACCAAGTAACATCTCTTGCACTGAAAGTTAACTTTGTCAAGTATAAAGTATAATTCCTTCAGATTTAAAACCCAACCATTTTTAGTTTATTTAATGGACAGCTCATAGAATAATACAGCCATTTCATGTATTATAATGCAGCTATTGCAGACAGGCTGACCTGCCTATAGAGCGGCAAGTCAAAAGAAACATAGCTTCTGGATTTCCATGTTTCACTGCACTAGTAGAGATATGAGAGGTGGCTGTCCTTTTAGTCTAATCATGGTGCATGCTGGCAGCTTCATGGTTACACTTACCACAATTACAGAATCAGTTTTAAAACAAAAAGAATTCAAATAGACTTGTTTATCTTTAATTTCTCTTCCATCCCATGCTTATTTTCCCCATTTTTATTTTCTGCATATGCTTATTCATTGGCTTAACTATTCTAACTTACACTTCCTTTTTTTATGTAAAAGTTTTGAAATGCCACCACAGAAGCCTGTTGCCCACCAGGAACATGCAATATGCTACCACCCACTTTCAATGTTGTATGTTCAGTTCATCATCCTCAGAAGGACACTCAAGGTGTCATTCCCTACTTGCAACAGAAGCAACTGAGTAGTGATATTGTGGTGTAAGGCAGGCATACCAATTGATGCAATGCTAATTTTCCAAATTTAGACCATGTAGGTCCGCTTGAGAATATTTATCACTGATTTAAGATCAAAGTTTCAAATGTAAAAGAGACTAACATTGGCATTATTCAAAAAAACACGCACCCTGCACCTTTTAGAAAAGATAACTTTGAAGCACCTCTGCTATTGCAATAGTGTTTGAACGTAATCTGTCGCGTTCATTGAAGGTGTCTCATTACATTCCGGGATTTGGCTGTGAAGGTTGCTGTATCCTCACAAAAATAGCAGATGAGTGGCCACATGTTCATGCACAGGCTGTAACAGATATGGAGGTTACAGTGAAGTACTTGTGTGTCTACAACACAATGGGAAAATGGAGTAGAAGTTGTGAAGGTGGGAAGCTCTTCCCTCTGTCAACTTGGATCCAGATCCCTTAATTTAGCTTGAGAATGAAAGTCTGTCTGATGTGCTAGCCAATGCACCCTGCATTTTGGTGTGCAAACCCTTCAGTCTTCTCCTGTAAAGTGGCCCATCAAAATCCTCAGATTAATTCTGAACTACAGAACATATTTTTGACTTTGTACTTAGCTGAATTGACAAACACACCACCCATGCAAGGGCACAAGGGAAGAGCAATAAATGCTGGCCCAGCTAGTGATCCCCACATCCCAGGAATGACTAAAAGAAATCCTCATGCTTAATTGCAAGAAAAGTATGCGCTGGGAGTTGAGAAGGTGGGCTGTGGTGGTAACATACTGCTATTCTGAATGTTTTCAAAGAATTTAGATCCGACAGGCTCTGTTGCAGCCAGCCATAATGCAGAGAACCGTCTCTTCCGTGGGGCACAAGACATTCAGACATTCTTGTCTCCTGTCTGCTCTATTTCCTTCTATCCTTTATCATCTTCTCCTACAAAGGAGCAGGAAGATGGCCAGTGGTTGAGATGAATTATGTTTGGGTAATCTGCCTGTCTAATGGAAGTATGGTGAGATAACAGGATACGGGTGTGAAGCTGGCAGCAGTGATAGGTATGTGAGGATGATATGGATGTTTGTTTTAGTCCTGTGTACTAGGTGTGCAATAGATGTGTGCTCCATTGAATGCTGAGAGGCTGTGATGTGATGGTTAGGGGATGACATATGAATAATCTCCACTTATCTTGATCATCCGTATGTGATCATTATACATTTCTGGGATTTCTGCCAGATGCTCAAGTACAGATGCTGGGAATTGACTTTGCTGCCACATGCTTCCAGTCCCTTCTAAGGGTTGTCCTTGAGGACCAGCAAACCCCTTATGAAGCCATGTGTCTCGCCTCGTATCCATCTGCAATTCTAATGCCCCCATCACTACTTCCATGATCTCCTAACTCTCACTCTTTCTAGTGCTTAATCTTTGTTGTTGGAATTATAGCAGTACCCTCTGGTAATTTTAATACCGCTTTCTTTAAAGAGGAACAAGAACAAAAAGCTAGTTATAACATGGAAAATGAGCAACTACAGTTCCATTCCTGTTGTGGACATAGGCAGCCAGGAGTATGGCAAATGCTGCACGCGTTTTCAGAGGCTGCAACTAATTTTAATGGGAAGAAGCTGAGAGAGGTTGTTTGTCAACACTCCTACTGCCAGAACATCCTCTCCCACAACTCCAGTTTTTAACCTGTGATTCTCAACAATAATTTTTCAATCTAACAGTTCTAAAAGACATGCCCAGATGCACTTTAGAGAATATCCTTAGTGTTATACTCTGAATGTAAGAGCAGCTACTAAAGGTCTGTGGGTAGCTTTGATTGTCATCAGCGGGGAGTGTCATTTGTTTGCCAGATTGTAGGCTTTCTCTTTGCATTGTTGATTATTGTTATTCGCTCTATATCAGTAGTGATGACCAGGAAATTACTGATTGTTTATGGAAATTGCCATTGCATGAACAAACCTCAGTGCAAACAACATTTACAAATGAGCATCAGGTAACGTGCTTTTAAAATGCGCAATAATCCTTTCAACAATCTGTGGTTTTTAAAACAGCCCTTTTCCCATTTCTATCTGTAATCAAAACAGAAAAATCAAAAAGATGCACTCTTTATATTATCCCCCAATGGGGGATATTTACTTTAATTTTGTTTGTAACATCCTGTGTGGGATTTCAGCAAGAGCCCTCTGAAAATCCAAGTACACCAGGGCCACTACCATTTCGAGGAGCAAGAGCTACAGATATAGTGGAACACTGTCATCTGCAAGTTCCCCTCCAAGTCATGCAACTGACTTGAAGATATATCATCTTCCCTTTACTGTCACTGTGTCAAAATCCTGAAACTCCCTCTATACAGTATTGCCCATGTACTCATGTCTATTTATCATCGGTGTTTTAAAAAGGCAACTCTTCAGCATCTTCTCAATTGCAATTGGAGATGTGTAGTAAATAACAACCCAACCAGAAAAGCTCACATCCCATAAGTGAATAATTTTAAAAGTTTCATTTGTTCTCCCTTATTGGCTGTGCTAATAACATTCTGTAATAACTCTGTCAGGTTTAACTAACATGACTTCCCTTTCATAAATCCATGTTTATTCTGTCCAAACAGATGATCATTTTTTAAATATGTAGCACTCACATTCATAATATTTTCCCTACTACTGCTGTCAGGCCAATAGTTCTGTAGTTCCCTACATACTCGCCATTCTTTCTGTGAGGTGAAGTTACATTTGAAACTTTCCAAACTACAGGCACTGTTGCCCAATTAATAGAATTTTGATGGATGATTATCAATGCATCCATTAATCTTTATAGCCATTTCTTTCAGCACTCCATGGTGAAAGTCATGATGGCCTGGGATTTGTCAATTTGCAGACCCATTAATTTCTCCAACTGAACTTTTTACTGAGTTTTTTTTTAGTTCCATATTCCCACCAGACTTTTGGATTTTAATCATTACAGGTTGACATCTAATGGGAAGGCAAATACAGAGTATTTATTATTATATTTCCCTCTTTCCCTATTATAAATTCTTTTCTCCCTGCCTGAAATGGACCCACATTTGCCTCCGTTAGTCTTTTACATTTTACTTCTGAGTTATTACAATTCATTTTTGTTTCTTGCCAGGTTAGATTTATATTCTCTTTCTCTCCTTGCTTCCTTTGCTGAACTTTAAAATTCTCCCAAGCCTTAGGTTTCTAACACCTTCTAACAATCTCTTCTTTTGATCTAATACTATCTCTAACTTCCCTTGTAAACCATGGTACTTTTGCTTTTCCTGTTGCGTCTTTTAGCCTTAAAGGAATATATGTTTATGTAAAAGCCAAGCGTTAATTTTTAATAGTCATTGCCTATGTATCGTCAAAATGTGAATACATTTTTCTAATCTTAGACAGCCACATTCCACCTCTTATCTTCATAGTTGCCCTTGTTTACACTCTAGAAATTGAACAGCCCTTTGCATAACCAATGATGGTCACCAAATGCCAAGTAGTTTACAAAGTGATAATTGATAAACTTTTCTTAAATTATTTACTGAATTAAAGTTCAAGGGTGTCAGGGAAGCTGGGAGAAATAGAAGTAAATGGACAGCACTTTCACAGGCTCACTGGGCACTTTCTGTAATTTATATTGCTATCGCTCTTGAGTTTCCCATTTAATTCGGTAACTTCTAATATTTTTCCCCCTTATCCTGTTCCATCCTGAATCCACACTGAAATAACAAAAATTCGTTCATGGATGGCTATTCAACTGCTGATACTATTGCTACTTGGATTAAGGCTATGCCCATCTGATAACCAGGTGTGTGTATTTTCAAGTAAAAATACTTGGATAGCAGTTGACAATGGACACTTGGGCTGAGTGTTATTTCCCACAATCAAAAACACTACTCAAATACAGCTCTCTGAACTGCCACGGTGCTTCAGATCAGTTGACTAATACATAGACTTGGATCAAACTTGTACTTTGCTAGTTTGAACAGCTCGTTACCGTACATTATGACATTTGAAGGAGCCAACTGTATTGTCACCAAATTTGCTGAAAAAGCAAAGATAGGAAGGAAAGCAAGTTGTGAGGAGGACACAAAGGGATGGATTTTCAAAGCACAGGCAGATGGCGAAAGTTGTGAAATTGCCAGCCTGACGAGCCTACATCAGGAGAAGGTGCCTGCAACAGCAAGATTTTTGTCTGAAGGATGGCAGGTATAACTGAATTTGGGCTGACCACCTGCAGAAAAACTTTGGAGGAGCTGCCAAGATGGGTTGTTTACGGGCCAGTACTCTGATACTTTGTCCCAATTGTTCTACTTAAATTAGGTCCTCTAGTCCCATTCCTAGCACTTCCTCTCCCTCCCACATGCTCCCCATGCCCCACCCATGGCAACAGTTGTCTTTTACTCATCTTGTGGCCCCTCATATACTCTGTACCTTTCCATCCAGCTGCAAGACCCCTCCACATCAACCTATGCCAATCCACCGAATCCAAGTTGCTCATACTTTCCGTGCAAACCTCTGGCACTATCCAGTACACTCTCAGAACCAATGAATCCTATGGTAGCAATGGCAAGTGTGACAAGGCATTAAAAATCATTCATAACATTTTTGATAAACAATTTTACGACAACTTTACGCAAGTGTCCATTATCTAGACATTTAAGTATCGATAGAATGAATTTACAGGAACTTGACTCGTCTGCATGTTGTGTAAGTATATGTTTGCATTTGACAAAATTGATCAATGTTTTTGCTCGATGACAACTGTTTTAACAGTTTGAACGATGGTTGGACTCTGGCCTAACCTCATTATGCATTCTTGACCACCAGTCACATTCTAATAATTTCAGTACAAAACTATTATCCCCTTTCTTTGTGACCCATTTAAAGAAACCACTATCTGCATGAACAGCAGAGTGAAATGAGCATAGTTAGAGTCCATATGGAGAGAGAATGATGACAAAGACTTAGTGGACTAAGGAGTTGTTTATGTGTTGTTACAGTTTATCATTCTGTAAATTAAACACTGGGGCATATATAGAAAGAGAAGCTCATAATGAAGTACAGATGTGACAATTGTACTTCTAGTTAACAATTAGAGGCATTTAAATAGATATCATAGCTATTTGTGATAATTATTTTGCATCATGGATTAATTTTGAAGACTGAATCCTGGAATTCAGCAACTGTGTCCAGGCAGCAAGTGGACTGTGGTAACAATAGCAAAACTCGTTCTAACAAAATGTTATAATGCATTGTGTTTGATAGCAAATGCTCTTTAAAAGAGAGCAGCAATGATGATGTGCCAAAGAAAGCATTATAAATTCTGGTCCTTTTCTGTTAGTTAAAGGAGACCACAAACAGTATGACGGTGAGAAGGAGAAGAAAGGAGGAGGATAAAATAAATACGTATCAAATGGCACAGTGTAGAAGCTTTTTTTTAGAAATTGTGGTGCTGTCTCGATATCTTGATACAATACAGTGTTACCTTTACCATCATTATTCCCAGAAATCCCCTGCAAAGAAGCTAACCAATGCACTAAGCAAGTCCTTAAGCTGTGCTTCCAATCGTGAACCTTTGCACCCAGTGTACCCTGAACAGCCTGAAAAACCGCTAAATCTGGCACACATTGTGTAAGTATATGTTGACCTTTTAGGCTTTAAGAATTAATTTCCTAAGCTATTTTATGCAATTTAGGTTATTTTCTCAACAGCTTAATGAAAGGCACTTTGTGGAGTGGATCTGTTTCCAAATATGTTATTTACAAGGAAAACTTAGATTGTTGTCAAATTTGGTAACAACGTTGCATCTCTGTGTACGATCTATGTTTTCTGTTTGCATTGGAAACCTGCAGGTTTTGCACTGTAAATGATTCCAAAGCTACCAGCATTCCTGCAAAATACGCCACTGAAACAGTTGGGAAATTTTGAGGCTGTACGTGTAGAATAATGTGGAAATACTGAACTTGCTGCAAGTGATTCTACACTTCTTCAGAGGTTGTGATATAGAGGCACCTTCAAGGAGCAATTAATGAGAAACCTGAATTGATGAAAATATTCATTCCTCCATTTTGAATCTCACTATGTAAACCCTTGGCAAATGTCATCTTGTTGAATTAAGCGTAACTGAGTTTCTTATAGTGCAGTAACTTCATAATTCTTTTTTGTTCGTTCTTGGGATGTCAGTATTTCCAATTAGACCATCATTTATTGCTTATCATCATTTAGCCTTGAGAAGATGATGGTATGCTGCCTTCTTGAACTCCTACAGCCCTTGAGCTATTAGTACACCCTCTGTCCTGTTAGGAAAAGGGAATAAATACTATTAAGCATCTTCATTGGCTCTGCAAAGTTATTTTAGGAAGTTAAAGTGTTCTTTTATATTTTTAAAATATGCTTGTGCATCTTTATTTTAACGTCGGTCTAATCTGAACATCATAATTTATTCTGATGTTAATGGTGAGAGCCATTGCTTCTGTTTTGACTACATAATCTCAATGTGGAATTGCTTTATTGTTCGAATTTTTATTTAATCTTCTGAAAGCCATCTCAAAATACTTCTAATTAAATCATGAAACAGAACAATTCTTGACCTACATACGTTTATGCAGAGCCATTAGATTTCTGAGGAAGAATGAAGTATCAGTTTCCACTAGTTGAATGGGATTAAACAGTAAATTTTGTTTACATAGTTTATTATCTTTTTTTTCTGGAAGTATTTGTATTCTCAAGTTGACAGTAGAATTGATCCAACATTCCTCACTTTTATCAACATATTTGAGGCTTGCAGTTGTTGCAGCTGTATCTGGAGATGAAAGTCAAACCATTTCCACCAGTCTTGTGCTCCAAAAATAATGGGGACATGTTTGTTATATGGGTTTATTCTTTCCTGTGATCCTTCTACTATGTTCCCAAATAAATCTAAATTAGGCTCGGTGAGGTATTGAATGTTTTGCTGTTCGTGCTTTGGATGTTTATCACAGCATTTATAAAGTGTACTTGTTGCCACCTGAAACTAACAGAAGTGAGGATATTTTAGTTCTTAATAGAACATAAACTTTGACCATGATTGCTGAAGTTTGAAAGAGTGTTGAGAGTCATTTTTGATTTTCCTTTGATTAGTGCGGAACCTGCCTCTGACTTATTTTGAGAGCTCCAATTTTTTTTCATATCTACCATAAATGTTCACTGCACTAAGCGCAGGATACTCAATGAACATTGCTTTGTTTGCCTTTATGTTATACGACGATCACAGAGGACTATGTGGAATAAAGGTGATTCAGGCAAATTTGAGGATACAAATTACATTTATCCATCAGTTCTATTAAAGACATAGTAAGAACTTCAATAAAGAACTGTTTCTCCATACAGACTATTTAAAGAGTTTCATTAACAACTTCCCGATGTCCTAAAACGCTTTACAGCAATGTCTGTTCAGTCATGTCAGCAAATCTACACACAGCAAGCCTTCACAATCAACAATGTGATGGTTACCGATAGCTTTCTTTCAGTAAAGTTAATTGGTAGATAAATATTGGCTAGGATTCTGGTGCAATCTCCCTTCCTCCTGTTCACAATAGCATTGTGGTAACTTTTACACCTACCTGAGTGACCTTACCAGGTCTCGGTTTAATGTCTCATCTAAAAGCCAGTGTATTTTGACAATGCAACACTCCCTTAACATTATCTTGAAGTGTCAACCTATAATTTTGTGCTCAATTCTCTGAAATAGGACTTTTGAATTCACAACCTCTGACATAAAGATAACATTGAACTGAGTGGTAACAATAAAGCTACAGCCTGATACAGCCAGAAAGTGGAGTAGCATTTATGAATGAGTGATCAATACCTGTAGGTTAGGTTTTAAAATAATTAATATAAATCATTATATTGCAGCTTTGCCATAATGGCAAAATTCTTAAAATGCATGAGATGTACATTTTTCTAAAAACTAATCCATGTCATTCTGTTAGTTTTTACTCTTTATACCTCAATGTGTAGAAAATAAGAGGAACAGTTTTTATATGTATATAAAATGTAGATGACAGGTATAAATTTACTTCCATTGTGTGATAATATGTTGTCATCTGAACCGTAGTAGAGTATTGATAAACAAGTCTCTGATTTTCCTGCTCTGTTCCCTAATGCAGCGCTTTGAAATCCTTTTAGTATTTCTAGTTCTTGAGTCCCTGTTTTTAAATGCACCTTTCGGTATTCACTGACCATTTCAAAATTCTAACAAGTTTATTGTCATTGAGGGTTTGAAAAAAAAACTAATCGTATGTTCATCAAGGAATTTACCATTTGATTCAGCTGCATTTTCTTGTGCGGTACTCGACATTATGACTAATTAATATTTCAGGTTTGATTTCTAATTATTGCTGCATTACCCTGGTCTTGGCAATGATATCAATGTGGTGTCAAATAACCCAGTGCTCCTAAATCTGGGAAGAAAGATCAGAAATAGGTTAATACTGCTGATAGCTCATCAGTTGCCAGATCTTTGGAAGAGAACAGAATTGCTCAATTGTCAAGCACTCCTCGGACAACTTGAGGTGTTTTATTGTTCAAACCTCTTGTTAGGTTGCCCTAATTAAAACATCTGTTCTCACTTGTAATTGAATGGATGGTGTTTTGTAACATATTAACCGAATGGCGTTTAAATTAGTAGGACAGTTTTGCAGAAACAATATTAGAACCAATAAATATGAGTTTTCTTGAAAAAGCAATTGTAACATGAGAACTTTTCCATCTATTGTGGCGAACGATGAAACAAAAAATCTTGCTATTCTTAAAGGATCATTTAAATAAATATTATTTGAGAGTTAATCATCAAATTATAATTTCTCTTATAAGATTTGAATATTTCCTAACTCTGCCTCAAGCATTCTTATGGGCAGAATAATTTTACTTGGCCCAAAGGTTCAGCCAAAAACCTCATACTTTGATCCTTATTATCACTAGAAAATCTTAAGAAAAATCACCAGGATTTTGTTGTGTTAATTACAATGATAATTCGCGTTCACTGCCTTTTAATGAATAAAACTGACAGCAGCTTTTGAATCCGTTCATGTGCGATTAAACCCAGAAATCCAGAATTGCAACCAGTGGCACTTTGTTACACAGTTCATACCTTTGTCGTCTTTGTGAATGGAATCAACGCAAAGATCAGTATAAGACATTAACCTGAACAAGTTATCCTTATTCTTTCTATAAGGACCAATTTTAAAAAATAAATAAGCCATGATCATTCATGAGCAATTGAGTTTATAGCTGTATTTTGTGTCATCTGACCTTTGGAAAAAAATTCCGACCCTGAAAATTTAATTTGACAAGTGTGGAATCTGATCCCCTCAGAAAAGAAAATTAATGTTTTAGTACATTAAGCATGTATTTCCTGATATGCTGTCCATGACGATTCTTTATTCTTTTTGACTGAAAAGTTTAAGTGCTGCCCATCCTGATCACGAACAACACAGTTCAACTGAAGAAACTGGAAATTCAAAAAGATACCAGGAGAGTAGAAATTCCCATGACAGATCTGTTAAAAACTGTAAAAGTATGGGAAATGAACCTAAAAGGCTTCCTTTACCACTCACAACAAAGTTGACGTTACTTAAATTCAGAATAGGATGTGGCTGAAATGTGAAAAGAAAATTTAATACTATTAAATCTAGTCATGTTATTGAAAACATTGCTGTAATGATGGCAACTTGGTCTACTCCAGTACCTGTTTAGGAAAAGGAATTTGTTTGTGAACATATTGAATTTATAAATGAAAGGCACATTCTGTATTTAATTACCTGCATTTTCTTACAATGTCTTTGCCTTTGTTGCTGCACAGAAATGAGTATGGGTAAGCATTGTCTTAAAATTTTATTTGTGTTTTCTAGAATAAATAAAAACTAAGATCCCTGGAATGGTAGGTTTAACATATGATGAACGGCTAAGGATCCTGGGATTGTACTCATTAGAGTTTAGAAGGTTGAGGGGAGATCTAATAGCAACTTACAAGATAATGTATGGCTTAGAAAAGGTGGATGCTAGGAAGTTGTTTCCGTTAGGCGGGGAGACTAGGACCCGTGGACACAGCCTTAAAATTAGAAGGGGTAAATTTAAAACAGAAATGAGACGACATTTCTTCAGCCAGAGAGTGGTGGGCTTGTGGAAATCATTGCCACGGAGTGCAGTGGAGGCTGGGACGTTGGATGCTTTCAAGGCAGAGATCGTCAAATTCTTGATCTCAGAAGGAATCAAGGGCTATGGGGAGAGTCCAGGGAAGTGGAGTTGAAATGCCCATCAGCCATGATTAAAATGGCGGAGTGGACTTGATGGGCCGAATGGCCTTACTTCGACTCCTAGGTCTTATGGTCTAAGATACAATCTTCAGTGTGGTATAGAGTAAAGATATAGCAAGCACTAATGAGACTAAACACAAAATAATGGCCCGGAAGCATCTAGGGCAATGTACATGAGCGGAAAAGTCAGGGGTAATCCTGCTTCAGCCATCTGTGGGAACTATGTCTGGATCTCATGAGTGCTGAGCAGCTAATGATCTGCCAATGGGCCAGTTTAGGAGATGAGATCCCTCCTTCAAGATCTGACAGCCAGTGAAGGCCAGTAGCTCTTTAGTCCCAGTAATGGCTACTGCTGGGATTGCACTCAATCCGGAGAAACAGCATGAATGCTGCCCTCATAGAGTGAGTGTAGTTTTAAATATTTTCCTAATCAACCTGTTAAGTGATGTTATGACACACCACTGGAGCATACGGGACTTGAATCTGGTCCTCCTGGCTCAGAGGCATGAACAATACCAAACCAGCTCTGCAATAAGTAGAGTTTTATTCACTGGGGATTATTAGGGAGTTTTCAACAAGTAGAGAGGGAGTAGTTTGTGAAGGAATTGCTCCTGGGTCATCTCCTTAGGCCCAGCCAGAAGGACCCTGCCCCTGAACACACATGGAAGCTTTCAGGGTCTAACAGGTAGCCTTCCCACGTATTAGCGCGTCCCCTTACTGTTGTTAAAATGCTAGCATTTATGGGTAGAAGCCTTTAATTGGTCTCTTAAGGGCCTCAGTTGGCTGTTGGACTGGAATGCCTTCTACCACCTTCCCCAACATTGGCAAATATGATGGGGACAGAAAAGTAACAGGCACCTCATAACCATTTCACCTCTACTTAACTTTCCAGTCTCTCCTGTCTCCTCTGACCATTGTAACTTGTTGGTTATCAATCGAATCCTTCACAGTTATTGTGCTTGCAGTCACTTATGTAATCAATAATTTATTATGCAAAAAAACTATATTCACACCTGTCTTAGACTTTAATGTCTTCTTGTTGCTTACTATAATTACAAGTTTTTGTATCACACTTCAACAAAATGTACAGTTTGTTTTGATACCCAACCTGAAAAATCATTGAACTAACCTTCAATAGTTTTGTCCTTAAGGTAGTTTAAAGAAAACCACATCTTTAATTATTGTATAATCATGATTTTTCACAATTAAAAATATTCTGCATTCCAATTGAGAAATTTGTAATTTCCTGTT
Source organism: Stegostoma tigrinum (assembly GCF_030684315.1). NCBI lineage: Eukaryota > Metazoa > Chordata > Chondrichthyes > Orectolobiformes > Stegostomatidae > Stegostoma > Stegostoma tigrinum. The sequence continues at coordinate 72,866,783 of NC_081358.1, read as the reverse complement.
TGTTTGAATTGAAATGTGCAATGGACAATTTACAGTTGGATTTGCTAACAAGGGAACAGATTTAATGTTTTATAACTGTTATAATTTTTGTCATCTTGATAAAAGTCTGAAGCATTTACTCCTTTTCCTACTCAAAAATTAAGAGGCCAAGAGGTCAGCTTCCTAAGTATCAGTTACACCCAATCATAAAATTGTATAATATTGAAGTACAGACAAAGTCCATTTTTCCCGTCATGCCCGTGGTCATCTTTTGATAAAGCTGTTCAATTAATTCCACTCCCGTGCTTTTTCTCCACAGCACTATATTTTTATAAAAGTATTTTTAGAATCACCGGAATTCCTATAGAGTGGAAGCAGGCCATTCGGTCCATCAAGTTCACACCAACCCTGTGAACAGTATCCTGTGCAGACCCACCCCCCCATCCCATCCCCATGGCTAATCCACCTAAATCTACATAGCCCTGAACACTATGAGCAATTTAACTTGGCCAATTCACCTGACCCGCACATCTTTTCTCATAGGAGGAAACAGGAGCGCCCCCAGGGGAACCTCACGTAGACGTGGGGAGAATGTACAAACTCTACACAGACAGTCACTCAAGACTGGAATCAGACCCAGATCCCTTTTGGAATGTTTTTACTGATAATAGTTTCACCATCCTTTTAGCAATCAAATCACTACCTCCCCACCTATACTCTCTCCACTTATCTTCTTTACTCTCCATCTTCGGTCCGCCTCCCCCTCTCTCCCTATTTATTCCAGTTCCCTCTCCCCATCCCCCTCTGATGAAGGGTCTAGGCCCGAAACATCAGCTTTTGTGCTCCTGAGATGCTGCTTGGCCTGCTGTGTTCATCCAGCCTCACATTTTATTATATTAGGTGGAGAGGAGAGTATAGGTAGGGAGGGGATAGGTCAGTCCAGGGAAGACGGACAGGTCAAGGAGGTGGGATGAGGTTAGTAGGTAGGATATGTAGGTGCAGCTTGGGGTGGGAGGAAGGGATGGGTGAGAGGAAGAACAGGTTAGGGAAGCAGAGACAGGTTGGACTGGTTTTGGGATGCAGTGGGTGGGGGGTAAGAGCTGGGCTGGCTGTGTGGTGCAGTCGGGGGAGGGGACGAACTGGGCTGGTTTTGGGATGCGGTGGGGGAAGGGGAGATTTTGAAGCTGGTGAAGTCCACATTGATGCCATTGGGCTGCAGGGTTCCCAAGCGGAATATGAGTTGCTGTTCCTACAACCCTCGGGTGGCATCATTGTGGCATTGCAGGAGGCCCATGATGGACATGTCATCTAAAGAATGGGAGGGGGAGTGGAAATGGTTTGCGACTGGGAGGCGCAGTTGTTTATTGCGAACCGAGCGGAGGTGTTCTGCAAAGCGGTCCGCACACATTGCACCTCCCCATTAACTTTTACTTAATGCTTTTTATCTCTTTGCCATTTTTAAGCATATTTCCAAGTCAGAATGGTGAGTGACTGGGAGCGCAGATTTCAGGTGAAGGCGTTCCCCTGTATTTGCTGTCCCTTGTCCTTCCAGATGATAATAGAGGTGGGCATGGAAGTTGCTGTCTAAGGAGCTTTCGTGAATTTCTACTGTGAATCGGAAGATATGGAATGCAGAGATCCTTCTGATCAGCCTTTATTTACAACTTACAGTTGAACAAGCAACATTGCAGATTTGGCACATATATTTTTCTGTGAATGAGCAAACAAATTGAGGAGAAAGGTCAACCAATGGGTACTGATAATCCCAAGCCAGAGCAGTGGTCCTACTTCTCTATCCCCAACTTCCCACTATGGTCTTACTTCCTTGAGGAATTTTGAAATTCTTGCTGCACAAGATCAGGAAGATCTCCACCTGCAAATGTTTGTACTCTATTATTGGTTGTCTTCTTTTGCAGCTGAAGTAGAAATGAAAAACTTCTTCAATTTTTAAGGCGATTTGAAGTAATTTTTTTCAATGAGATTGTAACTTCTCAACTGCAAAATTGTGATGAGGAGCTTTTATTTCCAGTAACAGTGTGTGTATTGTTGACTGTTAACAGGCAATTTTCCTGTCCTGAGTCACTTTCCATTACATACATCATTCAAGTACGTTAACCATACACCAGTTCCAAACATGGTTTTATTATGGGTCAAACCATTCTTACATTTCCCCGGTTTTGATCCTGATAACTGATCAGCAGTCTTGGCTGTTGAATTACTTGTGTTTATGAAATTTAGGTCAATTCTCTACCTGGCCATTAGATGAAATCTTTCACTTTGGAACAAATAATTATAGTTTTGTGATGTTCATATTTTTTATGACCTTCCATATAATCCCCTTTGGGAATGCATGCCCAAAGCCATGGTGGTAGGAGTCTGAGACTGCATGATAGCAGTTCTTGGCGTGCTTGACAGCAAAGTGTGATTTCATGACTTCAGACTCAGCTTCCCCTGCAACATTCAGCTGTTGTATAGTTTCTGACTGTTCTGCATGGGAAGTCGAGAAATTGGCCATCAAATGTGGCATGCTAGTTGAGCCCATAGGTGTTACCATGGAGTTGGCCATCACTTCTAGGCTGGAAATATTGTTTTCTGTCCATGCTTAGTGGGAGCCAGATTCTTCCATGCTCTTTGACAGCACTAGTAGATTCCGTACTAGTAAGACCTTCCGATGTACTAAGCAATGCAATATGCTTACCCATCAGCCATTTACTTAGTTTGTTCTATCATCTGAGTCTAGTACTTCCCACTACTCTGACTGCAGGCCATTCATACCCAGTGTCTCACTGGGTGCGTAACCAGCCTCTTTACTGTCCTTTAAAGTCTGCATTTTATTTTCTTTTTTTTTGCCTATCCCTAATTTTCCATGAACTTCATGAACTTAGAGGCTTCGTAGGCCATTTAAGAAGCCGTTTAACAGTCAACCATATTGCTGTGGGTCGAGAATCACATCTAGGCCAGACCAAGTAGAGATGACAAAATTGCTTTCCGAAAGAATATTAGTTAAAAGTTTTTAAAATCCTATGGTGGCTGCAAATGACAGGTTTCTTTCTTACTCCTCAGTCTCTTCTCCCTCTTGGCTTTCATTCTCTAGCACCACTGTTTGATCAAGCTGTAGTTGTATATATGCCAAAGTCGAAATGATACCCTCATGATGGTTTGCATTTAGTCTGAACATCTTATGAGACATTAAAAACTCCATACCGGTATTGGTTGCCTCTTTTTACTGTTATGCTCTAAACAAAATTTTCACAATCAAAAGAGAATAAAATGCATGCATCCTTAGGAAGCACAAACAGCTCCATCATGATACCTCCTTCTCATGCTCTCATTATAAGATCCTACTTGGCAATGCTGTCAGAGTTACTGTCTAAACATGCAATTAGTTTTAGTAATTTTGTCTTTAATACAATGTCAACATTGTAATGTACACACAGACTTGGTAATCTTTAAAATAAATCTAATGGCAATTATACCCTAATGATGTAGCACTTGAGAAAGACTTACTGAACTGTAATAAATAATGAACACAAAAGCTGGAAAATGTGGAAAATATTCAAGGAATAGATTTATTAATTCAGTTGAAATGCAATTGGAGTCAACATTCAGATAAATGTTAAGACCTTAGAATGAACAGGAGATTTCTAAGAATGGATCAGACTGTTGGACTTCAATTACAAGGCAAGCCTAGAGAAACTGGAGTAATTTTCCTAGAGCTAAAAAAGGTTGAGTGGAGAATTAATAGAGGCATTCGAGGTCATGAAAGACTTTGTTAGAGTAAATAAGAAAAAGCTTTCTCACGTGGCATAAAAGCCCATAATCATACAACACAAATTTAAGGTGATTGGCAAACAAAAAAGAGGCAGCGTTTTATGATCTGGAAAACATAGCCTGAAATATTGGTGGAAGCAGAAGCAATAACTTTCAAAAGCAATTTGGATAAATACATGAAGGAGAGAAACTTGCAAAGCTTTAGAGAGAAATGGCACTGGAATTGATTGAACTGCTCTTTTAAAAGTCCAGCATAGGCACAATGAATCAAATGGCCAATTTCTGTGATGCATAGTTCTTTGATTCCAGCCTTTTTGTAGAATTTCAAATAGTAACGCCCAGTGACACTCCTTTGCCCATCATTTTAAATGAGGTGTTAAAACATTTAAATAGCAGATACATGAATTCCATGTTAAACTTAATTCCTCATATTTGTAAGGTGTACTTATTTATTGATGATAAAATCATATTCAATTCCTCAGAACAAACTTTAGGGTAAAAAAAAAGTTGGACCATCTTAAGCTTTTTGCTGACTTGTCAAGTTGTGAGTAGTGAATTCCTATTTGCCACTTCAAACTGGCTAGCTATGGGTAAATTTTTAATCTGCCTTGCAGAAATTGCATTTTGTAACAGTATCATTGAATGGTGTGAGCATTGCAAATGTACGATTAGAAATTGCTAAAATATCATTACAAACCATGGTTTCTGTGCCTTCATAGGCCTTCAAGACCACCTCCTAACATGAATGATACAATGTTCTCCCATACAGTAATTACCTCAGGAAGCCCCAGCCCTAATAAGAGGTAAGTCAGTCTGTTCTATGCATCTTGAAAAGGTAAGAATAAAACGAAAGCAATTAGAATGTTCATTTGCAACAAAACTAATCAAATCTCTTTGGATTAAATACTACTGACTAATTGTCTTTTATAGTAAACATTTTTTAGGTACAGTTGCATCACCCTTTATATCTATTTTTTATTGGAATACGTGGGGCTAAACACCAATGGCCTTAAAATTCATCCCTGTTTGTTTTTAACTGTAACTATGTCACTGTGTAACTTCACAACGGAACATCATGGACATAAGTTGGCACGGCTTAATATAGCTTGAATTTTTGAAAACAGGAAAATTACTTGTCATTCACCATTTAAGATTTCTCAAACAGCCAGCACTCTTGTATTAGATCATGAACAAAGGTAAAGCTGTCAAGTCCTAGAGGACCAAAGGGCCACCCTCATTAGAGAGATACCTGATGGTGGTTTAACCTGAAAATCATCACACCTCAGGTGAGGGGAAAGGTTGAAACTGAGACCCATTTATAGTAACCTCAGCCAGCGTGGGAATTGAACGCACGCTGTTGACGTAACTCTGATTGCAAACCAGCCACCCAGCTAACCAAGCTAAACAGATCCCAACGTCATGGATATGAAAGGATTAATCAATGAGTTAAGAGGAATCTCCACCCACTCTGACATAGCATGCAACTTGGAGTATATATCAGGCAGCTTAGGGCAGTTGGTCTAAGATCTTCATGGAAATACACGTCTTCCTGTTGTTAGTAATAGTTAATACGCTTAAGAATTAATGCAACATTTACATTGTTATTTGAGATGTAGTAAACCACATCTTGGTATCAAGGACAAGAGCTTTTTCTGCTTCATCCTTCAACACTGACAACGAGTAAACCCTTACCCTATCATAAGAAAGAGATTGGTGGCATCATATCATGTTATATCTAGATGACAATGATAGCATTCTCAACGCTATTGTTAGAAAACAGATCTGTCTTTTTGCTGTATTTCTTAATCCTGTCTCTCAACAGATAAATATTGTGTGACTGGAATCTATTTGTACTATTTGTTTAAATGATACGTGCATCTAATTTAAATAACGTGCCTGCCTTTTACTTCATTTATTCATTTGTGGAATGTCATCATTTACATTCCCTCTAACTGTACATGAGAGGTAACTGCTGCAATCTGAGATGAAATTAATTGCACTGTGGAGTTCGGGAGGGCCATCTAATATAATAACTGAGCACTAATTAGTGCTCAATGATTATATTTCCAAGTCAGGGCAGTGTGTAACTATAAGAGATTCAATATAACATTGACTATCTTAGTGACAAAGGTTTCGTGTTTTGATTTTCAAATTTAGAGAATTGTTAGCTTGCACCTTGTACATTGCAGCTGCTGTGTGACCATGGTACAGGGGATGAATGCATATGAATGTGAATGGGATGTCAATCAAATAGGCCATTTTGTCCCGAATATAATTGAACTCCTTTAGTGTCTCTAGAGTTACACAAGTTTGGTGTATTACATCACATCCCTGGCTTGTGCTTTGGGGAGGTAAGTCTTTGCTAGTCGGGAAGTACGTTCTCTTCTCTTGCCACATCCTTTGATATACTCTTGTAGCCACAGCATTTATGTGCTGGTCCAGGTTTGATTGTACAGTGTGGCTTGTTAGGCCAGATTGGTCTTCCTGGCCTGCAAGCTGTGCTGTAAAGGACTTCCTTGTCCTCAGTTCACACCTACCCATCTCCATTGATCTACTGAGTTTCCTAAGGCTCGGAATCCTGGACTGCTATGACTAAAACTGGAATAATTACTAAAACAAAGACAAGGAACTTCATCATAATATTGAAACAACCACCTTTCATCCTATGCGTGGGTTGGTCACACACCTTTGTCTCATCAGCATTAAACAGGAAATCACAACTCAGTTCATTATTTTTGGAAAATTATGGTTCAGCCCTGTCTTTAAAGGGCCTTATACATGTCATCATACTCTTGGAATGGAGGAAAACATTTTCAAGTTAATGTTGAAAAGCAAGTGAAGATCCACACTGCTGAATGGAAAGTTGCAGATAAGTTAGTAGATCATTCTGATATTTTCTCTCGGTTTGCTGTATAATTTTTTTATTTTGCTTTTGATTTGATTTATTATTGTCACATGCACCGAGATAGAATGGAAACTACTTTTGCATGCTAACTAGACAAGTTATATCTTAGGTACGTACATCAGATTAATATAACAGAGTGCAGAATATGGTGTTACAGCTACAGAGAATTTGAAGAGAAAGATCAACTCTAATATATAAGAGCTCCATTCAAAAATCTGAAAATAGTGGGGAAGAAGCTTTCCTTAAGTCTGTTGGTACGTTGTTTTCAAACTTTTGTATCTTCTGCTTAACGGAAGAGGATGGAAGGAAGTATAACAGGTGGGAAGCTGTAATGTCATACTGAATTTCTGTCATTGTGATAAAATATAACTAATGTTTGTCTGTACTGTATGAATTTATTTATCTATGTGTGCACAGAAGATTAGTCTATTTTAGATTTTCTATTACTGATAATAGTCATTGTGTCACTGAGACTGTGATAATGACTAATTGGACAGATTACATGTCTTTTTTAAAAAAACCATACAGTGCATGATGTGTTGGGAGCCTATTCATGATTATTTAATTCTGTGCTCAAAATTTTCTGGTTTCCTCCTACCTAGTTCACAAATTCTTCTCAGTGTAATGAATGCTTAGGGAAAAAAAAACTCGAAAATAACTAGGTTAAATGTTAATACACCACCTTTTGAGTTGCATGTATCACAAAATGATTCAGGCATGTGTGCCAAGACAGTCATAGAGTCATACAGCAAGGAGGCGGATCCTTTGGTCCGACGTGTCCTTGCCAACCATAACTTTAAAGTAAGCTAGTCCCACCTGCCTGCGCTTGGCCCATATTCCTCCAAACATTTCTTATTCATGTGCTTGTCTGAATGTCTTTTAGATATTGTAACCGTACTAGCATCCATCAATTCCTCCTGGAAGTTCATTTCACACAAAAATCACTCTCTGTCTAAAAATGTTTCCCCTCATGTCCTTTTTAAATCTTTCTCTTCTCATTTTAAAAATATGTCCGCTAGTCTTGAAATCCCCCCCCTTAAGGAAAAAGACGCCTGCCATTCACCTTAGCTATATCCCTCGTGACTTTATAAAACTCTATAAGGTCACCCCTCAACCATCTACACTTCAGTGAAAAAAATCCCAGCTTACCTAGCCTCTGTTTATAACCAGTAACGTCCTGGTAAATCTCTTTTGAATCCTCTCCAGCTTAATAAATATCCATTCTATAACAGGGTGACCAGCACTGGGCGTGGTACTCCAGATGAGGCCTGAATCAATTTATTTTTCTTCATTTGACAGCAATATTTAACTCTTTTACTTATAATAGAATCTCAAAATATTTTAAGAAGGTAGCCTAGAGCCTAACTTTTTCTTGCTTTACAGGCAAATGTGAGGTGTTATGTTCTAGATGCAATGTGACTATCAAGGTATTCAACATTAAACAAAAACACAATTGTTTTAAACACTATCGTTCAAGTACAAACAAAACAAAGAAGAGCTTAGAATAATTTAGCCCTATTGGAAAATTTGACCAAAAGAATATACAGTAACTACTACTGATTAACTATGCTGATATAGTAAAATCCCATAACCACAACCCTTGGCAAAAAGCCAAACATAGTCACAGATTCTCACATGCCGTTCTCCAATCCAGGATGAAAAAGCATCAAGAAAAATTTCAGAGAAATTAGCAGCCAGGAAGCATTTACTGAAGCTTCCAACCCTGTTAAGACTCAACAACTCAGATTGCCACTGAAAACCCAGAAATCCTGATCTGAGAGAGCTGGCCAGACCTATTCAGGCTGCATTAAAAAAAACCCAAGCTTTTTATATTACCCATGACTTCTCAACACCTTTGCCTTACAACTTCTCTTTAAAATAATGGACATAATAACCTCTTAAAGCAACATCATCGTCTCACAGATGCTCAAGTTTTCTTTACTGCACATTTTGTCAGAGAATGTTCGGTGTAGAAGAATTCCTGATCATAGATCCCAGTTTTATTTTCTGCTAGATCTCCATTTGTCTAGTAGAAGTTGTTGCAATTCTACATATGACCAAACAGAGACAAAGGGCAGATTTTCATCTTTAAGACAGGATTGAGAGTTGGGACCCCTCCCAGCTTCAGTCCCATCTCTTGCTCAGCAGTGCTTGCCTGTGCTACACTTGACATGGAGTGGCAGGGACAGGCTGGATTCAGAGTCATCAGCTTCTGAATCAAGCATGAGGTGGGAATAGACATTGACAGAAGCCAAGGTTGGCAGGTTAGAAGAACAAACGATGGACCAGCTCTGAGCATGTGTTGGGCACCCTAACTGTCTCCCATTTGGTCTGGCTATGGATGAAGGACTTATTGCTTGCTTGTATCCGGAAATTTGCTTCAGAGATTTCGTATTGCTCTTATTTGCTTTTAGCTGATGATTTTATTAAATGAGTCAAAGTGTAATACTTTAAACTAAAAGCATCTAAAAATAAACACATCTAACCATATTTAATATTGTGGAGTTTTAATTCTTTGTCATAAGAATATTTCATCTGAATTCTCGAAACTAATCCAATCATCTCTTTTGAAAAAGACAGATTTCACCCAACATTATTTGATGTTAGTATCTTTTGTAAAACATTTTAATATCACACATAGACCACAAGGTGTCGAGCTGGATGAGCACAGCAGACCAAGCAGCATCAGAGGAGCAGGAAAGCTGACATTTCGGGTGGGAGGTGGATAGAAGATGGATAAAGGAGAAGATATGTGGAGAGGAGACAGACAGGTCAAAGAGGCGGGGTTGGAGCCAGTAAAGGTGGGTTAGGGAGGGGATAGGTCAGTCCAGAGAGGATGGACAGGTCAAGGAGGCGGGATGAGACTAGTAGGTAGGAGATGGGGGTGGGGCTTGGATAGGTGGGAGTATAGGTTAGGGAGGCGGATACAAGCTGGACTGGTTTTGGGTTGTGAGTCAGGGGAGGGGAGATTTTGAAACTTATGAAGTTGATTGATATTGTTGGGCTGCAGGGTTCCCATGCGAAATATGAGATGCTGTTCCTGCAACCTTCGGGTAGCATCATTGTGGCACTGCAGGAGGCCCAGGATGGACATGTCATTCCAGGAGTGGGAGGGAGAGTTGAAATGGTTCAAGACTGGCAGGAGTCGTTGTTTGTTGTGATCTGATCACATGTGTTCCACAAAGCAGTCCCAAACCTCCGTTTCATTTCCCCAATGTAGAGGAGGCCACAATGGGAACAACGGATACAGTATACCACATTAGCAGATGTTCAGATGAACATCTGTTTGATGTGGAAGGTCTTCTTAGGGCCTGGAATGGGGTGGGGTGTGTGTATGGGCAGGTGTAGTACTTCCTGCGATTGCAGGGAAAAGTGCCGGAGGTGGTGGGGCTGGAGGGAAGTGTGGAGCGGACAAGGGAGTCACGGAGAGAGTGGTCCCTCCCGAAAGCAGATAAGGGTGGGGAGAGAAAAATGTCTTTGGTAGTGGGTTCAGATTGCAGATGGTGGAAGTGTTGGAGGATGATGCATTGGATCGGGAGGTTGGTGGGGTGGTACGTGAGGGCGAGGCTGCTTTGCTTGTTGTTGCAGGGAGGGGATGTGAGGGATGAGTTGTGGGAAATGCAAGAGACACGGTTGAGGGCGGTTTTAGGGGGTTCTGAAATAAATAGGCAGCAACGGGGAGGTGGCTAGTCAGCTTTCCTGCTCCTCTGATGCTGTTTGGCCTGCTGTGTTCATCCAGCTCTACATCTTGGCATCTCAGATTCTCCAGCATCTACAGTTTCTACTATCTCCTTAGTATCCCCACAAACTGGTTTTCTGTGGCACATTGTTATCTTAATAACATTATTATTTTGTTAAAATTGTATTGAGAATCATGGTCTACTTAATCACCAAAGGGAAGACTACTTACTATTTTTCTTCAAAACAAGTGTCCAAGCCCATAACTATAATTTGGAACACAGGGAACACAACTTTTTTGAGGTTGTAGACTTGCTCGCCGAGGCAGTGTGTTTTTATTGCAGGCATTTCGCCACCCTGCTAGGTAACATCATTCGTGCGCCTCTGGTGAAGCGTTGGTGTTCTATCCTGCTTGTTATTTATACGCCTCGGTTTGCTGGGGTGGTTGGCATCACTCCCGGTTCTGTTTTTCAGTGGTTTGTGTATCGAGTCCAGTTCAGTGTGACTATTGATGGAGTACTGGTTGGAATGCCAAGCTCCAGGAATTCCCTGGCATATCTCTGTTTGGCTTGTGCTATGTGGATGTGTTATCCCAGTCAAATTTGTGTCCTTTTTCCATGTGTGTTGACACCAGTGAGAATTGGTCATGTCTCTTGGTGGTTAGTTGGTGTTCATGTATCCTTATTGTCAGTAATATCTCCCACAGTCCTTGCATGGTACTTTGTATATTATATGAGTTGTATTTGCTGAGGGTGTGGGATCCTTTACATTTGTCAGTAGTTTTTGCAGGTGGTTGTTAGTTTGTTGGCTACCCTGATCCCTCGGGGTTTGAGTAGTATTGTGGTCATCTCTGATATGCCTCTGATGTAAATAGGGTGACTAGTGTGTCTGGCCATGTTGTGTCTACTTGTTGTGGTCTGTTGCAGAGGTAACACCAGACTGTGCTTTTTGGTTTTCCATTCCTTTTAAAAACTCCATATAAGTGCACCTGTTATACTTTGTTCAGTTCTGGGTTGCAGCATTGTTAATGGGTGGTTGCTGGTGTAATTAAGTATCTGGTTTGTATGTGTGGTCTTTCTATAAATGCTAGTCTGGAATTCCCCATCATTCTTACATTCTACCATTTCATCTCGAAAGGGTCGTCGGTTATCATTCTCTTCTTCTTTTTGTGAATGTTATTCCGGTGAGAATGTTGTTTATATGTTTGTGGGTTTCTTCTGGTCTTGTGCATTTGATAATCACCAAAGGTGTCATCTATATAGCAGACCAGAGTTTAGGTTGTATAGTGGGTTGTGCTGTTCATTCTAACTTTCACAATACCGCTTCTGTAATTAGTCCTGATATTGGGGATCCCATTGGTATTCCGTTGATTTGCTTAAAATATGGTCATTGAAGGTGAAGTGGGTTATGAGGCACAGATCCACCAGTTTGAGGGTGCTGTACTTGTTTATGCTGTTGCTGTCGTAGGGTGCCTGTTTTCATGATTTGTCCAGTGTGTAGCAATTGTTTCTTTGGCTAGGTCGATGTTTATGGAAATAAATAGTGCTGTTATGTCAAAGGATAGCATAATCTTGTCCTCTTCTATTCTTATGTTTTTGATGATGTTGAGGAATTCTTGAGAGGAGTGGATGGAACGGGTAGTGCTCTCAACTAAGTATTTCAGTTTCTATTGTTGTTCTTTGGCTAGTCTATATGTTGGTGAGCCTGGTAGTGAGACACTGGGTTTGAGGGGCCCCCTGGTTCTGTACCTCAGGGAGTCCATAGAAGCAGATTGTTTTGGATCCCTCTGGCTTCATTTTTTTGCTAATCTGTCTTGCTGATATCTCCTGAATTGTGTAATTGCTTTAGTCAAACATACCGGCTTGGCGAGCAAGTCTGCAATCTCCTCCACAACCCAAGTTACAAATCTTCTCAAAAACTTTAAATAACTCTCTCTCTCGAGAAGAATTTAGTTTCCCTTCAAACAGTTCAATAAAAGTCAATGTGTTGGTAAATGGAATATGCAGACAATATATTCCAGTCCTACAAAGTACAAAATTGTAACTAATTGAATTGAATGGAATAATTTATTGTCATGTATATTCAATATAAAATACAGTGAAAAGCTTATACCATTGCCAATAATTGGTACCACTCTCATTAGTAACATAGTAAAATACACTAAACAAAAAACCAAAGAGCCCAACTTTTCCTTCTTTGCTCTTGCAGTCCCACTCCGCGCTTTATCAGCCCACTCCACTGCGCTGTCAAAAGCCCGCTCCTCAGATTATCTGGACTAGTAGCAGCTGTGGAAGTTACAAAATTACCTGTGGATGGAATTGATAGAATGCCTGGGGAGCAATTTGTCAGGAGTGAAATTCATACCTGCACCTATAATCGCAAAAAGTCTAGCTGAGTTTAAAGTGATAGAACAGTTGTAAGAACAAGTTCCGAATATTTTCCATCGTGTGAGTGTGTAATGATGAGAGCAACAGCTAAATAAAATCCATTACCAGATGTTGCTTGAAAAGTGTAAGTGTATGTTAGGGTAGCTGTAACTGTTTAAAAATGAGATTAGTTAAAAAGAGGTTCTTGGCCTGTAAGAGATAATATGAACTGCAGATGCTGGAGAATCCGAGATAACAAAGTGCAGAGCTGGATGAACACAGCAGGCCAAGCAGCATCATAGGAGCAGGAAGGCTGACATTTTGGGCCTAGATCCTTCATCAGAAATGGCGGACGGGAAGGGGGCTCTGATAGAAGATGGATAGAGGAGATGATGGGTGGAGAGGAGACAGACAAGTCAAAGAGGCGGGAATGGAGTCAGTAAAGGTGAGTGTAGGTAGGGAGGAGATCTTCAGGACATGGCCAAGCAGTTTCAAAGCCAAAGAGATTGCGAGAGAGCTGCAGTGGGAGAGAGATCCCCTGAGGTTTGTCGAGAGGGAGGAGGGTAACTTCTTCACGGTAGGCATCCTTAGATGAGGCTTCGCAGTGGGGTTGTCTTTGTTAATTGAGGTTCAGGAAGCAGACCCAGAGTCATGTAACTTAGAACTGAAGCTTATACAAAAGCTTGAATGATTTCCAGTGTGATGTTATATTAAAAATGGAGTCCTGCTAGGGAATGAAGATCAGTGGATAATGTTTGAAAGGGTGTTCATGAAATAGTCATCCTCCGGATGTTATAATGAGCTGTTTGAAGTAGCACATGAAATTTGCACATCATGACGTAAAGGAATATGGAAAACACAGGCATTGAAAAATAGGTATTTTACATGGCCACGACTTTATAAAGATGTAGTGCTGTTCTGTAAAACATATCATACATGTCAGATGACAGGAAAACCTCAATATGTAGTCATGTAATTGATTTGTGAAGTGATGATCAAAGCCATCTGCCTGCAACAACCTATATGAATGGCTCTCAGCTCAAAAACATGAGGTGTGAATATTCAAGGAAAAGTCATCGGACCTCTGGAAAAGAAGGAGCTCTACAGTGAAAGCACTTCGTGCCTGAAGATTGCCAGCTTAATTCCCCTCAGAAGTTGTTGTAAGCAATAATTTTTAATTGATAAACCCAAGACATTTGTAAATTTGAACCAGTTACCTAGTGTCTCATTCAAACGTGAAAGTACCCTTAGAAGGAAGATCAAGAAATGATATTCTGGTCAGCAAAAGGGTCATCTCAACAACATTGTGGACAGGGAACACTGAACTGCCTTCCCCCTTTTTCTTCTACCCATATCACCAGTTTGTTTTTGTGTCTATATGAATGTGCAGAGAGAGTTCTATTCGCAGGTTCAAAGCTGAGTAGCAAGAAACTGCAATTTGTAATATTGTAATTTGTAATAATTCGTGATTCTTGTTAAGTTGGTTTGTTCTTTCTGTCAACCTAGCTCTAAAAGACAGGTAAATTGGGGAATTATATGTACTTATTAAAATCCTTAACATTTGTGACAGAATAACAGGAGTTGTCTTCCACCAAAATCGCCTAGCATACTCTTGCACTCTATCTTTTTCGATGTTGGTGCACAGCAACCTCCATGAAGGAGTGTGTGGACATTCACTGCTCATGGCACATGCCCTGAGACGTTGTGTTGCTGACATTTTCTTCAACTCTGAAAGATATTTCAGGTGCTGATTGATGATGACCTGGGACATCATTATTGAGCTGTCTTCTGCTGGAGAAAGTTGTGATTATAGGGTAACAATTCTATCCAGGTGGCTTTGAATGTCACAGCTGCTCTGAGATTTTATAGCACAAGCTCATTTCAAAGAGAAACTGGGAGCCTGGCTTTTCCCAGTCCTTGACCTTAAAATGTATCTGGGATATGTTTGATGCCATCTTCTCCAGATCACATCCTTCTCTTGAGGTGGGAAAAGCCAGGCAGCCCAGCCATGGGTTTGCCCAATATTGCTGGCTTCCTCAAATGTGGGGCTGTATTAAGTGCACTGCTGTTAGTGCAGCCTGTCAGCATCCTGCAGAGTTCATCACCAGGGTAGGCATCCTGAAGTGTTTGAGCATCTTGTGGATCAGTGTTGACCTGCAAGAGGAAATACTTAGGTCTGCCAAGAACAGCTGCATAATGTACTAGGAGGGAGAGTGGACAAATGCCCAAGTGTACATCTATAAGCCTTGAATGGTAATGTGTGCCATTGAAGATGCATAGAACAAATCTTTCTCTCCAGAGGTACGTGGAAAAATCACTGATTCAGTACACTCACTAGATGGATGTATATGCCAAATGATGTATGCGGGCTAGGCCCTAACACAAGCCTTGTACTTTCTATTTAGCCTCAGTGTTGTCCACATTAAAGTGAAACCCCTTAGCTGCAGTCATCAATGCCACTGTTCAAGAATCCCTCGCATCTGAAGCTGTCTGCAGTTAAGAGGTTGGTAGCTCATGAGGGATGAGTAATGCTTTATCATTACAACTTCATTCATTTTTGAGATTTCTGAAGAGACTGCTCATCTTTTACATGAGTGGTAGTTGTCCAGCTCTCACAGCAAAATGAAACCAGAGCAGGCATTTTAAGAATATAGGGGAAGACATATTTCCAAAGTACAAGGTTATTTAAAAATTATGTGGTACAATGCCACCTGTGTGTCCTCAGTTGGCCTGGCAAATTTGTTCGGTTGTCCCTGAAAGTGTTTGGTCTCTCAAGGCATAGAAGTGCAGAGAGTGTCATGAACCAGTACAGGCCTGCTGTCCTCAGTTTGAATTGTTGTAGCCTTTGATATCACCGGCAATAGGGAGATAGAGAGGCTGAGCATTTGGGAAGATATTTCTGAGGGTCCCATTGTGGCTTTTTCCCCCCCTTTGAGTGTGAGCTGGCACCATTCTTTCTCCCTGAGAAGAAAGGACCATCTAGAGCGAGGACACGATCCCTTGCTTCCCCCTTGCTTTGCTATTGAGGTTGAGCACCAATAGCTAAAGAGGTTGAGTGCAGATATATATGAACATTTGAGAGTGTGCCTTTATTGAGATAGCCAGATGCATACATGCCAGAACAGCATGGCACTGATATCATTGGTTGACTCCTTCATCTTTTGATCCAGCTTACAGAGTGCCTCTGACAACCTGCTTGATGAGCTTCTCCTTGCACTTGATTAAGTAATTAATAGCCAAAACCATGGGAATATCTTCTGCCTGAGGCTGAGCCAGTGCTTGGCCTCCAACACATCGCAGCGATGTGGAGGATTTCTTGCTCCCAAGTCAAATCAATGGGTCCTCCTCAAGGGTGAAAGTGGAGCTAGGGGTTTCTATCACTGACAGAGAATGTACTAACACTAGTGGTAATAGGAGAGCTGGCAGCATAGCACAATGAAGCTTAATGGTTTGGTTGGCTCTTCCCATATGAGTGGCTCTGGTCCTCACTGGCCAGTTCTAAACTTCTTGTAAGGAATGAAGTCCCTGATGCCTTTTTGTGGGCCAGTCTTTCCTGCTGTGACACTGAGGGACAAGTGGTTAGTGATGTTGATGGAACAGGAGAGGTGGTGAGGTGGCCATAATGAGTGGGTGTCAAGCACAAAGGGCATAAAGAGTTAGTAACTTGGGAGGATAAGCTGAGTGAGAGCCATTCAGTAAACAGCTATATGAAACAGTGAGAGTTGTAGATCATGAGCCTTGATAAGATGGCTTTGCAGTGCAGAATTTGAATGAGTAGTAGCCCATGTATAGAGCTATACATGAGTATGAGGAAATAGCGAGGAGATGGTAGAGTGAAGAATATCATTGACCTGCTCCTTGCACAATTGGGCATTCCTTTTAACTATTCATTGCATGAGAAAACCTACTATGAACCATGATGAATCAGGTGTCATGAATTTCACTCAACAAAACATTTAAATCATCATGGGAAGATGCTTCCCAGAGAGTCATTATGGTACAGGAGACTACTCAGTCTATTTTTTTTTCAGCTTATTCTTTTGTCTTCAAGTCAAATCTGCAGAATTCACAATTCCAAATATGTAATATTCTTAGTTTGCAGTTGAGAAGTTCAGACACTTGCTTGTGCACACAAAAATGCGCATGTTCTTCTATTGGAACTACTTTGTTGTTCTTCTATTGGAAACTACTTTGTTGATACTTGATATGGTATCCAATTTTTATCTAGTCACAAAGTAATATTTGATGCAATTGAGATGCAAGTTTTGTTTTTATTTTATGAATGCAAACAGTCATTTTGGGTGGCATTTTTGCAATCTGTTTGCTGTGATGAAAACTTCAACTTTTAGTTCCATTTTAATACCATGTGGGTGTGAATTTCACATGTATACTCTGTTCAGATGAATTGTTGCAGATCTTGGGTTAGGTGCATTTTCCCACATTGGTCAAAGTCTCAGAAGACTGGGAAATAATTGATGTTTGATGCATATGAACAATATATTAACTTTAACTTTGAAAACTTATTGCTTAGTAATAGTGTCTTGATGCTAATAAATGAAAAATTATCCAAATGTCTGACAATATATTTTTGCCGCTGTTTAGTGCCAATCTTGTTGATCTTTTCTGGGATCTTAATGTTATAAAAGCAAATTGACCATTTTACGGAATACTTTTGAAACTCTCAGTATAATACAATAATGGAAATATTAGTAATTGTTTTAATAAGCAGATTTCTCCAGAAAAATCCACATCCTCATACAATCAGAAATAAAGTGTTTTCTGTTTTCTAAGTCACTTATACTTTATCCTTGGTTTAACTTATTCAGGTTACTAGATGAGATGAATGATGAACATACTATCATTCAGCTGTATGTAAATGAGCTAATGAACAACGCACGGTCAGTGATGGAGACTAAACTTTGATCTTATTGAATAGTTGCTGATACTAAGCCAGCTGTGTTATAGGATGCATTTAACCTATATAGATTGCATTAGTGCTGGGTCTAATGAGTTTAACAATTAATACGCAAGTGTCCTTTTTCTTGAGTTGAGGTAATACAGCGTTTTGAGTAGTTTTACATTATCTATCAAATAGAGAAAAGAAATACCTTGTTAGGATACCCTTTAGTGTCAGACAAAATGTTGAAAAATTCCCATATAATCCAAAGGGTCAAATCATTTGGTATGTAATTTGGTAGACATTTTACAGAAAACATGAAACTTGTACAGTCTTGTGTAAAGATTAATTATTTCAAAATAATATCAAAATATAATTGATTATTCTTAAAAGGAAGGAATGAAGGGTAATTTGATCCACATATTTTCTTCATTGGAGTGGCTACAGTACATGCATCCCATTTAAAGGCAATGTCATAGTGAAGAGGAGTCAGTTAGCACCATGGAATGATAGGAGATGCATTCTAGATGCTTCCCATGGGGAACACCCAGAGACTTACAGACTCCAGGCCGGTTGTTCCTCTGGAGAATGGTGCATGGTATATTGGACAGAGTATCAAAAGGCTGGATTATAAGCTGAGAGTGGAATTTCTGAAACCTAGTGTACATTTTGAGGGAAAACCTTTCTTTGTTTGGCCATTTGCCATGCTTTAATTATTTGGGGGAGGACCGTTTTATTAATATGAGATTACATTAATCTGCTGGAAGAAATCCCACTTCATTAAGCTCTTGGCTATAAGTAGTCACCAACAGTGTACCACAACAGGATTGGTGGCTGCTGTTGATATTGCAGGAAACCTACAAGAGAGAGAAACTAGAGATGCCCAAAACTAGGCAAATCTGAGATCCCATTGGGATAAGGTTGAGAGGGGTGGGTGGAGATGGCAAAACTGAAGGCGGTGTGGCATCTGGAATGCCTCCATATAGCACAGAATTATCCATTCACTAATCAGTACATATCCTTTCACTAATCTGCTGCCATTAGCTTTAAAACTGCTTGGTTACGCATTGGGTGAGGACCTGTCGTACTGCCTGTTAAATCATGGAGGGAGTGAGAATTTGCTGGCTGATAAATGGAACACCACTAATGGTCTGGCACCCTAGTATACGGATGCACCTAAATTAAGCCAAAGACTACATAATTTAATGATTTGCAAATATAAGTGCAGTGGAAGGCATAACACCAGGTGGTTTGGGATATTTTTAATCTAACAGGTTATCACATGCTGAAATTATTACTTTAACACATCATGATATTTAATTCGCAGTAAAATGGGAAAATTCAGAGTTTTGCACAGAAATTTATTAATTTCACACTGTAAACACCTGATCCTTTTGAAAGTGGGCTGTACTTGGGTTTGTAGAATTGTTAGAAGAATTAACTTTGCTAAGTCATTGCAGTACTTGTTTTACTGTCTAAAAGAATGAACAATGCCTCTTTTGTGCAGGATATGAGTAATCAAACCAGGTACTCCTTTCAACTTTGCTATTAAATTAAGTGGCAGATATGCTCATTAATGAATTACAAATTTGATGCTTAAGAGATTAAGGGTCAGTTTACATCATTTTTGCATAATTGTGTCACCTCAAAAAGGAGACTTTCAGTATTAATTTATAATAGCTGTATCGATGTTTAAGCTCACAGACCCTGTTGCTTGCTTATTTCAGTAACCTCCCTGTTATCCGGTAACTGACCATTTGGAATAATCATGCAAATGACAAACGTTTAAAAGAAAACTTTGAATTTTTGTACAGTTTCTTTAAAAACATTTGTTTGAACTTGACATGCCAAGTTCCAATGCTGTCAAGTGATTTGAAAACGTCCTGAAACTTATTGAGCAGCAAAACTACTTTATGGAACAAATAATTATTCATGAGTTAAGGCGAGCTTGTAAGCAGGCACAAATAAAAAATTTATTCAAGAACTACAAGGCCCACGTGTCCATTTCCTCAGCCTTCAATGTCAGCTGCTGCTGAATCTGCAAGTGCCATTTATGTTGATGACTCTGATACAGTCAAGTGTTTGCAACTCCCAGTGAAGAAATTTCATCACACTTTAGACATTTAGGTTTGAGACTCTTTTAGTCAAGGAATATTGGAGTGGACCGTCTTGGGTTTCTATGAGATTGATTCTTGTGCAATTGGCAGATTCATGTAACAGGTGCCTGTGATTTTCCAGATAACAGGGAGTTTACTGTAGTTTAGTTAACATTCTTTCCATATTTAAAACTAATAAGATAGTGATAGTTTCACTGTAGGAGCTGCAGAACTGCACTGACAAGAGTACGTATATAACAAATATATGGTGGCAGGTAATGCCAGATTCTGCAAGGGAAATGACAAAAAGTTCAAAATATTAATCTGCTATATGAATTAGTCTGTCTATATTGTGTAAATAGATTATAAGGATTAATCATGTGTCCACAGCAAGATTTGAATCCCTGATGTGGTCTGCACAAATGGTGGAGAATGTTTGCTGAGGATTTAATACCTTCTGACCTCAAGCTGCATCTATAATTTTTAATATACATAATGAGTAGGTTTGACCTTAAAAAATGACATTTGTTGCATGGTACATAGAAGTAAATGCTGGATATTTAAAGTTGGTACACACGGAGTCATAGAGCTATACAGCGTGGAAACAGACCCTTTGGTCCAACTTGTCCAAGCCAATCAGATATGCTCAATTAACCTAGTCCCATTTGCCAGCATTTGACCCATATCCCTCTAAACCCTTGCTATTCATAGACCCATCTAGATGCCTTCTAAATATTGTAATTGTATCAGCCTCCACCACTTCCTCTGGCAGCTCATTCCATAAACGCACCACCATCTTCATGAAAAAGTTGCCCTTTAGGTCTCTCTCAAATTTTTCTCCCTTCACCTTAAAACAATGCCCTTTGGACTTCCCAACCTGTGGAAAATTCCTTGACTATTCACCCCATCTATGTCCCTCAAGACCTTATAAACTTCTATAAGGTCACCCCTCAGCCTCCGATGCTGTAGGAAAAATAGCCCCAGCCTATTCAGCCTCTCCCTGGCAATAGCCTTGTAAATCTTTTCTGAACTCTTTCAATTTTCACAACATGCTTCCTATAGCAGGGAGACCAAAATTGAATGCAGTATTCTAAAAGATGGCCTAACCAATAACCCTCAAGCCGCAACATGAGCTCCCAAATCCCACTCTCAATGCACTGACCGATAAAGGCAAGCATACAAAATGCTGCCTTCGCTGCAATTGTTAAAGAAAATAGAAATGGCAACTTTAAGCAACTGAAAAATCAAAATTTCTGGTATGCATCTGGACCAGATCAAGCAATCATTTTGTAGAAGCCATGTCCTGGGACAGAATTCAAATTGAGTAAGCTTCCCTCTCTTTTCATTCTGTTTGAATATCTGAATGGTGGGCAAGAGATGGTTTTAGCTGACACATTTATATTCGTTCTGAGACCTTGAGATGTACCTGGACACATTTTCAGTTTATTTCAGGAGTTCTGCCCATTGTACCTGACAATTGGCCCACAGAACTTGTATCTCTTTATACTTCTGAGAACTAGTGGGAGTAGCCCCTCATCACCTTGGAAAGCAATAATGCCAGCCAAAACAAAGCTAGCTGATCATTGAGAGGCCTTTCCAATGACAGTTCTTTGCTTGCTTAGGAAGGTTGCAAAGTATCACTGTCCTTTGTTTGATCTCGCTGTGTGTGATAGGAATGTCAGGTATTTCATCAAATACTGTCTTTTGAAATGGGGGGTCTGTTGATTTCTAATAAAATTCCACTTTGAAATTAGGGTTGTGCTGCTAAGGAAACCACCTCCTTCTGAGGTGTCCAAATTGTTGAACATTTGCAGATTTCAGTTCCTTGTTTCAATCTCCATTTTGAACTGCTATTTTGAAATTTTTTTAACAAAAGTAAGATATTTGTTCTTTGCTGGAGTGAACTTGTTAACTGATGCCATTGTAGTTATTTACAAAATGACAAGAAGCCTCAGATAGAGAGTTTTCAAACATACTTGTGAGAATTTGGGGTGGCACAGTGACTCAGTGGTTAGCACTGCAGCCTCACAGCGCCAGGGACCCGGGTTCAATTCCAGCGTCGGGTGACTGTCAGTGTGGAGTTTGCACGTTCTCCCCATGTCTGTGTGGGTTTCCTCTGGGTGCTCCAGTTTCCTCCCACTGTCCAAAGATGTGCAGGCTAGGTGGACCAGCCCGTAGTGTTCAGGGGTGTGTGGGTTATGGGGGAATGCGTCTGGGTGGGATGCTTCAAGGGGCAGTGTGGATTTGTTGGGCCAAAGGCCCTGTTTCCACACTGTAGGGAATCTGATCTAATTTCCTGTCTGCTTTTTCATGTAGCTGTGGACCCAATTTGTGAATGGGTTAACAAATGTGTAAAACGAGCAGAGAGAATTGCATTCATCAATGTATCAAAAAATATAAAATTGGACAAAGTAATAACCACCTTGTGGTGATCAGCAAGCATTTCACCCTCAGTCGGTATGATTATTTTTTGTTGAAGGCAAATGCTTGTTTTTGTTTTACTACCCAGAGGTGTTACCACACACAACTGAATGACCTTCCCTTCACCAAAATCATCATGAATTTTTTTACACTATTAACCACCACCAGTAAAAACACGCATGTGACCAGTTCAATGTTTACATGTAAAGCACATTGTGGGCAATGCAAACCATCAATTGCTGGTAGAACAGTAATTATAACAATGAGAACACATGCAAACAACCACTAAGGTTTGGGCAAATGGAGCAATTGTCATGAAATGAAGCAGCTGGATAGCTAGTTCTGAGAAAGGGCCATTTGGACCTGAAATGTCGTACAGCTTGGAACCAGATCCTTCAGTCCAACCAGTCCATACCGAACATAATCTCAAACTAAACTAGTCCCACCTGCCTGCTCCTGGCTCAATTCCTCCAACCTTTTCCAATTCATGTATCCATCCAAATGTCTTTTAAACATTGTAATTGTATCTGCATCCACCACTTCCTCAGGAAATTCATTCCATACACAAACCACCCTCTGTCTAAAAAAATGTGACTCTTATGCCTCTTTTAAATCTCTCTCCTCTCACCTTAAAAATGTGCCCCCAAGTCTTGAAATCCCCTATCCTAGGGAAAAGACACTGACCATCAACTCTACCTATACGTCTCACTATTTAAAAACTTCTAAAAGGTCATCTCTCAACCTCCTATGCTCCAGTGGAAAAAGTCCCAGCCTATCCAGCCTTGCTTCACAATTCAATCCAGCCAGACCCAGCAAATTCGTTAGTAAATCTCTTCTGAATACTCTCCAGCTTGATAATATCCTTCCAATAACTGGGCAACCAGAACTGGACACAATATTACAGAAGAGGCCGCACCCATGTCCTGTACAACCTGAACACTGATTTCTCTCCACAGATGCTAACAGACCTGCTGAGCTTTTCCAGCACGTCCACCTGTTCCCAATGGATGCAGTAACTCTAAAAATGTTATTGCAAGTATGATCTGCACATGTCAGAAGCATGTTATATATGCAGTCAGCTGTGCAAGGAATCATCAACTCCTGCCATTGACTGAGATGACATGTTTTACGCAGAATATGGTGACTGAACTGTGCCAACTCCTGCACCTGCCGCCAAAAGCAATATTCTGTCTTTGAATACTTGGAAGAGGTACTCCTCTTCTTTATGGCATAGATTAGATAAGATTAGATTCCCTACAGATTATATTCGATTCCCTACAGTGTGGAAACAGGCCCTTCGGCCAAATAAGTCCACACCGCCCCTTGATACATCCCACCCAGACCCATCTCCCTATAACCCACACCCCTGAATACTACGGGTAATTTAGCATGGCCAATCCACCTAGCCTGCACATCTTTGGATTGTGGGAGGAAACCAGAGCACCCGGAGGAAACCCACGCAGACACGGGGAGAACGTGCAAACTCCACACAGTCACCGGAGGCTGGAATCGAACCCGGGTCCCTGGCGCTGTGAGGCTGCAGTGCTAACCACTGAGCCACCATGCCCCGCATAGCTCTGTGCTGATGCAGTGTGTTGTTGATCATTTAAATAGTGTTTTCATGTAACTTCATTTGTGAGTGTTAGGTTGGTTGCCCTTGAAATTCAGTACTTGGTCAGTGTGTGTGGCTTTCCTGTGAACCTTAGTTAGGAATTACCCTTTGGTCCTGCATTCCTACTTGATGTCAAGGAATGGGAGCTGTTTGTTCTTTTCCTCTTCCTTGGTGAAGGAAGACCAAGGAAGAGGAAAAGAACAAACCGCTCCCATTCCTGGACATCATGGTGGTACACAGGACCAAAAGGAAATTCCTAACAAAGTTACACAGGAAAGCCTCACACACAATAGCAACCAACGTAATACCCGCAAACAAAGTTGCGTGAAAACACTATTTAAATGAGCAGCAACACAGAACTACGTCAATGACAACAGATACATGAGAAACTGGGTGAGCCAACCAATCACAGCATCCGCAACCTGAGCTACAAATCTACTGTAAAACCTTTGAAACCTTGTTCTTGCTGCACCCCACTTGTGTCCAGTGATTGTTCACCTGCTGATTGCGCCTGTCTACTACAGTCTAAAGTGCATGCAGTTCCTAAATCTGATCTAGTGGCTACAGTTGTCAGATTGAGTGACAGTGCCTTTTCAGCAGAAGATGGTGTTACTCTCACTCTAAGGTGCGGTTACACTAGTTAATACAGCCAAAAACCTCAGATATCTGAAAGCAAAAGTACAGAAGGGTAGGGTTGGGATGAAGGAAGGAAGGTACAATAGGCAAGTGAGAAAATTTCATTCCATAACTGATCCAAACTATTATCAATCATGTCCATTTAGGATCATCTAAGCCAATTTACTGTTTTAATCAATCTTATTTTGATTATTCTCAAAACACTTTTGATACTTCGCTATGATTTTGTTGATCTGTAAGATCTTTCAGTTTGTTTTTGGCACATGATTACACTGCAAATGTTGTTCAGAGTCTTGATTTGACCTGTTCTCCCCAGTATCATTGCTTATTCTTTGTTTAGTCTTCTTATCTCATTAAATAGCTTTCCTGATGAGATCAATGAAGTAGAGCAGAACAAACAACTTGTTAGGGCTGCTCCAGCTTTGCTGAAGGGCAAAGGGTGAGTATTGAGAATGTGCAGTAACTGGCATGAGCTACTAACACACAAAAGAAATTCATTTTGTTATGTAACATGTTAACTAAATGCATCAATACTTACCAAGAGGCCACCAGCAGTGCTACAAAGATGTGCATTCCACAGAGGCAGTCAGTATCATGACCCAATACCTGCTTGGGTTTCCCCAGTGATACCAGTGACAAATTCTGTGCACATATTAGCCCACAGGCCTCTCCCGGCTCGAGGAACTTTGTTTGCGAAGCATCATTTGCATTAGGCAAACAAAATTTTCCCCCAAGTTTTCAAGAATTTCAAACCATAGTATATATTGCTTGACATTTGTAGAATCATTTCTCCTGTTTTAAACGTAGTATTAAAGTCATGCATTAACTCATAATTTCATTGATTAGACATTGCATTGAGGCTGGGATTTCATGGGGCCATGGAGTCTATCAAGTAGTAGGAAACACATAAGATAGGATAGCATGTCAGAGAAAGGAGATATCAATTTCCACCTCTCCACCTGTGGCATTTATCATCAGTGGCAACAATGCCAGGACAAACCATGTTAGGAAAAGCCCCAGAAAGGAGCTAATTGGGTCTGAGCTGTATCCAGCAGGGCCTGATGACTGTGGAGATCACTCATGAGGATGAAATACCTTTCAACAGTGATAACCCTTGCCACTGGAAGGTCCTTCATCAGCCATAGGCTGCCTAATCAGTCATTTTACTAATGACAGTGAACAAAGCTGAGTCCCTTGATTCTCTTAATTGGCCATGTAAGGGCTTCAGTTGGCCTCAGGTCAGGATTGCCACACTCCCTAATTTTGATGTACAATGCCCCTGCTGAGGAGCGGCTACCCTCCGATAAGCTGATTATTAGGGCCGGACCTCAAGTCTTTAAAGGAAGGAAGCCCTGACCCTGTCAGTTAAATGCCTGCTGAACATAAAATGCTACTGGGGCTTCCATGATGGATTGGGGCATGAGTGGCCCCAACTTTCAAGCTGGTGTATAGGGGCACCACTATGCAGTGAAATCCTAGCCTCAATCTCTTCAGTCCTATTCCATGTTCCAATCAATTAATTGGCTAACATCTGAGAGTACAGTGTGTTGAATTATAAATTGAATGCCTTGAAGCAGAAGAGACAGTGTGTGTGCAGATGTGTCATTAGTTTTGTTTCTTTTTTAATTTCTCATTTAGAATTCACAATGTTTTTCCTTTTTATTTTTTTTTGTTTTGTTCCTTTACATTTCTATAATTCTAGGTTGCAATACAGCCTTGATATTGCTGATAGACTGGGTGATGAACATGTTCTGATTGGTCTATATATCAACTTCCTCCTGAATAATTCCTCACGGTTAGTCGAGGTTTCTTTTACCCAATATGGAAATCGTTACGTTTGGACAAAATCACTTATTAATCTGGCAGTTCCATTGATGTAAAAATAAATAAGACATAGATCACATGGTGAACTTGGTTCATTTATTAAATATCCACATGCCCTCATGCCCATGCTACTTTATAAGAAGCTTTTGGCCTCCAGGTTCAAATATTTAATTGTCAGAAAAAATATGAAGTCAAGGTATGTCATATTTTGTGTATGTATTGTTATAAGAATACCTGTTGTTATCAGAAAGTTTAACTGTTAAATGTCACAACAAACTTCTTAAATCCTGACCATTGGTTTTCTCAATTTTTCATTCCACTTCATTCTGTTTCCAACAATTGAGAAAGACATGATAGCATTTCAGATGAAAATTGGAATAGTATTTGAAAATGAAGACTATAACCAGTTATGGAGGAACAGTTAGAAAAATTGTCTCAGAATAAATAGCTCCAGTTGAAAATCTGGCGTCATTAACAAACTCAAAGCTTTTCTTTCGCTCAAGACAGCCAATTTGGCAAAAGAATCCTAAAACATGGAACTTCATTAACATATGCAGGGTGTCAAATACCTGTTTCAGTAGAAGGTCCAATTTTTACCCAAGATGTTTTTCAGAAGCTGTTCATTTTTAGTGAAACCAAATTACTCATGTTTCTATAAGTATCAAGATTTAGCAATCTGAAAATGAATGATGTTTGCTGAGTTCTAGTTTGCCAGAATTTCCAGAGTTTTCTTAGTTTTCCAGAATTTTTCAAGTTTTTTGATTGCTTGTCAAAATAACCATTGGTATGTTTTTAATCTCTTCAGTTGTGATTTGTTACTGTTTAACAGGGGAATTTGAACTAATCAGGTCCAAGTGGGATGTTACCAACTAAGTTTGTTACATTCTGAAAATTATTGTGTATGGCTTACAATGTGCTGAATGTGAAAGGCTAGGGTCAACTGTATGATTGATAGGATTGAATCTTGATTGATAGAGATTGTTAGTAAGTGAATTATGGGAGTGTAATAAATTGAACAGTGAACGAAGCTAGTGGTGCAGCTGATACATGTTATTTGATGATGAGCTCACTCAGCTTAATAATGTGTATATTGTATATCTTCCAACATTGTAACCAGGCTCCTGAAGCAATATGTCTGCCTTCATAGGTCAAAATATTTTGTTTTCAAGGGCTCTTTGACAGACATGCTCAAGGACTGGGATATTATAGCAGTGACAGAGATATGGCTCAGGCATGGACATGACCAGCAGCTTAATGTTCCAGTGTTTAGATGCTACAGGAAGGATGGAAAGGGGAGCAAGAGAGGAGAGTGAATGGAGTTTTTGAGTAAGGATAACATTATGGCTGTACCTAGGGAGGATATTCCTGGGAATATGTCCAAGTAAGTTATTTGGGTGGAACTGAGAAGTAAGAAAGGGATGATCACCTTACTGGGATTGTACTTCAAACCCCTTTCCTCCACAAGTAGTCAGTGGGAAATTGAGAAGCAGACTTGTCGGGAGATGTCAGTTATCTATAACAATAATAGGGCGGCTATTGTAGGGGATTTTAACTTTCCAAACAAAAATTGGGACTACCGTAGTGTTAAGGGGTTCGAAGGAGAGGAATTTGTTA
Organism: Stegostoma tigrinum; assembly: GCF_030684315.1. Taxonomy (NCBI): domain Eukaryota; kingdom Metazoa; phylum Chordata; class Chondrichthyes; order Orectolobiformes; family Stegostomatidae; genus Stegostoma; species Stegostoma tigrinum. The sequence goes on along the minus strand of NC_081358.1, from coordinate 72,838,984 downwards.
CACGTATACAAGAAAAGTTTCTGCTACAGTATGTGGATGTATCTACTAGGGAAGATGGAAAACTTTACCTATGCTTGGGAAATAAGGCAGGGCAAGTGACTGATGTGTCAGTGGGGGAGCTTTTTGGCGCCAGTGACCATAATTCTATTATTTTTAAAATAGTGATGGAAATGGATCGCTCGGATCTGAAATTTAAAGCTTTAAGTTAGAGGAAGGCCAATTTTGATGGTATTAGGAAAGAATTTTCAAATGTTGATTGGGGGAGGATGCTTGCAGGTGGAAGAATGACTTGAAAATGGGAAGCATTTCAAAATGAGATAACGAGAGTCCAGAGACAGTATGGTCCTGTTAGGGGGAATGGCAATGCTGGTAGGCGTAGGGAATGTTGGACGACTAGAAAAATTGAGGTTTTGGTCAAGAATAAGAAGGAAGCATATCTCGGGTATAGACACAGGGATTGAATGAATCCTTAGAAGAGTATAAACGAAGTAGGTGTATACTTAAGAGGGAAATCAGGAGGGCAAAAAGCGGACATGAAATAGCTTTGGCAAATAAAGTTAAGGAGAATCTGAAGAATTCTACAACTACATTAAGGACAATAGGGTAACTAGGGCCCATTAAAGATAAGCAAAGCCACCTATGTGTGGAACTGCAAGGGATGGGAGAGATACTGAACGAGTGTTTTACATCAGATTACTGTGGAGAAGGAGATGAAAGATAGAGAACGTGGGGAAATAGTGACATCTTGAAAAATGTCCATTTTACAGAGAAGGAGGTGCTAAATGTCTTGAAACCATTAAGATGGATACAGCATGGTGGCGCAGTGGTTAGCTCTGCAGCCTCACAGCGCCAGGTACCCGGGTTCAATTCCAGGCTTGGGTAATGTCTGTGCGGAGTTTGCACATTCTCGCAGTGTCTGCGTGGGTTTCTTCCTGGTGCTCCGGTTTCCTCCCACAGTCCAAAAATGTGCAGGCTAGGTGGAATGGCCATGCTAAATTGCCCATAGTGTTCAGGGGTGTGTGAGTTATATGGGGATGGGTCTGGGTGGGATGCTCCAAGGGGTGGTGTGGACTTGTTGGGCCGAAGGACCTGTTTCCACACTGTAGGGAATCTAATCTAATCCTCAGGACCTGATCAAGTGTACCCTAAAACTCTGTGAGAAGTGAGGAAATTGTTTGCTGGGCCCCTTACTGAAATATTTGTATCATCAATAACCACAGGTTAGGTGCGGGAAGACTGGATGTTGGCTAACGTTATGCCACTAAGGAAAAGCCAGGGAACTATAGACCAGTGAGCCTGACATAGATAGTGGGCAAGTTGTTGGAGGGAATCCTAAAGGACAGGATTTACATGTATTTGGAAAGGTAAGGACTAGTTAGTCAACATGGCTTTGTGCATGGGAAATCGTGTCTGACTAACTTGATTAAGGTCTTGAAGAAGTAGCAAAGAGGATTAATGAGCACAGAGCAGTGGATTTAATGTATATGGATTTCAGTAAGGCATTCGACAAGGTTCTTCATGGTAGACTGGGCAAGGTTAGATCTCACATAATAGAGGGACGACTAGCCTTGACCAGGATACAGAACTGTCTCGAATGTAGAAGACAGAGGGTCGTGGTAGATGGTTGCTTTTCAGACTGAAGGCCTGTGACCAGCAGTGTGCCACACGGATTGGTGCTGAGTCCACTGCTTTTTTGTCTTTTAAATGAGTTGAATGTGAGCATAGGAGGTATGACACTTAAATTTGAGGTGTATTGGACAGCGAAGAAGATTACCTCAGCGTACAACAGGATCTTGATCTTGATCAGATAAGCCAATGGACTGAGGAATGGCAGATGGAGTTTAGTTTAAATAAATGTGAGCTGCTGCATTTTGGAAAAGCAAATCAGGGCAGGACTTACACACTTAATAGTAAGGTCCTGGGGAATGTTGCTGAACAAAGACACCTTGGAGTGCAGGTTCATAGTTCCTTGAAAGCGGAGTTGCTTTCATAGTGTAAGTCAATTGGATAGTGAACAAGGCATTTGGTATGCTTGCCTTTGTTGGTCAGTACATTGGGTGTAGGAGATGGGAGGTCATGTTTGGCTATACAGGACGTTGGTTCGGCCACTTTTGGAGTATTGCATGCAATTCTGGTCTCCCTCCTAGAGGAAGGATATTGTAAAACTAGAAAGCGTTCTGAAAAGATCTACAAGGATATTGCCAGAGTTGGATGTTTTGGGCAGTAGGGGGACGCTGAATAGGCTTGTAGCTATTTTCCCTGGAGAGTTGGAGGCGAAGGCATGACCTTATGGGGTTAATAAAATCATGATGGGCATGGATAGGGTGAATAGACAAGATCTTTTCCCTGTGTGGGGTAGTCTTAGACTTAAGATGTGAAGGAAATAAGATATAAAAGGAGCCCAAGGAGCAACTTTTCTACTCGGAGGGTGCTGCATAAATGGAATGAACTGCCAGAGGAAGTGGTGGAGGCAGGTATGATTACAGCATTTAAAAGAAATCTGGATGGGTTTATGAATAGCAAGGGTTTAGAGGAATATTGGCCAAATGCTTGCAAATGGGACTAGATTTATATCAGATATCTGGTCAGAATGGAAAAGTTGAACTGAAGGGTTTGTTTCATGCTGTATATCTCTGCGACTGTCTGACTTCGTTTTGATTTTCAGGGGATCCTTTTCATTCACTAACTCCCTTATTGGATAATTCAGTGACATAGTAACATTAACTTTCATATATGTGTTGAACCTTTGTTTTTTTTTAAAAGGATGAGATAGCATAGAACTAAAGATTGTGTATATACATACTATTAAACCACTTAACTTGGAATCTATAAATAAGATGTTCTGAAGTCACTGGACTTAACATTATCAGTGCTTTCTCTCCACAGATGTTGCCAGACCCACCAAGCTTCTTCAGCAATTTCTCTTTTGTTTCAGATTTCCAGCATGTCCATTTCTTTGTTTTATTATAATAAGATATTCTTGTTAATTTATGATAAATCCAATATACAGGCTCCAAAATCGAATCATATACACATTGTAATCATCAATAAGAGATAACACAGTGTGCAGCTGGAGGAACACCAGAGAGAAAAGGAAGGTCCCGAATCGAAACGTCAGCTTCCCTGCTCCTCTGATGCTGCCTGCCATGCTGTGTTCCTGCAGCTCCACACTGTGTTATCTCTGACTCCAGCATTGGCAGTTCTGACTATCTCTGAGTAAGTTGCAATCAACACCCTCCTCTCTTATCTTTCCCTCACAGCTACATATACACATTGCAAACTTACTGAGTCCAGTTACTAAACAAAAGCTCCTCTTATGGATTATAATTAGTTTTTCTTGAATTAGTATTTCTTGCAAAGTGTCCTGATTAGTAAACTTAGACAAAATATGTATTTTTTCAGCAATATATTAAGAATACATAAAAATATCAGTATAGGAAGAAAAAGATTTGAATTTATAGGGCTGGAACTTACCAAACTTCAGGGATAGGCTGGAGTTAGGTTGCCTGTAAGATAGCAAAGGAAAGCTAGGGTTATTTAGGCATGGTATGCCCATAGCTTTCCTGCTGCCGTGACATTTCACAAGCAATGAAGAAGCTGCTGGACAATCCTTCCACCCAAAGGCCAGTTGAGCCATTTAAGTAGCCAATTAAGAGCCACTTCCCACTTACACTGCCATCTTATCAGTGATTGATGGAACTTGTGCTATATTGGGGGAGACACCCAGTGAACCCTGGCAATGTCCCTGCAGGCTATGGAATAAAGGAGGCCTTTCAACCATACATCCCAGTAGAAATGGCTACCCCTATGTTAACAGCATTTACTGCCCTCACCAAATTGAAGCTGAACAATCTTTCACCTTCCAAGCTGAATCCACTTCAGGTAGATTTCATAGTTGCACCAGAGTGTGCAAACTAACTGAGAAGGGAGCTAAGCGCTGATTTGCAAAAAACAGGGGGTTCTTAATTCTGCATGTTGATTGTAATCCAACCATGAAATGAATTCACATACTAAAAGGTTTCTTTTTCCCTGGATTTGGTGTTGCTTTTAGTTATTGTAGTCAGATATGACCTGAAAGCTTCCAATTCAGGTGAGGAAAGACCCCATATTGATCTATGTTTGGGTCATGCTGGTCCACAAGTTAAATCTAACTGAAGAATACCATTAAGTTTAGGCTTATTAGGTTTATTGTCACATAAGAACAGTGAAAAGTTTACAAATCGCCACTTCCAGCATCATCTGAGGTACAGAGGTACCTACGTACATAATCTTGATAACGAAGCAGAAAAGTAAGAAAAGAAAGTTAAAAAATTAAGCATTACAGTCCTTCTTACTAAGTAGTTCAGTATCATAGTCCATAGCCATAGACCAGTCATGCTGGGCTCGTACTCTTCACAAAGGCTTGACTCTCCTGCTCCACTGCCTTGTAGTCTATTCCTGCTACCATCATCACCATGGGAAGCCGTTCCTGCTCCCGCTGCCACTTCGATTTGCCTGCTCCCGCTCTTGCCACCAGTCACCTCGCTCAGCCATTAGCCTATTATGCTTGTGTTGAATCTTTCAAAGTGCTTTCCAACTTGTCCCACTCATCTATTTTTTACCCTGAACCCTTCTAATGGTTCTTTTTCAATTGCTTTTAAGTTCATTCAGAAAATTACCCTTGAATCTACTTCTGCTTTACGCAATGAATTCCAAAACTTCAGTGAATTTCCTCATCTTGCATCAGGTTCATTTATGTATTAAGTTAAATCCACATGCTCTGGTTACCAACCCTTATTTTTATTGAGCTTTTTCTTATTTTGACTTTTAAAGCTGTTAAGCTTGTCTTTACCATCTCTGCTCCAAAGAGCACAAAATTAGACATGTCCCAGATCATTTGCAGCTATATTAATAAAAAGTAAATTTATGCAAGATTTCATAAATTACCAGCTAATATGTCCATTCTTATTTAATTCCTGAGACGTCATCATAATTATTATTGAAAATGGGATATAAATGGAATTCAAGAGATGGCAAAAGTAATCATGCTCCAAACTGTATTGTAGTCTTGAGGATGTTTATCAGCAAGTGTATCGATATGTATAATATGAGCATTGTGCAACAAATCTTGATATTTGCGGTAAATGTTCTGTCAGAAATATACAATGGAAGTAATAATAAATCATTTGGTACAGAGTCATTTTGTTATGGATCTTGTAACCTACTTTGTGCAGAGTGGTTATAATACATGTGAAGAATTAGTAATTGAATTCCATTCTGTAAATGAGTATAAACAGAATGAAGTTCAAGTAAGTATCACCATAGTTGCAATACTCAAATGTTGGTGAATGGAAAAGCAAAGGATTCAGTTTTATTGTTGAGATTTTATCCTTTCTTAATAGTGTCCTTGATAGTCCAAGCCGCCTAGATGAAGAGCATCGATTGATAGCTCGGTATGCAGCACGACTGGCTGCTGAGGCAGCATCTTCAGTGAGTAGTGAACCAGCAGTCTGGTTTCCATCATTTCAATTTTTGATGTGTTGCTACATATATTGTAACAAGTTCCTTCAACGTGAGTGGGAAGTGTAAAGTCCACTTTGAGGATTGTATCCAGATAGTGCATCATGGAATGGTTAGAGCATAGGAGATCATTCAAATCATTGTGTCTGTACTGTTCCCATTCAAGAGCAGTTCATTTAGTCCTGCTCCCCTATCTTTATGTTGTACACTAAAAATAACTTTTCTCTTGCTGCTTTATCCGTTTTCTTTTATCATATTCCCAATTAGATCTGTTCCACCAGAATTTTAGGGAGTGTATTCCAAGCCCTAACCACTCAAATCACAAAATGGTTCTGCTGCAGAAGGAGGCCATTTGCCCCAATTTATCTACACTGCTTCTCTCTCCTTTCCATTTGATTCTGAATATTGTTTTTGTTTAAATAATATTCATTGCCTTCGTCAATGCCTCTGATCAATTTGCCTCCACTATGCTTCCAAAAAGTGTTTTCTAGATCTAACCACTTGCTGTCAAAACATTTTTCCTCACTTCACATTTACTACTCCTGCAAATCAGTTTAAATTTGTGTTCTCTCTAACATGATCTGTTAGTGAGTGGAGACAGTTTGTCTCCATCTATCCAGCTGTCTCATGATTTTGAAAACTTGTATGAAATTTTCACTTAGCCTTCAAAGGAAAACGTTCCCATTTTCTTTAATCCATCTTTATAACTGTAAATTTTCTCCATTAATACATTCCTCTAAACCCCTTCTGCATTCCCTCTAATTTATTCTTGTAGTTTCCTGAAGTTTGGCATACAGAACTGTACACTGTACTCCAAATGAGGTCTAACTGGTGTCTTATATAATTTCAGCATCTGCTTTCTTTTATTTGTAAAGCCTAGCATACTGTATGCTTAATTAACATGTTACTTAGTGATTAATACAAATACGCACCCAGGTCTGGCACTGACTGTACACCCTTTAGAGTAGCACCTTTATTTTATACTGTATCTTCATATTCTTTCTAACAAGATGCATCGCCTCACAACTCTACACAGAACTTCGTCTGGGTAATTTAGTTAGTTCTCAACAAGAGAAGGGAGCTCTACAAATCTCCCCATCTTTAACAATGGGGCAACTCACCACATTCAAGCTGAAGACAAAACTGAAGCATTTGTATCCATCTTCAGTCAGAAGTGTCACATGGATATCCTATCTTAATCACTTCCAAATGCCCCCAGTGTCACAAATGCCAGTTTTCAACCAATTCAATGTACTCCATGCGCTATCAAGAAATGGCTGAAGAGAATGGATACTGCAAAGACTGTATACTAACAACATTCAAGTTCTGAGGAAGGGTCACTGGACCCGAAATGTTAACTCTGTTTTCTCCTCCCCTGTTTTCTGGATGCTGCCAGACCTGCTGAGCTTTTCCAGCAACTGTGTTTTTGTTCCTGGTTTACAGCATCCGAAGTTCTTTTGGTCCTTAACAACATTCCAGTAATTGCACTAAAGATTTGTGACCCAGAGCTATCTGTGCCCCCAGCCAAGCTGTTTAGTACAGCAACAGCACTGACTTTTAATCAAAATTTGTCCGGGTTTGTCTTATGATCAAATTAAGGACAGTTCCGACACAGCCAAATATTATCTTACTCATGATCAACAACAAAGTGATGGAAGGGCCATTGACGTTGCTATCATGCTGCACTTGCAAAATTGGGTATCCTCTGTGCTGAGGCTCAGTTAACTCATGACTTCATTTAGCTTGGTCCACATATGGACAAAAAGGCTGTATGCCAGAGGTAAGGTGAGAGTGACTGCCTTTGATATCATGGTATCATTCAACTAAATAAGGTATCAGGATCTCAAGCAATATTGAAGTCATTGGGAATCAGGAGGAAAACTCTCCGCTGTTTGAATCTAGCTCAAAGGAAGATGGGTGTGTTCATTTCAGCCCCAAGACATCCATGCAAGAGTTATTTACGGTAGCATCCCAGGATCAGTCATCTTCTGCTTTATTAATAAGTGTCATGAGGTCACAAGTGAGAATGTTTACTGATGATTGCATGGCATTCAGCATTATTAATGTATCCTTAGATTCTGGAGCAGTCATTATCCAAATACATGAAAAAGTGGTATTCCAGACTTGGGCTGAGAATTGGCAAGCAACTTTTGTATCACACATGAAAAGACAATGGCCAACTACAAAAAGAGAATCTAATTATTTCCCTTTGATTTTCAATGCCATTACTATTATTAAATCCATCAATGTGAACATCCTAGGAGTTACAATTGACCAGAAACTGAAGTGGACCATCCATATAAATACTGAGAACAGGTCAGTGGCAAAGGCTCTAGGCCCGAAACATCAGCTTTCCTGCTCTTAAGAGGCTGCTTGGCCTGCTGTGTTCATCCAGCTCCACACCTTGTTATCCCGGATTGTCCAGCATCTGCAGTTCCTATTATCTCTAACTCATCTTATTGCCCCCATTGTCTGCCCATCATCTACATGGCATAAGTCAGAAGTGAGATGAAATAGTCTTCACTTGCCTGGGTAAATGGAGTTTCAAAAACCTGCCCAGTAAAAACACCACCGATAAAATCTGCCGAAAAAGTTTTTAAAAATTTCACTGTGAATGATCCTCCTCACTATCAACAACATCACCAATGTTGTGTTATCTACAAACTTACTAATTAAAGGTTTTACATTCATGTCCATGTCATTAATGTATATAACGAACAACAAGGGTCCCAGCACCAATCCCTCTGGTACACTGCTGGTCACAGGCTTCCCCTGAAAAAGACAAATCCTCCACCATCACCCTTCGTTCTCCTGTTTCCAATCAAGTTTGAATCCAGTTTACCAACTTGCCTTGGATCCCATAGGCATGGTGCATGGGATTCCTTTATGATCATCCTTCTGTGTGGCACCTTGTCAAAGGCCTTACTGAAATCTCTAAACTACATCAAATACTCTACACTCATCAATATATTTACTTACTTTTTCAAAAAAACTCAATTACTCAGACTAGATCACCCTCCAACAAATCCATGCTGACTATATCTGATCAATCCTTACCTTCCCAAGTGTTAGTTAATCTATCCCTCAGAATATTTCCCAATAATTTAAACCCAGCCTGCAAAGATATTAGATCCATTCTGGTTCAAGTGCAACCTATCCAGCTTATACAGGTCCTACCTACCACAGAAACTTGCCCAGTGATCTAGAAATCTAAAGACCTCCTTCTTCCACTATCTCTTTAGACATGTGTTCATCTGACCTATCTTTCTATTCTTGTACTCAGTCACGTATGGCATTGCAAGTAATCTGGAGATTACAACCTTGGTAGTCCTCCTCTTTAATCGGCTACTTAACTCTGAATTCTTTTTGCAAGATCTCATTTCTCTTTTTAAGCCCATGTTGTTGGTACTGACTGCTGGCTATTCGCCCTCCCTCTATAAAATACTTTTCCGTTACTTTGACTGCTACTGCTTTTCCCTGAGAGGCAATGCCATTCCCCCACCCGCACCCCCCCTACCCCAACTCCCCAACAGTATCCAACGTGGTATATCTTTTTGAGAAATTAACTCCTGCCCAGTGTGCCCATGCTTACTAGTCTTTGTTGGTCAATCAATGCTTTTCTGTCTGTGTAGCTCTTACTTTTGTTGTGACCAGCTTGCTAAATGTGAAATCCATGGCATCCTCAGCATCGTAGATGATTTACCATGAGTCCATCCGCAGCTCCACGCTCTCCATGTGGCAAATTCAGAACATACGTCCTGCATGCATGATCACCATTAGCACTAGAAGTGTCCCTGATTTCCCACAAATTGCAGGAAGTGCATTCCACCAGGCCAAATTCTCCTGCTGTTATTCTGGAAGGATTTGCTGAGCTTTAATTTTAGAAAAGTAAAGTCTTCATAGAATTAACATAACCAAATATCTGCCTTTGTTTTGAAGCCCAAATTCCAGAAGTGATACTAATATACATTTAAAATTGTACACTTTTAATAATATAGCTGAGTGCTGGGAAGTGTCTCCTTGGTGGCTATGCTCTGTTACTCAAAATATTGCTCCTGTCGTGAGAATTTAGGAAAAGGAGTAGGTCATTTCGTTCATAAACGATCTTTAATAATCTTTAATCTCGTTCTCAGTGCAGAAACCTGGCCAACTGACTTTGTCTTAGTAAAGCGAAAATTAAATCAAATCGCCCTAACCCTATTGCTGCAAACAGAATATATTTGTAACTCTTTGGCTTTTCTTGCAAGATAACCTGCATTAGAATAAAAATGGCATTAATAAAAATGTTGGCATCCCCATGAGTTACAGACTCATTTTCATAATTGATTCCCATCTCCAATGCTAACTATTGATCTGAAGTTTGGGCGTGCACTGAAAGAAGGAGAATACTTTCAGTTTGTTCCGTTAGCACACTTCCAAGGTGCTCAAAGCAAAGAAAACAGCTTCTTTGAGATACATCTGGAAAGGAATTCCAATTTTGTGCCTAACATGAATAAAACGCAGTTTTTGCAGTTGTTGAGATGCAAATATTTGATGCAATCTGAAATGATACTTTTTGTTTGTTTTTCTAGCAACAGCGTGCTCCCTCTGATCTCTCCTCTACCATAGATGCAAATAAGCAGCAACGGCAGTTAATTGCTGAACTTGAAAACAAGAATAGGTTGGTCATATAATCTACATTTCATCCTCGTATTCCTATTAGTCAGTAATCATTAAGTTGCGTGTCCAATAAGAAAATATGCAAATTATTCTGGGTAATAAGAAATTATATAGTTAAGGTAAAAGAACTCCTAGAAATAATGACCAAAATTAATTGGTTAATTTCAGTGGTGGAAAGTAAGATGGCAATCTTTGAACACTACTCTGGAGTAATGGCAACACAAGAGCAAGAGAATATTACCAATTGAAAAAAAGATTTCTTTTAATACTCCTTTGATTTATTAGTCGTAAAATACTACATATTGGGCTGACAACCAATAATAATCTAATCAGGCGGTTAAAATATAAACCGGTCAGGTCTTTGTTTCTTGCTGGTATAAAAATAAATTCTTGCATGTGGATGAACATGTTGACATGCTCATGGGTTCAGGGCATTTCAAGGCAGGGATTATTTGATTCAGAACACAGAAGGAGCCTGGGAAGAACTAGAAATAAAAGATAAATTTGAAACATCTTACTGACAGAAACTGGAGGCGAGGAAAGTTTTAATTTAAACTGCTTGGTGGGAAATTACTGGATCGGCCACTCATTTTGCATCCCACCAAATTTATCCCACCAGTGTGCCTCAATTGCTTCCTCGTCATTTTTATTAACCCTCTGTTCAGTTGCTGTGGGGATCAGTAGGAAAGAAAAGTGCAAATTAAGAATGGAGGAGCAACACTATATCTTAAAAGGGAAACATGTAGGAACAGAGCTAAGGTGATACTTCAATGGAAAGACTTGTTGGTTAAAAGATTTGATGCGATTTGACTATAAACTCAAACATTCTACTGACACTATTATCTTTAGTTGTTCTCTACATCTTGCATTCATTTGTCTCTAACATTGTAAATACATAAAAATGTTCATCTTTTGTCAGAGAAATTCTGCAAGAGATACAGAGATTGAGGCTAGAACATGAGCAAGCATCTCAGCCCACTCCTGAGAAGGCACAACAGAATCCTACCCTGCTAGCAGAACTTCGACTGCTCAGGTAACTCATTGAAAGTTCACTTTAACTAGTGAGATAACCATTCTCTGTCTTTAAGAGTCTTCAATGTCTTCATTCCAACTTCCCCCTACTCTGGATACCCCTCCAAAATACAACCATTCCCGAAGATACACCACCACGACAACTGATACTTGTGGTCCAGATGTGGAGATTTGCCATGATTGAGATAATCCCTTGGTTACGACCTGATGATTTCTGTCACCTGTCCTCTAACAACACTGGTGTTGATTACAGCTCAGATCCTATCTCTGGTTTTCTCCCTTTCTCAGATATTGTGTGCTTGCTTCTCCTGCATGGACAAAAGGAAGGGGGAGATGAAACCCATGGCATTCTATGGAGAAAACAGTCTCCCACATCTGGTTTAAAATAGCATCTCCTTTTGGGCAACTTTAGCAGTGGCCTGGTGACACAGTCTTTCGTAGTCATGCAGCAGGATGGGCCTTGCGGAGACCCGAAGCATTGTATAATGTGATCCAAGGAGGTGCAGCAAGCAGGTGGAAATTTCATTCACCTTGCCAGAACAGAGCAGATCACCAAAGCATTTGCAGCACAGCATGGCACCCTGATTTGCCAGTGCTACCCTGAGGCACTGACTATATGCACAATCTGTCTCCATGCACTGTTTGTTATAATTAGCTTGTGGACAGATGACCCTCTTATTCATCATTTTCTCCAGGATATCAATGTTTCTGGTCACAAACTTTGCTTGACACAGGTGTGTTAAGAGGTTTGTTAACCTCACTGTTATTGTAAGAGTGGCAAGCATGGCTGATTTGTTGGCACCAGACATCTTTAAAGGCACACATGCCTTGATATGTGGCAAGAGTATCCATGGGATTTTTAAGTCTGGTCTCCCCTTTACTGCAATCTTAGTAGGGAAGTTGAGGATCAGTGGAGTGGAGATCTGGGTGTAGGATGTACTAATCATAATCAGGCCCCAAATTTTTGGTGGCAGCTTAAGTGAGATGTAGCAATCTGTGGCTCAAAAATAAACAATGCAGTAGCAAAGAAGATCAGGCCAGAAGATTACTAAGAAGTTTTTTTTTGAACTTTCTACAATGGATACTTAGGATCACATATACTCCTCAGGGTATACGAGGAAATTACCTACAGCTTCATACTCCCATTGCCCAGATTGTGGCACACCCACTTAATGACTAATCAGCCAATATACCATTTATCCTGCTGTTGGCAGTTGGGCTGCGAGCTGTGCAAATCTCCACCTCTCCATGCTTAAAATGGATGAAAAGTCATCATTTAAAAAAATATATTCAAGGACGGCTGTCTAGGCCAATGTTTATTTTCCATCCCTCATTGCCCCAGAGAAGGTGATGGCAAACTGCCTTAAACTCCTGCAGTCCTTAAGGCATAGGGACCCCACAATGCTGTTAAGAAGGGAGTTCCAAGATTTTGACACAGCAACTGGAAAGGAAGGGGGATTGATTTCCAAATAAGGATGGTATGCTCCTTGGAGAGGAACTTGTTAGTGATGTTTCCTTGTTTTTCTAGGTGGTAGAGGTCATGGATTTGAGGAATGCAGTTGCAGGAACCTTGATGAGTTATTGAAGAGCACCTTGTAGATGATAGACACTGCTTATACTGCACATCAGTGGTGGAGGGAGTGACAGTGCTCCAGTCAGTTTGGCTGTTTTGTTCTGCATGGTGTCAAACTTCTTATGTGCTGTTATAGTTGCACCCACCAAGGCAAGCGAAGAGTGTTCCATCTCACTCTTGGCCTGAGCCTTGTAGTGCCGGCCAGGCAATGGCAGACATGCTATTGCAGTCACAGTTTTCATATGGCTGGACAAGTTCAGTTTCTGATCAATAGAAATCCCCATGATATTGATAATGGAGATTCGATGATGTTAATCTCATTGTATGTCAAGGAGTGATGGCAATACCGTGTTGGCCATGGTATTGGCTGGCACTTGTGTTTTGTGAATGTTCCTTTCCACTTATCAGCCCAAGCTTGTATGTTGTCGAGGTTTTGCTACATATAGGCGTGAACCACTTCAGGATTTGAGGTGTTACTTGTGTTACTGAAGGTTATGCAATCATCAGTGAACATCTCCACTTCTGACCTTAAGGTGGAGGAAAGGTAATTTGTGAAACAACTGAAAATAATTTGAGCCTAGGATACTAATGGGAGGAGCTCCTGCTGTGTTGACCTGGTGCTGAGATGACTGTCCTCAGTATATCTTTGTGCTAGGTATGAATTCTATCAGCAGAGAGTTTTTCCTGATTCCAGTTGTCCTCAGTTTCTGATAGGGTTCCCTGATGCCATACTTGGTCAAAGCTGCCTTGATGCCCAGATAAATCACGCTTTTTCACCCCTCTGGAGTTGAAATCTTTGTGTTTGGAACAATGCTGTAATCCAGTCTGGAGCTGAGTGACCCTGGCAGGATCCATGTTGAGCTTTAGTGAGCAGATTATTCTTTTGCAAGTGCTGCTTGATAGTACTGTGGATGACTTCTTCCATCATTTTGATGAATGAGTGTAGATTGATAGGACAATAACTAGTATTTGTCATTGTTTTTGTTATCAGGACAAATCTGGGCAATTTTTGACATTGTTGGATAGAATCCAGTGTTACTACTGCACTGGAGCAACTTGGCTAGGGGAATAGCTCATTCTGGACCACCATGTCTATAATATTATTTCTGGAAAGTTGTCAGGGGGCCCATAATTTTTGCAGTATCCAGTGCCTTCACATGTTTCTTCTTATTAGTGGAGCGCTTCAAATTGCTTGAAGACACCTGTGATTCTGGCGACCTCTTGAGGAGGCTGAGATGGATAATCCATTTGGTACTTGTGTCCGAGAAAGACTACAAATACTTCAGCCTATGTTTTACATTCTGGGTTCTTGCATTGAAGTTGAGAATATTCATGCAGCTTTCTTTTCAAGTTATTTGTTTAATCATCCTCCACCATTCGCAGGATGTGACAAGAATGCAGTGCTTAGATCTGATCAGCTGGAGTAGGATTGCTCAGCTTGATCAATTGCATTTTAAGCAGGACCCAGCTATTAACATTGTATACATCACATTCTGATCAATGACTTGAAATAAAGACAAATCTTGATCCAATCAGGATCAATTGTCACTGAACTCTGACTCCACAGTGCTCTTGCTCTTCACTCCAACTGAGTATTTATTTTTAATTTTTGTGGTTTCAAGTACATCACAGTAAAGAGCATAAGACCATAAGACACAGGAGTGGAAGTAAGGCCAGTAAATAGTTGCATATGTGGAAATTTAAGGCTTAGCTCATTTAATTGATGTTTTAGGATCAAATTGTTCTCATTCTGCTGCTGTTACTTCAATTTTTATTGCCTGGTTCTGTGGGAATGCACCCAACAGTTTATTTTTTATTTAAAACTTTTTCATTTATATTCACTTTCCTTCTGGTTTGTTGAAAACTTTATTTTGAAGAAATTTAAAAGTGAATGGTTAGCATGGCTTGCAAAATGGAAAATCTTACTTGACCAACCTTATTTATATTTTGAGGAGTTATCACAGGCTGAACAATACGGTGTATTAGATTTAATTTGTTTAGATTTTACAAATGTATTCAACAAGGTGCACCATAATGTTCTAATGAATAATGTCGGAGAATGTTGAGTCAGGAAAAAAAAACAGCAGATTGTATTACTAATTACTTCCGAACAGGAAACAGGGTGTGGGAAGAAAGAGTAATTATACAGTATGGCAGAAGGATCAATGCTGGGATCACTGTTGTTCACAATTTACATTGATAAACTAGACATTTAAAAAAGCAAACCAAACACCAGAGATAACAGGGTGAAGAGCTAGATGAACACAGCAGGCCAAGCAGCTTCAGAGGAGCAGGAAGGTTGACGTTTTGGACCTAGACCCTCCTTCAGAAAGAAGGGTCTAGGCCTGAAATGTCAGCATTCCTGTTCCTCTGCTGCTTGGCCTGCTGTGTTCATCCAGCTCTGCACCTTGTTATCTCAGCTGTCTTTTAAAGTTGCCTTTAAATATTATTGTGCATTTAGGTGAAATTAAAAGTTGGTTCTTGATTTATACTTCACAGGCAGCGAAAAGACGAGTTAGAACAAAGGATGTCAGCATTGCAGGAAAACCGCAGAGAATTAATGGTTCAACTAGAAGGCCTGATGAAATTACTGAAAGTAAGGCTATTCTATGGGTAAATTAAAAGCCTGATCACAACAGGTCAATGACATGACTGCAGTTATTATTTCCACATGAATTTCTTTTTGTTTTGTACAGTTGAAATATAACAGCAAAACAGCATAATGTAAAGATAGGCATTCACAACATATACAGGATGATGACTTTCTTCTCTTTAACTTTTAGCCCTGACTACATCGGGATTGAGAATATGTGGGCTGGGAAGCTCCTGGAAATTGCCCACTCTCTTCACCAATAACTTAGATTTTTTGCATGACTCTGAGGGAATTCATCCAAAAGCAATTTTTAAATTTCTCTTTGTATTTATAGCTGTTACCAACATAAATTGTTGGAACTTTAATTTTGTTCACAATAATTTTTAAAAAGATATATTTGTATCTGTTTTCATGGAAACCACTGTGTAATATAAAAATCTGTAGATAGTTTTAAAAGTTACATGAAGTACATTATCTAAGTAATACTTGATTTTTAAACTTTCAAATAGGAAGAAGAAATGAGGCAGGAAGTAAGTTTCCTGATCCATCTTTGAATAATTGTTGCATCTTTATTTTTTCATCTTACTCTGGCATTCAAGTTTTGTTTAGCTTTTTGCCTGTGTTGTGTGTAAATAAAAATACTTAGTTTACTACAACCAGCCAGTTTTACTGTGGCAATTGATACTAACATTATGTGAAATTATAAAGCTTGGATTTGGATTGGTATACTTACTGATTTCTAACTGGACACTTTTTTACTTATGAAAGCATGAGAAAATGGTGTGATTGTGTTTTTTACTATTCTTTGATAATGTTTTGACAACCATTGAGTCACAGATCATTGAAATAGGAGTAGGAGCAGGCCATATGGCCTTACGTCTATATTGTCATTTACTAAAATTATGACTGATCCTTGACCTAAACCCCACTTTCCCACTTGATCCTCTTATCCTACAGTGCAAATGTCTGTGAATCTTGACCTTGAATATACTCAATGACTGAGTATCCACAGTCTTTTGGGGTTAAGAATTCCAAAGATTCACAACCCTCTTAGTGAAGAAGTATTTCATCTCAGTTCAAAAAGATATCCACTTATTTGGAAACTACATGCTAGCAATTGACTCACCAGGAAAACAGCCTCTCAGATTCTACCATATCGAATCATCTCATTCTTATTTTTTGCAGTTACAATGCTCAAAGGAGATTAATGTGGTAGATCCTGAAAGATTGTTTCCTCTGGTTGGGGAAGGTGAAACACAGGGACAGTCATAGGATAAGGGGCCAATTGTTTCTGATTAAGTTGAGGAGAAATTACTTTGTTTCATCATTCAGTGAATGTGGGTATCATCAGCTAGACCACAATTTATTGACCATCCCTTCTGAAGATAATGAAGAGCTGCCTTCTTGAACTGCTGCAGTCCCTTAGAGGTGCTGTTAGGAAAGGAGTTTCAGGATTTTGACCCAGCAACAGTGAAGGAAATGCAATATAATTCCAAAACAAAAGACTCAAGGGTTGAGGAGGGAGGATTCATTCCCATCTCTTCCTGCCAACCCTCATGCTTCAGTTGCCCAGGTAAATGTTCACAGATATTGGAGTGGCAAGGGTAACAGCCAGGAGGCCATATACTGAGTTTCTCGACCATTAAACTCACCAGAGCTGTTAAATCCAGTCTTTACTGTCTCTTTTCCAAACTTTAATGAATTCTCTCATGATGTTGGTATATTACTATTAAACCTCATGAGGCCTTATCCAGGGCAACGACCTTTTTTTGTGGCACCAGATCAAATACGTTCTGAAAATCCAAATAAAGTGTATCCATTGTATCCCTTTTATCTACTTTGTAAAGAGTGCAATCAAGAAAGCTTTTTTTATGAAACAAATTTCCATTTCATAACACTGTCAATTCTGCCTTATCATTTTATGATTTTTTTTCAAGTGCCCTCCTTATAAACAGAGGAAATGTTGGACTGCTTGTCTGACATAATCAGTGGAGGGTGAAACTGAGTTGATATTTCAGTTGTTATGTTTTGTCAGAACGTGATGTGATGACCGGAAGCTTTTAACTGTTTCATTTATTGTCTGTCCCTAATAGTCCTGGAGAAGGTCTTGAATGTAAATGAATGCTTAATAAGACATCTCAGAAAGCAGTGAACAGTCAGTCCCTTTTCTATTGTCTATTGTCATATGCCGATTAAACCTGGGAATGGTGGCAGATTTGCTTTTCTAAAGCACTTTAGTCAACTAGATGGCTAGTTTTGTTTCTTCCTGGCCACCCTTACTAATACTTGTTATTTATTCAGATTTATTTGGTTTGAAATCAGAATTTCTAGTTACCATAGTGATGTGTGAATCTGTCTCCCCAGAGCAATGGCTTATATCTCTGTTGCTGGTCCAGTGACATGATCACTACGTCATTATGTCCATTGGCCAAGTCTTGGGAATTGCAATTAGATTGCTCCAGGGATCCTGATCTCACTCTACCATATTCCACTGGTATGATGCTCTGAATAAGAACATCAGAGGCTTAGTACAGTTGTGGTATTAAGCAGGCTGACTTCAGCTGAAGCCATTCCACTCAGCTCTCTTTTTGTTGGTCAATACCTATAGAACCACGAAAGATTCTGAACTGCTCTCTGCTATAAAGTAAGCAAGCTTTGTAAAATGTAATTTGAAAGGAATTGAAGATGTTGGGCAAGATGAAATGGTTGCATTTTGTTTTGGTGAGCTGATCCTCCTGCTCTTCTTTCACATCAGCATCAGTACATGCAGCCAGGTAAAAACACACACACGCACGCACACACACACCTACCTTTATACTATGCAAGGACGCCTGCATGCCTGGCAGGAACCCATGCAAACACGGGGAAAACATACAAACTGCACACAGACACACTGTGTCACCCTACAGTGGAATTTTACAAAACAACTGCTGGCCTCTTTTAATTAACAAGTTGGAAAAAGATAGACTTTTTTTTTGTTTACCATCCTTGAGTGCCCTTTAACTATTTGCCATTTAAGAGGCATTTGAGTCAACCGAATTCCTGCTTCTGGAGATAGACAATGATAGCAGATTCCTTCCCTAAAAGCTAACAATGAACATCAATGTTAGATTCAGAACTTACAATTTCAGATTTATTTAAATAGGACTTAAACTCAGCCAATGGCTGTGGTGGGATTTGAAGCCATGTCATCAGAGCATTAAAATCTGGTTGGTTCACTCAGTTGGCTAGGCTTGTAATGCAGAGTGTTGCCTCGGGCGACTGTCTGTGTGGAGTTTGCACGTTCTCCCCGTGTCTTCGTGGATTTCCTCTGGGTGCTCCAGTTTCCTCCCTCAGTCCAAAGATGTGCAGGCTAGGTGGGTTGGCCATGCTAAATTGCCTGTAGTGTTCAGGGATGTGTGGGTTATAGGGGGATGGGTCTGGTTGGGATACTTCAAGGGGTGGTGTGGACTTGTTGGGCCAAAGGACCTGTTTCCACACTGTAGGGAATCGACATACGCTCAATTCATGCACTGGCTGGGGTTACCATTGAAGGACTTTCCTTCTCAACCTTTCCCCTTGTCTGAGGCATGCTGACCCTCAGGTTAAAACACCAGCTGTTGTCTCTGTCTAATAAGAGAGAAGCCGTATTGTCTGATAGGATTATGGCAACTTTTACCTTTACATTTTATCATTCTGATGACATAGCGATTCCCCTGACTGAGTTTAAAATGCTACATTTATCTCAGCAGGAGTTTATGAGTTCACAATTTGACTGACATCTTAGGCTAATAAATGATAAAACATCACTGAGGCCAGGTACCAACTCTCTGACACCATCTCCTACCACTCCCTTGATCATGACCCCACCCCCAACCACCAAACCATCATCTCCCAGACCATCCACAACCTCATCACCTCAGGTGACCTCCTACCCACAGCCTCCAACCTAATTGTTTCCCAACCCCGCATCGCCCACTTCTATCTCCTTCCCAAAATCCAAAAACCTGACTGCTCTGGTCGACCCATTGTCTCCACCTGCTCCTGCCCCACCAAACTTCTCTCCACCTCTCTTGACTCCATTTTTTTCCCCCTTGGTCCAGGACCTCCCTACGTCCTGTGCACCTGCATTCCCCATACAGATGGCCTAAAGGCCCTCTGCTTCTTCCTGTCCAAGAGGGCGGACGAAGCCCCCTTACTGATATCCTCATCCACTTAGCCGAATTCGTTCTCACCCTCAACAACTTCTCTTTCACTTCCTCACACTTCCTACAGACAAAAGGGGTGGCCATGGGTACCCGCATGGGCCCAAGCTATGCCTGCCTCTGCAGGTTACGTGGAAAAATCCCTTTTCTATACCTACACTGGCCCTAAACCCCACCTCTTCCTCCGTTACATTGATGACTGTAACGGCGCCAATACAGGAGCTTGAACAGTTCATCCACTTCACCAACACCTTCCACCCCAACCTTAAGTTCACCTGGACCATCTCTGATATCTTTCTGTCTTTCCTGGACCTCTCTGTTTCCATCTCTGGCAACCACATAGAAATCAATATCCATTTCAAGCCCAACGACTCCCATAGCTACCGAGAATACACCTCCTCCCACCCACCTTCCTGCAAAAATGCCATCCCTTATTGCCAATTCCTTTGTCTCCACCGCATCTGCTCCCAGGATGAGGCATTCCACTCCTGTACATCTCAGATGTCCTTGTTTTTCAAGAACCGCAACATCAACCCCCTCAATGGTCGAGTACGCCCTCAACCGTGTCTCCCACATTTCCCACAACTCATCTCTCACACCCTGTCCCCACAATAACAACCAAAAATGAATCCCCCTCGTCCTTACGTACCACCCCACCAACCTCTGGATCCAACGCATCATCCTCCCACACTTCCGCTATCTGCGATCCGACCCCACCACCAAAGACATTTTTCCGGCCCCACCCATATCTGCTTTCTGGAGGGACCACTGTGACTCCCTTGTCCGCTCCACACACCCCTCCAGCCCCACCACACCCAGCACTTTTCCCTACAACCGCAGGAAATGCTACAGCTTCCCCTACACCTCCCCCCTCACCCCCATCCCAGGCCCAAGGAAGACTTTCCACATCAAGCAGATGTTCACCTGCACATCTGCCAATGTGGTATACTGCATCAGCTGTTCCCATTGTGGCCTCCTCTACATTGGGGAAACCAAGCAGAGGCTTGGGGACCACTTTGCAGAACACCTATGCTTGGTTCACACTAAACAACTGCACCTCCCAGTCATGAACCATTCCAACTCCCCCTTCCATTCCTCAGACGACATGTCCATCTGAGTCTCCTGCAGTGCCACAACGATGCCACCCGAAGGTTGCAGGAACAGCACCTCCTATTCTGCTTGGGAACCCTGCAGCCCAATGGTATCAATGTGGACTTCACAAGCTTCAAAATCTGCCCTCCTCCTACCGCATCCCAAAACCAGCCCAGCTCGTCCCCGCCTCCCTAACCTGTCCTTCCTCCCAACTATCCCCTCCTCCCACCTCAAGCCGTACCCCCATCTCCTACCAACTAACCTCATCCCATCCCCTTGACCTGTCAGTCCTCCCTGGACTGACCTATCTCCTCCCTAACTCCCCACCTACACTCACCTTTACTGGCTCCACCCCTGCCTCTTTGACCTGTCTGTCTAATCTCCACCTATCTTCTCTATCCATCTTCTGTTCACCTCCCTCTCACTCCCAATTTATTTCACAACCCCCTTCCCCTACCTCATTTCTGAAGAAGGGCCTAGGCCCAAAACATCAGCCTTCCTGCTGCTGTGATTCTGCTTGGCCTGCTGTGTTCATCCAGCTCTAAACCTTGTTATCTCTAATTCTCCAGCATCTGCAATTCCTGCTATCTCTAATAAATGATTATCTGTCTCTGTGGGGTTCATACTGGACTTTCTTTGTGTCTATAAAATGTAGCCACGTGAGATTTAAAAGCTTTGAATGGGTCTCACAAATGAGAGTCTTATTCCTTGCCAAATTAGTGATAATTACATTAGAACGTTTGAACTTTATTCTTTGTACATCTCCACATGCCTCCTATGGTGTGCCCATGATGGATCCTTGTTGAGCAGCTATGAATTTGGCAAGGGATGAGGTGGTACTCAGAGTATGTAGGGCATGGATTGGCTTTGAATGATCAAGGGGCATGCATTTGGGCTTCGAGGTAAAGTGACTTGTCATCCCCAATATACACAAAGTATCTTACTTGTGTGGGGAAAGCTAGTTGGGCAAGAAGATTATTTCCTATTCATCATTGTTTGCATAACTCCTCGCTTCGTGCAGAGAATTGCAGACAACTTTGTCATTTCTGTATCAATACCCATTGAGAAGTGGTAGTATAATGGTATTGTCACTGGATTGAAGCCAAGATTGATTTCCCAACAGTATGAGTTCAAACCCCACCAACTAATACAAAATCTGGCTTGAAAGCTGACCTTGGTATTGGTGACCATGTTGACATCCAGATGCCTTTTAAATGTTGAAGTTGTGCCAGCCTTCACCACTTCTTCTGGCAGCTCATTCTTTACACACACCATCCTTGGTGTGAAAACATTGCTCCTTAGGTCCCTTTCATATCTTTCCCCCCTCACCTTAAATCTGTGGCATCTAATTTTGGCCTCCCCTATCCTGGGAAAAAGATCTTGTCTATCCATGCCCATCATGATTTTATAAACCTCTATAAGGTCACCCCTTAGCCTCCAACACTCCAGAGAAAATAACCCCAGCCTGTTCAGCCTCTCCCTATTGATCAAACCTTCCAACCCCAGCAACATTCTTGTAAGTCTTTTCTGCACGCTTTCGAGTTTAATAACATCTTTCTTATAGCAGGGAGACCAGAATCAAATGCAGTACTCTAAAAGTGGCCTTACCAATGCCCTGTACAGCAGCAACATGACCTCCCAAATCCAATACTCAATGACTAATGTACCAAGTATACCAAATGCTTTCTTCACTATCTTGTCTACCTGTGACTCCACTATGAGTCTGCACCCCAAGCTCTCTTTGTTCAGTAATCTTCCACAGGACCCTACCATTAAGTGTAAAAGTCTTGCCCTAATTTGCCTTACCAAAATCTAACACCACACATTTATCTAAATTACATTCCATCTGCCACTCCTCAGCCCATTTACCCATTTAATCAAGGTATTCTGAGATCACTGTCCACTACACCACCAATTTTGGTATCAGGCCATAGAGGTGTATAGCATAGAAACAGACACAGGCCTCCAGCCCAAGAGACAACCCTCCATCACCATCTGACTCCAAGCCCATTTTGTATACAAATAACTAGTTCTCCCTGGATTCCATGTGATCTAACCTTGATAACCAGTCTACCACGTCGAACCTTGACAAATGCCTTGCTGAAGACCATGCAATCAAAGTCCACCATTCTGCCTTCATTAATCTTCTTTGTCACTTCTTCAAAAAACTCAGTTAAGTTAGTGAGACATTACTTTCCATGTATAAAGTCATGTTGATGATCCCTAATCAGTCCTTGCCTTTCCAAATACATGTAGATCCTGTCCCTTGGAATTCCCTCCAACAATTTGCCCACCACTGGTATTAGGTTCACTAGTCTGTAGCTTACTGGCTGTTCCTTGCCACTTTCTGAAGTAATGGTACCACATTAGCCAACCTCCAGTTTTCTGGCTCCTCACCCATAGCTATTGATGATACAAATAGCTCAACAAGGGCCCTGTAGTCACTTCCCTAACTTCCCACAAAGTTCTGGGATACGTCTGATCAGATCCTGGAGATTTATCCACTTTTATGTGTTTTAGCATGGCCAGCATCTTGTCCTCTGTAATACAGGCACTTTTCAAGATATCGCTGTTTCTTTCTCCAAGTTCACTAGCCTCCTTAGCCTTCTCCACTGTAAATACTGATGCAAAATACTTGTTTAGTATCTTACCCATCTCCTGCAGTTCTACATATAGATGACCTTGTTGTTCTTTGAGAGGTCCTGTTCTCTCCCCAGTTACTTTTTTGCCCTTAACTTAATTGTAGAATTTCTTTGGAATCTCCTTAGCCCTATTTACCAAAGCTATTTCATGTTCCATTTTTGCCCTCCTGATTTCCATCTTAAGTATCCTCATGCTGCCCTAATATTTCTCAAGGGATTCACTTGATCCCAGCTGCCTATACATGATGTGTGCTTCCTTTTTTTTTAAACTAGAGCCTCATTTTCGCTAGTCATCCAGCATTCCCTACATCTATCAGTTTTGCCCTTCACCCTAATAGAAACATAGTGCCTTTGGACTCTCATTATCTCATTTTTGAAGACCTCCCACTTTCCAGTTGCCCCTTTACCTGCGAATAGCCTCTCCCAATCAACTTTTATAACTTCTTGTGTAATACTATCACAATTGGCCTTATTCTGATGTAGAACTTTAACTTTTAGGTCTGGTCTATCCTTTTACATAAGTATTTCAAAACTAATAGAATTATGATCACCAACCTGAATAACGGTCTCCACTGACACCTGAGCCACTGCCCTGCTTTATTTCCCAAGAGAAGGTTAAGTTTTGCTTGTTCACTAGTAGATTTGTCCAATGTTGAATAAGAAAATTTTCGTGTGCATTTGTTAATGTTATCCTTAACCAAAAACACCTCTACCCCTGCTCTTGACCCCCTTCCTGTCATTCCTATAGCATCTATACCCTGGAACATTTAAGCCGCCAGTTATCTGCCTTACTCTTGTCTGCTTTGACTATTTGACTTGCTCCTCTTCTCAACTGTACCAGCCTCAGACTTATCTCTTTTCTCACTATCACTTTGCATCCCACCTGAGCCTCCACCCACTAGTTTAAAGCCTCCTGAGCCATCCTTTTTATACAGGTCTCTTCTACCCCAAAAGATACTCCAATGATCCAAAAATGTGAATCCCTGCCCCTTGCATCCTCAGCCATGCATTAATCTTCTCTGTCCTCCTATTCCTATGCTCAGTAGCATGAGGCACTTGGAGTAATCCAGAAATTACTACCCTTGAGGACCTACTTTTTAACCTCCTGCCTAACTTCCTATTTCTGTCTTCAGAACCTTATCCCTTTCTCTTCAAATATCGTTGGTACCAATGTGTGGAATGATCTCCTGCTGGTTATTTTCCCCTTTTGACAATATTTTACGCCCTGACATCAGGGAGGCATTCTGATGCCACACTGTCGACTGCAGAAATGTCTGTTTGTGCATCTGACTAGGGAATCCCCTTTCATAGTCGATCGCTTGGGACCTGACATATCCCTCATTATTAGAGCCAGTCTCAGTACCATAAACCTGACTGGCACTGCTGCGTTCCCCTGAGGGTCCATCACCCCTACATTTTCCAAATGGGCATACCCGTTTGAGATAGGATAGCCACCAGGATAGACTCCTGCACTACCTGCCTCCCTTTCCTACCTTTCCAAGAGGTAACCCATTGACCTGACTGTATCTGTGGTTTTTCTACCTTCCTAAAACTGAATCCATCATACACCCTCATTCCTGTAAATTCCTCATTGTCTCTTACTGCCACTCCAACTGATCCATGCAATCTGACAGGATTCGCAATCAAAAACGCTTCCTGCAGACACAATCAACAGGAACATTGAAATTCTCCCTGGTCTCCCAGATCAACAGGAAAAGCACATCATTCTACTAAAGAGATAATAAGGGTCTAGGCCCGAAACATCAGCTTTTCTGCTCCTAAGATGTTGCTTGGCCTGCTGTGTTCATCCAGCTCTACACTTTGTTATCTCTCATTCTACTAAAGGCCATCTCTGCACTTTATTTATACAGATCCTGAAAATAGAACAGCCTTACTGCTCTAAAAATACTTGTCTAGGATTATACTTAAGTTTTACATTTTAAAAAAATGATTGAGACAGGTCTCAGTAAAGCTTAAAAAAACTCATCCAATTCACATTTATATATTTACAAAAATAATCAAGATTTATACGTTTTATAAATCTTAAAAACAAACACTTAGCTGATTAATGAAGTGCTGACACTCCAGCTGTGAGTACTTCTGATAATGGGTCTTTGCAAGGTAAGCTGTGAAATTTCACCGTTTGTTTTTCTTGGACTGAACTCTGATTTCTGAGATTCTTATATTTTTACAGTCAGTCAGCTGTGAAAGTTCAATGCTAGGTTTTTTTGATGAACTCTAGAGCTGTTCACAGACCTCTATCTCAACATATTACAAGGGACTAAGCGATTAGACCCTTAACTAGAGTGAATTGTGAAAGGATACTTGTGCAAATGTTACTTTAAGGATGCAGTATTGATACTGAAGGTGACCACAGATACAAAGCTGAAAATGCCATTGTTCTATCTCACCTGTATTGATTTGAATTTTGAACTTTTTGTAGCAGTGTTTGCAATGCCAAAGTGAAACTTGATACAAATCCTCACATGGCAAATTGGCGTTTCATAGGGGCACATTATGTGCCACCATTGCTAAATTCCCCTATCATTACCTTGAGGGTAGTATGGTGGTCAACATTAACCAGATTTTATCAACATCATATCAAAATGTTCATTATAAACACAGTACAAAAGCAACAATTCTGCAGCAATTATTTGACCTTCTGATCCCTCACATCCTCCCAAATGTCTGCATGACTTAAATCAGGACTGTGATAGAATACTTGCCACTAACTGTATGCACCTGCAACAACAATAGTAGCAGATTAGGTGGCTCAGTGGTTAGCACTGCTGCCTCACAGCACCAGGATTCGATTCCAACCTTGGCCAACTGTCTGTGTGGAGTTTGCACCTTCTCCCTGTGTAGGTTTCCTACGGGTGCTCCAGTTTCCTCCCACAGTCCAAAGATGTGCAGGTTAGGTACATTGGCCATGCTAAATTGCCCATAGTGTCTGGTGTGGGAAATGCAGGGATAGGGTAGCGGGTGTGTGTGTGGGATGCTGTTCAGATCGTCAGTGTGGACTCAGTGGGCTGAATGGCCTGCTTCTGTAGGGATTCTATGAACACTCAGAAACTGAATACTATCTGTGACAAAATGGGTGACTTGATTGGCACCCACTTTGATTTAATGGCAATCCTATCTCGCAATATGTGACAGAATGCACCATCTACAGATTGCATTGCCTGGTTTACTCAATATGCACATCCTATACCATCATAATCTCTTCCACTATGACAAATAACAGCAGCCGTCCTGGGAATAACATCACCTCTATATCACATATTACCCTGCCATCAGCGTGTATCATTGTTCGTCCATTAATATTGGATCAAAATCCTGGGATTTCCTATCTAATGCTATTGTCGACACACAATCAGCATGAAGAGTGTTTTAGAAACAGAAAGAGCAGTTTGAAGAGGTACCTTTGTATTTTAAGGTTGAAAATACAAACTGTGCATTGTGATTTTTTTTATTACACTAGCTTCTCCCTGACAGGACTGGACTGCTGATGTAATCACTGCGTAAACTGTATACATTGTTCTCTTTCTCCAGTTTTAAAGTAGATCAATTTGAAAAAAAAAGTACTAAGGTCAATTTGTACTGCATGCTCATGGCAAAAGGATGTTCCTTCTTCTTGTGAAACTGATCCAAAAGTAGTTTTGCAATTTTACCCAAAAAATGGCTTCTGTAAAATACATAAGTGTGTGGTAACAAGTTTTTTTTATTGTTTTCAGACTCAGGGGGCAGGATCCCCTCGCTCTTCACCAAGTCACACAATTAGCCGGTCTGTTCCTATACCAATGCCTATCAGATCAACCTCTGCCTGTTCAACTCCAACCCATACACCTCAGGATTCACTGACAGGGGTTGGAGGAGATGTACAGGAAGCATTTGCACAAAGTGAGTTATTCTCAGAATTAATATTGGAAAAAGTAGATATTAGAGAGAAATTGGTTCCTTTGCATCTGTTCTGGAGTACAATGCATGGAGTGATGAATTTTCTGTTTCACTTTTCTGCACATCAGTACAATTCCTTCTTTCTCAGATCAGAAGTGCACTAGGTACCTAACAGTTTCCAAGTGGCTCCAGAGCTAGCCTGAATCAAATGTTAGGTGCCCTCAGTATGCTAGCTGGAGATCTAAAGCCTGCTGAGAATTTTGCCAAATCCCACAAAAACTCCTCTTCCCGATCAATAGCAACAAGACCAGTTGTTCTTACAGGGACCAAAGAAGGTTATAGAGAAGGAGTAAGTTTTGTTTTAATAGCCTGCCTTAATGTGGAGCCAATTTCTCTTTAGAGCTACTCAGCTCAAGGGTGGCTCTGTTAACACTCCAGAAGTACAATGCCAATCACTATTTTAAATATTCACTCCCTCTAATACTGGTGCACAATAGCTGCAATTTTTATTCCATCTACAAATGCTCTGCAGTAATTCACCAAGGTGCCTTCAGTAGCACATTTCAAAGCTGTGTTCCCTACTAACTAGAAGAAAACGTATGGAAGCACAACGACATGTATGTTCCCTTCCAAGCTAAGCAGCATCCTGCCAGCTACATTGTCATTCCTTCATTGTTGCTGAGCTAAAGTCCTGGAATACCTTCCCTAACAGCATTGTGGGTGTACCAACACCAGATGGACTGCAGCTGTCAAAAAGGTTGTTACCCTTCACCTTGAGGACAATTAGGTGTAGGCCACAAATTCTGGCCTTGCCAGTGATACTAACTTTTTAATAATGGTGCCTCCAATACCACCAGCCCCCCTTTGTCCAAGGACATTGGTGGACCACTGGTTCAGCCGCATTCTAAAGAAGCAGCATGGTTGAGGGCAAGCAACCAAAGCTAGATAACTGAACATTGAAATAAGGCAGGAAAAAGTCTTTGACAATTGTAGGGTTAATAATACAGTAGAGTACCAAGCCAAATATATAAAGTTCAAAATAGACGTCATAACAGGAAAAAAAAGACGGGCAAAGACAGAACGTGAGAATGGATTTTTAACTAATTTTTTTTTTTAAAAATTCAGTGTATTTTATAAAATATTAGTTAAGTAAAAAAGAGAGTCAAAGGAATTGTTGAGCCAATCAGTCATCTAGAAGGGTATCTTCCTGCAGAGGCTGAAGACATGGCTGAGATACTAAGTGAGTACTCAATGTATCTCAGTAGAGAAAAAGATCCTGCTAATGTCATAATAAAAGATGAGGCACTAGTGATATTGAATAGGATAAAAATAGATAGAGAGGAAGAACAGAGAAGGTCAACGTTCATCAAATTAAAAATGTCTTTTGGTCAGGATAGGAAACATCGTATGTTTCTAAACAAAACAAAAGGTGGAAATTGCCAAAGCCCCAGTCGCAGCTTCCAATTTTGCCACGATAATGGGGTTGGTGCAAGACGATTGGAGGATTACAATTTTTACAGCTGTGCTTTAAAAAGCCTTGGGGAGAAATCTCTGAATTATAATGCAGTCAACCTAATGTAAATGGAATGGAACTTCTCGGACACAGCAGTTAAAAACAAACTTAGCTGACACTTGAAAATCAGTTCAGTTATGTTCAAGAAACTTGTTTTTGTTTGACTTGAATAGGTTCTTTGATAGTAACTGAGAGGGTTGAAGAGGGTGATGTAGTTAGAGCTGTGCAAATGGACTTCGAACAGATATCAGTTTAAAAAGTCAGCTAAATGGGTCTGTTTGAAAAAATTAAGTCTATAGGATTGAATGAACAATGGCAACTTAGGATACAGATTTGGCTAAGGAACAGAAAATAGAGTGTAGTGATGAGCAGTCATTTCTCCAACTTGAGGGACATATACAGAGATGTTATACAGGGATTAATATTAGGTCCACTGTTCTTTTCAATACATACTAATACACATTGGCATAGTGGCTCAGTAGTTAGCAGTGCTGCCTCGCAGTGCCAGGGATCCAGGTTGATTTCAGCCTTGGCTGACTATCTGCATGTGGAGTTTACATGTTCTCTGTGTGTCTACGTCCAGGTGCTTTGGTCTCCTCCCGCAGTCCAAAGATTAGCTTAGGTGCAGATTAGGTGGATTAGCCATGTTAAATTAACCGTGGTGTCCAGGGATGTGCACGCCAAGCAGATGAGCCATGGTAAATGTGGGGTTCCGTGGATACAGTAGAGGATTGTGTGTGGGTGGGATGCTCTTCGGAAGGTCAATGCAAACTCAATAGACCAAATGGCTTGGTTCAGCATTGTCAAGATTTTATGATTTAAGTTCCTCATCTGTGATTTCTGCAGCAGACCCTGTCCTCTGGTGAACAAGCAAATGCGCCATTCTTTCACCCTACCCTGAACTGCAGTCCATTCATGCCTGGTGTCCCAACACGCAAAGATGCTAGTTTTCAATGTATGTGCAGTGTTGCTATCAATACTAGTGGCTGTGAAAGAAAGACTTGCAGTTATATAGTGTGTTTTACAACCTCAATATTCAAAAGTGCTTCACAAGCAATGAAATACTTTTGAACTTTAGTCACTGTTATGTACAGTATGCTCCCACAAACAACAATGTGATAATGAGAAGATAATTTATTTTTGCAATGTTGTTTAATGTCTAAATAGTGTCCATAATTTAAGAGATGTTATAATAATGTCACGGAATCTTTTGTCAGCATCTGATAGGACAGATGGTGTTGCGGTTTTTGATGGTGTATTCTTTCTCTGTCACTTTTTCCTTCTGCATCACCAGCTATGAAGCTGTCATCACATTTCAGCCACAGCCATTCCAATGATAGCAAGCACCATCAGTTCCATGGAGTTCAGAACAGGTATCCTTGCCTGTCCATGCCAGTTAGGAGTGCTTTTTCAGGTTTTGTCACTTTGTCCTGCAAGAGAGAGGGAAGTGTGTAAGCAAGTGTGGTCAAAAGTATTTAGATGATAGGACTATCATTGAGGTGTAATGTAAATAAGCTGTGAAATGTAGCTATGAGATTTGCAGTAGGGCCAGGTGTGAGGGTGAGATGAAGCTATAAATGTGTGGCAAAAACAGAAATTGCTGGAAAAGTTCAGCAGATCTGGCAGCATTTATGGAGAGAATTTAGAATCAATGTGTCGGGTCCAGTGACCCTTCCTCAGAACTGATGGTAGCTAGGAAAATGTTTTATGTGCAGAAGATAGGGTGAGGGGAGGGGGTAGGAAAAATGATAGTGGGAATAAAGCCAATTGGACAGTGGGAAAAAGAATTGGACAGACAGAGGAGTGGATAATGTTGTGGCTGGGAGAGTGAATAGCTATAAATATGTAGTGTAAGTCATTTTTGATAAAGATTGTTAGCGTCTAAAGATGATGAAACAGATGTAAAGATACAACACAGACTGCTGGCATTGATCTCCATGGTCAACTGCTCCTCTGGCCTTGTCTGTTCAAACTTTCTCTGGAGGGTCTATTCACTCCTGTCTGCCTCTGGCACCAAGGTCCCCAATGTTGTATCTGAGATCCTTGGACCATTTCTCTGCTATGTTGTATAATTAGTTGTTGTTGTTCCCTGCACCCATGTTTTGAGTGCAGTCCAATTTTACCCTCCTCGCTCGTCCAGTAGCAGAAGGAATGGTGGGCCAGAAGGCGCAGACTGAAGGTGATTGGCAAACGAGCCAAATGTGACATGAGGAAGTTTTTTTTGTCGAACAGTGTGCAATTCTGAATATGGAATGCAATGCTTGAAACAGGGATGAAGTAGACTCAATAATACCATTCAAAAGAGAATTAGATAAATACCTGAAGGGCAAACAAACATTTTTAGAGTTATGGATAAATTTCAGGGGAGTGGAATGAATTGTGGAGCTCCTTGTTTTGTGCCACAAATTTGTTGAACTAATGTTGTAGCAGAAATGGTTCTTTGAGAAAAGGCAAATATGACAGTTTGAAAGATACAGAAATTAAATTGCAGCATTAAATTGCACCTATCCTTGTGTTGACTTGTGTCTTTTTTAAAAAGCCATGTTGTCTTTGTAGGCTCCAGAAGAAATTTGAGAAATGACCTGCTGGTGGCAGCAGATTCCATTACAAACACAATGTCATCTTTGGTAAAAGAGTTGAATTCAGGTAAATGATTGTAACTTTTATCTATATTCAATTGGATCAAAGGGTCTGTTTCCATGCTGTATATCTCTATTACTCTAAACAAAAAAAAGTGTTATGAAATATGAAATCATTGAGTCATTCTTTCATCTATTAAGACTTATACTTAACACAATTCTAAAAGCACATTTGATTTAACACAATCATTGCAGGTAACGGTTAATTTAAATTACAAAACAAACAGCATTCCACTTTTTCTTTTTGCATAAATGAATTTTACACTCAATTCTTCCAAAACCAGTTCAAAGTGACTCTTAGTGCCAGGGAGCTTACTACTTTCCCTTTCTCAGCCTAATAACTTTTAAGATCAGCCTAATGTTTAATGAAGTATTTTTCTCACAGACATTGTTCTTTGAGCACAATACGCAGAAATCTTCCAACCTCGTCTTACCGCTCATAACTTTGATATTTTCAACCTGACCCTCTGCTCCCATTCATATTTTTACTTGGTAAACCACAGGGGCTTTCTGCCAGTAGTTGCTCTACCTCTCCTTGATCCTAGTGGACTAACCTTGTCTGTGAATTGCAAGGGAGATGTTGGATCCTTCCCCTCTAAACCATCATCTCCACAGCAATGTGATTCGCATGGAACTTGAATTAAAGTGGAATACTGATTGGTCATCTCAACTGAGATTCTCAACTGAAATCATATTTTATCTTGGACAGTTTAAAGCGTAGGTTTTTGCAGACTGACACTCTGAACATTTTTCTGGAATGTTGGTGAGTCACAGGCTATCCACGTAGCACATAGACTTCTTCCATTGTCTCCAAATATAAACACCATGCACCTTTGGGTGGTATGGTGGTGCAGTATTTATCACTGCTGCCTCACAGCACCAGGGACCCAGGTTCAATCCCAGCCTTGGGCAACTGTCTGTGTGGAGTTGAAACATTCCCCCTGTGTCTGGGTGGGTTTCCTCCCACAGTCCGAAAATGTGCAGGTTAGGTGGATTGGGCCATGCTAAATTGTTCATAGTGTCAAGCAATTATGTAGGCTAGGGCATTAGCCATGAGGATAGGGTAGGAGGTGAATCTGGGTGGGATGATCTCTGGAGAGTTGGTGTTGACTTGTTGGGCCAAATGGCCTGTTTCCACGCTGTATGGAACTTTCTTTCTCAGTAAAACAATCTGGATATACGAGCATTTCTAACAATGAAATGATTCAGGCTTCCTGTCAGGCAGACTTCAGAACAATTCATATGACACAATTCATAGTTATGTTAAAGACAATTCCAAAACCGAACAATCTTTAAACCTCAATTATTACAGCAGCATTGATCTACCAGCAACTGCAGGTCATCTGCACTAACCAACTTTCTGATCAGTCTGGCACCTCTCTTTTCCTCCTCTCCCTGTTGTTAAAAGCAAAGACACAAAACACAAGTCACATTTCCGTTGGAAAATCCAGTGTTTGTGAAAAACTTTAGTGCTGAAATGGCAATTCCACAGCAAACGGCAACATAGGCAGTTGCGGAAAATAATAGCAACTGTACTAATATTTCAGAAATGCATGAAGATCAAGATGGATTCTTCATGCAATATTTTTGACTGAAGATCTTTTTGTATTTCTGAGAGATTAAAGAAATGTTTGGTGCTAATTAATAAACTTTTTACATGTAAATATTGGTCTTTGAGAAGCAAATCACTCATGCACAGAAAGGGTGCAGATTTTTAGGATGCTTTATTGTACTAATTCAGTTCACCTAAAAGTTATTGGTGATAATGGGAACTGCAGATGCTGGAGAATCCAAGATAATAAAATGTGAGGCTGGATGAACACAGCAGGCCCAGCAGCATCTCAGGAGCACAAAAGCTATCAGTGATAATGGGAACTGCAGATGCTGGTACTGGGTCTTGAATCCTTCACCTTACATTATGTTGAAAAGATAACAAATGATATCCCTGTTCATAAATTGGCAATCTTCACTATCCCATTTACTATATAATGTTGGGCCTTAATAGCTTAGTGTAATAAAAGTAAAGACCATCTCATTACTTCCGTGTATATATTACACACTATACATGGAAGAACAAAACTATCTGTGTCACTGCTAATGGAAATTTTGCTCTAAATTCAGCAGAGGCTGGGAGTGAGACAGAAAGCAATGTGGACTCTGATTTTGGTCGTGCTCATTTAGATGACATTGTGCTTTCACCAACTTCTGAAAAGGCCTTTCTAGCTCAGATTAATGCGAGGAACCCCAGCTATGAACACAGTGCTGCTGCAACAGGAACTATTCAAAGTGACATGTAAGTATAAGTAATTGTTACCTTTATCATTCTGTACAGAATACAGATTTGATGTCTGTAATAAAGTTATACTTTAATCTTTGCCTATAGTTATCTCGGCTATAGTTCCCTCTTCACGGCATAGGCATCCTCCAATTCCACCCTCTGTTCTCCTCACTGCGCGCCTATTGACAAGGGATGATGATCTCTGCCCAACCATTTCATAATAGAATCATACAGTACAGAAAAAGCCTTGCGGCTATCGAGTCTACACTGACAAAAAACTGCTGTAAATCTATACTAGACCCGCTTTTCAGCATTTGGCCCATAGCTTCGATTGTTATGACATTTCAAATGCTTGTCCATATACTTTTTCAAGGTTGTGAGATTTCCTGCCTCTACTCCCTGTCAGATGGTGCGTTCCAGATTTATACCATCCTCTGGGTGAAAAACATTTTCCACAAATCACCGCTAGGCTTTTCATCTCAAAAGTGTGCACCTTATTATTGACCCTTCAACAAAGGGGAATAGCTGCTTCCTATTTGCATTGATTAGATTCCCTACAGTGTGGAAAACAGGCCCTTCGGCCCAACAAGTCCACACCACCCCTTGGAGCATCCCACCCAGACCCATCCCCTGATAACCCACACACTCCTGAACACTATGGGTAATTTAGCACGGCCAATCCACCTAGCCAGCACATCTTTGGACTGTGGGAGGAAACCAGAGCACCCGAAGGAAACCCATGCAGACACGGGGAGAATGTGCAAACTCCACACAGGCAGTTTACCAAGCCTGGAATTGAACCTGGGTCCCTGGTGCTGTGGGGCTGCGGTGCTAACCACTAAGCCACCATACTGCCCTTCATAATCTTACACAGTTCAATCTGGTCCTCTCTGATTTCTCTGTTCAGAAAAATGGGGTGACACTTCAGCTATGAAAGGTTAACTATTACTTGCTAAGTTATGATTGTAAGAGCATGTATTTGACTGAGAAGGTTACGGACTTCCTTTCAGAATTCTGTTACAAATTTAAGAATATAGATATAAACAGAGCTGAAAAAAGGAGACAAAGATGCTGCTATTAAAATTTTATTTTTTTTAAGTGTTGCAGAAGATGGTGAATCATACATTAGAACCGATGATGAAAGTTACGAAAATGAATCTGTCCATCAACTTGAACGGGAGTTGAAGCTAGAGGAATATCTGAAGCAGAAATTGCAAGATGAGAGCTATCAGGTGAGACAGGACAGTATGTACTCAATCTACCATGTGCAAAATTTTGTAGGGACTATTTTGCAGGAACATAAGGTATCACTGATATGACCTCGTTTAATCAGAATATATTAAAGTGTGGTTACTAAATTTCAGTTCTGTGAGAGAGGTTCTACCCAGAGTGCACACTCGTCTGTAAATTAGTTTCACGTGACCTGGTCTGTAGATGTTGCCTTCTTTGAGGCAATGAAGGATTTGACCACAAGTATGCATTTTCAATGAAATGTTTCCCTGGTAGTTTTTTGCATTTTAAAGAGCTGGAGGTTCTGTTAGTTCGTTGCCTCATTATTAATTGGTCTTAGCTGGAAGAATCTGTCGCAGTCACATATCTGCAAAACTCCATTGACAATTTGGAACTGATCAATCAAAATATATTCACAATGGTAAAAATCATTTAGTTAAGGAAATCAAAACCATCTTCAACAAATATGCACATCCTTTGAATTGTTAATATAATCCAGTCACTCAAAGTGAAGTTGCCAATTTATGCATCCCAAATACCAAGAATTGCAAAGAATCTTATTTGGGAATCTTGCCAGCCTGGCCAGTGAGATAAGAAAAACACTGGTCTTTAGTAATATAACAATGGTCCTTAATTTCGTCAGATATGCTTTTGGTGTGTCAAAACATGATATAGCTGGGAAGTGCAAAGGGGTTTGCACTACATTTTTGTTGAAGTAGCACAGTAGTAGAAAATATGACGTTTACCTGAATTGCTTGAAATTTGAAAGACTTTGTATTTTGTAGTCTATTGTAGTCTCTACAATGTTGGTGTGTAGGATATTAAATCTATGGTAACTGTAATGTCTGTGTGTTAGGGACATTGAATTTAATTCATATGGGAGAGCTATCCAAATAATATCTGACAAAATGGGTTTTGCCTGAAACCAAAAATTGCTGATACTAGTGTTCCTTCAATAATAGTATTTAAATGTGCCTAAAATGATCTTTGGTAGCTATTGTGCTAACAGTGACGAGTACTGTGCAACAATATTCATATGATGCCGAATAACACTTCACAAATATTCAATGTGAAAGTGATATTCTATCTTCTTCCACTAAAACCCCAATTTTCACATAAATAAGGAGAACCATCCTTTAATCTGCTGTACAGCACTCCAACTAGTTGCTTCCACTGAGTTTGCTGCTCAAGGTTGTCTGTTTTTATTTATCTTTGTGCAAGTCATCATGAGTCATTTCCACCTACATTGCTAGGAATAGTAATCTTGTGGATTTGATTACCCAAATATTCTTGTTTAGAATTTTTATTTTTTCATTCAATTCCATTTATTCCAGCCAAACATTATAGTATCTTGTCCAAAAAAAATTGCTGGGACGTTACTCCTATTGATTCTCTAATATGTGTTGTTACTGTAAAAGAGCAAAATAGAATTTGTTACAGCAGTCTCATTTACAGATACTTGGAGCTGTATTTTAGTTGGTATTCATGCTCATGGGTGTAGTATTCAGTGTTAGGATGGTGATTTGGGCAGAGTTATGAGTATGGCTATTGACATGCTCTGCTTGCACATTCTGAAAGGGGAAGAACAGTGGAAGCAAGCACTTCTCAAATGCAGATCCTGCATTATTTCAATAAAAGCTTTACCTTTATTGTTAAAATAGATTGAATTGTAATAATATGTTAAAATATGCTAAGCTCAAAGAAATTTAACTTAACCTTATTAGATAAGACTTCCTTTTGCTTTCAAATAATATCCCTGTAAGAGAAGAGGCATAGAATCATGCTTGATATTTTAAATTTCCTTTTAACTCGAATCCTGCTTCACCATGTTTACACTGTTCGCAGTTCACTGCTAGATACTGCGCAGCATATTCTTTCCCTTTTCACATTTTCTTAATTTGAAGTTTCAGATTTTATTCACACATCTTTAAAAACACCGTTATTATTTTGAATGATCACATTACTTACTCTTTGGGCTCTTTCTCTTTCTCCTTACTTTATCTGCTATTTACAGGTCAGTTTGCAGGGGTGAGCAGACTCTTCTATATACTGTGTAAGTAATTTTTATCTATCATTGTTACATTAGCTTGCAATATTACTTTCTAGTGGAAGTTTTCAGGTACATGACTCTTTGTACTCTGCAGAATGGTTAAAAAGGCATCTAGCACACTTGCCTTCATTGCTGAGTCCTTTGAGTATGCAATTTGGGAAGTCATGTTGTGGTTGTACAGGACATTGGTGAGACCTCTTCTGGAGTACTGTGTCCAGTTCTGGTTGCCCTGTCATAGAAAGGACATTATTAAGCTGGAGTAAGTTCAGAAGAGATTTATCAGGAATTTGCCAGTATGGAAGGGTTGAGTTATAAAGAAAGGCTGATAGACTGAGACCTTTTCTACGGGAGGAAAGGAGGTTGCGAGGTGATCTTTTAGAGGTGCATAAAATCATGAGGGGTTGAGGTTGGGTTAAATAGGAATCATTTCCCTAGGATGGAATTTCAAGAATAGGGGGCGTATTTTTAAGATGAGGAGAGAGATCTAAAAAAGACATGACGGACAATTTTTTTACATAGAGGGTAGTTCGCATGTGGAATGAACTTCCTGAGGAAGTAGTGGAATTGGTCACCATTACAATGTTTAAAAAACTCTTAGATAGGTTAATGAATAGGACAGGTTTGGAGGGATATGGGCTACTAGATGGGATTAGTTATGTTTGGTATTATATTTGGCATGGACTGGTTGGACCAAAGGGTCTGTTTCCATGCTGTATGACTATAAAACTTCAATACTTTTAAGGCGACATCAAATTACAATATATAATAAAACGACGAGTGTGTCTTGCACAGTATAGAGAGTCTCATCTTAAGTATTTCTTTATTTTAATCTTTACTGCTACTCAAACCTTCCTTGCAATTATTTTATCACTGTAGGTCATTGGAGAACTGAAGGCAAGTTTTTGACAATCTGACCAAATAGCTCCTTATTGCTGACAAAATTTGTTTGATTAGGCTCATGTTTAGTACTACATAATATTTCTATAATGCCTTGAATAAAACACAAATTGTACTTGATCCCCAATTTATATATATTTCATGGACTGTAAAGATATAGTTCTTTTCTACTAGATGGAGATGAAAGCTGCGGGAGCAGCCCCCTTGCCCAACTAATTTATTGTCAGTTGTGCACAGAGAGAATCTTTTCAAAGAAGTTTGAGTGTAATATGTGAATTGTGCTTTCAATTGCTACACATTTTTTGGTAGATTTGGAGTACTAAAGTGTGAAAATATTTGGGAAAAGATTTTATCACCCCCAATTTTCTTCAAGAAAATGTGTATTGGAATTTTCCTTCTCAAAGTCTGTAGTTTTCTTTTGATAGTCACCCAGATTATGGCCAAATGTACTTATTGCAGTTAGTGTATAAAAATTGTTTCTATTAGATCTTCTTCAATTTCCCACCTCACCTAAATCAAATTATTACTACCACTTCAAAAGGGATTGCATACAACAGGTTTCTGTCTTGTTATTAGAGCTCCGTGTTAATATTATTTTATATAAGATAGATGAGACATTGAATGAAGTGATCAGAAAAGGTAAGACATTTAAGATAGAAACATGAGAGATAACTCGTGAGCCAATCAAACTTGGAGGTTGTTGGATGGATTGTTATCAGGTCTATTGAAAGAGGTTGAGGAAGAGAAAGTAGATATGCTGTTAAACATAAAGAACATTCATAGGGAAAAAAAATTTCAGATGACTGGTAATGTGGTTTCGATACATAAAAAGTTAGAATAAGTCCAGGGATTAATAGACTACTTGAGGTAGAAAGACGATGAAATGATTAGATAAAAATGAAAACAAAATCTAAAATCAAAAATACGGTAAGAATAGTCCACACAGATTCCAAAAAGGAATATCATGTCTGACTGACTTTATTGATTTCCTTGAAGTAATAATAGAAAGTCTAGGGAAGGGTGACTTATTTATATTTTATAAGACTTTCAACTAGGTACTACCTGGTAAACTAATTGTCTTTTGGTACGGTAGAACTTAAATATTGCTGAAAGAGTTTTCTTTCTGATGTTTTTCATCTTGCACTCCTGGACTGTTCACAAGAAATACCAAAGGGGAAACAGCCTTTATGCTGTAGGAAAGGAGAATGCTATTGGTTAGCAAATAGAATCTAACAACACACCTGTTAACAGTGATTGAAAGTTAAATAACAATGTGTTTAAACCGTAACCTGTTCATTGGTCAAGGCATTGTCTTGTGAAATGACTCAAAGGCTATCTGTCACCTGTTTTGTTGAATTGAAATAGGCGCAGCTTCCTTACATGTTCTGTCTGAAAAGAACATAGCTGTGTATGATTATATATCTAACTTCTAGTACATGCAGGTGAGCCACACTTGCTAGACCAACTGACAATCCAAACCTGATGTAATTCTTCACACACATAGAGTTATGTAGCAGTAAAATCTTGACTAACAGACCAGAAGGTAGTTTCTGGAAACATCATCTTCCAAATTTAATTCTGAAAGTAGTGATTGCCTAAAAAAAAGCCCATGTGAATCTGTGTTTACCATCCAGCTTGGAAAAGAATTTAGTTCCTGTATGTTTGAAATTCAACCACACATTTAACTGTTTATAGTGGGATATCATCCCTTTCACTGGCATATTGACAATAAAATGTGCCTATGGCAATTCTGCATAGAAACCTCGAGCACTTTACCTGGTGTAGAGGAAGAGTGGACCAGCAATAACAGGATTATTGGTGCATCTGGATCTCAACATTGTAACCATTCATGAGATTATGCTGAAATTTGTGTTTGCAATGTCCAACCATAGAATAACATTTAATATTGCTCACTGTGTTGAGAGTTTTGCAAATGAGGGCTAGTTGGGAATAGTCAGTGCCTTTCTTGTTGTGAACAAAGAGATA
Organism: Stegostoma tigrinum; assembly: GCF_030684315.1. Lineage (NCBI taxonomy): Eukaryota > Metazoa > Chordata > Chondrichthyes > Orectolobiformes > Stegostomatidae > Stegostoma > Stegostoma tigrinum. The sequence continues at coordinate 72,799,220 of NC_081358.1, read as the reverse complement.
TCTAGGCGATCATAGATTTCTAAAAGATGGCAAAGAATAGGAAGCCATTGTAGTCACATGACAACATCTGCAAGCATTAGGTGCAGTTGCTGATGTTGGTGTAGTGACCATGATAAAGAAAGCTCGTAAACTGTGTGGGAGATGTTGTCTGTTGCACCCACTTGAAGCAGTCCTACATTTTTTGTGATCTTGCAAGCATTGTGGTGCACAGAACATTGGGCTGCTCTATGTTAAAAACCACAAGTTGTAGAGATACAACCAGAAGCTACAATAGGATGCAACCAAACAAGAAGCATATGCTGCACTCTGACAACAACAGCAGCAGATAATGTACCAGATACCTGCGTAATCGTAAGTATATAAATGAGATTAGCAAAAACACTGATCAGCCTGAAGATTCAAGGTGATAAAACCTTAAACTATAAGTTGAAAACGTTTTCCATGTTGTGCATGTGGCACATTGTTACCATCACGCTCCCAAAGAAAACTATTAAACACCAATCAACACAGGGTCTATTACAAATATCATACCAGTCAGAATCCTGAATTACTCATACCTGGGTCACGGAAGTCCTACAACCACAAATTTAACTGCTTATAGTGGACATCATCCCTTTCACTGGTATATTGATAATAAAATGTGCCTGTGGCAATTCTGCATAGAAACCACAAGCACTTTAGAGGAAGAGTGGACCAGCAATAACAGGAATATTGGTGCACATAGATCTCAATGTTGTGAGCATTCATGAAATTACCAAACCGTCAATTACAATATAAGAGACCAAGAATAGTGAGAGGAAACTTTTGTCTGTATCGAGTGGTTCAGGCTGGAATGCAGTCACTGGTTGTGACAGAGATAGTTTCAATCGGTGCATTCAAGAGGACATTATTTCTATTTAAATAATCATCTAGTTTGCAGGGTTACAAATAAAAGACAGGAAGGTAGCTCTGGAGAGTTGATGCAAAAGTGATGGACCAAATAGCCACTGTAAATTTCTGTGATTCTGTGAACACTTGCATTGAGTCAAATCCGGACTCGGAATAATTGCATGCAGACAGATTCAAAGCCGCAGAAAATTTTAAAGATTATGCTCTATTAAACCTCAGACAAGATGTAATTCAACAAAATGACCCTCTCAAAAATGCAGCATTCATGTACAAGAGAAGCTTAAGACTGAGCTGAATGATACTGAATATAATAACTTCATCTGTGGCATTCATTATCTCATACATTGGTGCAGTTCTATTACATGCATGAGAAAGAACCCGACTTAGTAACCATCTTTCTAAATGAGATACCCATGCAAAATTGTGCCACAACAAGAACTGAGATCCAAACGGACCGGAAATGGATTCTTCTCCAAGCTGGATGGTGAACACAGATTCACTGGGCTTTCTTGGACAATAGCCACTTTCAGAACACAATTTGGAAGGTAATGTTTCCAGAAACTATCTTTTGGTCTGTCAGTCAAGATCTTTTCCCACTGCATATGGTTAGAATTACAGAAAATAATCCTGGGTGATTGATGATATGGCTGTGACGGGCAAAACCAAAACACAAGCACAACTGAAATCTATGCTCATTAATGTCAGCGGACCGTTGGAAAGATCCAACAGATTGATCCACTCATGACCAACTGATAAAGTTTTAAAAATGACCTTTTCCAGGGAATTAGGGCTAGGCAATAAATACCTTGTCGGCAAAACCCATACTCCATGATTAAGTTTTACAAAATGTTTTCAACAGCAATAAGTGTTAGGTGTATGTAGGCTGGCTCTTTTTTTTTGGCTGAGAGTTTGTTATGGGATCTTTCCCGATCCACCAAAATCCAATAAATATAATGCCCCAAGACAAAAGATCTGCAGAGATGTCTCCTAGCACGATGCATACTAGACTTTTACAATAAACTATTATTGTCAAGCAAACTCCCCAGGAAAAACTTAGCATATGAATGGCAGGAGGGCCATCAACATGTGTTCAAATTGCTCAAATAGGCATTGTGAGCAAAACTTTGCACCTTGTAATATTAAAAGCAAGGAAGACAAAAATCTTTGGAAGTCAATGCATTTCAGAAAGGGCGAGGCACATGTATCATGCAAGATAGAAAACCAGTTACATTAGATCCAAAAGTCTATCACAACACAATGTTATTTTTCCAGCACACTGCATTTGGAATCACGAGTCCATAAATGCCTATTTGATAAGCAATTCATTTTGGAGATTAGAAATCACTGACAACTACCTATTTGAGACAACAATGACATCTAGTAAAAGAGGTGGAAAATGTTGATCTGAATAATCTTGGTTAGTGCTGAAGCAAACAACTTCAGGAAGAAATAGGTAATAATTTATAATTGAAGGCAGAATGGAAAGTTACATTGAAGGATAGCCTTTGTTTGAACTTGTTCAAAGGAATACGTACATCACAGGTTACGCCGATGTTTATTGCCGTCCCTAACTACCCTGAAGAAGGTGGTGGTGAGCTACGTTTTTTTGAACCACTGCAGTTCTCAAGTTGTAGAAATACCTGCTTTGCTATTAGGAAAGGAGTTGCAGGATTTTGACCCAGTGACGGTGAAGGAGCAGCAATACAGATTCAAGTTTGGTCATATGCCTTGGAGGCAAGTGGCGGTTTTCATTCATCCCTCCAAGTGGTACGTATTACAGGGTTGGAAGGTGCTGCATAAGAATCCTTGGTGAGTTGTGACAATATATCTTGCAATACTCTATATACTGCTGGAACAGTATGTTGTTGTGAAGGAAGCCCATGTTGAAGGTAGTGGGTGGATGGAGTAGAAATCAAGCAGGCTGCTTTATTCCAGACAGTGTCAAGCTTCTTGAGTGCATGTTCCATTATACTCTAGACTTGTCTAGAGGATGGTGGATGGGTTGTGTCACTCACCACAGAATTCCTAGCCTCTGATGTACTGTTGCAACTACAGTGTGTAGTTTCTACGTGCATTACTCCACACACACACAACTACAGTATGTAGTTTGTGGATGTAGATGTTTCCACCTGTGGGACAGACTATAACAAGATGCAAAACAAAGATGGCCACTAGTAAATTTAATTGGAAATTTAAAGGAGATATATTTTCTTAGAGTGTTTAGAATGTGGAACATGCTACCACATGAAATGGTTGAAATGACTGGCATAAATGTATTTAAAGTAAATTTAAATAATTTAACATGATACTGCAACCAGAAGGCTGCAGAGGGTTGCCACATGGAAAATGAGATGCTGTTTTTCCAGTTTGTGCTGAACTTTGAGTGCTGAAGTAAACCTGAAACCAAGAAGTTGGCCAGGGTACACAGTGGTGTATTGAAGTGGCAGGCAATGAAAAGCTAGGTCAATTTTTCAGATAGAATGTAGGTATTCTGCAAAGTGGTCACCCAGTCTGCATTCTGCCTTCCCAATGTGGAGGAGGCCACATTGTGAGCATCAAATACGTTAGACTAGATTGACTAGATTGACTGTGAGCATCAAATACGTTAGACTAGATTGACTGAACTGTGCCGCTTTCCTGGAAAGTGTGTCTGAGGCTTTGGGTAGTGAAAAGAGGTAAGTAAATGGACACCCTCTGCAATTGTATGGGGAGGTGCCAAGAGGAATGGACCAAATGTTCCACTTGGAACAGTTCCTGGGAAGTGCTGATAAGGGAGGGAGGTGAATATGCGTCTGGTGATGTCATCTGTTGGAAGTGACAGAAATGGCAGCTAATGATCCTTTGGATGTAGACACAGTGGAAACTGAAGGCTGGAGGACACTATCAGTGTTGTGGGAGAAGAGAAGGGGTGAGGGCCCAGCTGCAGGAGATGGGTTGGACACAGCTGAGGGCCCTGTCAACCACAGTGGTGGGGAATCTGCAGCTGAGAAGGAAGGTGGATGTTTTGGAGGCCCCTTGTAGAAGTCAGCATTGTTGAAACAGATGTGACCCTGAGATGGAGAATGGAATGGAATCTTCAGAGGAAGCAGGGTATGAGAATGTGTATTCCTGATAACTGTGGGAGTCACTGGGTTTGCAGTGGATATTAATGGCTAGCCTATCCACAGAAGCCATGTCTAGGATGGGGAGGGTGGAGTCAGATGGTAAAGATGAGAGCAAGGTGAAGATTGAAAATGAAATTGATAGATTTTTCCAATTCCAGATGAGAGGGAAGCAGTTCTGATGATGTTATTTGATGGCACATGTAGAACTCCACAAAGAGATGGCATACGCAGGGCCTATGTGGGCACCTCTAGCCACACATTTGATCTGAAGAAAGTGATAGGAGTTAAAGGAGAAGTTCAAAGTAAGGACAAGCTCACCAGACACAGGAGGATGGTGGAGAGTGGGGACCATTCGGGCCTTTTCCTGGATGAAGTGAAGCCCTCAGATCATCCTGATGAGGATGGATGTGCAAAGTAGTGAAGGGGAGGGCCAAAAACTGAAAATTCTTTAGGGTCAATGTAGGAAAAGATGGGTTCTTTGGGGCAGGAGCAGGCAGAAACAGTGGGTCTGCCCCAGTAGTGCTGATGGTGGATTCTGGGAAGTCATTAAAAGCTATGGGAGGTTGGGGTCTGTGAGCTCAGAGGCAGTGAAGGCGAGACCACCAGATAAAATGTGATTAGTGACTGCTGAGGACACAATGGCCTGGTGTTCAATGGTGGAATCCAGGTCCAGGGGAGATAGGAGGAGGTGTCCGAGATTCAACCTCCGCAATGTAGTGGTCAGTATACTAGACATCAGCAGCACCGCCCCTGTCAGCAGGCTTGATAACAAAACTAGGAACTTATGCTGATAAAGAGATAATGGGAACTGCAGATGCTGATAAAGTCAGATAAAGAGGAGTGGAAGCGTTGCCTACTTTCTTACATTAAGAATGGCTAGTTCAATGACATCTAAAATCAACTAGTTCTCAAAGTACAAAATATGAATAGCTGGGTTCAGAAAGGAGTATCAGGAGTTTCTCCTGTATATAAAACTTAAATCTTTAATAAGATTTTCTCTTTGATATCATTAAACAAAAAAATTCTTATACTGATATTATTCATTTTCTGGAAATGCCCTAATCTTACTGTATGGTTACAAACCGTTTAGAGTAGCATGATGAGATTTCTTTGCACCAAATAATTATTATTGCTGTTTAGTACTTTTACCTAAACTACAGCTTTTGCTCATTTTTAAAATGTTAATTTTGGAGCCTTTTCACAATTTCAAAATTTGTTTTTTTTTGAAATTGATTATTGTCCTATGTATAATTTAGCCATTTTGTCCAATTGTCAGGCTCATTACAATCAAACTGATGATGAGAGTTATGTGAGAACTGATGATGATGAAAGCTGCATACGGACAGATGATGAAGATGGTCTAACTTCTGGCTTCACTGAAGAATGGAATGAACATATGAAGCGTCTGATGACAAAAAAATAATTTTATAAGTAGTGTGAGGACTCTAGCACAATTATTTTAAAAGTTTCTAGTTCAATGTGTTGACAGACATTTCTTTAACTTAAAGCTGGGTTTATCAGCATCTTCTTTATATGCCTCAAAACAGAATTCAGGAGAACACAACAGCAGTTGTCACCAAACTGAATAGGTTTGATGTTATGTAAAATATGGCAGTATTACTATCAAAAATAATTCTTCACACATAATATTTTCTGTATATGCTCCTAAAATTGATACACATTACATTTGGTTTCTAGATGAACTGTGCAGTCCTTTGGCAAAAATTACATATTTTTCAACTGTGATGAACCTATTTTGGTGAAATGCACTTAAAAATCGTATAATATGGCACAATAAATGAATATTGATTCAGAACTATAACAATCCATAAACTATTAATTTTCAGCATTTTTTAAATGCACAGATCTGTAAAATAAAAGAACTGTAAACTGTGTCAAGGACGCTCATAGCTAATTCTTTTCTTGTACTTTGAACCATAGGTGCCAAAAACAAACAGTTTAAAAAAAGGAACTTGATTTATTTAATTCCTTTTGTGTGAGTAATACAATGGGTTAAGCAATATTTTAAACATGCATGAACATTGCTAACTTTGAAAAAGTAAACTTTTTTCTGGGTTATATTTGCTTACTTGGGCATACTTATAAATATATATATTTATAAGTATATATATATATATATATACACACATTACTTGATGTGCATTGGTCATTTTATGTTTCAGATGTGTATTACCTTAGTTGCCTGTGTAGTGTGTACATTGTGAGGAAAGAATATTTTATCAAATAATCGATGGAAGAGAATTGCATATGTTGTAAAGACGAGCAACAGATGAGAATTCAAGGTTTAAGAGGTTTTGTGGCGTCTACCTGATTAATTCACAAGCAAATCATGCAGATGGTTGAAGATACTATTCTCCAAGTATGTCATGAAGTGTTCATGATCAGTACAAAACAACTGATTCAACTCCGAGTGAGTTCTCACAGAAACTATTCTACATAAAGCTGGATTCATTTTTTCTGTAGTAATTACTCCTGAATTTACAAAAAATTCTTTCATATACATTTTCTATAAATGATGTCATATATAAGTCACTAATAACTTTTTATTTGCAGTATTGTTAAACAAAATTTAATAATGACATAATATGTAAACTTACACAACAAATGTATTACTATTAACTGAAGAATTGCAAAACAAAAACTGATGTGGTAAGCACCCAGAAAGAATGTAGATGTCTTGACAGTAAAAAAAAAGAGAAGTGGTGTGATTTAATTGATGTTATCACATTAAAAAGCAGAAAGAAATATGTTAATTACTGATTGACATCTACTTTACTTAAAGGGAATGGATGTTTGATAGAGATAGAGATAAAAGAGAGATGTGAATTCTGGAAGATTCTGAATACAGTTAAGAGTTGAGAGAGGCTTGGCATGTTTCAGAGTTAACCTGCACAGACTGTGGCCTTCACTGTGAAACAACCTGTACTCTATTAGTGCATGAAGTGATAAATTGTCTAGTTTTGTTTCCTAGTTCTATGCCTTTTATTTATTTCGACTGACTTTTCCCAGCTGCATATGTTCATTAATACAGACACATACTGTATATAAAGTCTTTGTTCTGAATTTAGAATGGATAAATTCAGCAAAATAACCGTGAATTACCATCATTTTCTTACTCTGTCCAAAACAACGGACATTTAATTTTCACCAAAAATGTATGACTACATCATGTATAAATTAACTACAACTAATGTGTTTAATGTCTCCAAAACTCCAAAAGAAGGACAGCAACTTTGGAAGCACTAAAGGTTCAATGTAACACACTGTTGATGTAATAAAACTACTGATCTATGTTTTGTATTGTTAAGTATTGTATACATATGTATAATGTGTTGGAACAAGCTGGGGACTTGCCATGTTCTAAGATTGTTCAAGTATTTAACTGTGTGTCTGTATTTTGGAATGGAATATTTCTTCATTAAAAAGAGAATTTTTTAAAAGGCTGGCTGGTAGGGGTCATCCTACATTTCTTCCTGTGGAACTTGTGTGTTTATTCATTTGCTAATATTGTTAATTATATGATTGTAGTTGTAGCTAATGAACAAAGTTGGAGATTTTACATTTGCAATTTTTAAACTTTCTAAACTGAGACTACAAAACAACATCTTTAAAAAATAAATTTCCAATCTTATTAATTTCCTTTCCAGTGTCTTTAATAACCCTGCCCTTCCCCATTCTCATCTCATACCTAAGTGGTCCTCGATGCCTGCCATAAATGTTTGTATTCTCCTTTTTTGTACTAATTATAATGCAATGATTTTGGTGGCCTTTTCCTTCAGTCAAAGCCCATTAAGTTCGTTATTCCAAAGATCATACTGTTTTGGAGGGAACAATTAATTTCCCTTAATCCAAACTCTGCAGCCATCAGTTTTAATGATAGATAACAAAGTGTGGAGCTGGATGAACACAGCAGGCCAAGCAGCATCTCAGGAGCACAAAAGCTGACATTTCGGGCCGAGACCCTTCATCAGAGAGGGGGATGGGGAGAGGGTTCTGGAATAAATAGGGAGAGAGGGGGAGGCAGATCGAAGATGGAGAGAAAAGAAGATAGGTGGAGAGGAGAGTATAGGTGGGGAGGTAGGGAGGGGATAGGGCAGTCCAGGGCAAATGGACAGGTCAAGGAGGCGGGATGAGGTAGTAGGTAGGAAATGGAGGTGTGGCTTGAGGTGGGAGGAAGGGATGGGTGAGAGGAAGAACGGGTTAGGGAAGCAGAGACAGGCTGGGCTGGTTTTGGGATGCAGTGGGGGGAGGGGACGAGCTGGGCTGGTCCACATTGATTCCATTGGGCTGCAGGGTTCCCAAGCGGAATACGAGTTGCTGTTCCTGCAATCTTTGGGTGGCATCATTGTGACACTGCAGAAGGCCCATGATGGACATGTCATCTGAGGAATGGGAGGGGGAGTTAAAATGGTTCACGACAGGGAGTATTGCGAACCGAGCGGAGGTGTTCTGCAAAGCGGTCCCCAAGCCTCTGTTTGGCTTCCCCAATGTAGATGAAGTCACACCGGGTACAATGGATACAATATACCACATTGGCAGACGTGCAGGTGAACATCTGCTTAATATGGAAAGTCATCTTGGGGCCTGGGATGGGGGTGAGGGAGGAGGTGTGGGGGCAAGTGTAGCACTTCCTGCGGTTGCAGGGGCAGGTGCCGGGTGTGGTGGGGTTGGAGGGGAGTGTGGAGCGGACAAGGGAGTCACGGAGAGAGTGGTCTCTCCGGAAGGCAGACAAGGGTGGGGATGGAAAAATGGCTTGGTTGGTGGGGTCAGATTGTAGATGGCGGAAGTGTCGGAGGATGATGCGTTGTATCCGGAGGTTGGTGGTGTGGTATGTGAGAATGAGGGGAATCCTCTTGGGGCGGTTGTGGCAGGAGTGGGGTGTGAGGGATGTGTGGCGGGAGACGCAGTCAAGGGCGTTCTCGACCGCTACGGGGGGAAAGTGGTGGTCCTTGAAGAACGTGGATATCTGGGATGTGCGGGAGTGGAATGCCTCATCCTGGGAGCAGATGTGGTGGAGGCGGAGGACTTGGGAATAGGGGATGGAATTTTTGCTGGAGGGTGTGTGGGTGGAGGTGTATTCTAGGTAGCTGTGGGAGTCAGTGGGCTTAAGTTTTAAGATAGTAATTTCTAATAGTGCATTCAGCCACTAGAGGGCTGACACTTTGATCCATTCAGTAATCTGTAGTTTATGAGTAGACCTGTTAATTAAACCAGCTACCTGCACGTCAGCTCCCCCATCCTTTGGTCCCAACTTACAGAAAAATCACCATTTCTCATTTCTAAATCCACCACATATAAAGCACAAAAAACCCAGTTATCCCAAAACATGATGTTCACGACTGAAGTGTTTTCTTATAAAATAACACAGAAACATACACTTACCCATGCCAGCAAAACACCTTAAATTAATCTCTTCCCATTTGCCAGCATTTGGCCCAAATCTTTCTCAATCCTTCTTATTCAAATACCCATCTAGATGCCTTTTAAATGTTGTAATTGTACCAGCCTCCACCACTTCCTATGGCAGCTCATTCCATACACACACCACCCTCTCCATGAAATGATTAGATCCTTTTTAAATCTTTCCCCATCACCTTAAATCCTCTATGCCCTCTCATTTTGGACTCCCCTACACCTGTGGAAAAGACCTTAACTATTCACCCCATCTATGCCCCTCATAATTTTATAAACTTCTATATTGTTTTGCATACAATTTTAACAAATATATCCTACTTTTCTCCTGAAGAATTTCACAGCATAAAGTTTAGGATTCTAGCCACATCTTGCGAAAGTATTTCAATAAATGGCACAACTGAGTTGAATGATTTTGAGATTCACTTTAATTGTAAGATGTAAATCAATTATAATTATAAATTGAGTTTGAGAGAGCCAATCTCAAAGGTTTACTAGCCCTCATTAGTTACATGACCTATTCTAGACAAAAATGTAATTTTACAAGTTTTACAGAATTTATTAATTTTATCACAATGAGTTCAAAATAAATGATACTTAAAATTAATACATTTCACCTGATCCACTTCAGAATACTGCTTTGGGACACCAGTTGATGCAGCACAGGTTTCCTGTTCTGCTCTGTTCTCTTTGTATCTTTTGTCTTCCTTCTTGTGCACTGAACAACTCAGAAGCACCACTTATTAATCCTTGCTAGAAACAATCCTCTATGTAAGATTAGAGATAGCTCAGCTCTGGCTTGTCAACACATGGACAGCGAACGATCAATCTCACATTGACTCATGACTTCATGCTGAATTCTGAATTGGTTTCTTGAAAAGTCATGGTCACCCATGTGAGTTCACTCCCTAATTCATTCTTTGACATGCCAGTCACTTTTTAAGATTCCCTGTTTTGGAACAGCTTGTCTCCGTAAGCTTTGCAACTCCATATACGTTTCCGAGTTAAGGTGGCACCAGTGCCTTTACATCAGTCTTGGTGGTGGAAGGCACCTGTAGCATACCACAACTTGAAGAGAGTCATGGGCAAAGGTGAATGTAGTGCCCATCATGAAGGATAAGGTGCTGGGGAAGCTGAAAGACCTAAGTGTGGATAGATCACCCAGACCAGATGGGCTATACCCCAAAATTCTGAAAGAGATAGCTGAGATTGTGGAGGCATTGGTGGCGATCTCTCAGGAATCACTGATGCCAGAGAGGGTCCAAGGGGACTAGAAAATAGCTAATGTAATATTTAAGAAGGGAGGGAGGCAGAAGATGGGAAATTATAGGCCAGTTAGCCTGACCTTGATCATTGGTAAGATTTTGGAGTCCATTATTAGTAATGAGATTGCAGAGTATGTGGAAGGTAAAATAGGCCTGAATGAGCATAGTTTCTTCAGGGAAGGGCAGGCCTAATAAATTTATGAGATTTCTCTGAGATGGTGATGTCAAGTTAGACAAAGGAAAGCCAGTGAACGTGATCTAATTGGATTTCCAGACAGCCTGTGACAATGTACTGCACAGGAGACTTCTAAATAAGATAAGAGAGCATGATGTTAGGGGCAAGGTACTAGCATAGATAGAGGTTTGACTGAATAGCAGAAGATTGATAGTGGGAATAAAGGGGCCTTCTTCAGGATAGCAGCTGATGACTAGTGGAGTTCGCAGGGGTCTGTGTTAGGACCACAACTGTTCACATTATACATTAAACATGTGGATGAATGGAATGGCAGACATTGTTGTTAGGTTTCCAGAGTGTCACAGAGAAGATGTTTTCACTAATAGGAGAGACTGGGACCTGAAGGCACAGTTTCAGTTGAAGTCCCTTTAGAAGTAAGGTGAGGAGGAATTTCTTCAGTCATACAGTGGTGAATCTTTGGAACGTGCTGCAGAATACTGTGGAGGCCAAGTCATTGAGTCAGCGTACTTAAGACAGAGTTGAATGGGTTTATTATTCGTAAGGAGATCAAAGGTTACGGGAAGAGGGCAGAAACGCAAAACAGCCATGATCAAATGGGAGAGAAGACTTAATGGGCCAAATTGCCTAATTCAGCTACTATATGTTATGGTAAATGACCAAATTATGCACCTCCTTAGAATAAGTAGTGTTACCTCATAGTGATTAACCATCATCCTAAATGCCCTCTCTGATGAAGGGTCTAGGCCGAAACGTCAGCTTTTGTGCTCCTGAGATGCTGCTTGGCCTGCTGTGTTCAACCAGCTCCACACTTTGTTATCTTGGATTCTCCAGCATCTGCAGTTCCCATTATCACTCATCCTAAATGTCCAAATTGTTGTATTCTCCAAAACCTATCAATATTCTTCAGCTATTAAAACCATGCATGACTCTACAATAACCGACTTTGAGCAAATTAACACGCAAAACATCCATACAAAACTAATATGTGCAGGCCTGTTAATACCTTAATTTACAAATCTAAACATTTTAAAACCGTATTTTACTCAAAGATACAGCTACTACCTCAAAAGTGTTTTTGCAATTCACATTAGCTTGATTGATCCACAAAAACAACTACAAAACCATAAAAACTTTTGACCTCGGTCATGCAATTTTCTTCCAGAAAGTGTTTTACAACTATCATCAATTAAACAAACTGTCATCTATTTCCTCATTTGCTTAATCAAAGTTATTAATTTTTTGAAAAACAACTAAACCCAACACAGTCAAGAACATTATATGTCTTGTTAAAAATACATTTCCACTGTTATAAAGTGTTACTGTAGAAGACTGCTCCTCAGTTATGCACAAGTCTTTTCATAGCCACAGAAGGGTTTTGTGTGGGAAATACTCCTCTTGTAAAACCTAATATGCTAGAAATTTATTTTCCAAACAGCAATTCATTGTTGTTCATTGAAGTGATATCAGCATTTAGTGTCACAAAATCTCTTGCCAGTAAATGAACCATTACAACAAAAAAAGTTGGCAACCAACGAGATACTTAGATAACACACGCAACTCAGATACCAAATTGAAAATAAATGCTATTGTGACATAATAATTTGAGAAATCTTTTAGCACAATTTATCCAGACATAATTAAGATACAATGCATTCAGTATTAAAGGCAAAAATTATTCATGCCCCAATTTGCCTGCATTTATATTTAATTTTCTTAATTTAATGACATTCCTTCATGACTTCACAATCTTTATTAATGATTCAGAGGAAAGCGTTAGAGTAACAAACCGCAGGTGTGCGGATGACATGATGATGTGTGCTGGTGCACAGATTTGATTTTAAAAATAGTTTGTGGGCAGATTTCAATATCATTGAATAAAGTGTGCTTCTTATTATCTCTATCAGTCAATGGTCATTTTGAAGGCCAGCATGTTTTATTTAGGCAAGAAGTTATACACTCAGATGAGAATCTGGGAGTGAAGTAGAGGTGTGTGTGGAGTAAGGCATATAGGAAATAAAAGCCAAACACAACAGAAACTGGAAATTGAAAATTAAGGCAGAAAATCCAGCAGGTCTGACAGATAAAAACAGAGTAAGCACTGAGTCCAATATGTCTGTTTTTCCGAATGGTAGAGTGGTAGAAATTTGAGGGGTTTTATGCTGTTGAAAAGGGAGAGTCAGTACAAAAATGAAAGTTAGGGATAGGCAGGAGCCATTAATTGAGAAAGATGTGGAAGAAAAAAACAAAGGAGGTGATAATGATTACCGTAACAAAAAACATCTTGGTCTAAAATGAATATTAATGGCAGAATAGCTATGAGTGAAAGTATAAAGACATGCATAGGAAAATCTGAGATGGAAGTTGTGTAGGAAGACATTTCTGACTGGGGGTTGTGTAGATAAACCTATTATCAAACAGCAATTGGAGCATTTTACTTGTCACTCTTGCACCCCAATTGATGTGGTTATCACACTACAAAGTATCCTTATATCTTGTACCTCCTGACAAATCTGCATTTGAAATATTCAGTGCCACAGACAGACCTTAAAGTCAGAACCAGCTTCTACAATAGATCCTTAAATTTATATTGAAGCCATCAATGATGGGGATAGAGATTTGTTTCTTCCGGGTTTTATGTAGGAACAGGAGTAGTTTGTTAGTGTCTAGTTTTTATACCATTCAGTCATAAGACTAACATGCAAATTGTCTCATGTCCCCTTAATAATATATGGTTAACCTCCATATCAATTTCATACTTAAGATTAACAAGTGATATAGCATTAATTGCTGTTTGCTTTTGATGGGTTGCTGAGTAGTTCTTGACAATCATTTTTAAGAAATTAATGGAAAAACTCAGCAGGTTTGGCAGTATTTGTGGAGAGAAAGCACACTGACCCTTCTTCCAAAATGATTATAGCTAGGAAAGTGTTGATCTATATGCTAAGGCAGGAGCAGGTGGAGGTGCAAAGAGTAAACAATAGGTGGAAATCGAACCGAGAGACAGAGAAAAACAGTTGGGCAGACAAAGGAATAGGTAAAGGTCAGCTTGGGAAAAATCAGTAGCTGCTTTTGGGGACCATTAGTAGCTGACAAAAGGTTGTTTGTGTGATGACAAGGCCAGGTATGTGGGGTTTGGGATAAGGAGATGGGAGAAGGTGCTCAGCCTGTGAAATTGAGTCCTGAAGGTTGCAGGGTTCCCAAGCAGAAAATAAGGTGTTGTTCTTCCTGGTTGCTTGGAGCACTAGCAAGCTTTCAGAGTTTTATTTACCTTATTATTGGTGTTATCAATATTTGTCATGCTTAATTAATGGCACTTTTGCCTCTGAGTCATAAGGTGGATGTTCAAGATCTATTAAATTTTATGCTGGAGGCAGGATTCCACACTTAAATGTTCATATTAGGGATTATTGCATCTCCACTTAGCTGGTTTGCCCTGCTTTAATCTTTTTGTCGATGGACATAAATCTTACCTTGTACTTTCTCCAACAGGCAACCCACCTATAGAGGTAGAGGGAGGGTCTCCCTAAGCAGGGAAGTTGGCCACTGTTTACGATGCAGATAGGCCAACAAGTTGGCATTCAATGATGGATCAGAACATTCTGACAGTCTGGGATTTGGGCTAACAGAGCCAGGAAAGAAAGGTGGGGCCGTGAATGCAACTCAACAGGGAAGAATTAGGGTAAGAAGGACCTTTGTGCAATCCAGGGATCACCAGAAAGGTACACTTCTTTCACTGATCAGCATCCCACAGTTAAACCGTTTGGCTATCTGTTGCATGCCACATTTCTTGTGCCTGAAAAATCAAGTGGCAGCGAATGAACATCTATCTATGGGCAAGGTGAGGGCAAACTATCTGATGCCTCTCCAATTGTTTGTAAAAGTGTGGCAGGTGTTGATGTACAATGACTAGTACATTGTGGATGGCATGTCCCTTAATTTACAGATTCACCTATCTGTTTTCCTGCCAGCAGATAGCCTGTGATATTCAGCTATTGAGTCTAAAGCAGCTGACACTCCAGGCCAGTACTGAGGAAGAGCTGCACATCTTTCAGTGAAATGTTAAATGAAGATCCTGTGTGTTCTGTAGGGTGGATGTAAGACATCTGACTGAAGTATTTCAAAACACCACTACCCTGGTCAATATTTATAACTCAATGAACATTAGTGAAACACATAACCTGATCAGTATCATATTGCTGTTTGTGGTGCTCCCTGAGCACAAAATGGATGCTTACAATAGTGACAATATCACCATCATCTCATCATAATGAACAGCCGAAGGCTATTCCTTTGATCCCTGTGTAGCAGACTTCTGGGAACTGTTCAAAACGCAATCTGAAAGCCTTTGTGAAGGTTTGCTTGATTTAACATCAAGACATGGGAAGCAAATGTCTACTTGTGACCAAAATAGTGATCACCATCAAAAGTTGCTGTCAAAATCCCCCAATCAAGGAAAGTTGCCACGAGAGACACAGAAGGAAAGGACAACTTCTTGTGCCAATTATAAGTTACCATTTCTACATGCCAAACAATGTCCAAGAGCCTGAAAAACTAAATTAGGGCCATGTGCAAACATTCAACTAACACTTGACATAGAAAATAATCTTGACATCCAGAAGGAGGGAGCATTCTTCGCACGAGGTATGATGGCATTTGAAATAAAGTAATTTAGCTATAAAGTGCTTTGGAACTCTTAAATTGTAAAAGTGACTTTAAGTCTTACTTTCTGACTGATATATCTCTGCAGAGCTTGTGCTCAGTGTGCCCGGTTATAGCAGGATTCTGGATTACCATTACTGGTGGGATACGCGCGTTTAGATCGCGTAAACTTCAAACACACGGCTTCCTTCACTGTCGCCCGACCGCTTTGCTCACACAGTGTTTTTCTTTCCCATGCCGAGCATCCTGGGAAAATAAAACACTATCAATGCCGCTGTAAATTTTGTTCGGGGTTGGGCATCGTGGTGCCTGGAGATAATCTTCCATCAGTCGTGGCGATAATTGACAGCCCGCTGAAGAACTGGAATAATGCCGATCTCCTGATTAACTCGCATCTCTTTAATCATTGTTGTTCTAACAATTTAAACTATGCCACGGATGGGGGGCACATGGTTGTTCACTGTTAACATGTTCTATTATACAACAGAAACACTGAAAACAGCATGTTTGATGTATATATGTCATTGCCTGATCAGCGCAGGCTTCAGATATGAAAGTCATGCTTAATCATATTTAAATAACCACCGAATGTTTCACTGTTCAATAAAAAAGGCACTTTAATTTTCTAGCTGATCGTTTACGAAGTGAAACATCCATTGTATCTGCTTTTGGCTTACTATTACACATAATTTCCAATACGTAATCATCTGCAATCGTCTATCTCTATGCGACAACAATCCTATTAATAAAGTGTTAGCAGGTGTCGCGCCGTTGCAGTCCTTTCTCCTGAGAGACGTATGATGGTGCGTTTCTGAAGGGTCTAAGCCCGAAACGTCAGCTTTCCTGCTCCTCTGATGCTGCTTGGCCAGCTGTGTTCATCTGCTCTACACCTTGTTATCTCTGACGGTGCATGCTGTTCTGCACCTCATTCCCCCCCCCCCCATCATGAAGGCGGAACAACCCGCCACAGGAACATTTTCGAGGAGTGGGTACACGGCGCGTGGCTGCCTATGTTCACGTGATAGGGGGAGGGGAAGCCATGGCAATTCCTCAGTCCGAGGAGGAGTCGCCATGGAAACGGCGCGAGCGGCGATTTCCACCCGTCGGCAGCGCTGAGTACCCGAGTTTGCAGAAAGGAAGCACCGACTACCCCAAGCCAGTCTCGTACATACCAACGTCAGAGGAGTTTCTGTCGTTTTCGAGATAGAAATCCGTGAATTCTATATAGAATTTGAAAGTGACACAGGAAGAAACCAGTTTGACTCGAGAATATTCCTTCATGATCGATTTTACCCGCGGCCAAAATTTACATTTAAAAAAAATAAAAATCTGCCCACCCCAACCAATCCCGGTTCTTTTTGAAAGGACTTCTGTTCCTTCGGCCATCGCTGGTGCGAGATTTACAACAGAAACAGTAAGTAAATTGCAGGCGGTCAGTGATTTTAAAGGGCTTTGGGTATTATGCATAAAATATCCCATTCTACTGTTCAGAGGTTGAAGCCCAGGTGTGTGTGTGTGTGTTTTGTGGGTGGGTGCCCGGGTGCCCAGCCGCCCAGCCGCCTGGAGATTGTCATAGTGCTTTTCATTCTCCAGCCAGGCTGCTTTGTCATTCAAGAGGGTGGGCGGCACAAGCACTCGGGAGATTTGAGGCCCGATGTTTGCTCGCAGCTGAACCTTTCCCGACAGCTGTGGGCTGTACACAAGGGAGGAGTTCAATAGGGAATGTATACAGCTCCAATTAGGAGCCACCGAAGTACAAAAAAAACAGTCTATTTCCGGAATTTTAAATTGTTAAAATATTGCAAGTTTTTTTTAAATGAATGGCGAACCCGGGGTACCACAAGAATCCCTGTGATCAGCATGTTGCCGCGTGGGAGAATCGTAACTCTTAGAAGTAAGTGCGAAGTAACCCTCAATTTCATTCAGGAGCCTGTTTTAATGACATTTTAATACAGAGTTTGAAAGTAGTAATAATTTACACATCGTCATCGAGAGGCTCAAAATCAAAGTGCTAATTGCGTACCTTTTTAATGGCAACATTTAACACGCCTAAAAGAAATGTAGTAAAAAAATCTCGTGTTTTGATACTGATGTAATTTAATCCTTTTTAGTTCAACTATTTAGTTAAGATGTAATTCATTTTTGTCCGGATACGTTATCTTCTCATCGTACTTCGTAATTTTACAGATATATATAATGAGTAAGGATAAAATACTTTGTGATTGCTGAAAATGTTTGGGTCACGGTTGATCTCTCATCGTTAAAACTTGAGATAGTAATTTGAAGATTTTTACTTGCCTTCTGGGTGTGAAGCAAGTTTTTATATTTTTCGTCAAGCTTCTATTTCAGTTGAGTTTTCTTATAATTGATTTTTCAGTTGTATTTGAAGTGTTAAGTAGGTGCAATATTTGCTTTTTCTCTCTGTAGAACTGCCATTGAGAATGAGAACATCTTGCAAAAACTCAAAAGCAACACAGTGATGCAAAATATTTTAGTTGAATTCCTGTGATTATATAAATTAATGTCAAAGTTTTGTTTTACAATCAAAATATGCTTTATTATAATGTTGGCTGTGGGTAATTGTGAATTGTTTACCTGAACACATTGGTAAGACTTCTGTCTTCAAACTGCTATGCCCTTTACGGTGCTTGGAATAATTTACTTCTCTGTTGGGTTTGCCCTTTTCTGGTCTACTTTTTGTTGAAATTGAAAGCAATAGTAAGTTAGCTAAATTGCACTTTTCATTGGTAGAAAAACATCCCAAAGCAACTTCAGAAACAAAATAAAATTAGAGCATAACGCCAAGGAATGAGAAACTGAAGGTGACTGAAAGTAGGATCAAAAAGGAGGAGCTGAAAGTGAAGAGGTAGAAGGGATTCCAAAAAGAGGACAACTGATGTTCCATTTTACAAGAAGGGCAGTACAGAGAATCCAGGAAATTACAGACCAGTGAGTCTCAAATCAGTGCTGGAGAAACTTGGAGAAAATTCTGAAGGACAATATTAATCTCCACTTGGAGAGGCAAGGTTTGATCAGGACAGTTAGCATGGCAGATGGACTTTTACCCTGATTTAAATATGGAGTCATTCATTTTGGAAGAAGTAACAAGAGAAAAGAGTATTCGATGAATGGCAGGATAATAGGAAACTCAGAAGAACAGAGGGATCTTAGGGTTCTTGTCCATGGATCCCTAAAGTTGCTAAGACAGGTTAATGTATTTAAGGTATCCAGGACAACTACCTCTTATCAGTTGAGGCATAGGGATGATATCTTGGTCCTGTACAGGACTTTGGTTAGGCCGTAACTGGAAAAATGTGTGCAGTCTGCACACAAAATAAGAGATGTGATTGTACTGGAGGGGGTGTAGAAGAGATTCATCGGGTTGTCGCCTGGGCTGAGGCAGTTTAGATGTCAGGAGAGGCTAGATAAGCTCAAGTTGTTTTCTGCAGAACCGAGTGGGCTGAGAGGGTATCTGACTTGAGGCAAACAAGATGAGTGGAAAGCAGCTGTTTCCCCCTAGTTCAAGGTGAAAGACAAGTGTTTAGAGGGGATTTGAGGACATAGTTTTCACCAGAGAGAAATTTGGCACGCGCAGCCTTGGAGAGTAGTCAGGTGGGAAACCTCATAATGCTTACAAAGTTCTGTATGAACGTTTTGAAATGTCATGACATTCAAGGCTATGCACCATTGCTGAAAAGTGAAACCAATGTGGACTTAATGTAGCTTTTTGTAGGTACAGACTCTGGGATGAATGGCCTAGTCTGTACTGTATTATATGCTTCTAAAGTAGATTGAGATGACAACATGTCATTATCCGTGGGACAAATTGAGTTGTATGAGTTTTGAAATTTAGTCATTTGTGGGTGACACTGGTTGGATAGCATGTATTGAGCACCCCAAGTTGCCCTTGAAGGTAGTGGTGAGCTGTCTTCTTGAATGTCGGATTTCTTGTGCTGTAGGTAAATTCACATTGCCCGTAGGGAAGCAATTCCTCTGACATTGATGGAGAGACAAATAATCACTGAAGCCGATGTTCAGAAAATATTCCAGTGGAGCTGTAAGGTATAGGAGGTTACTGATGAAGAGGGTGCCCCTGAGGTTTTAAATCATACAGAATATGAATTTGAACAGCTTGTTCTTGGAAGTGATGCAGATTGATTGGCCAAGATGAGTGTGATAGGTACTTATGATGTTTTTAAATAATTTCTTCATGGGATGTAGGTGTCACTGACTAGACCAGTATTTATTGTAAACTCTTACTTGCCGTGGACAAGATGATATTCTGCTGTCTTTAGGGTGAACATCAGTGTACCAGCCCAGCTCGTCCCCTCCCCCCGCTGCATCCCAAAAATAGCCCAGCCTGTCTCTGCCTCCCTAACCTGTTCTTCCTCTCACCCATCCCTTCCTCCCACCTCAAGCCACACCTCCATTTCCTACGTACTACCTCATCCTGCCTCCTTGACCTGTCCGTCTTCCCTGGACTGACCTATCCCCTCCCTACCTCCCCACCTATACTCTCCTCTCCACCTATCTTCTTTTCTCTCCATCTTCGGTCCGCCTCCCCCTCTCTCCCTATTTATTCCGGAACCCTCTCCCCATTCCCCTATCTGATGAAGGGTCTAGGCCCGAAACGTCAGCTCTTGTGCTCCTGAGATGCTACTTGGCCTGCTGTGTTCATCCAGCTTTATACTTTGTTATCTGGATTCTCCAGCACCTGCAGTTTCCATTATCACTTACACAATGGGAGTTGGGAGTTCCAGGATTGTTTGTAGTCTATAGGGGAACTTGCAGGTGGTGGTGTTTTCATGTATTTGCTGCTCTTGACCCTCAAGGTGGTAGAGGTTCTGGGTTTGGAAAGTATTGCAAAAATATCTGTGGTGAGTTGCGAAAGTGTTTCTTGTAAGTGGGCCACAATGCTGCTATAATGTAGGGAGTGAATATTGAAGGTGGTGGATGGGATGTCAATTGAGCAGGCTGTTTTATGTTGGATGGTGTCAAATTTGTTGATTGTTGGAAACTGTACCCTTCCAAGCAAGTGGAGTGAGCATTCCATCACATCACACTCCTATCTTGTGCATTGTAAATGGTGGACGGGCATTGAGGAGACAGGTGAGTTACTTTCCACAGTGCCTACCCTCGAACTTACTTATTCTTGTAACAGGTATATTTATATGGCTGGTCTGATTGAATTCCTGGTGAATAGTAAGCACCAAGATGTTAATAATGTGTCTTTCAATGATGGTAATGCCATTGATGGCTGGTTAGATCCTCTCTTGTTGGAGATGGTCATTGCCTAGCACTTGTGTGGTATGGATGTTACTTGACAGTTGAGCCCTAACCTGAATATTGTCCAGATCTTGCACCATTTGGACATGGACTGCTTCAGTATCTCAGCAGAGCTACAAGTGCTGGAGATGGTAGAAAATGATCCATTTTGAATTGTAAATATCCCTGATGTTGTACTCGAATCACACCAACTCTAAGTTATCTTGACTGATTTCCTCAGGACTGCTTCCTAATTTCATTCCAATTTTCCCCGTTTCACTGACTTTGTCACATCTGTTCCAATGATGGCAACTTCCACCAGATTGCCTCTAAAATTTCCTTCTTTTCCATAGCCAAAGATTCCTTTTTCCATTACGACTGACAAAGCCCTCAACTGTGTCAATACCATCTCTCACACATCTGCCCTCACCTTTTCCTCGTCCAAAACAAGGATAAAGTTCCCTATATCCTTACTTTCCACTCTATCATTCTCTATGTTCAAATGACCATTTTCTCCTGCGACATGGTTTGGGAGGTGGTTTCTTTTGCGAGAAGGATTGAACGAGAGGTGCTGAGCAGTCTGTGAATCAATGGACAGCTTGGAAGGCTTTGAGGTGTTTTTTGGATTTGGAGAAGTGGAGGCAGCCTGGATGGGTGTGGCTAGCTGTTTCCAATGAGGATTTCTCGTTTTGGTGTTTTTTAGCTTTTGGGTTCAGCAGGTGCTGTTGTGTGCTTGAAGAGGAAACTGTTTTTCCCCTCTTGATTACAGCTGGAAGCTGGAGGTTCTCTTTCTAAGCTGTAGGATTGCATGTGAAACACAATCTGTTTCTGAATTTGCCTTTTTTGCCACGGTGTTTGTTTATGGGATGTTATTATATTGGAACAGTTAATTGTTATGGTATCTATTATTCTGTAATTGTGTGTATGGAATGAGCTGCCACTAGAAAGTGGTAGATGCTAGTACAATTTCAACACTTACAAGTCATCTGGATGGGTATAAAAATAGGAAGGGTTTGGAGGGATATGGGCCAAATGCTGGCAGATGGGGCTAGATTTATTTCGGGTACATGATTGGCATGGATGAGTTGGACTGAAGGGTCTGTTTCTGCGCTGTACATTCAGACTCTGACTTTTAAGATTTCCAATAGAATTAAGTTATTCTAAGTGCTTTCTTTTGTTTATGCTTTAACTGGAGAGTTTAAATAAGTTGTATTGCTTAATGTTGAGTAATTTTACCAATCAAATTATTTCTGGAACACTGTGCATTTCCATTGCCTTTTTAAAAAAAGAAAAAGGTAGGGTCAAGGCTACCTTATAGTATTTTTGAGGGGTTTCATCTGGTCCATAACACCATCACCTCCAGCAGGAGACTTAACTACCAACAAACATGTTGTCTCTTCTCCAACCCCTCTTTTTCCCCCCCCCTCCTCCACTGTCAGCTTTTCATGGAGACTGTTCCTTCTGTGATTCCCTGGTCTACTCTTCCATCAATCTCAACAGTTCCTCACTTCCCCACGGAATTGCAGAAAGTGTAACACTTGCCTATTCACCACATCTGTTCTCAGCATCCATGCCCCAGACATACCTTCCAGATGAAAGTGTTTAGTTGTATCTTCAATCCCTTTTACTGTGCTCACTGCTCACAATGAGTTCTTCATCACAGTAGTGATAACATATGGAGACAGGATAGCTGCTTTGTGGAAAATCTCCACTTTGTTCTTTAGAATGACCCTGACCTTTCAGTCGCTTGTCATTTTAATAAACCACCTTGCTCCCATGCTAACATTTCCATCCTTGGCCTGCTACAGTGCTTTCAATGAAGCAGAACAAACTGGAGGAACAACTCCTCATTTTACACTACATCACTTTACAGTCTTTGGGACTTTGGTATTTACTTCAATAACTTCAAAGAATAAGCTTTGGTCTCAACTTTTCTTATGTCATCTACTCTTCCCCCTGCTGTATCTTGTTGGTTTTACTCTCAGCAGCACAGGCACATTTGTTTTTTTTTCTTCCAAAGTTAACATTTTTCACCACCTTACTCTTTTTTTGCTTGGATACGCTCACCATGTTCTTCCTTTATACCAACACTGCCCCCCCCCCACTGTCACTCGCAGTTTTTAAAAAATTTCCACCTTCTGAAGAATGGTCCTATCTGACTGAAAAGTTTTTAACTCTTTCTGTCTCCACAGAAAACCTGCTGTGTTTCTTAAGCACATTGTGTTTCTGTTTAATTGTTTCCTATATACTTGTTCACAAGTTATTGTGGCTGGACTTGACAGCAAGTTCATTTCTGCTAAACTGCTAAATCTTTCACTTTGGTTTTTTTCTAATAGCTTGAGACATAGGTTCTCATTATTTGTGGTTGTCGCAGGGAGTTTATTGAGCAACATTTGGATCCTCTAGAAGTTTCAGAATAGCATGAGTGTCTTGATCATTTTCTTACCTGCTATTTTTAACTGGAGAAGGATCTATTTCCAGTATGTCTGCCAGCCGTAGTGTAAGAAAAATCTTCAAAAATGAGATTCAAAAAAACAGGTTAGTGTTGTTTAGTAGAGAGCACACCTTTAGAAGAAGTGATTAGATATTGTGCGCTGATTAGTCAGACTTACCAAAAGCAAGCATCGGGGCAGAAATACTGTTGGCTACAATTTAAATTCAACAGCTGTTCTTAACTTCCCATACCAGTTTGCTAAGCATATGACTGTATCCTCACATATAAAAAGTCATGCATTATCTACTTTGATTTCAGCACAAAAATAACCATGAGAATTTAAAAAATAATTTTCCATGTGTATTAAATTCAGGAAGATGCATAGTTTGTTCTTATTTTCTTCAGAAACTGAAGTGGCATGGAAACTTCAGTGTATAAGAAAACAAAATAGGCCAAAAATAGACTATGGTGTGTTACTCTGGATCTTCTACAAATCTTACTTCTATCAGAATAAAAGGTAAATGTTACTCTGGAAAGTGCTAGGCATTTGCACATGCAGAAAGAATATTTTGAAGCTTGTTGCTTCATGATTAAAATAATTGGATTCTGAAATCTTTAAACCAGAAATAAAACTGAACAACATAGTCATTGGAATTATTGAGTTTTATATATATTAGTAGATAGTTTTAAAAAAAAAATCCTGCTTTTTCAAATCTTGCATTACAGTGGTTTGGAAAATTTGGCATTTCAGTTCTAGACCTAGGCCAAATTCTTGTAGACTACATAAGTAAAGGCATACTTATCTCTGATTGTAAAAAGATAAGTTTGGTTAATATTAATTACAGTTGTCTGCAAACTAAACAGCAGCAAACAACATAAATGTATTGTTTGGGGGAAAACAGTTGTTTATACAGGTCTATTAGATTTTCTAATTGAAGGTGATGCTTATTGTTACCAAATAAACTTTTTGTGTTATGTGAAAATTGCTTGATTTAGTCATGCAATTTTGCCAGACTGATCCCCTCATTTCTAGAGGAGTGCGAAGTCATAGAAAATATATGAAAATTTAGATTTCTACACTTGTTTCTGTGTAGGATTGTGACTCAGCTTCCTCACTCAATGTGGATTAAAGGTATCCTTTTCCCTTTTGGTCTTTTGCTTGTCATCATCTATCTTTTATGAGAGATGAGGCTGACAGAACTTTAATGTTGATGGTGGAGTTTTCTCCCAGTTGTGCAATGTCTTTTGAGCACCCTTTCAGACTCTGCTACGTCGTGCTGTTTTGGGATGGTTTATGCATTTGGCAGTCTGCCAAGGTTTTAGTGACATTCTTCCTGTTTTCTGAAAACTGGTCCTTTTGGGTCTCTGCTCTGGATGCAGATGTTACTATCATCCCTTTTCCATGAATACTCATTGATTCAAAATGACAAAAGGTTACATCTTCCTATCCAGCTATGTCCGTATCCAACTGTCATGTAGTGTAAGAGCCTCGCTGAGATGCACTTTGGGCCAAGGAGGCATACTATAGAGTATGGGAGAATCTGTGGTCGCAGCCACTTCACAGAATTTTTGTTTTTAGTCATTCACGGGATGAGGGTGGTGCTAGCTAAGCCGCTATTTATTGACTGTCTGTAATTGCCCAGAGGGCAGTTAAGTGTCAACTGCGTTGCTGTGGATCTGGAGTCACATGTAGACCAGATCAGATAAGGATTATTTTCCTTCTCTAAAGGACATTTGTGAACTAGATGGGTTTTTTTTTCCGGCAACTGGCAATGGCCCCATAGTTTGCATTGGACTCTTAATTCCAGATTTTTATTGAATTCAAATCCTACCATCTGCCTTGGCAGGATTCGTACTTGGGTCCCCAAAATATTACCTGGATCTCTGAATTAACAGTCTTGCAATAATATCTCTAGGCTATCACTTCCCCATTGATTGGGATAGCTGTTTCCTTTGTAATGATACGATGGCTTTAGGAGGTGTATTTTGTTTTTTTAAAAGAAGAACGGCTAAGACAGGTGTGAATCAGTCTGCTCAA
Source organism: Stegostoma tigrinum (assembly GCF_030684315.1). Classification (NCBI taxonomy): domain Eukaryota; kingdom Metazoa; phylum Chordata; class Chondrichthyes; order Orectolobiformes; family Stegostomatidae; genus Stegostoma; species Stegostoma tigrinum. Next base: position 72,773,938 of record NC_081358.1, on the reverse strand, counting down.
ATCCACTAAAATAAACAGCTTGTAACACCTTGGATAATTTCTAAAAGTTGGAACAATAGTAGCAGTCTGAACGGGTGGGGTCATGCTCCCACAGAACCAGGGTTTTTAATATTAACTTTGCGGTTACGGAGATCTTGAAGCTGGATGCGGAAGTGCTTATTCCTTTCTCTGTAACAGCTAAAAGTTAAGGTTCTCCTCCGGCTTGAATCCGTTTTACTGAGCTTGCCTTTGCCAAAGGTGTGTTTATGAGATGTTACTGTATTGGAGTAGTTAACTTGTTAATATATATTATTTTAAGTATCTCTGTAGAATTATAGTTAAGCCAATTTTTAAATTTTTTTTCTCTATTTTAACTAGAGTAGAAAAATAATGTTTTGCCTAATGTCGTTGTTTTGACCAATTGACTTGCATCTAGGACGCAATGTCTTACATTTACCCTTTTCAAAATAAGAAAACATTGGGTCTTGACTACCTTCTTAATATATTTTAGGGGGGGTTTAGTGTGGTGTTTAACATCATTGTGTGTCCATTAACAAAAAATCTGCATTTCAACTATCTTCTGTCATCTGGGATACTTCTCAAAGATCTCCCGAATCGCTACGAGACTTCCTGTCCGCACATTAATCTTTGGACCTGGCGTTCTGTGTCTCCCTTTTGACAGAATGTGTCCTTGATATCATGAAATACTTTCCACCAGTGGATTTGCTTGGTGTCATGCCTGGAACAAGAGTTTGGTGTCTATGATGCTGTCTTCTGGTCATGGCTAAGTTAGCAAGTATGTTGAAGTCTCTTTGGTGAACAAACTCTACCAACTCTATAAACTGCTTATATGAATCTTGTTCCCCACTAAGCGTGCGTTCTGCTTTCATGGCTGTCACTGCCTACACTGATATTTCATCAGTTTAAGGTGCTCTGTGGACTGAGGACCTTTTTTTAATCGGGCCTTGTCACTCAATCTCATGGCAGTTTGCTCTCTGATTAGTTCTTTACTCAAGGGTGTTGTTGCAATTTCTGAGTCGTATCTTGTTCATGAATAAGTCATCTGGATCCTGGATGCCAGGTCAGCTACTGCATTCTATCTAATATCATGTACACATCAAATGCACCGAGTACCTGGTCAAATATTGCTGAAACTTTCGTGATTGTTTCTCTTGTCATTGTCAGTACATTCTCCCATTGACCGTGTGATCATTCTGATTTTTTTTTCTAATTTGTGGAAGGTTCACGAGAAGAAGGTTCACGAGTTGCATGATTTTTGCAGCCAGATCAGAATTCTCCACATGGTAGAGCATGTCATGTAGTAGAAGGGTCTTCTCCATCATGAGGTAACTTCACAATGTATTGAACTGAGTTGGGTTAACAGGCTCAATAATCTTCTCTCTGTTATTGAGTCAGAAGCGATGATGTTCGCTTTGCAATGTTCAGCACCATTTGTGAATTCTCCTACATTGAAGCAGTCCATGTTCAAATACAACAAAACCTAGAAAATATCAGGCTTGCACTGACAAGCCAGTTAAACCATCACACGTTGATATTCAATGGCATTACCATCACTAAATCCCCCACTATCGACATCCTGTGGGTTACCATTGACCAGAAACCGGACTTGCCATATAAATATAGAGCCTACAGGCCTGAGGTGAAAATAGTGGGCTGCCTGTGCATGTTTCTTCCTCCATCTGTGTGCCTGCAGACATCACTCCATCTCTTGGAAAGGACAGGACACACAGAGAGGTTGAAGCCCCTTTTTCTTCCCCCCCCCCCCCCACCCCCTTTTTTTTTGTTTATTTTGCCATTCATCATTGCACCGTTTCTACTCAGGATTGAGTCCAGGTCTATATGTGTTTCTAGGAGTTACTGAATGTTCTGTCGGACCTAGCTTTCTATGGTGACCACAACCAATCTCTGGAGATGGCAACAGCAAAGCATGAGACTGCACAACATACTAATACTAACTTACAAATTAAGAGCAGGTGTAGACCAATCAGCCCCTTAAGCCTGCTCCACAGCTCAGTAAGATCATTGTAACCTCAAATCCATGTTCCTGCCTACTCCTGAAGCCTTTCAACCCCTTAAAGAATTTGTCTGTCTCTGCCTTACAAATATTCAAGGTCTCTGGTTTCAGCACATTTTTTTTCATGGAGAGAGTTCCAAAGATTCGTGACCTTTTAAAGATTTTTGCCTAATGTATTTTTTTTAGTTTTCCTTGTATTCATTCACGGGCTGAGGGTGTCACTGGCTAGGCCAGCATTTATTGCCGAGAGAATAGTTATGAGTCAGCCACGTTGCTGTGGGTCTGTAGTAGGGATGGCTGTTTTCTTCCCTAAAGGACATTAATGAACCAGTTGGGTTTTTCCCAACAACCGACAATAGATTCATGGTCATCATTCCAGATATTTATTGAATTCAAATTCTACCATCTGTCCTGGCAGGATTTAAACCCAGGTCCCCAGAACATTGCTGGACTTCTAATCTAAAGATCCAGGTAATGAGTCACAGGCAGGCCTAGTGGAATTCTGATTTTTAAACAGTGTTTAATTCTAGATCCCCTTTTTATAAGAGGAAGCACTTCTCTACATCTACCCTTTGGGATTTTGTTTTAATCAAGTTGCCGTTTGCTCTTCTAAACTCCAGTGAATACAAGCCTAACCTGCACAGCCTTTCTTCATAACAGAACCCGCTTTACTGCATTAGTCTATAAAATTTAGTCAGCTCCAGCACAATTACATCCTTCCTTAAAAAAGTTGACGCAGTGCTATGCACTACTACGGAGATGGTCTACCCAGTGCCCTGTATAAGTGAAGCAAAACTTCCTTACTTTTGTGTTATTGTGGGACATTTGGGAAAGTGTGTCGATTCCTGAGGCGCACCACTCCTGGGGTAGTCAGAAAAGTTCATGTCTTAACCAAAGTGCACTCAGTCTCTGATTTACTTGTCTGATGGAATGAAGTTCACAGAAGACATGGGCCAAGTTCCAGTACTTAACAAGAATTACTATTTATCACAAATGAGTAAATTTCAGCAAGTAAACAGCTTGGAACTGCCAACATAGTTCTATTGGATAAAACTCTAATTCGTACACATATGTACGGAGTCAGATGTAGCCAACAAAAATATTGGTTAATGTCGAGGCAGGGACGGGGGTTGGCGAAAACTGGGAACTGCAGTTCAATAGCAGCAGTCACAAGAATTGCTTTAGAAAATCTTTTGGCATGTCAGAACATTGTCGTCTAACTTTGCTTTTGAGATTTCACTTCAAAGAAAGCACTGGCAATTGGCAAAATTTCTTGGTTACTGCTTAAAGGCTACAGCTTACAGTAACCAGTGGGAGAAAATAATTGGCTTTCTTCAGATTTCTGGTATTTTGGAGATATATTGTGAGAGAGAGAGAGAGAGAGACCAACTCATCTTCCAGAGATGTGAATGTTTCTCCTTTACATTTACACCCAGAAGCTGTTCAGCCACCCAGAAACCATTCAATCCTTTGGCTTTCATGATAGGTTTGTGCAGTAGTGACCTATCAGCTTTTGCCAGCCAAATTTCATTTTGCATACACATGTTCTGACATTGTGCTGTCTGTTTACACCTTCACTTACTATCTGCAAAACAAAGGGGTAAATCCAACCTGCACCTGGTTTTCCCTAACTTCTTTTTAAGAAGCAGCAATTCCTTCCACAGTCCTTGGTTTTAACTTTCAATCCTCAATCCACAATCAACAAGAAATGTCTTTATAGTATTGAATTCTCATCGTGTAAATTCTAATATTCTATTAGCTTTCCTATTACTTTCAGTATGTACATAGTAACCTTCTGTTGTTCATGCACAAGGATGTAGAGGTGCCTCTGCAACTCAGAACTCAGCAATCTCTGACCATTTAGACGATTTCTTTATTTTTATTTTTGCCAAAATGGACAGTCACATTTTCCCACATTATACTTCATCACCTATTATTTATTGCCATCTCATTTAACCTATCGGCTTTTTTTCTAACATCCCTGCATCCGTACCGCAGCATTCTTTTCCAACCCATGTTTGTATCATCAGCAAATTTGGCAACCATACCTTTGGTCCCTTCATCCTTATCATTTTTATAAATTATAAACCGTTGAGGTCCCAGCACCAATCCCTGTGACATGTTATTTGTCAAATCTTGACATAGTGAGCAAGACCCATCATCACTTGCTCTTTGCTTTCTGTTATCAAGCCAATGTGGGGGCTACCCTTTACACACTCAGCTTTTGTTTTCCACAATTACTTTTTGATATCGTATCCTGTTAAATACTTTATGAAAATCCTAAGTACAGCACATCAACTGGTTCCCCTTTATCCACAGCATCCATACCTCTTCGATGACTGATTAGTCAAACATGATTTTCCTTCCATGACACCATGTTGTCTCTGCCTGATTGTCTTGAACCTATCCAAATGCTGTTATCACTTTTCATAATAACTTGGCCGATCAATGGAAAAAGTTAGAAGGTAACTTACACGCAGTTTCCTACTTTCTCTCCCTCTCTGTGTCTCCCTTTTTGAATGCAGGAGTTGCATTTGATATCTTCCAATCTAATTGGACTTTCTCTGAATCAAGTGACTTTTAGAAAATTGAAGCCAATATGTAAACTACCTCACTAGCTACTTTTCGGACCCTAGGATGAGGTCCATTAGATCCGAGGCAATTGTCAGCCCATAGCTCAAACAATTAAGTTTAATACCACTTCTCTAGTGATTGTTTGTTTTATTTTCCTGAGTTCTTACGTTCTCTGTTTTATTGCTGCCTTTGGGATGTCGTATACTCTATAGTGAAGTAGGTGCAAAATACTTGTGTAATTTCTGCCATTTCTTTTATTTCCTATTAATTCTACAGATTCACTTCTTGATAGGACCAATACTCATTTACTAACTTGTTTCTTTAAATATTTACAGGAACTCATGTTATCTGTTTTTATATTTCTAGCTAACTGTCTCCTCCAATTTTTCCCTTCTTACTAATTTTTTGCTTTTCATGTTCATTGAATCTTCTGAACTGCCACCTGTTTTGCTCAGGTGTGTTTTCTTTAAGTTTGATGTTAAGATTTTTAGTCCACTACAAGTAGTGGATCCTTCCCGGGGGATTTTTCTTGTTGGACTATTATCAATTCTGAAATATCCTCTTAAGTATTTGCTACTGAATCTTTTATTGATTTATCATTTAACCTAATTTTCCAATTTACTTTAGCCAGCTCTGCTTTTACGCTGTCCTATTTGCCCTTATTTACACTTAAAATGATTAGTGTCAGACCTACTCTCCTCTTCCTGAAACTGAATGTAAAATTCAATTGTGTTGTTGTTTCTGCTACTCGGTTTCACAATGAGACTCATAATTATAATGCTGGTGCAGTCCTCCAACTTGCAACCCAGTTTGCCCAGCAGACAATCTTGGCTGCTGTTCCTACACCAGTCTATGCATTTATGCAATGTTATTAATGATGCCAGTCAGTGTCGTCGCTGCCCTCTGAAGGACACATGTCTTCACTCACTCACTGGGCATCTTGCTGAGGTCCTCCTGGTGATGGTGACTGCGCCGATGCAAATCTTCACCCCAATCGGAATCATTGCTGCCCTCTGCCAGAGGAGAGGTATATTACACTTTCTACTCGGAGGCAAACCAAAAAAGATACTGGAGCAAGTTGGTTGAATGTGCCGACAGATGATATACTCTAGCTTCCAGAGGGGTTAATGAAGGAAAAAAATGAATTGGAGGTCTATATGGCAGTTATAAACTTGTCCCATTAGGTAGAGTTGGATTCAAAGTAACTTGGTAAGTGAAAATGTTTTAGTTGGAATTGTGCATCATATCCTAACACAAAAGTAATCACTTTTATCTTGGGGAATAATCTGACTAGTTCAGAAATATTAGCCTCACTAGTGGTTTTGGAACAAGCAATAGAAGTGATAGAAATAGATGCTGCAGAAGGATTTTTTTTCGACTGTTCTGTGATTAGAATTATAGAATGTGTACATTGTGGAGACAGGCCCTTCAGCCCAACAAGTCCACACCAACCCATTCTCCCTTATAACCCACCTAATCTACACATCCCTGAACACTACGGGCAATTTAGCACGGCCTATCCACCTAGCCTGCACATCTTTGGACAGTGGGAGGAAACCGGAGCACTCAGAAAACCCACACAGACAAGGGGAGAATGTGCAAACTCCACACGGACATTTGCCCGAGGGTGGAATCGAATGCAAGTCCCTGGTGCTGTGAGTAAGCAGTGCAAACTGTGACTTGGGTCGAATTAGTTAGATAGGAAGAAGAAAATCTATATAATCAAAGAGATGATGTGAAAATTCAGTAATTGAGCATGGTTTTCAGGAACTCAAGTAAAATGGACCATTTTGAAGAAAATGAGGCTGGTGTGTTTAAACATCTTTTAATTAGAAGTAGTTTGAGTTGAGAGAGCTATATCAGATAGCCTAGTCAAACTGAAATAGAGTCATACCTGATCTTTAACACTTTGTCTTTTAAATAATAATGAGGAAGTGGAGACTGCTCCAAATACTAATTGAGGAATGGGCAGTAACTGACAGTACTGATATTCAGTAATTGATCTCTGCTTTTGACACACTTAGATCAACCAAATTAGATTTCACTCTGGGAGCTGGCTGTTCAGTAATATTAACAGGAATCATAACAAAAGATACTGAATGATATTTCTGTCCTATGACTATTAACCATTCAATTAATTCATGTTTACTGACTAATCTGAAAAAGCAAGGACTCAATCTTCGTACTTATTTATTGGAGGCATAAACAATGATACATATACTAAAGTTTTTTTTAAAATTACCCTGCTTTATTGCAATAAATGTTGCGTGTGTGTTATCTATCTATCTATACAATATATAATATCTTAGGTGATCAATTTCAGTCACAAAGTAAGTCTCATTGAAAACATTGAATATCACAATTTAGTGACTTTTCTTTTGCATCATAAGCACACATGCTGAATGGATGGTTGTACTAAACAGTAAATCTTTTGTGTCAAAACATGAGAAGGCTTGTTGTCATCAAAAATATCTTAGAGCCTTTGTATTTTAAATAACCATTCTCTGTCCCAAGAATACTAAAAAGGCTATAGTGATAAGGTTTATTCATAGTTTTCTTGTAATGTGTCCAGCCCTGAACAAATAGCTGGAGTATTCCATGAAGTACCATTTTTCTTAAATCCTGTTTTATCCCGTAAGTATGTGATTTTTACTTTTCTGTTAGCTGAAGTATAATTAACACGTTCTGAATAGCTTTGACATTATGATGAAATCATTGAGCAATGTCTTGAAATTTATGTTGGAGAAGAAAAATGCCCCATCACACTTTTCTATGATTTTCCTCCCAAACAAAGTCACTCTTGGGCAGGAGGTGGCGTGCTGGTAATATCACTAGCAACATGGATTCACATCTCCACTATAGTGTCTTAGAACATAGAACATAGAACAGCACAGCACAGAACAGGCCCTTCAGCCCACAATGTTGTGCCGACCATTGATCCTCATGTATACACCCTCAAATTTCTTTTCTGCATTTTCCAATATATGCCTGGTCAGCAACCAGGGCCGAAATCAACAGATCTATTTAAATAAAAAAGTCTGTGTCTTAAAAGGAACTTCAATAGTCTGAGCCTGTTACCATTATTCTGAAAGTACTGAGAGTAGAATAGCAACACTGTGATGCAGTCAATAATAAATTCTAGCAAATGTTTAGTCAGAGACTGAGATTCTGTTACAGTTTAGTCTGAGAGCTGGAGAATGATTTTTCATATTTCCGCACTGAAGATTGAAAATAAGCGTTATTATTTACCTTTGACACGGTTCATTTATCTGGTTAGTGTTCAACTATCCAGAGGTTTATCTTCTTGGCTATTATCTAATAACAGTGTTAATTTAGTTTAGATTCAATTTCTTGGCCATAAACTCTGGAATTGTCTTCCTAAACATTTCCATTTCTCCCTCTTCTTTAATGATACTCTTTATACGTTACCTCTTTGACAAAGCTTTTGATCATCTGACCTACCTAGTATCTCAGTGTAAACTTTCTTTGAAAACACTCCAGTGAAATACCTTGGGACATTGGACTACATTTAAAGGTGCAACATAAGCTGAAGCTGTTATTAACTGAGTGTTTATTGGAACGATCTGTGATGTTGAGCCTAAATATAGTACTTCAACATGAACAGCTAATAGTAGCAAGAGCAAAGGTCAGGATAGACTATCACTTACAATCTATAGGTTACTCTAATAGTTGCATGTTATAAAAGAAAGTAGTAAACAACAAAGTTCAAAGAGGCCCAAAAGTTCAGAGTTGGCAGCAGAAGGAACAAATGTAAAACCGCACTAACCACTAACTTTGCGCCCCAGCCTTAAAAACCCTCTGCAGTAAAGGATTCCACAGACTCACCATCCTCTGAGAAAAGAAAATTCCTCTTCATTTCTATCTTAAATGAGCGACCTCCTATACTGAGATGATGCTCGCACTACTAGAAGGGGAAACAAGCTTTCTGCGCTTAGTTGGTGAAGTCCTGTAAGAATCTTCTATTTTTTTTTAAGATCGCCTCTCATTCCTCTACATTCTATCACACACAGGTCCAATCTACTTAACCTCTCCTCATCAGACAGTCCTTCCATACCAGCCAAGTGAACCTACCATGGACTACCCCCAACGCCAGTATATGTTTCCATAGATAAGGGTTCTAAAATCGTTCACAGTATTCCAGCTGGGATCTGACCCAGTGACTTGAATAATTTCATTGAAACCTCCCTACTTTTAAACTCCATTTCCTTTAATAAAGGTGAACATGCCATTTGCCTTCCAATTCCCAATGAACTTGGACAACGACTTTTTGTGATTCCTGGATGAGGACTCCCAAATCCCTCTTTCTGTAGCTTTCTCTAGCCTTTCTCTATTTAAATAATATTCTGTTCCTCTATGCTTCCTGCCAAAGTGTATAACCTCACATTTATCCTCAATATATTCCATCTGCTAAGGTTTTACTCACTCACCTAACCAGTCTACATTATCCTTTGTGTCATCCTCCCAACTATTTTTCTGTCATCTGCAAAGCTAGCTATAATATGTTCACATTTCTCGTCCAAGTCATTAGTTTATACTGTAAATAATTGTGGCACCAGCACTGATTTTTGTAGCACACCATTAGTTACAGGTTGCCATCCTGAAAATGTTCCCCTTAACTCAACTCTCTGTCTCTACAGTTAGCCAATCCTCTCTATGTTAAAACATTACATCCAACACCATGCGCTTTTCTCTTATTAAGTAGCCTAATGTGTGGCACCTTATCAAATTCCAAATTTATTACATCCATTGTGGAGCGGGAGGAACACAGCAGACCAGGCAGCATCAGAGGAGCAGGAAAGTGGACATTTTGGGTCAGGGCCCTTCTGAAGAGTTCCTGAAAACCATTGCAACCTGTAACCATTATAGTTTGTCTTAAAAACATATCTGGTCCACTAATGTCCTTTTAGGGAAGGAAATCTTGCATCTTTACCTGATCCAGCCTATATGTGATATTAGATCTACATAGTTGACTCTTATTGGCTTTATAGACCATTTCAAAGAGAAAATCAGTTCAAGGACATGCCAGCTTTGCCAGTGATGCTGAAACCCCACAGAAGAATTTAAAAGTACTAAAGTTAAATCTAGATATGCCCACTGGTTCAGCCTCCTAGAATGGTGCTTTATTTTTCTTTACTTAGGTTGGAAAATATCTCTTGAATTAAATGCTACTGAAATTTCACAGTGAGAATATTTAAAGTCAAAAGCTATCAATGCTCCAGGAAACAATGAACACTTGTAAACGATAAATAAGTGAACTAGCACAACCTAAGCTTGTATCTAAGTACGAGTGTAATTTTTGTCAGTTCTTTGACTCAAGTGATTTAGTTACCAAGGCAGCTAGAAGACCTAGCACAGTGAAACTTATTTCACCATGTGAAGGGAATATGGTGCAAGGAAACATCTTTTGTTAGAGTCAGCAAAGCTAGGTCATGAAATCTACGTAAGGCTGAGTGGAAGGTTTTTAAGCAATGAGGAAATTGAGGGTTATGGGGGGAAAAGGCAAAGTGAAGTTGACAATTGTCAGATCAACCATAATCTCATTGACCATCAGAGCAGTCTTGATGAGCTGAAAGACCTACTTCTGCACTTTTTTTGTTTTATAGACACATGTTCAGGGATAAATCAATAGGATAGCTGTAATTGTACAGGTGCCTGATTACGATTGTTTATTTGTTTCTTTAGAATTTTTTTTGGAAATTAATATCCACAGCAAAAAGCATACTTTTATGCTGAAGTGAATTAAAATATGTCTTGAAGCAGAACTGATATCCAAGAATATATTTCAATTACAAATTTTATAAAATCTGAACTTGACTATCATATTTATTGATCGTTCCCAATTACGTAGAGGGCCATTAAGAATCAACTATACAGCTGTGGGTCTGGGGTCACATGTAGGCCAGACCAGGTAAAGATGGCAGTTTCCCTTCCCTAAAGAACACTAGTGAACTAGATTTTTTTTATTACAATTAACGATGGTTTCATGGTCACTACTGGATGAATAATTCCATATTTTTATTGAATTCAAATTCCACTGTCAGCAGGTGCTGCCAAGAACAGCAAAAGTATAGACGTTGATGGAGTTTTGGGCATCTAAGTTCAGAGAGAACCATGAGTGCTTTGGGGATGTCATTTATACACTAAATTTTTTTAAATCAAACTTTAGTGCTATAGCTGTTCCACTGAAGGATTTGTTATAGATGGAAACAAAAATTAAGATCAAGAAAAATTGGGATCAAGAAAATGTCAAAGTCTTTTAAGAGTCTGAAAGCCATCTTAATCATTGAACTATTGCTGGATGCGTCTAATTAACCTGTCTTGAACATCCCATGTAAATGCAACAGTCAAGAAGGTACAATGATGCCTCCTCTTCCTCAGGTGGCTCAGGAAATTTGACATTTCCATAAGGTCCCTCATCAGCTTCTACAGAGGCACCATTGAAAGCATACTGTCTGGGGGTATAACCACTTGGTATGGCAACTGCTGTGCCCTGGACCATAAGCTACAGAAGGTGGTGTGCATAGTCCAGACCACCATGGAAGCCAATCTTGCATCCACAGACTCTATTTACATGACTCGCTGCCAGGGAAAGGCGGCCAACGTCAACAAAGACCCATCTCAACCTGGTAATGATCTCTACAATCTCTTCTGTTGGACAGAAGATATAGAAACCTGAATACGTGCATGAGCAGGTCAGGAACAGCTTCTTTCCAGATGTTATCAGACTGTTGAATGGTCTCTAGCCTCAAATGATGTAATCTGTATGCCTCTAAAACTTTTTGATGTGAACATTCTTTTCTTGCTATGATCTGTCTATGTTGCTTGTAAACAAAGCTTTTCACTGTTCCAGTACCCGTGATGACAAAATTCTCCCTCTTTTTCCCTCTCCTCTTTCCCCCCCACCCCACCCACCCCGCAGTGACTGATGCCAGTGACCTGGAGTGTGAATGTAATCATACTCCAAAAAGATGGGTCAGGCATCACAATGATACCTTTCTAAAATATTAAATTGACATCAAAAACTTCCATTATGGAGAAGAAAACCATAAAAGTGGTACTGACTCTTAGATGTCTTGAAATATTCTACCACAGATGTAGGGAGAAATTGATTATATACAGATCATAATCCTACCTTTTGCGACATAATCTGACATTTTGGCTTTTGAATTGTTTCAATGGCGTTTGCAAATATAGCTCCATAATTTAAAAACTGTTATCCACATTGCAGTGATAATTTATCTAAAGCTTAATTTTTTGCTTTGAATTACCTGAGTATCAATACAGAAAAATAACTGTAATAGTTAGTGTAAATTATGTGTAGTTGTTTCCCTTGCATGCTGATGTGTTGTAGATAAAATGTTTCATTTTTCCTCAGTACACATTTATGAGGAGATGTGATCCATTTACCAATGTTTTAGAAAATTACTCAGATTCGTCTTGGACTTCAAACAAAAGACACGGTAGAGGAGAGAGATCCTAATGGAGCAGACTATATCAAGCAACTTCTCCTATTGAGCAGCAGGCAGTGTGCCATTGTGATCAAGCCTGAAGATACTGTTCAACATTTAAAGTCCTTCTGCTATTGGACAACATTTATGAAATAGTCTGGACTGTGCTAAGATGCACAATGGAAAACAATTTAAGATAATCAGATGAGCACAAATCATCACATTTGTGCTGTCTATAAGTTATATATCTGAACACATGGGGATCTGGCTTTATTGTAGGCAAAGGGGATTTGTATGTTCATTGCACCATTCTTATTGGAGGAGAGAAGGGATTCTAGAGACTGCTAATCTCTGCTGCTTTTGCATGGCAATATGTTGACCAATAAGGGTCTACTTGTCCGTTGTGATTAAATACTGCTACATCTGTATGTCTTCAATGGTACAAATGCTCAATATCCTCTTCTCAAACTCTAAATTCTTTTTCTGAAGTCAATTTCTTGTGTGCTAGTCCTGCTGAGTGTGAGACAAACTTTTTTTTAATCCTTTTTAGCAATAATTCAAGCTTTGTCAAAAGCTTTTGCATCTCTGGTTTATTACTGAAAAAAATTAACTTGCTTGTTGGCTGACAGTCTTAATAGCAAATGTATGTAGTCTGATGGCTGTAAATTGGCTATATCACCAATCTAGTTAAATTTCTAACTTGTAATCAGTGCAGCAGCGGGACCAGAAAAGGAAACAGCACACACCTCCAAACTCAGCGTTCAAAAATTCTTTTAAACAAGAACAAACCTTGAGGATATGATAAAATCCCATGGTAGCTGAGCATCCCTGGCAAGGCCAGCATTTGTTGCTGACTTGTAATTGCCCTCGAATGCGGTGGTGAGCAGGTTTTTGAACTGCAATAATCCGTGTGGTGTAGGTATGCCCACAACGCTGAGTTTTCCAGGATTTTGACTCTGCCAATTTTTGATTGAATATTTGAAGTTTTGAAGGGGGATTTTGCTTACGTTATTGTATTGTTGAGCTTTCCTACTGGAGACCAAAATCAACCCATCTCAAACCTGTTCAGTTCAGCTGTTTTAGGTTTGTTAGGGATACAAACAGAAAGCAGTACTAGAACACTGATGACAAATGATACCAAAGCTCATTAAGTCCAGGCAAAATAAAACAGTACACTAAGGACCGGAACCTGGCTTGTAATTGGAGACATCCGCCCTGAAATAAAGACACTTGTACCCGCAAAGAATCTGAAAACATACCAAAACCTAGCCTATAATGGGAATCGCCAAGTATTCAAGTCAATTACTCTTGGGGCTGGATAACAAGGTGTTGAGCTGGATGAACACAGGCCAAGCAGCATCTTAGGAGCAGGGAAGCTGTTGTTTCGGGCCCAGATCATCAAAAACGTGTACCTAATTCTGAGATTAAGCCTGTACTAATATAAAGCTGTTGATGAAATATATCTTGTTAATAGTATGGTTAATAATCAATTTGATTTTGGATTTGTCCACCTGCACGTATTTCCTTTTAAATGAAGACAGAAGAGCGATTTGGAATGTTTACCTTATTCTCCAAAGAGTAAGCTTCCATTCATCAGTGTGTCTATAGTTTTAAGACTCTGAAATGATATTGTTGGTCAAACCCTGGAGGTCCCTGCCTGCCCCCTTCCCCCAAGTTTTTGTTGTAACAGTACTTCATTTTTTTAAAAAAAAATGACAGCTGATGGATATTAATAAAAGTTGCTGGCTAGGGGCCCACTTGATAATTTTGTTGCTGGTATTTTATATAGTGTAACAGTACTAAATGGATTGTTGGGTATCAGTAAATGATGTATCACTTCCTTTTTTCAAAAAAAAAGTCCTCCAGAAAGATCACTTAAAGCAAACCTAAAGCATAAATTCTGAGAAAACTGTGTGTGCTGATAATATCAACATTGTTCCAAGTCAGGAAGATATGTAGCTTTGAGGCAAACTTGTTAGGTGGTCGTGTTTCCATTCACCTGCTTCCGGTGATTGAGGTTGTGTTTTTTGGAAGGCAGTTGAGGGAAATTAGTGATTTGCTACCTTGTACCTCATTGATGCCACTGTTTGCTGATGGTGGATCGGTGGAGTGCTGATCAAACGGGGTTTGTTGTCATGGATGGAGTTGAGCTGCTTGAGTGTTATTGGAGTTGCACTCATTCAGGCTAGCAGTGAGTCTTCTATCACACTTTTTGTGCCTTTTTTTTATAAATGGTAGGTAAGCTTGGAGTCAACAAATGCAGATTAGATTTTCTTGTGCAAGCATACCTACAAAAGGAAAGGAATAGTGTGATGGAGCAACTTGGAGTATATATATTATTTTACTTTGTGAAGGAGCAACATGTTTGGGAACATATCATGAAGGCACATTACTTCCAAATATAGAATCTGTTAGGGTATGTTAACCTGTATTCCATTATATTGAGAATGATTCTATAAACTATTTTTTAACTATTCCTCAGATCCTGCTGAATCTTGATATAGTCGGGCCCCATGGAGCACTCAAGCAGTGAGGCAATAAGGGTAGAACTCAGAAATAGGAAGGATGCAGTAACAATGTTGAGGCTGTACTACAGGCCTCCCAACAGCGAGCGTGAGATAGAGGCACAAATATGTAAACAGATAATGGAAAGGTGTAGGAGAAACAGGGTGGTGGTGATGGGAGATTTTAATTTTCCCAACATTGACTGGGATTCACTCAGTGTTAGGGGTCAAGATGGAGCAGAATTTGTAAGGTGTATCCAGGAGGGTTTTCTGGAGCAGTATGTATGTAGTCCAATTTGGGAAGGGGCCGTACTGGACCTAGTGCTGGGGAATGAACCCGGCCAGGTGGTTGATATTACAGTAGGAGATTACTTTGGAAATAGCGACCACAATTCTGTAAGTTTTACAATACTCATGGACAAGGATAGGAGTGGTCCTAAAGGAAGAGTACTAAACTGGGGGAAGGCCGACTATACCAAGATTCGGCAGGATCTGACGAATATAGATTGGGGGAAACTGTTTGAAGGTAAATCCGCATTTGATATGTGGGAGGCTTTTACGGAGAGGTTGACTAGCGTGCAGGAGAGACATGTTTCTGTGAAAATGAGGAATAGAACTGGCAAGATTAGGGAGCCATGGATGACAGGTGAAATTGTGAGACTAGCCAAGAGAAAAAAGGAAGCATACATGAGGTCTAGGTGACTGAACACAGACGAAGCTTTGCAAGAATATCGGGAATGTAGAGCGAATCTGAAACGAGGGATTAAGAGGGCCAAGAGAGGACATGAGATATTGCTGGCAAACATGGTTAAGGAAAATCCCAAAGCCTTTTATTCATGTATAAAGAGCAAGAGGGTAACTAGAGAAAGGATTTGGCCCACTTAAGGACAAAGAAGGAAAGTTATGCGCTGAGTCAGAGAAAATGGGTGACATTCTTAACGAGTACTTTGCATCGGTATTCACCAAGGAGAGGGACATGACGGATGTTGAGGTTAGGGATAGATGTTTGCTTAGTCTAGGCCAAGTTGACATAAGGAAGGAGGAAGTGTTAGGCATCCTAAACGAAATTAAGGTGGACAAGTCCCCAGGTCCGGATGAGATCTATCCCAGGTTACTGAGGGAAATGAGAGAGGAAATAGCCGGGGGCCCTAACAGATATCTTTGCAGTGTCCGTAGACAGGTGAGGTCCCAGAGGATTGGAGACTTGCTAATGTTGTCCCCTTGTTTAAGAAGGGCAGCAAGGATAATCCAGGTAATTATTGACCGGTGAGCCTGACGTCAGTGGTAGGGAAGCTACTGGAGAAGATACTGAGGAATAGGATCTATTTCCATTTGGAAGAAAAAGGGCTTATCAGTGATGGGCAACATGGTTTTGTGCAGACAAGGTCATGTCTTACCAACTTAATACAATTCTTTGAGGACATGACAAAGTTGATTGAGGGAAAGGCTGTAGATGCCATATACATGGACTTCAGTAAGGTGTTTGATAAGGTTCCCCATGGCAGGCTGATGGAGAAAGTGAAGTCACATGGGGTCCAGGGTGTGCTAGCTAGATGGATAAAAAACTGGCTAGGCAACAGGAGACAGGGTAGTAGTAGAAGGGAGTTTCTCAAATTGGAGACCTGTGACCAGTGGTGTTCCACAGGGATCTGTGCTGGGACCACTGTTGTTTGTGATATATGTAAATGATCTGGAGGAAGGTGTAGGTGGTCTGATCAGCAAGTTTGCTGATAGTGAAGGGGACTGTCAGAAATTACAGCAGAATATAGATAGACTGGAGAGTTGGGCAGATAAACGGCAGATGGAGTTCAATCCGGGCAAATGTGAGGTGATGCATTTTGGAAGATCAAATTCAAGGGTGAACTATACAGTAAATGGAAAAGTCCTAGGGAAAATTGATGAACAGAGAGATCTGGGTGTTCAGGTCCATTGTTCCCTGAAGGTGGCAATGCAGGTTAATAGGGTGGGCAAAAAGGCATACGGCATGCTTTCCTTCATTGGGCGGGGTATTGAGTACAAGAGTTGGCAGGTCCTGTTGCAGTTATGTAGGACTTTGGTTTGTCCACATTTGGAGTACTGTGTGCAGTTCTGGTCGCCACATTACTAAAAGGATGTGGATGCTTTGGAGAGGGTGCAGAGGTGGTTCAGCAGGATGTTGCCTGGTATGGAGGGTGCTAGCTATGAAGAAAGGTTGAGTAGATTAGGGTTATTTTCATTAGAAAGATGGAGATTGAGGGGGGGACCTTTTTTGAGGTCTACAAAATCATGAGGGGTATAGACAGGGTGGATAGCAAAAAGCTTGTCCCCCAGAGTGGGGGACTCAATTACTAGGGGTCATGAGTTCAAAGTGAGAGGGGGAACGTTTAAGGGAGATATGCGAGGAAAGCTCTTTGCGCAGAGGGTGGTGGGTGCCTGGAACGCGTTGCCAGCGGAGGTGGTAGATGCAGATACGTTAGTGTCTTTTAAGATATATTTGGACAGGTACATGGATGGGCAGGGAGCAAATGGACACAGACCGTTAGAAAATAGATGACAGGTTAGATAGACGATCTTGATCGGCGCAGGCTTGGAGGGCCGAAGGGCCTGTTCCTGTGCTATAGTTTTGTTTGTTCTTTGTTCTTTGTTAAAATGGATGGTGGAGCTGAATAATGATATGTTCAAGCATTATTTCATAGTGCAAAGATACATTTTGTAGGGAATTGATTCTGAGCAGCAAGAATGATATCTCCTTTAGGAGAGGATAAGGATGAGGGTATCATGCAATACTCAATATTAGCTGTTGTATCTAGTAAGTGTGTGAAGAGAGATGGTGTTTTCTGCTTTTTGTGTGCTAGTTTACTTGTTTTTACCTCCTTACCACTGGATAGCTGGAGACCAAGAGTTGGTCTTTAGGGCACAAACCATCATTTTGTGAACGAGGTGGCTGACGCCATTGGTTAGCCAGAACGGGCTTCAGTAGGAAACTTTTTTAGTGGAAGAAGCAACTTAAAGCACATCGATATGAAAAAAAAGATGAATTTCCAACTTAAAACTATGCTAACAAAACCCAATTAACAAGCAGAGTTTACAAAATGTAAACATTATTTGGTGTGGAAGTACTGAAACTGAAATTAATCATAGCATCTGCACGATGCAGGAGACAGTCATTTGGCTTGTTGTGCCTTTGCTGACAATCTGAAGGATCAACATACCTCATTTCCCCTTTTGATGTGCACATTGTTCATTTGCAAATAATATTCAATTCCCCTGTTGAATGGTTCAGGTGAGCTCACCTCCACTACTCAAGCAGTGCATTCTGGATCCTAAAAACTCACTATTAATGTCCTTAGATTGTCACTGTTACTTTTGTCTTAAAAATGTGCCTTTTTGTTCTGGGTTCTTCCACCAATTGAAATTGATTCCTTTTCTCTAACTACTCTGCCCGGATGGCTCATGATTTAGAATACCAAAATTAATTCTCTTCATAACTTTGACATTGTCTTAAGATCATATCAACACCATGGAAGTAATGTGATTTAAACAATAGTTAAAAGAATTCAGAGTGCTATTTCAAATACATGTAAATTAAAGTATCCAAACTATGTTTCTCCCAAATAATGTGCCCAAATAATATCCATTTCCAAACATGTTGCTCCTTCTCATATACAGTAAGAATACTTTGCCCCAGTATGGGTGGTTTATGCAAATAGAAAAGTTATCTTAGGAAATGTCTCTCTCAATTGTCATTTTTGATGTTTGTCCCGACTGTCTTGGCGAGGTCATTGGAGGAATTCCATATTTTGGAAGGTATTTGTCAATTCAAGGTTTTTGACAAGATTTGTACCTTGGCTTGTTGCTGAGTTGCTCGCTGAGCTGGTAAATTTGTTTGCGAACGTTTCGTCACTGTGCTAGGTAACATCATCAGTGCGCCTCTGGTGAATGGTGACAAAATATTTGTGAACAAACTTACCAGCTCAGTGAGTAAATCAACAACCACATATTTGCCAATTTCCTACGGACTTCGAGTAGGATCATAACCAAAAACAATCTTTGGGATTTGTGAAATGGGGTTATTATTAGATTAGAACAGGTGTACACAATCAAGCCTCTATTTTAAAAGTTGTACAGTTTGTCTTAATTGAATTTATATTGTTTCACACAAGTAAATAGTAGGATGAGTGCTGGTAAGGGAGGTTGAAATATGCAAGCTCACTTAGCTTGTTTGTATATTGCACGCACTTAAGCACGCACTGTCATAATTATCCCCTTGTCTGAAATTAGATTCTTGACCCTTTCCTTACTCTGAGATAACACAGTGTGGAGCTGGATGAACACAGCAGGCCAAGCAGCATCTTAGGAGCACAAAAGCTGACATTTCGGGCCTAGACCCTTCATCAAAAAAGGGTTTTTCTGATGAAGGGTCTAGGCCTGAAATGTCAGCTTTTGTGCTCCTAAGATGTTGCTTGGCATGCTGTGTTCATCCAGCTCCACACTTATCTCAGATTCTCCAGCACCTGCAGTTCCTATTGTCTTTTTTTCCTTCCTCTGTCCAGTTTGTTACTTGTTCTGTAACTTTAGTGATGTCTCCTGAGCAACCCTATCCCAACTAGTTTAATGTCCTTGTGACTACTATTTGACACTTTCACTAAGATCCTGATCCAAATGAAGTCTATGTCCATGCCTTTTTATCCAAATAGTGATGCCAATGCCTTGTGAAATGAAACCCCTCTTTCCCACATATCCCTTTTTGTCACGGGTTTACTTCCCTAATGTTCTTCTGTCTTCACCAATTTGCATGTTGCTCAGGTAATAATCCAGTAGTTAGAACTCTTGAGGTCCTCTTCTTTAGTTTTGTCCCTAATCCTGATATTCCCCAAACAAGTTCTTTTGCTTATGTTGTTGGCAATACTCTTGCCTATATTGTTGGCCACGCTTCATATCCTTTCAAGCCAGTTTGAGATTTTTCCTTATTTTGGCACCAGTCAGGCAATGCACAATGTGGGATTCTTGATCCTGCTTAAAAAGGATGCTGTCTGTATCTCTAATTACAGTATCCCCTTCCACTATTTTTCATTTTGCTCCTTCAACTTAAGTAGATTCCTGTGCTGTGGTGCAGTGGCCAATTTGTCTATCCTCCCTACAGTCCTTTCTATCATTGACACAGGGAGCAAGTACTTCATGCTTCTTGGACAAGGTCAAGAACGGAGCTCCTCCAATACCAAATTCAATGCTGTAACATATTTGGATTTCTACAATACATTCAAAATGGCACCACATAAAAGGTTATTGCACACGATAGGATCTCATTATTTTAGGGGTAATATATGAGCATGGATTAAAAAGATTGGTTAGCACACAGAAGAGAGTCAAGATTAAAGGATATTTTCCAGGTTAGAAATGCACATACTAGTGAATTGCAAGATGGATCATTCCTAAGGCCTCCCTTGTTAACCACTTGAAGGGGGCAGAGCATAATGTATTCAAAGTTGCTAATGATGCACAAATAGGTGGAAGGGCATGTTGTGATGAGGATATGAGAAATCTACAAGAGGATATAAATAGTTTGGGCAAACAATTAGCAAATAAGAGCTTAATGTAGGAAATTGTGATGTCATATACTTTGGTAGGCAGAATCAAAAGATATTTTATTGTTTAAATGAATACTCCCAAAAAGGTGTAGCACAGGGATCTGAATGTTGACCTGTATTAAACAATGTATGCAGATGCAGCAAGTAATTAGAAGGCAAATAGAATTTTGGCTTTTATTGCAAGGGGATTGAGTTCAAAAATAGGAAAGTGTTGAAGTTGAATCTGGAGTACTATTTACAGTTTTGGTCCCTGTATTTGAGAGAGTGTGTACTCACATTATAGGCAGTTCAAAAGAGATTCAAAAGGCTAATTCTTGGGATGAAGAGGTTGACATTTCTGAAAAGATTATGCCTTTTAATTATTAGTTTAGAAGAAAAGTATGATCTTGTGGAAACATACAAGATTCTGAGGAGACTTGGCAGGGAGATGTTGAGGCGATGTTTTTATTAACAGGTAAATCTTGAACTGGGGACATACTTGCAGAATAAGAGGGCGCTCATTTAAACCTGAGAGACAAAGGAATTTCTGCTCCTGGAGAACAGTAAATGTGTGAAATCCTCTGCCTCGGTTGTGGAGGCCAGATTACTGAATGTATTTGAAGAGGATGTAGATACTTCTCAATTAGATATTTCAAAAGTTTGAGGAGCTGGGGCAGATCAGTCATGATCTTATTTGACATTAGGGCAGGCTGAGTGGCTCTCCCACTGTCTGTCTGTCTCTCTCGTGTTCTTATAATAATCCGTTTTAGAAAGCAGGAAAGATGCTGTAAATGGAACAGAAGGTGAATAATTCCTTGTACCTGTCCAGAAGTCATTTACATGCCTGGAAATGATGATGGTTGAATGAATAGGTAACTTTTGGAAAGGCAGGTCTAGGCAGTGAGGTTTGTACAACCATTGGAAGGGTCTTGCTTCCGAGATATTGACGTGGCTCTGCTAAATTCCTGTGTGGTTATGAAGATCTGAAGAGTTAGCTGGTTACTATGGTAAAACCCTGTCACGTGATGAAGTTACTGCTGAACGTCTCCAGATTTTTCTCTCTTACGTTTGACGTCATTCGTGAGGTCAAGCAGAGCCCTGTTGTGAAGAAACGGGCTCAGAGCCTACTCTACAGTACGCAGTCAGATATTTGTAGTCTGGGATGGTTCCGATGCCTGGTCCCACACAACAAGCACTTTCCCCAAATGGTGAGAATAATAACGACATCGTTCAGGACAATGGCACCATTATTCCTTTTCGGAAGCACACAGTGAGAGGAGAGCGTTCTTACAGGTAACCGTTTTTGATTTAGATATGGCTGGAGACTGCAGAAGAATGAGGAAATGTAATGGGTTACATAATAAAACTGCATCTGCCTAGATATGGTTAATAGTTTTTATTATTGGTATGTTTTATTGTCTTTTGAAATGGTGTGCCTTATTATTGTGTGGAGTCTATGCACAACAGTAGCATTGATTGGCCCGCTTTTTTTTATGAATGCCCTTGTGCTTTTTCTCCTTCCTTCCTTCCTTCCTTCCTTTCTCCCTCCCGGTTTCTGTTAGTTCTGTATACGCCGCTATTTCGGATAAGAATTATTCTTGTCATTATCGGACTACGCCATTCTAGTTACTGAAGACGAGACACTATTTTCTAAATTAAAAATAGTAAACGGATGAATAGGATACTCCCCAATGAATTTTTAAAGTATGGATTCCCTTGAATTGAGCGGTGGTGGTATTATTGAGCAAACCAGATTGATGGAGCTTGTAAAATTCAGGGGTCTGATTGGTGGATTGCCTGACTGTCGAGGTCACCATGTCATGCATTCAGTGAGATTTCCTCTTGTAGCTGGTTTGTACAAAGAAACTGGACCTTTTGCAACCATTGAGGTAATCTAGGGAAATGAGCAGTAGTTGGAGAATACATTCCAAATTTTGTTTTGGGGGAGGGAAATGTTAAGCCGAACCTTTTTTTAAAATATAGCTGTGAAACAGGACGAACAGAGCTGGTATGATTTCTTCATTAATTGGGAAATTGGGTGGAGATCATTTGCTTTAATAAATCACACATTCTTAAGTTTAGATTTTTGTCAAAGCTTTCATAAATGATCAGTTGCCTGAAAAAGACCTCAGGAATTTGTGTACAACTATGGCTTTTGCTTGGTAGTTGTCTATCTTTAATTATTAAACACACTGTCAGACATTTGGCTTCTAAATATTCTTTGGCTGTATATTAGGCCTAAGACACTCTTTTTGCGTGCATTACTGACTTGAACTTGAATTTTTATTTGATGCATTTAAGTCAGTAATCATTTTAATTTTGGAAAATATTTTGAAATGAATTACTAGCTTTAACAATAATAACTATTTGTAATCACAATACAATGCCTCGCTTAAACTGTTTGCTTTGCTATTTATAAGAACAGTAGAGTATTTTGAATTGCAGTTGTTATGCAAATTTTTAACCAAATAACTAATCTCCATTCAAATTTCCTTTACTGAATGTTCTCACTATGTTGTGTAATCAATATATTCTACAATTCATCTGTAAATATTAATTTATAAATGTGATTAATTGTGAAATTACACACAATTTTTTATAGAAGGCTGTTCTTTTCAAAGTTTCATCAGCTTACTTTAGTTATTTGCAGAATTGACATTGTTGCTTAATTACATAATACAACAGCCAAAATCATAGTTTGTTCCATTGAATGAAACGGAAGTCACCGGAAGTTATAGTTTTATACATGTTACGGTGTATGAGTTTGCTTATGAGCTTTCTGAAATGCCACCTCAAATAGTAATACATACGTAGTTTTATAATGGATGTTGAATATTCTTCTTGTGTTGTGTTTTTGATTTATGCTTCCTCTAGAAATGTAATCCCAAAAATATTGCTAGTTAGTTGATCACTATAATAAAAGGCTATTCTTGGAAAGCAAATCTTTTCAAAGTTTATACCTATTACATTCTCAAAACAAATTGATCAGATTTGAAAATAATTGTCAACAAATATTTTCTGAGAAACAGTAGTGGTCCATAGATAAATAGTCACTGGTGTACTGGTAGCCAAAGATTTTTAGATATCCCATTTAGATGGCATTATGGAATTAAACTTCTTCATTTGCTGTATACAGAATCTAAACAGCCTGGTTGGACACAATTTATCACTCCCTGAAGACATTGAATTTTACCATGCTTTGTTTTCTGAAAATTGTCCAGTCTCTTAATGGAGTGATCTTCCTTCATGTGCATGTTTGGATAGTAAGTGTTGATTCTCCATTCAAAGGAGAAGAGAATTGCAACTGACCCTGGTACTGTTTTTGCTTGATATCCACAATAAAACACTTGTAGCAAGATCATTAGTTATAAATAAGGAACTTAAACCTTTGATTCTGTTCTAACAATCTGAGGTCAATTGTAATATCCCTTTCCAAACCAAAGGAGATCATCAACTTTGGGCAGACTATACTCTGTTCCTGTGGCTCTGCTGTGCAGTACGTTTATAGTCAAGAGATTTTAGATGGAGAGGCCATTCAGCCTATTATGCCTGTGCCAATAATCAAACATCCATCTATTCTAATCCCATTTTCAGCATTTGGCCGGCAGCTTTGTATGCTATGGCTTTTCAAATGCTTATCTAAATAATGCTTATACGTCTTGAAGGTTTCTTCCTCTAACCGCCCCCCCCCCCCCCCCCCCCACCCTTTTAGAACAGTGAGTTGGATGGATGGGAAAAAAAATCCTCAAATCCCTTCTCATTCTCCTGATCCTTACCTTTTTAAAACTCATTCCGATTATTGACCTCTCTATTTTGGGAATGTTTCTGTCAATCAGTCCGGTCTGTGCCTCTGGGACTTTGTACACCTCAATTAGATTTTTCTTGTCGTTCTTGGCCCTAAGGAAAACAACCCCAGACTGTGTAATATCTCCTTGCAGCTCAATCTCTCCAGCCCAGGCCACATGCTGGTCAATCTCTCATGCACCCTCTCTAGTGTAGTTATATCTTTCCTGTGGTGTTGTGATCAAACTTGCTCCACAGGTGGAGAACTGTATGACTAATATGAGATAGGCCAGAATGTGAAATTTTGAGACTCTAGTCAAATGAGGCACAATTATATTATATAGAAGATCAGGTCTAACTGGTGTTTATATCTAAGACGTCCAGTTATATCTGTTCCAGGTGAGTCTGGCTTCATTTTGGTTGTGAATGTAAAAACAAATAGGAGCTTCCAATACCACTTTGACTTGGTAAAATTGAGCATGTATATCAAGAGCCGTACAGCTGAGTATTTAACCTGGTGTATTGAGTTAAGTTGAACCTGCAGTTCTGGGCTGGCATATATGTTTGACACAAGCCGCCTTTTTTTCTGGTCACCTCTTCATCTTTGTTTAGTGTTGAGAGTGGTGATAATCCTTGTTAAAAAGGTGTAGAGCTGGATGAACACAGCAGGCCTAGTAGCATTAGAGGAGCAGGAAACCTGACGTTTCAGGCCTAGATCCTCCTCCAGAAGAAGGCCTGCGGTGTTCATCCAGCTCTACACCTTGTTATCTCAGATTCTCCAGCATCTGCAGTTCCTACTACCTCTGATAATCCTTGTCAATCTTTTTATGCTTTCCCTGGTATCTCCGTAACCTTATTAAGTAGCGTCATCAACTGAACTGTGCTTAGTTCTTGAAGTGCTTTTTGTTTAATTCCTCCTGCCAAAATGAACAATTTATTTTCTCCATTATATCCCTTCTGTCGCACCTTTGTACACTATGGTCACCTAACCTCCTTCCTTTTGTAGTGTCCTTGTGTCCTCTTCCTAACTTAACTCATTTATACAAATTATGGAACATTTGAGGCCCCAGTTCCGATCCTGTGGCATCGCACTCATTACACCTAGATAACCATAAAAATAACTTAGTTGTTTGAACCAAAGTCTTATGTAAATCTTGCAGTTATTTTTAAGAAATGTATTCCTACAGAATGCTTGTTTTGCTTTTCTCATGATCCCTTCTTACATGCATCATTTCTGATGAAGGGCCTAGGCCCAAAATGTCAGCTTTTGTGCTTCTGAGATGCTGCTTGGCCTGCTGTGTTCATTCGGCTCTACAGTTTGTTATCTCGGATTCTCCAGTATCTGTAGTTCCCATTATCTCCTCTCATTATTTGTTTAATTTGTGCCTAGGGTCCTGTTGTGCCTTTATTTTATTTACATACTGATAATTGAAGAAGTATTTTGTCTCACTTCCTCCTACCAAAATGTATGGTGTTCAAATTAAATTCATTTGCTAATTAGCTGTCTATTCTCCAAATGTAGTAATATCTTACCATATTTTATGACAGTCTCCCCCTTCTGTTTGCTGTCCTTTGCCATTTTTTGAAAGTACTTCAGAATTTTTTGATTTAAAAAGTGTTACGACAAGCTGTGTTTCCAGCAGTGATCATCTCTTATGTAATGCCATTTGTTATGATCTAAGTCATGAGTCCACAATGTTTCCCTATTAAAGGATTTCTTGAAGTAGACAAAAATGATCAGTAAATTATGCTGTGTCATTGGCTTTAGTAATAGGGGAATAGTGCACGAGCAAGGTGACATGATCTTGTGTATGACATTTGCTAGACATCATTTAAGATATTGTATCCAGTTCTAGTGCCACATTATAGGAAGAATGTGAAAGCATTGGAGTATGCAGAAGCTGTTTACTACAGTGGTTCCATGGATGAGGAACTTCGGTCATGAGGATAGATTGAATAAGTTGGGACTTCTCTCCTGGAGAAAAGGTTCAGACGAGATCTGGCAGAGGTTTTTGAAATCATGAACGAACTTAATGGGGAGCAATATTTCTGCTTCTAAGGCCTTAGAGATAAAATCTTCTGAGAAAGAAGCAAGGGTAAGTGAGGAAAAATGTTTTGGACCCAACAAGTAGTTTGGGTATGGAATGAATTGTCTGGAAGTGTGATAGAGAGCTTCATTTGAAGCATTCAAAAGGGCACTGCATGTTTAATTGGATAAAAAATATGCAAGGGTACAGGGATAAAGCAGGAGTTTGTAACTAGATAATGAACTGGTGCAGGCATGATGGGCCACATGTCTGTCTACTGTGTAATAATGCACTTCTGATTCTGTTATGTTTCATCTGTCTATTTTTGCTAGGTTTTTTTTACAAACCCTGCAGATTTCAGAGCCATTACTAGTGTAGAATTATTTCTTAATAGCTCAAGTGCAATTTTATTCAAGTTAGATGTCAAAAGAAGTAATCTCTGAATTACACTCAGTTCCAGTGATAGTGAAAATAGGAGAATAAAGCAAATGAATGTATGTTTGGGATGATGGTACAGAAAGAGAATGCTTTTAGATTTCTGGGACATTGGAGCTAGCTCCAGAGGAAAATGCGTCTTGTATAGGTTAGATTGCATCAGAGCTGCAATTCTTTATTCCATTTCTGATCAAGTACTTCCCGACAATGCTTTGTGGACATCATGACATCAGTGCTGCTGCCGTCTCTGATTTGGAATTGAAAAAAAAATTGATCAATTTTGCTTCTAATTTCCACATTGTTCTCACTTTCACCTGGTCTGAGTCTTACCTTTCCTTTCTTGACATCTGTTTCCATTTTGGGGGCAGGCTGACCACTAATCCACAACAAACCTACCAACTGCCACAGTTACTTAAATTATAAAGTCTCATGATCTGCTTTCGGTAAAGATTCCACTTCATTCGCCTACTTTCTGTCACATCTGATCTGATGCTAGTTTTTGCAGTGGCCCTCAATAGTGACCATCTTTTTCCCCCCTCAAATTGAGAATTCCTCTCCACCACAGTTGACAGGGCCTTTAGCCATGTCAAACTTCCCACACTTCTGCCTTCACCTCTTCTCTTCATCCCCACATGAGAGATAAGGTCCCCTTGACCTCACATTCCACTTTACAAACGTTTGATTCCAAAGGATCATTAGCCATTTCTATCACTTTCAGCAGGATTCCACCACCAAACATATTCACCACCTCTCCCTTGTCTGCACCGGACAGGGATCATTCTCTCCAGGGCACCCTGGTCCACTCCCAAAACCCATGTGGCAACTTCACACGCAACAGCAGAAGGTGCACTTCACATCTCATCTACAGTATTCACTGCTCAAATGTGGTCTGCTCTTCAACGGGGAGATGATGCAGACTGAGCCACCATTTTGCAAAACACCTATATTCTGTTGACCAAAAATGACCTTGAGCTTCAGTTGCCTCTCACTTCAGCACTTCATATTCATTGGCGAATGTTTTTGTCTTGGGTCTGCTGTGGTGTTCTAGCAAGGCTCAGCACAAGCTGGAAGAACAGCACATCATTTTTTCTGCTTGGAAACATTGCAGCCTTCAGAAGCCAGCATCAAGTTCAATCATTTTAAAACCTGAACATCATCTTGCACCTACTTTTACCCATCCACATACCAGGCTCTGTTATAACATGGGCTGCTTTCAGCACAGTCAATCCATTTTCACCTGCTTATGATCCACTTTCATCAACATTTTTCTTTCTCCCTGGCTTACTATCATCAACCCCTTTGTTTGCCTAACTGTTGTTCTCTGTGGATTCGACCTGTATCTATCTGCACATTCCTTCCCCCATTTTGGTTGTAAGCTTTTTATGCCAAAGTGCAGATAGATTACAAAGCTGTTTTGGATCCAGTGATGATACTTCACAATTTTTTGTGAATTCCGAAAAAGGGTCACTGGATCCAAAATCTCAACTGTACTTTCTCTTTTCACTGCTGCCAGACCTGCTGAGTTGCTCCAGCAATTTCTGCTTTTGTTTCTTGCTGATCTTCTATGGCACACTTGACAAAGTCACAAACACTAATTTAAATTTATACACAGTAACCCTAAAATTCACTTCTTTCACAATTATTCTGACCCCAACCAAGACCATGCTATTTTTCACGTTAGTCCTACTGCTCTCTCCCAGTAGTCTTTCACCTGACACTCCTCGGATATTAATGCCTGCTTCAAATACCTGTTGAGTTAATTTAACCCACCTCCCAATAACACTAGCTGCCCCTCACAAAAGAAAACTGTCAAGAAAGGAATGGTAAGACTCAGACCAGGTGAAAGTGAGAATGATGTGGAAATTTGAAGCAAAATTGATCATTTTTTTTTTCAATTCCAAATAAGATGGCAGCAGCACTGATGTCATTGATGAACCAGAGAAAGAGTTGTGGGGAAGTACTTGATTAGAATTGGAATAAAGAATGTCCCATGTGGTCCACAAAGACAGGCATAACTGGGGCCCATGTCGGCACTCATAACGACACTTTGGATCTAAAGACTGTGAGAGCAATTCAAGGAGAAACTGCTCAAAGTGAGATGAGCTTGGTAAGGTAGTCAAGGGTGGGCATAATTCGAGCCTTCTCTCCAGGAAGAGGAGAGCCCCAAGACCATTTTGATTGGGAATGGATGTTTTGAAGGATCGAAAGAGGAAGCGGCTGGTGCCCGTGAGCAGGAAATTCTGAAACTTCTGTAAAGCAACAGAAGAATCATGGATATAGGAGGGGAAGGGATTAGGCAAGGGGAGAAGAATTCAAGCCAAAATGGGAAGAGAGAAATTCTTTGGCAAGAACAGGCAGGTTTGTGTATTTCCCATGGTAATCCTGTTCCTGGATTTTGGGGCAATAAAATAGAAGTGAGCTTTGAGGGGTTGGGTGACTGAGCTTGGAAACTGTGGTGGATTAGCAAGCTTAATTTACAAGGGAATATGAGAGGTGCAAGAGTTATGTACTGTAATGGGGGAGTTTAATTTACCAGTGTAAACTACGATAGGGTAAAAGGCAGAGGGGACCAGGAGTTTCTCATTCAGGAAAATTTTTGACAGAAGGGAGGCATTGCTCGACTAGAATAAATCAAAAGCATTGTCGGTGCTGGAAGTCTGCAACAAAAACAGATTGTTGGAGAAGCTCAGCAAGTCTGGCAGCATCTGTGCAGAGAGAAAATTTGAGTCCAGTGATTGATCTTCAGAACTGGCTCTGAAGAACAGTCAGTGGACTCAGCGTTAACTCTGCATTCCAGACCTTTGTTGTTGGGAATGAGATGGGCCAAATCGATCAAGTATCACAGTCACAGAATTGTTATAGCACAGAAGGAGACCATTCAGATTGTTGCATCTGTGTCGGCTCTCCAAATGAGCATCTCATTTTATGCCGTTCTCCTGCCTTTTTCTCGTGAGCTCTTACATTTATTGTTTTGTTTTCAAATAAGTGTCTAATTCTGTTTTGAATGTCTCACTTGAACTTGCCGCTACTGTTAATTGTATTCTAGACCCATATCACTTCTGTAAAAATTTTTTCTCTTACTATTTTTCTGATTCTTTTACTAATTACTGTAAGTACTGCCTCAATCATTTCACGTGTGAGCAATTTCCCTCTATTTACGCAGTTCAGACCTCCCACTGCTTTTGAATTTTTCTATCAAACCAATTCTCAGCCTTTTCCAATGAAAATGGCCACAACTTTCCTCGTCTATCTTCTTTACTGAAATTCCGTATCCCTGAGATAATTCTCATTAACCTCTTTTGTACTTCCTCCAATCTCTTGGCATCTTTTCTAAATTGTTGTGCCCAGAATTGGATGTAATGGTGTAGCTGATGCTGAACTGGTCACTTATGTAAGTTCAATAAAACCACCTTGATTTGCTACAGTATTCCCCTGTTTTAATGACTTGGGCATAGGTACACTAGGTTCCTTTGCTTCTGCACACACCTTTCAGAGTTGTATCTTCTTTGTATTACTTCTCTGATAATCCAGCTGAAATGTAACACTTTTGAAGTTCTGTAGTGTCCTCCTCATGGTTTTTAGAGCTTTCAAATTTTGTATCATCTACAAATTTTGAAATTTGGACCCACACGCTAAGATCAACATCATTGTTATAAATTAGGAAAACCAAAGGCCCCTGGGGAACTCCAGTACAAACTTTTCTCCAAACCCCAACCCTCTCACCCTAGCTTGATCCAGAGTTTTGAGTTTGTTTTAAGTCTGGTCAATTCATTTGTGTCTGATTATGCCTCTGTGAAGCTGACATTAACAGTGTTTTAAATGCAGAATAACCACCTGCCATTCAACCAATTTTGTATGCATGTTGTCCTTGTCCCTTTTTAATTTTATGATCTCTTAACTTAGCTTGCTAGTCTGTGTAATACTGTTAATGTGCCCCTCTGAAAGCCCTTGTGTGTAACTTCAATATCATTACCCTCGCTAAACCTGTCAACAGTCTATTTGATAAGATCCTAAGTTAGTCAAATATGATTTCCTGTACATCTGTCGTGGCTTTCCTTTATATCTCACTTGTTCGTGTGGTTATTAATTTTGCCCTGACATTTTTTTTTGGTAAGCTTCTTCACTACTGAGGTTAAACTGACTGGCTTGTAATTACTTGGCCTACCCATCTTTTCTTTGAACAAAGACACAATTTATTTTAGCACTACCTCTAACAGTTTGACAAAGACTGAAAAGTAATTGCCATGTGTCTGCAGTTTTCACACACTAAAGACCACATGTTTTATTTTTACTGTAATTTCTGATGATGGACTGAATTGGGTAAAGGATTATTTTATAAACAAATAACTAAGGAAATTTTGTATTTTTTTTTAATTACAGAAATGTACTGCACCGTTTACATTGTTGCTTTGTTCAAGTGTTGGGGAAACTTTGCAGACCCGGGATGTGTATACAAAATTAGATTTGGCTGGCAACAAGTAACTGATCATTTTAGGTAGTTGCGTCCATTCATGGATACCAATTGTTATCAGCCCGACAACACTATCTGATTTGCTCCTGGGTAGCTAAATAGATTTTGGGTGCGAGCAATGTCAGCCTTCTGACTGCTTTTAGTTCCTCCTTTTTAAAACAGGTTGGACAACTCCAACCAGAATGTTCTGAATGAATTTGCCACAATATCGAAGCAGTCAAATCGCTACAAAGGCAAGCTGGTACCAATGCAAAACAATCTGAACTTTATTAGGAAATCAGTTACAATAGCTTTTACTACACAACAATACTATGTCTAATCCTATTCAATCCCTGTAAGCTTACAATACTTCTGGAGTCTCTTGTAGATTTGTGTAACCCTGCTCTTGCCCACTTGCTCTCTTGAGCATGCTCCAGCCTGGTCTCCTCAGAAGGTCTGAGAGATTAAGAGAGTGGTCTGCAGGTGAACCCTGTTTCATACCTTTTTTGGATGGTTTTCTGGCACTTTCTATGGTTTTAGCTAGTCA
The DNA here is from genome assembly GCF_030684315.1 of Stegostoma tigrinum. Classification (NCBI taxonomy): domain Eukaryota; kingdom Metazoa; phylum Chordata; class Chondrichthyes; order Orectolobiformes; family Stegostomatidae; genus Stegostoma; species Stegostoma tigrinum. Next base: position 72,742,589 of record NC_081358.1, on the reverse strand, counting down.
GGAAGACTTGCATTAGTTTGAAACAGTGTCAGTCATTTGGATGGCATGTTACTGTTTGTTTCCTTATGTAGCAGGGCCTGGTGGTTTTCTGTCTAGGCCCTTGTTTGTTTGGGGAGATAAGTTGCTTGGGATCTATCTCCAGGATAACACTTGCCTTTTAAATTATGCTAACATTATTAGCGCATGGGTATTTTCCCTGTCTGGTCTGTGGGTTTTGTGACTTTAGAATTTTACTTGGTCAGTGTACCCAGCGTCCCTTACAGTTTGGCCAAGTTAATAATCTGGCTGTTTTAGCAGCTAGGAGGCTGCTATAGTGCTGAAAGGGAAGGTGATGCCTTTCTCTAGGAAAGTAGTTAAAGTCTGAACAAAACTTGTTTATTCCCCCACCCCCCCGCCCCCAAAAATGTCACCAGTTGATACAAACTTATTTTTAACCTATAGGTCAGAGACTTCATAATTTGAAAAGCAGTCATATTGTGCCTCCTGTGAAGAAGAGAACAAATCTGAAGGTGGGTGGGGGGTGGAAATCAGAACTGAAGGACTTGGGGAAATAAAAGGAATATGCCATCAAATTCTGAGGACTGATGCCACTGCAGAAATTTCCTGTATTTTCTCCCTCTATCCAAAACACCAATCTTTTTAAAAAGAATATTGACTGTATGTTGAAGTGAAAGGGGTGTTAGAGTTTTAACTATTAGCTGTTATCCATGAACTATCAATTCATAGATGTCCTTTTATAGTTAGAATCTATTTCTTGGTTTAAAACTTTTTCTTGTGAAGTATAGAAACCTTGTCCATGTTTTCTGTTAACCTCAGTATATATGACATCTAAATTGGAAATTTTACATAGTTTGATAAAATCTTTAACTTTTGAGATGACCTGCAAATAGTGGGTCTTGATTTCCAGCACACTACCCTGGTGAGGCATAACAACTTATTCCTCCAGAAATACTGACGGCAGTCTCCCTCAGTATGTATCTTGTCAACATTAAGTACAGACAGTCTATCCAAAATTACCGTCTTATCAATTTTAAGCCCTTTCTAGTGATTGAATTTCCTCTTCTTTCGCCAGGCCCAAGCTAGCAAATGCTTCCTTGCTCAAGGTAGACACAGAGTATTCATTTAAAAGCTCAGCTGTACATTTTACAGGGAAACATTTTGTAAGATTCTTTGTAATAAAACATATTTGAAAATGGAAAAGGGCAAGGAATCAGCCAGGAGGGAGCAGACCTCAAAGGGATGAGAATGGGTCTGGGTATCCGAGGATGACTGGCAAAACAGTAACTTGATTGTGGACTCCCTTCGTGGGTTATTTCTCACACAGGTTGGCATATTCATACAAAGTGTAAAGGTAGGACAAACAAATCCAGAGACCCCTACGTGATAGATTAAGTGTGGGGGCGTGGTGACAGTGGGCTGGTGAATAATACAACTACAATCTAAGTTGAATCTTAGAAGGTTGAGGGGAAAGTGAAAAACTAAATTTGGAAAAGCTAAATAAGAAAGGCAAAGAAAGCATGAAAATAAATTGGCAGCTAACATAAAAGGGAACATCTTTTATTGGCATACAATGAACCTCCATTACAAATATGGATAAAAGAAACACTAAGAGGTGAGGTGACAATAACCACTCGACATCAAGACAGCATTCAACTGAGCTTGATTTCAAACAGCCCTAGCAAAACTGATCCCAATGAGAGCCACGGCTAGCTTATTGTTGGTTACAGAAATTTCTGAGCAAGATCCTAGACACGAAGCATCTTGGGAATTTTACATAGTTTGATAAAATCTTTAACTTAAGACGAGCTGCAAATAGTAGGTCTTGGTTTCTAGCACACTACCCTAGTGAGGCAAACAACTTACTTCTGTCAGTATTTCTGGAGGAAGCTCCTCTGATGCTGCTTGGCCTGCCGTGTTCATCCAGTTCTACACCTTGTTGACAAAGAAGTTGGTTGTGCTTGTTGGAGGTCAACTATTTCACTCCTGCGTATCGCTGCAGTAACACCTAAGAATTATTTGGTCAAACTATTTTTCAGCTGTTTCATCAAATGAATTCTTTGTTTTAATAAGGTCAGAAGTCAAGAAATTTGTTCATGCAGTGTTCAGTGACATTTGTGATTCCTCGGCTACTGATGCAGTCAATGTTTGAGGGCAGCAAAAACTGATAATTTTAAGGCTTCTGATAAGTGGCAGACAACATTCATGCTACACCAGTGCCATTTAATGACCGTCACTGGCAAGAAAACATTGAGCCATCTCCCCACAGCATTCAGTGTCATAATGAACACTGAAGCTAGTGTCATCAACATCTTGGCGATTATCTTTGACCAGAAACTAATTTGGACATATCAACTGTATGACAACAGAAGATCTAAGTTCTGCAGCAATTTAGTTTACTTTCCAAATCGCAAGCAGTGTTCATCATTCATAATAAACAATTTAGGAGTGTGATGGAATGTTTTCCACATGTCTGGATAAACTAGGCTCCAAAGCTCAACACCATCCAAGACAAAGCATCCTATTTGATTTGCACCCATCTCCCACCTTTTATTACTCACTCATTCCACCAATGAATCATGGTGGTAGCTGTGCGTATTTGCTGTAAGATACTGCAAATTGCCAGAGAGCATCTTACAAGCCTGTGATTTGTAGTCCTAGAAAGTAGAGGGCAGAAAATGAATGGGTGCACCACTGTCCTGCAAGTTCCCTTCCAAGCAACACCATCCTGATTTGGAACTATATCGCTGTTCCTTCAGTGTAACTGGGTAAAAATTGTGCAACTCCTGTACTAAAAGCGCTGAGAGTGTACCTACATCAGCTGCAGTAGTTCAAGAAGACAACTCACCACCACATTCTCTAGGGCATTTATGTTCAGCTGGCTAGTGACTCCCACATTTTATGAAAGAGTTTTTAAAGAAGTTTTGCTTCTTAAAAAAAAGCCTAGAAACAGGGCTGATTTTAATGATCATAAATAAACATGGAGACAGAGGGCGTAGCTGTCATAGTCAATGAGTATTTTGCATCTACTTTTACGAAGGAAGAAGTTGCTAAGCAAGTCCTGATGAGGGAGGAGGTAATTCAGACTCTTGAAGGTTTTAAAACCTATCAGCAGGAGATATTGGTAGGCTGCCTCCTTTTTAAAATTAACAAGAACCAGGATGGGATGCAACCAAGGAACGTGAGTGAATTATGAAGGCTATGGCAATGTTTTCGAGTCTCCGATGGTACCAGAGAATTAAAAAATTGCAGAAGTTAAGTCCTTGCTTGTAAAAGAATGTAATAAGCCTGACAACTAGGCAACCAATTTAAGCTTATTTGGGAAGCTTCAAAAAAAATGATAATGCAGGTACTGTTGAGGAAAATGAGGGTTAATTTCCAAAGGGCATATTATGCTTAACTAGCTAGTTGGAGATGATTTTGGTCAGAGAACTGATGGATATAGTGTGGTATATGAATATACAAAAAGCATTTAATGAAATTCTGAAAAGTAGACTTGGAAGAAAAATTCAAGCTCGTGGATTAAATAGAATGGCAGAAACATGGATACAAAATTGACTGTCAGGGAACACAGCAGAATAGTTAATTTATAGATTGTAACAGCACAAATAGTGGAATGCCCCGGGGTACAAGCACAAGCACAAAATATGTTGATGATCGAAACTTTGGAAAACTGCGAACAGTGTAGAAGTTCAAAAGGATATGTAAAATTTGTGAAATAGCAGGCAGCCAAGTGGCGGGTGAAACTTAATGCAAATCAGTGTGAGGTGCATCATTTCAGGAGAATTTGGAGACAAGCTGTAATTCTAAGTGGGGTTCAGGAACAGAGAGACCCGTGTATAATCATTGAAGGTGGCAGAACAAGTTGACTGTGTAGTTAATAAAGTATACAACTTCCTTGGCTTTATTAACAAGGATGTGGTGTACAAAAGTTGTGTGTGGCAACAGGCCCTTTGGCCCAACAAGTCCCTCAGATCATCCCACCCAGACCCATCCTGCATAACCCACTTAATTGACACATCCCTAAATACTACGGGCAATTTAGCATGGCCAATCCAGCTAGTCTGCGCATCTTTGGACTGTGGGAGGAAACTGGAGCACCAGGTGGAAACCCACGCAGACACTGAGAATGTCTGTGTGGAGTTTGCACAGTCACTCGAGGGTGGAGTTGAACCCAGCTCCCTGGCTCTGTGAGGCAGCAGTGCTAACCACTGAGCCACTGTGCTGCCTGTGGTTGTACCAGCCACCTCTGGCAGCTCATTCCATACACGCACCACCCTTTGTTGCCCCTTAGATCCATTTTTTAAATCTTTCACTTTAAACTTATGCCCTGTAGTTTCAGACTCCCCTGACTTGGGGGGAAAAGACAGAACATAGAACAATACAGCGCAGAACAGGCCCTTCGGCCCTCAATGTTGCGCCAACCTGTGAACTAATCTAAGCCGATCCACCTACACTATCTCATCATCCATATGCTTATCCAAGGATTATTTAAATTCCGCTAATGTGGCTGAGTTAACCATATTGGCAGGCAGGGCATTCCATGCCCTTACCACTCTGAGTAAAAAACCTGCCTCTGACACCTGTCTTAAATCTATCACACCTCAATTAGCAGCTATGCCCCCTCGTACAAGCTGATATCATCATCCTAGGAAAAAGACTCTCCCTGTCCACCCTATCTGATCATCAAGACCTTGACTATTCACCCTATTCTTGACCCTCCTGATGTTATAACCTTCTATAAGATCACTCATCAGCCTACAACATGCCAGGGAAAATAGTCCCAACATATTCAACCACTATAGCTTAAACCCTCCAACCCTGGCAATGCCTCGTGAGCCTTGAAAGAGGGCAGAAAAGATTTACAACATCTTGCCTGTTGCAGGGAGATCAGAATTGAATAGTAGTCAAAATATGACCTAACTCCTATACTCAATGCACTGACCAGTTCTGGCAAGCATACTCAATACTGCCATCACCACCCTGTCTGCCTGCATCTCCACTTTGGAGAAACTATGAATCAACACTCCAAGGTTTCTTTGTTTAGCAACACTCCCCAGACCTTACCATTTAAATCTATACATGCTGTCCTGATTTGTCCTACATAAGTGCAGTACCTTGTATTTGTCTAAATTGAGGTTGGTTGGCTTGCCGAGCTGGTCTGCTCGCAGACGTTTCATTACCATGTTGGGTAACACACTCAGTGCAGCCTCTGATGAAGTGGGTTTTTCTGCCTGGTTTTTAAACTCCGGGGTCTGTTGCGGTGGATTGCCTCACTTCCGGGTTTCCTCCATAGTGGAATGTATATGGGGTTGAGTTCAATGTGTTTATTAATAGCATGCTTCGTGGAGTGCCATGCTTTCAGGAATCCTCATGCTTGTCTCTGCCTAGCCTGTCCCAGGGTCTTGGTGTTGTCCCAGTCAAAGTCGTGGTTCTCCTTGTCCATGTGGATTGAGATAGTGAATATTAGTCGTGCCTTTTTGTAGCCAGTTGGTGTTCGTGTACTCCTTGTTAGTTTCCATTCTGTTTGTCCAACGTAGTGTTTCTTGCAGTCTTTGCAGGGAATCTTCTAGACGACATCAGTCCTGTCCATAGCGGGGAGCGGGTCTTTAGTTCGGGTGAGCACTTGTTGTAGGGTTGATGTGGGCTTGTGTGCCAGTCTGATGTCCAGTGGTTGTAGAAGTCCTGTGGTGAGTTCTGATGTGTTCCTGATGTAGGGTAGTGTGATGAATGTGTTGGGGCATGTAGAATCTTTCCGATGCTGTTCTTGTAGGCATTTCCTGACCCAGTTCTATGGATATCCATTACCTTTTCCAAGTGCTCAAGGATATTCCTTCTCCTCTTTACCGTAGTTCCGTGTTGCTGCAGTGTGTTGTGCCCTTTTTTTGGCAACAACACAACAATGAGAAAAGGCAGTGGACCCAGCAATAATCCTTGTGGCACGTCGCCAGCCACAGGCCTCCAGCCTGTAAAGCAACTGTCTGTCTCTTACGTTACCTGGCAATTTTTTGACCAGATGGCTAATTTTTCCTGTATTCCATTTGATCTAACCTTGCTAACCAGTCTGCTATGTGGAACCCTGTTGAACCCCTTACTGAAATCCATAATGGTCACTTCACTGCTCTGTCTTCGTCAATTTTCTTTGTCACTTCAAAAAAACTCAATCAAGTTAGAGAGTCACGATTTCCCATACAAAGCCATGTTGACTATCCCTAATCAGTTTTTGCCTTTCCAGCTACATGTAAATCCTGTCCCTCAGAATCCCGTACAACAACTTGTCTACCACCTGACGTCAGGCTTACCAGTCTAACGTTCCTGGCTTTTCCTTACCACCTTTTTAAAATGGTGGCACTATGTTAGCCAACCACCAGTTTTCTGGAACCAGACCTGTGGTTATTGATGATGCAGATACCTCCACAAAGGGCCTAGCAATCACTTCCCTGGCTTTCCACAAGGCTTTGGGGTACACTGATCAGGTCCTGAGGATTTATCCACCTTTATGCGTAAAGATATCTGGTGCTACCACTTCTAAGTGGACATTTTTCAAGATATTTATTTCTGAATTTCCTAACTTTCATATTCTTCCCCACAGTTAATACTGGTTTAGTATCTTGTCCCATTTCCTGTGGTTCCACACTTAAGCAACCTTCCTGATGTTTTAGGGGGCCCAATTCTCTCCCTGCTCATTTTTGTCCTTGATGTATTTGTAGAATCCCTTTTAGTTTTCTCCTTAACCTTATCTGTCAAAGCTATCCCGTATCCCCATTTCATCCTCATGATTTCCCTCTTGAGTGTGAACTCATAAGTTTGTTAATTCTGAATAACGCACAAGTTTTTTTTATATTATCTCTCTTGCATCTGAGCTTTTTTTCTGTATTTTTTTTAGTTCTGACTCAGAGGAGTAACACTCGATTTATGTTCTTATACATCCCATTTGTCGTTTTAGGACTTGCTTGCTGCATCAGACAAATTGACTGTCCCCAATGTTCCAAACACTGGAAGTGGGTGGAGGAAGCGAATGGCAGAATGCAGATTTTCTTTAACTTGATAAAGAGGAGTTTTATTTATCTTAATTATAGAGAATTTTTTTTTCTAGTCAAAATATTTTTGAATTCTTGCTGTGCCCCCTTAATTGGGTTGACATTTTTAGCAACGGTTTCATCCAGTTGGCGAATTACAAAGTGATTGCAGACTTCATGGCTGCACCCAAAAGAGGAATGTTTAATCTTAATAAAAATAGATCCTTTTTGTTAAGATATTTAGCACTAAATACCAGCATTTGGGTTTTGTGGTGGAAGTGCTCCATTGATAACTGTTGGAGTACGCAATTTAACATTGCAAAAAAACTCTCTGCCTGGATTTATTTTGGTTTTGATTAAATATTTAGTTTTCAGGCACTAACTTCTTATGGCACCTTTGGCAAGCTTTGTAAGATCTCAATATTTGATTGAAATGATAATTAAAACCTTCTACGAACATGGTATTTGAGTCCCAAAGTCACACAAATCTGAAGTAGGAGATGTGTCGTCAAAACTCCAAAACAAAATCCTTTATTTGTCTGCTTTTTAGTGTTTCTGGAGTTATTTTTTTACAGTTGCTGACCAGAAATTCACCATTTCATATGTGCCCCTCCCTTTTTATCATATCATATTATACCACTTACTTTGTATTTGGTGGGGGAATCAATTTTTAACCTTTTTTTGATAAAAATAAATAGCAAAATGGCAGGCTTTTGACCACAGCCTCCACATTAGTATTACTGATCACATGAACACATCAATCCACTGCAACTTTCACAGGCCTGACAGGGACACTAGGCTACAAATCGTAGAACAAACCAACTCATTGACTTATGCAGTGGATAGGATCCGATGGGACACTGACAGCTCAAAATATTGCAAAACTATATATAACTCCCAATATTGCAAAACTATATATAACTCCCAATTCTATACTTGCATATAACCCACTCTTAGTGCAACTTATTACTTTCTCCAATAATGTATTTCCTTTAAAATAGTAAAATTAGCAATATTATTTGACATTTTGTCAAAAAACTTTGAATGTCCATTTGTATCATATTCACTATATTTCTCTGCCCATCATTTCTGCCATTCCCTCTAAGGCAACCTCAGGTCTGTTATGCAAAATGTTCATTCTGAAATTTAATTTGGCTGCTTTATAAATGTATTTTAATCAAATAACTATTTAACTTCTGTTATAATTTCAGTTATAATTAAAGGTTCTAAAATGTTGAGTGGATGACAGTGTTCTAATTTTACTAGAAGAGTTTGGTTAGTTCTGGAGCACAAGTCTTCAGTACTATTGTTGGAATGTTTTCAGGACCCATAGCCCTTGCAGTATCCAGTGCCTCCAACCATTTCTTGATATCGCGTGTAATAAATTGATTTGGACAAAGATTGTTATTTGATGCTGGATACCACTGGAGAAGTCTGAGACGGATCACTTACTCAGCACGTCTGCTGAAGATTACTGCAAATGTTATCTTTTGCACTAATGTGTTGGCTCTTCCATCGTTGAGGATGGGGATATTTGTGGAGCCACTGCCGCCTCTGGTGAGTTGTTTAATTGTCCACCCCCATTCATGACTGGATATACAGGACTGCAGAGCTCAGATCTGATCAGATGGTTGTGCGACCACTTAGCTTTGTCTATTACATGCTTACATGGTTTGGCATGCATATAGCCATGTTTGGTAGCTTCGTCAGGCTGATACCTGCCTCCTGCTGCTGCAATTTCCATTGAACCAGGATTGATCCCCTGGCTTGAGAGTAATGATTGTGAGAGGGGAATTGCTGGGCCATGACATTTCAGACTGTGTTTGAGTAGTTCTCCTGTTGATGGTCCATGATAGCTGATGGTTGCCCAGTCTTGAATTGCCAAATCTGTTCAAAGTCTGTCCCATTTTAACATGATAGTGCCACATAACATGGGGGGGCATTCTGAATGTGGAGTTTGTCTCCACGGGGACTGTGCATTGACCATTCTTACTGATACAGATAATTCTCTTATAATGCAATAGTTACATATTTGTATGACCTTAGTTACATATTTGTATGACCTTATGCTATTGAAAGTCACCATACCTGTAGAAAGTTTGCATTATCCAAACAGAGCTCACTATTCATCAGTCAAGTTACAGCCGATTTATGTTAATGAAACGCACATTATAGCAGAACTACCTGTACTGTCATGGGCAGCTGCATCTGCAGCTGGCAAAGATGAGGTCATGTGTATTTTTTCCCCTGTATAGGGATCCTCGCCACTTGCTGCAAATCCAACCGAGTCCAGGACTTGAATGTAGTACTGTTGCCAAACCATTCTTGATGGTGGACATTGGAATCCCCCCATCAAGAGTACATTTTGCACCCTTACCAGCATCAGTGCTTCCACCCAAGCGCTATTCAACATGGAGTACTGATTCATTAGGTATGGTATGTGGTAATCAGCAGGAGGTTTCCTTGCCGATGTTCAACCTGAAGCCATGACACTTTGGAATCAATGTTGAGGACTCCCAGGTCAAGTTCCTCCTGACTCTGAATACCACTGCGCTACCACTTCTGGTGAGTCTGTCTTGTTGATGGGGCAGGACATACCCAGGATGGGACATCTGTGAGATATGATTCTGAAAGTATGACTGACTGTGTAAAGTTATTACTTGAGTAGTCTGTGAGACAGTTCTTTCAAATTTGGCACTAGCCCCCAGATGTTAGTGAGGGTCATCTTTTTGCGGATTTAATTTCTTCATTGAGGTTTTGTAGCAATTAGTGCAATTGAGTGGCTTCTTCAATCATTTCAGAGGGCAGTTAAAAGTCACTCACAATGCTGTAGATCTAGAGTCGCATGTTGTCAAACCCTGAAGGACGTTAGTGAGCTGTATAGGTTTTTCTGATGATTGACAATGGTTACATGGTCATCAGTGGATTCTTAATTCCAGAAATTTTTATTGAATTCAAGTTCCACCGTCTGCCATGCCAGGATTCAAACCCAGGTCCCCAGAACAGTAGTTAAGTTTCTGGATTTATAGTCTAGCAGAAATACCACCAAGCTGTTCCTTCCTGTAGCAATAGTATTAATGATTCTTGGAGTACAAGGAGGCAGTGTTGTAGTACAGTGGTGGCATCCCTACCTTTTGAGACAGGAGGTTCGGGTTCATGTCCCGCGTGCCCCAGGGGTGTGTTAGTAATCCTCGAGCGTGTTGTTTAGAAAACATTTGGAACTGGAGAGTAACATTTATTGAAGCTCAAGCATGGAAAGGCATCTGATTTTGTATATCCCGCACCAATTAGTATGTAAAGGAGCTTCCAGCAAAGGACTTACTTACTGTTTAATTCCTTCAAAACTAAAAATTCCAACTGAATAAAATGTAGCTGGTGATAAAATTACAAAATACAGGGATGAACTTGGATAACAAATAATTCAGCAAATCTGATGATGCTGTGCTTTTTTTTTGGACAAAAGAATTCTCATCTGTGAAAATAAATCAGCCAGTTGTGATGTGCAAATGAGTGTCAATCAATTTTCACTGATATGTCGTGAAGAAATGGGCATAATAATGCTTGTTTGTGATCTTTGAAATATGAATACCTAACGGACTGAATAATCTTTTCATTCCATTGGAAAATCATTATTGTGAAAGTTAAAACCTCTTGGAAAATGCAAGATAATACACTTATTCAGCTTTTAACTGGATGAATACTGCTTTCTTAAACAATTTTGATGCAGTGTCTCTTGCCATCTGTCATTTGTGATGCAGCAAAATGTTGCTTTGCAATTTTTTAACACTTTTTTATCTATTTCCCAGTTGAGTGAAAGTCGTTGGGAAGCTAAGAGTAGACAAATGATGATAAACAAATTGATGCAGATTATGTTGAACATATTTAATTCACTATTAACTTTGTATTATAAAATTATTTTTCAGCTGGGGAATGGCCGTTAATGTGTATTCGACATCAGTAACTAGTGAGAACATGAGCAGGCATGACATTATGGCCTGGATAAATGACACAGTATGTTTAAACTACACAAAAATTGAACAGCTTTGCTCAGGTAAGAGTGAAATCTCTTAAAGAAATCCCATTTTAAATATGCTTTTTGTCTTATATGGTGGTAGTAAGCTCAACATTTACAGGTTGTTACGTGTGGTCTCTGACAATTATTTTGTAATGGGTGAAGCATGCTAATCAATGGGTAAAATGCTAATCATTGAGCTTTGTTTAGGAATTATTTAATGTTGACGTATTTGGAATATTCAAAGAATGTTACTCACATGAATATATATTCATAAATTTATTGCTCACTCTTGGTATAGTTAAATTGCATGTTAAACCTTGGTGCAAAATGGAAATCATTGAATCTAGAGGTTGACAGTATTAGACAAGAACTTTCAAAAGTTGATTGGGGATGGATATTAACAGGTAATGGGAAGCCTTCAAAAATGGGACCACAAGAGTCCAGAAACAATGTTTTCTTGTTGGTAGGTGTAGGGAATGCTACATGACGAGAGGAATTGAGATTTTTGCCAAGAATAAAAAGGAAACACATGTCGGGTATAGACAACAGGGGTCGAGCGAATCCCTAGAAGAGTGGTAAAGGCAGTAGAAGTATACTTGAGAGAAATTAGGAGTGCAGAAAGGGGATGTGAGATGCCTTTGGCACGTAGAGTTAAGGAGAATCCTAGGAGATTCTAAAAACACATTAAGGACAAAGGATTAACTGTGGACAGAATATGGCCCCTTTAAAGATCACAAGGCCGTCAACGTGTGGAACCGCAGGAGATGGGGAAGATACCAATACAGTATTTTGCATCTGTGTTTACTGTGGAGAAGGATATGGAAGATCGAGAACTTGGGGAAATAAATAGCAACATCTTGAAAATGTCCAAGTTACAGAGGAGGGGTAGCTGAAAATTTTAAAGGCATAAAAATGGATAAATACCTGGAATCTGATCGAGTATACCCTAGAATTCTGAGAAATGAGGGAAGTAATTGCTGGCACCCTTGCTGAGATATTTGTATCATCAATAGCCACAAGTGAGATGCCAGAAGACTGAAGATTGACTAATGTTGTGCCGCTATTTAACAAAGGTGGTAAGGAAAAGCCAGGGAACTATGGACCAGTGAGCCTGACAACAGAGGTGGCCAAGTTGTTGGAGCGGTTCCAGAGGAACAGTGTTTACATGTATTTGGAAAAGCAAGAACTGACTTAGGGATACTCAACATGGCTTTGTGTGTAGGAAATTGTCTCACTAACTTAGAGTCATAATTGTAGATTTGTACAGCATGGAAACAAGTCCTTTGGCCCAACTCATGCCAACCAGATATCCTAAATTAATCTAATCCCATTTGCCAGCATTTGGCCCATATCATTCCACACCCTTTCTATTCATATATGCATCAAAATGCTTTTTCTGTATTGTAATTATGCCATACCCCACCACATCCTCTGGAAGTTCATTGCGTTCACACACCACCCTCTGCGTGGAAAAAGTTGACCCTTCGATCCTTTTTTTAAATCTTTCCCTGCTCACCTTAAACCTATGCTGTCCAGTTTTGGACACAGCGATTCTGGGGGGAAAGACCTTGGCTATCCGCCCTATCTTCGCCCCTCATGACCTTAAACCTGTATAAGATCACCCCTCAGCCTCCAATGCTCTAAGGGAAAATAGCCGCAGCCTGTTCAAGCTCTCCAACCCTGGCAGCATCCTTGTAAATCTTTTCTGAACCCTTTGAAGTTTCCTATTGTCATTCCTATGACAAAGAGACCAAAACTGGACAAAGTATTCCAAAAGTGGCCTGACCAGTGTCTTGTACAGTCACACAATTGCTGTCAATGTACTGACCGATTAAAGGCAAGCAGACCAAACGCCACCTTTGCTATCCTGTCTGCCTGCATGTTCACTTTCAAGAAACTATGAACCTGTATTCCAAGATCTTTGTTCAGCAGTACTCCCCAGGACCTTAGCATTAAGTGTATAAGCCCTGTTCTGATTTGCCCTTCCAAAAAATGCAGTAACTCAAGTTTATCTAAATTAAACTCCATCTGCCATTCCTTGGCCCACCTGCCCATCTGATCAAGGACCTATTTGACTCTACCTCCAATTTTGGTCTCATCTGCAAACTTACTAACCATACTTCCTATGTTCACATCCAAATCATTTATATGACTCATGAAAAGCAGTTGTTTGAGTTTTTTGTAGAAGTGGTGAAGAAGATTGATAATGTCAGCGGTGGATGTTTATCAGTATGAACTTCAATAAGGCATTCGACAAGGTTCCGTGACTGGTTAGCAAGGTTAGATCATATGGAACACTAGTCATTGGATACACAACTGTCTCACAAGTATGAGACAGAGGGTGGTGCTGGAGGGTTGCTTTCTAGATTGGAGGCCTGTGACCCGTGGTATGCACGAGGGTCAGTGCTGGGTCCACTTTTTTCTCATTTATATAAATGACTTGAATTTGAACGTATGGTTGGTAAGTTTGCAGGTGACACAAAAATTGGTGTGGTGGACAGCTAAGCAGTTTACCTCCGAGTACAATGGGACCTTAATCAAATGGATCGACAGACTGAGCAGTGGCAGATGGAGTTTAATTCGGATAAATGTGAGGTGCACGTTTTGGATTGTCAAATCAGGGTATGACTTGTATGTTTAATTGTAACTGGGAGTGTTGCTGAGCAAAGGGACCTTGGAGCACAGGTTCATAGTTCCTTGAAAGTGGAGACAGGATAGTGAAGATAAAAACCAAAAGAACTATGGATGCTGTAAATCGGGAACAAAAACAAAGGTGCTGGAAAAGCCCAGCAAGTCTGGCGGCATCTGTGGAGGAGAAAACAGTGAACACTTCGGGTCCGTGTTCTGAGGAAGGGTCACCGGACCTGAAATGTTAACTCTGTTTTCTCCTTCACAGATGCTGGCAGACCTGCTGAGGATAGTGAAGATGATATTTGGTATGTTTGCCTTTGTCAGTATATTGAGTATAGGAATTGGGAGGTCATGTGGCTGTGCAGGTCATTGGTTCGGCCCCTATTGGAATACTGCATGCAGTTCTGGCCTCTCTGCTTGGAAACATGTTGTGAAACTTGAAAGGTTTCAGAAAAGATCTACGAAGATATTGCCAGGGTTAGTGGGTTTGAGCTATAAGCTGGGGCTATTTTCCCTAGAAAATCGGAGGCTGAGGGGTGACCTTGGTTTATAAATTTATATGGGGAACAAATAAGGTGAATAGTCTTTTCCCTATTTAGGGGAGTCCAGAACGAGAGGACAAATGTTTAAAATGAGAAGGGTAAGATTTTAAAAAGGAATATATGGAGCAGCTTTTTCACTTGGATGATGTTGTATGGAATGAGCTGCCAAAGGAAGTGGTGGAGGCTGGTACAGTTACAACTTTTAAAAGGTATCTGGATGGGTATATGAATAGGAAGGGTTTAGGAGGTGTTTACCCCACACATGGCAAATGGGACTGCAGTAATGGGGGATACCTGGTCAGCATAGACCAGTTGGACCAAAGGGTCTGCCTCCCTGTTGTTCAGCTCTATGACTCTCCGGATCAGACTGTTCAGAACAAAGCAGAATGAGACTCGCTGGTTTTGGTTTGTAGCATTGTGGTGTCTGGTTTCAGTTAAACCTATTCCTACCTGATTTTTTTTTTCCTCCAAATGTTTAAACATTCCAGATAGGGACAGAAAAGCAGTATAAGTGCGAGAATTCTCCTTTGTGTCAGACAATAGTGTTCAAGTGAGCAGTGTAAAAATGGACTGTATAGTGAAACTCAAACTGTGATTTTTTTGAGGAATAGCAACTTTACACAGATTTCCACTGCTGCTTTACTTCCGAAAGAAGGGAGCTCCACATTTGAGAATGCTGCAGATTCGTATTTCCATTCTGACAGTTTTTTCATTGTGCATCAGTCTTTTCACAGCAGTCAGCTTCTGTTTTCAGAAGCTGCAGACAAACAAGAATTATAAAAGACCATATAATGTAAGTGTACTGGGAGGATAGACTGCCGGGTGCGTGGAGGGGGAATTGTAGGGTTTTGTACAAGATAACAAAGATTCAGGTAATTGTTGCAGTGTTTATGGAAATTTGTGGTGAGTCGGGGAAATGGGGTTTGGTGTGGTGGCTGCAGTCAACATTATGATGGGGTTATATTGTGGGTCTCGCAGTAGCCAGCAGGAAATAGAGGAGCAACATGTAAGCAGATAAGGGAAAGAATTAAAAACACGCAGTGGGGTTAGCATTGCTGCCTCTCAGCACCCAGGACCTGGGTTCGATTCCACCCTCTGGTGACTATCTGTGGAGTTTATGCATTCTTCCTGTGTCTGCATGGGTTTCCAATCTGAAGGCACGCATATTAGGTGGATTGACCATGCCAGATTTCCCAACGTGTCCCTGACGAGTAGGCTAAGTGGATGAGTCATGTGAAATGTACGGCTACGTGGATAGAGGTAAGGGGGTGGGTTTGGGTGGGATGTTTTTAAGGTCTTTGTTGACTTGATGGGCCAAGTGGCCTGTTCCATACCATTGGGATTCTATGAACAGAGTTGTTGTGGTGGGTGATTTTTAACTTGGTTAACATTGACAAGGACACCCTAGTGCAAGAGGCTTAGATGGGACAGAATTTGTTTGGTGCATCCCAGAGAATTCTTTTGAAACACTGCGTAAATAGTCGAACTAGGAAGGAGGCCGTGCTAGACCTTTATAATGGGCAATGGAGCCTGGCCAGGTGATCAGAATTTCAGTAGGGAAGCATTTTGGGACCGGTGATCATGTATCATAAGCTTTGAAGATGTGTTATGGCTAGGAATAAGATTGGTCCTCGGGAGAAAATGCTAATTTGGGGAAAGGCTAATTACAATGGTATTAGGCAGGAACTTAAGAAATTAGACAGGAGTGGCTGTTTAAAACAAAATTGGCTTTGCTCTAGGAGGCAAAGGGTGTTTTTCTGACTTAAGGTGCGTGACTTGTGCTCCCCAGGGATGAGTGCTGGAAGCTGTTCATAACATATATATTTGGAGGAAATTTCTCATTAGTAAATTTGCAGGTGACACGAAAATTGGAGTTGTGGATAGTGAAGTAGGATATCAAAGAATATGCAGAGTATAGATCCGTTCCAAAGTTGTGCAGAGAAATGGCAGATGCAGTTTTATCTGGACAAATGAAATGATGCATTTTGGGAGGTCACATGCAAGGCAGAAATATACTATTAATGGCAGGGCCCTTGATGTTATCAAGGAACATTGATATACAAAAGGATCTTTGGGTACAAATCCATAGCTCCCTGAAAGTGGCAACATCCGTGAATAAGGTGGTGAAGAAGGCATTAGGGCATGCTTGCCTTCAGCTGGGTATTCAGTATAAACGTTGGAAAGTTGTGTTCCCGTTGTAAGGCTTTAGTTATGCCACATTTAGACTGTTGCACCCTCCACGTCCATCCTGTAGTGTAGGGCCAGAACTGCATGCTAAAGAGGTTCACCAGGATGTTGCCTGGATTGGAGTGTATTAGCTGTAAGGAGGAGTTGGACAAACTTGAATTATTTTAATGAGACTGTGGGAGGCTGAGGGTGGTCCGTAGCATTATGGCACGCATAAAGCGGATAGTTGGAGTCTTTTTCCCCAAGAGTGGAAAAGTTAAGTATTGCGGGGTGTATGTTGAAGGTGAGAGAGAAAATTTTCAAAGTTTCTTAAAACTTGCACAGAGGGTGATAGATCCTTATAATGCTCTGCCGGGGAGATGGAAGATGCAGGTGAGTTAGTGAAGTTTAAAAGATGTTTAGACAGATGAAGAAGCAGCGAATGGAGAAATATAGACCATGTCCAGAAAGTTGGAATTAGCTTAGAATGGCATCGTCATCAGCATAGACATGGGCCAAAGAACCTGTTCCTGTGATGTACTGTTCTCTGTTCTAATTGGCTTAGTGACATGAGGTATAAGTTGATGGTCGAAGGGTGTTTTTTTTCCCAACTAGAAGGCTGTGTCCACTGGGGTCCAACAGTGTTCACTTTTGGAGCCTTTGCTGTCTGTGGTTAACATAAATGATGAGGATTCTAATACAGGAGGTTTGGCTAGTAAGTTTGCTGATGGTACAAAAATTGGTGCCGTGGTAAATAATGAGGAGGATAACTACAAGGGAATATAGGCAGGCTAGTCAGTTGGGTTGATCAGTGATAAATGGAATTTAATCCAGATAAATGTGATGTGATGCACTTCGGTAGGACAAACAAATAAAGGGAATCCGTGATGAATCGTAGCATCTTGGGAAGTGCTGGTGATTGGGGAGTCCTTGGCATTCATGTACACTGGTCTGTTAAGGCATCAGGATGGGTGGATAAAGTACTTAAGGCATTTGGAATACTTTTTATTAGTTAAGACATAGTTTAAGAGCAGTGAGGTTATGCTGGAACAGTATAAAACATTGGTTAGGCCGTAGCTAGAGTATTCTGCAGTTCTGGAATCCACTTTGCAGAAGGCATGTAATTGAACTGGGAAAGACAGAGGTGATTTACTAGGATGTTGCCCAAGGCTGGAGAGCTCAGCTATTTTTAAAAAAAAGACAGTAGACAGACTGAGTTGTCTTCCTTTTGCGTATTGGAAATTGAGAGGGGACATGATTTGAAATGCACAAGTTTTGAAGGGCATACTTTTCTCCTTCAAAGGAGTGAATAATGACCAAAGGATATAGATTTAAGGTCCCCACTAGAAGATTTACAGGGGAAATAAGGAAATATAATTCTAATGATGGTGGGGATCTGAAAGTCATTTTGCCAGGAAGAAACACTCTTAACATTTAATAACCCACAACCTTGAGAGGCTAAGGCTTGTAAGTCTATCAGCCAAGTGCTGGAAAATGGAGTAAGAGTCGTTAGGGTTGTTTCCGACTGAGGGCAGCTCAAACTATAGACCACAAAAAAAAATTCCCAGAAAGCATGCATGCACACCTATTCAATCAGTATTTAACTGTTAACTTTTCCTGAGTAACTATAGAACATAGAGTAGTAGTGGAGAGTGGTGGGCTTGTGGAATTCATTGCCAGAGTGCAGTGGAGGCTGGGATGTTAGATGCCTTCAAGGCAGAGATTGACAAATTCTTGATCTCTCAAGGAATAGAGGGCTACAGGGAGAATGCAGGGAAGTGGAGTTGAAATGTCCATCAGCCATGATTTACATGGTGGAGTGGACTCGATGAGCCGAATGGCCTTACTTCCACTCCTATGTCTGATGGTCTTATGATCTTATTACAGCGCAGTACAGGCCCTTAGGCCCTCCGATGGTTTCACAGGTTGGTGTAACAATCTGAAGCCCATCTAACTTACACTATTCCATTATCATCCATATGTTTATCCAATGACCATTTAAATGCCCTTAAAGTGGGCAAGTCTA
Source organism: Stegostoma tigrinum (assembly GCF_030684315.1). NCBI lineage: Eukaryota > Metazoa > Chordata > Chondrichthyes > Orectolobiformes > Stegostomatidae > Stegostoma > Stegostoma tigrinum. The sequence continues at coordinate 72,724,193 of NC_081358.1, read as the reverse complement.
CTACTGTTGCAGGCAGGGCATTCACGCCCTTGCTACTCTCTGAGTAAAGAACCTACCTCTGACATCTGTCCCGTATCTGTCGCACCTCAATTTAAAGCTATGTCCCCTCGTGCTAGCCATCACCATCCAAGGAAAAAGGCTCTCACTGTCCACCCTATCTAATCCTCTAATCATCTTGTATGCCCCTATTAGGGCACCTCTTAACCTTCTCTCTAATGAAAACAGCCTCAAGTCCCTCAGCCTTTCCTCATAAGACTGTCCCTCCATACTAGGCAACATCCTGGTAAATCTCCTCTGTACCCTTTCTAATGCTTCTGCATCCTTCCGATAATGCAGCGACCAGAACTGTACGCAGTACTCCAAGTGCAGCCACACCAGTTTTGTATAGCTGCAGTATGAGCTCATGGCTCTGAAACTCAATCCCTCTACCGATAAAACCTAACACATCATACGCCTTCTTAACTACCCCACTCACCTGGGTGGCAACTTTCAGGGATCTATGTACATGGATACAGAGATCTCTCTGCTCATCCCCACTACCAAAAATCTTACCATTAGCCCAGTACTCTCTATTCTTGTTACTCCTTCCAAAATGAATCACATCAGGGTAAAGTGTTGGAGAGGATTATAAGGAGTTTCTTTTCTGCATTAAACTCCATTTGCCATCTCTGCAGCTTATCTATGTCCCTCTGTAACTTGCAATTTCCTTCCGCACTATCCACAACTCAACCGACTTTAGTGTCATCTCCAAATTTACTAATCCATCCTTCTATGCCCTCATCCAGGTCATCTATGAAAATGACAAACGGCAATGGCCCCAAAACAGATCCTTGCGGCACACCACTAGTAACTGAACTCCAGGATGAACATTTTCTCATCAACTACCACCCTCTGTCTTCTGGCAGCTAGCCAATTTCTGATCCAAACCGCTAAATCACCACACTCAATCCCATGACTGTATTTTCTGCCATAGCCTGCTATGGGGAACCTTATCAAATGCTTTACTGAAATACATATACACCACATCAACCGCTTTACCCTCATCCCCGTTAGTCACCTTCTCAAAGAACTCTTAAGGTTCGTGAGGCACGACCTACCCTTCATAAAACCATGTTGACTATCCCTAATCAAATTATTCTTTTCCAGATGATTATAAATACTATCTCTTATAATCCTTTCCAACGCTTTACCCTCAACCGAAGTAAGGCTCACTGGACTATAATTACCAGGGTTATCTCTATGCCCCTTCTTCAACAAGGGGACAGCGTTTGCTATTCTCCAATCTTCTGGCACTAGTCCTGTAGAAAATGACGACATAAAGATTAAAGCCAAAGGCTCTACAATCTTCTCCCTAGCTTCCCAGAGAATCCTAGGATAAATCCCATCTGCCCCAGGGGACTTACCTGTTTTCACACTTTCCATAATTGTTAACACCACCTCCTCATGAACCTCAATCCCGTCTAGTCTAATAGCCTGTATTTCAGTATTCTCCTCGACAACATTGTCTTTTTCCTGTGTGAATACTGACGAAATATATTCATTTAGTGCCCCTCCTATCTCTTCGGACTCCATGCACAACTTCCGACTACTGTCCTTGACTGACCCTAATCTTACTATAGTCATTCTTTTAGTCCTGACATACCTGTAGAAAGCTTTAGGGTTTTTCTTGATCCTACCTGTTAAAGACTTCTCATGTCCCCTCCTGGCTCTTCTTGGCTCTCTCGTTGTAACTCTCAAGCTCCCTAACTGAGCCTTCATGCCTCATCTTTACATAATCTGCCTCCTTCCTCTTGACAAGAGACTCAACTTCTTTAGTAAACCGCCGTTCTCTCGCTCGACCACTTCCTCCCTGCCTGACAGGTATATACTTATCAAGGACATGCAGTAGCTGTTCCTTGAACGAGCTCCACATTTCAATTGTGCCCAGCCCCTGCAGCTTCCTTCCCCATCCTGTGCGTCCTAAGTTTTACCTAATCGCCTCATAATTGCCTTTCCCCCAGCTATAACTCTTGCCCTGCGCTATATACCTATCCCTTTCCATCGCTAAAGTAAATGTAACCGAATTGTGGTCAGTATCACTGAAGTGCTAACCTACCTCCAAATCTAACACCTGGCCTGGTTCATTACCCAGTACCAAATCCAATGTGGCCTCGCCTCTTGTTGGCCTATGTATATACTGTGTCAGGAAACCTCTGTTTTATTTTGGTCAGAGTTTTCTGGTTTAAATAGTGATATCCAACTGTTTTCAGAAAAAGGATGAATTCCAAGAGAATCTTCAGTTTCCCAAGCACTTCCTTCAAAGCCTACTAAAATGAGGATTCCTCAGTGTCCCAATGAGCTGTTCCCATCTATGCTGGAGCAACACCTGTCTGGTCAATGGAAAATCTTGGTCAATGTGTCATGCAGCATCTGTGGAGAAAAAACAAATTTGTTTTAAGATTGACCTGTCATCTGACTGTTGCCTGACCTGCACTGCATTGCCAGCATTTTGTCTTATTTTCATTCCTAGCATTTGCAGAATTTTCTGTTAGCTCTCAAATTGCCACTTCTGATCATAAGCGGTGCAGGTCAAATGGAAATGAGTTTTTGTTGATTTTTTTTTCAGCGTCTCCATGTGTTAATATTAGTGAATTGCTCATTTTTACTCAACATTTTCCTTTGCACTCAATCTTCTGCATGCTGGGAGTAATAATTTTAGACCGTCTTTACCTGCATTCCTTGTAACTGTTTGTGATTCTAACACAGGAGAATGTTGTGTTTGTCTAAGTACTCCTGTTTCCATGTTAGACATTAAGCTACTGTATTTCATTCATTAATCCTATATTTTAGTTTCCCCACCTATGTTTTGGGGATATTAAAATGTCTCCCCCACGTCTGACCAGAAAAAGTTAACATGAAAAGGGGAGGGGAATAAATATTGTCGCATGTAAAACTTTTTCTCAGAAGTTCTGCTTCAACAAGCTGCTGATGCCTGCAAGTGCTGTTACCAGTAATGATGCAATTCCTCAAGAAAATTAACTCGGGCTAACAGTACCAGACTGTAGTGGTGCTGAGAAGCAGTCTGCTTTCTGTTCCTGTGAGGTTTCTGAATATGAAAGAAATGTTCGTTCTGCTAACTGGTGCTGGAGGAGTTGTGCTCCAATTGTTGCTGATGTTTTGAATTAATGTTACTGAATTTTTGAGGATTTTTGCCAGGTCTTTCTCTATGTTCCTTTTCCATGCCATTAACTCCAATTTTTCATGTATGAGACAATAGTGATCCTTGTTGTGTCTCCATATTAATGATGAGAGTTCACATGTTGAAGTGCATCCTCTACCAATTTCTGTATTTGTGAGATAGTTGGATGTTCAGATGCCTTCTGGTTGGACTGTTGCCTGTTTCCCTTATTGTTATCACCAGACCTGATCCCATCTAAAACAGGTGAAGGAAACTGAATGCAGGAAGCAGTGAAATAAGCGGATCAAACTGTATCTTGTGTCTTGCAACTTCCTGACTATTAAGTATTGCTATTGATGGCTGCAGTGCCAAAATGGACTAGTGCTTGAAAGTCAGTGTGTAGAATCCTACTTTTCCCTATGCTTGATGTTGTTTGAGATTTTTGTTATGTACCAGACCAAACCAGCTCAAAGATTGTTAAGAAGATAGCCTAGACCCTAACTTTTTCTTATCTTAAAGGTAAGTGTAATGTGTTGCATCCCAGATACAACTTGATTGTTCAAACTGCTCGACTTTGAGCAAAACGCGTGTATTTTAACTGCAGTGTAAACATAAAAGAATTGGCTTAACTGTAACTCTTATAGAAATACTTAATGTACATGAACTACTATTAACTGATCCAAAATAGTACTATCCCATTAACACACGCTTCACTAAGGTAAGTGCGCTAAAACACATTGTCTCACATGCAATTTGGGCAGCAGGAAAAGAAGCCTAGCTTTTAGCTGTAATGGAGAGAGGAATAAGAGCTTCCACATCCAGCTTCAAGCCCTAGCAACTGCTACTGAAGACTAAAACTTAATAGAAAAAAAATTCCTGGTTCTTGATCCCACCTGTTCAGGCTGCTTCGATTGTTCCAAAATTTGAAAAAAAAAATCAAGACCTCCGAAGCTGATTATTGGCTTTGGGTACACTGCTCAGCATCTATTTCTGTCAACCTTTTTTTTTAAAGTACAAAATACACCTCTTAAAGCCATGGTATCATCACACCCCATACCCTACCCTCTTGAAAACCAATCAATATACAACAAAGCCTTATTTTTGAAAACCTTTGGCTTTTTACTATTAATACTCTATAATACCAGTACATTACATTGATTCTAAGCATGCAAGCATTCACAAGCAGTCTATTTCAGTCTTTTTTTCCTGCCACCAAATGCCTGTGTTTTGTTTCATCAAAGTCATGACAACGTGTTGGCAATTACATTCTCTCGTTCTGTCACGTATATAAATCTGAAATTGAAAGACCCATCTAAATGGTCTGGTATTTTTATCCTTAAATTTTTTCAAAATGTTTTAAAGGGTTATGATCATATTGCAGTTGTTTAGACACGTTACTGGCAATATAAATGTTGAAATGTTGCTACACCAACACCAAACCAGAGGTCTCCTTCTCAATTATGGAATATTTCTGTTGATTCAGTTTTCTGGAAAACTGACCAATAGATCTTTCTGTTGTCTCATTGTCATCTTACAAGGGTACAGCACTGATGCCTACATCGCTTGCATGGATATCTTTGGCTTTGCATAATTAGGTGTGGCTAACACTGGAACAATGGTTAACTTTGTTTTCAGGCTGTCAAATGCCTTCTGTTAACTAACTACACCACCATCCAGTAGAAGTTTCTGTACTACTTCAAGTAAGTCAGTAGGGCAACCACACTACTAATTTTTGGTGAAAAATTCTGATTAAGTCCACTAAATCCCTGGAATTGTCACACTTCCGTTCTCATTTGGGAAATTCCCTAATAACCTTTTTTGTTTTCTCATTCCATGAGGCCATATCTTCTGTTCATGTCCAATAATATAGTCCAGGAACATGACTTGAGCTTTTGTGAACTCTCTGTTAGCCAGGTTTATCACCAAATCCGCCTCCTAAAGTCGCTCATACAATTCTGATAGATGCTCCAAATGTTCCTTCCACGTGTGACTAAAAACCACCAGATCGTTGATGTATGCCATGACTGGGTACTCCAAAATGAGTTTATTGATTAGTCTTTGTAATGTGGCTGATGCATTTTAATGAAAACTGAAATTGTCTACGCGCTTTCCGATGAAGGTATCTGCCAGTGTCCTTTTTGAGTAAGTCCAACTTTGAGCCAGAAGTTGCTTGTCCCAACTACTTAGTACAGTTTTCCAAAAGTGGAATAGGTTATGAAACAGATTTTGTAACTGCATTGACTCTGCTGGTTACCATCAGTAGTAGGGGTCAGCTCCAGTCACTGTAACTTACTTCAATAATATTATCTTTAAACATGCACTCAATCTCTTTGAATCTGTGCCAACTTTAGAGGGTTACTTTTTTAAGGATGTTGCTTAATTGGAACAGCATTTTTATGTAAAATTTTCCAATTAGTGCTTCCTAGCTTGTTACCACATATCTCCCCATGTGATTTGTAATACCTATTCAGATCATTTTGATTTCTTTCCTCTGGAAAATAGCTCAATGTGTCCCAATTTTTGAGAACTTCCTCTGTTTCCAATTTAATTTGAAGAATGTTTAATTGTGAATCCTCTGAGCTTGGTTCTTCACTCTGTGGTTTAACTGTAGCACGTTGTCCTTTTGCTTTGCTCCCCTATCAAAATCCATGTTGAACATATACACATGACACACATTGTGAGAATTCTATTTGACATTCTTACCAAATAATTCACCTCACTCAATTTCCTTTTGATTTGATAAGGCCCACTAAATCTTGCCTTTAAAGATTCAATAACACTTAATATCCAGTAACAAAATTACAAATGTTTGTTTTTTTTTGGTCGGCTTCCTGTTTCATCATGTGCTGTGTGACTTTCAAATGTTGCTTGACCACCTCACTGCCTATATTTAGTCTTTCCCCAAAATTTGATGCAGTCCAAATATGTGTTCTTTGAAGGCTGACTCTTGCCAATTTCTGAATTAATTTTCAGTGGTCCTCTCGCCTAATGCCCCAAAGCTAATTTAAAATAGATAAATTTCATTGATTCATTACGTGCACCCCTAATTCTAAATGTACAAATGGAATTATTTTGTTCCCATCCTTTGAGGGCTTATGGTCAAGGCTATCCAACGTAGTCTTTAATGTTCCCTGCAATTCTAGATGACACACAATGGATTTGAATTGTTTTATTCCAAAGCTATCCATAACTTCCTTAAATAAATTTGTAACATTTGAACTTTGATCTGATTTTGTACTTCCCTAGGCAGTCTGTATCTAGTATTTTTTTTAAAAAAAGAGGAACTCTTCCACAGTCCTTTTACAGCTGTGATGCTGTGTAATAGAATGGCCTCTCAAATTCTAGTGGACATGTCCATTACGGTGCAAAAAGTTCCGTCTTTTTGTCTTAATAGGCATCCTATGCAAACAACTAAGGCTCTTGTAAGAAGTTCCTTTAATGTAGGAATAGTATCGATTGGTGCTGGTTGTATCAATACCTGAGGTTCTCAAATTACTTGTGGGTAAAGTACAGCCACGTCCTTATGCCGCCCAAGCCCATCAACATTGGGCCCCGACCCAAAACATTAACTTTCCTGTTCCTCTGATGCCACCTGGCCCGCTGTGCTCCTCCAGATCCACATTGTGTTACAAATAGAAATGTTTCAGTATTTGGACTTGAGTTTTCCTTACTCAAATGACTAACCTGGGTGGTGTTAATTCATGTGCTACCTGCAATGACTCCATTCTGTAATCCGCTAGTCTTAGAACTTGATATTTAAATATGTGATGGCCTCCATTTCCTTATCAGGAGTTCACTTTTAAAATAGTAACTTCCTGGGATATGCTCAGATTTTTCTGTATCTGCTTTTTAATGCAACTGCTTTAGCTTTTCATCTTTCTGTTGTAATTCAGTTAATTACACAATTTAAAAATATTCACTTATCCTTCACCTTTTTTGTTTTTTTTTCTCAACCATTTGATCAAAGAAGGTCTCTAATAGTTGAACCTTGATGTCCTCATCTTTTTAATCTTTAATTTCTTCTCCTGTTTCCCCTTGTGGATTTGTGACCTTGTTGCTGGAACCAGGAAAAAATCGCAGGATATATTTCCTGTAACACCAGTTACCTGATTTTCCTGCTGACTTATCAACCACATTAGGCATCACTTCCACCTGTGATCCAGCTATATCACCAGAGATAAACTATATTTCTTGAATTGAGACTTTCTCCATTTATTCTACCACCACTTTTCACCAGACTCTCCAACCTCACTTTATATAATAGAACATTGCTCTTCTCACCATGAATTCTGCATGTCACCACTTTTCCTGGCAGTATTCCTTCTGAATTACATATCTCCTTATCTCCCCCCATCAAAGATTGACTTGCTCCTGTATCTGCTGGCATACACGAGTAAACCATACCCACAAAAAGAGAACTGGAATTTTTTTTTCTCCACAATCCCCTGACTGTTAGGTTCGTTTTCAGAGACCCAGACAGACTTACTGCAATAGCAAGACACTGACCTGTTTAGAAAAACACAAATCCTTTATTACAAGGCAAGTACAAGCTGTGGAGGATCACTGTACTCAACCCAGTGCAGAGTCTCGTAAGTAATTCTCCCTGAGCAGCGGACAGTTCCCGCTTTTTATACCTTATCAAGTCCATAATACATAAAGCAATTTTACATCTCACAATGGCATGTTTTTCTCAACTATTTGATCAAAGGACGTCTCTAATAATTGAACCTTGACGTCCAATCACTAGAACAGACAATGACATACAAAACAATTACTACATCGAAAACATAAAGAGAGCAGGATATAGTATCGATCGTTCGCAAAGTGACTGCTAATGACAGGAGGCAATTTCAAGTTGCCATAGTGGCAGAATGTAATTTCAAGCCACCGAAGTGTCTGTCTTGAACAAAAGTCAATGTCCTGGCCCCTTTGTCAGAAACAGAACGTATATACTTCAGAAGTCTCACACCTTTGCAAATGTTCCTCACTTACCCTAATTTGAGACAGTTTCCACATACCCCTGTGCAGGAAGATAAAGATTTGCACAGTTTAATTCTCTTCAGGCAGAAAGATTAAGGCAGTGCCGGCATTCTTATGTGTAGGAAGGTAAGGAGTTACAAAGCTTTACATCTAATTCTATTTGGGCAGCAAGTTTTAAGGCAGTGTCTGCATACCTCTGTATAAGCAGATAAAGGACATTGATTTCTATATTTCTGTAAATCAGTGGGATGTTATCCCAATTATATCTCATGACCAGGTTGTACGTTCTTTCGTACCTTTTAACTTCTACTATTTTCTTTTACCACTTCAACAAAACTCACCATCTTATCCTGTTTTTCCACATCAGTCTTCCCAGTGCTTTTTCTGAACTGCGACTTCATGTGGCCTATTTTTTTTACAGTGAAAACACCTTGGGTTTTCTCCTTCTGTTTTCCCCCTTCATGACCTTCCTTTTTACCCTATGCTAAATTATCTTTACTACCTTCAGTGTGATCTCCTTTTCTCTTATCAATCTGCGTATTTCTTTTTTTCCCCCAGTTTCTATTCCACCACGGCTGAAATTGATGTTAGAAGGCAGACTTTGATTTATGAACCAACTCATAATAATCTGCCACTTCCGCTGGTAATCTTGCAGTCTTAATTCTCTGCTCTTCCAAATGATTTCTCACTTCTTCAGGAAGTGAATTTTTGAACTCCTCCAAAATAATCATCGAAGAGCATCATAGATCTGATCTATTTCAATGCCCTTACCTACCTATCAAAATTACTTTGTTGATCCTTTCAAACTCTGTTCTTTTGACCGGGCCGTCCCTATATTCATAAGATGTTGTCTGTAGGCATCTTGTATTAGTGCATATGCAGTCTAGATGGTTATTTTCACCACCTCATGCTCCTCAGTTACCACCTCTGATAGTGATGCAAGTACCTACTGATTTTGACTTTGTTTGGATCAATAATACCCTCATGATCTCCAGTCATTTCATTTGTTTAGCCACTTTCTCAAGTGAAGTGAAAATGATTTCCACACCTTCTTGTTGAACTTTGGCAATGTACTTAAATGGATCTCCACCCCATGCTACGATGGGATTGCATTCCATTACTGTCCTTATCATTACTCCTACTTTTTAACTTCTACTTCTGCCATTTTCAGTCGACTTTGAGTTTTCAGTTCCAACCACCAGTTCCAAAACACTCAAAATACGAGAAAATAATTGGTTTAATTGTGTAACTATCGAAATGCTCAAAAAATACATTAGCTACAACTAAAGTATTCTAGTATCAATAACATCCCATATACACCCTTAGCAAAAGTAAATTCAGTAAAGTAGACTGTCTTACATGCAGTTCTGGCAGGAGGAGGAGAAAGAGAAAGCAGAGGAATAAGAACTTCCACATTCAATTTCAAGATCACAGCAACTGCGACTGAAGGCTAAAACGATTTTTAAAAAAAGTAATAAAATGTGAGGCTGGATGAACACAGCAGGCCAAGCAGCATCTCAGGAGCACAAAAGCTGACGTTTCGGGCCTAGACCCTTCATCAGAGAGGGGGATGGGGAGAGGGAACTGGAATAAATAGGGAGAGAGGGGGAGGCGGACCGAAGATGGAGAGTAAAGAAGATAGGTGGAGAGAGTGTAGGTGGGGAGGTAGGGAGGGGATAGGTCAGTCCAGGGAAGACGGACAGGTCAAGGAGGTGGGATGAGGTTAGTAGGTAGCTGGGGGTGCGGCTTGGGGTGGGAGGAAGGGATGGGTGAGAGGAAGAACCGGTTAGGGAGGCAGAGACAGGTTGGACTGGTTTTGGGATGCAGTGGGTGGGGGGGGGAAGAGCTGGGCTGGTTGTGTGGTGCAGTGGGGGGAGGGGACGAACTGGGCTGGTTTAGGGATGCAGTAGGAGAAGGGAAGATTTTGAAACTGGTGAAGTCCACATTGATACCATATGGCTGCAGGGTTCCCAGGCGGAATATGAGTTGCTGTTCCTGCAACCTTCGGGTGGCATCATTGTGGCAGTGCAGGAGGCCCATGATGGACATGTCATCTAGAGAATGGGAGGGGGAGTGGAAATGGTTTGTGACTGGGAGGTGCAGTTGTTTGTTGCGAACTGAGCGGAGGTGTTCTGCAAAGCGGTCCCCAAGCCTCCGCTTGGTTTCCCCAATGTAGAGGAAGCCGCACCGGGTACAGTGGATGCAGTATACCACATTGGCAGATGTGCAGGTGAACCTCTGCTTAATGTGGAACTCCCTTGTTCGCTCCACACTGCCCTCCAACCCCACCACACCCGGCACCTTCCCCTGCAACCGCAGGAAATGCTACACTTGTCCCCACACCTCCTCCCTCACCCCCATCCCAGGCCCCAAGATGACATTCCACATTAAGCAGATTAACAGCCAACTGCAATAAGCTTTATGAAGGTGCCAACTGTCACAAATTGAGTTCAGCTTTTCTAGTCCAAGCTACGACAATAATGTGCTTCCTTCCAGTCTCACCCCAAGGCAGGCGTACAAACCTTCAGAGTATTGGGCACTCATTTAGCATAGCTTGGCTTTTCACTAGGGATCTAAAGATGGGATATCAAAAACCATATTTGTCAAACCAAATAATGTCTTCAGGCTGCCTCTACAGTTTCATCAGATATAACAATGGTCACATTTGTGCTTGTGGTACAGAGTTGCGCTATGGAAAAGCCTTCAGCGGATCTTGCTACAGGCACCACATTGTTGGGAAAATAGTAACAGATGTATCCTTGAACAGGTGTGGAGTTGGTGGTAGAACTGTGATCTTGGTGTCTTTCCCCAGTAATTGAAATAATTGAAAATGTTTTAATATTTTAACTTAATGTTCTTGATCCTTTCGCCAACTATTAGCATAGCTATCTACAATGGTGCAGTATGAGAAGACATTTCAAGATTTAATGAATTAAATTAGCTTTAACTGATGCAGTAGAAATGTGCTATCTTAGATTTTATTCACATGCTCTGGCAGGCTGAATATACTACATCATTTCAATTGAAATTAAATTTATGTAATTGTCTGTTTTATCATCTAGAATGTTTCCTTTTATCAGAACTTGGAATATTTAAATAAACCTTCAATCCAAGAAATTCTTCATTTCAAATTTGAGCACTTTTGCTAATGTTTGATATCATTTGGTTTCAGTTATTTCGGAATATAGTCACTTCATGTTGTTCGTTTTCTAGAATTTTCAGCCCAACAGTGCATGTTGACTTTTTAATTGACAAGAATACTTTTAATAATTTGGCCAGACCTTTGTTTACCATTTGATCAGCATTTTTGTAGCCCTCGGTGCAATTTGTTCTTCATTGATTCATCAGTTGCTCTACTGGAATTGCTTTAACGACAAACATCACAACAATGAGAAACTGACTAAATAAGGGTCACCTAACTTTATGAAAGATCTTAGTTTCTCACATATGAGTACTTAAACTTAAGTTTTGAACTGCATTTTAAATATCTGGAGATGATTTTCAGAGGGTATGCCCCATGAGTTAAACTTAAAAATAATATCTGAACTTGCAAACATATTGCACATGTCTTGCTTAAATCTGTGCATAAGTGCACCTGCTGAACAAAAAAACTCTAAAATAACATGTTGAATGAGCAAGGTGAGGTGAGTGACGTAGAATTATTCATGGGAGGGAAATTAACTGCACTACTTCGAAAAGAAACTGAAGAAGGTTCTAGGACCGAAACGTCAGCCTTCCTGCTCCTCTGCTGCTTGGCCTGCTGTGTTCATCCTGCTCTACACCTTATCTCATGCCCCTGAACCGGAGAGGGGTGTAAGTTATCCTTTACAATTGCAATCATTTTGACCTTTTGTATCTTATTTATTGCTATTTATTGAGTATGTTATTTTGTCTGCCACACATACAACTAGAAAATGCTGAAATGGTCCATTCTGAGACCATCAGTGCTATTCTCTGACAAGCATTTTAAGCGGATTATGAAGTTTGTTGATTCCGATTTTTGTTTTTATTTCAGGTGCAGCATATTGCCAGTTTATGGATATGTTATTCTCAGGCTGTATTAGTTTGAAGAAAGTAAAATTCCAGGCTAAATTGGAACATGAGTACATACACAATTTCAAACTGCTACAGGCATCATTTAAGAGAATGAATGTTGATAAAGTAAGTAATGGTTTGAAGTTATCTAGACTATAGTTAAGGTTTGGATTTTTCAATGCCGTGGAACGTTGCTTTGATGTTGAAATTGTACTTGGGAGGTGGGGGAGTGTTCATGTATTGTCAGTGAGTTAAGGATAAATTGTTATGTTCATAAATTGTGTGGTAGCCCCACAGCTATTTAACACTTAAAGGAGTGTTAATTAGCTGGAGACATGATTTTCATCCCAACTCGGTTTCACCTTGGATGCATTTTAAGACATCGCGCACCTCCTCTGTGATATGGACGCTTTTCAAAATATTGCTGTTTATCTCTCCAAGGTCTCTAGATTCCCTATCCTTATGCACACTGAAAACTGACTCAAAATACTTGTTCAGCATCTAACCCATCTCTTGCGGTTTCATAAATAGCTAGCCTTGTTGATCTTTAAGGGGGCCCATTCTCTCGCCACTTACTTTTTTTTTGCCCTTGATATATTTGTAAAATCTCTTTGGATTCTCCTTAACCTTATCTGCTAAAGCTATTTCATGTCTCCTTTTTGCTGTCTCCATTCCCCTTTTGAGTTTCCTCCAACTATCCTTAGACTCATCGAGGGAGTTATTAATCATTCAGTATTTCCTACACCTATCAGCCTTGCTGTTCACACTAATAGGAACATACTGCTTCTGGATTCTCTATATCATTTTTTTGAAGGCCTCATACTTTCCAAATGCTGCTTTTACCTACACACAGCCCCTTTTAATTGACTTTTGAATGTTCTTGCCTAATACCATCAAAATTGGCATAAATCCATTTTAGAACTTTTATATCAGGTTTAACCTTTCTCCACAACTATTTTAAAGCTAACAATGTTGAGCACTGGCCCAAAAGTGCTTCTCCCACTGCCTCAGTTACTTGCCTTGCCTTTCTTCTGAAGAGAAGGTCAAGTTTTGCTCCTTCTCTCTAGTGGGTACGTTCACACATTGAATAAGAAAATTCTCTTGTACGCACTTTAAATTTCTTTCCGTCCAAACACTTAACGTAGACTGGGACTGATGTAGTGTTTGGAACATTAAAATCCCCTCCCATTAGAATCTTAAAGTTTCTGAAAGTTGTCTGAAACCTCCTTACATATTTGCTTCTCCGTTTCCAGCAAACTGTTATAGGGGGTGGGTTGGGGTGGAGGTGGGTGCCTATAGTATAATCCCAGTCAGGTGATCATTTCTTATTTCTTCACTGGATGTACTCCTAGCTGTAATGTTATCCCTAACCAGAAATCCCACCCCCACCCCACATCTCCTTTCTATCCTTCCAAAGCCTCTATGCTGTGGAACGTTTAGATGCCAGACCTGCCCCATTGCTGTAATCCCAGTCCCATGTTTCCAACCATACCCTGAGTTCATCTGCCTGATCTGTCAGGCCTCTTGCATTGAAATAAATGTAGTTTAGTTTCGGTTTGTTCTCTGCCTTACTGTTGTCTACCTTGATTTGTTCTTCTTCTCAACTGAGCAAGCCTCAGACTTCTTTTCATTTTCTCTCCCTCACTCTCTGGGTTGCCTCCTGAATAGCACTAACAAATTTCCCCTGCAGGATATTGGCCCCCTTCCAATTTAGGTGTAAACTGTCCTCCTGAAACAGATCACCTCTACTCCAGAAGAAATTTCAATGACTCAAAAATACAAATCCCTGCCCCCACCCCCCGGTCCAATTCCTCAGCCACACATTAATTTGCTTTATCCTCTTGCTACTGTTACCACCTCATGCCATTGAGTATTCCAGATATTACCACCCTTAAGGACCTACTTTTTAACTTTCTGCCCAGTTTCCCATATTCTCCCTTCAGAACCTCATCCCTTTCTCTTCCTGTGCCGTTGGTACCAAGGTATGCATCTACTTCCTGCTGGTTGAGGATGGCAGAAAGTGGACCCTCATTAGCCAATAATTGAGCACTCAAATAGAGTAAAGTTGGGCATGCTGGTATTTTTAAACAGTGCACCCTAATTCTGGCGTGTCCCACAAGAGGAAATGTGTTCAGCATAAAGGATCCTTGCATTCTCATAAGATCACCTCTCATTTTCTAAACCGTAATGGACAGGGATGCTCTGGATAGAGATTAATTCCCATGACTCTGCCATTGCCACCTGCGTCATCACCTAACCCCCCACCCACCCAAACTGTAACAGTTGGAGAGAGTGCCACATTATATATCTACAGGCAGCCCAGTGAAATTTTAGTACACTTAAGCACGTAACAGAGTAATGCTGAGGTTCCAACATGACTAAGACATCTGGTGGGTGGGCTGGAAATCCTGCCCCTTAGAACGATTGGCCAGCAAGGAGTTAACAACATTGCTTGAAGTGCCATTGAAAGTAGTGACTGCTCCTGGTAATGCTTCCTAGAGGATCAAAGAGGCCTTGGTGACAAGTGATTGGCAACTCCCTACCCCCTCAATGAGGGGCAAGAGAACTAGTAGTGAAATAAGGGAAAAGATGAAAATGTCTCCTTCTTCCTCCCACCCGCCCCCCACCCCCCCAAAAAAATCAATCGATTGGATGCTGAGTGACCGAACACTCTGAATACCACTTACAAATGTAGACAACCTCAAGAGTGTTTACTGGGCTTCAACTGAGCCAACGTCAAAGCAATCCAGCGGTTTCTTCTTTCATTCTTTTAATTGTTGTAAATAAGGATGGAATTGTATTTAGGTAATGAGTATTGACTGGAGGCTCAACTGGTACTCCTTTGCATGTTTGTGACTGATACGGCAGAAAAGACTGAAAAAAGGCTTTTTGGCTGTCCAGTAATAAAGACCATACTCCAGTATTTAATCCTTTACTTGACTATCCAACTTTGAACCTTTTCTTGCTCACAAAAAACCAAGAATCTTGGTAATCTGCCCTTTGAGAGATTTTTATATGTTCTTTGAGTGCTGTTTGCATCATTTTATCTTGTAATAAAGTTCGGTAATTAAAGGATGGAAAGTATTTATAAGGGCTACTGGTTTATGCTCATTATGGAACTGACATGATTGTACATGTACTGGCTTTGCCTAGGGCAAAGCAGAACTGCAGCACATTTTGGGAAGTATCCAGTTGTGTAGGGATGTGCCTCCTTGTTCAAAATCAATACTGACATCATTTCATTATGATGTCTTGCATTTGGGAATCCAGAAATTAAATGTGGAAAACACATGCATATGTGCAGCATACAACAACAAATTAATTTTTGTAATTTTGTTCTGCATGCTTTTCTGAAAAATAAATTCTTGCAATGTCATGGTACAGCAACTTCCCATTAACGCAAAGAAAGAATATGCATTTTTCAAACTTCTTTGTGATCTCCCAAGAGCTTGAGGTTGATGTCTATTAGAAGTCTCATCACTGACGTGTGTAAATGTTATTTTTGTGTTGAAATGTCATTGTTTTCTGCAAACTTGACCTTGCATTCATTCTTATTTTTCTTTTGTCCCTCTTTTTTTTACAGTTTAAAGTTTTTTGACATGTGCCTGACCAGAATCGTTTTGTTTATTTGTAAGATGAAATCAAGTCTGTGAAGCGATATCTTAGTTTATCCTAATTGTGAATTTTTTTGAATTTTTGCAATGATTATTGTGCTCATTTTCATTTTGTGTATCTTCCACAACCTTGCATTTAGATTTAGTTATTTCACATAGTCCTATTTTCCTTGGCTTTGATTAGATTATTTCCACATGCTATTAAATAAAATTGTGCATTTATTTTTATTTAGGTTATTCCAGTAGAGCGGTTGGTTAAAGGTCGCTTTCAGGATAACTTAGAATTCATTCAGTGGTTCAAAAAGTTTTTTGATGCAAATTATGATGGTAAAGAATATGATCCTGTGCTTGCTCGACAAGGTCAAGATGCTATTCCACCACCTAATCCTGGTGAACAGATTTTTAATTTGCCAAAGAAGGCAGTAAGTTCTCCAAGTGCAGGTAAGCATATTCAGTGTTTGTGTTTGACAGTTTGACATATTTACACATATACTATCACCTCTGCTTGTTCTTTTGCTTATACCATCTTGGTAACAATATTCAGTCTTTTCCTAATTTCAGCTTTTCTGTAATAATCATTCAGTTCAACTCCGTATCACAGGTATCCACAGTTGGTTGCCTTCTGTTCATCAGCTTTGTGGTGGCTCTCAATGATATCCTCTGCCAACAGAGGGTCTGTATGCACAAGTACAAGTACAGTTATTACTGTTGTCCCTTTGCTGTCATCAAAATTGTAAAAAAAAAAGTCAGATATCCTGTAGCAATTGCTGAAACAAACTGTTTTATTCTTGATAACATGCACATTTTCAGCATTAATTTGTTTTATTGCCTGCTCAGAATGAGCCTCGTGGTGGACGATCTGCTGTTCATTTTAGTCTTGAACTTAACTTCGTGTTTCACGTATGATCCATGAGAGACACCACCATCAGCCCCTGTGACATTGCCTACTTAGACTTCAACTTCCACCCACCAGTAAACATTGCTGAACTACTTGTGTTCTTCATCTTGTAGATTGTTCTTGTATGTCTTTTATTTTGCGTAGCTTTTTTTCCTGCTGTCTTTCCATTCCAGTATAAGGAAAAAGGTGCTAACAAAAGCCTGATCTTTAAGCGTGACCTCCAACTGTAGGAGTGTTCATTCATTTACAGCACTTCTTTTCTGGAGCACTTCTTAAAGATGTGATTAAAATGCCCCAGAGCAGGTACTTAACAGGAACGTTATGAATTACCACCCCAGGTAGCCTAGTGTTGACTTGTATCAGGCAGATAGTCACATGTGTAGTCAGCAAAGTAGACTTAAGAGTGTCTTTAAAAGAAGAGAGAGAGGTGGGTAGTTAGGGAGTGAATTCCAAAAATTAGCAGCTGAAGACACTGCCACCCTTTTAAGCTGCAAGTAAAATGGGGAGATGCACAAGAGACCAAAATTAGAGAAGCACAGATATTTTGGAAGGTTTTCGGGTAGGAGGAGATATGAGGGTTGAAGATACTGAACTTGAAAACTAGAATGAGAAGTTGGAAATTAAGGCATTGCTTAACCAATATAAATTGATGAGCGTAGGAGTGGCAGGTGAGCATCATGCAAGTTAGGCTATAGGCAGCAAAGTTTTTCGATAACCAAGTTATTAAAGATGAAATGTCAGTGACCAACCAGATGTGTGATGGAACATTTACCTTTTAAAAGCAAAAAGTGAGGGTTTTGGCAAATGATCAGCTGAGGCAGGTGGGAACTCAGGCAGTGTTGTATCGGTTTTAACTATATGCTGTTATGATGGCGTGGATCTGTGTTTGAAGCTTATTTTAGAGTCGGATCTGGCACCAAAGTTGTGAACTGTCTATCTGATTTGAGCCTTTGACAGTTCCCGGAAGAAAGATGGAGCTGATGACTATGGAACAGAGTTTTTGTCATGGGAACTAAAGGCAATGACTGTTCTTTCTCATATTGGAAGAAATTTCTGCTCATTTAGTACCTAATGTCAAGCAACCAGTCCGATAATTTAAAAATGGTGGAGAGTTAAGATGGGTGGTAGTGTTAGGCCTGTATTGTCACTGTACGTGTGAAAATTGATGCTGTGTTTCAAGATTATATCACTGAGTAGCAGCGTGTAGTTGAGAAATAGGGTGGTTAAGATAGATTCTTGGGAGACAACAGCAATAACGCAATGTGAGAGCAGTAAGAGAAGCCATTGCAGGCGATTCTGTGCTATGATTAGGTAAAAGCAAAGGTGTTTGCAGCTCCATCCCACGTAAAAAGCTGTTTGGCAAAGACATTGTGTTCAGTAATGTGAAAGGCTATGGACAGATCGAAGAGGACAAGGCCGGTCCTACAGGCTGTCATTTGTAAATTTTAAGGATTATTTTGGTTCTGTCGGAGGTTGGAACCCAATTGGAGAGATTCAGGCTTGGAACTCCGGAAAATATGTTATTAATAGCTACCTGCTTGTGTGTTTTCTTGATATTCTTGGACAATTAATGGGAAATGTTTCAAGATTATACCAGTTTTTCACTAGGATAGTTCTTCTATGGGATCAAATTGTTGGATATAAGAGGGAGCACGTAGGAGACATTTTCAGGATGCAGCAAAAGATTATTTGAGTAATCCAGTGCCATTCTTAGTGAGTAGATGGAAGATAATCAGTGCAACTCAGAACCTCCGACCAACTTCTTACTGTCGAGCACTGTAGCAGCTTTGAAGTGTTTCCAATTGGCTTGATCTTGAACAGCTGTTTGACATGCAAATATTATGAGTCTGAAGTAAAGAGATCAAAATGAATTCTGTCACAATTTTTGTGGTTATCCAATAAATTTCCTTCATAATGAATTTGACTTTAATGAAGCATTGGATGGTTAGATGAAATGTTATGGCAAGTAAGTTAGTAAACCTGCATTTGACTTCAATAAATCTGTAACATAGTTTATGAATTAACACTCTTGCGCCTTTTTTTAATATTAAACTATATGTAGTTTGATACAATTGCACTAAATTTTCCCCAGATCCTAAATTGACAGTTCCTTATTCCTGTAGTCTCTTTATAATAGAATTATTCCTGGAATGTGAATGGTAAACCACTAGATCTTTTCTACATACTTATCCTCAATGCAGTTGATGGATTTTATCTTGTATATGTCATATATCTTCCCCTTCTCTTTTGACCATTTGCTTGGAATTGGCTTCTGATTCAGCTAGCCTTCCATCTAGTGACTAACTTTACATTCATTTCATGTGCAAATGTTTTTGCAAATGTTAAATGGTTAATAAGTTATTAACCAAAATTGCTAATTATACAGTAATGTTATTTTTTTATGTACTAAGAGAGCTTATAGAGCACAAAATTAAGAGAAAAGCTATCCTTTCAGTTTACTGATCGCACAATTTAAATGCCCATGTTGCATTCAAAGATTAAAATATATAGTTAAATGCAACTTTCTACCAAATGTCACTAAGAATTGCAAGTTGCCACCAGGCAATGGTCATTTTTTTAATGAGTGTTCAGGGTTACATAAAAAAAGCTATATTTTTTCTTCCTGAGTGATATAAGGTCATTCAGAGAGCCTCCTAATGATAACTGAGGAAACCAGATTAATAATATATTTCTCAGCTACATAATGTTAAAGATATCAAAACTAATTAGATCGACACTTGGTTCCCTTCATCGTCGACTATGTGCTGTTTAAATAGTTTGTAGAAGGGTTAATTTTGATTTGAAAATGTTTTTAATTTTCTTTTGTAATCTACAGCTATAACTAATATTATTTCCATTTAAATTTTACAAAGCAATTTCCAATGTCATAGGTGAAAATTCTTGAAAATAATTGAAAGCCTCCTCACTTGACTGGGTAACATTTAAAGCACCTTCCATGCAGTTGTTTTGCTTCTGATTTTTCAACTGTTCCCTATGAAAAAAGTAGTTAAACATGTGTATCAATTTGCAAGAATGTCCAAGTTTTCATATTTGTACTGAGTGTTAAGATTTTGGTTCTTTAACACTAGTTGTAACTTGAATACTTTTTAATGCCTTATCAAGTTAAACGAAGACTGAATTTCAATCATTGCTCGCCCGATTACAGAGCATATAAACCTGCATGAAAGTGTGACTTGTTTATCATAATTTACATTAACTTTAAAAAAAGTTGTTCAGGTGGTTCAATTTGTGCCCAAATGGTAGGTGCTGCTGCTTCAAAAAGCACTCCATCTCCTAAATCAGCGTCAACACCATCTAGGCCGACTTCAGCTCAAGCTAGAAAGGCACCAGGAGCAAAAAGTGGTGGTGATGCAGAATCACATATTGCACAATTGAATGAGCAGGTATGTGATAGTAAGTCTAAACTTTCTAGTAATTATCTATTCGGAAATGATGAGTACTATCAAAATGTAGCTGAAGTCTAGTCCTGATGAGCATAAATTCATGGTTAAGGGTTTTTTTGTTTGTTTTTGTTGATAAGGCAGTGGATGCTTTTTCCTCTTTACATTTCTCTTGTCAGACTTCAGATGTATTCAGACTAGCAGTTCATTAGCAGGACTATGGCTATCTGTCATAGCCACCACCTGTCAACTTTGGGATTGATCATGATCTCTTCTGCCTTAGACCCTGTTCTAAGTCTATGACATGATCTATTGAGACATGATCTTTTTGTACAGTCTGTAGTTAGTGTGATTGGGGCTTCTGTAATCTACAGACAAAGCCAGTTTTGAGCCGAATGATAAGCAATTTTATTGAAGTAAAAGTTGGCAATAGGTGTTTAATCTTCAAAATATTTTTTGTGGATTTTAAGTTTGATTTGTCAACTTTATTTTCGTGTTGTCGTGCCAGTTTTGATCTTTGAAGTTGCTGGATGATAGTTGTAAACAGGTCAAACAGGCAATTTATTTTCTTCCTCGAAGCTATATTTGCTAATCTTTTATATTTGAATTAAATTTAATTTTAATTTTAAATTTTCTATTAAATTTATATACTTTAAGGTAACAAATTAATTTGACTTCTTTGGCATGACTTTCTGTGGCATTTAAAAAGTACTGAATTAATGAAATATCACAATAGAAGACACCAAGCAGTAGATTACATAACATTTACACTTGCTGCCCCCACAAAATTGTTGTGATTCTGTCTATATTTATAAGCAGCCTTAATTAAGACAGAATAGCTTGCATAGAACTAATTCCCACCTACAAACTGGAGTTGGTCAGTATATTTAACTCCGTAAGTATGAGGCATAATTAAGATTCTGTATGAAAATAGAATAAGATACTGATCATCTTTTGAATACTTCCTAGTAATTGAACACACGTCAGCAAAATGAGTTTTAACCAGCACTCCAGAAATTTTTAAAACAAATGTACTTGGTTGCTTTACCTGACCACCAAATGTAGTAATGGTTATGTATAATCTAAAATTACTCAGATAATGTTAAGATGGTAATGTTACATCACACAATTTGCCTGGACAGACATGTCACAAGAGGTTAGCTTTCTAGACCACAGAATTGCAGGAGATCTAGGATAGCCATGTACAAGTTGATCCTTTGGTTATCTCGGGTGGTGAGGTGAGTGACATGCTCTTATTTGAGACTGGCTTACAGGGTATGGAGTTGCACTTGGTGTGCTTGCATTATGCGTATTTTGATTAAGTGTCAATCACTGGTTTACAAAGATGCAGAAGTAATAATGATCAGGTCAGTAGAAAACAGCTACAAATGTTTTTATTTAAATTTTCACTCAAAATTACTGCTTATGCTGAATAAATAAACAACCACCAAGGTGCAGAGATGATTTCTTTTATGTAGCATTGTAAGGTATACCACTTGATTTCTTAAATCCTGTTATGGCAAACACACCTTAGAAGATAGTTGGGAGTTAACTCATAACTATACAATGAAGAGAATAGCGGTGATAGTGGAAAGTTGGTAACAATGTCATGACATTGTGGCTACTGCTTTGGTTAAGAACAGAGTGCCCAATAATTTCATACAAAACAAAAACAAAATACTACAGATGTTAGAAATACTCAACAGGTCGGGCTGCATTTATGAATAGAAAACTAGAGTTATCTTTTCAAGTCTGTAGCCTTTCATCAGAATTACTGACCCAGTCTCAGACCTGAAATGTTAAGTAACTCTGAGTGGAATCTTAGAGTGCGACATGGGCTATGGCAAGATGTGTGACAGAATCAGGTGACAAAGTGGCAATGCCTAGCTTGACCTGGAGATCAACTCCCTTGATTCATAAGTGATTCTTCCTATGCAGCAGCACGCTGCTGGTTGATGGAGAGTGACACTTGTTAAACACTGTTTTAACATGACATGGCACCTTATTAATATTCAGACTGCCACCTTACCAAACTTGTCAACAAACTAGACATCAGGAAAACCTGAGGAGACCAGACAGTGTACCTGGCAGATTCTGTTTGCTGCCTGCTCCAAACTACCACCGTATTGAACATAACAATATCTTGGGGCATTATTCCCAGGCGCCTCCTGAACACACTCTTCTTCTTTAGATGACCATCCAGGCACTTGCATTATGCACTGGGCACAGCATACTGGTAGCCCAGAGCAGGGTGTCCCAGCCACTTGCATTGCAACACGGTGGTTGGGACAGGCATTTGGCTTGCAAACTGTGTTAGGCTGCATCTCAGGGTTGTTTACTTGTTCTTTTGGCTCTAACTCAATTAGTACCTGCTCGCTTGCTCATAGTATCCTTCTTTCTATTCCCATCAGCAAGTCACAGAAATGGGCAGCATGCAGTTGTTTTCAGCAGCCTTCAGTCTCTAATGGGTGCATATCTTGCTCAATGGCAGGGTGCTACATCAATATCACATCTGCATCCCATGCCATTAGCTTATACAGCAAATGCACTAAACATGTAGTAAGCAGACAGCCATGTATTTAACCCTTAAGTGAAGTAGTTATCACTGAAGTCCATTGAGCCACCTGTTAGTCAGGGGGTTTGGGCATAGTAAGTTAAGGGAAGTCTCCCATTCCTGTTGAGGACATTGGTCACAGTCATGAATCTGGCCGGGGAGAGGGTGATCTTAGGTAGGAACTCTGTGCCTCTGCAATCTACAGAGTGGGTTACAGTCAGTCCATTGCAGCAAGTTTGGGAGCATAGGACTAATGCAGTCAGGAAGATATGTCAGGCCATAGTCAATCTGTTGGGTTGCCCACAGAAACTAATGGGGAAGAGGGTGGGTCATCAAGTATGGCCATTATTGTGGACCTTGGCAGTTTAATCTTTGGAACTGGGAGCTGCACACTTTGGACCAAAGTTTAGTATGGTTGTGAAGGGGGCAGCTGAATTTTGAAGACTGGAAAGGGTGTAATGCTGGAGATGATCCACAGTAAGAGGCATCCAGGCTTCAGCGGGGAGAAGGTACAGTGAATGAATGCTGATAGTCTGTGCACCTCATGCCAAGGTCTGGATGGAAATGGTAGGCAGGTATGGCCAAATAGCGTAGGGTTTAGTTGGGACATTAGGAAGTATGAATCGGCTAACATCAAAGGGATGCAAATATGGGGCTCACCAGTTTGGGTCAGGCTGAGGCTGGAAGTGCTTCCAGCTGATCACTATTGCTTTGCAATTTGCACTTTTGATTCTGGCACAATGGGAAGAAAAGGCTGAGACCACACAGTGGACGGGATAAGTGACCTGTGAAGGGAACTTCACCCGTAGAACATAGAATGGTACAGCATAGGAACAAACTCTTTGGCTCACCATGTCTGTGCTGACCATGATGCCATTCTAAACTAAGCCCATCTGCCTGCATATGGTCTGTATCTCTCTATTCCCCTGCCTGTTCATGTTTGTCTAAATGCCTCTTAAAATGTTGCTATCGCATCCACATCAACATTTTTGTACATTTTGTTCTATTTACCTTCAGCCATAGCACCAAAATGCCTGTAGTATATTTCCTTATTTCTCTCCTTCCCACTATGTCTCAGCGCACTCCCTTGTTCTGCAGCTGGGGTGGTGGGAGTAGGGGAACCTGCTATAATGTAGTACCCTTTTTGCTTTGGAGGTTTGATGGAATGACCCCTGGGGAAAACTTGTCTAGAGTGAGACAGTGTTGACCCTTCTCTGTTTGAATTTCCAATGGTTGGATAGGGGTCAAAATGGATTGCTTGTGCTAATCACTGTCTTGAGTGCAAGCTATCACCACCTGTCGCTGACATGTCTCCATGTGAGGAGAGGTCAAGAGTTTCGGCCAAGGTCCCCTGTCCCTTGTTGTCATGTCTTCAGTCCTCAGGACCAGTTTCTGGGATGATGGAGTGAAAGTGTTCATGATTTTCCAGCAGACCAAGTAGCTGGACCTGGCTATCTGTGGCAGCCACCAGCTCGTTCATGGAGGCAGACAGTCAGAGAGATGCGGCCAATGAGATCATTGAATCCCATATACCTGTATGCTGCTGCTGCTGTAATGTGCATTTGGATGAATTCCCTGATTGCCATAATCACAGGATCATCTACTACCTGGGCTGGTCTGCAGCAGTGTGCGAGTGCTAGTTCTCTGGGATTTTTCTTCTGCAGCCAGTTGTGGACCCCTCATGATGAGCTGCTCACAAAGTATAAATCTCCACTTGTTTGCCTAAGTTGAGGTGTCTGTATCTGGACTGGTGAGCTGTGCAGGAGGCAGCCTTGTTAGCTCTTTACTCTGAGACCTCCATGCTCTCGCCCTTAGAGGTCCTGGAGGACTTTCTACTTCTCTGCAGATGTTGGAAAGCTAGCAGAACATGTAAGAGATGATGTTGTGGCCAGTAGTTGGATGTGTTGCTCAATGGTTGACAGTAATAACTGGAGAGTGGGAGTGGCATGTAGCGTGGTAATTGTTCTTGGCACCCCTGCAGCTGTGGTCTGGTCTTCTGCGAGGGCCACGAGTCTCATAGGAGTGAAGACATTGTAGGGAACCTGCCCCACTCATTCAGGATCTGTGCTGGTTATGGACTGTCTTCTCCTGTATGGAGGAGAATAAAAGGAGAGAATGACTGGATGACAATTAGTTTGCATGCAGGGGAAAAAGTAGTGAGGTGTTCTGATGAATTAATGTGTCAGCATGGAAAGCATGCAGGATTGGTGGCATGGGAGAGAGAGCGGTCAGAGAATGCATTGCAGGCAACACGGAGGGTAATGGGGGTGTAAGGTGCAATGGTAGAGAGAAGAGTGTGACACTCAACCTGAAAAAGCAGGAAAGGTTGTATGTATTCTTTCTAAATGACTCGCCATTCCTCTGCATCCTGGAGACATCAATGACCTAGGTGACTTCAAATCTGGCTGGCAGTGTCTGGTGATGTGGCCTCCTCTGCCAGTTCTGTGGGAAGAGGAAATGTTCTTCACCTATCCACCAGGTCCCTGGCAGAGAAATGCAGCGCCTCTTTCACAGCCATGTTCTGATTCTGCCTGTTAATGAACAGGGTAGCTTTGGAGCGTCAGTGTCCATCTGGATGTACTGTGATGTTTTTAGGATGGGGAGAAAATTGGACATGATGATGGTTGTAGGCATGTAGTAGGTAATTAAAGTTGGGGTTTTGGTAAGTTATTGAGTTTTCTCACACTATAAGCATTGCACTGAAAATTTTCCAATAATCTCAGTGGAATTGCAGTCCTCTGTTTCTCTCCATTGATGCTGCATGACCTGCTGAGTATCTTCATATGAGCTTAGTTTGGGTAACATGCTAGCACAGAGGCTAGAATGGATTGTGATACCACATCTCTGGGTAGCAATACAAACCTGGAGAGTGAAACTTATCTCCTTTTGAATCCACAATATATGTTGTAATGCTGATTGGGTTCTTCTATACTGGAAATTCAGTCATGATGGTAAAATGTTTTAATTCACTTTACAGTGAGATTTGTTGGCTCCTGATGTGGCAACAGCAAACCTATTTAATTTAGTAATACTGAATAAGTAGTGATAATTAGTTGGAATACTTTTCAAGAAGGTTTCTACTTGTATTCGAACCTTCTTGAGACTCATCGCAATACAATTTTCAACTAATTCTTGTTTTCCCAACTGAGCAGGTGAGTTCATTAAAACTCGCACTGGAAGGAGTTGAGAAGGAGAGGGACTTCTACTTTGGAAAACTGAGAGAAATTGAGTTGATTTGCCAAGAACATGGGCAGGAGAATATTGACCTTGTTCAGCGACTTATGGATGTGCTATATGCTACCGATGTATGTATGGTTTTTATAATTATCTATGATATTATGTAGAAATACTTTGTATTAATATAATTATTTTTAAATTACAGGAAGGATTTGCAGTGCCAGATGAAGTTCAGGTTCAGGGTGAAGAACTGACTCAGGAGCCAGAAGAGTATTAACTGGCAACATGAGCATTCACTTCGGAATGAAGAGTACACTGAGGACTTCATGGAATGAATTGCTTCATTTTGAACATTAGCCTTTTATCTTCCATACTCTGCAACAGCAAAGTACTGTATTCCATACCCATTATCTTACCACCATGCATTTACAGCCATTATGTTTCTTTACTGAAAAAATGTGGTAATTTTGGGACTAAATTAACCATTTGCATTATGGCTTATGAGAAATATGGTTTGACAAAACAGTTGATTTTGAAGTTCCATATCCGTCATCAAAGGTTTTATCAAGTATGTTTGATGAGCAAAGATGCAGTATTAGAATTTTATACTCACCATGTTTATTTTCCTTTTAAACCTGCTACGTGGAGAGTAACCCATCACCTGCATTCTGTGCGTTACACAGGCAATGAGTGTTAACCTGTTTGTATCTGAAAACAGTTGAGGAATGGATTCTGAATTACTTATAAAGAAAGGGTTATTAAGTCGGAATTCACCTGTTCTGAAAATTATCCACAATCTGTTGCATGATGGGCTAGATTTGTTTCCAAAACGTAAATAATTGCTATTACTTTTATCTTTCTACTTATTTAATAATAAATTGGTTGTGTGTTTATATTGTGGTCTGTGTATAAAGGTCTTCATAAGGAAACTACTAGCGCAGTGATATAATACACATAGAAAATCACATTCATCAGGAGTTCCATCTTAAAATCACCAAGATTATTCTGACAGTCCGATAGTGTTCACATATGGGCAGAAGGAAAATTAATACAATAATAGTACAGATGTACAGGGTGGATAATGTGATCTGGGAATTGTATCAACACCAATAAAGATACAAGTCTGAATGACAATCTTGGGAGATGGTGCATATCAACTTACCCCTGATTTTTTTTTAAAGAAGGTACTAGACATGGATTAGAGTTATAGAGTAATTATAGCACTGATGCAGCCGAGTAGGCTAATCTGGAACTACAAACAAAATCAAGGAGTCGGCCTTACTGCATTAATCATACTAACTTGTGAGTCAGCTGAAAGAGTGACTTCTAATGATTTTGTTCGCAGTAAAAGTAGACCCCATTTTTGGAAGGAAATGTTGGATAGTGAAAGGAATAAAGCATTACGCGTGCAAATGAAAATTCATACCTGGGATGTATTAATGGCATAGAAAGGGGAAGACTATGTTTCAAGTAATCAGTGATGTCAAAACTTGTTATGATACGAACATATCAGACAAATGAGTGCAATCTTAATATACGAGTTCTGTACAAGATGACATATGTACGTTTCTATCATGGGTTTATTCTCATGTTTGTATCTTGCTTTTTGTTCATTTTTCACTCTGGTTTTTATAAAAATATTGTAATAGATCTGTCAACTGTAACTAGGCTACTGCTTATGTGTCAAGTATGTGTAAATGTAGGCTGTTTTGGTTTGTCTGTTTCCAACTGTAGAATTGGATAATGCGTTAATCCATAACACTTTTTTTAATACTTTATTTGGCAACTTAACATAATTTCCTACTAAAAATATTAGGGATATGGCTGACAATTTTGTTGAGCAAAAATAAATCTGAACCTCATTGTTTTTGAGATACTCATTAGCTTTTCATAGAGGGAGAATTTGATTCCTAGTTTACCATATGTGAAGAAATGTTTCTGATATTACTCCATCATAACACACATCTCTAATTTTAGGGATGTTCACTTGTGCTAGACTCTTCCATCTGAGAGAGCAGTTCCTCCCCATTGACCCTATCAACTCTTAAGCATCTTTAACAGTTCAATCAGATCAGTTAACTGTGCACACTGAATGGAATATAAGTGTGGGTTATGTGACCTGCTCTCATAAATCATTTTGTCTCCGTACCATTCTCTTTTCAAGCTGCTTTTATTTGGTGCCACCACACCCCATCTTCTCCCAGTCTCTAAGCCGTCTTTCAGTCCCATTGTATGCATGCATTCATCTGGTCATAGGCCTTCCTCCTCTTTCTGGTAGTCTTTGTTTCCATCGCTTGCTTCATAATTTATCCTTCCTGTCTTCACACCATGTTACCACACCATTCTCAACTACTTCAATGCTTCCACCATCTTCACTAACCCCTAAAGTACTGAGTTCTGATATTTTCCTCTGTCACTCTACACATTAGTCTTCATATTTGCTTCTCATTAGAATCCAGTTCTGCTGTTCCTGATGCCACTGAAGTTTCTGACTTATCAATTATCTTGGATTTATCCTTTTGTGATAGGAAACTATTGCTAAAGTTAAAACATGCAATTCTATTTACTCCAACCAGAGCTGATCCGTTTCCTGATTTCCATTTCTGCACTTCTGCCACCAATGGCTCCTGCCATAATTTTTACATTTTCAGTCTGATCCTCCTATCTACGCCCTAACTATCAGCCCTTAAAGATGCTGCCTTAAAATACTGTGTATACTCATGTAAAAGTTGAATTTTTTAGACTTTAAGGGTAAATTTATGGGGTTGACAATTACATTTGAGAGGCTGAAATTCATGCTACAGTCCAAAATGCTGTATCATTAGCAGAAGCCCAATTGATATGTAAATGAATAAAGGAAAAAATGAATTACAGTAATTACTGGATAAAGACAATAGCAGTAAAATGAATTAGTAAGCTTTAAATTACAATAATGTGGTACATCTTAAAATTAATTGATATCTTAATTAGCTTTTCTTCTGCCAGTTTGTGATCACAATGCTGAAACTGTAATATCTTCTGGTTCAGCAGGTAGCTTTTATGCATGTTAGTTCTCTGCTGAAATAACAAGTCATGCCTTCTCATGAAGCTTGCGCACCATCCAGCGCTTGCCTTAAATTGTGAAATTCCATCCTCCTTTGATTTGTTTCGTGCATAGTTTCAAATGGCTTCACGACTAATACATTCTCCATTCTGATTTTCAAATACCCACTCCAACTTTTTTCTGCAATTGCAGTGGCCACTTGCTAGGTTTACCTCTCTTTGGCACACTTTTGGCATTGTCTGAAATTGGTTTGATATCTTTCTCCAGTCTCTCAAGTTTCTCTGAAACACAATTCTTGATCTGCTATACAGTTATTTGTATTCTTTACGACTTCAATAACTTTCAGTTTAAACATTGCTGTAAATTTTTTTGTTTTCTCTGGATGGCATTTTTACACAAAATGATGCAAAAATTTCAACCTCAACTAAGCATATGACTGTATTCCACAAACATTACAAGGGAACTGAGCTCAGAGAGCTGCGCACACAAAGGGACAAAAACTGCTAGAAAAGCTCAACAGGCCTGGCAGCATCTGTGAAAGAAAAACCAGAGTTAATGTTTCGGGTCTGGTGACCCTTCCTCAATTCTGTCAGTTCTGAGGAAGGGTCACCAGACCCCAGATGTTACAAATGTTACGATAAGGAAATTTTTTTTGTGCTATTGAGTTTTGATGTACCATTCACATTAATTTGGCACAAAAGTTTAAGATACATCAGGTCAGTGTCAGGTGACAACCTCCCTTTATGTACATAAAAAGCGAAACAACTACGGATGCTGTAAATCAGGAACAAAAATAAAGTTTCTGGAAAAGCTCAGCAGGTCTGGCAGCATCTGTGAAGGAAAAACCAGAGTTAATGTTTTGGATCCGGTGATGCTTTCTCAATTCCTTCAGCTGTGAGGAAGGGTCACCGGACCCCAGAATGTTAACTGTTTTTTCCTCCACTGATGCTGCCAGATCTGCTGAGCTTTTCCAGCAACTTTGTTTTTGTCCCTGATTTACGCATCTGCAGTTGTTTTGGTTTTTATGTACATAAAGGCAGGTTGTCACCTCGTGCATCTTAAACTTTCGTGCCAAATTAATGTGAATTGTACATCAAAACTCAATAGCACAAAAAAAATTTCCTTATTGTAACGTGTACAGGATAATACCTTGACTCAAATGTTGATCTGTTTTCTGTGAAGAAGTAGGGTTGACTTTTATGTCAGATATATGGAAAATTCCAGAGTTTCTGGCCAAAAGTAGGTGGTTGATTTTTTTACTCGATCATATGTGGTACTTTCTCCAGTTCTCTGAAACTCAGTCATGTTTTCATCATCCTCATCACATAGCTCAAAATCATTTAGGAATGGGCTCTGTGCCAATTCTTGCTGCAATCCACCTTTGGGCTTTGAAACACTCACTGTCACCACACTGCTTCTTGCACTTGTCTGGCACTTTTTATACATGTCCTGCAGTAATTACAAGTAATTCAGAAGAACTCAGTGAATTCTAGCAGATCTCTAATTTTCTTCTCCAGGTAGATGGTCGTGAGCTTTCTCTAGAAGCTATTTAGATAAGATACTTAAGATGGTGTTGGACGTATTAGCATGGGCTGAGGATTAGCTAAGTAATGGAAGAATTGGGATAAGGAGACGTTTTAAAAAGTGGAGTACCACAGCTTTTGGTGCTGGGGCCACGTTTATTTACAAGATAAATGCCTTGGATAAGAAAAGTGTATCATTGCTAAGTTTATAAATAACTCAAAAATAAGTGGGAAACGATGAACGACAGTTTGCAGAGGAAAATAGAAGGTTAAGCAAGTGGGCATAAACTTGGCAGTTGTACTTTGAGGTTATGAGGAAGAATAGAGGAGTTGTATAGTATTTAAATGGAGAAAGAGTGCAGAAAGCTACAGATCAGATGGATTTGGAAGCCCTCTTGCATGAATTGCAAACAGCTAGCATTTAGTTTCAGCAGATTATAAGGAAGGAAAATAAAATGTTTTATTTCAAGGGGATAGGAGTTTAAAAGTGGAGAGGTTTGGTAAAACTGTAAAAAGCACTGGCATACTCTGTACTTTTTCGGGCCCCTTAACTGTGAAAAGAGATGCTGTCGTTGGAGGCAGTCCAGAGAATGTTCACTAGGCTGTTCCTTGATATGTAGGGAATGCCTTCTGAGGGGAGTTTGAATAGAATGGGTTGCACCTACTGTAATTTTGAAGAACAAGATGCTACCTTATTTAAATGTACAGTATTCTTAATGGGATTCGATAGTAGATACTGAGTTTTTTCCCTCCTGCCTTGTGTGACAGTCTATGACTAGAGTGCGTAATCTCAGAATAAGTATACACCCATTTAAAACAGATGAGTAATTCTCTGAAAGTAGTGAATCTGGAATTGTTCACTTCAGACTGCTGTTGAGGCTGGGTTGTTAAGTGCACTCGTGCTCAGATAGACATGTTTTTAATTAACAAGGGAATCAAGGATTCCGAAAAAAAAACAGGGAAGTGGAGTTGAGTATTATCAGATCAGCCAAGATCTCATTGGTCTACTTCTGTTCCTACATCTTATGATTACCACCATTTTTTCCTTCGTCTCTGCTCCCTGACACTCATATCTTGATGGCATGTGATTTGGTCTTTTAATTCCATATTATTGTTAATTTTTCACCACACTTTCTTAGGCCAATGGTACTCGGAACTGAAAGCAGTGTTCTAAAATGGAGTAAAGGCAAAATCTTGCTGGTGCTGGAAATGTGAAACCAGCTCAGAAGGCTGAGGAAACAGCCCATCTGGCACCATCTGTGGAGAGGGAAACGGTTAAATGTTTCAAATGTAATATGTCTCTGCTGAAGAACAGTCATTCCAGACTGTTTATCTCTCCACAAATGATGCCAGACTTGTTGAGTTTGTCCAGCCTTCTGTGTTTAATTTTAAAATGGAATCTGCACAATGCACAATGTAATTAACATGACTTCTATCCCTTTTGATTTCAACTCCCTCTAGGACCAATATTCATGGCATATTTTAGGTTTTTTTTCCTACCTGTCCACTAGCATTTTAACAATTTCTGTTTTGAGCCCTTAAATCTCTGTGCTGTCGCAGTTCCTAGCTTTCTGCAATGAAGAAAATACTGATGTTTTAGACCCAACTTCACTCGCTACAGTATTTCACACTTGTGCAATCTATTAATTTTTTTTGAAATATTTTGCTTCTAGCTACACTGTTTACTTATGTATATATGGTGCTTGCTTATATTTAGGTCATTTAAAACACTGAAAGTCTGAGGCCCCAGCAAAAATATCTCGTATTCTTCTAATTAGAGTACATATGCAATATTCCTACTGTCTCCTACCTTCTAATCAATTCTGTACCCATGGCAAATTGCATCCAAATCCAATGTTAATTCCATGTTGTGGAATATTATAGAATGGCTTATTATACTCCATATAAATAACATCAATAGACATTTTATTATGCAGCATATTAGTTATTTCACTTAGTCTTGTTAGACATGGCGTAAACTTCGCAAATTTGTGCTCTTCTATGTCGAAAGATTTTTTGATTTTGTAGCATATTTTTCTTAGCAAATGTTCTCCTTTCTCTCTGTTTTCTTTTGCAATTTGAAAGCCTGCAGGGTTTTTCTCAATATTAATTGAGGAATTGTTACAATAACCATATTTAAACCCACAACCTATTTTTAAAAAACTTCAGCTGCTGCTAACATTTTTGCAACAGCTGATATACTTTTCATTTTACTGGTTTGTTTATTGAAAACTAACAGTTGATGTCCACCTCAAGAGCCATAATTTACGTTATAATGTACTTCCCAGTCCTATCTATTTAATACCTTTTGGGTACCTGTTATTGGTATAGATACTTTTCGTTGGTGTGTTTGGGTTTAATCAGATTTTGGGTCCTGGTTAGATTAACATCAACATTGATACAGTTATGCTTAAGTAATTGTTGATGCAAGTGCTGTTTAAAATGATCATCTCAAGTTATTTAAGTAATGCAGCACTTTTGGATATCTAGATTGTTCTTAAATTGTGGTGAAGGTCTAAAACTATTTCTTTGAAAAGTGGATACTTTAATCAAAATCCTTGCAAAATATTCCTTTTTTTTTCAACAAAAAATTATCCTTTGCCTTTTTCGATCCAAAATGGCTAAGAAACAGCTTGCTTGGAATGTAGGAGCACATTCTGGGCTATACTGTTCTGTGAGAAAGGATCTATATTTATGACATAGGACTAAATCATAAGCAAGTTAAGGTGTACTTGATCTAACTTTTTTCCAGATGATAAAGGATATGAAATATTTTTAAATGGAGAGGAATTGCAAGTCACTGTAAGAGGACTTCTAGCAGTAGTGCTTCAGTGAAATGAGGAACAAAGGATTTCTTCAATCTGATGTGAACAACAGGCTTTTAATTCCTTGTAAATATACTGTTTTCATAGTTTGGCCTTAATTTCCCCCCATGTTTGTAAAGGCCTGATGCTAGTAGAATAAAGAATGCCTGCTTCATGATTTTTGGGCCATCTGTGTTTAAATCTCATTTTACATTTGTATGAAACTCAACCTTTTGTTGCAATTTAATTTAGTTGGGACAATATAAGTGTACAATTAGAATTTTTGACCGGTTCTGGTTGTCCCTTTCTAATGGCTAATCAACTTGCCTTTTTCTGATCTCGGCAATATTCTCAGAAGGATGACAGCAGGTTTTATTTTCATGAACATAAGAATATTTCCAAGACTTTGATATACAGTATGTCATCACTGGCAGAAATTTGTGGATCCAGATGGAGAAGATGCTTAGAATTGGTATATGACAAAGGATAAAAATCAGACACAGTTGAACATATGCATGTTTTAATTCAATTGCCATGACCACCTTTATGTTTATGTAAAAGAAATCTAAATATTGCCTCTCAGTAAGAAAGAGTTCTACTTAGATGCCCAGAAGTTAATTATGGTTTATTTATTATGTTAACTCTTGACTTAACTGATTTAAATAGTAGTGGTGTAGCTGTATGTTGAAAATTGTAGTAATACTTGCAGTATCAAAGCTTTGCTGCTAAAATTGTCTTGTACAAATGTCTCTGATAATTGTCATGTTCCATAAATGTTTTGTATAACAGATTCTTTAGATTGTTCGTGTAATGTTAGCACTACTGAGCCATACACCAAGAATATATCCATAATCTGCAACAGAACTGGGCATGGATAAATAATCCAGAGATTGAATTCGGTTTGCTTTGAGACAATTTGAGAATTGAGTGTCTTTCTTAAAACTCTAGAAATATAAATCTTCCATCAGTAAAAATGACCTTGAAACAGACAAGTTTGTTATTAAAAGGACAACTGATTATGTTTTGATCAGTCATACAGTCAGTTTTCCCAAGTACATGATTGTCAAACCAGTGGCCTTAAAAACGACTGCTAGATGCTGATATCAAGCCCGTTAGTTAATGAAAAAAAACACACATCTCCTTTAACTGCTGTGGGCTGGCATCCTAACTGACTGACCTGGCTTTCTGCAGTTTCAGATCACTGGTACTGTTCTAATGAGGCCAACAGATACATTTTCTGTGATTCTACCACAAGCTTCAAGATATCCGCACTATCCCCTGCAGATAGATAACACTCGATAGAGGCAGTATTTCTTCCACAAGCTCTTGATTAAACAAAATGCTTCGTACCCCTAAAATCCAGACTTTGGAAATGACATAATTCAAACTCTTCATTAGAAGAGTTTGATTTTTTAAAATTATTATTTTAGATGTTAGAACTGCTTTCAGTGCATGCTGTATGGCATAACAAAGTGTGGAACTGGATGAACACAGCAAGCCAAGCAGCTCCTACTGTATGGCATATTCACTCTGTTCTCCGCTCCACCAAAACAAATGCTATTAGTTTTAGTTTTGTTGTTAAACTACTGATTGGAGAAAACATTCTTCCTTTTGTTGAATAGTTTCATGTGTAGGAAATCAAACTAAACATGAAACAATGGTTTTTGTCAATTTAAACAAAGTTTATGTAATATTAAGTGACTGCTTATTTTCTTCCCAAGACCATTATTTTGTGACTACAAACCTAGGCTCAGGACCTACTTCTAGGTCTCTGCCTAAACTCTGGTTTACTCTCTGTTTGGCGCTTAGTATTGGGCAGATGAGTAACTGGCTGGAAGAAAACAGACGTGTACTCCTCCATTCACATTATACTACATACTCACTAGGAGAATACACATCACTGTCACTTCCTCCTGTTTTCACTTGACTTCCATCCAATTTAGCCGAATTTTTTTTCCTCCCTATTCATCAGCATTTCTCATTGCCGAACTTGGGCAACATTATTTTCCCACACTGCTAACCCATTCACATTTGCACATTATCCACTGCTTGCACGTCTTTGATTTTGTTTTAAATTTAACATTTTTCCTTCATTATGGCCTGTAAATTGTCTTGTACTTTGGAACCAGTGTTAACGACTGCATTCAGTCTTCTTTGTTCCCCACTGACTCTGTTTAATAATTTAACGTTCTAGATCTGTGACTGGGTCCTCACAATTTATGAATAAATCTGCATTATGATTAATTCATGGACAACATGAACATGCCTTTAAAAATGTAAACTTCACAAGCTTTTCACAAATATTTAAACGGTGTTAATTGGCCTTGATAGGGAGAACAGAATAAGATCTTTTTTCAGTCATTCCCCACTCTGCTGATGATTGCCGGCGCTGGGATCAATATTTTGAAATTGGTATGCTGCCTTGCACTGGTATTTTTGGGCTTCTGTTGTACCCCTATCACCTTTGTTGGGGGAGGGGGTGTGTCGTAATCTTATAAAGCCTGTTTAGTTGCATTGCAGTTAGTAAAGTTATCCTTGTGAGATTAATTTGTTCACTAGTTTCCTTGTTGTTCATCAAGGAAATGTAAGAGATAAAGTATTTGATTGCCAAAAACTACTTCCCTAACCTGGGAATTGTATCCATGAAATGTGCAGAGAGTTAAAACAGCACAAGTATACACTGACTGGTTTGGTTCATCAAGATGGGACAGTTGAATACCAATATGTTGCTCTGTAATCCTCCACAGATTGGGTTCCTTATCTAAATTTTGACCTGTGTTCAAGTGCATTTGCCGTAATCAAAGTCCCTGCCATTGACATCCTTGGGATCTCACTTGGCGAGAAACTTAAAACCAGAGTCTATAAAAGCAGATTACAAGGTGAATATTCTGTGGTAAGTGACTCATTGCCTGCTTTTTCAAAGCCTTTGCACCATTTACAAGGTTGAAATCATCAACCTGGATGAGTGCATCTTAACAATAGTGTTCAACACAAAGCGCTCTCACATGATATCCATTACTTTAAATGATAATTCTCTTCACTGCTGTGTGGTGGCAGCATGTGTAGCATCTATATGTTGCATTACAGAAATGTTCCAACTTGAATCTCCTGTGCCACCTAAAATGACAAGGGCAGCAAGCGCAACTGCTAACTTAACAGGGTTTCCTGACTTGGAAATATTTTGCCATTCCTTCATTGTCAAAATACTGAAATGCCTTTAGTGACAGGATTGTGGGGTTATTTTACGTCTACTGACTGCAACTCATTGAGAAGGTGATTCACCATCGCCTTCTCAACAGCTATTAAAGCCAGATAACACATAGAGACTGCAATCCATGAACGAATAACAAGAAAATAAAATCTCTGATGAAGAGTCATCTAGACTTAAAACATTAGCCTGCATTCTGTCCATGGATACTGCCTGACATATTGTGATCTCCAGCATTTTTGTTTTCAATAAAAAAAATCACTCTTTCCAGTTCATCACTGGAAGCCATTCTTAGCAGTTGTATTTATGCCGCCTCAGTTCCCCAGCCCCTTCCCTTTATCTTGCTGACTTCATTCTTTCAAAGGATATACAAAATCCTTGGGCTGATTTAAAACAAACTGATAATGCAGCAAATGGAAGAATGGCAGTTGGTCAAGAATGGTCACTGAAGTGAACTTTGCTTCAACTCATCCATGGAATTAACATCTCCCCTATGAGTTTCCTAACTAATCGAACAATAGATCTTGTAACATACATAATCTGTCAACCCAGGCAGGGCTCAGAATAGCAGGATTTTATGTTTGGTTCCTGTGACTTCAATCAAAAAATTCAAAGGAAATCTGGGAAGACTGTCATCCCCACTTGTCCACCCTGATCTCAGACTCTTAGCTGGAGATACTGCTGTGGGATCCGAAATGTAGCAATATTTTTGAAGGACCAGAAAAAGAAAAATGGTTCTCCAATGATGCAGGTGTACACGGTTAATAGTCCAGGAGAGGGAAAGTAAGCATCCAGTTCAAATTGCTCACAATGTCTTCAGAGCAGAACAGGTGGACAGCATATATTTTGAAACACCAAATCTCAATGGTGCCTTTCCCAACATTTTCCTACAACAGTGGGCTATTATGGCTCAGTGGTTAGCACTGCTGCCTCACAGCACCAGGGATCCAGGTTCAATTGTTGGGTGGCTGTCTGTGTAGAGTTTGCACATTCTTCCCTGGGTGCTCTGGTTTCCTCCCACAGTCTAAAGATGTGCAGGTTAGGTGGATTGGCCATGCTAAATTTCCCATAATGCCCACAGATGTACAGGATTGGTAGATTCGCCATGGGCTTCCACACTAGGGATTATATACAACACAACTTGTGGCTACACTGCTGGTACCCCCACATTCTTATCTGCACATTGTGTCGTCTCACATTCATGCTTTTCAGTCATCCTCTAATAATGCCATCCTTCCCTCTTCACACAATTCTCTTCTCATACAGCTCTGCTATTTTGCTTTGCAGGAAGAAGATAATGCACAACTCTGAGGAAAGGCAGAAACTGGAAATAGCACCTCTAGTAACAGACACTTTGAGCACTGAAGTACATGAGCACATGATCTACTGGGAAGCTTGTCTTGTTTCAGGAGGCCTCCGATGTCAACAGTAACCTGCTGTGAGAGCCTAAGACGTTGGTTCCCTCATGTCAAGAGGGATGATCATCTGCCTATGTTGGGAAGTTGCGCCTCCGTCCAGTTTGATATCTGTGCCAAACAGGTCTGCCCTTTGCAGCAGCATTTTGCTGAGGGGAAGACAACTGGTATTGCTGTTGGTTTTGGTGATGCTGTGCTTGATACTCATTCAAATTGCAAGACACAGATATATATGCTGTAGAATTGCTCCAGTGAAGACTGGCAGCAGGATAGTGCAGACAAAGTTTACCAAAACCAGGCAGGGTGAGTTGACTTCCAAGAAGATGGAGATTACTTGTCAAGAAGCAGAAAACCATGCTGAGAAGAAATGTTGTGAACAGCCACTTACCTGCCCTGTTTGTTGCTATGGCTTCCTGGTCAGTAGTTTTATTACAGTAGCATTCCCATTGTCCTGTTGTTTTCCTGCTCCTGCAAAGGTATAAATAGCTCAGAAAATTCATGCACTCTCTGTTAAAGCCAAGATACCTACTTACATTAATAGTTAATTGAGAACATAGGACCATAGGATTTAGGAGTAGCAGTAGGTCACTTAGCTCTTTGAACCTGATCCACCACTTAATATGATCATTACTGATCTGATTTTGCTATGAACTCCACTTTCCTTTCTGGTTCCCCTTCAGACATAAGATCTGAAGCCCTTGTCCATCAAAAATCTAACTCAGCCTTGAAAATATTTAGTGACCCAGACCCTACAGCTGTTTGTCGAAGATAATTCTTGTATGTTTCAATCAGATAATCTTTGACTGTTCTGAACTCGTAAGGGTTATAGTTCCATCTGTTCAATCTTTCTTAACTACAACTATGATGGAGTAGTCAATTAGACCCTGATGGCCTTTCCCACTGTTTAGCATGATAATGTCTGATCTTCCACATTGATTCTGTCATCCTGCAATATCCCCATATCCCGTACTTCCCAAAAATCTATCATTTACATCTTGCATATACTCAATAACTAAATGTTTACAACTTGTTGGTGTAAAGAATTTCTAAAAGTTTACAGCTCTTGAAAAACTTTTTCCATATCTCAGAACTAAATGACTGATCTTTTATTCTGGGACTGAAAGTCCTTTAACACTGCCCATTTTAAAATCAAAAGCAAACATTTTCAAATTCATGACATGACACAACACCTTTCAGGGCTTTAATTCTCCACCTATTCCCAAATGCATCTCATCTTAACAGTTAAATTTTTCCCCTTATCCTCAACAGTTTCTTGATTCCAAGAACAGAGAGTCAAGACAAGGGATAATGGGAACTGCAGATGCTGGAGAATCCAAGATAACAAAGTGTGAAGCTGGATGAACACAGCAGGCCAAGCAGCATCTCAGGAGCACAAAAGCTGACGTTTCAGGCCTGGACCCTGCATCAGAGAGCGCTCTCTGTCTAGGCCCGATTTGTCAATTTTTGTGCTCCTGAGATGCTGCTTGGCCTGCTGTGTTCATCCAGCTTCACACTTTGTTGTCTTAGTCAAGACAAGTGGGTAATTTTCTGTTTGCAAAACTGGAACTAGTAGAGTGCTGCATGAAAAAAGTGAGGGGGCTCTAATTATTTACAATGAATATTAAATTGTACACAGTTTGTGTCGCAGCAAAGAGGACAATAACAACCATAGGTATGAAAGTGAGTTCTGACGAGGACATGAGAAGTGGAAATTAGTCCAATTCTTGGGTCTTGTGGAGGAGTTGCTGGCTAAGGATTTGGCAGGGTTGAGCAGAGAAGAATAGGTTGTCCTTAATCCTAGCATTTGCCGCTAGTTGAATACCTGTAGTGATGGGATATGGCCTTTCATCATAGAATCCCTACAGTGCAAACAGCAGCCATTTGACCCATCAAATCCACACCGAACCTCTGAAGAGCATGCCATGTAGACCCAGCCCAATCCCCATAACCCCACATTTACCATGGCTAATCGATCTAGCCTACACACCTCTGGACACTATAGGCAATTTTTAAAATAACCAATCCACCTAGCGCACACACCTTTGGACTGTGGGAGAAAACCCACACAGACACAGGAGTATGTGAAAACTCCACAGAGACAGTCACCCAAGTCTGGAATTGAACCTGGGTCTCTGGCACTGCAAGGCAGCAGTGCTAGCCATAGAGCCATCATGCTGCTCAAGTGGGCATCAATGACCAATTTAAAGGGAAATTACTGGGTAGATAGTAAAAGATAATGCCTCTAATCTAGAATCCAAATGCCCAATTTCCCAGTGATACAATTTCAATCCCACCGTGGCAGTTGCTGCAATTTAAATTCAATTAATTAGTAAATAGGGAATTGAAAATAGCTCAGAAATAATGACCATAAAACTATAATCAGTTGTTGTGAAAACTACCAGGTTTGTCAGTGACTTTTAGGGAAAGACATCTGATATTACCTGAACTAGCTTTCATGTGATCAGAGATAATGGGAATTGCAGATGCTGGAGAATCCGAGATAACAAAGTGTGGAGCTGGATGAACACAGCAGGCCAAGCAGCATCTTAGGAGCACAAAAGTTTATGTTTCGAGCCTAGACCCATCTAGGCCTGAAATGTCAGCTTTTGTGCTCCTAAGATGCTGCTTGGCCTGCTGTGTTCATCCAGCTCCACACTTTGTTACCTCTGGCTTTCATGTGACTTCACGTATACAACATTGTGACTTAACTGCCTCTGAAATAAAAATAAAAATTCAGCTCAAGGGTAATTAGGAATGAGGAACTGATGTCTGCCTTGCTAGAGATGTTTCTATCCCATGAAAGAATAAATAAAAGAATTGCTGTCAGTGTGGAAGCCTGACCACAACCTTTCCTATCCTAGGCTAAATGGGGGCAGAGTTGGAATGGCAGCAATGGTGCCACCTCTGCCAAACTCACATCAGGGGATAGCTTTAAATTCTCCCCAAAGAGTGTGTAATTGGACATATTTAAATCAGTGGACAAAAATTTGGCAAATAGTCTTTTTGAGTAAGATGTGAGATTGGTAGAAAGAATAGAAAATTATTGTTTAGTATTTTTAAGTGGAAGGATGTTGCAGAATATTATTGAAATGTAGTCTGTTGAATGCTGTCATCTTGACGGATTTGGGTAACCTGTACATGAAGCACAGGAAAACTGAAGTAAAAATTTGACATTTATCCCAAGGAGAATGGAGAATAAAAAGAGAAACCTTACTTCACTGTACAAATGAATGTTTGTTAATAAACTATATCTTTGTTTTATTTTATTCCCTTCTAGGACATGAGCATTACTGGTTGAGCCAACATTTATTGCCCACCTTGAGTTGCCCTGGCAAAGGTGATGTTGAGCTGCCTTCTTGAACCACTGCAGTCTGTGTTTGGAAACATAACTGACTTGTCCCAGATGCAGGGTGCCATTGACTGCACATGTTGCACTCAAGAGATGGCCAGTTCAAAGCAGCAGAGTGGGAATCATGTGATTAATGGTCACCAACCACATCTAACTGAAACCAAATACTATAAGCTGGCAAGAAAGAAACAGGTAGCAATTCTCTCCAAAATGACACTGGTTTGCAATAAGCAAAAAATGAACAATACCCATTGTGATTAGACCCACAGTGTTGCTACAGAGGGAATTCCAGGATTTTGACCCTTCGTTTCACGTTAGAAGCATTGTGCTGCAGTTTAATCTCAAAAATAGAATCTGAAAACAAGAGTTTGGGGAACAATGTTGGTCTAATATAAAGTGCATGATTAACAGAAAACATTACATAGAACCAATCTATCACGTCTTGACCTTAAGAGGTGTAAAGCAATCATAAATTAGTCATTCGGGTCCAGTCACCTTTGCTCAGAACCGGACCTGAAACGTTAACTCTTGTTTTCTCCTTCACAGATGCTGCCCGACCTGCTAAGCTTTTCCAGCAACTTAGTATTAATTTAGTTAACCTGTCATAAATTCATGGAGCTTTTGAAAATTCATTCACAGGATATAGGCATCAATAGCAAGGCTAGCATTAATTCTCATTCTTAACTTCCCAGAGGAAGGTTAAGATTCAATCACACAAGTACACAGGAAATTAAGAAAGGACAGAAGAGGAGATGGATTATAATTTACAAGTTTTGGGAAATTCAGAAGTATTAAAAATCAGTTTATCTGGAGTTATATTTTAACAGAGAGGAGTATCCATTACCCCTGCTACCCTAGTCAAGTAGTAACTTGGAATCCCAGAACTGTAGAAGCAATTCATCCGTCCTGATTTCAGTCATGTGACAAGGCCAGGCATTCAGGTGCCGATTGCCTATTTTAGTGTGCTAATTAGAAGGCTGTTAAACTGAGTATAGTTTTACTCCCCCATTAGGGTTTCCATTGTGAGGTAATAAGATGACAAAAGCTTTAGCATAAGTTAATAATTGATATTTTCCTTTGTCCAGAGATGGATAGAAGCAGGCAGCTTGACTCCAAGATCCTTTGTTTGTTTTAGTTGGAATGTTTGCACAATGTGAGGATTCAGAAGCTTCTGGAAATATGATCAGCCAAAACCTTTTCATTGTCCAGCAAGGGTGTTCTCTTTTTAAGAAGGAGATTTTAAACTCAGGCATAAAGAAGAGTATACAGTTTTCTTTGGAATTTCTCTTCATGCCTTCTAGCTATGACATAAATCATAACAAATAAACTAACTCTTCTCAGAAACAACAGTTTAGATATGCGGTGGGCTATTCCAAAGATTCCAAGTTAACTCATTCAGGCTAACTGCCTTATACAACAAAACTAAAATACCTCACATTTCAAGACTCAGTTGAGGAACAATTGCTTTGCTCAAAGTGTTATCAAACTTTGGAATTCCCTACCTCAAGGATTGGACTTGGAATATATTTAAGGATGAGTTAAATTTTATATCTTTTAGGGAGTGAAGATTTATGGGTGAGAAGAAGTGGTACAAAGGTCACCATCAGATCTGTCCTGCAAGCTGTGTCTGTTGGTAACCATTCAGTAGGTATGAAAGATACAATTTTGTTTCGGGTTATGATTTTGTTACTTTCAGAGTATTAATGTGGCAAAATCCTTGGTCGTGCCTATAGAGCTACCTGAGATTGGAAAGGCCATTCTCTCCAGAGTTAAGGGAAGGACCTTTTTTTAAATTGGTGTTATCACTCGTGCCCTGTGATGGATGGGAATCTGTCAGCATTTGTCCCACCTTGTAATTTGTAAATTTGGATTATTTTGTGGATATTAAGCAGTAAGGGAATGGAATGCTTTGCCTGCAACGGTAGTAGATTCACCAACTTTAAGTACATTTAAGTTGTCATTGGACAAGCATATGGATATAGTACATGGAATAGTGTAGGTTAGATGGGCTTCAGGTTGGTATGACAGTTCGGCACAACATCGAAGGCCGAAGGGCCTGTACTGTGCTGTAATGTTCTATGTTCTATAATACTGCATCGGCAGATTGTAGATGGGGTACATAACGTCTTCTCTGGTTTAGTATCTGAATACCTTGACATTTTGTAACTTTTTTGAGAGCAAAATCATGCTGACTAATACATTGTAGCACTGGCATAATTCAGAGAAATCATGCGGGCTCATAGATTGTAGAGCAACTTTACGCAGCCGTAGTTTTGACTCCGCCCACACTGCTGTCGTAACACAGAGGCCAGTGATGCCGGTTGAAGCCTGTGTTTGGGCCTGAGGGGATCGGGCGGCGGCATGTCCAGCAGCAGGAAGGTATGAGGGTACTTTTTAAGGTGTTAATTGCGCGGTATTTACAACGGCGGGGTGTTAGGCAGACAGAAAATGATAGGCTGTTGATGGGGCATCTTAGAGCCCATCTCCTGTCGCCGGGGAAACAGTGCTATTCTCCATGCTGACTTTTACTGGCTGGTGGGCGGGTCAATTCAGTAGCAGACACTGCTCCTACCTCAAGGAAAGCAGAGGCAAACATGGGAAAAAGAACTGCGGATGCTGTAAATCAGGAACAAAAACAAAGTTGCTGGAAAAACTCAGCAGATCTGGCAGCATCTGTGAAGGAGAAAACGGATCTGGTGACCCTTCCTCAGAACAGAAAATGCAGGGAACACTCGGTCATGTGTAGACGAACAGTTTCCTTGCTGTGTGTGTCAGATTTAGGTTGGTCAACAGGAATAGACATGACAGAAATTTCCAAAGGAACAAAGCAAAGGGAAGAACGGGAACATGTTCACGCAAGGGAACACTGATAGTTTATTTAGTAGTCAAAAGACGATGTTTGAAGTGATGGAATTGATGTATATCTGAAATGGAAGTGCGTATCAAGAAAAATCAGGCCAACACTAAATGTGCAGATTTGCGTCATCAATACAAAAATGAGGGTCACTACCCTATATGTTAATTCATTTTCAGTCCTTCCAAAATTCAGACATGCCCATTCTACAACTAGGATCATAGAATCCCTACAGTGTGGAAACAGGCTCTTCAGCCGAACAAGTCCACATTGACCCTCAGAGCATCCCACCCAGATCCATCCCCCTATAACCCACTAATCCACACATTTCTGAACA
Organism: Stegostoma tigrinum; assembly: GCF_030684315.1. NCBI lineage: Eukaryota > Metazoa > Chordata > Chondrichthyes > Orectolobiformes > Stegostomatidae > Stegostoma > Stegostoma tigrinum. The sequence goes on along the minus strand of NC_081358.1, from coordinate 72,679,844 downwards.
CTACAGGCATTTTAGCATGGCCAATCCAAGACGGTGGGAGTAAACTAGAGCACCTGGAGGAAACCCACACAGACAGGGGGAGAACGTGCAAACACCACACGGACAGTTGCCCAATCCAGGTCCCTGGCGCTGTGAGGCAGCAGTGCTAGCCACCGTGCCACCCATATAAAAGTGTGATCTACTTTTGAAGTTAGCTCCATCTGTTATAGTGCTATTAAGTCACTTGTGGTGATGTGCGTTATTACCAGTGCTCCATCAACTGAAAGATGCTGATAGATGGTAAACAACAGATGGCTTTCTTGATAAGCTTTCCTGCTCCTAAGATGCTGCTTGGCCTGCAATGTTCATCCAGCTCCACACCTTGTTGTCTTGGCTTCCATGCACACTTCACCTGATGCAATGAAACTTCATAGAGCTGAAATCATTGTTGAGAAATCCCAGTCATGCTCCTCCTTGACTGTAGCCTATGAGGTTTCTGCCTGTTTTGGATCTATTCTGTTACCTAGGACAGGGTACACCCAGAGATGGTGCTGGTGAGGACATTGCTGACCGTTCAATAGTGTCATACATGTTATGCACTTATGGACTTTGCAGAAACTACTGATTTTCGTTGCATTTAAATCTAATGCCTAGGTCAGTTCAGTTATATTCTTATTATTTATAGTGGTTTGATATGATTGAGGACCTGATTGATCATTCCAGAGGACAGATAAGAGTTAAGTGTCAGGCAAATCGTGTTACGGTGGCAGATATGTGGGACAGTGGAACCTGTTGGCAACCCAACAGCTTTGTAATCACTTGTTTTTATTTCTTTTTAATTCAACCTTACCAAATTTCAGTTCACAAATTTCAGTTGTGGAAGTTGAGTATATAATCCATTTTGTAATTCCAGGCCACGAGATTGACTTCCTATGGTTCCCTTATGCCAATCCATTGAATTGAAAATTGCCATCTTTGTTTGTGCTCTGTATTTGTATGATATCTGGTTACGTCTCAGTTTGAAACTTCTGCGGGTCTTAATCTCATCTCCTTACACAGTTACTCCTCTCTTGGTTGTACAATTAATGATCAATTAATAAAAATTTGGATTGTAAACATACTCTGAGTATTTTTGCCCTCAACAGTTATTACGAGTTGTTGTAAAAATTCGTCTCACTACTATTCTTTAGGGGAGGACATCTGCCATCATTTCCTATTCTGACCTACACGTGATCCGAGACCTAAAGCAGTCCGGTTGATTCTTGAGATAATGGGAACTGCAGATGCTGGAGAATCCGAGATAACAAAGTGTGAAGCTGGATGAAGACAGCAGGCCAAGCAGCATCTTAGGTGCTCCTAAGATGCTGCTTGGCCTGCTGTGTTCATCCAGCTTCACACTTTGTTATCCTGGTTGATTCTTAACTGCCTTCTGGTTTGCTTGGCCATATCATTTAGTCATTTGAGGGCAACATGTTCTGTCCTTGCTAGTGATGCCTGATTCCCACATGAAAGAATAAAGAAAAGATGGAGGTAAATTATTTTGATCTAAATACCAGTACAGATTCATGGTTACAAGGTGATCAGAATGGCATTATCAAGCTTAACATGGAATTCAATGTATGATGATTTTCTCATTGGAACTTTTGCTAAGAAATTACTAATTCACCTTACTTCATTATATAATGATCGATATAAGACAACACTTGATAGTGAACTACTCCAATCATAAATGAAAATGTTACTTATAGAAGGCAATTACATAGGTAAAAAGCTTACCTAAGATTAATTAAATAAATTGACTAAAAGGCATGATGGTAAATTTACAGTAAGAAATATTTAAAGCAACAGTTGAAATGTTCAATAAATATACGTTACATTAAAAGTCATAACCTTAACAAGAAAGACTCATCTCATGGCTCACTGAGGAGTTAAAGTTAGTATGAGATTCAAAGGAGAGGCTTACAATGTTGCAAAAATCAAATAGCAAGTCTGAGGATTGGATATGTTTTAGCAATTAGTAAAGAGCAATCAGAAAGTTGATAATAAATAAAGAATGAGTGCAAACTTGTCAAAAATGTAAAAACAGATCATGAGAGCTTTTGTATCAGTGATGCTGGGAACTGCAGATGCTGGAGAATCCAAGATAACAAAGTGTGGAGCTGGATGAACACAGCAGGCCGAGCAGCATCTCAGGAGCACAAAAGCTGACGTTTCAGGCCTAGACCCTTCATCAGAGAGCGGAATGGGGAGAGGGAACTGGAATAAATAGGGAGGGAGGGGGAGGCGGACTGAAGATGAAGAGAAAACAAGATAGGTAGAGAGGAGAGTATAGGTGAGGAGGTAGGGAGGGGATAGGCCAGTCCATGGAAGACGGACAGGTCAAGGAGGTGGGATGAGGTGGTAGGTAGGAAATGGAGGTGCGGCTTGAGGTGGGAGGAAGGGATGGGTGAGTGGAAGAACAGGTTAGGGAAACAGAGACAGGCTGGACTGGGATGCAGTGGGGGGAGGGGACGAGCTGGGCTGGTTTTGTGATGCAGTGGGGGTAGGGGAGATTTTGAAGCTTGTGAAGTCCACATTGATACCATTGGGCTGCAGGGTTCCCAAGCGGAATATGAGTTGCTGTTCCTGCAACCTTCGGGTGGCATCATTGTGGCACCACAGGAGGCCCATGATGGACATGTCGTCTGAGGAATGGGAGGGGGAGTTGAAATGGTTCGCGACTGTGAGGTACAGTTGTTTATTGCGAACCGAGCGAAGGTGTTCTGCAAAGCGGTCCCCAAGCCTCTGCTTTGTTTCCCCAATGTAGAGAAAGCCACACTGGGTGCAGTGGATACAATATACCACATTGGCAGATGTGCAGGTGAACATCTGCTTGATATGGAAGGTCATCTTGGGGCCTGGGATGGGGGTGAGCGAGGAGGTGTGGGGGCAAGTGTAGCACTTCCTGCAGTTGCAGGGGAAGGTGCCGGGTGTGGTGGGGTTGGAGGGGAGTGTGGAGCGGACAAGGGAGTCGCGGAGAGAATGGTCTCTCCGGAAGGCAGACAAAGGTGGGGATGGAAAAATGTCTTGGGTGGTGGGGTCAGATTGTAGATGGTGGAAATGTCGGAGGATGATACGTTGTATCCGGAGGTTGGTGGGGTGGTATGTGAGAACGAGGGGGATCCTCTGGGGGCGGTTGTGGCGGGGGCGGGGTGTGAGGGATGTGTTGCTGGAAATGCGGCAGACGCAGTCAAGGGCGTTCTCGACCACTGTGGGGGGAAAGTTGCGGTCCTTGAAGAACGTGGACATCTGGGATGTGTGGTCTGCCTTCCGGAGAGACCACTCTCTCCGTGACTCCCTTGTCCGCTCCACACTCCCCTCCAACCCCACCACACCCGGCACCTTCCCCTGCAACTGCAGGAAGTGCTACACTTGCCCCCACACCTCCTCCCTCACCCCCATCCCAGGCCTCAAGACGACCTTCCATATCAAGCAGATGTTCATCTGCATAACTGCCAATGCGGTATATTGTATCCATTGCACCCAGTGTGGCTTCCTCTACATTGGAGAAACCAAGCGGAGGCTTGGGGACCGCTTTGCACAACACCTCCACTCGGTTCGCAACAAACAACTGCACCTCCCAGTCGCGAGCCATTTCAACTCCCCTTCCCATTCCTCAGACGCCATGTTCATCATGGGCCTCCTGCAGTGCCACAATGATGCCACCCGAAGGTTGCAGGAACAGCAACTCATATTCCGCTTGGGAACCCTGCAGCCCAATGGTATCAATGTGGACTTCACAAGCTTCAAAATCTCCCCTTCCCCCACTGCATCCGAAAACCAGCCCAGCCCGTCCCCTCCCCACACTGCACCACACAACCAGCCCAGCTCGTCCCCTCCCCCCACTGCATCCCAAAACCAGTCCAGCCTCTGTCTCTGTTTCCCTAACCTGTTCTTCCTCTCACCCATCCCTTCCTCCCACCTCAAGCCGCACCTCCATTTCCTACCTACCACCTCATCCCGCCTCCTTGACCTAGCCGTCTTCCCTGGACTGACCTATCCCCTCCCTACCTCCTCACCTATACTCTCCTCTCTACCTATCTTGTTTTCTCTTTATCTTCGGTCCGCCTCCCCCTCTCTCCCTATTTATTCCAGTTCCCTCTCCCCATTCCCCTCTCTGATGAAGGGTTTAGGCCCGAAACGTCAGCTTTTGTGCTCCTGAGTTGCTGCTTGGCCTGCTGTGCTCATCCAGCTCCACACTTTGTTATCATGAGAGCTTTTGTGTATGAAGCAAGAGAGTAGATAAAGTAAAATGTTCCTTCGAAACAGAATAGTTTGCCTGATAAATCTTTAGCCATCTACAAATGTAAAAGTTATTACTGTAATACAGTTTAATGAGGTCTTATGCTACATAGGAAATGCTAAACATGGAATACTAAAAGCTCTGCTTTAAAGCGAACCCCAATTTCCAACAGAATGAGGTGTTAAACAAATATGGTGTCTCTTCACTGTGAAATACGCTATTTATAATGAGGAATAGATAGTTACATATGGGTTAACATGACTGAGAAAATAAAAGGAATTAATACCAACAGAGGGGGAAAAAGGAGTTTTCGAGAATATTAATGGGCTAAAATCCAATAAATTAATGGCACATGATGACCAAGTGGACAGAGAATTATTCAGTGGACAGAGAATTATTCTGTGTACAACAAGCAGTGTGTGCACAAACAAGGCATTTTAAAGTTGGCAGGTATTGTTAGGTAAGGAACAGAGGGATGAAATGACACCTGCAATTTTATCTTAATGAAATTCTGCTTTGAATTTAGAGTGAATGTGCCTTTTTAATTTTGAAAGTGCTCCAATACTTACTTCTTAGGATATGAAGAATTTACTCAAGACAGGTTTCCTCAGGTCAAAACAAAAAAGAAGCTGAGTTTTTACTTTGTTTTAATTTACTCGTTCGATATGGGTGTCACTGGCTAGGGCTGATGGCTTTCCTGGAAACCACTCTTACTCTAGAAAAAGCCGCATATCTAGCCAGCCGCTCAGTACAGCCGTTACAATGATATCAACCCAGTAATGTTGACCAGCTATGTCCTGCCTGTGAAAAACAGGTTCATCCAACCTATTCAATTAATGCCTGTTGTCAGTCATCAGAAAAGTAATGTAAGGTGTTTTTTTTTAATAAGCACATCAAGCAGCATTTACATATTTACAGCTTGTCATTAGCACTGTGTTGGATTCTGCTGAGACCATTCAGCTTTTGACCTCATTTGAGCCTTCATCCAAATATGGACACAAGCTAAATTCAAGAAGGGACTGTCCTTCCATTAAGGCAGGATTTGACCAAATGGGACATCAAAGACACTTAATAAGACTGAAATCAATGGGAACCAAAGGGCAAACACTGTACTAGCTGGAGTTGTATCTTGCACAAAGGAAGATTGTTTTGCTTGTTGGATGCCAATCATTTCAATCACAGGGCCTTGCTGCAGGATTTCGTCATGTTCTAGACTATCCATTTTGAGCTCCTTCATCAATGATCTTCCCTCCATCACAAGGTCGGAAATGGGATGTTCACTGATGATTGCACAATCTTCAGCACCTTGCACAATGCCTTAGATAATCAAGCAGCCCATGTCCAATTGCAGCAATGATGTAGAAGTGCCAGTGTTGCACTGGGGTGGATAAAGTCAGAAGTCACACGACACAAGCTTTAGGAGCGCTGCTGTTTTGTCAGGTGAAGTGGAGGGAAGCGCACAGACACTGAATTTATAGATGGAGAGATATGTGCAAGATAACGCCAGGTAATTAAGACTTTCAAAAGGTAGTGCAAATGTAGTGAGAGGAGTGTCAACAGGCTTTAATAACAAGTTTTTGCAGGTGATCAAAAGTGTCAAACAGTGCGAGTAAAGTGTGAACAGTTGAATAGCAAGTGAATGGATGACCTGTGAACCGATATATTAAGGCAGAGAAATAATTACAAAAAGTCAAAAATAAGATGGTGCTAGAAACAAACCAAATGGCTGCAATAACTTGATAGGTATGAGAGTCTCATGACGAGTGTCTAACCAAAGTAATAAGTAATTCAAAACAGTTCAAACTAATTAAGGTATAGACTGATGATCGTAAATTATTAAGGTGATTGTGTTAAAACAGAGCAGTAAGGGAGATTTTGCAAACACAGAACAATATGGTGGGGTTACATGTGGCCAGACATGAACTCAAGATCACCGTTGAGGTTGTTTTCATGGATACAGAACTTGGCTAACAGTTTCTGCTCTCAGTTCCGCATTGCTGTGTTCTCAAAGGCTGCCTTGGAGGACACTTATTGAAGATAAGAAGCCGAATGTCCTTTACTACTGAAGTGTTCCCTGACTGGGGGGTAGCACTCCTGCCTGGCCATTGTTCAGTGGAGTCTGTTCATCTGTTGTCGTAACATCTGCATGGTCTTGCTGATATACCATGCCTCAGGTCATCCTTTCCTGCAGCGTATGAGGTAACATTGGCCGAGTCACATGAGTACCCACTGTCTTCGTGGTGAGTGGCGTTCCCATGTATTGTGGCTAGGGATGTGAAGCATAGTGAGGTTATCCATGGGCTTGCAGTATTGTGAAATACTGAGGTGTCCATCCTTGTTGGACATGCATGTATCCAAGAATGAGACTGATTCTAGAGAGTAGTCCATGGTAAGTCTGATGGTGGGATGAAACTTCTTGATATCATTTTGTAGTCGTTTCAGTGATTCTTTGCCATGAGTCCAAAGGAAGAAAATGTTATTGATGATGCATCTGGTGTATACTTTTGTTTGGCGGTCATGTGCAGCGAAGAAGTCTTGCTTGACCTTGTGCATGAACATGTTGGCATATTGGGGTGAAAATTTGGTCCCCATGGCTGTTCTGAATGAAGTGCTGGTTGTCCAAGATGAAGACATTGTGGTCAAGGAAGATCGAGAAGCAGATGAGTTGTAGGATGCCGCCTGGAAACTGGCAGTTGTTGATGTTGAGTACTGTGGTCGTTACAGCGATGCTGTTGTTGTGGGGGTACTGGTGTAGAGTGCTGGAAACTCCATTGTGACAAGGAATTTTCCTCGTTCGACTGGTCCATGGATGGTAAGCTTATGTAAGAGCTTTGTAGTGTTGTGAGAAAAACTGGGGGTTCCTCGTACAATGGTGTGTGTAGCATCACGGACCAGTCGAACCAGGAACATTCCTCTTCACAATAGGCATTTTGACACGCTACACCAGGAACCCCCACAATGATGGCAGCGCTGCAACAGCTTCAATGCTCAACAACTACAAAGGCCAATTTCCAGATGCCATCCTACAACTCATCTGCTTCATCCTTAACCATGTCTTCACCTTCAACAACCAACTTCTCATCCAGACACACAGAGCAGCCATAGGGACGAAATTTCCACCCAACACACCTCCATGTTCATGCACAAGTTCAAGCAAGACCTCTTTGCTGCACATGACCTCTAACCAACGATGTACACCAGATGCATCGACAATAGCTTCGTCCTTTGGACTACTAGCAAAGAATCACTATAACAACTACATAACAATATCACCAAGTTTCATCCCACCATCAGACTTACTATGGATGACCCTTTAGAACCTGTCTCATTCTTAGACACACACATTTCCATCAAGGATGGACATCTCACTATTTCACTCTACCGCAAGCCCATTGATAATCTCACGATGCTTCACTTCTGTAGCTTCCACTTTAAACATGTTGAAGGAGCCTTCACCTATAGAAAAGCCTTGCATATCCACAGGATATGCTCAGACGAGGAGGAATGCGATGGACACCTACAAACGCTGAAAGATCCCCTGATAAGAATGAGATATAATGTTCAACTCATCAGTCGCCAGTTCCAATGTGACACGGTGAACAGTCACAGAAACCTCCTCAGAAGACAGATATGGGACATGACTGAGAGAGTACCCTTTGTTGTCCAGGACCTCCCCAGAGCGGAGAAACTAAGCTTTGTTCTTTGCAGTCTCCAACATGTCATTGATGACAATGAATTTCTCACCAAGGCCATCTCTATGCTTCCATTTTTGGCCTTCAAGCATCTGCCAAATCTCAGAGACCATTATTTGCAGCAAACTACCCAGCCTTCAGGACAACAGCGACCGCAACACCAGACAACCCTGCCACGGCAATCTCGGCAAGACATGCCAGGTGATCAACATGGATATTACCATCACACATGGGAATGCCACTCACCACGAATACAGTGGGTACTCATGTGACTCGGCCAGTGTTGTCTGCCTCATAAGCTGCAGGAAAGGATGCATGAGGCTTGGTACGTTGGCAACTCCATGCAGACACTATGGCAATCGATCACTGCTCAACAACGGCCAGGCGGCAATGTTCTCTCCTAGTCAAGGAACAATTCAGTGGCAAAGGACCTTCTGCCTTTGATCCTCAGGTAAGTGTCCTCCAAGGCAGCCTTTGAGATCATAGCAATGCAGAATTGCCGAGCAGAAACTGTTAGCCAAGTTCTGTATCCATGAAAGCGACCTCAACTGCGATCTTGAGTTCATGTTGCACTAAATGTAACCCCACCACATTGTTCTGTGTTTGCAAAAGCTTCCTTCCTATTGTGATTTGACACTATTACTGTGATAATTTATGGTCACCACTCTATACCTTTAATGAGTTTTTACAGTTTTGGATTATTTGTTATTCTGGTTTGACCCTCGTCATGAGACTCTTCTCCCTATCATGTTATTCCAGCCATTTGGTTTGTTGCTAGCACCATCTTATTTTTAACTTGGAAACATTAAGAACTGCAGATGCTGGAGTCAGCATCTTATTTTTGATTTTTAGTTTTGATTTTTTTGTAATTATCTCTCTGCCTTAATATTTCGGATCATAGGTCACCTCTTCATTTGTTATTTCAACTGTTCACAGTTTACTCACACCATTTGACACTTTTGATCACCTGCAAAGACTTGTTATTAAAGCCTTTTGACACTCCTCTCACACAATTTCTACTACCTTTTGACACTCTTAAGTACCTGGCATTGTCTTGTAATTAGCTGCCCACCTAAAAATTCAGTGTTTGTGTGCTTCCCTGCACTTCACCTGACGAAGGAGCAAAGAAGCGGCACTCTGAAAACTTGTGATTTCAAATAAACCTGTTGGATTATAACCTGGTGTATTGTGATTTCTGACAATTGCAGCAAGTCCTAGATCACAGTCAAACACAGTTGTTAAGTGGCTGGTAACATTTGTATTACATAAATTCCAGACAGTGAACATCTGCAATATGAGTGAATTGAATCAATGTCCTTTGTTTAATGGCATGACCTGAATCCCCTAATATCAGCATCATTGTGGGTATCATTGACCAGAAACTGAACTGGCCTAGGCATATAAATATTATGCTACAAGAGCAGTTCAGAAATTGGGATTTCTGTGGCAAATAACTCCGTCCTGACTCCTCAAAATCTGTTAGTAAAGTGTAGTCCAGGATTGTGATAGATTACTGTGAATTTTCCAGGATGAATGTTGCTCTAGTAGCACTTAAGAAGCTCAAGACTATCCAAGACAAATCAACCTGCTTGATTGACAGCCCAGCAAACACCTTCAGCATTCATGTCCTCCACCACTGATGCACGATGATTTAAGTATGCACCATTTACAGGTCGCACTGCAACTGCTTACCAATGCTCTTTAGACAGCACTTTCCAAATCCATGTTGAAGAACCAGAGCAGCAGATACATGGAACACCAACATCTGACAGTTCACCTTGAAGTCCCTCATGATCCTGAATTAGAAATATAATCACTGTTCCTTTAGTGTCGCTGGGGAAAAATCCTGGAACTTCTTCCTATTGGTTCAATCTACACCAAATGGACTGCCGTGGTTCAGGAAGTTGTTCTGAAGGGCAGATGGGATGGGCAATAAATATTGGCCCAGCCAGAAACACCCACGGTCAATTAAGAAACAATTCAGTGAGAATGGAAATCAAAGTGACATATGATATCTAAATCTAAATTTAGATCTAACCAATCCAGTGAAATAAACCTTGTGTATTTTTGGTTGGATAGTCACACCACTTGATGCTCAGGAATCATGGCATTCTACTTCACAAATGAAAGATTGAAGTTGTTAATGGTGTAGCACCTCTAATTACCATCCAGTTTTTAACCTGTACCTAAGGATAGAAAAATGAAAGTTGGAGAATTCATTTTTAAGATTCATATACCGATTCTATTGTGACACATCTGGTGGGAAAAGTAAATCAAATTGACATGCATAGCATTTATTTGTCTTGATAATCTGATGTATTTGTTTGATTTTCAGCGGAAAAGGACTACTGGAATGGTGCAGAGAATCTTATTTTTGAGTGATGTTCAGGATATGGAGGCAACCTGCAAGAAAGCCAGTAGTCTTGCTAAGAAATTTACACCTTCAGTTGCAAAATCATGGAATCATTGTGGTGAAGGTTTTCAAGAAGTTCCATCAATGGAAGTAAGATAATGTAGCAGTTTCAAATCCATCACATTGTTGCTTATTGAGAAATCAATTTTGCATTCTTTTAGCATAGGTACTGCATGAGGTGAAAGAGAAAATGAGAGAATAATTTGAGGGAACTGTGTTGGCTTTGGGAGAAGTAGGAGCAGTATTTCATGGAGGAATTTAGAGGCAGGTGGTCAACTTTACGATGGGGAAGGGCAACAGGAAGCCACTGTTGGGGCTTTTAGATTCTTAGCTTATTTTACTTTCTTCTGTACTGGCAACATCTGACACCCTAGAAGTAACTAGAGTATTTTTTAACTGCATAGAATTGTTAAATAAATTAAATCTCACATTGAATAACTTTTTCCTTAGCTCTACTCATTTTCTCCAAATTGGTGAACTTGTGCAGGTCCAAATTATATCAGTCTTTTCGATTGAAAGTGGTGAAAATGTTCTGACTCGCATCCCCCACCCTAGAACCACTTATTTTCCTTTGCTTAATTGATGAAGTGAGTGCAACTTGCTATTTGTAAGCCTGATGATGTGAACTTAATTCACCATATTTCAGATTTCTATTCATCTTTCCAGTCTCCATTTGTCCCTTACTATCATGAACTACCGCGCTTTTCTGACTCTCAGATTGTTGCTTTACTGACATCTATACAAGCCCTCTATTCTCCCACAACTACTTAAATCATTATTTTCTGCACTCTTTAGAAGCCCCTTTTCTTTATCCCTTTTGTTTTGTAAACGTTCCATCTGCTCCAATGATACCTTTCTTATCAGAGGTTCCAAAAGATTTTGCTTTTTCCTCAGCCAGTGACTTCACTCTATCTTGATAGCCACAGTTCTTAAATCAAGGCCCGTTCTATTTGGATAAGACTCTTAACGAGGCTCATTCTATTTTTTAATACTTCATTTTTTCCCTTTCCACAATAAAGCTCATATTTCCTTTTGACTTGAGGAATAAGAGCAGAAGTTGGTAGTTATTACCATTCAATAAGGCTAATTTGATTGTGTTCCGAATACCACATTCCCAATTCTCCTGGATAAACTTTGATTTCCTTGCCTAACAAGGATCTACCTCCATCTCAAAAATATTTAATGTCCTTACTTTCTGAGGAGAGAGAGTTCCAAAGTGTGTCAAACTTATGAAAGAAAACAAAATCCTCTCATCTCTGTCCTGAAAGGGTTAACCCCTAATTGTAAAACAAGTTGCCCCAGTTCTGGACTGGGGAAAGAGTAAACACAAGAGTAAATGTCCTTTCCTTGAGCACTTTCCCAAGATTATTCAGCTTACAAAACTCAATAAACTCAAACTTTGCTGTTCTGAAGTTAAGTGAAACCAAGCATAAGTGACTCTGTTCTTGTAAGAGAACTCACTCATTCAGGTATCAACCTCATACACCTTGCACCACCTCCAATTCATTTATGTCCTTCTTTAAGGCGACTAAAACTGCCCTCAGTATTTGAGATATGGTTTCACCAATGCCTTATATAATTAAAGCATAATATTCCTACATTTATATTCAGTTTCAGTCATTACAAGGACTAATATACCATTAGCCTTCCTGATTGTGTGCTGCATCCGCATAACAACGTTTTTTGACTCTTACACAAGAACACCTAGATTCCTCTGCACTTTCGATTTTTGAAGTTGTTTTTATTTAAGTCATACTCCTTTTTTTTATTCTTCCTGCCAAAGTAACCAACTTTATATCTTTCCACATTATACTTTATGTTCCAATTTTTTGACCTATTTAAACTGGTCCACTTCCATGTTATGGCATCTTCACAACATAATTTCATATGTAATTTTGCCAACTGCACATTTACCCTGCGTAACATTAACTCCTCATCTACTTAATTGATATAAATTGGAGAAAGTTGACGGTCCAGTGCAAACGCCTTTTTGCAGTCTGTTTCTGCCAGCCAGCCAACCTTCAACTCATCGTAGTATGTTACCTGCTATAACAACTACTTTGTGCAATAACATCTTATGTGCAATTCTGTCACATGCCTTCTTGACGTCCAAGTACAGTACAGCTACCCTTTCTGTGCACCCAAGAAATTGTTACCTGCTATTTGCATTTCCAACCATGTCTTCCTCTTTTTGGCTTCTAAGGGTATGATTGTTAATGTCATACTTCCATTTGCTTGTTTTCTTTACTGGGCTCTTTTTGAGCTGAAGTGGTACAACATTTGTCTGTTCACCTTTTCCTACACAACTGACCAAGGCCCCAGATGCTCCTTTTATTTTTTCAGATAACAATGGGTTATCTGAACTTCCTCCAATATACTGTACCTGGGTGATGAATATTAGTTATGTAACCACTTTGTTGAATATCTCCATTCTAACCTGACCCAAAACTCCCTGTTATTTGGCAGTTTAGTTCCCTGACCAGCTTTTATTTTGACTTCCTTGCTTTTACCAGATATATTGTTTGAATGAAATGCAGCATGATCTTGAAAAGACATCTTTCACTGGGTCCTTTGAAACTGCTTGACCTTAATATTCACTTTAATAATTTTTTTACCATAAATTAAACTTCTTGGTCTCTCAGCAGGAAATGTGGGATGGAATATTTTGACAGACACATCTTTTGGATTAGAAACCATTCGTGAATACACTGTGCCCAGGGAGTAGTGTGCAAGTGTGCACCACTGACCTTTTTGTTTTCTCCCAAACAAGCCTGATTCCCCTGTTTTAACTTTTATCTTTCATAGAGGTTGTGCCTATTGTTAAAAGACCGTCTTTCAATTTTCAGACTATGCTTTTTTAATATTGCTTCATCTATGAAACCAGACCATCCTTTCCTCTTAAACACTTCACCATTTCTCCTACATTGTAGGCTGCATATCCCAAAAACTGACAGTTTGTATCAAACAACAAGTCGCTTTGATTATTTGTAACAAGAAAGATACTGATCTCGCCAACCAGTCCACGTTTCGAAAACTCAAAACTTAGTATTCAACAATAGATGTGATTCTACAATCGGATATTTTCTGAATATTTGTAGAATTATGCACATGCCCAATTTAGGATTATCAAGTCACATTATTATCAGTCAACAAGGCAAATGGCATGCTTGCCTTCATTGGCTGGGCCATTGAGTTTAAAAAATTGGCAGGTAATGGTGCAGTTTTATAGAATCCTAGTTAGGCCGCATTTGGATTATTGTGTTCAATTCTGGTCATCACACTACCAGAAGAACGTGGTGGCTTTGGAGAGGGTATAGAAAAGATTTACCAGGATGTTGCCTGGTATAGTGGGCATTAGCTATGAGGAGAGATTGGGGAAACTTGGTTTGTTCTTGCTGGAATGTCGGAGGTTGAGGGGCGACCTGCCAGAGGTCTACAAGATTATGAAAGGCACGAACAGACTGGACAGTCAGGAACTTTTTCCCAGAGTGGAAGAGTCATTTACCAGGGGCCATAGGTTTATGGTACGAGGGGCAAGATTTCGAGGTAATGTCCGAGGCAAATGTTTTTACACAGAGGTTGATGGGTGCCTGGAACTCGCTGCCGGAGGAGGTAGTGGAAGCAGATACCATCGTGACTTTTAAAGGCCATTTTGACAAATATATGAATAAAATGGGACTAGAGTGATATGTTCCCCGGAAGGTTAGGGGGTTTAGTTGTGACGGGCAGCATGTCGGTGCAGGCTTGGAGGCCCAAAGGGCCTATTCTTGTGCTGTAATTTTCTTTGTTCTTATTTGCACTGGAAGCAACATGTATTAATGCACGGGGCCCTGTACTCTTTGCGGAAGAAAGAATATATTCACAAATTTTTCACCTGTTTCAGTGCAACAGAATAAGTGACAGCCATTCTCTGGCTCATCTCTCAGGGCGATTATTTGATCGATCAGAGTTGAGCTGCCTGGATTAATATTTAAATGAATCTTTGCAAATGGCTGTTCAATCATCACTGACTGATGTTTTGGTTTTCACCAGAGGCACTAGCCTGTCAATCAAAATCCACTCTCATACAGTCATAATGTTGTTTCCCTTTATGTTGATACTATATCACAAACCCACTATAAAGGGAATCATTTGGCCAAAACAATTTAAACGTTACTTTTCTAATGGCAGTAATTGCATATGCCTGACAATTGTTATGTTTAGTCTTATTCTACGTTGTGTTGCTCAATTTTCTCAGATGTTTCATATTTCGTATAATTTTTGTTTTAACAGGGTAACAAGTCTACTGGAGAAGAGAAAGTGGTTGGACGTAGCCTCACATCTTTACTTCAGTCTGACAGAGGTAGTTTGCCTTGTATTAGGTGTTTGCTGTACACCAGCTTTCTCCTTTTTTGAAGTTGATAGCTATCATTAACAGTTACATTGCTCCAAGGAGCTTTCTAGCTCCCATTTGTAGATGTTTCCATGAATTTGGGCACCAACATTGAATATGCTGTTTAACAGCACAAGGCAGCTAGTAATCTTATTTACCACCTACTATACTCCTCCATGTATTCGTCCATGTTGAGCACGAATTGAGACATTGATGATAGCAAGGCTGCAGAATGTATTCCGAGCCAAAGATTTCAATGCCCATCACTAAGATTGGCTTGATATCACTATTACTTGAGTGAATTAGTCACATTCTGAAGGAACATCTGTCAGGCTGGGCCCTTGATCCAAAATTCTGGAGACACAAGTTCAAATGCTGCTGCTACCATTGGTGAATTTTAAGTTCAATTAATAAATAAAGAATTAAAAGCTAGCCTGAGTAATAGCAGCCATGAAACTACTGGATTGTTGTTAAGCCCCATGCGATTCTCTATTACCATTAAGGGAAAGCAATCTATTCTTACCGAATCTGGTCAACATATGACTGACTATTAGATGCTGTCTGAAATAGCCCCAAGTAAGCCACTCATTTGTTCCAAATCTAACAGTAAAGTCGAAAAAAAGAAATGAGAAGATTGCCTGACATCAGTTAAGGCACTGAAAACAATGGCATATTGTACAAAGTTGACCCTGCTTAAGGTTCTTTCAAAATTAGGAGATTGATTCCACAAACAAACTAAGTAATAGCCTGATATAGTTATACTTCATAGCCAATATTCCAGACTCCTCATACATCAATTCTGGCCTGCTTGCAGCCAGGCGGTAGCAACGTAGTAACACCTACTGTAGTCCTCCATGTTGAGCTCAAGTTGAGACATTGACGATAACAATGCCAAAGAATGAATTTCGAGCAGAAGATTTCAATGCCCATCTCTAAGATTGGCTTGATATCACTGTTACTTGACTGAACAGGTTAATTTCTGAAAGAATATCTGTCAGGCTGGGCCTGTGACAAGTGGTGAGGGAATCCAGAAAAGGCGAAGACCAACTTGACCTTGCCCTAGCCAATTTACAGGTATATGTGATCACCACATAACTTGCAAAGATGAAGTCCCATTTATACACTGAAGATCTTGACAATCACGTTGTGTTGCACAGTAATGATGCTTAATGGGACAGATTCAGAATTTATCTGTTCAAAACAATCATCAGCAGAAGCAGAAATGTCTTCCATCCACAGTCTGTTATCTCATGGCCTAGCATGTGTACTAAGTAGTGAAAGCAACATTTATTTGAAAGAATAAGAACAAATTACTGGACCCAGAAACCCTGGCAGCATCTGTGGAGAGAAAACAGTTAACTAAGTTTACAGTTCTGAAGAAGGGTCACTGGACTGTAAACGTTAACTCGGTTTTCTGTCCACACATGCTGCCAGACCTGTTGACTTTCTCCAGAGATTTGTGTTTTTGCTTTGGGCTTCTAGCATCTGCAGTTCTATGTTTTTTATCATGCACTATAAGGAGCTAAGTGACCCACAGCTAATCAAAGTTCTGCAACTTGCTGCTTTTGATCATGAATGGTGATGGAAAGTTAATTGACTGCAGGAGGTGCCTTTGCAATATTTCATCTTCACCACCTTCAATAATGGGTGAGCCCAATTTGTTTTTGCGATAGACCGGGATGAAGCATTTTCAACCATCATCAGTAAGAATAGATGATCCATTTCTCCCAACACCATAGGTGGTAGTGTTCAACCAATTCGATTGACTTCATGCAATATGAAGAAAGTACTGAAGGACTGAATATGGCATAGGCTATGCCAGTAGTGCAACAATAGACTTGTGCTCCGAAACTAGCCGTGCCCAGAACCAAGCTGTTCAATTATAGATTTAACACTGGTACCTTGCACAGCCCAGAAGAAGTAAGAAATGCCAGAATTATTTTCCCTCATCTCACGCACCTTCTAGTGGTTGATTTTAAAAACAGGTATTGGCCAAATGGCCACAGCAGGATATCTGTTCTCCCCACCAGCTGCATAAGGTGTTGTGGAATACAATGCAATCAGGGAAAAATTGAGCTTTATTTGAAAACAAAAGGAACTTCACCAGCTCCTAAACACATGTTGATGTAAATAAGTAGAACTAAAAGAAAATATCTTTTTGTTACAATACTCCACTCCTCACATCGGCCTTCTAAATTTGCTTTACTGTAAATAATTTCTACCCTGCAGGGAATATTACTAATTTTAGTGTATTTTCATAACATTTCAGAGGTCAGTTCTGTTTTAACCCTGCTGTGACTATTACAGTAGTTCAACAGATTCATAGAAAATTCTGAAAATTGATGTTTCAGCAGCATATAATGTTGTGTGTTCACTGAGGCCTCTTGGTGAATTGAGAGGCCTAAAATGCTGGGCTTTCAAAGGCTGCAATAAAATATTTGATATCTGACAACATTTGGATTTTACACTTTAGAATGACAACGATCATTCAAAGTGACTGTTTCTTTCTCTGTTCCTTCACTCATTTAAGTTTCGGTTCTCTGAAGAGGAACCTGCAATTCATATGCTGAGAAACTTCCCTGTTTTCATACCCTTTGGAAGTACTGGGCCCCGTTGTTTGAGGATCCAGCCTGGCAGCAAACATATTGTGCAGTTTTGCAAAAGGGGATAAAGAGTGGTGATGGTATTCTATGACAAATCCTCATCTCACGCTGTTTGAACATTTTTACTTGTCTGATTTTGCTGCATGAATATTTCACCCTTATTATAACTGTGAATGTGTTTTAAACATAATTCATTGGTTGTGTAATCCTTTTGGATATCACCAAATTGGAAAAACTGTTATATAAAGCCTATTTTTCTTTGTCTTGAAATCTTACTGTGGGCTTAATATGCACATACTCCTCTTTTTAGAACTTGTAATTTTTGTTTGACCACTTGGCCCAGTAAGAATTGAAAAAGTAAGGAATACATTGTCTGGCTGCATGAACCTGCCATACCACACAATAAGACCATAGCTGATCTGATCATGGCCTCAATTCACATTTGTTCAAGAATCTTCTTGTCTCTTCACTGCTCTTTGGAGTAGAGAATTCCCAAAATTCACTGCTTTCACAAGAATATGTCCCTTCTTGGGTTCAACTGAGACATTCAAAAATAAATTAGAGAATCTAATATTTGAAAAGTAACTATGGACAGAGTTGTGGGGAGAGGTAGAAAAAGGTTGTAAATGAAACGTTCATTCAGAGAGCTGCTGCAGATACACAATGGCCTGAATGGTCTCCTCATACTGTTTAAATAAAAAAATTATGATCTCAGCTGATGTTACAGTCTTTGAATGCAAATGCCATTTTCCTTCCTTGTACCAGATTTGATTACAATTCTTTTGCATTGTATCCACTGTAGAATGACAGGTTTATTTGTATTGTAGGAGACAAACTTATTTGTTAAATGGTGAACTTATATGTTACTTTGAGTTTCTTGAGGATCCAGCATGGCAGTCAACTGTTGTTGGGATTCTGACCATTTGTCGCAGTGTATTTTCTCATCAGCTATCATAAGTTTACTGTGTGTTCTGATGTAAGGCTTGAAAGAATTCCAGCGTGAATCAAGCCAAGGGAACTTTCAACTCCTCCCTGGGGTCTTAGAGATTCCACATAACTTTAAATTTATACTTTTTCACTTTACTGTTCTTATAGATAAGACCAGATGTAAATTTCTTTCTGGTACATTGCTCATTTGTTAAAGAAAAGTATCAATGGAGAAAAAAAAACACTATCACAGAAATTTAAAATCTTTTCAAAACTATTCCAGTGTGATTAGAACATTGAGTCAGTGAGCCATGCTTAGTTTATAGGTTTAACTATATATCAGTTCCTTTTAAAAGTCTTTATGGGGAAGAGCATACTTGTGTTTGGGAGCTTGTTTGCCCAGCATGTGAGAGATTGTAGTCTGTACGTGAAGATATCCAACAGTAATACTGAGACAGATAGTGAATGTACATATGAGCAAGAGTGGGCCATTTGGCCTTTCGAGCCTGCTCTGCCATTCAGTAAGATCTTAGTTGATCCGATTTTAACTTCAACTCTATATTCCTGCATATCTCCAAATAGTCTTTCATCCACTTGGTAATTAAGAATCTATCTGTCACTTCTTTAAAAATACTTGAAGAATCTGAATTCATAATCTCTGGAGGAAGGAAATTTCAAAGACTTACAACTGTCGGAGACAAAAAATATTTCCTCAGCTGTTTTAAATGGGCACTCTTCTTTTTAAACAATGACCCTTAGTTCTAGATTCTCCCATAAGAAGAGACATGCTCTCAACATCCAACCTGGCTAAATCCCCTCAGGATCTTGTGTTTCAATTAAGTGAGAGGATACAAGTTTAGTCTGTCTAGCCTTTCCTCATAAGGCAGTCATTTCAGGCCTCTACCTTCTCCCACCTTTGAGATAATATGGTTCTTGCTCATTATTTCCCACAAGAATTGACAATTTTGCAATTTTCCACATTGTACTTCATTTGCCAGATCTTTGCCCATCCACTTAATTATATCCTTTTGTAGTGTGTTACGTCTTTTTCACAATTCATTTTCATACATTTCTTTGCATCATCAGCAAATTTATCTATCACATCTTCGGTCCCTTCATCCAAATAATTTATATAAATTGTGAAGAGTTGATGCCTCAACACTGCTCCCCCCTCCATGGCTCCCCACTTGTGAAATTTTATCAGCTTATTAAAAACCTACATTCTTACCCTGTGCCTCCTGTTGGCAAGCCAGTCTTCTGTCGATACCATATTATTAACCCCCACACCATGTGCTTTTCTTTCCCATGATAACATTTGATATGGCAACTTATCAAATGCCATTTGGAAGTCTAAACCCAATGCATCCACAGATTTCCATTTCACGTTAGTTAACGTAATTTCCCTTTCATAAAATCATGTTGGTTCTGCTTGATTATCTTGAAATTATCCAAATGTTCTGCTATAACCTCTTGAATAATAGCTTCCAACATTTTCCCTATGACAAACACCAAGCTAACTGGTCTGTAGTTTCAGTTTTCTTCCTCTGTCTCTTTACAAGTAAAGAAGTTATGGCAGTAGTTATTTTCCAATTTAAAGGAACCTTACCCATATCTAATAAGTTTAGGAACATTGAAACTAATGCATCAATTGTTTCACTGGCAGCTTCTTTTAAGACTCTAATTGTCAGGTAGATGCCAGTTTTGCAGTTTGACTGGAACAGCATGCCTAGTGGCATAGCTAATTTTGCAGCATGTCTTCATTACTACTGCTAGAATTTTGTCAGAGCTCCATAACCTTTGCAATATAACACATGGAGTGGATTGAATTCCTTCAGGACCAATCCTTTGTTGCTGGGACTTCATGGGACCAAATGAATCCCATTAGAATACTGCGTGTATGAACCACGAGCAGGAGTAGGCTGTTTGGCCCTTCGGGCCCAGTCTGCCAACCCATTCGATCGTGGCTGATCATTTCATTGGCCCAGCGCCACACACCCACCCTCTCACCATAACCCTTGATTCCTTGAAAGGTCGCTGGGCCCGAGGTGTTGATTCTGGTTTCTCGCCACGGATACTGCCAGACCTGCTGAGCTTTTCCAGAAATTTCTGTTTCTGTTAGCTCTAATTCCCTCGTTTATCTGCCACATTTCTTACATAGCTTAGTGCATGCGCAGTTTTCCATTTCAAGGAAATTATTACTGCACGGAAGTAATAGGAGTATAGAAGTTGGGATGTCATGTTGAGTGTGGTTGTGCAGGACATTGGTTAGGTCACTTTTGGAATACTGCCTTCAATTTTGGCCTCCCTGCTATAGGAAAGATATTGTGAAGCTGAAAGAGTTCAGAAAAGATTTACAAGGACGATGGCAGAGTTGGAGGGTTTGAGCTAAAGGAAGAGGCTGAACAGCCTGGAGCTATTTTCCCTGGATTGTTGGAGTCTAAGGGATGACCTTGTAAAAATTTAGAAAATAATGAAAGGCATGTATAGGGTGAATAGCCAAGGTCTTTTCCCCAATGTTGGGGGGAATGCAAAACTGGAGAGCATAGGTTTAAGATGAGAGGGGAAAGATTTAAAAGGGACCTGAGGGTCAACTTTTTTCATGCAGATGGTGTGCATGTGTGGAATGAGTTGGCAGAGGATGTGGAAGAGCCCATTACAGTTACCATATTTAAAAGACATCTGGATTTATATTTGCATACGAAGTGTTTATTGAGATAGGGGCCAAGTGGAACTAGATTAAGTTAAGATATCTGATCAGCATGGTTGAGATGGACCTAAGGGTCTGTTTCTATGCTTCATTGAGCAGGGAATTCCACAGATTCACAACCCTTTGGGTGAAGAATTTCCTCCTCAATTCAGTTCTAAATCTGCTACCCCTAATTTTGAGACTATGACCTCTTATTTTAGTTTCACCTGCCAATAGAAATATCCTGAGATAATGGGAACTGCAGATGCTGGAGAATCCAAGATAATAAAATGTGAGGCTGGATGAACACAGCAGGCCAAGCAGCATCTCAGGAGCATAAAAGCTGACGTTTCGGGCCCAGACCCTTCATCAGAGAAATATCCTCCCTGCTTTTATTATATCTATTCCTGTCATTATTTTATGTGTTTCTAAAAGATCTGTCCTCATTGTTCTTAATTCCAATGAATATAATCCCAGTCTACTCAGTCTCTGCTCATAAACCATCCCTCTCAACTATGCAATCAACCTAGTGAATCCCCCCTACACCCCCCCTCCAATTCTAACACATCCTTTCTCAAGTAAGGAGAGCAAAACTGCTCACAGTACTCCAGGTGTGGCCTCACCAGCACCTTAAACAGCCATAACACAACCTCCCTGCTTTTAACTTCCAGCCCACTAGCAGCAAAGAACAAAATCCCATTTGCATTGTTAATTACCTGTTGCACCTGCAGATCAATTTTCTGCAAGTCATACACAAGGACAACCAAATTGCTTTATACAGCAGCATGCTGCTGTTCTTTACTTTTCAAATAATAGTCATTTTTAACTGTTATTCCTACCAAAAAGGATGTCTTTACATTTATTAATATTGTACTCCATCTGCCAGACCTTTTCTCACTCAACCTATCTATATCCTTCTGCAAGCTTTCAGAATCCTCTGCAGAATCCTTTGCTCTATCACTCACCTTAGTGTCACCGGCAAACTTTGACACACTACACATGGCCCTCAACCCCCAATTATCTATGTAAAATGTAAACAATTGCGGTCCCAAACACTGATCCCTGAGGCACACCACTAATCACTGATCGCCAACCAGAAAAGCACTCATTTATCCCTACTGTTTCCTTCCTGTTGATTAACCAAACCTCTATTCATGCAAATACATTGCCTGTAATGCTATGCTCCTTTAACTTATGCAGCAGCCTTTTGTCCGGCTCCTTGTTGAAATCTAGATACAATACACCACATCTACTGAGTCCCTATTGTCTACTACACTCACAATGTCTTCATAGAATTCTAGTAAATTAGTTAAACATGACCTGCCCTTCGTGAACCCATGCCGTGTCTGCCGAATGGGACAGTCTCTATCGAGATGTCTTTGCTGTATCTTCCTTGATGATAGATTGAAGCATTATCCCACTCCAGTAGTTAGGCTCACCGGCTTATAAGTTGCCATCTTTTGTCTACTTCCTTTTTTAAACAGTGGCGCCACACTGGCTGTATCCCAATCTGCTAGAACTGCCCTTGAGTAGGGCGAATTTTGGAAAATTACCATGAGCACATTTGTTATATCTCCCGCCATCTCTTTTAGTACCCTTGGATGCATTTCATCAGGATCAGGAGACTTGTCTATGTTTAGCTCAATAAACTGGCCCAACACTACTTTCATCATCATGTTCGTTTCTAGGTCCTCACCTACCTTAGTCACCTTGTCGTCAATTACTGGCATGTAATTCATGTCCTCCATTGTGAAGACCAACACAAAATACTTGTTCAGTGCCTCGCTATTTCCTTATATCCCACTATTAAATTCCTCTTCTTATCCTGTAAAGGACCAATGTTTATCTTAGCTACTGTTTTTCATTTTAGATATTTGTAGAAGCTTTTGCTGTCAGTCTTT
The DNA here is from genome assembly GCF_030684315.1 of Stegostoma tigrinum. NCBI lineage: Eukaryota > Metazoa > Chordata > Chondrichthyes > Orectolobiformes > Stegostomatidae > Stegostoma > Stegostoma tigrinum. The sequence goes on along the minus strand of NC_081358.1, from coordinate 72,656,989 downwards.
TTTTTCTGAGCTAATTTACTCTCATTATCTATCTTACTTTTCTTTATAGCATTTTATGTGGCTTTCTGTTGACCTTATAAAGTTTTCCCAATCTTCACATTTCCCACAGGCCTTTGCTAATTTGTATGCTTTATCTTTCAATTTGATGGCCTCCCTTATTACCTTCAACATCCAATGCATGATTACCCCTTTCTCTACAGTCCTTCCTTTTCACCTGTATATACTTTTGCCATGTACTTGAAAGATTGCTTTTAAAGCCCTCCACTGTTCCCCAACTATTCCACCAGAAAGTCTTTACTTCCAGTCTATTTTAGTCAACTCCTCCCTCATCCTGAGATAGTAAGAACTGCAGATACTGGAGTCCTGCAAACTGGAGGAGCAACACCTCATATTCCGCCTCAGAAGCCTACAGCCCAATGGCCTAAATGTGGTTTTAACCAGTTTTAAAATCTCCCCAACCCCAGCCTCATCCCATGATCAACGCTCCCTCTCATCCCTGCCTCCTTAACCTGACACAATCTGCCCATCTTCTCTCCCACCAATCCAGTCCTCCCACTTCACTGACCAATCCTCACCACTCCCTACCTGCACTCACCTATCATCACCCCACCTACCTTCTCCACCAGCACCCCTCCACCCTTTCCCTCTCTATTTATTTCTAAGCTTCCCCCCTGCCATTTCTGAAGAAGGGTCCCGATGCTAACATCAGCTATCCTGCTCCTCTGATGCTGCCTGGCTTGCTGTGTTCCTCCAGCTTCATGTTGCGTTATCTCCTCCCTCACCCTATTGTAGTCTGCTTTGTTTAAGCACAGGACTCTGGTATTGGATTTTATCTTCTGACTTTCCATGTGTATTCGAAATTAAACATACCATAATTGCTCCTTCCTAGAGGATCCTTCACTGTGAGATCATTAATTACTTCTGTCTCATTACATAGGACCAGATCTAGGATAGCTTGCTCCCCAGTTGGTTCCATTACATACTGTTCAAGAAAGCTATCACAGATACATTCAATGAACTCCTCCTCAAGGCTGCCTTGACCAACCTGGTACAGGGCAGGCAACACACCATGCAGGATTCCCAATCCTGCTTACAAAGGATGCTATCAATCCCTCTAAGTATAGTGTCCCCTACAACTACCTCTTGTCTTTTTGCTCCCTGCTCATGAATCTCCTCCTGTACCAGGATGCAGTGGTCAGCCGGCTCATCCTCCCTACAGCCCTTTTCCTCATCCTCACGGAGCAAGTACCTCATTCCTGTTGAACAAGGTCAAAAGCTGAGGTTTCTCCATTCCTGAATTCAGGATCTCCTTCCTACCTCACTTGCAATCACACCCTACTGTTCCTGATCACTGACTGAGTTTGAAGTACTTAATCTACCAGGTGTGACCACTTCCTGAAACAAAGCATCAAGGTACTTCTCCCCCTCCCATATATACCGCAGTGTTTGAAGCTCAGATCCCAGCTTATCAACTCCGAGCCAAACTTCCTCGAGCAACCAACAGTTGCTGCAGATGTGGTCACTATAGCTCACAATGGGGATAGTCAGCTCCCACATCATTCAGTTACAGCACATCACCTGCCCAGCCAACACTAGTTATCTAATTAATTTAATAATTAATGCAACAATAAATTTATATAAATTAATTTATTAAAGCTTCTTTGCTGTTTTTTTTTCCAAATTTAGAGCAGATTTCTGCCAGTCAATCAGATCACAACTTCCATGTGACATCACTCCAATTTTTTTCGCAGCCACAATGTACCCCGAGCTCACTTACTTTTATACTCACTCAGTGCTGCTACTCTGCCGTCTGACTGCTCCCTGCAGAATATAAAAGATATATTTTAGATTTTGTCTTTCATTGTATATAAGCATTGCTGGCGAGGCCAACATTTGTTGCCCACTCGTTTTGAATTGAGTGAATTGTTAGGCTAATTCAGAGGGTACCTTATTGCACTCGGTCTGCAGTCGCAGACCAGGTAAGAATGGCAGGTTTCCTTTCCGTGAAGAGCATTCGGGAAACGAGTGGGTTCTTATGACAATTGACAGAGGATTTATGGCAATGACTGGCTTTTAATTTCATATGTATTCACTAATAAATTTAAAGCCCACCAGCTGTCATGCTCATTTATATATGTATAAATCTTAATATAACATGGTCTCTTGAAGGCATTAATCTAGATAATAGGTAATTGAGGTCCCAGCATTGAACCCTGTGACACTCCAATAGGTATTGTTTGTCAATCTGAAAATTACCTTCTTATACCAATCTCCACTTTTCATCTGTTAACCTATTCTGTAGCTAATATTACCCATAACATCCTAGATTCTTGTGCAATAATCTTTATCAAATGCTTGTTTGGAAACCCAAATTCACAACTGGTTCTCCTTTATTCACCTTGTTCTTTATGTACTCAGAAAATTCTCCATAAAGTTATCAAACTTGGCAGTTGTCATTATTTTTAAGTTTGAATATCAGTCACTTATCTAAGGGAATTTATTCTTTAAAAATGTTGTATATGTATGTAGGAAAATATTGCAATGATTGCTATATCTGTTAAAAGCTATATTATGGATGCTTTTGAAAATGCTTGAATTCAGCAATTGTAAACAGATATGAAAATAATTATATCATTTGAGTGTCTGTGCTCAATTTGATTTTTGCTCTGTTGTAAAAATGTTGGATGAAAATTGGTAATTGCTGTTTGATTATAAAAATGGATCTTTGTGGAACAGATTCTTGAATAGTACTTGACTTAATTCTAAACCAATGTCTATAATTAGACAAAGTATCCTATTAGCTTGATTACTGGGACTCTATTCACCCTCAGTCTCAATTTCTTTCCCCTTATTATTTTGGACTCAGATTGTCACATATTAACCAAAGACACAATTTCTATATCATCTTAGAAAGCTTTTAGCTTTACATTATTTTTGTTTGCCATTCTGTAGCCACCAAATCGTTCACCCTTCTTGGCAATTGACTGAAGGTAAACCAGACCTTTCGCTATCTTGGTGTTAAATTTGTTCTAGGGATCAGCTCCAACTATACTTTGACCACACTACTAAGGCTGCCTATTTCCATTTATGTTATATTGCATGGCTCTGCCATTGCCTCAGCTCAGCTGTTGTTAAATTGCTCATCTGTGCCTATGTGATCTTTAGCCTTGACTATTCTAATTCACTCTTGGCCAGTTTCTCTCATTTAAACATGAAAGATTCAGAAGTATCTTGACAAGGTGCATGTGGAAGGGATGTTTCATCTTTTCGGAGAGTATAGAAGCACTGTTTAAAAGTAAAAGATCACTGAATTCAGGCAGAGATGCAGGTAATTCTTTTCTCTCAGACTAAGACACTTGGAAGTTTCTTAAAAAACGAAAGCACTGCCTTTGAATATTTTTAAGGCGGGGTAAATAGATTCTTGATAAATGACAATGGTTATTGGGGCTGAGTGGGTCTGCAGATTAATCAGCTCAACTATGATTTTATTGAATGGTGGAGTATACTTGAGTGGCCAAATGGCCTATATCTGCTCCTAATTGTATGTTTGTGTTTGTATTCTAACTAGAAGGAGGATAGACTGAAGATTATCCAAATCTCAGCTTCTCATATCCTAAATTGCAGCAAGACCTTATCACCTTTTGCCTCCTGCTTCAGTGGCTTCTTGATAAACCATGTTTCAGTTTTAAAAATCGCATCCTCATTTTCAAATTCCCTTGATGTCCTCATCCCTTCCTAACTCTGTACTTTCTTCAGGCCACAACCTTCTGAGATATCTGCATTGCTTTAATTCTGGCCTTATGAGGCTCCACTATTAGTAACTTCTGACCAAAGACCTAAGTTGTTGAATTCCTTATCTAACTGCGCAACTCTTGACTTTTTGACCTAGTATTTAATCATCTACCCTAAAATCTTCTGATTGTACTTGGTGTCAAATTGTGATTGAAAACCTTACAGTGAAACATCTTGTGGCATTTTCCATGTTGAAGGTGTTAAATAAATTAAAAGTAAAGTGAGAGAAGTCAACATTTTTTTCGGCGTTTAAACTGTTTTGTTCTTTCATTAATCTCTCTATCCTCTGCTGCTTGCCTCTCTGCATGTATGTTCTTGGGTGAGCATCTTGTGCTAGCCCTTCCTGAGCTACCTAGTCTAACTCGTATCTATGGTTATTGCTGCATTGGTACCAGCTCAATTATGTTCAAGTTTGTTTTCTGGGGCAAGCTGTTTCAATTTGGGTACGTGTGTCCCAAAGCTTTAATCTTCTATTCCATTTTTTTTTCAACAAGACTCATCTCAAGCAAATTAGTCTAAACTTGTAGTTTATCTCATGGGTTATGGATTCAAGCATCACTCAACTGTGCTCTATTTGAGCACGTAATCTAGACTGCTGTTACAACATCAACAAAATTTTTGGAAGTGCTATCTTTGGGTTGGATGTTCACTAGAATTCCCACCCAACTATTCAAAGAGACGTAGGATCCATTCACAGAGGAGGAAGGTAGTTCCTTTAATTAATCCCCATCATCAAAACCGATTTATCTTGGCTGTGCACAATACAGTTACTGTGTTAGTTTACATAGCACCATGATTATAGCTCAAAAGCTGTTTATCGGTTCAGAACAATGGAATGTGAAAATAGGACCTAATAGATGCTATATACATGCGAGTATATTTTTAATTGTTGAATTTAAATGTAATGCTTTTGGAATCTGAAAACGAAATATTTAAATAAACTGGCTGTTTGTTTATTATTGTGCAATAAGTATAACAAGATTATGAAATTTGCTTTTTTTGTGTTTTTTTTGGTGCAGCAGATCCTGGCAATCAGAACTCTGAGGAAATTGCAAAAATCACATGGAGTTCCAGTGACAGTGATTTGTCAGATGGAGAGTTACTGATGAATAATTCAAGGCTTTTGAAGGAAAGAGGATCTGCCCTGAAAGGCCAAAGTACAGTGAATTCGTACCATAAATACATTTGCATGATTAATTCATTAACAGACAGCCAGTCTAGCGAAGGCAAGTATTTTTTCTGTTGTGGACAAAGTAACTCAGTCAACAAGATGACAAATTTCTGAGTAGCTAGGTATGCACTAAGGGCTTTGAGATTTTGTATAATCCAAGCTTTTTAGGACAAACCTGGCAGGTTGCAATGGACGCAATTATATAGAAAATGGTGTTGAGTGGCACCTATGTTTTCTGCAAAAGATTGAATTTTAACCAAATTTTGATAGGAGGTGTAAAGCTGTTCACATTGTGAAAGTATCAGGGATTCAGTCAGAGGCAAAATAGATAATTAATGCAAAATGGATTACCTGTTGGTCTCATTTCAACAAGTACTGTAGCTCAGTGCACCAACATGGGGAGAAGTGTAACCAGAATACTTTATATACAAGAGATAATGGGAACTGCAGATGCTGGAGAATTCCAAGATAATAAAATGTGAGGCTGGATGAACACAGCAGGCCAAGCAGCATCTCAGGAGCACAAAAGCTGACGTTTCGGGCCTAGACCCTTCATCATGTCTCTTGTCTGATCTGCTGCAGAATGCTGCTTTGACAAATGAGCCTGTAGCTGCCACACGCTGTGTGGCTTTTCAGCCAAACTGTGTAAGAAGATACTGTTGAGCATACTCAAGTGCACTAAACCTGAGTGGTTCATGGTACTATCTCAGTTTGGCCTGCTTTCATTCTCTGCAATGCCACTGTGCTTACTGAATTGAAAGTTGTGTGAAACTGAGACATTCTGATTCATCAAAACCTGGAAAACCCATCTAGAAAGCATTTCAAACAGTGCAGTCACTCTGATGAACAGTGGGTGAAATTTTCCCACTTTGACTTGTTGAGAGAGATTCAAGGCACCTGATCAGACATGGCTCATAGTGATTTTTATCTCAGTCTTCTCTCTACCTAATTAGTTACTCAACTGAGCTCTTCAGTGCCCTTGTACAGTCATGTGGCAAGAGAAAGAGACAGAAAACATATATATGCACAAGAATACACTGCGACTGTTTCAAATCGACAAGTTGACAGCCATTCCTGATTCATTTCATGGTTCAGTCAAGTCACCCTCCCTAGTTTAAAATTTAAACAAAGCTTGGAAGTTAACTGTTAGTCGTCACTAACTGGGAGTTTTTCAATCACAGTGTCTGCACTAGTCTGTTTGCCAATCCTATTGTACAAAATGGATGTTGTTTTCCCTTGCATTGATATTTCTTGCAATTTATCTTGATAAGTGCAAAATTATGAGCTTCGAAAAGGTGCCTTTTCGACAGTACTGCTGTTTTAGTAATTCTGTTAAGAAAGTAACTGTTTCATTGCAGTGTTTTCGTATTGGGTATTATATAAGATTATCATTTACATTGAGTCTCTGCAATTACAAACCCATTTGAAAGGGAGTCCTTCAACCAAAACAATTTGAGTGCCACTATTCTAATGGCAGTATTTGGATATGTCCAGCGATTATTTTGTAACGATGCAATGAAAAATGAACAGGGCTGAGATTGTTATTCAGTAAAATTTATAATCTGTTAATTTCACTTGAATTAAGAAATTGCTGTTAAATGATACCATACAGCCATCTTTAGAAAAGAAAATTTGTATATATAGATTTAACTATGCATAAATTAATTTTTCAGATGTTTGTGTAATTTTTTTGAAAATAGGTCTGGAATTTATTATTTTAATTTTTTTTATATTTCCACATTTGTAGCTGTTTTTCAAACAATCAACACAATCCTATCATACAGTACAAATATTGGTTTCACTTTAAATTTGTACTGCAAATTGTCCTGATCAGTGCCAAGACAAAATGCTTTGATAAAGCCTTTTTTCAGCATTATTCAAATTGTAGTCAGTCAAAATCATGGCACTGAAACTTGTGGTGAACTACTTGTTGCATCTTGTCAATCTGCAAGAGACCCATATAAGTCTGTGCTGTGCTCCTTATTAACTAGTCAATCTTGTACATATGCCAATATATTACCCATACTCTTTTAACCTTCATTTCAGCATTAAATTTTGATATGACACTTTATCATATTACTTCTGGAAATCTGCAGTACATCTACTATTTCCGCAGCATGTTATTTTCTCAAATAACTGCAGTGGATTGGATTTACATGATTTCCCCTTCACGAAAGCATTCTGTCTCCATTTCAAAGCCATGAACTGATTTAAGTGGCCAGATGTAATTTTTAAAAAATAATACTTGTAACATTTTCCCTATGACAGATGTTAAACTATTTGTTTATCAATTCCTACTTTCTGTCTCTGTCCCCTTTCCTATAAAAGAGTTACATTACCTATCTTCCAATCTAATGAGACTTTCCCCAAATTCAGGGAGTTGGGGAAAAATTAAAAGCCATCCATTAAATATCTCACAAAGCTGCCAGCCTACAACTGCAATATGATTTATTCAGTTGTATCTCGGTGCTTGTAATCTCCCTCAGTTCCTCCCTTGCTTCCATTTCTTGATCTATAGGCATTTCTGGGATGTTATTTTACTGCCTGTACTGAGGCCTAATGAAAAGTATCAGTTCAGTTCATTTGCCATCTCCTTATTTTGCTTAGTTATTTCTATGGGACTGATCCTCATTTTGTTAACTTCTTAGAAAAATGATTTATAGAAACTCATTCTACTTTTATGTTTCTGGTTAGCTTTCTCTTGTACTTTAATTTTTTAGTTTTTAATATTTCACTCAATCATTTGGCCTGCCATTTACTGTTGCATAACTGTGGGTTTTTTTCTTTAAGATTGATACTCTCTTTTAGCTTTCTAATTAACCACTAAGGCTCCGTCCCTTAGAATTTTGCTTTCTTAGGAATGTATCTATTCCATTTATTTTAGAATATCCCCTTAAATGCCTGCCACTGCATCTCTGTTGAGCTATACCTTAACCTGCTTTGCCTGTTCACTTAGGCAACTCTGCTGTCATGCCCTCATTATTATGCTTAAATTGAAATATCAGCCTTAAACTCACTCCTCTCCTGAAAATTGAGAATAAAAATCATGATATGGTCACTGGAAAACAGGGCTGCTTTTGTTCTGAAGTCATTAACTAATGCTGAATTGTTGCACAATTCCAGATCTAATTTGCCTCTGTTTTTCCTATCAAAGTGCATAACCTCATACTTTCCGACATTGTATTCCATCTGCCAGTTCTTTGCCAACTCTCCTCGCCTGTCCAAGTTCTTCTGCAGCCCCTCCACTTTCTCAACACGAATTGTCCCTTCACCTATACATCTGAGCATTAAAGGGTACAGGACATGTAGGAAAGACAGAAATCAAGATAAGGTGGAGGAATAGCTTTAATTATGATATTAGCACAATAGAGAAAGGATGACCTAAATTGAGGAAATCAGGATGTGGTAATAGTTTGAGGTAGATGGGAGAAATGATGATGGTAGGAATCGCTTGTGCAAGTGGTATAGAGGTCCCCTAATAGTAACCACATATAGATTGGAGCAAAAAAGAATTATTAATTGGAGCTATCACAAAGGCACAGAAATGATCACATTATATCTTAATCTACTTGTAGACTTGGAAATTCAGATGAGCAAAGGTATCTGAGAGAAGAAGTTTTCATGATAGTTTCCTACAATAGCACCTTACCAAGAGCCGACTGAAGAGCAGGCAGATGGAATACTATGTCAGAAAATATGAGGTTATGCACTTTGATAGGAAAAACAGAGGCAATGACTATATTCTAAATGGGGAGAAGTGTCAGAAATCTGAAGAACAAAGGGACTTCGGAGTCCTAATTCAGGATTTTCTTAAGGTTAACATGTACTTCATTTGTCAGGAAGGCAAATGTCATGTTAGCGTTCTTTTAAAGAAGACCACTGAAGCTGTATAAGGCTCTGGTCATACCACATTTTGAATATTGTGAGCAGTGTTAGACCCCAAATCTAAGGAAGGAAGTACTGGGGTTGGAGAGGGTCCAGGGGAGGTTTACACAAATGATCCTGGGAGGAGTAGGTGAGGTCCCTAGGTCTGTACAAGATGGAGTTTAGAAGAATGTACGGGAACCTGATTGCAACTTACAGAGTACTGAGAGGCCTGCGTAGAGAGGATGCGGAGAAAATGTTTCTGCTAATATGAGAGACTCGGACCCGAGGGCTTAGCCTCAGAGTGAAGGGTTAGCCCTTTAGAACTGACATAAGGAAGTATATCTTCAGCCAGATGGTGGTTAATCTGTGGAATTCATTGCTGCAGAGTGTGTTGATGCTGTGAATTTGAGAAATTATTTTTGTCCTGGATTTTGTTTTTGAAGAGAGGTTGCAAGGCAGAGGTAATGGGCAACCTACCAAAACCACTAGAGCAAACAGCTTGGGAGCCTTTTTTCTTAATAAAAAAAGAACAGCCTGAATGCGTGTGGCCATCTCTTATAGATCAGGGTTTCTGGATTTTTCAGTTTAGCTTTAATCAGAACGTATTAGGGTCTCAACAGAGTTGGAAGCTTCAGTGAATGTCTTCTGGCTGCTACTGCCTCTGAATTTTCTCTTGATGTTTATTACGGGAGAACTGCGTGTGAGCATCAGTGTTTGAATTTTCCTTTTTGCCAAGGAGTGTGGATGTGGAATGTTACTATATTGGAGCAGTTAATATAGTCACATCTGTTATTCTGCTAAGTTTTCTATAGAGTTAAGCTATTCTAAATTCTTCTTTCTTTGGTTGTGTTTTAACTATGGTATTTAAACAAATTGTGTTTTGCATAACATTAAGTAGTTTGACCAGTTGCATTACGTCTGGAAAAGGCACTTCACATTTGTCTTTAAAAATAAGAAATAGTTAAGGTCTCAGCTACCTTCTTAAAATATTTTGATTGGGCTCTGTCTGGTCCATTGTGTGTGTTGAAGACAGATAAATAGGTTCTTAATTGGTAGGGGAACGCGGAAGAATAGGGTTGAGAAACATGTTAGCCATGATTGAATGGCAAAGCTGACTTGGTGGGTGGAATGGACTAATTCTGCTCCTTTATTTTATGGTATAGATACATATCATCTCGTAACCATGTTTCTACAAAGGCTATGATATCATATTCATTTATTTCTCTTTGCACTTTCCGTTCATTTATTTATTTCCAATTCTATGTGCTTTCAGATACAAGGCGTTTAGTTTTAATCTTTTTGTATCTTATAGTCTTATCTGAAATTTACTCCTAAATTTGTCTCCTGTATTCTTCCTGTCATGGCCTGTTCATCATTTCATGTATTAATACTGTTCTCTTTTGTCTTTTGAGGTTGCAGACTTGCTCACCAGGCCAGTGTGTTTGATTGCAGACATTTCCTTGCCCTGCTGGGTAGCATCGTCAGTGCACCTCTGATGAAGTGTTGGAGTTCTGTCTTGCTTGTTATATATGCCTTGGTTTGCTGGGGTGGTTGGCATTACTTATGGTTCTGTTTCTCATGGTATCTCTTGGTGGCTAGGAGGTGTTCGTGTATACTTATTGCCAGTTTTCTTCCAGTTTGGCCTATGTAGTGTTTCTCACAGTTCCTGCATGGTATCTTGTATGTTACATTAGTTTTATTGTTGTGGGTATGGGGTCCTTCACATACGTTAGTAGCTGTCACAGGGTGGTTTTTGGTTTGTGGGCTACCCTGATACCTAAAGGTCTGAGTGGTCTTGTGGTCATCTCTGATATGTCCCTGATGTATCGTAGGGTGACAAGTGTGTCTGGCCATGTTGCGTCATCTTGTGGTCTGTCGTGGGGCTAATGGCGGATTGTGCTTTTTGGGTATCCATTCCTGTTAAAAAAAATCCATCAACAACCACATTGAACTGGACCTGAATAACAAACCACTGAAAAACAAAATTGAAAGTAATACCAACCACCCCAGCAAACTGAGGTATATAAGTAACAAGCAGGACAGAACACCAACACTTCACCGGAGATGCACTGATAATGTTGCCTAGTAGGGTGATGAAATGTCGACAATTAAACACGTCAGCTTGGCGAGCAAGTCTGCAACCTCATCCATGACTCCAGTTACAAAGCTTCTCAAAGATCTCGTCTTTTCTTTTGATATGGTTTATGTAAGGCATGGTTTGTCAGGTTAGCATGCAAAACAGTGCTTTGCACTGCATATCCCTACATATGTCAGTAATAAATTAAAATCTTCCTAAATTTTAAGCCCTTGCCCCACTGTTAATTTTAAAATTCTCTCTCCTTCCATAATTGTGTAGTTTGCAAGGTCACCAGCATCAAGTGGTTGAGATGAATGATGTTGCATTGGTACATATCCCACTTTCCCCACCCCTGCTACCAATGTTGCATGAACGAGAACCCATTACTTCTACACCAGTCCTGCAGCCATGCATTTATCTCTCTAATCTGATTTGTTGTATGTCAGTTTGTAAATGGTTCAAGTCACAATCCAGAAATTATGCCCTTTTTGAGGCTGTGCTTCTTAATTTGGCACTGAGCTTAGTGCTGACTGCAGAATTCTTTGTCCTCCATCAATTGTCAGTGCCTTCCTTGTACAATGAGACTAGATCCTGTCCAGCACTCAGCAAGTGTCCTGAAGCCGAGCATTAGGCGGATGATTTTGGCAATGATACAATTCAAATGCATTGTTTGTGCAGACTGATAGAGAGCTATTAGAAAACTAATAAGAATCAACTCCCTAAAGCTGTATTCCCCTGTTGAATTCCAATCCTAATCCAGGTCTCAATTGAGAAACGGAATTCACAGATCCTAAAATGCCCTCTAAGCCTTTAAATGTTGTTCATTTTGGTGTGGGCTGAATTCAAAATTAGCTTGTTCTCTTTTGACAGAAAACGTACCCATTATTGACTGGGACAGTTTGAGTGATAAAGATACACCTTCTGACAAGGTGGAGTGCATAGTCGATCCCACCTGTATCGATTCAGATACATCAAATAGCCATAGTGGGGGCAACAGAAACAATGTAACTCAGCAGTCTGAATCATCAATGGTAAGTTGGAATTCTTTTGCATTGCAGAAATGTCTTTGGGAATCTGTATATAGTCAATAGGCAAGAGAGAAGGAGGAGTGGCGTTTTTAATTAGGGATAACATTATGGCTGTATTTAGGGAAGATATTCCTGGTAATACGTTCAGGGAATTTATTTGGGTGGAACTGAGAAATAAGAAAGGGATGATCACCTTATTTGGGTTGTACTATAGACACCCAAATAGTCAGCAGGAAATTGAAAAACAAATTTATAAGGAGATGTCAATTATCTATAAGAACAATAGGGTGGTTACGGTAGGGGAATTTAACTTTACAAACATAGACTGGGATTGCCATAGTGTTAAGGGGTTGGGTTGAGATGAATTTGTTAAGTGTGTACACGAAAATTTTCTGATTCAGAATGTGGATGTACCTACTAGAGAAGGTGCAAAACCTGACCTACTTTTCGGAAATGGAGGGCAGGCGACTGAGGTGTCAGTTGGGGAGCACTTTGAGTCAGTGAGCATAATTTTATTCGTTTTAAAATAGTGATGGCAAAGGATAGACTGGATCTAAAAGTTAAAGTTCTAAACTGGAGGAAGGCCAATTTTGACGGTATTAGGCAAAACTTTCAAAAGTTGATTGGAGGCGGATGTTCACAGGTAAAGGGACACCTAGAAAATGGGAAGCCTTCAAAAATGAGGCAACAAGAGTCCAGAGACAGAATGTTCCTGTTAGGGTGAAGGGCAATCCTGGTAGGTGTAGGGAATGCTGGATGACTGGAGAAGTTGAGGTTTTGGTCAAAAAACGTAAGAGGCATATGTCAGGTTCGACAGCAGAAATTGAGGACTTCTAGTAAAGTATAAAGGCAGTAGGAGTATACTTATGAGGGAAATCAGGAGAACAAAAAGGAGACATGAAATAGCTTTGGCAAATAGGATTAAGGAGAATCCGTAGGGATTCTACAAATACATTAAGGACAAAAAGGTAACTGGGAAGAGAATAGGGCCTGTTAAAGATCAGCAAGGCCACCTATGTGTGGAACCACAGGAGATGGGAGAGATACTAAATGGGTATGTTGCATTGATTTTACTGTGGAGAAGGATATGGAAGATATTGAACCTGTGGAGATAAATAGTGACATCTTGAAAAATGTTCCTATTACGGAGGATGAGGTGCTGGACATCTTAAAACACATAAAAGTGGATAAATGCATGGGACCTAATCAAGTGTACACTAGAACTCTGTGGGAAGCTAGGGAAGCGATTGCTGCACCTTTTGCTGAGCTATTTGTCTCATTGATTGCCATGGGTGAGCTGGCAGAAGACTTGAGGTTGGCTAATGTGGTGCCACTCTTTAAGAAAAGTGATGGAAAAGCCAGGGGACTATAGATTGGTGAACCTGATGTCGGTGGTGAGCAGTTTTGGAGGGAGCCCTGAGGGACGGGATTTGCATGTATTTGGAAAAGAAAGGATTGATTAGGGATAGTCAACATGGCCTTTAGTGTGGGAAATCATATCTCATGAACTTAATTGAGTTTTCTCAAGTGGTAACAAAGAGGATTAATGAGGGCAGAGCGGTGGATGTGTTCTATATGAACTTCAGTAAGGCATTCGACAAGGTCCCTCATGGTAGATGGTTAGCAAGTTTAGATCACGTGGAACAGAGGGAGAAATAGCCATTTGGATATAGAACTGGCTTGAAGATAGAAGACAGAGGTATTCCTTTTCAGACGGGAAGCCTGTGACCAGCAGTGTGCCACAAAGATAAGTGCTGGGTCCACTGCTTTTCATCATTTATATAAATGATTTGGATGCAAACGTAGAAGGTTTGGCTAGTATGTTTGCAGATGAGACCAAAATTGGAGGTGTAGAGGATAGCAAAGATATTTACCTCTGAGTACAATGGGCTTTGGGTTAGATGAGCTAATGGCTGGAGGTATGGCAGATGGAGTTTAATTTAGGTAAATATGAGCTGCTGCATTTTGGAAAGGCAAGTCAGGGCAAGAATTATACACTTAATGGTGTGGTCCTGGGGAGATTTCCTGAATGAAGATGCTTTGGAGTGCAGACTCAAAGTTCCTTGAAAGTGGAGTTGCAGTTAGATAGAATAGTGAAGAAGGTGTTTGGTATGCTTACCTTAGTTGGTCAGGCATTGAATGTAGGAGTTGGGAGGTCATGTTGCGGCTGTGCAGGAGATTGGTTAGGCCACTTTTGGAATGCTGCATTCAGTTCTGGTCTCCCTGCTGTAGAAAGGATGGTTTAAAACTTGGAAGTGGTCATAAAAGATTTACAAAGATGTTGCCAGGGTTCAAGTGTTTGACCTCTTGAGAGTGGGGTTAGTTTCTCTGGAGCATTGGAGGCTGAGGGATGATTTTATACGCGTTCCTCAAATGTTGAGGGGCATATATAGAATAAATAGATGAGGTCTTTTCCCTGGGGTGGGGAATTCCAAAACTATATGGCATAGGTTTAAGGTGAGAGGGGAAAGATTTAACAGGGATCTAAGCGACAACTATTTCATTCAGTGGGTGGTGTATGTATGGAATAAACTGCCACAGGAAGTGGTGGAGTTTGATACAATTACAACATTTAAAAGATATCTGGATGGGTATATGAATAGGAATGGTTTAGAGGACCAAATGTTGGTAAATGGGACTAGATTTCAAATAGGATATCTGGTTGGCACGAATGAGTTGGTCTGAGGGGTCTGATTCCATGCTGTATATCTCTATGACTCTATGACTATAACTAAATGGAAGAATTTCCATTTGACAGATTTGGTAAAGTTTTTTTTGTGATGTTGAATCTCAGATTTGTGAGCAGAATTACTGGCACTTTTGTTCCGGAAGTCATGATGCAAATATTTGCATTTGAAATAAGTGAATAAAAGTTTCCTGGCTTTTCTATTATTTATTAAAATACTATTGATCAAAATAAATATGGAAGTTTGTAGATTGCGAATATATTATCTGTTGTTTGTTTCAACTAGCTTCAGTGCATTGCATGTCAGTTCCTTGTCCCCAATCTTCTGGTAAAAGTGTTCCAAAGTTCTGGATGTGAGTTTGCTCGCTGAGCTGGAAGGTTCGTTTTCAGACGTTGCATCACCATTCTAGGTAACATCATCAGTGAGCCTCCGGTGAAGCGCTGGTGTTATGTCCCGCTTCCTATTTATTTCTATCTATTCTATATATAAATAGAAAGCGGTACATAACACCAGCGCTTCACGAAATGCCTGAAAACGACCTTCCAGCTCACCGAGCAAACTCACATCCAGAACCTCAACCTGAGCTACAAATCTTCTCAAAACTCGCTGTTCCAAAGTATAAACGTTGTGGAAGGGTCACTGGACCCGAAACATTAACTCTGATTTCTCTCCACGGATGCTGCCAGACCTGCTGAACTTTTCCAGCAATTTCTATTTTTTTTACCTCATTTCCAGTGTCTGCAGTTCTTTGTTTTTATTTATCATTGTGACTTAATTGGCTAGGACAGAAAAACTGAAACAATGAAAAGCTATGCTTGAAAATGGCAGTGCTAAAAGTATAATGTAAAAGTTGCCCATTTTGATGTTTTAACGTTTACTTTCAATGTTGTTCTCGAAGTGTCTTTGAGACTAACTATGCTCAAAGGTATTGTTATCTAGACGAGAGTAAACATTAAGAAATAGGTCTAAGCTGACTGGTGTCAGTCTAGTTAGCCACCATGGGTTTTGATAGTTCACATAGTCAAAGAGGTAACTTAATTGTCTAAAACTCTATAAAAGTACTACTTTGCTGAGTGATATTACAATTCTTCTGAATGTAATCTGACAATTGAAGCGATGCTGCTTATTGGTCTGGATGTATCTATCTGAACAATTACCTTCCATGTGTATCTGTGTGCACATGTTTTCTGTTGCCATTTGTCATGCAAAACATTTTAATATATATAAGGTGCTACCTACTCAGTTAATCGCATCTGTTATTTTCATCGGTATTTTCTTTGCCATTTATCCTCCTGTAAAGGAGATGTAATAAAACTGGAGGATTTTTTTTGTTGAAAGTATGCATTTTTAATTTTACACTGTGTTATTTTCTACCATCATGGAGATCTCAATGCTGGCCTACTATGGTGGTTTCATGGATGGGTGGCAATAGTTTTCCATAGCAACCAGTAGAGATTTAAGAGAGTAGTTCTTGGGCCACTTTATGTTGACAAGGAACAAAAGTTTGATTTTCACAAATACTGTTTTTAATAATTTTTTCAGGTGTGTTATGGACCAGACCAGACCCCCTCAATATATATTTAAGAACGTAGACTAGACCCTAACATTTTCTTATTTTAAAGCTAGATCTGAAGCGCCATGTTCCAGATGCAGTGTAGCTGGCCAAACTATTTGACATTAAGCGAACCATAGTTAAAATGCAAACAGAAGAAAGAGTAATTTAGAATAGCAACTATCGGAAGAGTTAACCGAATAGCAGATATAGTAGCTATTACTAATTAATTGTCCCAGTATAGTAACATCTCATAAATACACCCCTTGGCAAAAGAGCCAATTCAGACACTCCTGCAACTTGAATACTTGGCTTTTGGAAACAAAATGTGAAAATATCCCTAATATTCTGTTGTACTAGATTTTGTTTTCAAGGCGTTTCATTGATTTGCCTAACTAAATTAAGGTTTTGTTGGACAAATTCTTCCACTGCCAGAACAGAACGTTGTTGGTGCTATCTTCAAAAAGATGTTTTGTGTGTAATTTTAATGCATTCCTTTTTGTGTCGTTTGAGGATTAATTCCCTCCCATCCAGTTAGGATTTGGAAGCTAATTGATAAAGTGTTTCAGTTTTGAGAGAACAAGAAGATCTGTTTATACAATGCATTTTTTTTTGTTGTGGCCTCCAATAGGGGGCATTATAACTTCACAAGCCAAGTAGTATCATGGAAGCATTTCCAGTAGCACAGTACTGTGATTTGTTCGAGAAACTTACTGGCCCTTTTATTTTGTTATAGAGTAATTCAGTGTAATTATGGATGTTACATTTCAGTGTGATTTGGATTTGTATCAGCTAGTGTGGCATGCTTGTTGCTGGGTTTTCTTTAGAGGGAGGCTTTGGAATAGAAAAATGTATCCCATGAGATGAAGTTAATAACTTTATTTGGAAATGAAAATGTTTCATTTGAAGTATTAATTGACTGTAGAATGTGCATAGTGTGTAAGATTATCATATTGAATTGTACCATATGAACTTAGGCACAAATCTATTTTTAGCTTTTGTGTAATGCTGGAGTCCAGGTTATCTGTACATTACATATTGTTTAACTAAGGAGTGGCACTATTGTAGGAGGGTTAGATCATCCTTTGATTACTTTGTGCAAGGTGCAGAAGAAATATGAACTGCAGAAATAAAGATCAAAAGTAAGGCAACATAAAACTCATCGAAGCAAATAAGCCATTTTTTGAGTTAATGAATAAATTCAATTCTACATTTTGAAAATAGGGAGAAAATTTCCACATCATAACCTCTGGTTTTTCTTGAATCGCAAGATTATGGCCGCGACCTGTTGCAAATCTTGAGGCTTTCCGCAGTGAATGTTGTGGGGAATGAAATGTTTGGGTGCGAACTAGATATAACTTAAGAACTATATTTGTTTTATGACTTAGTTTTCTGTTCCTGTTTTAAAGATATGCTATTTTGTTCTATAACGCAAACAACCCAGGGTCTGCTTTTGTTTCATTAATAAAAAGGTTTATTAATAAGAGAGTAAAAATGAGTCGCCCTGCTGTTGTGTCTTACCTCATGGCTCAGATTGAAATCAGTTGTTAGTCTTCTTAAATGTGGAATTGTCAGCAGAAATCCTAATTCATAAAAACCATAAACTGAGTTGTTAATCCGCAAGTTTCATGCATAGTGATGTTAAAGATGCCAAAGCGAATTGATATCTTCAGTGTTGAACAAATGATTTCTCAGTGGGGACAGTCTCAAACAACAGGTCATAGACATAAAGTGAGAGAAGGTAGGTTTACAACTGAGATGAGGAGAAACTACTTCTCTCAGAGGATTGTGAATCTGTAGAACTCACTGCCTCAGAGTGCAATTGAGGCAGAATCAACAAATTCAAGAAGAAAGTTGATATGTGTCTGAGGAAAACTGAGATAAAGAGCTATGGGGAGCTAGCAGGAAAGTGGTGTTGAGACCAGAATAAGATCAGCCATGATCATATTATATGGTGGAGCTAGCTCGCAGAGCTGAATTCTCTACTCCCACTCCTAATTCCTGTGTCACTATCTACACCTGGAACCCTCTGAACACCTCCATTTAAATTGGAGACTTAGAGAGTTCTGAGGAATTGTTAGATTATTGAGCGTTGGCAGTCAGTCTGTGCAAAGTAGAAGTTGGCATATAAGATGGCAACAGCACTACCCTTAACAGTGGTCATGGTTAGATCTGAAAGAATGATATGAACTAATACACTGTGGAGAAAATGACACCAGTGACATTCCAAATGCATTGGATGGTTGAGGGTTGGGAGATACCACATAGGTTCCCAGTTGTTGTTTGAAATGAGTTGCTGACATAATAATTTAATGTGCTGTGACTTGCTGGCACTGGGATAGGACAGCCACCTGTTCCTCACAAGTGGTAATCCAGCTCCAGCAAAGGAGACAGTTTGATGCTGGGACATCCTTAGTCTGCATCTATGTTCTTTTCAAGAGCATTAGAATATCATAGTGAGGCCACTAACTGTGGGGTCTGTTTATCTGTGTCGACTTCCTTCAGGTATCTTGCCCTACTGCATTTCCCTCTGAGCAGCAGCTTCTAGGGGTTGCTTTTGTTTCTGGCCTTGCAGATTGCATTGTAATAGTCTTCATCTGTGTACCAAGGCCACAAGGAATGTCCCAACCACGAGGACATGTCAGATACACAATGAGCAGATAATTTGCGCAAACGGTCAGAAATAGAACAACATATCAGTAGTAGTAGTCTTCAGCCCTCACATTAATCATAATGAAATATCATATTGTGCCCTGACCATGAGCACCATGAACACTTTGCAAGGAGGCCAATGTCGTGCCTCAATAAAGAGCTCTGAGGTATGTAACCCTAATGCATATTGCAGAAACAAAATTCTAATGCTACTTTGGGGAAGGAAATGGTTTCATTAATCCACCATCATAGCACTCCCTCCCAAAAAAGACTACCTTGAACATCACAGACAATGTCCTTGCGTACTTATTCAGTGTGTGAATGTGGCAGCTCAGAAACATTGTCTTCCAGCATCACGTCCGAAATGTGATTCAGTAATGGGCAGACCTAGTAGAGAATTTTAAGTTAGTGTTTGAATAGGTCTGCTTATCAGACATGCCCAGGAGTCAGTTTAGTGCACACTATGTAATGGACATGATTGCTTAATACCACAACTTTTTAATGCTCACTTCTGTAAAAAGAATGAATTGTAGTTCCGTGCCAAATCAATGGCATTACTAAGCCAGTGGGTGAATGATTAATGAAATTTTCCTTGGCAGGGCTTCATTTTCAAAGCATTATATTCACCCCGAAAAAGAAAAAGACCAGTGACTTACTCCACTTACTGTGTGTGCAGTGGCAGCTATTTTATATTGTTGTGCAATTGACTTTGAAGTGAAGGGAGCAACATTTCAATTCTGTTTCCTCAAACGTAACTTACATTTGATTTGATTTATTTATTGTCACGTGTATTTTGTTACAAAATACAGTGAAAAGTGTTGTATAGTGTCACCACTTTCTGGCCGCCATCTTAAAACATAGAAAAATATACCAAAACATAGAACATAAAGGCAGAAAAATGAGAAAATAAAGAAAAACTGTTGAGTGCTCTGTCATGGGTATGCTGCCTATGCACATGTCCCCTTTGCCACACCGCAGCCACTAGAATAAAAGTCGCCACTACTCTTTGGCACTATCTCAACTCCACCAGTGCCCTTGCCACAACGAGTCCTCAATGGACCTCACCAATACAGGCATGACCGATGTTGCTGGGTACCGCTGTGGCCCAAACTTGACCCCCATTGTTGCCGTGAGCCCACTTCAGGTCAACCTCACTGCAGCCACTGCTGATGCCACTGGGTCTCACACTGGGCCCAAACTCACCTTTGGTGCTGTCTCCATGAATCAGATGCAGATGCCACTGGGAATCCAAACTCAACTCTGCTGCAGCACCACGAGTCTGTGCTGGTGGGCGTGCTAGCTACTGCCGTTGCCTTTGCCGTGACTAAAACCTTCAAGGGGTAAGTTTAAAAAAAAATTATAAAAAGCGAGAAAATACAGTAAAGAAGCAAAAAACAAAAGCAGACTGAGTGGACAAGCCCCAGGCTCAGAAGACCTATCCCAGTGCCATCTCACCAGAAGTTCTACTGAAGCTTTACCAATGATGATCATGTCTGTGAATTAATCCTGAAACCATGCCTTTGCAAACTGTCATGCCCTTTTTGGTCATACATTCTCATCATGTAGAGGTCAGAGTAATCAATCAGTTTACGTACACAGTCAGTGGTATAGAAGTGTCAATGCTTATTCACCACATGCTCTGGCTATTCTTCAAGAAAAGAAATCAAAAAGAATTCTGTGCAGAGATTAGCTTTGGAAAAAGTAGGATTTTTTTGGCCCACGATATAATTTTGAGGGAAAAGGGACAATATGTAGGACATTCAGCAGTCACTTTGTGCAAAAGGCCTGATGCATATTGTTAGTAATTGTACATGATTATCTCTGTCTCTGAAGTCTTGTAGATGCAGCTTGCTCAGGAAATACAATGCTACATATTACTTCTATCAAACTTTGAAAAGAACAATTAGATTTCACCCTGAACTGACATAGAGGATTTTCATTAGAAATGGGAGAGGCCATCTGGGCTGCCTGTTCTTAGTAAGCTTTCCTTCAGTTCAGTTGGTTCTTAGCACATTCCCTCCACTGAACAAAGTAAAAGAAGAATCCCCAACTGGGTCTTCCTCAAAGCAAGCAGTTATCACCAGTCATTTAATTTCTCAGAAGACCTGCAATGCGTATAAAGGCTGTACATGAATAATAGGAGCATACAAACTTCAGAATAATTAGTTGTGTGTCAAATCACTTTCTAATTACTGAGAATTGCAGTTACATGATAGCAAAATAAAAATTTACTTTTCAGTACTCGGAAGAGTACTAAAAGTGGCAAAATTATACCCTTTCAAGATTTGCGAGTGTTGGCCTTAGCTCAGTGGTAGCACTCTCATCTTTTGCCTCAGAAAGTAGGGAGTTCACTTCCTAATTGATTCTTCAAAACATAATGTAAGGTGGCACTTAAGTGTATTACTGAAGGAAGGCTATGATGTAAAATCAGGTGTCTTTCAGATGAAACATTCAACTGAATATTTTCTCAGGAGGCTGTAAAAATCCATGCTGTTATTCAAGTACACTGGATAAGTTAACTTGCTGTCTTGTTTGACACAATGTTATCCCTAAGGCAACCATCACTAAAATAGATTATTGAAACATTTACAGTGAATTCTCAATTCTTGGGGCTGATGTTTAAACTTTCAGCCTGAGTCTTTCCTCATTGTTAACGCCCCAATTCCAAAGGAGGTGGCATAATTTGAATTTTGTTGCCCTTTGCTACAATGTAGTTTGGATATTTTGTGTCAAGGCTATTCTTGTGCAGTAGCTGAGCCTTACTCCTTCTGTCTGGGAGTGGCTACAGTTTGCTCTGATATTTATAAACTTTAGTATTGGGCCCTAGATGACAGAACAGAACACTCTATGCCTTTAAGAAGCAACAGGATGTTATAGTCGCAGACTTTAGTTGCCAAAGAAAAGTATTAATTGATAAGAAAATAATGAATAAGCAAAAATAATAAACATGTTTTATTAGATTAGATTAGATTCCCTACAGTGTGGAAATGTTACAGCTATGTTCATAATTGACAGTGAACTGTCAAATAAAAAAAGGCTTTGATTCTCTAAGCTATATTTTGGATTTAATTTTTACCTACTTCGTTGCTCACTTCTTACCGCCATACCAAATATAGAATTTTCCAGGCCGGTCCTGTCTATTAGTAAGTTCCAGATTGACTTTTTTATTTAACCTGAAATATTTATGAATGTATGCCTTCATATTTATAGATTTGAATAATTGTTGGTTAACTTCAAATCATAGGTATCTTTGTGATTTATTTAGTTTTCATTTATATATCTTGTTCCCGCAACAATAAAGTAAACTAGTAATCCTTGTACCTGCAGTATCACTTGAGACTGGGGCATGATTTTTGCGTAATTTTTAACATCCAGTGAATAATTGCTCAATTAAGAATCAATATCAAGTCAAATGTAAAGAGCTTCACTTTTGTCAACCACTATTTTGTGTGCTATCAAGGGTAACAGCAGAAAATGTGACAAACATAATTTCTACTGATATGAACTTGAGCAAACAACAGATTTTAAGACAAATATGCCATTGGCTTGAATATCTGACTTTATCTTTTCTTCCCCTAAATGCAGTTGAAGCATTTTTATGGAACATTTATCTGTGATATAGCTAACGACAAATAAGATGTTCCAGCAAAGAAATATATGTTTTCGATGCACTGTGTATGTGGGCATTGTCTGAAAACACTATTTCAAGTACATATTTTGGTCATTCAGCATAGCGAGAAGAACCATTGAATCAGTAAGTGATTGGAAGTTGTTGTAATTCTGATTAATTTGGCTAATAGAATTTCTGCATGTGATTGCTTTCTTTCTACAACTAATGAAACTATTTGCAATGAGCTATGCAGTGGTTATCGAAAGCCTCTCTATTATTGATTATGATGATAATAAGCAATCTTGATCTCCATTAAAGAACCGAAAATACTGAAAATGTTAATTGAATTTAAAGCTAAGGGTTTATTAAAAAGAATTTTGACTAAAAATTTGAATAATAAATCAATTATGCTGGGAATATACAACAAGCCTGTTTGTACCTGATAACTGAAGAATTTAACCTTTTATAATGTACTTCTACTGAAATTCATTTTGTCTCATGCTGATCATTT
Organism: Stegostoma tigrinum; assembly: GCF_030684315.1. Lineage (NCBI taxonomy): Eukaryota > Metazoa > Chordata > Chondrichthyes > Orectolobiformes > Stegostomatidae > Stegostoma > Stegostoma tigrinum. The sequence goes on along the minus strand of NC_081358.1, from coordinate 72,634,042 downwards.
CCTAGTTGGTTAGGTTATGAGGAGAGAGTCTGCAAATTAGGCCTGTTTCTCCAGAATTGAAAAGTCCAAGGTGTGATCTGTTTGAAATCTTCAAGATATTAACAGGAAAGAGGGGTAGATAAGAAACTATTTCCATTGGGTGAGGATTCTGGACCTAAGGGTACAGTGTGAGAATTAGGGCTAGATAGTGCAGGCAAAATATGAGGAAGCACTTCTATAGTGATTGTAATGAGATCATCTAGCTGGAACTCATAGAATATGAGTTCCCTAATCAGGACTATTATTTTGCTCCAGTGTGGGAGCCCTGGTAGGGATATTGACACTCTGGTACCTGACTGAATGAGGTGGTACCAATGCCAAGGACTGTTAATGTGTAAACAAGGAGTGACTTGATGATGGATATGGGCTTCAATGGAATTACTTCGCTTCTGCACCCTCAGTGATAGACGTTTGGAAGTCTCTTCCACAAATGGTAGTAGATGTAGGATCAGTTAATATTAAATCTGAGATTCATTTTTATTAAGGGTTTAAGTGATATGGGCCAAAGGTAGGTAAATAGAGTTAGGCCACATATCAGCCATAATCTAATTGTGTAGTGAAATAGGCTTGAGGGGCTGAATAGCCTGCTCTTGTTCCTATGTGTCTACCTCGTAAAATGCACAAAAGCTCAGTTCCTTTCAGATTCTGAATGGTTAACAGGCTTAAGCAACTGAAAACATTCACTGTGGCTGTAGGCTATTGTTTCGCTTCTGTGGGCAGGAGAATTGTGGGGTCGCATTCGAATTTAAAAAAAAGCTTTTCTACAGTTAAACTATGCTAGACATGCCTTTGGAAGTGCATAATACTGATGTTGGGTGTACAAAGTATAAAGAAGCTCCATCTCTAACATGGTTATTCATAGGGTTAATGGACACAAATAAGTATTCAAAATGGTGAAGCAAAGTGAGGAAGTGTATGTTAAAGATTTGATTGCTGACTGCATTAGTAAGTTTGGGCAACTGACACTATTGAAGTTTTCTTAATCTGTTCAGCAAGTAATTACATCGTCATCATTAGCAGCATATTGTTAATGTACTGTTTTTGATCTGCTCTGGAATGATTGATGGGTGCAACGATGCGTACCTGACAGGTGAATGTTACATGTGGACAGGTGAAAGAAAGAAATTGAAGTTCTGTTGTGCTTGACATGTTTATTTCTGATTTATGTGAAGACCTAATCTCACTTGCTTCCTTCCTTGCTTTTTTCTTGCTTCCTCTTTCTACACACAAGCTTGTCATATTGTCCTGATAGCCATTGGAAAAGTGTTGATCTTATATTTTAGAAGACTTTGAGAGGTAGGAGCTCAGAGAAAATAATTTTCTTGTTGAGTTCTTTATTTCTTTTTCCTATTTGGATTTCTCAATTCTTTCAATTTCACACTAATGCAACTTTTTAAAAAAATATTTATTCATGGGATGTGAGCATTGCTGTCTGGGCCAGAATTTGCTTATTTCTAATTGCTCTTGAGAAAATGGCCTCGAATTGGTAGCAGGTTTTGGTCTGATTGTAGGATTTAAGTTGATCACTGGTGTATACTCAGATCATACCATTCTCAGAGTCAATGTGAGTAAATTATAAAATTCTTTATGGTTACAATGTGGCACAAATAATAATTTTCATGTTTCACACCATGTCAAGTCTTTTTATAACTATCAGATTTCTTATGACATTATTGTGGTGTAGAGTGTGATGTCACATTGCAATAGACGAAATCCTTTTCTGCCTATTTCTTTAGTTCACCTTGCTGCCAGGTCCTCATAACCCTTGACATTTGAATCAAAAGTCCATCCAACTCAATCTTCAATGTATTCACTGACCCAGCCTCCAATATTGTGTGGGGAAAAGAATTCCACAGCGTACGTTTGGGGCGACACGGTGGCTCAGTGGTTAGCACTGCAGTCTCATTGCGCCAGGGACCCGTGTTCGATTCCTGCCTCGGGGGACTGCCTTTGTGGAGTTTGCACATTCTCCCCGTGTCTGCGTGGGTTTCCTCCGGTTTCCTCCCACAATCCAAAGATGTGCAGGTTAGGTGGATTGGCCATGCTAAATTGCCCGTAGTGTTCAGGAGTGTGTGGGTTATAGGGGGATGGGTCTGGGTGGGATGCTTCAAGGGGCGGTGTGGACTTATTGGGCTGAAGGGCTTGTTTCCACACTGTAGGCAATCTAATCTAATCTAAATTCCTTCTCCCACCCATCTTAAGTAGGAGGCCTGTCTTGTTTTGAAATTGAGTTCCCTAGCTCTAGATTCTTCCACTAGGGGGAACATCCTCCCATAGTCTACACCATCAGGCATCCTCAGATTTTCTTCAAAATTAACCTGTTCAGAAATGCCATAACACAGCTCTGGAGCAAGTGGGACTTGACCAGGCCTTCAGTCTTAAATGTATGGGCACTACCACTGTGCCACAAAAGCCCTCCATAACGTCCTCAGAATTTTCTGTGTTTAATTAAGATCACTTTATCGATGAAATAAATGTGGGTTGTTCTAAGAGTCAACCTAGCAGTTCAAGTTGCTGGAACGCAGGTGATGCTAAATTGTGTTTTCTTGTGGTGCCATAATAGTTTCCTTCCTCCAGGCCAGGAGATCTGGGTTCAAGTCCCAGCTGTTAAGGAGGTGTATAATACCATCTCTGAACAGGTTGATTGGGAAATACCGGGCTCTTGTGGTGAAGTGGGTACTATCCCTATTGAGTTCCACCAGTCTCAGAGTTGTGTCATAACGTGTCCGAACAGGGTGACTTGAAATACATACTGTAACCAAGCAACTTGAACTGCTTGGTTGACTCTTAGAAGGACCCACATTTCTTTCATTGATAAAGTGATCTTAATTAAACACAGAAAATTCTGAGGATGTTATGGAGGGCTTTTGTGGCACAGTGGTAGTGCCCATACATTTAAGGCAGAAGGTCTGGTCAAGTCCCACTTGCTCCAGAGGTGTGTCATGGCATTTCTGAACAGGTTAATTTTGAAGAAAATCTGAGGATGCGTGATGGTTTAGACTTTGGGGGGTGTTCCCCCTAGTGGAAGAATCTAGAGCTAGGGAACTCAATTTCAAAACGAGAGGCCTCCCACTTGATAACAAAGTGTGGAGTTGGATGAACACAGCAGGCCAAGCAGCATCTTAGGAGCACAAAAGCTGACGTTTCAGGCCTAAGCTTTTGTGCTCCTAAGATGTTGCTTGGCCTGCTGTATTCATCCAGCTCCACACTTTGTTATCTCGGAAAATCCAGCATCTGCAGTTCCCGTTATCTCAGGCCTCCCACTTGAGATGGGTAGGAGAAGGAATCTCATAACAGGTTGATTAGCAAATATCTGTAGTTGTAATGTCCCGCCCTTTGAGCCAAGAGGTCTGGGTTCAAGTCCTGTCTGTTTCAGAGGTGCGTCATAATGTGTCTGAACAGATAGATTCAAAATATCTAAAGTATTGGGTTCTTTGTTGCATTTCACTATAGAGTAGTGCTTGATAATTGTTCTTCCAATTTGGTGATAGAAAATAAAAAAGAAAGACCAGAGGTGTGCAATAACACTTTTGAATGGGGTTTGGGGGAGAAGTGAGTAGAGTGCATGAATAGAGATGAATGCTTGGTAGGGTGCTAATGAGTAGTGTGATTGGTCAAAAATGGGATGGTAGTGCTGGGAGCAGCCCATACACAACAGGACCTAGGGGTGTTGTGGAGGGCGAGTGAGGGTGTTCATATTCTAAAATAGCTAAACTGTTAAGGCCTGAAGGCTGTAAAGCACAGAAGCAGAAGATGAGGTGTGCCTTCAGCTTGGATTGAACCTTGAGGGGTATTCCACTCCATCACCCCCAGGATCCAAAGAATCATAAGCGACCATTTCCACCACCTCCAGATATCAGGTGTTACCACCAGACGTATTCCCCTCCCCTTCCTTTTCAATAATTCTGCAGAGATCGTTCCTGCTGAAACACCTGGTTCACTGCTCTCTCACTTCCAACACATGCCCACATCCATGTGGCATATTCCCATGTAATTGCAGAATGTACAACACATGCCTCTTCACTTTCTCCTCCTTCACTATCCAAAGCTCCTGTTAACTTACGATGAAGGGCTAAGGATCCTGGGATTGTATTTAACGTAGGATGAACAGCTAAGGATACTGGGATTGTATTCATTAGAGTTTAGAAGGTTGAGGGGAGATGTAATAGAAACTTACAAGATAATGTATGGCTTAGAAAGGGTGGACGCTGGGAAGTTGTTTCCCTTAGGCGGGGAGACTAGGACCCCGTGGGCACAGCCTTAACATTAGAGGGGGTAAATTTAAAACAGAAATGAGGAGACATTTCTTCAGCCAGAGAGTGGTGGGCTTGTGGAATTCATTGCCACAGAGTGCTTTGGAGGCCGGGACATTAGATGCCTTCAAAGCAGAGATCGATAAATTCTTGATCTCACAAGAAATCAAGGGCTACGCGGAGAGTGCAGGGAAGTGGAGTTGAAATGCCCATCAGCCATGATTTAAGTGGCGGAGTGGACTCAATGGGCCAAATGGCCTTACTTCCACTCCTATGTGTTATGGTCTTATGGTCTTACATCTTCCAGGTGAAGCAGTGATTTACCTGCCCGTCATTCAATCAATTCCTCATTATTCACTGCTCTCAATGTGGTCCCCTCCACACTGCAGAGATGAAACGCAGACTTGATGATTGCTTTGCTGAATGTTCTGTCTATAAAAATGACCCTGAACTTCCAGATGGATGCCACTTTGACACACCACAGTGTTACCCTGCCAGCGTTTCAGGCTCAGGCCTGCTGCAGTGCTCCAGTGAAGCTTGATGCAACTGGAGAAACAAAATCCACTGTGCCTTAAGTACCTTATAACTTGCAGGATTCAACATTGAGTTTAATGATTTCAGAAGGTGAATACCACATCCATGTTCACCATTATGCCCCCACATGCCTAACTCCTGTAATGTATGGGCTGTTCCCAGCACAACCAATCCATTTTCAACTATTTACTCTTATTGTTAGCACCTTACCCCATATTTGTCGCTATCTCTGCTTATCATCAGTAATGTCTTTGTTCGTTTCTCCCTTTACTTCCTCTCGCTTGCTTGCTGTCTCTCTCATGCCCTTTCTCAGTACCATCTTCACATACTTTATTCATACTTTTCTCTGTTGTTTCCTCCTCGCCTCCCCGCAAATAAAAACCTAGGCATCAGACAATGCTAGCCTTTCCTGGCATTTTCCAGTTCTGATGAAGGGTCACTGGACTTGAAACTTTAACTTTGATTTTCTCTGTGTACAGATGCTGCCAGACCTGTTGAGATTCTCCAGCACTGTGTTTTCATTTCAGCTTTCCTGTGGCAGAAATCTCTTCAGAAATCTCAAGGCAATTGTACTTAGCAATTTAGAATAAGATTTAGCACTTTCAGTTATTTGTTTCACCTCAGAAACCACCTACTCTGCCCTTCTGGCATCTTTCTTATCTGATTCCAGCCCTGCCTTGCCCCATGCTGTTCACAAAACAACTTGTTACTCAGTGAATATCTGCCAAAAGACTGGGATCCTTCACACCATGCCCATTGAAAGTCTGTGTGCATTCACACGAGCACTGGTATTCCGAAACTGCTTTGCTTGTGAGCACACAGAATCTAAAAATGTCCGAGAGATTAAATAATGGCACAGTGATTCTCCAACAGAACCTGGAGGCCCTGATGGATATGGTAGAGAAAAAGCTTGCAGTCCTCTTCCAAGGGCACCTCATAGGTGGCATGTCATCACCCAATTCAGTGCAGTCTCTGTGGTCCAGAGGAATGGCTAACAGTGCTATAAGAAGGTTAATGCTTTCTCTGTTTGCCTGTAAAAGTGCTTCTCTCTACTTCATCACACTCACTTTATCTGTGCTACCCATGTCGGCTGCTTTCACTGTTGGCTGCAACATTATCCCTTGAGTGTTCTCAATCCCCAATCTTTCTCACCACTAACCCTGCAAAGCCTCTACACTACCACCTGATCTGCTTGAAGTACCTTGCCACCTTTTGCCCACCTGTACCACCTGTGCCATCTACTTTCAACTCACTCAGTCCCTCCCTTTCTGTCATTACAGGAGGAGAGGGATGTTTTCCCTCTGGCTCCTTACCCTATTGGGCAAGAGAATCCTGGTCCTCACAGGAGAAGACTGGGATTGCTCCTGTGGTTATTCTGAGACATTTGCGTCCGACCAATTAAGTAAGTACTACTCTTCATTCCACATTTTACAATCCGACCCCACCACCCAAGACATTTTTCCATCCCCACCCCTGTCTGCTTTCCGGAGAGACCACTCTCTCCGTGACTCCCTTGTTCGCTCCACACTGCCCTCCAACCCCACCACACCCGGCACCTTCCCCTGCAACCGCAGGAAATGCTACACTTGTCCCCACACCTCCTCCCTCACCCCCATCCCAGGCCCCAAGATGACATTCCACATTAAGCAGAGGTTCACCTGCACATCTGCCAATGTGGTATACTGCATCCACTGTACCCGGTGCGGCTTCCTCTACATTGGGGAAACCAAGCGGAGGCTTGGGGACCGCTTTGCAGAACACCTCCGCTCAGTTCGCAACAAACAACTGCACCTCCCAGTCGCAAACCATTTCCACTCCCCCTCCCATTCTCTTGATGACATGTCCATCATGGGCCTCCTGCACTGCCACAATGATGCCACCCGAAGGTTGCAGGAACAGCAACTCATATTCCGCCTGGGAACCCTGCAGCCATATGGTATCAATGTGGACTTCACCAGTTTCAAAATCTCCCCTTCCCCCACTGCATCACTAAACCAGCCCAGTTCATCCCCTCCCCCCACTGCACCACACAACCAGCCCAGCTCTTCCCCCCCACCCACTGCATCCCAAAACCAGTCCAACCTGTCTCTGCCTCCCTAACCGGTTCTTCCTCTCACCCATCCCTTCCTCCCACCCCAAGCCGCACCCCCAGCTACCTACTAACCTCATCCCACCTCCTTGACCTGTCCGTCTTCCCTGGACTGACCTATCCCCTCCCTACCTCCCCACCTACACCCTCTCCACCTATCTTCTTTACTCTCCATCTTCGGTCCGCCTCCCCCTCTCTCCCTATTTATTCCAGTTCCCTCCCCCCATCCCCCTCTCTGATGAAGGGTCTAGGCCCGAAACGTCAGCTTTTGTGCTCCTGAGATGCTGCTTGGCCTGCTGTGTTCATCCAGCCTCACATTTTATTATACTCTTCATTCCACTGCAGTTTTCATATTAACCTGCTGTCTGCCTCATTCATTGCACACCACATCTAACCATTGGTCATGATGCCTTTTCTTTCATTTGTCTTGCACATACCACAAGCATGTCTACCATCTCCACTGTGAAACAGCCACCTCTTCAAACTCTGAGGATAAAAGTATTGAGGTTTCCTCCTGTATCATTCAGCTCAGTTATTGACACCTTTGTGGGAGTTTTAGTCTCATAGGATGGGACCATGATCTGGTGAACACTTCGTTGCATCAGCTCTGCAGATAGCAATGGAAGAAATACCCCAGGCCCTGGAAATTAGTGAATTACTGGAGATCGGACACCTGTTTAGCTCCAGCCAAGAGAGGACCCTGTGGTGTCACCGATCAGGGACTTCATCCACATTTACTAAGAGGAACTAGAGCAGCAGATGGGTTTGTGGGAGGCACTGGCTGTCATTGCCCAGAGCTGCAGCAGTGCAGTAAGTCATGCCACCATCTGCCTGTCTTTGTGGACACGTAGGAAGCTGCCATTGAGACCCTAAAGTTCTGCTGGACCATTGTGCACACACCAGCGTTGCAGCTATTGGCCGCCAAGGTTAAAGGGGATGGGGAAACCTGAAGTACTGAGCAGGTGTCCCTTCCTCTAATGAAGCAGGGCTGTGTTAGGAGGCACCCAGCCAAAGGAAAGACCACTAGTCTACATGGAAGCCTTCACAGGGCACCTTTATGCTGACTTCCCCCTCTAATCCTTGGAAATATTTGCTGAGGAAGATCAATTTGTATCTGGCAACAAAACCCTTGGCATGTCCAGCCTATCCAAAAACAAATGCCATAGAACCATCTCACTGTGAGGTGCCACAGAACCATCTCTTATGCTTATGATGAGCAACATTGTGGGTTTTTGCTAGGCTGTGGTAAGTTTACACTGAGGCCAGATTACTGCTTGTCAAATATTTAATTGACCAACTCACCTCATAATATTCAGCTTCCTATCTTCATAAATGTGCCAAATAAGTTAGATGTTGAGCAAACTTGACATGGAAATCAGAGTGGGTGCTAGGCAAATTCAGCATACCACTTGCTCCAAAGCACGTCTTTGTTGCCAATATCCAAACTGCATCTCAAGGCACAATCCACAGGCACTAACCTTATTTAAAAACTAAAAGAACTGCGGATGCTGTAAATCAGGAACAAAAACTAAGTTACTGGAAAAGCTCAGCAGGTCTGGCAGCATCTGTGAAGGAGAAAACAAAGTTAATGTTTCGGGTCCGGTGACCCTTCTGATCTTTTGCACTAACTTTATTTGATTACGTAACAAACTCCGCCATAGCCCCCATTGCTCAGACCCCTTTAACGCTGTAGCCAGGGATATCAGCCTGTTAAACATGGCTGGTATTCTTCTAAATTTCAATGAGTATAGTATTAGGCTGCGCAACTTTTCCTCATAAAATAACTTGGTTCATTCCTCAAATAAAGTGTTACTTTCTTCTCTACTTCCTCAAATATCTCTTAAATAAAGAGAGAAATTATTCTTTGCTGTACTCTGCAGTCTCACCAACGCCCTGTGCTGTTTCAGTAAGAGTTCCTGACTTTAAATCCATCGCCCTTGCAGTAAAGGCCAACAATGCATTTCCATTCCTAATTAGGTGAGGTGCCCGAAGACTGCAGGTTGGCACCACTGTTTAAGAAAGGTGGTAAGGAAAAGCCAGGGAACTGTAGACTGGTAAGTTTGACATCAGTGGAGAGCAAGTTGTTGGAGGAATTCTGAGGGACAGGATTTACATACTTTTGGAAAGGCAAGGATTGATAAAGGATAGCCACTATGGCTTTGTGCTTGGGAAATCATGTCTCAATAATGTGGTTGAGTTTTTGAAGAAGTGACAAAGATGATTGATGAAGGCAGAATGGTAGTTGTTATTTATACAGACTTCAAGGCATTCAACTAGGTTCCATGTGGTAGACTGTTTAACAAGGTTATATCACATGAAATGCAAGGAAAACTAGTCATTTGGACACAAAAATTGGCTTGCAGGTAGGAGACAGAAGGTAGTGGTCAAGGGTGCTTTTCAGATTGGAGGCCTGTGACCAGTGGTGTGCTGCAAGGATCAGTGCTGCGTCCACTGCTTTTTATTGTTTATATGTACGATTTGGATGTGAATATAGGAGGGATGGTTAGTAAATTTGCAGATGACACCAAAATTGGTGGTGTAGTGGATTGTGGAGAAGGTTACCTCAGTACAACAGGACCTTGAACAAATAGATAAATCTAGAAGTGTGACATTTTGGTAGGCAAATCAAGGCAGGACTTGTACACTTAATGGTAAGATCCTGGGGAGTGTTACTGACCCAAGAGACCTCACTTTGCAGTTTCATAGTTCCTTGAAGCTGGAGTAGCAGCTAGACAGGATAGTGAAGAAGGCATTTAGTACCCTTGCCTTTGTTGGTCAGTGCATTGAGTATAGGAGTTGGGAGGTCATGTGCAGCTGAAAAGGCCATGGGTTAGGCCACTTTTGAAATACTGAGCTCAGTTCTGGTCTCCCTCCTATTGAAAGGATGTGGTGAAACTTGAAAGTGTTCAGGAAAGGTTTACAAGAATGTTGCCAGGGAAGGAAGGTTTGAGCTGTAGGAAGAGGCTGAATAGACTGGGGCTATTTTCTCTGGAGTGTTGGAGGCTGAGGGGTGAGCTTATAGAGGTTTATAAATTCCTGAGGAGTATGGTTATGGTGAATTGCCTATGCCTTTTCCCCCAAGTTGCAGGAGTGCAAAACTAGAGGGCGTAAGTTTAAAGTGAGAGCGGATAGATTAAAAGGGACCTATGGGGTAATGTTTTCTGCAGAAGGTGGTGCATGTTTGGAATGAATTGCCAGAAGTGGTAGAAGCTGATACAATGACATCATTTAAAAGGTATCTTGGATGGGTATGTGAATAGGAAGGGATTAGAGGAATATAGGCCTAATGCTGGCAAATGGGACCAGAATATCAGGATATCTGGTCAGCATGAATGAGTTGCACAGCAGGGTCAGTTTCCGTACTGTACATCTCTATGACTCCAATTGCTATACCTGTATACTAATTCTGTTTAATGCATATAAACTGATTCACAAGCTATAGCTAATGGAATGCCACAGATCAGTATTTGGTCCTCAACTATTTACAATTTGTACCGATGACTTGGATGAAGGAATCAAATGTTTAGTTGCTAAATTTACTGATGACATCAAGAATAGGTTTTGAGGATGATGTATACAGAATCTGTAAAAGGGTATACTTGGGTGCAAGTGGTCAAAAATTTGGCTGATGGAATACAATATAAAAAATGTGAACTTGTCAACATTGAAAAGATGAATGTAAGAAAACAATATTTGAATTAAATGTAGAGACATCTAAGAACTCTGATGTGCAGTGGGCTCTGGACATCCTAGTAACTGAATCATAGAAAGTTGGCATGGATATAAATTAAATGATTCAGATGGCAAATGGAAAGTTGTTGGTCATTACCAGGGGAAAGAAGTGTAAAAGGAGGGAATTTTCATTACAGTTGTACAAGGTATAGGTAAGTCTATAGCTGAAGTTGTTGTGGCATCCGTCAGTCTCAAGAGACCATGGATCTGTGCCTGGAGAGTTTTGATTCAGCTGCTGATGATAGCGCAGCATCTGTTGAGGCTGTACGGGCCCACACGGGAGTGACAGTCTCAGTTGCAGCGACTGCATGTGAAGACACACTCTTGCCATGTTGCTGTCTTTCCATTGAGCACGCTTTTCCTCAGTGGCAAGCCTCAGTTTCTCCTCTCCTAGCTCCAGCCCTCAGCGTAGTTCCTGTCTCCAGCGTGAGCGATCGTTTGCGACGTCTTTCCATCTCTCGACGCCCAGGTCCATTGACTTCATCTCCCTTTTGCAGACATCTTTGAAACGGAGATGAGGTTGTCCTCGTGCTCTCTTGCGGATGGCCAATTCCCCGTACAGCACATCTTTCGGGATCCTCCTATCCGGCGTACGATGTACATGACCCAACCAGCCCAAGTTGGGGTAGGGTGAAAAGGCTGGGTACCTGGGCGCGGGTGAGGACTTGGGTGTTGGTGACTCGGTTGGTCCACTTGATATCCAGAATGTGTCTCAGGCTGCGAAGGTGGAAAGCATTGAGACGTTGCTGTTGTCTGGAGTAGAGGCTCCAGGTCTTGCTGCCGTAAAGCAGTGTGCTGAGGACGCAGGCCCTGTAGACTGCAATCTTGGTGTTTGTAGTCAGCTTTTTGTTCTCCCAGACTCTCTTGGTCAGCCTGGCGAATGTGGCGGCTGCTTGTCTGATCCGCTGCTTGATCTCAGAATCCAGGGAGAGGCTGCCTGTGATGGTGGAGCCGAGGTATGTGAATTCGTGGACAACCTCCAGGTCGTAGTTGTTGATGGTGATGACAGGGGGGTGCTCAATGTCTTGACCCAGAACATTGGTCTTCTTCAGGCTAATAGTCAGGCTGAATTCCTGGCAGACTGTTGAGAGATTGTCCATAAGGCGCTGCAACTGCTCTTCAGAGTGTGCTGCCAACGCTGCGTCGTCTGCAAACAACACGTCTCTAATGAGTACTTCATGAACCTTGGATTTTGCCCTCAGTTGGGACAGACTAAACAGCCTTCTTTCTGATCTGGTGTGGAGGTAGACACCATCAGTTGATGTTCCAAATGCGTGTTTCAGCGTGACTGCGAAGAAGATGCCGAACAGAGTGGGGGCAAGAACATAGCCCTGCTTCACACTGCTGCGGATGTTGAAAGCCTCCGAAGAAGAGCCGTCGAATTGAATGACGCCTTTCATACCCACGTGAAATGATTGGACTATTCTGAGGAGTCCCGGAGGACAACCAATCCTGGCGAGGATTTTGAACAAGCCGTCTCTGCTCACAAGGTTGAATGTCTTTGTGAGGTCAATGAAAGTGATGCAGAGTAGTTGTCTTTGCACTTGGCATTTCTCTTGTAGCTGTCGGAGGGAGAAGGTCATGTCGATTGTGGACCGTTCTGACCTGAAACTGCGCTGAGATTCAGGGTATACCCTTTCGACGATTTTCTGTAGTCTGTTCAGGACCATGCGGGCGAAGACCTTCCCAGTGATGCTCAGCAGCGAGATTTCTCTGTTTGTTGTTACAGTCGCTTCTGTCCCCTTTGTTCTTAGAGACGGTGACACTGTTGCAGTCCCTCATGTCTTGCGGTACCATTCCCTCCTCCCAGCACTGGCACAGTAGTTCCAGCAGGTGGCTAAGCAGAACTGCCTTTGCACACTTGATGACCTCTGGTGGGATGCCATCCAACCCTGGTACCTTCCCAGTGGGTAAGCTATCGATGTTCTGCTCAGCTCATCGGCAGTCGGCAACGTGTCCAGCTCCTCCATGACCGGTAGGCATTCCACGGTGTCTAACGCATTGTCCGAGATGCCGTTTTTCCTGGAGTAGAGTTCGGAGTAATGCAGTTTTTCCGCTGCCTTTGCCTCCACGCCTACTTCTTCCACCGGGAGCCTAACCCTCCCTCCACTGACCCCTTCACCCGCTTCCAACACAAGTCCTCCTCCTGGACGCCACCCCCAGGCCTCCTATCTTCCCTCGACCTCTTCATCTCCAACTGCTGTCGAGACATTAGCCGCCTCAACCTCTCCACCACTCTCACCCACTCCAACCTCTCCCCCGCAGAACGGGCAGCCCTCCGCTCCCTCCGCTCCAACCCCAACCTCACCATCAAACCCGCAGACAAGGGTGGCGCAGTGGTAGTATGGCGCACTGACCTCTACATCGCCGAGGCCAAACGCCAACTCTCCGACGCCACATCCTACCGCCCCCTCGAGCATGACCCCACACCTGAGCACCAAAGCATCATCTCCAACACAATTCATGACCTCATCTCCTCAGGGGACCTCTCACCCACAGCCTCCAACCTCATTGTTCCCCAACCCCGCACAGCCCGTTTCTATCTCCTTCCCAAAATCCACAAACCTGCCTGCCCTGGTCGACCAATCGTCTCAGCCTGCTCCTGCCCCACCGAACTCATCTCCACCTATCTGGACTCCATTTTCTCCCCTTTGGTCCAGGAACTCCCTACCTACGTCCGTGACACCACCCACGCCCTCCACCTCCTCCAGGTCTTCCAATTCCCTGGCCCCCAACACCTCATTTTCACCATGGACGCCCAGTCCCTATACACCTGTATTCCGCATGCAGATGGCCTCAAGGCCCTCCGCTTCTTCCTGTCCCGCAGGCCCGACCAATCCCCCTCGACCGACACCCTCATCCGCCTAGCCGAACTCGTGCTCACCCTCAAAAACTTCTCTTTTGATTCCTCCCACTTCCTGCAGACCAAGGGGGTGGCCATGGGCACCCACATGGGCCCCAGCTATGCCTGCCTCTTTGTAGGTTACGTGGAACAGTCCCTCTTGCGCACCTACACAGGCCCCAAACCCCACCTCTTCCTCCATTACATTGATGACTGTATCGGCGCCGCCTCTTGCTCCCCAGAGGAGCTCGAACAGTTCATCCACTTCACCAACAGCTTCCACCTCAACCTTCAGTTCACCTGGGCCATCTCCAGCACATCCCTCACCTTCCTGGACCTCTCAGTCTCCATCTCAGGCAACCAGCTTGTAACTGATGTCCATTTCAAGCCCACCGACTCCCACAGCTACCTAGAATACACCTCCTCCCACCCACCCTCCTGCAAAAATTCCATCCCCTATTCCCAATTCCTGCGCCTCCGCCGCATCTGCTGCCAGGATGAGGCATTCCACTCCCGCACAACCCAGATGTCCAAGTTCTTCAAGGACCCCAACTTTCCCCCCCACAGTGGTCGAGAACGCCCTTGACCGCGTCTCCCGCGTTTCCAGCAACACATCCCTCACACCCCGCCCCCGCCACAACCGCCCCAAGAGGATCCCCCTCGTTCTCACACACCACCCCACCAACCTCCGGATACAACGCATCATCCTCCAACACTTCCGCCATTTACAATCCGACCCCACCACCCAAGACATTTTTCCATCCCCACCCCTGTCTGCTTTCCGGAGAGACCACTCTCTCCATGACTCCCTTGTTTGCTCCACACTGCCCTACAACCCCACCACACCCGGCACCTTCCCCTGCAACCACAGGAAGTGCTACACTTGCCCCCACACCTCTTCCCTCACCCCTATCCCAGGCCCCAAGATGACTTTCCACATTAAGCAGAGGTTCACCTGCACATCTGCCAATGTGGTATACTGCATCCACTGTACCCGGTGTGGCTTCCTCTACATTGGGGAAACCAAGTGGAGGCTTGGGAACCACTTTGCAGAACACCTCCGCTCGGTTTGCAATAAACAACTGCACCTCCCAGTCGCAAACCATTTCCACTCCCCCTCCCATTCTTTAGATGACATGTCCATCATGGGCCTCCTGCAGTGCCACAATGATGCCTCCTGAAGGTTGCAGGAACAGCAACTCATATTCCGCTTCGGAACCCTGCAGCCCAATGGTATCAATGTGGACTTCACCAGCTTCAAAATCTCCCCTTCCCCCACTGCATCCGAAAACCAGCCCAGTTCGTCCTCTCCCCCCACTGCACCACACAACCAGCCCAGCTCTTCCCCTCCACCCACTGCATCCCATAACCAGTCCAACCTGTCTCTGCCTCCCTAACCTGTTCTTACTCTCACCCATCCCTTCCTCCCACCCCAAGCCGCACCTGAATCTCCTACCTACTAACCTCATCCCACCTCCTTGACCTGTCCGTCTTCCCTGGACTGACCTATCCCCTCCCTACCTCCCCACCTATACTCTCCTCTCCACCTATCTTCTTTTCTCTCCATCTTCAGTCCGCCTCCTCCTCTCTCCCTATTTATTCCAGAACCCTCACCCCATCCCCCCTCTGATGAAGGGTCTAGGCCAGAAATGTCAGCTTTTGTGCTCCTGAGATGCTGCTGGGCCTGCTTTGTTCATCCAGCCTTACATTTCACCATCTCTCCATCTGCTTGCTTTCGTCTTTGATGATTTCGCCTGTCCTGGATTTTATTAGAGCTGTCTTGCTCTGGGTTGCTCTCCGATGGCTTTCTCCCCTCATACATTCCACGTATGTTGCTTGTGTCAAATGATAATTGGATGCTTTCGCATAGTTGTAACCAGTAGTCATTTGCACAGCGTCTGGCTGTCTTCTGTGCGTTGTTTCTTGCTGCCCTCAGCGCTTGCAGTGTTACCTGGTTAGGTTGGTGTTTATGTTTCAACAGTGCAGCATGCTTCACCTCAATGGTCGCGTTGAGCTCATTCGCGTTTGCTTCGAACCATTCCTATGTCTTGCTCCACTTCTCCACGAAGGCCTTTAACGCAGTGCTGTGGATAGTGTCCCTTAGAGTGTCCCGTCTCTGCTGAGCAGCTCCTTCTGGTGGGTCTGCAAGGAGGGCGTCCTCCAGTGACTTGATGAATACTGCCGCTTTGTCTGAATGTTGGGCCGTAGTAACATTGATACGCTGCTTGCCTGCAGGCTTGGCATAGTGCATCTTCTTTGGTTGGAGTCTGAGTTTGCAGCAAACCAGGGAGTGATCTGTGTCACAGTGGGCACTGTGAAAGGACTGAGTCATGAGCACGTTTTTCAGGTGGCTGTGTCTTGTGAGGATCAGCTCTAGCTGCTGCCAGTGTTTAGAGCGGGGATATTGCTATGAGACTTTGTGTTGAGCTTTGCCTGGAAGTAGGTGTTGGTAACACATAGTTCGTGGAGCATACAAAGCTCAAGCTATCATTGTCCATTGTCATTCATGTTGCCAATCCCATACCGTCCCAGACAGCCCGGCCAGGAGTTGTGTTTGGCACCCACTCTGATGTTGAAGTCGCCAAGTAGCAGCAACTGTTCCTGATTCGGGATCGCCTGTATTTTCCTTGAAAGCTGGTTGTAAAACTCATGCTTTGCATCTTGTGTGAAATAGAGGGTTGGGGCATAAGCACTGAAGGACTGTGCATCGTTTTAGTCTACTCACTTGAGGAAAGATAAAACTATTAGAAATAGTTAATTGAAGTTGATACTTGGAATGACTAGATTTCTGTTGAACAAAGGTTGGACTTGCACCCATTGGAATTTAGAAAAATGGTCCATGATCTATTGTAGCACATAAGACTCTGAGGGATTTAACAAAATGGATAGTGATGGTGTTTCCCCTTATGGGAGATATTAGGAATATGGGACATAGTTTGAAAGTAATGGGTCTCTTATGTAAGATGAGGCTGCAGTTTTTTTCTGTGGGTCTTATGCAGCAAGATGGTTTGGCATTCTCAATCAGATTTAAACACAGGATATTTTATCTGATTGCCACCTTCTGTGCGGCATCTATCCTGTCGCTAACAGGAATTGATCCTCCTTTTTATCGTACTGGTTTCATAGTTTTGTGACATTCTTCATTTTTTAAAAAATTGAGTTGAGGTTGTTGTGTTTAGGAATCTAACAGCAAGTGTCCTGAGGGCTTTTTATGTGGAGTTCTTTTCTTCAGAAAGCAGAGGAGGCAGGATCATTGAATATTCTTACAGCTGAGTTGGCTAGATTCTTAAATAAAAGCAAAATACTGAAGGTGCTAGAAATATGAAAGAGATAAGTCATCCTGGACTCAACGTTAACTTTCCTGTCTCCATCGGCACTGCCAGACCTGCTGCATTTCTCCAACGTTTTTTGTTCTAGTTTCAATTCTTTATTATCCAAGGAGTTTAAGGTTATAAGGGAAGGTAGCTGTAAAAATAGAATTGAGACCATAATTGGACCAGCTGTGATCTTACTGAATGGCCGAGGAAGCTAGAGGACTCAAATGACCCATTTTTGGTCTTAATTCATGTATTCATTTGTATAAGAGGAAAAAAAATGCTAGGGATATAGTGAAAAGGATGGTGATGTCAATCGGCTAAGTTTCTTTTGAAGATGCCCAGCATGAATATATTAGGCAAAAGGGCTTCCTTTTATGTGGTGACCATTCTCTGATCCAATGAAATACACACAGTGTAATTAGTTAAGATGATCTTTGCATTTGAACGTAATTAAGAGCCATTTTTTTCTGTGTAGTCAAAATATCATTAATACCCAAGCAATATGATCAGATTTTTTTCTTGGACTTTGAAAGGGAATGACTTCACTAATGGATAATTTTCAGTGCTGTTTCTATGTCAAGATTATTACTTGGATTGATGAAGTGTAAAGCCATAAGCTAGTTAAAGGTCTGGTCAAAAAATTATGAAAATTCAATTACAGAAATATAGAGAATCTAAAATTATACAGTTTTGTAAAACAAGCAAATAAATTAAACAGAATTGTTTGAGGCAAGTAATAGTATGAAGTTGGTGCTCTTCAAATCTTTTACCATTTACTTTGCTCTAACTAATCCACCATTTTTCTCTTCTGTTAACGTAGCTGTACATCTGTTGCACCTGAGAGGGTAAGCTGCAGGTTTTGGACTTTAAACAATGAAGTCTTGAATTGTCTACATCAAGTTATGGTAATCTAGAAAATTACTCACTTTTTGATATCTGCCTGTGAGTGCCAAATAATAGATTGTACTTTCCCGTACAGTGGGTTTTCAAATCAGTCTTTGGTATGGGGCATATAATTGCGCCAACCTTCATAGAAATAGGGTTTAAAATTTCTTTCAAATAACATTTATATGTGCTGTGCTGAACTATCATGGGTAGTGTGATCAGTGGAGTTTTTTTGGTTATATGTGGACACTGAATGTTCAATACTGCCATATATTGTTTATTGTTTACTTTGTTCAGTTCTGCATTTACTTACTTGAATGTAAAGGTAGGTAGCATGTTCTTTCGTTATTTTAAATTGACAGGAAATGACTCATTTATTGTTTCTTGGCTTGTGGTTTATCACTCCCTGTAGTAAATAATTTCAAGCAATATCCTGGAATTTTCAGGTACAGGGTCACATGATAGACCAGTCAAGGGGTACTTTGTTAAATAATTTCTTGCTGTGATGCAATCGAAAGGTAATTGAATATTTTCACTGTATATCACTCACTTGTTGAAGATTCCAACTGTGTTGTTATTATCTCCATTCAGTTTAAAGCTTTCTTGTGTTGCCTGTGGTATGTTTAAACACATTTTTGTATCTTTGCCAAGAACATAGTGTTCCAGGGTGTCATTTAGTGACGTCTGGTGCTGGCCCGAAGCCAAAGAAGAATGAAGCTCATTCCCCTACAATGTAAATTGCCTGATGAGATCAGGAGTTTAACTCTTATACAGCAAGATGGCTTGGCAGTTTTCTCAGCCCGACTTAAACTTTGGATATAAGCAAGATCTACCTTCCAATAGGAATTGATCTTTTATGTTTTGCACTGCTTTTGCAGCATGAATATTATGGTTATGGATCTACTTGCAAATGTTCTGAGGGCTTTCATTTAAATGGATTGACATTTCTGTAAAACTTATTTGTCTGTTTTAGAGGCTGCCTTTAACATCATTACTTCTGTTAAGTGGCATGAGTGTGCACACAGAAATGGCATTGCAGTGCTGCGTCACTGCCAGTTGACAGGAGCAGTAGCCTGTTACAAGGATGGCATCGCCCATCTATTTACAGAGTAGTAAGAAACTTCTGAGTGTACCCTGCAATGTATGTTTTGAATCAAGAGCAAAGAATGTTTGCATCAGCTGAGATAACAAAGTGTGGAGCTGGATGAACACAGCAGGCCAAGCAGCATCAGAGGAGCACAAAAGCTGACGTTTTGGGCCTGGACCCTTCATCGGAAAAGGGGGATTGGGAGAGGGTTCTGAAATAAATAGAGAGAGAGGGGGAGGCGGACTGAAGATGGATAGAGGAGAAGATAGGTGGAGAGGAGAGTATAGGTGGGGAGGTAGGAAGGGGATTGGTCAGTCCGGGGAGGGCGGACAGGTCAAGGGGGCGGGATGAGGTTAGTAGGTAGGAAATGGAGGTGTGGCTTGAGGTGGGAGGAGGGGATAGGTGAGAGGAAGAACAGGTTAGGGAGGCGGGGATGGGCTGGGCTGGTTTTGGGATGCAGTAGGGGAGGGGAGATTTTGAAGCTTGTGAAATCCACATTGATACCATTGGTCTGCATGGTTCCCAAGAAGAATATGAGTTGCTGTTCCTGCAACCTTTGGGTGGCATCATTATGGCACTGCAGGAGGCCCAGGATGGACATGTCGTCTGAGGAATGGGAGGGGGAGTTAAAATGGTTCGTGACTGGGAGATGCAGTTGTTTATTGCAAACCGAGCGTAGATGTTCTGTAAAGCGGTCCCCAAGCCTCTGCTTGGTTTCCCCAATGTAGAGGAAGCCACAATGGGTACAGCGGATGCAGTATACCACATTGGCAGATGTACAGGTGAACATCTGCTTGATGTACAAAGTCATCTTGGGGCCTGGGATAGGGGTGAGGGAGGAGGTGTGGGGGCAAGTGTAGCACTTGCTGTGGTTGCAGGGGAAAGTGCCAGGTGTGGTAGGGTTGGAGTGGAGTGTGGACCGGACAAGGGAGTCCCAGAAAGAGTGATCTGTCTGGAAGGCAGACAAGGGTGGGGATGGAAAAATGGCTTTGGTAGTGGGGTCGGCTTGTAGATTGCGGAAGTGTCGGAGAATGATGCGTAGTATCCGGAGGTTGGTGGGGTGGTATGTCAGGATGAGGGGGATTCTCTTTGGGTGGTTATTGCGGGGACGAGGTGTGAGGGATGAGTTGCGGGAGACATGGTCAAGGGCATTCTCAACCACCGCAGGGGGTAGTTGTGGTCCTTGAAGAATGAGGACATCTGGAATGCCTCATCCTGGGAGCAGATGCGGCGGAGGCGAAGGAATTGGGAATAGAGGATGGAATTTTTGCACGGGCAAGGTGGGTGGGAGGAGGTGTATTCTAGGTAGCTGTGAGAGTGTAGACTTGATCATTGTACAATGGGAATATGAAGGATGTTCATGATCAATATATTCGTTATTAATATGCATTTCAGAATGAATAGTGAACATGCAATTTTACAAATGGTGATAGGTGTGAATAAATGTAAATAAAGGCCACTGTATTCCAAATAAAAAGAACAAAAGAATTGTGGAT
The DNA here is from genome assembly GCF_030684315.1 of Stegostoma tigrinum. Taxonomy (NCBI): domain Eukaryota; kingdom Metazoa; phylum Chordata; class Chondrichthyes; order Orectolobiformes; family Stegostomatidae; genus Stegostoma; species Stegostoma tigrinum. The sequence continues at coordinate 72,613,768 of NC_081358.1, read as the reverse complement.
TCTGTAAATCAGAAACAAAACCAGAAATTGTTGGAAAAGGTCAGCAGGCCTGGCAGCATCTGCGGAGAGAGATCAGAGTTAATATTGCAGGTTGAGTGACCCTTCCTTAGAACTGTTCTGATTAGGGGTCACTCACCCTGAAACATTAACTCTGATATATCTCCACAGATGCTGCCAGGCCTGCATTACTCATATACTCACTGCAATATCTCTATATCTCTCCACAGATATTGCCTGACTTACCGAAAATTTCTATCATTTTCTGCTTTTTATCTAGTTATATTTCAAAGCAGCATACACAGTAGTTTAACATTCATCAGGGTTGGTACAGGCATAGGGTCAGGATATGTAGCTATTTTTTTGGAAGTACCCAGACACTCTTCAGCCATTTTCAGGAAGTTTTTGGATTAGTTTTCTCTGAATGACCGACCTCTGTGGAAAAGTCCAGGTCGTTTACACATTTCACATCTCCTAGCAGAGGTTGTATGAAACTGAAGTGACTAACCTATAGAAATAGCTATCCTGATTTAACATGTTCCCATATACCAGGCCCATCTGATACACTGGAAATCCATGCGCCACAATGCATTTTGAGGGTGGACATGATTAGGATGTGCCTGTGTGTTCCAAAACGTACTGCTTACTGCATTACGTGTGTCATATTTGTATTAGCTAGAATTGCTAACATTTGAAAGAATGGAAATGTGATGCAGAACACAAATATTGACACATCCTCGAAATACAAAGTACTGGAAATTAGGATTAAACTGGTATTTTGGTTTTTGGCTAGCACTGATAAAGGCTGGAATAGCATCCTCTTTCGCTCTTGATCTCTTAACATGCTTAAAATTTCAAATATGTGTAGAGAAGGAATGTGTAGGGCTGTTGGGAGATGGCTGTTCAATGTTGTGTGCATGCGCAGGAAGTGACTTCTTGGTCTTTGTGACACCAACTACACAAGTGCAGATGTGTACTGCAGTGCAGGTCCTACCACAGCTAATTACCATCACAGGGGTACCTGTGTGTGTGCAAGCTCTTGACCATCTTTAACATTTGAACACATACTCCATTTTGAAAGGAAAGGCATTTTTCTTTTGATCCCCCTGCAGCACTCACCCATGGTGAAACTGTCCTTTACGTTGGTATGGTAGCTCACTGGCTCGTTCCCTTCTTTGATCTCACGTGGTCAGTTTTGACAGAATATTTCAATCATAGGGAGGTTACTGTTTTTAATTTCTTTTTTATTGGAGTTGTTGATTAATGATCTTTATCAAATTCAGCAGTAATAGATCTGGGTAATCCACTATGTGGCTACCTCTGAATTACCGACTGCACTTAATTTGGCTAATAAACCTAATAAACCAGAACAATACTAGAATTATGACCACATGGTTCAACATGCCTTTTCATTTAATTTGTACCCATTAGCATTTTATGTTAATCACCATATTATTACTTGGTGGCAAGAGCGCTACAGTTCAGTCCAGTGTATGTCCCACACTTCCAGTCCTAGTTGCACGTTCCCGTAGTGGCTAATGTGCTGAATAGGCCTTTTTCTTCTCTTGCTCCTCCCTTTCATCTTTTTGCATACTCCCTGCACCTCTGTTCCCTCACCTCGCATGCCCTTCTCTTCCCCCTCGTGTGGCTTGTCTAGCCCCCTCACATGACGTGTCCTTCCCACACCCCCCAACTCCCTTCGTGTACCCTCTAGTGTCCATCAGCAGTATACATAGTGTTAATGGCTCGTATGATAGCCTAAGAGAATGTAAAAGACCCATAAGAGCCATTATCTGAAAGGTTCATAAGAGCAATGTGGCAGAGCTTAATGAAAAGAGGGAGGAAGGGACAAATGCTAAATGTTGGAGAGTATACTATATGGCAGGAGAATGAGTGAATGAATGGCACTGAGTAGAAGATGCATTAAGCAATGTTTGGGTATATCTGTAGTTTACGTTACAAAGCTTGTGTAAATGCTTTTACATGTCAGAAATGGTTTTTGATTTTTTGGATTTTTTGTGACCACATCAGCTATTTTTGAAAATGTTGAAAATTTTTTTTTTATAATTTCCTTAAATAGTACAATTTTAGGTTCATGTAGCTTCAAACCATCTTATGAGAAAGTACTTGAAATTGGAAGCAAAAGTCTCTGGTGTTGCTCAGCCTAGGGTTGTGAAGCTATAAGCTATGAAGACCATTTTGACTGCTCAACATTTAAAGTAATTACCTAAAAAGTTTATAAATCACAAATGTGAAATCAAAAAAGGAACCTTTTAACTGTGCAATAGTTCTTTATGAGATCACCAATGTGGCGTTGAGGTTGTGCTAAATAAGGTCAATGAAGTTTGTTGGTTTGGTCAATGAATGCTGAACAAACTGAACATTTTCTTCTTTTTTACATGAAGCAGGAAGTCAAAATATGTTTTCAATGTTACTGATCGAGTGCTCTTAAAGTTTCCAAATACAAAGTTACATCTTCACGATTCACAAGTTTACCCCAGAACTCTATGTTATCAGTAACAGTGACTGAATTAAATACCTTGTCACGTAAGACTTTTTTACTCAGTAGGCATTAATATGACACCAACTCCTACTGCACCCTCAGCTAGACATCTTTGAATGTATCATTGCTTAATGCTGTATATTGCTTGCAAAACTAACTTAAAATTAATTAGCTGAGTCTTGTTCTTTTAACTGAATCACTTTACTTCCCTTTTGTAAGATGTCTATAACAATAAGGATAATTTACCTTGCCTTTGTTTACCAATTCACTTATCACCTTGAATCCACAGACTTACGAAGCACAGTTGGGCTCATGTCTCACAATAGTCAAATCGTTGACTCGAGTTGGGCGTTGAGACTGTGTGGAATTTCCAACACAATTGACTCTATGGGAATTTCTCACAAAATTGAAATTCTGATTGGCAGTTCCTCTGCCTCTGAAATCCTCCACAAAAGGTCTGTATAGTCAGAGAATTCCAAGGGTTCCAAATCATTTAATCTTAAAAATTAACCTGGAAAAGTTATAGGACTTTAAGGGATATGACCAAGAAGCTTGTGGATGATACAAAAATTGGTAGAATGATAAATAATTAGGAGGACAGTCAAAAATTGCAGGGGATATTATTGTACTGCCCAGGTACAGATCGTGGGCAGAGTGTGGCTAATGGGATTCACTTGAAAAATTGTGAGGTACTGCACTTGGGAAGGCTACCAAGGCCTTCACTACACTATGAATGCTAGGGCCCTAGAATGTGAAAAAGATGAGAGGGATCTTGTTGTGTATACCCACTTATCCCTGAAGATGACAGGGCAGGTAGGTAAAGTGGTTAAGAAGGCCTGTTGGGATACATTTTAGCAAAGGTATGGAATACAAGAAGAATAAATTGGAACTTTTAAAGTACTGGTTAGCCACAACTGGAGTACTGCATGCTGCTCTGGTCACCAGATTGTAGGAAGGATATGATTGCATTAGATAGGGGCTCTTATGATGCAGTGGTAATGTCCTTACTTCTGAACCAGGAGGCTTGGGTTCAAGTCCCACCTACTCCATAATACAATAACATTTCTGAACGGGGTTTGATTAGAAAATACATATGAATGCATTAGAGAAGATGCAGAGGTGTTTACTAGGAGTCTGGTAGAGCTGGAGGATCTAGCAGTGAGAAACAAATATGCAAGTTGAGGTTTTTTTTAATCTTGGAATGGTAAAGTTTGAGAGGGGACTTGAGAGAGGTATGTAAGATTATGAGGGACGTTTTTCCAGTAGCAGTCTCGATAATTGGGGAATATAGATTTAACGTAGAAGGCTAAGAGAAAGTTGAGGAGAACTTTTTTTTCACCCAGAAGGCACTGGAAGTCTGCAACTCTGCGTGCAAGTGTATTTGAGACAGAAACTTTCATAACATTTAATCAGTATTTAGATGTTCATTTGACTTGACAAAGCTTCCAGGCTGTGGACCAAGAGATGGTAAATGGATTTGTATAGATCTTTACTGACTGGTTTGGACAAGATGGGCCACATCGTCTCCTTTTCTATGTTGTAAATATTAATGAAAATTAAAAGCTTATTCTAACTCCTGAGTGGGTAATAACATGAGCCCTTGACTTGTTGATCCTTTCCAACCCCCAACCACGCTCTACATTCATCTGCTTGCCTGTAATCAACCCCTGTCCAATTTGTCAATGTATCTCCACAATTATGTTGCATGCTTCCTCTTTCACAGTAGCTGCTAAAGTGCACTGCTTACCATTGCAAATAGGAGGCCTGGTTTTTATGGTTATCCATCTACATGGCTTCAAGGATTCCTGAACAAGTCTCCCTATTTGGCAACCTTAGGCTCCTGTCCAGCAATTTCCTATATATAAGTTATCTAACTGTATTCATTTTTTTTATCTGATCAGCATCAGAAATAGAGTTCTTGACCTTGTCTTACCCAATAAAATTGAGATGGAAATGTTTCCTTTTTCATATATTTCATCTCTTTTTAGTCAACAACTAAAGACATTGGATGAGAATTTAAGAGGCATGGTTAGTAAGTTTGCAGATGACACCAAAGAAGTCAACAGTAAAGAAAGTTATCCAACATTACAGAGATTTTGATCAGTTGGGCCAATGGCCTGAGGGGATGCTCAGGGAGTTTAATTTCGATAAATATGTGAGTATCTGTTTCTGTGAAGTATGACTCTATGACATTGGTCTTGGCTGATAATTAAAGATCCTGTTACTTCCACTGAATTGTTATGAATGGACTTTTAATGTTGTGAAGCTGTATTTTTGAAGCTTAACATAACAACCCAGTTTCTGACCAGAGCACTGTAAGAGTGCGTGCAGCTTTTGACTTAAAAATCCCAGTTCTCCTGGATATGTTACCAGTCTCTATTTTCTAGATTAGCTTTTATGAAAATGAGTTGCAAGATTCAAAATGTTGATGACTCCCTTCTTCGTGATAAAGAAGACATTGCTGGGTTTGTTCTACAGGCGTCTAAGTTGCCTGAAATTGCAATTAAGTATTAATGTAAGTGAATATCTATATATAGTTATTCAGTTTTTTGAAGCTCCAAGATATTTTGCAAAGTACAATCAGGCAAGAATGTACTCCTAGTAACTTCATGCTCACTGAAGAAAACCTGTTCCTTTGTCGAAAGCAAATTACCAATCAGCCTAATGGAATTATTTACCAACAGGAATTGTCAATTGATGTGAAGGTCACACCAAGCACAGCTTCCTTTTAATGACTCTTGCGAGAACAGTAACAGGTGAAAAAAAGGATATTAAAATATGATTATTATTTATTTTTTCATATTTTATATAGTTTCTCTTTTTGATTTATATGTACTTCAGATCTTCATTAATCCCTCAGAGAGTGTGCTGTTTTTACTTTAAAAGCTTCCTCTTCAGTGTTTCTCCTTTGTCTTTCTATAGGACTATAGTTATCTGTTTCAATTCTTATTTATCTAACTAAAGCCAGAGAATTACTTGTTATGACTTATCTTCCTGTTTGTCCACAGTCTGTACAAAGAATCTATCCATACCCCAATCCTGTTTTCCATCCCTGTGTCACCTCTTGGTGACATAATCTGAAAACACAGCTTTAGTTTTAACACTGACAATACCTGGCACTACTTCAATGCCATCTTTCTCGACCTTCCACTATTGGTGAATTATCCAACACGAGGACATGGGTTGGGAGTGGAATTCTGTCATGTGGCCTATTCAACTGACACATCACTTAATCTGATTATAGCTGATCTTGGGTTTTGTTTTCACTTTCCTTCCTGCTTCCTGTATCCCTGGATTCCTGAGCAACCCAAACTTTGTTTCTTGCTGCATTAAAGGGATAATGCAGGAAAATGGGGCCGAAGATCAGCCACAATCTCATTGAATGGTGAGGTGACCTTAAAGGCCTCAATGACCTATCCTGCTCCTATTGCACATATACTGAATATAGTTAAAGATGGACCGTCTACAACCCTCTGTGGTAGAGAATTCCAAAGATTCACAGTCCTTTGAATGAAGAAGTTTCTCATCTCAGTCTAAAACAATTGACTGTTTATCTTGAGACCGAGCCACTATTCCCCAGTCAGTAGAGACAACTTCTCTGCATCTATTCTGTCAAGCCCTTTCAGAAACTCATATACTTCAATGAGATGACCTCTCATTTTTCTAATTGAGATATAAGCCCAACTTATTTGTCGTCATACAATTGCCTTCTCATCCTAGAGACCCATCTAATGAGTCTTTGCTGTGCTATCCTTAGCCAAAGTCTGGAGACCAAAGCTTTACGCAGTTCTCCACATGTGGTTTCACTGAAGTCACATATAATTGTAGCAATACTTTCTTGTTCTTTTACTTCAAACCCCTTGCAATAAAAGCTAACATGTCCTCTCTCATCTTAATTGCTTGCTGTATAATACTTGCATGCAATTGTTGCATTCCGGTACAGACAGACCAAAACTTCTCTGAAGATCAATACCAAATTGCATCTCTAAATAATATTATGCTTTTCTGTTCTTTCTCTACAAGTATATAAAATCATGCTTCGTTGCATTATATTTCACCCAGTACAGATGAGGAGTGATCCCATCAAATTAGATGTAGGGGAAGACTGAAGCTGAAAGCTTAAATTTTGTGATCTGCAATGTAGTGACTTACCTGTTGATTGCACAGAGAAAAGGAACTTACGTTGCTGATTGGTAACAGTGAGAACTTATTCTTCTTGTTGCAGCATGGGCTATTGATGAAATTATCTGTGATGCTTACTGCCAAGGTGCATTTCTGGTAAAGATCTGCCCCAGTGACATTGGGAGCTGAAAACAGACCCTTTGGAGCCAGTTTTCAGCCTGAAAAGTGTGCTTGCTTGAGGCTTTCCCCCACTGTTATACAAAATATTATGGCACTGCCTTGAAATGATTTTGAATATTTGGATAATTTTGTGGTACAATCTATTGGTACTTTTAACAGGTCTGATTGAATCTGCAATTTAAGAAAGAAAATTTAGAAATGCGCCAAGACAGTCCAACTAAAAGTGATCTGAAATGCTGTCTGCAGTGAACATTTTCTTTTAATTGTCATTAGATGTATCCTTTATTGATAGTTTAAAGACCACATCTTTTTCTTTATTTTGGATTGTGGATCAAAATGGGAAAAGCATACCGCTTTAAATCAAGGACTGTGGAAACAGTTGCTGCAATTGTAAAAAAAAAGTTATTGGAATTTATTGTAAGTTGTGTTTACACTGTTGCTGGTTCAAGCAGTGGGGGAGGATGTGTGAGATGCCTAGGCCACTTGGGTATGTGTGCAGAACTCTCTTCGCCCAGAGGTAGTTTACAGAATGATGTGTTGGCCATCGGTGTGATTGACTCCTGGGAGTGTGAGCAGCTTGTGTGTGATCAACAGAGACAGAATCCTCCAGATTACAAAACAGAAAGGGGTTGCCTGTGTGTCTGGAGCTTTCGGAAGGGTATGGAACTTAAGGGAGCAGAATTATAAGTGGTAATTCACATTTTTGTTTTCTTGTGGTTAGAACAGATTTATTTGTAATAAATAGTAGTTTCTTGTTAAGTACAGAAACATAGTCAGGGATTGCCTAGTTCACACAGGTAAATTGAGGAGTTTTGAATAATTTGATCAAAAATTGTGTCACAGCCCTGGGAGTAGTACATTTTGAGAATCCACACACTCTTTTTGAGTAAGTCGTGACAATTTATTTTCTTCTTTTTGCCCATCTTCACATTGTCCTTTAACTTGAACAGAAGAAATTCCTTGGTTGTGTACACTATAGTCATTTTGAAAGCATCTTTTGATAAGTCAAACAGGAGGGAAGTTCTTCTAATTCCTTCCCATTTCCCCAGCTTCCCATTATATTTAACTGCAAAATGATCTGCCCAGTAGCCTGGAGAACTGAAGCAATTTTAAGGAATTTGAAAAATAAACAATATTTGCATTGGGCTCAATGCTAATAGCAGACTTCTAGTTCCTCAGCTTTAAAACTTCTGTTCTTCAGCAAAAGCTATTGAGCCAAATGGAGACATCAGTGCTCATTAATGTGAAAGGAGAAACAATATAGCCATTCTTTATATTTTGAGGGCAAATTTCATCTCTCCCGTTTTATAGCTGAGAAAGAAAATTTCGAGCAGAGTAATTTGCTTCCTCCCAGCAGGCTAGGTTTGAAAAAAATCCTCCCTTTCTGTATTCAAGTATCCAAGAGAGGAAAGCAAATGCCTTATCCTAATGATAACCAAATGTGTGTATAAAATGATCATGCTCAGTTTGGTTTACAGTTTTATAATTACGCGGTAGAGAAGTACCTTGATATCCTTAATTTTTTTTCCTTTCATTGCTGCTGTGACTGCTTGGTCTAATTTAATTCATAGTACCTGTTAACCTACTGACAATATTAGAGATATATTCTCCTGCCTTTCATATTTGGATTTTATTTCCAATGCAGATCAGAAAATGGTTTGGTTTAAACTAACAATTATAGTACTGATATGTGCATCTCTGCTCCTGGGTAATAATTTTCAGTCAAAAACTTTGCTGCCTGTATCAATGCAGAAATGACCACTACAAATTGAACCATGTGAACCCTGCAAAGTCCTCATTTATATCGTGGGGGGAGGGCAGTGGTCTGCAAGTGCCAAAATTGGAACAGCTGTGTGACAGATCAGTCAAGCTACAGCCCAACATAGTCATATTTATGGAATTATACCTCATTGACAATGTCCCAGCCAACATCGTCATCATTCCTCGGTGTGTCCTGTCTCACCAGCAGGAAAGACCCAGAAGAATAGGTGGCGCAAAGGTGTACGGTCAGGAGTGAGTTGCCTTGGAATCCCTAACATTGACTCTGATTCCTATGAAGCCTCATGGCTTCAAGTCAAACATGGGCAAAGCAACATCTTTTGGTTACTGCAAACAAGTATTCTTCCATGTTGAAGGTCACCTGGCAGTGGAAGGGCACAGAATATCTGGGTGAGGAACTTCACTATTCATCACCAAATGTGGCTTTGCAGCACCATTACTGGCTGAGCTTGCCAAATTCTATGGTGATGGTAATCTTTGGCAGGTGGTGAAGTAACCAACAAGAGGAAAATATATACTTGATCTCATCTTCAGCAATCTGCTGAAATAAGATGGACTGGTTGTGTCAGGTCAAGGAAGTGGAGATGAGAGGGAGGGTTGGACATGAAATGAGGCTGGGACATGGGGAGAGTTTAAAGCCGGTGAATTCCATGTTTAGGCCATTGGGCTGTAGGCTCCCAAGGTGAAATATGAGGTGCTGTCCTCCAGTTTGCAGGTGGCATCATTGTGACGCTAGAGGAGGACCAGATTGGACATGGCACCCAGGGAGTGGGAGGGGGAGTTAAAATGGGAAGGTGTAATCATTTTTCACATACAGAGCTCAGATGCTCTACAAAACAGTCTCCAAGTCTCCGTTTGGTCGCAGCGATGTAGAGGAGGCTACGTTGGGAGTAGCAGATGCAGTAGACTAAGTTGACAGATTTGCAGGTGAACCGCTGTCTGATGTGGAAGGTTTGTTTTGTGCCTTGAATGGCAGTGAGGGTGGAGGTGTAGTGGCAGATGTAGCACTTCCTGCGGTTGCAGGGAAAGGTGCTGGGGGTGGTGGGGTCAGTGGGGAGTGGACGAGGGAGTCATAGAGAGTGCGGTCCCTGCGAAAGGCACATATGGGTGAGGAGGGATATATATTTTTGGTTGTGGGGTTGGTTTGTAGGTGATGGAGTGGTGAAGAATGATATATTGGACATGGAGGTTGGTTGGGTGATAGGTGAGGATAAAGGGGTTTCTGTCTTTATTTTCATTGTGGGGGGGGGAGAAGATGTGAGGGCAGAGGTATGGGAAATGCAGCAGATGCATTTGAGGGCATTTCAATCACTGGAGGGAGGAAGTTACGGCCCTTGAAATTGGAGGACACCTGGGATATACAGGTATGGAATGCCCCAGCTTGAGAGTAGACGCGGCAGAGGCGGAGGAGTTGGGAGTAGGGGGATCACATTTTTGCATGAAGGTGGGTGATGGGAAGTGTAGTCTAGGCAGCTGTGTGAGTCAGTGGGCTTGAAATTGATGTTGGTTTCAGGGTGGTCAGTAGAGATAGAGACAGAGAGGTATCAGGAGCGGGAGGTATCAGAGATGGTCCAGCTGAATTTGAGGTTGGGGTGAAAAGTGTTAGTAAAGGTGATGAACTGTTCAAGCTCCTCGTGGGAGCACGAGGCATCGCCGATACAGCCACCAATATAGTGGAGGGCGAGCTGGGGAATAGTACCAGTGTAGCAGAGACTGTTCCACGTATCCTCCAAAGAGGCAGGAATAGCCTGGCCCATGTGGGTGCCCATGGCCACCCCCTTAGTTTGTAGGAAGTGAGAGGAGTTGAAGGAGAAGTTATTAAGGATAAGGACAAGTTCAGTCAAGCAGATGACAGTGTTGGTGGAGTGGGACTTCTTGGGCTCGTGTCAGAGGAAGAAGTGGAGGGCTTTTAGGCCATCCAGGGAATGATGAGGTTGGAGGCTGTGGGTGGGAGGTCACCTGAGTTGATGAGGTTATGAATGGTTTGAGAGATGATGATTTGTTGGTCAGGGGTGGGGGTCATGATCGAGGGAGTGGTAGGAGGAGGTTTCAGAGAGTTGGGGCCTGGCCTCGGCTATGTAAAGGTCCATGTGCCATAACACTACTGTGTCTCCCTTAACTGCGGGTTTGATGGTGAAATAGTCGGAGGTTTTGACACCCTAGTTACAGAGGACTTTAATCTCCTTACGTACTTGATCAATCAAGTTGACAAAGCCAGAATGCTTTATGACAGTCTCCTGGAGCAACATGCTGAGGAATTGACAAGGGACAAAGTTAACTTAGATCTAATATTGTACTGTGTAATGAGGCAGAGTTAAACAATTTTTCCCAAGTTCCAGTCTTGTAGTATGTATTGTAGGCATGCATATAAAGCTCAACGCTTAGGTGGAGCAGTGGTAATGTCCTTACCTCTAGGCCAAAAGGCCCAGGTTCATGTCCCACCTGTGTCATAGCACATCTGAACAAATTGATTAAAAATATCTATAAAATACTCTAGGAAATAATAATTACAGAAGGGTATTCTCATAAATATGTGAAACAAGCAGAACTTAAGTGGATGTCTACTGATGAATGATTGATCATCGCAAGAATCTGAATTGTTTCAGCTCTGGAAACTTCTGATTCCTTACTTTAAAAATGTTTTTACAGTTGTAATTCATCAGTTTCTTCAACCTGAACCTTCCCTTAACCAAAATATATATGTATTGAAAATATACTGCTGTGAAAATAACTTGTATTTGTCTTGTTCTAGACAGCAGAAGTTATTTTGGAATTTTCATCTGATGATGAAAGCATAAAAGAACGTGAATGGTACACAAAGCCCTTTCCATCCACTTCTGCACAATCACCTACAGCTAATTGTAGATCAGAACATGACAAGACCATGAGATCAGCAAGCAATTGGTTGAAAAGTGCACAAGCATTTCTACAGACACCTGAGAAGCAAAAGAGAAAACAATTCAAAACTCCAGAAGATTCTGCCAAAAAGAGAAAGAAATTTATGAGGTTAGCTGGTGTGCCATATGGTACATTTTTGTTTGACAGTACAAATGTGGAAGATTTATTGATCAGGATTCATTTTCTCTTGCAATTTTACTCTTGAAATATCTCCTGAACTATTTTATGACTTCATAAAAGATTTCTGGGAAATATTGGACCTTTGGCGAGATTAGATATTCTGATAAGTATCACAATAGGCTCTCTCCTGGAATAAATTTCATTTATACCAAATATAGTTCACTTTTGCACTCTGCATTTTCATAGGAGGATAGAATTATTGACATTCAAGGCACAGAAGAAAGCTATTCGCTCCTCTCTGTTTATACCGACAGAAAGAATAGCTATTCAGCAAAATCCTACTTTCCAGTTCTTGAATTGTAGCCTTGTGATTTCAGCTCTTCAAGTCTGTATCAAAGTTTTTTTTTAAATACAGTGAGGATTTCTGTGCCTAACAGTGTTTCAAAGAAATGAGTTCAAGACACTTCTGGATGATAAAATTTATTCCAGACTCCTCTCTAACAACACCACCAATCACTTTAAATCAATGTCCTGTCCCTGGTTATTGAAGATTATTTTGACATGCATTCTGAATAAATATACGTAAGATTTCATAAACATGAGCTAATTATATGTATTGAACTAAAGGCAGATTAACAATTTCAAAGAAAAGAGTCGACACAATTTCAAGAAGTCTGACAGTTCTGACTGCAGGCATTTATGATGTATGAATAGAAAGAACGAAATTGAAATTACAGTTGGATCTGCCTTGGGCTGCAATTCTACACAATTCAATAAATTTGCAAACCAAAAAAGTTTAAGACACAGAACTTAATTTGCCAAGTTCAGAAGTTACCATAGGGAGTGCTAAAGCCATAAGACTTTTTTTTCTTGCAGGTTTGAGGGTGAATCAGAATGGTCTTTGTCAAAGATTGCAGATTTTTTAAAGTAGAAAATCTTTCAGGTGTAAGAAGTCAGTCCGTACCCATTTATAGTACCCATACCATTTAATTGGAACTTGCCGCGTCTTACCAAGTTGTGAACTAAAACCTTTTGAAACAGGTTTTCAACAATTCAAACCAGAAGTGTTACCTGTAACATTAACCTGATGTCTCTTGATTCTCCCTCCATCCTCATCTTAGGATAACTCAGACAGGTGCTTGTTGGATTGAGAACATGATGATCTAACTATTTTAGATAAGCAATTTCTGTTTCTGTGTCGTTTCAAAGAGAAAATGGGTGAGTTCATGTCATGTAAACAAAACCTGAGAGCTGAGTTTTGATAGTAGGGCATTCTCAAGTTTAATATTTTTCCTCTTTTCAAAGCAAATGAACTTGCCTTCTATTTCATGCATTTCTAACTTTTAATGTTGAATCATGTAAGTATGATATTCATAATGTATTATTGTTATCTGTGAACATCTGTTCTAAAGTGGCAGAAAAATGAATTTTAGTTTTCATTCCTTCAAAAAGTAATTTTGAACAATAATTTGACAGCAGTATTGACAGGAAATCATGTATCTTGAGCTACATAACCAACAAGATACTTAGGGAGATAATTGCTAAACTGCTTGCTGACTTGATTTTTACAATGCCAGAAACAGGTTCATAAAGCAAAATAAAAGTTTATACTTTTATTTGCTATCTGGGTTGAGGGGAGATTCTGAGAAGCTAAGAAGTCAGTGGGAAGGAAATTCCAAAAGCAACAGGCCTTGGACGTGTCAGCAAGGAATACAAGCGTGTTGAAGATATGAGTTTAAGTAACCCATGTGAACTCACAAGTTTGCTGAGTTAGAAGCCTGTCTTAAAGGTTTTGGGGAGAGACGTTAACTAAATAAAATACCATCAAATGATTCTATGGCAGAAATTTATCGCTGTGCCAACTTAGTGAGAGGTTTTAGTGTAGAGACAGATGTGACTCTTTACTGAGGTTTGACAGACTATAATGTTGTTGCTTGGCTGAGGGATGAATAATTCTTTTGATGTTTGTAATTGTTCAAACATTTCTTTTATAATGTGAGACAAGTCATAGTTTTTTTAGTGTAACCAAGTTTTATGTTCTATTTTTCAAAGTATTTTGACAGCCTGTTCTAACTGACTTCCATAGTAGACAAAACGATAGGTTAAGCTTATAGTCTATCAAATCAGGCTTCATTCTGAGATCTCATTTTTCGAGTATGACTTTCAGCAGGAGTCATAACAGTAGCTAGAATTGACTGTTGAATGGTAGGATTAGAAAACATAGCGCTCATGTGTGACTTCTCTGTTTGCTATTTGAAGGGAGGCATAAAGCATTTGATTGGCAGGAACGGTAAGTGGGGCTGTAGTGTATTTTGTACGCTTAAGTTGGCTGAACTGACTTCTCTTAGTATTAGGTTTGCAGTCTCTTATATTGTTTGTTTTTCTTTTTCCTGTAAATGTCAAATTGTAATATGGATGACCTGTGCTCTTGTTGTCAAAGCAAAGATGCCTCTATTACAAGCTTATAGAGGGACCAAAAATCAAATTTCCAGGTTACAGAACACATCTGGCCAACGTGTTTCTTCTGTTTCTATGGAACATCATAGTTCTGCAATGATGTTATTGCATTACAAACATATTTCTTGTCTCAGTATGATATAATAATGTTAGAGCTTTAAACTGTGGCAGGGACATAAAAAAGATTATTTCAGGTCGTCCACCTGTTATATACCCTGACCAATTAACCCTTACATTGAACCTGAAGAAAATATATGACAGATTCAAAAAAATTGTAAAATTGTTCTAAAATGTACTTGTCTTCCTATTCATGAAGTTCAATCTGCATGAATTGCAATATCCACAAGAATATGTTGAAAGAGTTGATAAGATTACTTGTACATATAACTGTTGTCTGTCTTTATGATGCACCCTGGAATTACAGATTACGGCTGAATGCAATTTTCCTGTTTCTTTTGGCTCACCATGACCATGGATATCTACATTTGTGCTGTATGCTATGTTTGCAGTTTATCTCATTAAGCATAGTGATTGTGTCATATATGGTAACGGAGTTATGCATAAACATAGGATTTGGTCAACACAATATTCTACCAATTCTTTTGTGAACTGATGCATCTGTGAGAGATAAATTGTTTAAGGATTAGGCAAAGTAGGTTCTTCCATTTAATTGGCTCACTGTACGCCATAGATGCGGTCTAGTAACTATGTCCTTTAGTACTGTAGGAACTCAGTCAGTAGAGGTTCTACTAAGCCACTGTTCATAATAAGCATCGAAGCTCTCTATCTGGAGTAGATTTAGTATTCATGTTAACATTTGGAGTACTGTGTACAGTTCTGGTCGCCACATTACCAAAAGGGTGTGGATTCTTTGGAGAGGGTGCAGAGGAGGTTCACCAGGATGTTACCTGTTATGGAGGGTGCTAGCTATGAAGAGAGGTTGAGTAGATTAGGATTATTTTCATTAGAAAGATGGAGATTGAGAGGGGACCTGATTGAGGTCTACAAAATCATGAGGGGTGTAGACAGGGTGGATAGCAAAAAGCTTTTTCCCAGAGTGGGGGACTCAATTACCAGGGGTCATGAGTTCAAAGTGAGAGGAGGAAAGTTTAAGGAAGATATGTGTGGAAAGTTCTTTACACAGAGGGTGGTGGGTGCCTGGAACGCGTCTATTTTCCAGCACTTGGCCTGTAGCCTTGCATGCTGTGTCATTTCAAGTGCTCAGTTAAATAGTTAATAAATACCTTGAGGCCCCCCTGCCTCTACCATTCTTTCAGGCAGTGAGTTACCCACAACTCTGTGGTTTGAAGAATTTCTTCCCTGGATCTCCTTTAAACCTTCTTATCTTAAAATAGTACCACCTGGTTATTGAGCTACTACTAAGGAGAAACATTTCTCTCTATCTACTCTGCCTGTGCCCCTCAGAGCTTTGTACAAATTAATCAAATCTCCCTTCATCCTCCTCCTTCTCGAAGGAAAACAGCGCAGCCTATCTCTTTTTGTAGCTGGATTTCTCCAGCCAGTGAACATCTTGGTTGAATGCACAAAAACAGAAATTGCTAGGGAAATTCAGTTGGTCTGGTAGCATCTGTGGAGAGAAACAGACTGGCTAATGCCCTGGAGACGCTGGTTCAAACCTCACCAAGCAGTTGGTGAAACATAAGTTCATAAACTGTAACTAGTCTCAGTGAAAAAATTGCTCGTTCACCAATGACCTTTAGAGAACAAAATCTTCTGTCCTGATCTGGCAGACATCTGACTGCAGTCAGTAATTATGTTGTTGACACTTAAAACATTTCAAGCCCAGTGACCCTCCTTCACAAGGTGGAATCTAGAAGATTTCCTCTACCTTCAAGGATCTGTGGGCATGCAGATCAAGGTCCCTCTGATCTTCTGTATTTCTTAGGGTCCAACTTCTAGTTCTTTACCTTGTTAGTCCTCCCAATACATCACCTCATACTTAGATCATAGAATCCCCGCAGTGTGGAAACAGGTCCTTCAGCCCAACAAATCCACACCGATCCACAGAGCGTCCCATCCAGACCCATCCCCCATAGCCCACCTAATCTACACATCTCTGAACACTCCGGGCAATTTAGCATGGCCAATCCACCTAGCCTTCACATCTTTGGAATGTGGTTGGAAACCTGAGCACCCGGAGGAAACCCGCGCAGACACGGGGAGAATGTACAAACTCCACATAGACAGTCGCCCGAGGGTGGAATCGAACCTGGGTCCCTGGCACTGTGAGACAGCAGTGCTAAGCACTGAACTACCATGCCCACACTTCTTGGAATTAAATTTGATTTGTTCATTTGCTGAATATCTCTGTCTAACCACCACCTTTGCTTGGACAGAAAATCCCCAAGAATTGTCTTGATCGTGTCTAAGACATTGTAAAGCGTGATTCAGGGAATATGACTGCCAAGCTGTTCCTTGTCCAGCCTGTAGGGCAGCTTTTCTAATTTTGGTAAAAGCTGATGAATGTCAGCAGGGAGGCCAAGAGGTTCAGGTGCATAACTCCTTGAAAGTAGCATCACAGATAGACAGCGTGGTGAAGAAGACATTTGGCACGGTTGCCTTTATCAGTCAGAGCATTGAATAGAGGAGTTGGGACATCATGTTGAGGCTGTACTGGACATTGGTGAGGCCACTTTTGGATTGTGTACAGTTCTGGCTGCCCTGCTATAGGAAGGATATTATTAAGTCGGAGAGGGTGCAGAAAAGATTTACAAGGATGTTACTGAGAATGTGGAGGGTCTGAGTTATAAGGAGACGCTGGATGACTGGGACTTTTTCCCCTGGAGTGTAGGAGGTTCAGGGGAGACTTTTATAGAGGTTTGTAAAATCATGAGAGGCACAGATAAGGTGACTAGCAAAGGTCTTTTCCCTAAGGCAGGTGATTTCAAAACTAGAGGGCATAATTTTAAGGTGAGAAGAAAGAGAAAGAGATTTCAGAGGGACTTCTTCACTATCTACCTGCAACACCACTTCTAAGGAACTATGAACCTGCACTCCAAGGTCTCTTTGTTCGGCAACATTCCCCAGGACCTAACTATTAAGTGTACAGGTCCTGCCCTGATTTGCCCTATCAAAATCTCGCACCTCACATTTGTCTAGATTAAACTCGATCTGCCACTGCTCAGACCATTGGCTACATCCCCTGTGAAAACGTGCCTTGTGAGGCTGCTGTAAAACCCACTCCTAGAAAACATTGGATAGTTGTCACCAGAGTATTGTGTGCAGGTTTGGTCATTAAATTATAGCAAGATCATGATTGCAAGAGAAAGGACACGGAGGAGATTTGCAAGGATTTTTCTAAGAATGGAGAATTTTAGCTGTGAGCAAAGATTGACCTGGCTAACAATGTTTTCTTTGGTACTATTGATGTTGGGGAAATTTAATTTTGTCGTGTGATATGATGCTCCTAGATTGTGGATAAATATGACTTATTTATGTTACAAAGTGTTCAATAAGCAGGAAACATAAACTTGAGTTACTTGATAAACAAATTAGCAGAGAGATGAGTGATGTTTCACTCAGGACATGGTGGGCCTGTTACTCACTACCCAAAGAGGGCAAAGCTAAAATCTTCCAAAATATACCCAGATTCTTTTAACTGTACCTGAGGTGCTGCGACCTACAAGAGTTATGGGTCAACGGTTAGAAATGGTTGGTTTATGCTGACTGACACTTCTTACTTGTGTGAATACAATGGATGAATGTGTCATTGATGAATCTGTTTCATGTTGCCTATACTGGGAGAATCTTAGCACTCAGTTGTAGGATGCAACACAGCTAAATCTAAGATTGAAATTTCTGAAATTTAGAATAAAACTGACTTAAGGTATTTTATTTCTACAGGGGAGGGCTAGCAGAAAGATTAAACAGACTACAGTGCCGAGAAAGGTCTGCCATTAACTTTTGGAGGCATCAGTCTCTAGCTGATTTACAAATTCACACAGGTAGGATTCCTGTATTACTAAGAATATAATACTTAATACAGTATCATCTGCAGCAGTTTGCTTTGGCATCTATTTATGCATTTAAACATGCAATGGTCAATATTATTTCTGAAAACCTTTTCTATGACTCATGGGATGTGACCATCATTGGCAAGGTCAGCATTGGATTATCCTTCTCTAACTGTCCTCGAGGAATTGATAAACCATTGTCTTGAGAGAAGGAGAGAGAGAGAGAGAGAGAAAACATTTGAAGACAGAATCATTTAGAATATCAGCAATCGTGGGAGTCAGGAGTGAAAGCAGTTTAATGGGAACAGAATTGAGGTAAGAAGAGATTGCTGTTTTGGACAAGATGAAGTCAGTTGTTTGAAGGAGGCTCCTGACCCGAAATGTCAGCTTTCGTGTTCAACTGATGCCGCCTGGCCTGCTGTGTTCCTTCAAATGTTTTGCACATTAATATGGGTTAAATCTTGTAGTGTTTGAAAAGTATACATGGCATAAGTGGGATTTTCAGTTCAGGTAATTGCTTAGTGCCCATCAGGTTTATGTAGAAAAGGTAAAAAGAAATTTAAAGTGATGAAAGATACATTAAGTTATGAAAATTTACAATGTTCAAAATGTTTATATTGAGAGTCAGATCCCACACAGCAATCTGGCTTGACTGAACATGTTTTGTTTTCATTTATCAAGGGAGTCTTTCACTGAAAACAAGTGCTGCTGCAGATTCGGTTTTAACAGTAAAACAGAAGTTTGTTCTGCACAATAAATGATAAAATAGAATAAACCAACTTAAAGTCACAGACTTATACAGCACAGAAATGGACCCTTTGGTCTAATTTGTCCTTACCCACCAGATATCTTAAATTGATCTATTTAAATAGATCTAAAATAGTCCCAGTTGCCGCATATTTCTCAAACCCTTCCTATTCACGTACCCAGATGGGTACGTGAATAGGAAGGGTTTGAGAAATATGGGGCAACTGGGACTATTTTAGATGTTGTTTATGTACCTGCCTCCACCACTCTGGCATTTTGTTCCATTCAGACACCACTCTCTTCATGAAAACGTTGCTGTTCGAGTCTCTTTTTAAATCTTTTCCCACTCACCTTAAAAACCGATGCCCTCTAGTTTTGGACCCCCCTACCATGGGAAAATGACCTTGACTATTCACCCTATCCATGCCCCTTATAATTTTATAAACCTCCATAAAGTTACTCCTCAGCTTCTGCCATTCGAAGGGAAAGAAAGCCCAGCCTATTCAGCCTCTCCCTATAGCTCAAGCCCTCCAATCCCAGCAATGTAAATGTTTGCCTGAACCCTTTGAAATTTCATAGCATCTTTCCTATAGCAGGGAGACCAGAATTGAATGCAGTATTCCAAAAGTGGCTTCACGACTATCTCCT
Source organism: Stegostoma tigrinum (assembly GCF_030684315.1). Lineage (NCBI taxonomy): Eukaryota > Metazoa > Chordata > Chondrichthyes > Orectolobiformes > Stegostomatidae > Stegostoma > Stegostoma tigrinum. Next base: position 72,594,343 of record NC_081358.1, on the reverse strand, counting down.
GTACAATTGCAACATGACGTCCTCACTCCTCTACTCAGTGTACTGACCAAAGAAGTCAAGTGTGCCAAGCACCACATTCTCTACCCTATCTACCCGTGACTCCACTTTCAAGGAACCTGCACCTGCCCTTCTAGGTCTCTTTGTTCAGCAATACTTCCCAGGGCTCGCCTGTTAACTGTTTAAGTCCGCCCCTGATTTGCCTTACCAAAATGCAATACCTCACATTAATCTAAAGTAAACTCCATCTGCCATTCCTTGGCCCTTTGGCCCATCTGATCAAGGTCCCGCTGTACTCTGAGATAACCTTCTTCACTGTCCACCACAACACCAATCCTGGTGTCATCTGCAAACTTACATCTCCTGTATTCGCACCCAAATCATTTATATAAATGATGGTCACAGGCCTCCAGTCCAAAAACAACATTCCACCACCGCTCTATCTCCTTCCTTGGGACCAATTTTGTATCCAATTGGCTAGCTCCCCTTGGATTCCATTTGATCTAATTTTGCTAACCAGTCTACCATGTGAAACCTTGTCAGATTCATTACTGAAGTTCATATAGACAATGTCTACCACTCTGCCTTTATCAGTCATCTTTGTTACATCTTCAAGAAGCTTAAATAAAGTTAGTAAGATATGATTTCCCACACACAACCCATTTTAAGTATCCTAATCAGTCCTAGCCTTTCCAAATGCACGTAAATCCTGTTCGTCGGAATCCCCTCCAACAACTTACCCAATGTATACTTTAGGCTTTCTGGTCTATAGCTCTGGCTTTTCCTTACCACCTTTCTTAAATAATGGCACCTCCAGCTAATCTCTAGTCTTCTGGCACTTCATGTGTGGCCATCAATGATACAAATATCTTTGCAAGGAGCATAGCAATCTCTTCTCTAGCTTCCCACAAAGTTCAGGGATTCACTTAGTTAGGTCCCATGGATTTATCCATCATTATGCATTTTATGACATCCAGCATCCCATCTTTTGTAATATGGGCACTTTTCAAGATGTCACTATTTATTTCCCCAAGTTCCCTAGCTTCATCACCACCTCCACAGTAAATACTGATGCAAATGCCCTTTATTATCCCACTCATCTCTGATGGTTCTACACATAGCCTTGTTGATCTTTAAGAGGCCCCGCTGTCTCCCTAGTTACTCAGTTGCCTTTAATGTATTCGTAGAATCTCTTTGGATTCTCCTTAAGCTTATTTTCCTGAGCTATCTCATGTCCCCTTTTTTGCCCTCCTGATTTCCCTCTTAATTGTACTCCTACTGTCTTTATATTCCTCTAGGGATTCATTCAATCACAGCTGTCTATACCTGACATATGCCTCCTCCATTTTCTTGATCAGAGCCTCAATTTCTCAAGTTATTCAGCACTCCGTACCCCTAACAGCCTTGCCCTTCGCACTAATAGGAACATATTGTCTCTGAATGTTCATTAGCTCATTCTTAACGGTTTCTGACTTTCCACCCATCCTTCCACCAACGAATAGCCTCTCCCTATCAACTTTTGAAACTTATTGCCTAATACCATCAAAATTGGCCTTCCTCCAATTTAGAACTTTAACTTTTAGATCAGGTCTATTATAAAACTTGTATAAAACTAATAGAATTATGATGACTGGCCCCAAAGTGCTCCCCTGTGCACGTCTCAGTCATCTTCCCTGCCTTATTTCCCAAGAGAATGTTAAATTTTGCTCCTTGTAGGTACATCCATATATTGACTGAGAAAACTTTCTTGAACACACTTGACAGATTCTTCTCCATCTAGCCCCTTAACACTATGGCAGTCCCAGTCCATGTTTGAAATGTTAAAACCCCTACCATTACAACCCTATTATACTTAGAAATGTCTGAGATTTCATTACACTGTTTACTTCTCAATTTCCCGCTGACTCTTGGGGGTCCTATAGTACAATCCCAGTAAGGTGATTATTCCAATCTCATTTTTCAGTTCCACCTATGTAACTTCACTGTACCTCTTCCCAGGAATATCTTCCCTAAGTACAACCGTAATGTTATCTTCAATGAAAAACGCCACTCTCCCTCCTCTCTTGTCTCCCCCATTTCTATCCTCTATAGCATTCCACGCCCTGGAACATTAGGCTGTCAGTTCCGTCCCTTCCTGATTCATGTTTCTGTTATAGCTCTGATATCCCTGTCCCATGTACCCAACCATGCCCTGAGTCCATATACCTTACCTGTCAGGACTCTTGAATTAAAATAAATGGAGCTTAATTGATCAGTCTCACCTTGTTCTCTGCCTTACTGTTGCCTGCTTTGAGTATTCAACATGTTGTCTTTTCTACCATACCAGCCTCAGGCTTAGCCCTTTTCTCACTATCTCACATGTACAAGTTTAACTTAACTACTTCTTCAGTTCTTAGTCTTCAAACAATTTGATTTTGTCTACATGATTTGAAGTAGTGGCTGAATATGTAGGATACTGCAAAAACTCTGAGACTTTCATCAATTGTGCTACTAATGTGTGCTACACTGTAGCAAGACTGTTCCAATGTAGCCATCACACTGGCATTGACCAACCATTGTGGAAATTTATGCAGATATGAACTGTGCACAGAAAGTGGGATAATGTAACCCAACCAATTGTGGCCCTATCACTGTATTCTCAATCATCAGTGAAGTGATGGAAGGGATTGTCAACAATGCTGTCAAATGACATCTCCAAAGGAATAGCTTACTCATTGATGCTCCGTTTGGTCCTACCATGTCCACTGTGCTCCTGAACACCTTGCAGCCTTGTTCCAGGCATGGACAAAAGTTTGAATTCCAGAGGTGAGGTGAAATTGACTGGACTTAACATCAAGGCAGCATTTGACCAGGTTTGGCATCAAAGAGTCTTATGAAAAATGGTGTCATTGGACATCAAGGAGAAAACTCTGCTACATGGAAATATACTAGCTCAAAGCAAAGTGGTTGTTGTTGTTGGAGTTCAGTTGTCTCAAATCCAGAACTTCTGTATAGGAATTCCCTCAGATAATGCCCTAGGCCCACCCATCTTCAGCTGTTTTTATTAATGACATTTTCTTTTTCATAAGGTCAGAAATATGACTTTCAGTGGTTGCACAATGTTCATTTTCATTCACATGTCCTTGTATACTGAAGCAGTTCTAGCCCATAAGCAACAAGCCCTGAACAATGTCCAGGCTTAGGCTGATGAGGGGCATGTTGCTTTCACACCAGAGAAATATTATTAAAATGCTCTAACGTTAAAATTGCTTGGATGTTACATGTGGGACCGGATTTTGGAAATTTTGTTATTCATTATGGTAGGTGGCAGTACCTGGCTGAGCCAGCATTTATTGCATATTTGTCCTTGAGAAGCTGCCTTGTTGAACGCTGTAGTCCATTTTGTGTAGGTGGACTCGCAGTGTCATCAAGGAGGGAGTTCCACGATTTTGACTCGGTGATACTAAAGGAATGGCGATATATTTCCAAGTCAGGATGGTGAGTGACTTGGAGGGGAACTTGCAGGTGGTGGTGTTGCCATATATCTGCTGTCCTCGTCCTTGTAGAGAATAGTGGTTTGAGTTTGGAAAGTATTTTCTAAGGAGTCTTGGTGAATTTCTGCATTGCATCTTATGGATTGCACATGCTGCTGCTGCTGCTGGTGGTGGAAGGAGTAAATGTTTACAACGTAAGACCATGACATATAGGAACAGAATCAGGTCAGCCGAATTGTTGAGCCTGATTCTGCCATTCGATTGTGGTTGAGCTGTTTTTTGATCCCATTCTCCTGCTTCCTCTTCTTGATCTTTGATACTCTTGCTAATAAAACCTATCTTTACCTTAAATACACTGAATGGCTCAGCTCCAAGCTTTCTCTGGCAATATATGCCGCAAGTTCACCACCCTGTGGCCAAAAAAATTCCTCCTTGTCTCAGTTTTAAGTAGTCATATCTTCACTCTGGGGCTATGCCCTCTGGCCCAAAGCTCTCCTACTAGTGAAAACATTTTCTCCATATCCTCTCTTTCCGGGCTTTTCTGTATTCTGTAAGTTTCAGTGAGATGCCCTCTGATTGTCCTAAACTCCATTGAGTACAGAACCAGAGTCATCAACAGTCCTCAGATGATGAGCCCTCCCTTCTTCGATCATTCTTGTAGACCTACTTTGGACCCCTCCAAGACCACCACACCTTTCCTTAAATGGTGTCCAAAACTGCTCTCAATATTCCGAATGCATTCTGACTAGACCCCAATACAACCTCAGCAGTACATCCCTGCTGTTGTATTCTAGTCCTCTCAATATGAATACTAACACTGCATTCACCTTCCTAACTGCCAACTGAACTTCCATGTTAACCTTAAGAGAACCCTGAACTAGGATTCCCAAGTCCCTTATGTGCCTCAGATTGCTGAAGCTTTTCACTGTTCAGAAAGTAGTCTATGCCTGTATAACCTCACTCATTCCCACATTGTGATCCATCAGCACTTCTTTGCCCACACTCCTAGTGTATTGAAGTCCTTTTGCATCCTTGTCACTTAGTCAAACATACCCCTCCTCCAAGACATTCATATACACAATAAATAATTGAGGCCCTCAGACTGACTGTTATGGTACTCCACTGATAATGTCTTTCCAACGTGAAAAAGAATGTTTTAATCCTGACAGTGTCTTCTGTATTAAATACATTAACTGAATTCCCTCCTATCCTATCTCCTATCCTGTGCAATAATGTTTGATGTGGCACCCTATCACTCGCCTCCTGAAAATCCACATACACTAAATCAACCAGTTCCATCTTATGAACTTTGCTTGTTTTATCCTTAAAGAATTCTAGCAAATTTGTCAAACATGGGGCTCCCTTTCATAAAACCACCTTTTCTTTATTTGATTATGTTAAGATTTTATAAATGCACTGCTGTTTCTTCCCTGATAAAGATCTCTAGCATTTTCCCAGTTCTCTTCCAAACCCAACACTCTACTGACATGTAACTGCCTTGCAATTCCTTCTTTGTCACTGGATTAAAATCCTGTGTCTTTCTTCCTAATTTTCAGCAGCACAAGTTCTGCAGTGATTCAAAAAGGCAACTCACCAACTCCTTTTTCAGTATAGTCAGGAATAGATAATAAAAGCTGGCCTAGCTAGCAATGCCCAGATCCAGTGAATGAATAAAAAATGTCTTTGAAGACTCTGCAAAAATCCAACAGGTAAATGACCACAATGGAAGTCTAGTTTCCTATCCCTCAAACACTGATGGATCTGTAGGAGAAAAAAATGTTAGAAAACTTCATCATAAATTAGTGCAGAGGAATTGAGAGATGAACTTTATGTGGATATTTTGATAGTTAACGTAATGTAGTAGTAATTCTAAATCAGGTTGTCAGTTCAAACCCAAATTTTTCTGCATGATTTTAACATCAAATCTGAGTTGACACAGTTTCTCAGTATTGCACTGTCAGATCACAGTCACTGCCTCAAACCAAGGTGCTCAAAGCCTGCTCAAGTAGATGTCAGAGAGCTCGTAGCAGGGATTTCTGTTAGTATCCTGGCCAGTATTCATCCTCTGAACAATAGCCCTTGCGTCTGCGGGAATGTATTGAAACAGTTTAGAGAGCAGAAGTCACCCTTGGACAGGAGTTGAAGGATAGGGAATGGATGCACTAAGAAAAGGCACAATTAGCTATAACTGACACAACTAGGAGGAAAAAAGAAAGCACTCATTTCAGAAGTTCTGCTGATGAAGTTGGAACATGAGTGGAGTCGAGATATTTGAAAAATGGGCTGTCATAAGACCAAGCAGCAGGCGGATGAGGAATCTTTCGGGATGTTGAGAAAACTTGAGATTGTGATAGGTGACTTTCAAAAAGAAGGGAGAAAGATAAAAGGTAAATTTGCCACATTCCCTCCAGACCATTTGACTACTCTGTCTCAATAGAGAGCGAAGTTTGGGTAGTGGATTAACTTGAGGATCACTTGAAGGCAAGGGGACAAGTTAAGAATGAGTGTTCTTCATGATTCCTCCAATTCATACTGAATCGTGAAGATATCAAGAAGTGCACATGCTGGAGTCAGAGTCGATACAGTGTGAGCTGGGCGAACACAGAAGGTCAGGCAGCATCAAAGGAGTAGGAGAGTTGACGTTTTGGTCCTAGACCCTTCATCAGGTTGGCCACATAATATTCCATCTGTCAAGTTTTTGCCCACTGACAGAACCTATCTCTCTGCAGACTTCTTTTTGAATATGTGTTAAAGAAGCTCCCACTATTCTTTCTTACATTACTTGCTATTTCTGCCTGAAAATTTATTCTCTCCCTCATTTGTTCCATTTTGGTTTGTAAAACATTTCCAATCATCCAGCTTACCAATAATCTTTGCTACACTGTATGTTTTCTTTCATTTTATTACTATCCTAACTTCCTTGATTAATCATCATTGGTTCATCCCCTTCCTAGAATCCTCCTCTGTCACTGGGATATATCTTTATTGTGAATCATGAACTATAACCTTAAATATGTGCCATTATTCTTCAGCTGTCTTTTCTTTTGATCTCCGTATCATCATGCCTTCGTACTGGCTGTTAAATGATGGAGAATCACAGAAGTGTTATAACACAGAAAGAGGCCATCTGGTTTATCATGTCTGTAGCCACTCCCAAAATGAGCATCGTTACCTAGTGCCATTCGACTACTTTTCTCCAGACCTTAGGTGTGGAAACAACTTCTCCCCATTGGGAGTGTATAAATGCCTGCAAATAACCCATCCACCCAACGCTTGAAAAAGTACTTATAGAATCTGCTGATGATGTTTTGTACTTGTAGGAAGATCATACGTCTTAACAACTAGTGGTACAAATAATTTGTTTATTTCATTCTGAATGCCATATGCCACCAAAATTGCCTGTTTACTTGTTTTACCCCTTTGACTGTAAGCAATTTAAAAAAAATTTATATACTTTCCTCGACATACCTTTGCTTTGTAATACCCTCCCCCTTCTTGGGAATTTTAGACAACTTACAGTCAGAAGCTATTAGCACTGATGAAGCGCTGCCAGTGAGCCCATCTCAAGATCTTCCAATTCCAATGGAAAGAACACTGCTGTTCAACAGTAGTGTTCTCTCCCAAGCCAACCTGCTGAGCTTTGAGGTACTAATCATTCAAAGTCAGCTGTGCTGGGCAGACAGTTATCTGTCTTCCTGAAACTGGACTTCCTTTTCTACTTGCATGGCAGTTATGGCAGAAGCTGCCCAAGAAGCCAGCAGAAATGTTTTAGGAATGGTCTAAAACATCTGTGAAGAAGTTAGATGTATGTGGCAGTTCTTGGGAGACAATGGCTTGTGACTGACCAAAATGAAAAAGGGTTGTTTGGCCAGACGGCCTACTCCTGCTCCTAGTTCTTATGTTCTTATCACAAACATCACAAGACCTCGTTGGGATCATACAGATGTAAAATCATTTTAAAAGATTACATTCTATCTGCCACTAGTCTGCCCAATTGTTCATCCTTTTTATTATCTTCTTGTAGCACAGGACACCAAACCTCTCTGTTAACCACCTGTTCAACCCTTGTGTCATCGGTAAACTTATTAGTCTAACACCCATACAGTTATCAATGTCATTTATATAAATAATGAATAATAGGCTACCCTGGACAGATCCCTGTGGTATGTGACTGGACACTGACTTCCAGTCAGTAAAGCAGCCTTCCGTCATCACACTCTGACTTCTATAACTGAGCCAATTTTGAATCCACTGTACCAAATTTCATGGCACCCCATATGTATTTGCTTTCTTAATAAATCTCCTATGTGGGACCTTGTCAAGGCTTCACTGAAATATCTTCAATACTTTCTATTTTTGCTTTATTTCTTGCACTTACTATTGTCTAACAAAAAGTCTACCTTTATACATGAGAATCTGGAACAATTTCGAACCTCTTTCCATTTCCAAATTTAAATCCTTTGATGTCAAAATAAACAGTATTACTTACTTTATGCAGAGAATCTCATGACAAGTTAGCCAAGCATTTACATATACTGGCATTAACAATAGGGAACAGATGGGCCAAATACCATGTCGAGTAACCCTAGAACATATGTAGTGAAATATCATACATGGAATCTAGGGGGAAAATAGTTTATTTCAGACTACAGCTACATTACTCTTAATTATATAAAGAAAAAGCGATATTTTGATAAAACAAGGCGATGCTTTGAAATAAATAATCCATGATATTTTGTCAGGAAGCTAGACATTTAGCTTCCTGACAAAATATCATGGATTATTTATTTCAAAGTATGTCAATGTAATTCAAACTAATGCAGGTTAATGCTTTTGACTCTTCACATATGAACATTTCATGTGGTTCTGTAAGCCCAAAATTGCATACAAGTTAAAATTTGTTTCTTAGGAAAGAGCTACTTTGGTACTTGTATGCATTCTTAAAAATTGACAAGCCTCATTCCAAGAGTACATTTTAGATTTTTCAAGCAACTTATTGTATTTTGCCTTAAATTAATACCAGAAGTTGTTCTGTATTCTATCAAGGTCATGAATTTATTTCTTTCGCTTCAGCTATGACTTCATTTTTAGCTTTAATGTCTAAATTTTCCCCAAAAAATTACTGTCTCTCATCCTAGCTACGTTTTTAAAAAAATTTTTCAGCCAAAATGGACAATTTCACGTTCTCCCGCCTCGCACTCTATTTGTCATGTTTGCACCCACACAGTTAACCTATATCTTTATGAAGCCTTCTTAACATCATGTTCATAATGTACTTTCATACATGTGTTTGTGTCTTCAGCAGATTAGCAACATATCTTCTGTCCCTTCTTCCTTGTCATTTATATAAACTTTAAACAGTTGAACTATTAACACCAGTCCCATATCTCACCAACCAGAAGACATATTTATAATTATATTCTGCTTTCTGTTAGCTAGCCAGTCTTCTTCCATGCCATTAATTCTTAGAGCGTAAGCGTACATTTTTCATAACAACCTTTTGGTATGGTATCAAAGCAAATGCCTTCTGAATATTCAGACACAGTACATCATTTGGCTTCCCTTTATCTACAGCACATGTTACCTCTTCAAGTAACTCTAATGGATTGATCAAACATGATTTCCCCTTCAAAACCACACTGACTCTGCTGATTGCTTTGAACTCATCGAAGTGCCCTGCTTAAATTTCTACACTTTGACAGATTTTAAGTTAAGTAGCCTATAGTTCCTATACACTGTCTACTTCCCTTTTTGAATTTATGTTTGCTGCCTTCCAATCAAATCATCCCTGAATCAGGCCAATTTTGGAAAATTAAAACAAGTTCATTAATTGTCTCTTTAACCACTTCTTTTAAGACACTAAGATCCAATCTAATAGGACCTGAACACTTGTCAGCCCGAAGCTCCAACTACTTACTCAGTACAGCTTCTCTAGTGATTGTGATTTTCTTGTGTTCCCCCCTCCCTTCCGTTTCCTGCTTTGTAGCTACTTCTGGACGTTAATTGTATCCTTTGTTGTGAAGAATAATGCAAACAGCCTGCTCAAGTCACCTGCCATTTCTCTATTTTCATTCAAGCTGACTTTCTAAAGGACCAATGCTTCCTTTGTTAATGCTTTAAATGTTAGTAGAATCTCTTACTATCTGTTTTATATTTCTGCTTAGCTTTCTCTTATACACTAATTCTTCCCTCATTATTTATTTTAATAATTCTTTGCTGTCCAATCTTCTGACCTGCCACCTGTCATTGCACATTGAAAGGATATGATGTTGAACTGATTTAGCCATGCACTGTCACATCTGATTGAAAAACATCCTGGAATACATAGATAAACTCCAATTTCTCCAGCACAGAATGGCTTCTTAATTTCCTCTCCCCTGCCTTTTTGCTTGCTCTGCCAGTTAGTAACGTCAGGCTGATGGAATTGCAGCCTTAACTTAATTTTTCCTACCTACCTCACATGAATCCTGACTTCAGTATCAATTAATAATCTGTCACATTTAGCTTTGAATATGTTCAGTGACCTAACCTCTATTGTCTGGGAGTGCTCAAATCATGCATTTCAACGAAATTATGTTTTCATTCTTCTAAACTCCAGAAAGTACAGGTACAACCAGCTCAAATTTTCCTCATTCTTTCAACCCAGGAATCAGCCTTGTGAATCTTGTCTGAACTTCTTCGAATTCAAGCATATCCTGCCTTAAGGAAGGAGATCAAAACTGTACACTGTTGTTACCTGACCTATACAGCAATGCCCTGTATTGTTGTAGGGATGCCTAACTGCTTTTGTCTTCCTTTCACCTTGCAGTAAAGCTTATTTTCCTTCTTAATTATTTGTTGTATCTGCATGCTAACGTTTTGCTATTCATGTACAAGGACACTTTCATACTTAGAAATGCATCATTCTGAAGTATTTCTATTTTAATTAATTTGGTGGACAACTCTACATTTCCCCACAGAATAATCGTCTGTCACTTTTCTTTCATTCACATTCATTTACAATGCTTTTCAGACTCTTTTACCTGACAACTTGCTTTCCTACCTAAATGTCAGCAAATTTGGCTCCCTACACTCAGTCCCTTCATCCAAGCCATTGGTATAGATTTTAAATATTTGAAGCCCCAGCGCTGATTAGTGTGGCTTTCCACTAATTGAAGTTTCCCAACCTGAAAAATCAGTCATTTATTCTGACTCTATTTTCTGAATAAGCCAGACCTATATCCAGACTGTTGTATTACCTCTAACGACATCACACCTTGTGTAGAAGGCTTTTATGTCCCACCTTATTGAACGGCTTTTGGAAATGCAACTGCATCTACTGTTTGCCTTTCCTTTATCTACTCTGTTTGTTGTATCCTTGACAAACTCAAATTTGCCAGACATAATTTCCCTTTCCTAAAGCCATGTTTCTGTGCTGGTTTTATTTTGTTACTTTAAGTGTTCTCCCACTGTTTCTTTAACAATGATTACAGGCTTTTCTTAATGATAGATGTTTGGCTACCAGGCGTAGAGTTTTGTGCTTTCTGTCTCCCTCCATTTTTTAATAGAGGTGTTATGTTAGTGCTTTTCCAAGCCACTGAGAGCTTTTCAGAATCTAGTGAATGAGTGATTTCTGATTTAAGGTTACAGACCTGAGATGTTAATTATGCCTGACCTGCCGAGTAATTCCAGCAATTTCTGTTTCTGTTTTGCTCTGCCATTTTAGAAAGTCATTTTTTAAAAAAAACTGATTTGCACAACTGACTGAATCCTAGTAGACTGGAAAACTTGCAAATAGAATTTTTAACTATGGCTAGCTAAAGTTATCAGTTATTTCAATCACCGAAGTTATCTTCAATGAATCTCTATTAAGCAACATTAGTGGTGGTTAAAATACCTGATGTCTGCCTTCTTTCTGTTATAGATAGGATGCATTGTCTCACACAAATTTTAAACATCAGATAACACAGCTTAAAAGAAATGTCAACTAGATTGTTCCTTTAAAATAGTTTGTGTGTGTGCTCGTTCTCACTTGTAATTACAACACTATACATTACAAATATATACAAGCTGTCTTGGTATGGTTCATGTGGATAAACAAGTCATGAGCCCATTATAGATTGGTATGTGGTTGTCAGAAAATGAGACACACCCTGCAGTTGTACAGAAACGTTGACCCTAGAGAAGTTATAGATGGACATTGTTTGCAAAAGAAACTGATCATATCTCAGTGGTGTGAAAAGCCACAGTAACTTGCTAAGGATGTACTAAAAGCAGACTGTTATAAGTGAGACTTCATTCAACTTTAACTTCCTGTCATGTTATTTTTGTTCTACAACTTGATGTTTTAACAGTGTTTTGTGAGGAGTTGGTTAAAATAAAAGTTGTAAAGGGCCCAAGCATAACGATTTAAAAATAGCTAATGGTAATGAAGATGATTTACAATGGCAGAAAGCTGATTGGGTGAATTATTGTGGACATTTTGCAAATAAGTTGGATGTGTTAAAGAACAAATGGGCCAGCAAGATGTAGATCATAAGCTTTGAAGAAATATTAAAACTAGCTTTCGTTTAAGAGTATTATTGCTCGTGCAATACCTAGACAGACTGTGTCTTTGTGCATGAGGAATATGTTCGAACACTTTAAAATGTACTAAACATTTCACAGAATATTAGATCCATTTAAAAACTGAGAAGTTATTGTGAGAGTTCTTGAACAGTTAATATAGCTAATGTTATTCTGTACAATTTTCTTTGAAAGTTCATATGTGTCCTTCAAGTTTATAAGTCTGTTAGCATCAGTTCCTTGAAGAAAATTGCTTAGACATTCTACTACCATTTTAGTGCATTATCTAATGACTCTTCGTAAAAAATATTTTTGGATGCATTTTGGAGAGGAGCATGTAGCACAAATCAAGCCAATAAATTCAGGTCACTGTATTTATGGAAGACTGAGGACATCTCATTGTATTTAACTTATCAATGTTATCGAAGTGCATGTAACACACAAGTTTTATAATTGAACTTCTTTGTAAAAATAACTAGTTCTCCTCTGGATTTTGTCATGAACAGATCATTTTTTTCAAATTTCTCATTAATTCTTTTCTGCCACTCGTTACTTCTTCATGATTTGCATTCTGTGTGTTTGTTTGCAACTCTAATATAGCCTTGGTTGTCACACATTTTCTGCTGACTGCATCAGAGTTAGCCCTATTTATGTTTAAAATTCACCCGTGCACTTTCTGTCTTTGTGTAAGTACCACCTTTTTCCCAGTTAGCAGGATTGTCACCCCTTGTGTCTGAGGTCATGGATTCCAGCCTGAGTTTGAGCTTTGAAATAACATGCACGCCACACAAATGCCAGGCTATGACCATCACCAATAAGAGACAATCTAACTGCTGCCCCTTGACTTTCAGTGATGTTACCATCACTCAATCCCCCCACTGCCAATCGTGTGGCGGTTATCATTGACCAGAAACTCAGCTGGACCAGCCATATAATTGCAGTGGTTATAAGAACAGGTTCAAGGCTAGGAATACTGCAGCGACTAACCCAGCTATTGACTGCCCAAACTCTGTCCAACATCTACAAGACACAAGTCAGGAGTCCGCACTTGCCTGGAAGAGTGCAGCCCCAAAAGTACTCAAGAAGCTTGACACCATCAAGGACAAACCAGCCCACTTGATTGGCCGTACATCCACAAGCATCCACTCCTTCTACCAGTGATGCTCAGCAATAGTAGTGTGAACCATCTACGAGATGCACTGCCGAAATTCACTAAAGATCCTTAGACAGCATTCTTGAAACCAACGACCACTTCCATCTATAAGGACAAAAGCAGCAGATAGATGGGAACACCACCACCTTCAAGTTCCCCTCTAAGCCACTCACCATCGTGACTTGGAAATATATCACGTTCCTTCACTGTGGCTGGGTCAACTATCCTGGAATTCCCTCCATGATGGCATCATGGGTCAACCCACAGCAGTTTAAGAAGGCAGCTCACCACCATTTTCTCAAGAGCAACTCGGGATGAGCAATAAATGCTGGCCAGCCAATAACACCCACATCCCACAAAATGAATTTTAAAAAGTTTGTAATGTATGCAGTCACAATGAACGTTCTCTCCTCAACAGCACTCCTAAAAATCACTTGATGAAAAGTCACTCATAAAATGTTGAAAAACAGCAGAGAAGATTGACTTCATGTGTTTGGGCCAAATGGTGGGGGAACTCATTTGCTGCCTGGGACCAGTCAAGTAAAAATCACAGCAACAGCCCAGAATTGATGCTGATGATTCACAACTCCTATTAAGCTCAAAGTTACCTGCTAATGGAGATTAGAAGCAGATAGCAAAAACAGTCCTGATGCCAGACTCTCAAGACTGCCCTAGAGCAGACAGACCTATCATATCTTTATATGAGGATGTGGACAACAACCAATCAGGTGAAGCAGCATGAGTCAAAGGGATAGACTCGATTTCTGAAAACCATTAATTTTTCGGAAAGAAAGTGACTAGCAAAGGTGTTTACCAACATTCACAATAGAAGCACAATTCCAAGCATCTGGTATCAATCCAAGATTGTGGCCATTGTCAAGTCAGGGAAACCACTCGGTGACCCAGGCAGCTTTTGCTGCAATGCCCTGCTTTAATTTCCACATATCTTAAAATGCCTCCTGTTAAACATACCAAGTCTTTTCCCAGAAGCAGCAATGCTTCCAAGATTGGCATGTTATTGCACAGAATGTAATCGCTCCAGCAAGGTCCTGAAGTAATCCAAGAATTAAGGTGAGCAAATGGATGTGCTGTACTTCACTTTTCAGAACATAGTTACCACATCAAAGATAATTGTGGAAAATAAAAACACATGGTTAGGGGATAACATTATAGCATGTATAGATAATTATCTGGCTGACAGAAAACAGAGATTCGGTATAAATGGACCATATTCTGGTGGCAAGATGTCCTGAATAGTAAGATATGGAGATCAGTGCTGGACCCTCAACATTTTACAATTTCTATTAATGACTTGGATACAGGAGTGAAAGGTGCAGATGCTAAATTTGCTCATGGCAAAATGATAGGTAGCAAAATAAGTTGTGAAGAGGACATAGGGGCTACAAAGGGATATAGAGGTAGATGAGTAACTGGTAAAGTTGTGGCAAATCTGGCAGATCTGGTGGAGAACAAGGGAAAAAGTGGAATTATCTATTTTGGCAGGAAGAATAAAAAAGGCATATCTCCACATGATGGGAAATTGCACCACTCTAACATGCAGAGGATGTATGAATTATGCACCTGGCACGAGGTACAGTAAACAATAAGGAAAGCTAATAATGCTCTGATGAAGGGTCTAGGCCTGAAACGTCAGCTTTTGTGCTCCTGAGATGCTGCTTGGCCTGCTGTGTTCATCCAGCTCCACACTTTGTTATCACAGGAAAGCTAATAAAATGTTTTTCATTGTTGCAAGGGGAGCTGAATACAAAAATGAGGTAGTTAAGTAGAACATTAAGACCACAACTGGAGTGCTGTTTGGAATTGACCGGCTTATCTAAGGAAGGATGTCAATGCATTGGAAGCATTTCAGAGAAGTTTTGCTAGCCAAATACGTGAGTTGAGTGGCTTGTTTTGCGTGAACATGTTAGTCAGGCTAGGCTTGTATTTGTTGAAGTTCGGAAGAATAAAAGGCAGTTTGACTGAAGCATACATCCTTGCTGATCTTGGCAGGGCCTGGTAAGAAAATTTCCTCTGGTGAGATTCTAGAGTTAGGTAACACAACTGAAAAATAACATCTCCCATTAAAGATAAAATTGAGGGGGTTTTCTCTGCTAGTTGTGAATCGTTGGAATGGTCTTTCTCAAAAAGTGGTGACAGCAGTGTCTTTGAATGATTTTAAGGCAGATATAGATAGCAAGAGGGTAGGTGAGAATGTGGAATGATCAGGTCAGCCATGATCATATTGAATGATGGAGTAGGCTGAAGGAGGCCAAGTGACCTACACCTCATAATTCGTATGTTTTTACAGCGTGTGCATTGCTGCTTGTAAAGGCTTGCCTTAGTGATTTAACTGCTGAGTGAACATTAATTGATTGGAGATGGGACTTTTGTTCCTCACTTGCTAGCGAATCCCACATCAGAAAACTACCAGCCATTCTGTTTCACCAGCAGTTCTTCCATGACCAGTTCCCCCCTTCACACACTCTCTCTCTCTCGCGTGCACTTTCTCTCTCTCTCTCTCTCTCTCTATTATATATATTTATTTCATATATATATAATAATCTCTCTCTATATATTTCTATGTATCACTCAATCCTTAGTGGGTGAGGATGAAGCTTTGCTTTTGGGTAGGCAATTAATGCATGTCACCCACTGTTTAAGAAAGATGAGAGAAGGAAACTATGGTTCAATAGACCAGTTAATCTATTGTCAGGGTCTGTAGTTCAGAATTGAGTCAAAGAACACTTTAAAAGTTTCCATTTGATCAAAAGGAGTCAGCCTGGATTTATTTATAATATTTTGGTCATGCCTAATATTCTTGTTTAGGTAAATTAAAAATCAAAAGAACTGTGCTGCTGGAAAGCAGAAACAAAAACAGAAATTGCTGGAAAATGTCAGTAGGTCTGGCAGCATCTTTGGAGCGAAATCAGAGTTAACATTTCAGATCCAGTGACCCTTTTTCAGAACTGAAATACTAATTCTTTTCATTGAAGAGGTGCCTAAACTACCAGTGAGGGGAATATTTTTCAGTATTTTTATAATGAACTTCCAGAAAGCAATCAATAATGTACCTCATAAGGAACTGTTTGATACAGTTGAAGGTCCAGGATTTGGGGGAAAATTATGGACTTGGACTGAGCAGCTGGAGACACAGTGCAGTGATCATGGACCGGTGCTCTCATTGGCAGTGTCGGACTAAATGTGTCCCACACAGATCGGTGATGGACCCTCAACTTTTGATTGTACTCATGAATAACTTTGGTGACAGAATGGAGAGTCCACATTCAGATATGCTGATGTCACAATAAGTGGCATTGTATGTAGGGTGTATGAAAGAGTACTTTCCAAATGGTGAAAATCTAGGAGCAATGGGAGCTCAAGGAATTTTTGGTATCTATGTACGTAAATCATCAAAACATTATGAACATGTCCAAAACAACATTGAAAATAAGCTAATGGAATGCTAGCTTTGATATTTGAATATAAGATGTAAGTAGTCATGTGACAGCAGTAAAAGGACCTGGACAGACTAATGCCAGATACTGCAAGCTGACCTGCTTAGGAAGTATATTTTGGAAGAAATACAGGCTAGATTTAAAAGAATAGTGCCTGGCCTCTCAGGATTAAATTACCACAAGTGAATCCACATGTCTCCTTGAAATCTAGAAAAATAGGGCGGTTTAGTCAATAGTCAAGACCTAGAACCTTCAAGAATAAAGTTAGGAATCGCTGTTACATGCGAAAGATAACAAGAATTTGAAATTTGAGATTGGTTAACAGAAATCACATTATATAACAACTGCCTCAGCAGCAGAAGTGCTGGGCCAAGCAGTTGAAGCAAGGGATAAAATATGTAATACTTAGTAGAAGCAAGCTGCCTGCCTAAAGTCTAATTTCTAAAATCAGAATAATGAGTATCCTTGTCACTTTCGTTGCAGGTAGGACAGATGATATTTTGAGGGTGAAAGTTTTGGATTTGCATGAAGAATGTTCAATGTTTGTAGCTTTGTGTCAGCCGATGAGGGACACCTCCACAGACAATGCTAATGAAAATGATGGATGCACCATTAAAGCACCACTGAAGGTTTTATTCACCGGAGAAACAGCATTACACCTTGGGATCTGTGCAGGTGATACTGTTCACATCTATCCGCCATGGTGAGTGCCTTGTAACCTTTCACAAATGCAGGTTGTTTCTTGAACAAAATATTGTTTTTAAATAAACCAATCCTAATGTATATATTATAGTAATATTATTAAGGATCAAATCACAATTGTTTTCAAATAAATCTACCTTGTAACTAAACATGAAATGTTCCAATGGAAAGAAGTGCCATAGTTCTGAACTGGTGTACTGCAAGTTAATGTCAGTCATGATAATTGAGTAGTCATGGTTTTATTGAAATAGTGCTCTTAAGATTACACTACCCTGGTGTTTTACTATGTTGGAACAGTTTACATGCATATGATCCCCTTCTGTAAGGACTGCAGTTTATTAAAAGAAGTCACAGTATTTTTGCCATAATTTATAAGTATTCACTCACAGTGTAGTGTATTGACAGATAAAGGAACAGATATTTTCAAATCCATCTGTCACAGGTGTTATTACATATCGCTGGAGCCAGTAGGATTTGAACTTGGGCCATGTGGTCCAGAGGTGGGGGCATAGCCACTATACCACAAAGCCGACAGGTAAAGGAACAAATATTTTCTATATCGACCTGCTCAGAAATGCTATTACAAACAGCTGGAGCAGGTGTGACTTGAACCTGGGCTTCCCAACTCAGAGGAAATGACACTACCTTTGCATCCACAAGAGATCACAGGTAAAGAAACAGATTTCAGCTCCTAAGCCAAAAGTTTTTTACCTGTTCACTTGTTAGTGAATTTGTTAAAGGATGAGTATTTGCCTACTTCTTCAGCATAATCAGCTGCTTTTAAATTCTAGAAAGTCACCATCAATATCAGAATGCTTGATTTTAATAACGACCTCCTGTAGTTTAATTTCACTCACGCATGTAAATAATTGGTTTTTGAATAGTTGACTTGGAGGGTTCAAATCTATCCTGAATATTCAACTTACCATTACAGGGAAATTTGGGGTAATTCTATTAGAAAAGCAATTAATCAGAAAGACTTGAGAAAGAAAAATGAGAAAATTTATGCATAAACATTGGAGTCCTACAGTGTGACATGACTTAAATTTTGGGTGGAGGACTGCTTCCATTCCAAACTCGATTTGCATGAAAGTAGTCATTACCCAGTCAATGCAGTCATCTAGATTACTTTTACCACGCTATGAACCAGATATGTTTTGAGTATCGTGAACAATCTATCAACATTAACATCAAGGGAAATGTTAAGTGCATTTAATTTCAGACACATTGCTATCAATCATGACACTAATATGAATTGCATCTCTGAAAGATATTCTTTAAGGATATCCACCTTCTGAAGCTGAGGGTCGGATATGCAAGTCTGAATCAGTGATTTCCCAGAAATGAGGCTTGATGGAGAGTATATATAAATATCCTCTTCCGTAAGAATTCAAGCATAAGCAAAAGAAACAAAATCCGCTGTTGTCCTGGAGAAAGACTCACCGCACAAACAATTTACATATCATGTCCCATAAATAGTAAGTCAACCCCATGTTTTATTCCCATTGTTCTAAAATTATGACATTCAGATATTGCAATAGCACGGCACAGCTGTGACCGACACAGTAACTGGCAAAAGTAAGATTTGTACTCTAGTGTATTAGTATTATTACTAGTAGATCTATTTCAGTATTGTTAGTGATCAGTTCAAGAATGCCCTGTATTTTGATCATAAAAGGCCATACTATGCTGTGTCATTACAGATTTGAAAACTGAATAGATGAAATTTGATTTGTATTATAATATTTTATTCATGTTTAGGAATTGTTGAATTTCTAGATTCTCTTTTTCCTGTGCTCGCCTGATCTGTTAACATCTCCTGTGTTTGTGTTCTCAATTATGACTTGTTGCATTCTTTTCAAAACAAATGATAGGCAAACAGGAACTAAATTTCACAAGGTTTATTCATGTCATGTGTTGATGACGTGCCAAAAAGAAAGTCACTAAGTATTTCACCTTTCCTTAACTAGTGATTGGCAAATGTAAACTTCACACAAGGCTCTGTGTCGATGAACTGTTCCTGAATGCAGTTAGCTGTCAATTCTCCATGTTTGGGGAACTTGTGAAAAGAGCATTAACCAGGTGTTTAATACTTTGAAGATATACAGGGAGTCCATAGCCCGATTCCAGTGTTGCCCTAGTTATTGATTTGTGGTATATAATGCACTTGGACTCAAAATGAATGTGTGCTGCTTACCATATTAGATAGAGGCCATTTAACACTCCAAAGCATGAAAGCTGTGCACTTCAGTTTGTAGAGTGCTGCATTGTCACCTAATGGTTTGATTGTCCACTAACAGAATGAAAGCTAGCTACAATTTTAAACATAGCATCGAGATTATTGAGTGTAAATTTGACATGAAAGTTTGACAACAAAAGGTGATGAAAAGAATAAAATATTGAAGACAGAATGATCAACACAGATGTAAAACCTTACTTTAACAAAGTTAGATTGTTAGGAAAACACCAGTTTATAAAAAGCCACATTTTAGATTAATTTTGTGCTATCAGATTGGGCTTACAATGCAGTCAAACTAAAGCTTTTAAGATAGAATAGGATATAGTGAAAAGAATATGGGACAAAAAACAATGTGGAAGTATTTTTTATAAATATGTAGTATTAATATTACTGTAACAAATAATTTGCTGATACGTTAATATCATTACTACAGTCATCTCCCTTTAAACTAAGTCATACATTTAATCGATCTAGTTCGATATTTTTAACCCTAAATTCCTGCTTCACTACTTTTTAGTCTCTTCAATTTAAATTAGTAAATAATTCAAATTATATTCACAAAAACCAGGAGTTATATCATCGCCTAGTCAAGTTATTTCATATACTATGAGCTGATTTAAAAAAAAGAGCAGTGAGCACAGAAATCTCTGCCATTGTTGGTAATATACGGGGCAAATGAAGGTTGTTGAATTCTTGTTTGGGCTTTCACTTTGTCCAGTAGTTGTGAATCTAGTCATTGCTTAGTTTTATACATTTTAATTTTGGCCAAAGAGAAATGTTTCCATTATGCTTGTCCAGACTAAAGCTTGGGAAATTCTGTTCATTCCATCAAGGTAGGTGAACCCAACATGCTGTGCTCCTGAGATGCTGCTTGGCCTGCTGTGTTCATCCAGCCTCACATTTTATTATGCTTGAAGATTAAATTGACTGATTACGTCGTAACTGTAAATATGGTACATCATGTTCCCTATCTATGTAATAATTTGTTCTGGATGACAAGAAGAGAGAGTAATGCATAGCCAACCAATGCCAATCTTCCATTTTATAAAAGCTTGGAATGTAGATATTTGCAGTTTGTTTTATTTATTTCACTATAAACCCAGTCTTTTATCTGTACAGCAGACAAGCATGTTCAAGAGAAAGGAATGTAGTGGTGGTCTGCATAAATGCAGTATCATTAATGGCCTTCGTGTTGACTTGCAGTAACTGCATTGAAATATTGTTAGTGTTATGAATGGCTTTCCGATTAGTTATGTTACCATGCATGCCATAGTTACAAACCTCCTCATTACTTTTATGCTGACAAAAGGATAATTTACATGGGGCTTTTCATGTAAGAAATATCCCAAAGCACTTGCAGAGGGGTAAAGAGAAAATAAATAAAAAGACTGTGTGTTGGGAGCAATGACCAAATGATTAGTCAAGCAAGTTTTTAAGAGCAGAGTGAGAAGTTGTGAGTTTAGCTAGAATAAAGAGTAAAGAATAACTCTAAAATAGCTGAAGATGGTGTAACCTTTAGGGCAAAAGGGGACTGGTCTTTTCAAGATGGCACAGTTGGAGAACCAAATGTTATGGGAGAAGATTCAAGGATCTGGACTGTTTCTTGACATAATATGCATGTTCATCCCCAAAATTCCAAATTACTATCTCTCTTGACACTCGTCCAAATATCCTCACTTGCGGAATGTTCAGCATCTCAATATCCTTAATTCCTTAAATAACTAATTTCTGGGAAAAATATACTTTCTTATTTTTGAGAGTTCCTTTCCGTGCTTGCACCTTATTTGTAATTCTTGCATATCTGTCATGTACAATAGTTATAATTCATGCTTGTTCCACAAGAGCAGGATGAGGCCCACTTTTCACTCTCAAAATGTGTCAGCTACAGATGAACATTCTTCCACTAGTTCCTGTTCCTGGTTGACTTAATTGTCCTATGATGTACATTGCTGTAAAGCTGCATGTTATAATTTCACACAGGCAAGGTAATAAGAGAGCTTAAAAGCGTCTTTCTCCAAAATATCAATTGTTTGCATTTCATTTTGAGTGAATTCTGTAAGATATGTCTTGGAGTCAGCAACAGGCTTCAAACATTGATGACTCTTGGAATGTTGTTTGCTTTGTATTTATCTTAGAACGTCCAAAAGAATGTTAATACACTCATGCAGAGTTCATTCAATTATGAAATTAGAATGCGTAGTAGTGCTTTCTGAAGAATTTCTGCTCAACATTTGACAGCTTGTTAAGGGATTATAATTCTTTCTGTGGTTTAAATACAGAATTTACAGCATATAAACTAGTCCTCAATGATGTTTTTGCTCTACTTCCTACTGAACTTAATTCATCTAACTCCACCTAATGATCTTTCTACTGCTTTCTGCTTCATATAGCTTTCTGTGCAAATTTTATTTATTTTGATTTAGTGGCAAGCTCAACATCAACTGTTTTCAGTAAAATAGCTTCACCGAAATTCTTTATTTGGTTTATTAGCGACTACCTTATGCGTATGAACTAATATTGGAGCAAAGGACTCAGGAAATCTGAAATAAAAACAGAAAATGCTAAAAATACTTACCAGGTTTGTTAGCATCTGTGGGGGAGAAGCAGAGTTGACATAACAGGTTGAACCTTCAAAAATCACCTGTTTTATTCTCAATTTATGAATCCTAGTTTTGGAATTTCTTTCATGAGTGGAAGTGTCTCCTCTGCATCTATCTGATTAATAATTTTGAGACCTCTATTAAGAATTCCCCTTACCCTTTTTGCTGGAGAAATCAGCTCTAGCTTGTTCCATTTTTTTTCTAATAGGTGCAATCTCTCAGTTCTGTATCATCTTCAATTTTTTGTTGGACCTCTTTCACTATATATACATCTTATTTTGGCTAAAGACTATAAATTTAGTGGACTTATGTTTTGATTTGGTGATCTTCAAATGTAGATGGAGAGTTACAAAATGGTTCACTTCCCCTTCAATTAAATTTTAATTGCTTCCTCTCATTGATTGTATTCTCTCAATCCTTTGTCATATTATCTGAGCATCTTTCCTGCTGGATCAAAATATACATTTTTGTACGCTAGCCGCAAAGCTACTGCAAAAGGACTCACAATTTGACCATGGCTGAGTTCACTAATATCAACTGTACTGATGGTGTGCCACAGTTGGTTGTAGCCCCTCCCGTGTGAGCCAGAATGGTTGCTGTAGGTTGTAGAAAAAAGATGCTGGAAGCTGGAGATTTGTCTTGTGTATTGTTTAAATTTTGACCTTCAAAAATGTGGATTTTGATCTAGTATTAAAATATGTTCCGATCACCATTAATTTAATAGAATGAATGTGATGAACTGGCTGTTGGATCCTGCCTGTTAGTAATCTGGGGTGCTTTGACTGAGGATTGCAAGTGCTGAAGGCTGGAATTTCCAGCCAGCAGTGATTGCCAATTTTGGAATGTGCTGCTGACGTCAGTAGTTACTCCAGGGAATGTTTTGCATTCCAGTTCCTGGCAATAGTCAGGTGGCTTACAGCAAACAAGGGGAAAAAAAATCCCATTTCCAGTTTATTTTAAATAGCAGCCAAGTGGAAACAGCTGTGTTGTTGTTAGTTGTTAACAGTAAGCATACATTGTTAATGGGGATAATTATTTTTATGGCAGTTGTCAGTTTTTTTAAAAACTACATTCATAGAGCTCATGTTTATTGTTGTTGTAAATCTGAGTCAAAAGTTGGTCGAGTTTAGTTTGTTAGACCATGTTTTATTGTACCAAAGCCAAGAGAATTCATTAGCTCATCAATGAGACCTCTTTGTGGAGCTTGAGCTTCCAGTAAAGGAAAGTTGAATGGGTTGAATCACAGTTTTTTAAAAATCCCAAGGAATGTTTACTTTCATTGATTTTTATCGCCAGTTCAACTTTTTAATTTCAAGACTAAACACTTTTTCACAATTTAACTAACAACACATGCAACTATTAGCATGCTAAATTTATGTTTACCCATTTTAGTCAAAATAGATTTCAGCTCTCCAGGAACCTACAAGTTAAGAGTATGATGCAATAAGAAACAAGAGTCGAGGCACAATGAACTATCATAAACTTGCACTGCCATTTTCCCCCCATCCACTTGTCATCCTATTTATATGGCACTTTACTCCCTATCCACCTGGCACCCTACTTACTGGGCACTCAAGTCCCCCCTACACATCCTGCTCTCTACCCTCCCAGCATTCTAATATTGCATTCACTACTCCTTGACAACAGTTGGCAAAGGGCTGTCAGGACCTTTAAATTTCAGAATACAGCAGCTGACTGCTATGCAGTGGGCATATGGATTGCCCTCCAGGACAGTGCTGATGGCAAAATAGATGGTATGGACACACGGCCCCAAATTGAAAGAACCCTGAGTAGAATTTCTTCTCAAAAATGTGGAGCTCCCTTATTACTTAAAAAAGGGTCGGAGTGGCAATCTGTATGAAATTGCCACTGCTTGAAAAACCCAGCCCAGTATATTTTGGCTTCATACAACTACTTTTTAAACCTGTGGTTACACTTCGTGGTGGTGAGAAATCTTAGTTGAATTTCAAATCTTCCGTATGCTGCCTGTGAGACATGAGGTTGAAGACTAAAAGGCTGGCATGGTCCCTTTTGAACCTTATATACCAGAACTGAGTGGTCTCAGATAGCCCTAGGCTGCATGCACAGGACATTGGCTCAGAGGTGATACTCTTTCTTGTAACTACACAATAAATAGTTCCATTAATATAAAAGCAGAAAAAGCTGGAAATGTTGAAATATTAGCCACTGTAGAGAGAAACTGAGTTAATATTTGAAGTCATAATGAGCCTTCATTATTGTCCACCAGCCAAGAATGATGTATGCATCGCTGTCTAATTTTTCTTTGCCAAGGTATATAATAGGTAATGGTTAAATAATGAATATAATATGCTTGACAAATTATGCTTCTGCACTTCCTAGTTGACTACCTGTCAGTAAGCTCTAATGGGAGGAAAATCAGGACCTGACAAATGCAGAAACATAAAAGCCTGACCACTATTTGGCCACTTATTTTTTGAATATTAATGTTCCAAATAGCCTTCATATTTTTGTCTTTTATATCAGACTAACATATTTTAATCCACTGCTGAGTTAGGAGTTATAATTTTGGTAAAAGGTCATCTCAACCTAAAATATCAACTTTGTTTCACTCCACAGATGCAGCCTACTTGCTGAATATTTATAATATTACTTCACATAGTGATAGCAGTTCTAACCGCCAATGTTTTGACCTTACAACTGGGAAACAGACAGCAGTTTATAGTCTCTGCACTTGAACAGTTAAATATAAAAACCCAGAAGTTCAGTAAAAACGTGCCTAATTTAGTTGTGGTGTCAACTTCACTTCCTGTCTGTACCCTATAACAATTCACTCTTTGCTTATCAAAGATCTACCTAAGCCTTGAACAAATTCAGTGACATTGATTACTGGGGAAGAGAATTCCACAGACCAACAACTCAATGAGAGATGATGTTTCTCCTTACCTTGGTCTGAAAAATGAAAACTGTTATTCTTAAATTGTGTCCCTAGTTCAGGGCTTTTATAAAAGGGTAATCATTCTGTCTGAATCTACACTGTCAGGTTACCTCGTGATCTTGTATGTTTCATTGAGATTACTTCTCGTTCTTCTAACCTCCAGTGTGTGAAGGCCAAACCTCTTTAAATTCCTTAATAATATAAGCCATTCATCCCAGGAATGTTTTGATGAACCTTCTCTGAACTGTTTCTTATACTTGCACATCCTTTTTCAGATAAGGAGACCAAAGTTGTACATAGTACTTCAGATAAGGGGGATGCTGTGGTATCGTTACTGGACTAATAGCTGAGAGACCCAAACTAACGATCTGAGAATAACAAAGTGTGGGGCTGGATGAACAGAGCAGGCCAAGTGCAGCATCTTACGAGCACAAAAGCTGACGTTTTGGGTAGGTAGGAAATGGAGGTGTGGCTTGAGGTGGGAGGAGGGGATAGGTTGCAGGAACAGCAACTCATATTCCACTTGGGAACTCTGCAGACCAATGGTATCAATGTGGATTTCACCAGCTTCAAAATCTCCCCTCTCCTCACTGCATCCCAAAACCAGCCCAGCTCGTCTCCGTCTGCCTTACCTGTTCTTCCTCTCACCTATCCCCTCCTCCCACCTCAAGCCGCACCCCCATTTCCTCCCTACTAAACTCATCCCGCCCCCTTGACTTGTCCATCCTGCCCGGACTGACCTATCCCCCCCCACCTCCCCACCCATACTCTCTTCTGCACCTATCTTCTCCTCGATCTATCTTCAGTCCGCCTCCCCCCTCTCCCTATTTATTTCAGAATCCTGTACCATCCCCCTTTTCTGCTGTAGGGTCTAGGCCCGAAACATCAGCTTTTGTGCTCCTAAGATGCTGTTTGGCCTGCTGTGTTCGTCCAGCCCCACACTTTGTTATCCCAGATTCACATCAATGTGTTTGACTCATAAATCTAAACTGGCCGGGCAAGCCACTCAGTTCAACCTAATTACTGCGAATTCTGATGAAAGGAATAGAGCTCGATAGACCAGCGTTGCTGAAAACACTAGCAATGGCAACAGAGGACATAGTTGATCCTGCAATTTTCCTTACTAACAACTAGTGCAAAATTGGGAGGAGTATCTCAACAACTAGTCAAGTGTCAGCCTCATTGTCATTTTTACATAATTTTACCTTGGTTTGTTTTTGTGGAGCAGGTTGGGACTGCAGAATTTATAGTGGAGAATGGAGAAATAACAAAGAAACTAAACAAACTATTTTGCATTAGAGATAGTAGGAACTGCAGATGCTGGAGAATCTGAGATAACAAGGTGTAGAGCTGGATGAACACAGCTGGCCAAGCAGCATCAGGAGCAGGAAAGCTGATGTTTCGGGCCTAGACCATTCTTCAGAAATTTCTGTCCTTGACTGTTATTAGTAGGCACAAGCCTGGTGCAGATGAAGTGGGTCTTCATTTTGTAGGTACTATCCATAGTGTCAATTGGCACCATCACCATGCTCAATGCCATATATTTCAAACAGCCTCAACCTGTTTCCTCAACCTGAGCTGCAAATTTTCTCAAAACTCGATATTTCAAACAGATCTAGAAACTTCCCCGGTGTTGATACCGGACTTTGTCTCCACAAGGATTTAGTGGTGGTTACCAATACTTACCAATCTTACCAAAGCTGTCATAGACAAATGCATCTGTGACAGGTAGATTGATGAGGGTTAGATTGACAATGTTTTCCCTTACTAGCTGCCGTTGACACAGACTAGGAGCTTTATTCACTGGGCTTGGTCAGTAGTTATGCTAACAGGCCACCCTTGGTGATCAATTTCAAGTCTCCCAAGCAGCATGCATTCTGTGTCCTTGACAGCCCCAAGTGTTTCTTCCATTCAGCTGAATGGTGTCAATATGTGGTAATCAGCAAGAGATTCTCTTGTCCACATTTGAATTCTGGAGTCATCGAGTCATACACCACTGGAACAGACCTGTTCAGTCCAACGGGTCCATACTGAACATAATCCCAAACTAAACTAGTCCCATCTGCCTGCTCCTGGCCCATATCCCTCCAAACCTTGTCTATTCATGTAACTGTCAAAATGATTTTTAAATGTTGTAATTGTACTCACATCCACCACTTCCTCAGGAAGTTCATTCTGCACGCTAATCACCCTCTGTGTAAAACATCTGCCCGCATGTCTCCTTAAAAGTCTGTCCTCTCACCTCAAAAATGTGCCCCCCTCATCTTGAAATTCCCCATCCTAGCGAAACTACCATTAAATCTACACTACTCATTATTTTATAAACTTCTATTAGGTTGTCTCTCAACTTTGTATGCTCAAGCGAACAAAAGTCCCTAGCCTATCCAGCCTTCTTTATAACTCAAATTTTCCCTACCTGGCAACATTCTGTGAATCTCTTCTGAATCTACTCCAGCTTAATAATATACTTTCTATGCCTGTGTGATCAGAACTGAACACAGTATTCCAGAAGAGGTCTTACCAATGTCCTGTACAGCCTCAACATATGAGATGGTGAGTTTCTTCTAGTTTGTTACATTTAATAATGCCAAATGTGTTGCCTACGTACCGGATCCACAGTTTAGTTTGAATGTGGTGGAGGATGGTATGATCTAGTCTTTGCGTGACTGCCTCTGCGATGAGTCTTGAGATGGGTGACCCCATGGGTGTACCATTGATCTGTTTGTATACTTGACCATTAAAGACAAAGTGTGTGGTGAAGCACAGGTCTAGTAGTTTGAATATGTTTTCATTGCTGATGGAGCTGCTGATCTGCATTCCTGCTTCCTCTAATGTATGCTCATCAACAACATACTCGCAGAGATTAAAATCATGAGAGAAGAAGAAAACAACAATCATTTTCCATTTCTGGACATCAGAGTTGAATATATGACAAAGGGAAAGTTCCAAACCTCAGCATACAAGAAAGCAATTTACCCTGATTAAATCCTTGAGTTCCATTGCGATCACCCCAATGTCCACAGACAAAGCTGTATTAGGACATTATTTAAATAGGCCACCACTTACTGCAACATGTCAACTATGCAGGAAAGAGGAAGAGCATCTGTATGAAATCTTCGCTGTGAACAGATATCCCCGCAACTTCTTTCGCAGGTGCCTACTAAATAGTCAACACCAAGAGGACGCAGTACGCCCCAGCACACTGACCACACAGCTGTACATCAAGTATATATCAGAACTGACAACAAGACTCCTAAGACCACTCGGAATTACGTCAGCACACAAGCCCACAGCCACTCTACGACAAACACTCACAAATATTAAAGACCCCATTGCCACAGCATGCAGAACCAACGGTAGTTTAGAAAATACCATGCAATGACTGCCACAAACATAACATCAGACAGACAGGAAGGAAACTAGCCATCAGAATACATGAACGTCAGCTAGCAGCAAAACAGCACAGCAAGCTTTCCTTAATGTCAGTACACTTGAACAATGAAGCCCATCATTTTAACTGGGACAACGTAACTACAGTAGCCCATGCCAAATGTAGAAATGCACGGGAATTCCTAGAGGCATGGTTCTCAACCGATAATGCAATCAACAAACATATAGAATTGGACTCCATACACAAACCCATGTAGAACAAAATCAGAAATGCCACTGCTCACCATAACGGACTGGACTATAAATTCGAAGCGGAGTAGAAAAACATTGCCTCATTGGAGGCCTCATTGATGTTATTTAGCACGGTGACAAACATCTGAATGAAAACAAGCCAGCTCATCAAGCAAGTCAACAACCTCATGCCTAGTATATTCTCATCCAAATCATTGATATAAGTGACAAACAACAGAGGACCCAGAACTAATCCCTATAAAACACAGCTGGTGACAGGCCTCCTGTTTGAAAAGCAACCCTCCGCTATCTCCTACCGTTAAGGTAATTATGTATCCAATTGGCAAGCTCACCCTGAATCCCATGGTGACCTAACTTTACTAATTAGTCTACCACGTGAAACGTTGTCAAAAGCTTTACTAAAATCCAAATAGTCTGCCATCATCAATCTTTTTGGTAACTTCCTCAAAAAACTTTGTGAGACACAATTTTCCTTGCACAAAACCATCCTGGCTACCCCAATCAACTTTTGCCTCTCTAAATGTCCATAAATCCTATCTTTTATAATCACCTCCAATAATTTACCTACAACCAAAGTCAGACTCACATGGCTTTAGTTCCCTGGTTTCACCTCACAACCTTTAGTAAACAAAGGTAAAACATTAGCCATCCTCCAGTCATCAGGCACATCACTTGTAGTTATGGGTGATGCAAATATATCTGAAAGGGGTCTCGCAAATTCCTCCTTTACTTTCCACAATGTTCTTGAATATGTTAGAGCAAGTCTTGAAGACTTACCCACTTTTATATTCTGTAAGACCTACTGCAAGTCCTCTTTACTGTTTTTAAAACAGCAAAGTTTATTTCTGTGCATTCTCTAGATTCCATTACTTTCTCCACAGTGAAAACTGAAGTGAAATATTCATTTAGTATCTCTCCCCTTTCCTGTGGTTCAACACAAAGACAACCTCCTTGATGTTTAAGAGACCCTACTGTCCCTGTCTAGTTACCCTCTTATTCTTAGTATGTTTGTAGAATATTTTTGGATTATCCTTAACCTTATCTGCCAATGCTATCTCACATCCCCTCCTTGCCTTTCTGATTTCTTTCTCAAGAATGCCTCTACACTCTCTATATTGATTAAAAGATTCAATTGAAACAAGTTGTCTGTATCTAATATAAGATTCCCTTTTACTCATGAGTAGAACCTCAAGATCTTTGTTATCCATTGCTTCTTAATCTTAACAGCGTTACAGGAACATAATGCCTCTGAACTCTTGTCATCACTCTCTTGAAAGTCTTCCACTTGTCAGACATCCTTTTATGTGTGAACAGTCTGCTTCAATCAACTTTTGAAAATTCTTGTCTCATACCATTAAAATGTGCTTTACTCCAGTTAAAACTTTACATTTTATGGGAGGCTAGTCCTCTTGCATTACCATTTTGAAACTAGTAGAATTATCATAGCTAGACCTAAAGTGTTTTCCCCTATTTTACAGTTATCTGCCCTGCCTTGTTGCCCAAAAGAAGCTCTAGTTATGCTCCTTGTATAGTAGGAGCACCCACATACTGATAAAGAAAATTTTTCTCAAACACATTTGACAAATTCGTCACCATCCAAACCTTTAACACCATGGTAGCCCCAGTCAATATTTGGAAAACTAAAATCCACCATTAATACAACCTCATTATGCTTAGATATATCTAAGGTCTCCCTACATGTTTGTTTCTCAATTTCCCTCTTACTATTTATTGGTGGGCCTATAGTACAGTCCCATCAAAGTGATCTTTCCTTTCTTATTTAAATTTCTACCCATATATTTTCACTGGGTGATTTTTCAAAAATATCTTCTCCGGTTGCAGCAGTATTGTGTTCCTTAATCAAAAACGTCACTCCCCCCTCTTTCCTTGCCTCATTTCCTATCCTTACCATGGCATCTAGAACATTGAGCTGCCGGTCTTGTTCATCTTTCAGCTAAGTTTCTGTAATAGCTATGACATCCCAATTCCATGTTCTTTAGCATGCCCTGAGTTCATCAGCCTTCATTCTGTAATATTTCGTGGGACCTGGACTCAATGTTGAGGGGTGTTGTACTGCTATCTTTGGTTACTGCCATGACACATAAGAGCAGAAACAGGCCATTTACCTCTTTGTACCTGTTCCCCCCTTTAATGAGACCACGGCTGATCCGATAATCCTCAACTTTAGTTTCACGACCTTTTTCATGATGTTTAGTTTTCTTACTGAGCAAACATCTGGCTATAGAGTCATAGAGGTCTACACAACAAAAGGCCTTTTGGCTAATTGCATCCTTGCAGGTCAAAAACAACCACCTAATCATCCTAATTTTATCTCAATCTTGAATGTCTTTAGCAACCCAGCCTTGGCATCACACCGTGGTAAAAATCTCTACTGATTCACTGCCCTCTGTGAGGATTTCCTCCTCATATTTATCTTAAATGGGAGATTGCTTCCACTGAGATTGTTTTCTCTGATTTTTGACTCTCCAACCAGAAGGCTGAATATCTCTGCGTCTACCACGTCAAGCCCACTGGTCTCATGTTTCGATAAGGTTTCCTCTGATTCTTCTAAACTCTAATCTTCTTAACCTCTCCTCAGAAGAAAATCTCTCTATACCCAGAATTAATCGTGTATGCATTCTCTAGACTTTCTACCAAGGGGACCAAGTTGGTAACTCAGTGGTTAGAACTGCTACCTCACAGAGCTAAGGACGCAGGTTTGATTCATGCCTCGGGCAACTGTGTGGAGTTTACACATTCTCCCTCTGTCTACTTGGGTTTCTTCTGGGTGCTCGTATTTCTTCCCACAGTCCAGAGATGTGCAGATTAGATGGATTGACCATGCTAAATTTTCCATTGTGCCCAGGGATGTGCAGGCGAGGTGCGTTAGCTATGGTAAATGCAGGATTACAGGTTGGGGAGGGTTTGGGGCTGGATAGGATGCTCTTTGGAGAATCAGCGTAGACTAGATGGGTTGATTGGCTTGCTTTCCCACTGTAGGGTTTTTATGAATCTATGAAAATGATTCCTGTTGGTAAAAACAAGATGTGGCTAGAGATGGTGATGGTATTGCTTAGGGAATTATCTGTAAAGGCTTTAATTTTGTATGTATGACTATGTCAGAAGTTGATTGACTAGTCTGTGGGAAAATTGTTAGTTGGAAGGACCTTTGCAGGAACAGCAGAGTTTGCCATTGTTGTTGTAGTGCATCATCCACACTGGCTGATCAATCTGATTTTATTCCTTTTTTAGGAGCTCATAGTAACTTGATACAACTGAGTGGCATGGGAGGTGCCATATTTCAGAATGAATCACATTGTTTTGCATTTTGAGTCACTCAGACAAGATCAGGTAAAGAATGCAGATTTCCTTCCATTCTTCCATATTGCTGGTGGTGGTTTCTATCACAGAAAGATTGGAAGACACATTGAATGTTTTCAAGAAACAGATGCATATAGTTCTTTAAGATAAAGAGAGCAAAGATCAAGTTAGTGTCTTCAGACGGCAGCGGAATAAGACTCCTGAGCTGAGGCTCATCTACTCTTGACTGTGTTTTCTTTCTTTCTTTACATTTTTCTCTCTTCCCCAATTTTGTTTCTCCTCTTTTCATTTACTGACCTCTTCTTTTGGGCTTGGATGGCATTGGCAGCAGCGAGAGATCTCAGCACAGACCTTGTGGTCATGATGAGTGAGCCCAGCACTGATCTTGTGTGGTGGTGAGTGAGCCCAGCGTGAACCCTGTGGCAGCGGTGAGTGTGAACCTTGTGGCGGTGGTGAGTGAGCCCACAGTGGACTTGAATGAGCCCTTACTTACTAGAATTTGGCAGCTGCTACATTAACAGAGGTGACGTTGGCAAAGTAGGCCCAGTGGCAAAAGGTGTTCCTTGAGGATTGGGGATTTTGCCATCGTTTAGGTCCAGCATTGGTGGCAGTGAAGCGGTGGTAGAAGGGCATCACAATGACATTGAGGTGGGCAAGCGATGCGACTCTGAGAATCTGCCCAGCTGCAAAAGATGGCACCTGAAGAGTCATGACATCAACATTGGTTGAACCTGGTGTCCATGACGGCAAGGTGGTGGAGGAGGTATGGCAGTGCAAGCATCGATGATGAGCTTACTCAGAACTGATGAACTCTCTTTAAGCTGTATCTTTCTATATTTTTTCTTATTCATATACTATTCAAAATGACACTGGATCATGGTGATGTTAGAAAAGCTTTTGACTGTATTTTACGTTTTTCCCACCAAAATGCATGTGACAATAAATAAAATCATTCAAGTCTGTGGGGTAAAGGTGGGAAAAGATTCCTGATTTGAACGATCAACCAAGATCATGTTGAATGGTTGAGCATACCTGAAGGGCTGAATGGTCGTCTTCTGCTCCTGTTTTCAATGATACATGATTCTCTAAAGGTCATTCATGAACCAGTTGGGCTTTTAATATAAGATTTCTTAGTTGAATTTAAATATCACCAACATACTGTGGTGGATATCGAACCCGTGTGCCCAAAGCATCAGCCTGAGCCTTATAGATTTTGGGTGACATTACTGCTATGGTAAAGAACTCTTCAAACGGGAAAATCTTTAGATATCCTCTAAGTTAAGGTTAATTTTCACTTTGTACTCTAATCATGCTGTAAAAACCAAGTAAAAATTATGCCATGTTGAAAGAATTTTTTTGCTGAATTTTTGCTAAATTGTAATTATTGCTGAACAACCTCTCTGGCCTGTGAAACTAACATTTAAATTTGGAAAATAATTCCAGATTTTTTTTTAGTGATGTCAATCTTAATTTTAGCTTAAATTCTATGTATGGTCAAATTTTCATTTTGCTTTAAAGGTATTTAATAGTGGATTTGTCTGAACATTTTATTTCCTGGTTTTCTGTATGTGGAAATTCTTCACTGTGGTTGGCTGCTTAACCTATTCATGGTCTCACTGTTGCTGCACAGCAACATTGACATCACAGTCATGTTAGCATTAGGAAAGGTAAAATCTGTATTACAGGGATCATTGAATTTTTGTGGGTCAGCTCCTTTGAGGTTAGTAACAAATGTTATCATTTGTTGAATGCACAATCAGGCCAATAAATGGTCTTTTATCTGCATTATGACATATGGGCTATTTGTAGTTTTACTCGATTGATGAAAATTGTTTGTTTATTTTGCCACTTCATTCAAATTAATAAAAGCTCATCAACATTTTTAAATGACGCACTGTTTCCTTAAAATATTTTTGTTTACAAATGAATGATAGGCCTAAGATTTCTAATCAATTAATTCAACATTTATACATGATGCCCATCTAGTGACCATCCTCTGGCTTTTAATGTCCCCACATGGATGTCTTCCCTTAATTGTTTTGTGTGTCAGACAGTAACTTTTTAAGTATAACTTGCCAAAACTGGTCTAATGTTGTTTTGGTTTTCAGTTAAATTAATGGCTACAAAAGGACTGTATAATGAAGTGATTGACCAAAACTGAGTTCTAGAAAATTGATTTACTGTGGTTACTTTATGATCAATCTGGACAATCAATATGAGAGTGTTGTGAGATCATTCGATATTTTATATTACGGTTCAATCTGATCCTAAAACTCTACATTCTGTCAAATTTAATATCTAGGTTTAAAGATTTGTTTAATAAGAGTATGTACAAAATATAGTTACTATAATAGGAGCTCCATAAAAGTATGAGTGAGATATGTTCGTTCATTTTAATTTGGTGGCTATCTGTAAATGCTGTAATGAGCTTCCTTTCTGCAGACTTTATGACAGGATGTGTTCTTGGTGTGAGACAACTTCTGTTTCATATGTTGGACGTGGTGATTTGTAACCCAGTTTAGGTCAACTGAAAACTGTTGTAAACAACTCTTTGACATAATTTTTAAGCCTACTCTCCTGGTAGGTAAAACTGTGCCAAATACAATTCCAAAGTGTTCATATCATCAAGTTCTTAACTTAAACAGAGCTGTTCTTAAGGCATTTTGTTTTGATATTACTTTAATGTACTATAATGTATTTGTGCACCAAAGACTGAGCTGATCTCCCTGTCAGGTTTATGCATTGGAGCTAGAGCTTTGCATTTTGGGTCAGCATCAAACACTTCTCATTTGGTTGCAGAATAAAACCCCCTGCATGCTGGCCTAATAATGTGTCTCAGGCAAACTGAACCACTTTGTGTTAAAACGGATATGACATTTCCATTTCTTACATCAGTCACCTTGTGGCTTTTTTCATGTTTAACGACAAAATTAGTGCTGATTAGTGCAGTTTTGTGCTGTCAGTTCACACTGCAAAGACCTGAACTGTGACCATAAAAATTTGTGTTTTTTTGGCACTTTGCATGTCCAATAGGCTTAGATGTTAAAGAGAGGAAAAGTCAGTTTAGATATGTGGTAAAACCCATCTTTTCATCAATTATTATTTTATTTGAAAGTTTAACTTCAAACTTAATTTTTTCAGGGGCTATATATATAGTAAAAACACTGTTACATGTGTTAATGGTGTATTTTGCTCTTGTATCTACCATTATGGACATAAAATTAATCTATGTGGATTAAATCAATGATTTATCAATTAATAAATTACAGAATCTGCTAAAATATTCTGGATGGTTCACTTGAGGAGGACTCAGTTTGTATAAATTGTTCTTAAGTTTTCTGTAATTTACGTGTTTAAGCTTCAGATATGTATTGTATGCATTGTGCTTTCCTGTCATTTTTCAGATTCATAAATGCTGTTTCTGAGGAGAGGTTTTGTCATGATCTTACTAGAGAGAGCTTTGACGAAAAAAAATCGCTTTATCATTGATAATTCATATTCAATCCAATTGCTCCTTAGGTTTCTACATGCACAAGAATGGTACCAAATGATATTTGACACTAATCCACAAAAGGAGATTAAAACAAAACTAGACCAAAGAGAAAAGTTTTAAGGAGTAACTTATTGGAAAGTTGAGAGAGAAACACCAAGATGAGGGGAGCTTTGAGGAGAGAATTTTGCAGTTAAGGCAGCTAAAAGCAGCGTCACCATCATTAGCGAAGAAAAGGAGATTTGTGAATACTGATGAGAATTTTAAAATTGAAGCATTGTTAGACAATATCCATTGTGTGGGTCAGCAAACCTAGAGCTAATAGGTTAATAGAATTTTGTGCAAGCTGGGAGACTGCCATCACTGTTTTGATTGAGTTCAAGTATCTGTTTGGTGGAAATTTTAGTACCTGCAAGGGGAACATTGGAATAATCAAACCTAGAAGTAGCACAGGCATGAAGGAGTGTTTTTTCAGACAAGCTGAGGCAAGGGCGGAGTTGAGCAATTTAACAGGGATGGAAATAGGGAGTCTTGATGACATATGGTCAGATACCTTTCATGATGTTAAATGCAAAATCAATGTTGCAAATGGTCTCTTTCAGCCAATTTTCATTATTGTAATAGTGCCTCACATTGTACAATCTTATGTATGGGCCAGTTGGCCCTTTCAACCGACATTGGCAATCATTACATTATAAGCAAATTGTTTTTTGTCTCAATGCCATTTTCCTTTCTGTACCCACAATCCTTGTCCTATGGAAAGAAACCTCCAAATGTTGACTTTCTCATTATTCAGTATGTCCGAGAAGTGGGAGGTTTTATTGAGTAAACTAAATCAGATTCATTTTTTTATCAGTTCATGCGGTATGAGCATCGTTGACATCACTAGTTGAATTTGAGAAGGTAACAGTGAACTATTGTGTTGTGAACCTCTGTAATCCACACGGTGTAGGTACTCCCGGAGTGCTGTTAGAAAGGGAGTTTGAGAATTTTAGCTTAGTAGCAGTGAAGGAATGACAATCTGGTTAAAGCCCAAGGAGGTGTGTGACTTCAAGGCAAAAATGCAGGTTTCGGTGATGGTGATAATGTTCCTTTGCATCAGCTGCTCTTTTACTTCTCAGTGGTAGAGGTTATTGGTGGAGACTGAATCTTATAGAATTGCTGCAGTGCATCTTGTGGGATGCCATCATGTAGAGGGTTTAAGATAGTGAATGCAATTCTGATCAAGCAGTCTGCATTGTCCTGAACGCTATTGAATTTCTCCAGTATAGTTGGAGTAGTACTCTTTCAGGCAAATGACTCAACCAATTTGATTTATCCCACCAAATAACAAGAAATGGCTGAATAAAATGGATATTGTAAATATTGCTGACTCTGGCAACATCTGAGCAATAGAACTGATATATTTTGCTCCAAAACTAGCCAGACCCTGAGCCAGGCTATACCAGTGTAGGTACAGATGTGCAAAATTAACTGGTAACTTCAAAAATCAGCACAAGTCCTTTCTGGTCAATTACAGCCCACTTTGATCAAGAGTCACTTGATGGAAGGCGTTGCTGACAGTGCTGTCAAGTGGCACTTACAGAGCAAAATCCGGTTCACTAATGTTTAGTTTGGGTTCTTCCAAGACCACTCACTCTTAACCTCATTACAATCCTAGTCCAAGCAGTGACAAAACAGAGATACTGGAAGTGAGGGTTAATAACTGCCCTTGATATCAAGGCACTTAAGTAATTGATGCATCTGTTAAACATGGTTGGGCCTAGGTTACTTGCCTGAGGAACTATTGCAGTAATCTCCTGAAAATGAGATGATTGACCTTTAAACCTTTCCAAATATCTTCCTTTTTGGAAAGTATGACTTCAACCAGTGAATAATGAATTGCCAAAATTATTTTGAATTAAATAAGGAACAGGATCAAGCAGTTCAGCCCATCATGTCTGCTCTGCCATAATTGAGAGCGTAGCTGGTGTGATAATTCTTAACTTCACTTGCCTGCATTATCCACGTAACCTTTGATTCCCTTTGTGATTCTCCAATGAGATAAGAAATTTCTCCTCATCTTTGTCTTAAAAGGGAAACCCCTTATTCTGAGATTATGCATTTTGGCCGTATTTCAGAATTTTTTTGTTTTGGCCGTTCATTATTATTTTTATTGAAATTAGTTAACATCAAACGAAGGCTTCAGATCAGGCCTCTCAAAATGTCATGTGGTATTTTCTTACACGGAAATGAAAGGTGACTTGTGGTGCAAGAATGGATTTAATGTCTGCCTTCTGCAGTGAATCTATTAGTATTGCATCGTGGCTCTCAGACAGTTAAAAGGCTGAATATGGATGTGTGACAGCGATTGGTTTCCAGTATTTTGTACTGCAGAGTCAGGAAAGGAAATGAATAGAGGAAACCTGGAAGATCATTGAATACTTGCAGTGCAAATGAAATAAATTGATTTTTATCACAAATCACAATATAGTACTATTTCAATGAATTCAACAAACACAGCTTTCATTTTTGTACTAAATTTAATGTGATAATAGTTCATAGGATTTGTTACCAAACAAAATTAGCCATCAAACCACATGAAGATATTGGGACAGGGGCCCAACAGGTATGATCATAGAATCATATCATAGAATCCCTACAGGTCCACACTAACCCTCTGAACAGCGACCTATCCCCCCACCCTCCCCTTGTCCCCTGCATTTCCCATAGCTAATCCTCCCAGCCTGCACATCCCTAGACACTTTGGGCAATTTAGCATGACAAATCCACTTACCTGCGTATCTTTGGACTGTGGAAGGAAACCTAGGCAGAAACAGCAAGAATGTGTTTGATGTGTGCTTTGAAAGATATTTCATCTGAAAGTATTTTTCTGCACTTAATAGAAAATCTATGGCAATTGCATAATCATTCCATTATTTATGATTGTGTCCTCTGTTTTGTAGCTGCATTGAAATAAATACATTTTGTTTTGAAACTCCATTTTTAATCTTCCCCATACTTGTCCAGGAAATGCTAACTAATGGTGGGAGAGAAAACTGCTGTCGGGACACTTCAGCATAGTCTGAACTTAAACCTAAGCACCAAAGATAAA
The DNA here is from genome assembly GCF_030684315.1 of Stegostoma tigrinum. Lineage (NCBI taxonomy): Eukaryota > Metazoa > Chordata > Chondrichthyes > Orectolobiformes > Stegostomatidae > Stegostoma > Stegostoma tigrinum. Next base: position 72,555,716 of record NC_081358.1, on the reverse strand, counting down.
AGAATAGGTCCATCAGCCAGTACTTAACACAGTGATCATTAAGGCATTATGATAATGCTTATAAAAAATAGGCACAGTCAGTGCAGCAGGGTGTTAAAAGGCATTGTTATTCAGTGCAGAATTGCATTCTTGGAAATCAATTCTTTGGATCTGCTTTTGCGCAAATTTGTTTTTGTACACTGTGCTTAAACAATGTGGGTCCTTAATTTCTTTGTTTTATTCATTGAAAAATAATGTGACAGGTGTGGAGCATTGTCATAAGATCCATAGAATGGTTATATTACAAGACAGTCTTCTGCAGGAGTAAATCAGTTTTTTCACACATTCTCCTCTTTTTTTGTAGCTCTGTAAGTATTTTCTGTTCAGATAATTGCCTAATTCTCGTTTGAAAGTGACGATTGAAGCTGTCTCCATTACACACTCCAGAGGTGAATTCTAAATCCTAAACACCCACAGTGTAATTATTTGCGTTCCACTTGCTGCCTTTGTTTCTTTTGCCAATCAACTTAAATAGTGGGGTTTCTTTTTGGGTTTTACAATCCTTTAACAGGCAGGACAGTTTCTCCTTATCTGCTCTGCCCAGACCTCTCATTATTTTGAGCACCTTTATCAAATTTGCTCTTAACCTTCCCTTCACCAACGAGAACAGCCTCAGCTCCTGCAATACCTCCATGCACCTGAAGCTCCTCATGCCTCAAATTATTCTCATGAATCCTTTCTGCACTATCTCTGATTATTTCACATCCTTTCTACTCATCATCTCAGCCTGAAATGGCCTACTCTATAACTTGAGATTGTGACCACTGGAACCCCTACTCAAAGGAAGCATTATCCCCATATCCACTTGTTCAGCCCTGTCAGAATTTTGTACGTTTAATGAGATCCACTCTCAGATTCTAGCGATTAGAGACCTGGTTCAACCCCAGTCTCTCCTCATAAGGAAAACCTGACATCCTGGGAATCAGTTTGGTGAACTTTGGTTATATTTCCTCTGCGCAAAGTATATCTTCTCTTCAACAAGGAGACCAGAGCCACACACAATACTCCAGATGTCGTCTCACCAAGGCGCTGTACAGACTTTCTTGTTCCTGTATTTCGATCTTCATGCAGTGAAGATCATCATACCATTTGACTTTCTTGCTGCACCTGCATGTTCCCTTTCAAAGACTGGTGTACAAGTATCCTTTTATCACAATTTTCATAATGAACTCCAGCATTTCCCTCCTCCTGATTTTAGGCTAACCCACCTGTTTTTCCTAATTTCTCCCTCACTCCTTCCTGACAGGATTACATTTATCACCTTCCAGTCTGCCGAGACTATTCTAAAAGCTACAGATGTTTGGTAAATGTCACCTAGCACGTCCACTATTTCCATGGCTATATCCTTCTGTGCCTTGGAATGTAGTTATCAGTCCCTTGAAAATTTTCAGCTTTCCATCCCATTAATTTTTCTAGCACTTTTTTTTTAACTTAACACTAATTTCTTTCACTTCGTCCGCCTCAATAAACGCTTGCTTCCTGGGCAGTTTTGTGGAAAGCATTTATGTTTTCTTTTGTGAACTCAGAACAAAAGTAGTTGTTTAATTGTTCTGCCATTTCCTTGTCCTCCATTATCAATTATCCTAATTCAGACACTAGGGGACCCATATTTGACAGCCTCATTTACGTTCCAGGCTCAACCATGGTTAACGAGACATTAGGATAGAATTAGGTCAAAAGAGGTGTCATGTAAAATAGCAAGCCTGAGGCCTTGGAACAGTTTAGAATTCAGGAGGACGCCAAGAGGTTGATCAAGAGGGGAAAAATGGAGTATGAAAGCAAGATTCTTTTGCCCAAAAGGAATGTTTAACTGCTGCAATGTACGGATTCGTTCATTAAACATTAACCTTTACCTGTCCACTGTCATGCCTTTTAATGAAGTTACCCAGTTTATTGCACCCAACACACTCCTCATACCCTTTGCTTAGGTTGAAGACCTTAGTTCTGGATTGGGCTATTTCACTTTCTATCCCAACAAAGAAGTCTGTCACCTTAATGGTTACTTTTCCCAAAACAACCTCTCGCAATAAAAGTATTAATTAATCTGTTTTCGTTGCTCAAAATCAGATCTCAGAAAGCCTTCTACCAAGATAACAAGCTGTAGAGCTAGATGAACACAGCAGGCCAAGCAGCATCATAGGAGCAGGAAGGCTGATGTTTCGGGCCTGATAAAGGACCCAAAACGTCAACCTTCCTGCTCCTATGATGCTGCTTGGCCTGCTGTGTTCATCCAGTTCCACACCTTGGCATCTCGGATTCTCCAGCATCTGCAGTTCCTATTATCTCTGATACAATTTTAAGCCTTCTCCCAAGTTGTCTTCTCAACATACCGGTCTTACAAAAAAGTCTTGTACACACTCCAGTACAATATTATCCACCATAATATTGTTACTAATGAGGTTTGTCCATTCTACATGTAGATTAACATTACCCATAGTTATTGTATCACCTTTGTTGCATCCATCTCTAATTTCCTGTTGAATGCCATATCCTACCTCACCATTGCTGTTTGGAGGCCTACAGAGAATTCCCATGAATGCTTTGCATCCCTTCTCATTTCTTAGCTCTGCCCAAACTGATTCCAGATCTGGTTCTCTTGCGCCCATATCCTTTCTCACTATTGCACTGAGTTTGTCATTTACTAATAATGCCAGCACATTTTCTACTTTACCATTCCGTCTTAAAATTGAATGCTCCTGGATGTTCAGTTTTCTAGCCCTAGTCAGCCTATAGTCATGTCTTCATAGTCACAATAATGTTGTATCCCATACAATTCGTTATCTTCTGAATTTGTCTAGTTTATAGCAAATGTTCCATGAATTCATAACATTATTCTGTAACAGTATTACCCACTTGTCAATTTTGATTCATATTAACCCGGGCCAGTTCCATTCCCACCCTGTTGGACCTGCTCTAATTTAATGGTTTTCATCCAAGATTACTCTTTGTCCTTCGTCATAAGTATTCCAAATGATCTGATCACTGTCCCTAAATCCTCCCCTTCTGACTCATAACTCCCTAGAATCAAATCCAGCACTGCCTCCTTTCTCATTACACTGCAAATATATGGCTGAAGAAAATTTTCCTGAATACGCTGGATGTATTCTCGTCTCTTTTACAAACCGAGCTGATGGTCCATACTGGACAAGTCAAATTCTAGCGTGAAACCTGGCTTGATAGATTATAGTGCAGTTTGGTGATCATGGTGGCTGAACACATTTACATGAGGTTGCTGTTGTACTTTTAACACAAGTTTTTAAAATGTTTCTTTTTACATAAGAAGCAAAAACAAAGCTGTATATAGGACAATTTGGAAATGTCTTCTGAAAAATTGAATAAATAAAGATTCAGTTAATTTTCCCAGTAATGTTATTTACAGATACTCAGCCCCTGTGAAGTGTTGCTTATATATTCACTTTAAAATTTCATGCTCAACTGACTAGATTGGAAGCATTTCCATTTGGCAACATTCTGCGCGTTCACCAGATAGGATTTTTTCTGTTACTGACGTTACCGAAGAGTCAGAGCCATGCTAACTCACTGACCTTGCATTGACTTTAACTAGTTTGAGGCTTCTAAAATGGCTGAAAACTTCCTTCCAGTCTTGTTGGCTTAAAAGGTACCAAAAACTAAACTGCAGTTCACCATGGAAGAACCTGCTTGTGGCCCCTGGCCACCTGCCTTTACTGTGGCTTGTAAAAATCCCCTTTGGTCAAAGGTTTGAACATTCAGACTTCCTAGTTAGCCTGCTAGTAATTCAATTCAAATTATCTGTATTTTGGGGAAGTTTAGTTTGAACTCCCTCTTCAAAAAAGAGTTTCTAATCCTTACAGGACGGATGACCAAAATCCCATTCACCTCCACTTCAGAATTCAAGCTCCAAAATAAAAACAAATACGTTATAATTTTTTGTCAAACCTTCTCCATTCTTTATGAATAATAAAGGTAGCATTTTAGAATCAGAGAATCCCTTCACTGTGGTCTCTTGTGAAAGATGATGGTTTGAACTGTAGTGGTCAATTCTATATTAAGAGTCACCTTGGGCGGCCAGGAGCCTCACTCTGGTATGCCAGTGTCTGCTGCAGTGAATAGTGGCCTGATAAGCTGAAGAAATCCATGCCCTCTTTTCTCTGGGCCATCTATTTGGTCACCTGAGCTTTCTGTTTCTGCTTACCTCTTCTAATGCCGGTATATGGATGTAAAAGCCATTCGCAACTGTCTTGTATATTTCGCTTGCAGCTGCTCTTGTAGAAGATGTGTAGAAACTCAGGAGGTCCTAATCCAGTGGCCAGCTTTCAATGGAAGAGATCTTTGGTATACAGCTATCCTATATCCAATTATTGTAAAAAAGCCAGCCCAGATAGCATTGTCGAGCAATTATTGTGTACTGATGCAATTAGCGTGCTCCTGGACCTCTGAGTTTCTGAACTTGTTCTAGCAAGATATGCAGAGGATGTTTCTGGCACTCAGAGGTGAACAGTACTCAGCCTTTTCTCCTGACTTGTAGGCGTTGTTATGGTGGCAACATTGTGGAGGATTACGTTGAGAATGCAAGTATGGTAGACTTTGTAGTCTGGTGTTGCCCTTTGTGTTGCTATTGTTTCACACTCTTTCTTATTATGGATATTATGGCTGCAGCTTTTCTCTGTTGATTTCAGTATTGTGTGCCTGATTGCTTATCATGGTGTCTAGATATGTAAAGCTAAAAATAACCAATGGTGCAGAGTATATTGTGATTGAACATGGTAATGTTCTGGATCATGACAAGGCATAAGAGAGTCTGGCTATTTGCTGCTGAAGGTGTTTTCAGTACACAGTACTAAAGTGGCTTTCAGGCATTGCATGGCTGGTAATAGTACAGTATCAAAATTCTTAATTCTGTTATACTTTTGTTGTTCATTACATTTAAGAATTCTAATGAATGGGTAACAAACTGGATCGTGAATTCTTATTCCTGTGGCAGCTCGAGTATCTGATGGAAATAATGGGGCCTGTAGGAGTTTCCTATGATGAGATGGTCTATGCACTTGCTTGCAGGAATTTAGAATTCCTCTTTGTTAAACATTAATTTGTAGCCTTAAATGCAAAACCAGTACAGTTTTTAATTGTATTCGATCTAATACAAATGGAAACTTTACAATTTGAAAATAATCACATAGAGTTATGATCTTGGAGTATGTTTATTTTGGGGCTGTACTTTTGAATGGAAACTATTAAGTGTGTTACATTTGTTTGACTATATAGTTAACACCTAAATTTGAAAATGAACGTGACACTATGCACTTTCTTTTCACAGTTCGTGATGAGGTATGTAAGTGATAATAGTAGTTATATTTTTGACCACACTGGTGCTAAAGTGGAAATATTTGATGGGTGAGAAGATAAAATATTTGTGTCTATCAGACTGAAAGCGTGAATAACTTTTGCAGATAGCATGACAAAATTATGTAAAAAAGTTCTCGATGTTTGTAGATGCAAAATTGTATCAGTGCCTATATCTGACCTTTCTGCATTACTTTTAATATTCTTTGTGGTTACAAGTGACGTGATTAATCTTGAAAGCAGGCCACAACAGGTCTTAAATTGGAGTTAAATTTGCACATTTCGATTTCCATTCAAAGTTTCAGTGTAGAAAATTTAGCTAAAGCCACATTTTTATTGCTTTGTATTTTGCAATTAATATTTCAGTATACTAGTTGATAGAAAACATATAATATCATAGAAACTTTTTTGTCCCAACTTATAAATTCTGCTAAATAGTTAGTGTGATACAGGGTAGAAATCAATAAAGCAAGCAGCCCAATGGCTCAACGGTTAGCACTGCTGCCTCACAGTGCCAGGGAGTTGGGTTTGATTCCAGCCTCGTGGAGTTTGCACATTCTGCCCATGTTTGATTGGGTTTCTGCCGAGTGTACCAGTTTCCTCCCACAGTCCAAAAATGTGCAGATTGGCCTTCTTCTACACTATAGGAAGTTCTGTAATTCTGTGATAAAGTGATGTATATAATTCACCAAAATGTTTGCAGCTGGCCATAATTTTTTTTTCTAAACTCTGTCATCTTCCATCATTTATTGACTTCTTATTTATGGACAGAGGGGAAAGATTAGAAATGTGCCAGTGTGACCATGACCATGCTCCTTGAATGCTCGTCACTTGAGGATCTTACGTTTTAAATTACTGTAAGGGTCTGTGTCTTCAGTTGTCTGAGCCTTAAAACTTGTAATTCTCTTCTTAAACTTCTCCACCTCTTTTTGCTTACTTCAGATGCTTCTTGGAAGCTGATTATTTCATCAAACCTCTGGACATCTATCCTAATGTCTTGTTATATGCCTTCCTGTCAAGTAGTGTAGTGGATAGCAAAGAAGGTGACCTCAGAGTACAATGGGACCTCAAACAGATGGGCAAATGGGCCGAGGAGTGGCAGATGGAGTTTAATTTAGATAAATGTGAAAAATTTTAGAAAAATTGGAAAGGCAAATCAGGGCTAGACTTATATATTTAATGGTAAGGTCCTGGAGAGTGTAGCTGAACAAAGAGACCTTAGAGTGCAGGTTCATTGTTCCTTAAAAGTGAAGCCTTTAGACAGATCGTGAAAAAGGCATTTGGTATGCTTGCCTTTATTGGTCAGTGCTTTGAGTATAGGAGTTGGGAGTCATGATGTGGCTGTAAAGTACAATGGTTAGGTAATTTTTGGAATACTCCATGCTGTTGTGTTCTCCCTGCTATAGGAATGATGTCACGAAAATTGAAAGAGTTGAAAAAAGATTTTCAAGGATGTTGCTTGCGTTAGAGGGTTTGAGCTAAAGGGAGAGGCTGTATAGGCTGGGACTGTTTTCCCTGGAGACTGAGGAGTGACCTTATAGTGGTTTAGAAAATCATGAGGGGTGTGGATAGGGTGAATAGCCAAGGTTTTTACCTCGTGGAGGGTGAGTCCCAAACTAGACAGCATACAAAGTGAGAGGGGAAATATTTAAAAGGGACCTAAGGGGCAATGTTTTCATGCAGAGGGTGGTACATGTATGGAACGAACTACCAGAGCAAATGATGGTAGCTGGTACAATTAGTGTTCAGAAGGCATCTGGATGGGTATACGAATAGGAAGGGTTTAGAGGGATATGGGCCAAATCCTGGCAAAAAGTCTAGATTAATTAGGATACCTAGTTGGCATGGACGAGTTAGACCAAAGGGTATGCCTCTTTCCAGGTTGTACAATACTCTGACTCTATGACCCTACAGGAGGGTTTCTTGACACAGTATATAAACAGTCCAACCAATGAAGGAGTTATATTGGACCTGGTTATGGGATATGAGCCCACTTAGTTGAATGAACTTTCAGTGGGGGAACATTTTAGGAATAGTGACCATAAAACTGTGAATTTTAAAATGCTAGATAATAAAGTGTGAAGCTGGATGAACACAGCAGGCCAAGCAGCATCTCAGGAGCACAAAAGCTGACGTTTCGGGCCTAGACCCTTCATCTGATGAATGGTCTAGGCCCGAAACATCAGTTTTTGTGCTCCTGAGATGCTGCTTGGCCTGCTGTGTTCATCCAGCTTCACACTTTATTATCTTGGATTCTCCAGCATCTGCAGTTCCCATTATCACTGATTCAATTTTAAAATGCTTATGGGTAGAGATAACAGCAGTCCTTGGTGAAGGTGTCAATTTGGGGAAAGGTGATCCACAACAACATTAAGCAGGAACTGGAGAATCTTGGTTGGAAGCACCTGTTTGAGGAAAAATCCACATCGGACATGTGGGAGTATTTCAAACGGCAGTTAATAAGAGCTCAGGAGTGGCACATTCTTGTGAGAATGAAGGATAGGTATGGCAAGTTATATGGATCCTGGATGACCAAGGATGTTATGACCTTGGCCAAAAAGAGAAAGGAAGCATTTGTAAATTCTAAGAGGATGGGAACTGGCAAAGCCCTTGAAGTATATAAGGGAAGAAGGAATGACTTAATCAAGGTATTAGAAGGGCTAAAAGGGGATATGAAAAATCATTAGTAAACAGAATTAAGGTGTATCCCAAGGCTTTCTATACATAGGAAAGGGTTGGCCCACTCACGGACAAAGGAGGAAATCTATATATGGAACCAGAAGAGATAGGTGAGGCCTTAGATGAATTCTTTGTGTCAGTATTCACCAAAGAGAACAAATTGGTGGAGGATGATGTCACGGAATGGAATGTCAAATTTCTATGCTAAATTACTGTTAACAAGGAAGAAGTGTTGAGCATCTTAAAAAGTATTAAGATGGATAGGTCCCTGGGTCCTGATGGGATCTATCCCAGAATAGGCTAGAGAACAAATTGCTAGAACAATGACAGACATCTTTCGTTTGGAGGGCCGAAAAACCTGTTCCTATACTGTATCACAGCTTTTGTGCTCCTGAGATGCTGCTTGGCCTGCTGTGTTCATCCAGCCTCACATTTTATTATCTTGGAATTCTGCAGCATCTGCAGTTCCCATTATCTCTCTCCTATACTGTATTGTTCTTTGTTCTTTGTTTTTTTGTTCAGTAGAAGTGCATATGTACTTGAAACCCCCATCATGGTGATAGTAATTATTAACTACTTAATTCTCTGCCTATAACCCTGCAATGCCTCAGAAGACTCCAATATCTGGGACTATATATGCTGCTATTAACTTAGGTAGAGCCAAGCTGGGCTTGATTTCTGAAACTATGGCAGACTTGAGCAGATAGTGGGGGATATCCTTTAGAGAAAATCAGCAGAGCTGAGGCTTCCCAATGCTATTTTGTTTTCAGAAGACTGCCTACAGGGTGGCCTGCAAGGCTCCCTCTTAATGAGCACATTCTACTGTCTAGTATTCATCTCTGCTCTGGTGCTCAATTCATCTTGGTATGCTTCCTTATGGTCTGCAATCCTAGTTATTTCAGTCATTCAGCTGGGTGGGAAAATGAACTATGAGGAGGATATAGAGATGCTTCATTGTGATTTGGACAAGTTGAGTGAGTGGACAAATGCATGGCAGAAGATGTATAATGTGATGAATGTGAGTTTAACCAATTTGGTAGCAAAAACAGGAAGGCAGATTATATTCTCAGTGGCCTTAGATTGGAAAATGGGGAGGTCCAATGAGGCCTGGGTGCCCTTCTACACTAGTCACTGAAAATAAGCCTGCAGATGAAGAAGGCAAATGCTATGTTGGCTATCAGAATGAGTGAATTTGAATATAAGAGCAGGAAAGTCCTGCTGCGATTGTACAGGACCATGGAGTATTGTGTACAATTTTCATGTCCTTATTTGATAAAAGGTGTTCTGTCTATGGAAGATGTGCAATGAAAGTGTACAAAATTGATTCCTGGGATGGTAGCACTGATGTATGAAGAGAACCTGGATCAGTTAGGACTCTGTTGACAGGAGTTCTGGAGTATGACAGTGAAATCGCTTTAAAAAAATCTGTAAAATTTTAACTTGACTAGTTGGGATAAGCCCAAGAAAGATGTTCCTAATGACTGGGGAGTCCAGAACAAGGGGCCACTGCTTAAGAATACAGTGTAGGCCACTTAGAATTGAACTGAGTGAAGATTGCTTCATCCTATATGTGGTGAGTGTGTGGACTTCTCTGCCACAGTAAGTGATCGAGGTGCCAATACTGAATGTTTTCAAGAAGCCCTTAGGTATAGTTCTTCTGGCTAAAGAGTATGGGGAGAAACTGGGAACAGGGTGCTGAATTGGATGATCAGCCATGATCATATTGAATGCTGAAGCAGGCTTGAAGGGCTGAATGACCTACCTCTCTCGTTTTCTCTTTTGTTCCATTTTCTGTGGAAATGGCCAGTTAAAGGAAGGGATCCACTTCACTAGCTAGCTCTGTCTTCCAGGGATTATAAACCTGTTTGGACAAAGAGAGCATGATAAGACTCTACTGTCCTCTAGTTAATAGAAACTGCATGTATTAGTTGTAACAGGTCCTCAGCAGTTCTGAGTCTTTCTGTGAGATCAGTAAGTGCTCTGGAAACTCTCCTCTTATGTTCAATGTAGCATTGTGCCCTGAAGCACCTTAGCTAGTATGTTTGCTGGAGGTGAACACTCATGGGTCAGTGTTGAATATTGGGTTTGTAGTCAGATTCCCGAAGCTTACAGATCATTGAATGTGTTCCCATGTTAGCTTCAACTTCAGCAGACCACATTGCTTTTGACTGCCTCAGCTATGTCTGTTTTGGCTGTTTTATCTGAGTGGGTGTTCTTTCCCTGCCAGTCTCCTGGAAGAGGACTTATTTTCTTCACAGCTCTGGGAGGACTTCTGGGTCTGCATTAGAATTGAGGAGCTGATTTTCCCTGGGTTCCAGGTGTCTGAATCTCCTGAAACATCAGCGAATTCTCATTTTCTCTACTCTTCCAGTCTGAAGTAACAGCACTCAGATGGCAGCTACAGTCATGACTGCTGCGGTCAGTTTCAATTGTGAACGTTAGTTGGTGGTGTGAAGTCTTTTGTTTAGTCTTCCTTTAGGGGAGCCTCTTTTTAGTAACATGACAAATTTAGCAATTTATTCTGAGGATATTGTAATAAGATGCTACTGTGTCTCTGTAGTGTATTCATGAGAATTCCTCTCTACAGTCAAACACTCTGATTGATTTTATACAATTATTTTCCTTCTTTCAAAACAAAATTGAGTGTGATTCCAGATTCACATTCATTGGTCTGGTGAACATTGCTCTTGACAACTTAGGTTTTCTTTCTGCAGCTTGAAAAAGTAGTATAACTACTGGAATCTATAGGATAAGTGATTCGTTATCTATTCCTTTCTTATTAATTTACAGGTAAGTGTTGGTCAGCTCACTGCAAAGTTCCTTGAATGCTTAATAGGGTCATTGAAGAGTCTACTTGAGCAATTCAATGAGGATTGGTTCAATCTGAGAAACAGTTCCTGGATTCCTGTATTCCTTCACTATTGCACTGAAGTGTCAGTCTAGTTTTTGTTCTAGACTCTTTGCAGTGAGATTTGAACACAACCTTCTCACTTAATGGTAAAGTTTCGATGAGCAGAGTTGAGCATATTCTCCTAGCAACATTCGGCAGAGTCTTCTGCACTCTCTGGTGATGATCTTGAAGGCCGGAGTGGCATGTGTTTAGGTGGATTGGGGACATATCTAAATTGTGCTGCATTTCAAGATGGTAAGTTAAATGATCAATACTAAAATTATGAAATCCATATCAACTCTGATCTTGATCCCCAGATTTTAACACTTTTTTAGAATATCAGATTATTTATTTTCTTTGTTTGAGGTGCATGCATCACTTTCTTCCACCAGTTGCTATCCATTTCCAGTTTTCTTAATATGCTGGATAGTCATCTGCTTCTCTCTTGGGGAAAAATGATCCAGCTTGAAAAGATGACTTTTCTTTTCCAAGTATTCTGTCTGAACGGTTGTGTACTTGCAGCTTTTTTTTAGAATTTTGTTTCTGTTTTCCTATATCTATGTTCATACCGAGTTGAAAGATAGCGCCTTTTAGAAATACAGCTATTATCAAGAAAACACAATGGAGCTCCTTCCTGGATATAACAGCAGTGACTTGGGCTTAGGTTTACAACAACCACCAGATTAGTGATGTCTCTGCAAGCACCAGGAATTGGGTCTCTCGAATTGTGCTTAATGTCTCTTGGTACAGCCTGCGAATTTTCTCACATTGCCCCCATATTGATATGTTTTTTTCAGGAGCTTTAGAGGATAAATTGCACGATGTCCTGTTGGAACTTGGACTTCCAGCTTTAGAATAACTCAATACATTGTGAATATATTTAATTTTTTTTAGCTCGACATTTTGATTAATGGTTTCAAGTACAAGTAAAAGTTAAATGAGAGGCGGTATCTAATATATGTCTGATAATCTTATTTTTGCACCATATCCAGAAAATGATTTTTTTTATTTTTGCTGGCAGATAATATATAGAAAAATCCTTTTTATTAAACGATAAAATGTGCACTCATGAGACAAGACTGAAGGACAGAATTGGTAATTGTGCTAATTTTTTGAATGGTTCTTAAAATATGAAAAATAATACAAGTCTCCTATTGAAATTCAGTCACGCCTGACGTTGTTTTACGTTGTTTTATTTGACATTATTTGCTAAACTTCTGAATTAGCTGTTCCTAAGTTCATAAAGAGAACTGACCAAGTTGATTCGCATAAATTATACAGTTTGTCAAAAATATTCACGGACAAAAGCAGGCACAAGATAGAAACAAACAGCAAAGAATGTGGTTATCAGAATTTTATGCTCAGAGGAAAGACTAAGGAACTAGAGCCTAATTTCTTAGAGAATAAACTTTGACGTGATATCATGATTTTTTTCAAAATGAATTATTACCTTGACTCAACTGAGTGAAACAAGTTGTTCAGTTCAAGTGCCCCCATGTTTAAATATTAGAAAATCAAGAATGGGGAGCAGATTCAAGCAAAGTGTTGATACAAAAGAAACAAGAGATTTACGAAGTAAGATACCAGGAAATTGCAGGAATACAACTACCAATGTTGTATGAAGAATACTCATCATGAAAATCATACAAATCTTTATCCAAGATAATGAAATGTGAGGCTGGATGAACACAGCAGGCCCAGCAGCATCTCAGGAGCACAAAAGCTGACGTTTCAGGCCTAGACCCTTAATCAGAGAGGGGGATGGGGAGAGGGAACTGGAATAAATAGGGAGAGAGGGGGAGGCGGACCGAAGATGGAGAGAAAAGAAGATAGGTGGAGAGGAGAGTATAGGTGGGGAGGTAGGGAGGGGATAGGTCAGTCCAGGGAAGATGGACAGGTCAAAGAGGTGGGATGAGGTTAGTAGGTAGGAGATGGAGGTGCGGCTTGGGGTGGGGGGAAGGGATGGGTGAGAGGAAGAACAGGTTAGGGAGGCAGAGACAGGTTGGATTGGTTTTGGGATGCAGTGGGTGGAGGGGAAGAGCTGGGCTGGTTGTGTGGTGCAGTGCGGGGAGGGGACGAACTGGGCTGGTTTTGGGATGCGGTGGGGGAAGGGGAGATTTTGAAGCTGGTGAAGTCCACATTGATACCATTGGGCTGCAGGGTTCCCAAGAAGAATATGAGTTGCTGTTCCTGCAACCTTCGGGTGGCATCATTGTGGCACTGCAGGAGGCCCATGATGGACATGTCATCTAAAGAATGGGAGGGGGAGTGGAAATGGTTTGCGACTGGGAGGTGCAGTTGTTTATTGCGAACCGAGCGGAGGTGTTCTGCAAAACGGTCCCCAAGCCTCTGCTTGGTTTCCCCAATGTAGAGGAAGCCACACCGGGTACAGTGGATGCAGTATACCACATTGGCAGATGTGCAGGTGAACCTCTGCTTAATGTGGAAAGTCATCTTGGGGCCTGGGATAGGGGTGAGGGAGGAGGTGTGGGGACAAGTGTAGCATTTCCTGCAGTTGCAGGGGAAGGTGGCAGGTGTGGTGGGGTTGTAGGGCAGTGTGGAGCGAACAAGGGAGTCATGGAGAGAGTGGTCTCTCCGGAAAGCAGACAGGGATGGGGATGGAAAAATGTCTTGGGTGGTGGGGTTGGATTGTAGATGGCGGAAGTGTTGGAGGATGATGCGTTGTATCCGGAGGTTGGTGGGGTGGTGTGTGAGAATGAGGGGGATCCTCTTTGGGCGGTTGTGGCGGGGGCGGGGTGTGAGGGATGTTTTGCGGGAAATGCGGGAAACGCGGTCAAGGGCGTTCTCGACCACTGTGGGGGGAAAGTACCACTGTACCCGGTGTGGCTTCCTCTACATTGGGGAAACCAAGCGGAGGCTTGGGGACCGCTTTGCAGAACACCTCCGCTCGGTTCGCAATAAACAATTGCACCTCCCAGTCGCAAACCATTTCCACTCCCCCTCCCATTCTTTAGATGACATATCCACCATGGGCCTCCTGCAGTGCCACAATGATGCCACCTGAAGGTTGCAGGAACAGCAACTCATATTCTGCTTTTGAACCCTGCAGCCCAATGGTATCAATGTGGACTTCACCAGCTTCAAAATCTCCCCTTCCCCCACCGCATCCCAAAACCAGCCCAGTTCGTCCCCTCCCCCCATTGCACCACACAACCAGCCCAGCTCTTCCCCTCCACCCACTGCATCCCAAAACCAGTCCAACCTGTCTCTGCCTCCCTAACCTGTTCTTCCTCTCACCCATCGCTTCCTCCCACCCCAAGCCGCACCTCCATCTCCTACCTACTAACCTCATCCCACCTCCTTGACCTGTCCGTCTTCCCTGGACTGACCTATCCCCTCCCTACCTCCCCACCTATACTCTCCTCTCCACCTATCTTCTTTTCATTCCATCTTCGGTCCGCCTCCCCCTCTCTCCCTATTTATTCCAGAACCCTCACCCCATCCCCCTCTCTGATGAAGGGTCTCGGCCCGAAACGTCAGTTTTTGTGCTCCTGAGATGCTGTTGGGCCTGCTGTGTTCATCCAGCCTCACATTTCATTATCTTGGATTCTCCAGCATCTGCAGTTCCCATTATCACTGATACAAATCTTTATCCAGTTCAGCCTAATTCCTCATCAGTAGATTGTGTTGCTTTTCCTTCCCAAACAACAAGGGGATAATGATGCTGATGCTGATGCTTGACTTACCAACTGCCTTAAATTAACCAGTTGGGATTATTTGCATTTATACGATAAATTTCCCATCAGGATTTATGCAATCTGCAAAATTAATAAACTAACATTTCCTGTTACTTATTTCAAAGAAAACAGAGAGAGCTTGTATGTCTTAGTGATTTATTTACATCTGCCTCGTCTCACCGCGCAGTGTACTTTATATGGGTGTGAAAGGATTAATACTGAGGAGTGTTATAAGCTCCACCCACTATATGGACTAGTAGACAGAACAGCTAACATTGAGCAATTTTTAAACCGAAGCAGAACTAGTCTAACAATGACAGAAAATTTGGGAGACTTTGTTTAGGTTGCAAAAAGGTAGGGAGTTCCTTCCTAAGAGCCATAGTAATGGCAAGAATCATATATTTAAACCATGAGGAGTGGGATACATTTAATAAAATCATGATTAATTTATGAATTATTTATTAAATTCAGGAACAGCAGGATTTGTACAGTGAAGCCATAAGATAAATAGGAGTACTGCATTTTCGAAATGAAAGTTGATAACGTTCCATTTTAATTATGAGAATACAGAAATGCTCCATTTTTCCACAATGCATGGGAAGAACTTGAGTACAGCTAAAAGCAAAAGATCTGTAAAGTAAACGTCTTTCAACCATACAAAACTTATAAATACATTAAGAAGATATGGCTTCAGAAATAATATTGCCAGGAACATTTCATTTCAGGAATGGACTGATCAGAACACAGAATTAGTCAACTTGGAGAAAACCAGAGCTTAGATGCAGAATTACTTCCA
Organism: Stegostoma tigrinum; assembly: GCF_030684315.1. Classification (NCBI taxonomy): domain Eukaryota; kingdom Metazoa; phylum Chordata; class Chondrichthyes; order Orectolobiformes; family Stegostomatidae; genus Stegostoma; species Stegostoma tigrinum. The sequence goes on along the minus strand of NC_081358.1, from coordinate 72,540,292 downwards.
AATCCTGAAATGAAATCAATACACAATTGGGAGTATAACTAATGATGTTATAGGTTACTAAAGGGTGAAAAACTTATGACACAGTTACTCTTGAAGAAGGACTGAAAGTTTTTGACAGCCTCAGAGCTATTAAAATACTTGCAAGTGGAAAATTTAATTGAAGAGTTTAGAATCCACTAGAATGAAATCACTGGATGATTTTGTTTATTGTTTCTGCAGATTAGTGGAGAAAGGTGACTCGGATGTCTTTGTCCAAACTCAGAAGGGACAGAATTGTTGTAGGAATTGCTGATGTTAATTATCAGATTTATTGCAGTCCAAAGAAGACCTCACTCTAAAGAAAACTATTTAGAGTGAAGCTAAAGTTGGAAGCAACACAGACCAGTCCTAAAGGGAGGAGAAAAGCAAGAGATGAGCTGAGTCCAATCAGTTCTTAAGAGACAATGCACAAACAAGACTCATGAAAAATCAGAACAATAGTTAGGGTAAGCACACAAAAACTAAAAAGTCCTTGTCAGTGCTGTGGAGTAAAGGAACTGCACAGTACCCAACCAGTAAAAATGAATGCGTTAATATATCACTGTTTGTGCCTTGCAGAAAATGTGCAAAAGGGGCAGGGAAACTTTTCCTCCTTTCTACCCATGTTTTCTAAAGCTTTAAATGATGACCAGATTATTTTAAAATCTCACGCGTACAAAATTCGAGACAATTTGCTCCCATACTCTGAACTCAAAAGTGAAACCAAAACAATGTTTCCCCTTCTTAACATAATATAGAAAATTGTGTATTAAGCTTAAAGCTCTATATGGTTCTGTTCTTATCAGAGCCCCAGTTAATGAACCTTCTTCAAATTAACAACATGAAGTAGAACAACTTAGAATTAAAGAAAAACCAGAAGTGTTTATCGGAGAAAAAAGTGTTCAAGACCTGCATTTTGGAAGCTGATGTTTAGGTCAACAGTCATATGATGAATTTCAATTTTGACACAAGGTGAATGTCAGTATATATTATCAGGTAGTGAACTGTGATTAATAAAACATGAACTACAGCTGACAACGGTGCAACTTAAGATTCCAGGAGGCAAAGCACTTGAGACTAAAGTTATGTTGCAGTAAGTTTCCAACATGAGGGATGCCAAATAGTATAAACCTAATAGTATAAAAATAGTATAAACTATTCCCAATTCCTCTGCCTCCGCCGCATCTGCTCCCACGATGAGGCATTCCACTCCCGCACATCCCAGATGTCCAAGTTCTTCCAGGACCACAACTTTCCCCCCACAATGGTCGAGAACGCCCTTGACCGCGGCTCCCGCGTTTCCCGCAACACATCCCTCACACCCCACCCCCGCCACAACCGCACAAAGAGGATCCCCCACATTCTCACACACCACCCCACCAACCTCCGGATACAACGCATCATCCTCCGACACTTCCGCCATCTACAATCCGACCCCACCACCCAAGACATTTTTCCATCCCCACCCTTGTCAGCTTTCCGAAGAGACCACTCTCTCCGTGACTCCCTTGTTCGCTCCACACTGCCCTCCAACCCCACCACACCTGCCACCTTCCCCTGCAACTGCAGTAAATGCTACACTTGCCCCCACACCTCCTCCCTCACCCCTATCCCAGGCCCCAAGATGACTTTCCATATTAAGCAGAGGTTCACCTGCACATCTGCCAATGTGGTATACTGTATCCATTGTACCCGGTGTGGCTACCTCTACATTGGGGAAACCAAGCGGAGGCTTGGGGACCGCTTTGCAGAACACCTCTGCTTGGTTTGCAATAAACAACTGCACCTCCCAGTCGCAAACCATTTCCACTCCCCCTCCCATTCTTTAGATGACATGCCCATCATGGGCCTCCTGCAGTGCCATAATGATGCCACCCGAAGGTTGCAGGAACAGCAACTCATATTCTTCTTGGGAACCCTGCAGCCCAATGGCATCAATGTGGACTTCACCAGCTTCAAAATCTCCCCTTCCCCCACCGCATCCCAAAACCAGCCCAGTTCGTCCCCTCCCCCCACTGCACCACACAACCAGCCCAGCTCTTCCCCTCCACCCACTGCATCCAAAACCAGTCCAACCTGTCTCTGCCTCCCTAACCTGTTCTTCCTCTCACCCATCCCTTCCTCCCACCCCAAGCCGCACCTCCATCTCCTACCTACTAACCTCATCCCACCTCCTTGACCTGTCCATCTTCCCTGGACTGACCTATCCCCTCCCTACCTCCCCACCTATACTCTCCTCTCGACCTATCTTCTCTCCATCTTCGGTCCGCCTCCCCCTCTCTCCCTATTTATTCCAGAACCCTCACCCCATCCCCCTCTCTGATGAAGGGTCTAGGCCTGAAACGTCAGCTTTTGTGCTCCTGAGATGCTGCTGGGCCTGCTGTGTTCATCCAGCCTCACATTTTATTATCTTGGATTCTCCAGCATCTGCAGTTCCCATTATCACAGTATAAACCTTACATTTACTTCACCATCAAGCATTCTCAGTCTCAAGTAGATAGACATGTCTTAACCTCAGTCTTCTTCAAATCGTAAAGTGAATTAGGCTATCCAAAGTTAAGGAACAAATGTTCAAAGGGCAGCTAGTAGAAGATGTCATAGAACATACTGGATTCATGGCAGAACCTAAACAAAAAAAAGGAACCACTGAGATTAGTTACATTTGCATAAGAAATGTTTCGTACCATGAATGAGATGGGTGCCTGAGATTATACTCAATTGGCATAAATGTTTTTCACTGCTGTGATGCTGAAGAGCACTCACACTATAAGGGCCAGCAATGTTTGCAAGAGAAAGCATGCAATGAACTTGTTCTTTGACCTTTGTTAAACAGTGTATACCACAAAGATAGATTTGACAAATTTATAAGTGATCTAACTGAGAGCACCACACAGTTTATGGAACAAATAACAATGAAAAATTGAAATCTGATAATATATGCTGTGGTAACAGGAAAGACACAAGTTTGAGTGGAATATTTGACTTTCTTACCTTGGAAGAATCTTTCAACATCTCTGAAAGAGATCTTGCCAATCACTGAGAGTGAATGAGAGAATCCAAGCCAATAAAAATGTTGAAGTATATTGTTTACATGATTCAAGACAAATTTGCAGGCAGACTGAGAACAAAATTCTGCTGACTTAGATTGAGAATGTGGTGCATGCAACTTCAGGGACGCCACAACTGAGAAGGAAGATCTGTTGCCCAGTGATTCAGATACTGCAAAGGAGCAATTCCTTGTTTTAACAAGGAAGATGACCTCTAGGTAGGTTATAGAGGGATGGGTCTGGGTGGGATGCTCTGGGGTCCGTGTGGACTTGGTTGGGCGAAGGGCCTATTTCCGTACTGTAGGGATTCTATGATGCTATGAATTATATTGAAATATCCAGAGATTAAAGGCCCTTCAGTTTAAAGGAGTTTGCAAATCTCTGACTGTCAAAAAAGAATCAAAGATACCACTCTTTAACCCAGTAAGTTGCCAGTCTTCCAAGTCTAAAGTGAGCACATTCCAGGAGAATTATCCTTTATGATGATGCCATGTGAAGTTGTCGGCAGGATCTTTAAGGAGTGAGACCCAATATCTGGTCCTCCTCAAAGTCTATCACGTCAGTGTAACTTGTGGCTACTTGCGAGCATGCATTAAACTATATCTTGTTCACAAAAGCTTTTCTAGTTAGACCCAGAAGTGATTTTACTCTACCACACTAAACCAAATGTGCCCTGTTGCTTCCCACACTTAATAAGGATAGTGGCAGCAAACTTCATCCTGAGCAGCAGAGCTCACACCATCCTGAATTGGCATACATATACATCACAGTATTACCTTCTTAAATCTTTCATCTCTAAGTATATGAGAACATTTTAATTTCACAGAGATATGGGTCAAATTACCTGGAAACAAAACTCTTGTACCACCTACATAGGCCACTAAACAAAATTTGCAGTAAATTGAAACAGTTGTTCAAAGCTTTAAAACTGAATGTTAATAAAGAAAAATATCTTGTGCGTCTTTAATTTTCAGCAAAACTACTCAATTATGTTTAACAATCCCAGCAACACGTTGGTAGAAGTGATCCCTCTGGTGTTAGCACTTTTTCACTCAGGGGATGTAGGTGTCTCTGGTTAGGTCATCAATTTATTGCCTATCTTTAATTGCCCAGAGGGCATTTAAGAGTCAACCACCTATATCATTATATCATAGAATTCAGTTGGTATCTTTCATGACCTCTAAACCAATCAATCAGTGACATCTAGACATGCTAAGGTACAGAGATAATAGTTAATTGGATTATTACCAAAATTGTTAAATGTTAAAAGTGCAAAAGGAGGATATAAAATAACTACAATAACTATCATTATCTGGGAAATTACTGTGGCGAAAGACGAATAAGTCCCCTGGACTTCTTTGGATGCATCCTAGGTTATGGAGAAAATCACTGCAAAGATAGTGGATGCACAGGTAGTAATATTCCAGAAATCCTTAGATTCTGGAAAAGTCCAGGAGGTTAGAAAACTGCCAATGTAACATCTTGAGTTAAAGAAGAAAGGAGTCAAAAAACAGATAACACTAGGTCATTTAGTTTAATATCTGTTAATGGGAAAATGCTAAGAGTATTATAAAAGATACAACAGGACATTTGGAAATGCATAATATGATTAAGCAGAGTCAACGTGGTTTCATGAAGAGAAAATTATGCCAAACAAACTTATTAAATTCTTCGATAAGGTAACAGGCAGGATAGATAAAGAGTAAGCAGTAGATGCAACATATTTAGATTTTCAGAAAGCATTTCATAAGGTACCACACATTAGGCTACTTAAAAAGATAAGTGCCCATAATGTTGAAGGTAGCATATTAGCATGGATGAAGGATTGGCTAACTGATAAGACAGATTTGGGCTAAGGAGGAGGGGTGTAGGTAGTATTTTTGGGTTGACAACCTATAGCTCGTGATTTACCACAAGAATTTACCACAAGTTTGGGCCATAATTATATATAGTGTATTATGATAACTTGGATGAGGAACGTAAATGTGCTGCTGTCAGGTTTGTGGATGACACAAAAGTAGTGGGAGAGCAAGTGCTGAGGATGACACAGAGAGTCTGCAGAGGGGTATATAGTGGTTAGGTGAGCCGACAAAAACCTGGCACATAATGTTGAAAAATACGATGTTATGCACTTTGGCAGGAAAAATAGAGGAGCTAAATATTCTTTAAATGGAGGAAGACTGCAGGAATCAATAGAACAGAGGGATTTGGGAGTCCTTGCTTAAGAATCATGAAAAGCTAGCATCTAACTTCAGTGGGTGATAAGTAAAGCAAATGGACTATTGGCCTTTATTTCAAAGGGGGGGTTTAAATAAAAAAAAGGGAAACTTTGCGACAACTGTGCAAGTCACTAGTCAGATCACAGCCAGGATATTGTGGACAGTTTTGACTTCCTTATCAAAGGAAAGTTATATTGTCATTGGAGTCAGTCCAGAGAAGTTTCACTAGACTAATACCATAAATTAGCGACTGTCTTATGAGAGGAGGTTTAGTAGATTGGGTCTGTACTCGTTGGAATAAAAAACAATGAGAGATGATCTTATTGAAACATATAAGATCCTTGGGAGTAATAATACTTGAACCAAGAACTGCAGATGCTGCAACTATGACTTGATTCTGAGGGCACTTGACAGGGTTGATGCAACATAGCTCTTTCTCCTTGTAGGAGTGCCTAGGATCATAATCTCAGAATAAGGGATCACAAATTGCTGCAGCAATTTCTTCTCTGAGGTTTGTGAACCAAGAATGCAGAGTGCTGTTGAGGCTGGGTCATTAAATATGTCCAGGATTGAAATGGACAGATCTTTCATGAATAAGCAAATCACAGGGCTTGTGGAAAAGGCAGAGAAGTGGAGTTGAGGATGATCTTGTTGATTTGCAGAATAGACTAAATGGTTTGAGTGGCCTAATTCTACTCCTGTGTCTTATGCCTTATTTCAAAGCATCATGGTGATAATTGTTGAATCATAATGACAATGATTATGAAGCAAGTAATCATAATTTGTAAAGTAAAGTAATAGACAATCAGTAAAGTAAAACAAAAGCATTGCATAACTATGATAACAAAGTGTGGAGCTGGATGAACACAGCAGGCCAAGCAGCATCTCAGGAGCACAAAAGCTGGCATTTCGGGCCTAGACCCTTCATCAGAGAGGATCTGATGAAGGCTCTAGGCCCGAAACGTCAGCTTTTGTGCTCCTGAAATGCTGCTTGGCCTGCTGTGTTCATCCAGCTCCACACTTTGTTATCTTGGATTCTCCAGCAACCGCAGTTCCCATTATCTCATTGCGTAACTATGGTCATTTCAACTTAGGAATAATTACAATTCTTTGTGAAATGCATGACTTCTTAATATACCGGTAAAATATGCAGCTTATTGCACTCTACATTTTGTATTACAGTTCATAGATCACGTGTTGTCTTCATGACTCTTAAATTCTCTTAATGCACTCTTCAAGTTTTATTAAAGAGGGTATCGAGCTGTCTCATAGTATATTTGTTCTATAAGTTACTTAGGGAATATTGTTTTAATTCAATTGCAGATTTATTTTTGAGTGGTTGTGACAAGTAAGTGTGAAAATTGGAGGAGGGATTCAAGTTTCCTTGCGAAATGGAGGCAGTACTGAGGTCAGGGCAGAGAGGCAGTTGGGAAGGTGAGTGAGTGCTATTTAAGTACTTAGCTCGAAGCCAGCGGGTCCTTTTTGCAGCGGAGAGCAGCACGAGCCGGGCAGACGTGAGGTCAGGGCAGAGAGACAGTTGGGAAGGTAAGTGAGTGCTATTTAAGTACTTACCTCAAAGCCAGCGGGTCCTTTTTGCAGCGGAGTGCTATTTAAGTAGGTGTGTTCTCAGCCCCAGGTCCTACACGGTAGGGCCTCCCTCCCACCCTCCTCCTCGAACCTAATTAAGAGTCCACAGACTCACAGCAAACACACAAGGGCTGAGGGAAGTGCCTGGTGAGTAAAGTGTGAGTTTTCGGTGAAGAGGCTCTGTGAGGAGATTACGCCACTGTTGAAGAGGGTGAAGACATGACTGCCAAGCTGATTCAGTGTGCTGCATGCATGATGTGGGAGGTCAGGGACATTGATGATGTTTCTGGCCCCTATAGCTGTGGTAAGTGTGTACACATTCAGCTTCTGAAGGAGGTTGTTGCAGCACTGAAGAAAGAACTAGAAGACCTCAGGCTCATCTTAGAGAATGAGAATTTTCTGGACAGGACCTTCAGCAAGGTCACTACACCGAGGATACCTGAAGAGAGAAGGGGGGTGTCGATGACAAAGGAAGACATGAATGAAGTACAAGAGACCCCAGGGGAAGCACCTATTGTAAACAGGCTGACTGTCTTGGAAACTGCCGAGACAGACGACACTGCCAGTCCGAGGGGTGGACAGGTCTGCGAGTCAAAAATTGCTGTAGAGGCAGAGCCAAGAAGTCAGACATCACGGAGAGCTGTGGTAATAGGGGACTCCATAGTGAGAGGGGCTGACAGGGGTTTCTGCGGCAACAGGCGAGATTTGAGGATGGTGTGTTGCCTTCCTGGTGCCAGGATCCAGGACGTCACTGATAGAGTGCAGAGAATCCTCGAGGATGAAGGTGAGGACCCAGAGGTGGTGGTGCATGTCGGCACTAATGATGTCAGGAAGAAAAGGAGGAGCATTCTACAGCGGGACTTCAGAGAACTCGGAAGAAGGCTGAAAAGCAGGACTTCCAGGGTGGTTATCTCTGGTTTGCTTCCAGTTCCTCGGGCTGGAGAGGGCAGGAACAGAGAGATAGTGGACCTGAATGTGTGGCTGAGGGACTGGTGTCGGAAGCAAGGATTTAAATTCTTGGATCACTGGGGTATGTTTTGGGGTAAGAATAAATTGTACGGGAGGGACGGTTTGCATCTTAATAACAGGGGGACCAGCTTTCTGGCAGGCAGGTTTGCCACTGCAACACAGGTGTGTTTAAACTAAGTAATGGGGGGGAGTGGCCAAACTGAAAATTTAAGAATGAAGTTAAAGTGGAAGTGAGAATAAGAGAGTTTAAGAAGGACAACAGAATCAACAGAGCAGAAAACTCAAGAAGGAATCGTACAGTATGGCCAAGTGAAGTAGGGATTGATAGGAAGGGTGAGGGGAGAAACAAATTAAAATATTATATATGAATGCACGAAGCATAAGAAATAAGGTGGATGAGCTTGAGGCTCAGTTGGAAGTTGGCAAGTATGATGTTGTGGGGATAACTGAGATGTGGCTACAAGTGGACAGGGCCTGGGAAATGAATATTCAAGGCTATACGTGCTATCGAAAGGACAGACTGGTGGGCAGAGGGGTGGGGTAGCCCTGTTGGTGAGGAATGATATTCGGTCCCTTGCGAGGGGGACATAGATTCAGGAGATGTAGAGTCAGTATGGATAGAGCTGAGAAATTCTCAGGGTAGAAAGACCCTAATGGGAGTTATCTACAGGCCCCCAAACAGTAGTCAGGAGGTAGGGTGCAAGTTGAATCAAGAGTTGAAATTGGCCTGTCACAAAGGTATCACTACAGTTGTTATGGGAGATTTCAACATGTGGGTAGACTGGGAGAATCAGGATGGTACTGGACCCCAAGAAAGGGAGTTTGTAGAGTGCCTCCGTGATGGATTCTTAGAACAGCTTATACTGGAGCCTACCAGGGAGGAGGCAATTCTGGATCTGGTGTTGTGCAATGAACCGGATTTGATCAGGGACGTCAAAGTAAAGGAGCCATTAGGAGGTAGTGACCATAATATGATAAGTTTTAATCTGCAGTTTGAGAGGGAGAAGGGAGAATCGGAAGTGTCAGTATTGCAGTTGAACAAAGGGAACTATGGAGCAATGAGGGAGGAGCTGGCCAAAGTTCAATGGTACAATACCCTAGCAGGGATGGCAGTGGAACAAAAATGGCAGGTATTTCTGGATATAATGTAGAAGGTGCAGAATCAGTTCATACCAAAGAGGAAAAAAGATCCTAAGGCGGGGCAGGGGCGGCCATGGCTGACGAGGGAAGTTAAGGACTGTATAAGGATAAAGGAGAAGAAGTAGAACATAGCAAAGATGAGTGGGAAGCCGGAAGACTAGGAAGCTTTTAAAGAGCAACAGCGGATAACTGAAAAGGCAATACACAGAGAAAAAATGAGCTATGAAGGCAAACTGGCCAAAAATATAAAGGAGGATAGTAAAAGCTTTTTTAGGTATGTGAAAAGAAAAAAAATGGTTACGACTAAAATTGGGCCCTTGAAGTCAGAAACGGGTGAATTTATTATGGGGAACAAGGAAATGGCAGAAGAGTTGAATAGGTACTTTGGATCTGTCTTCACTAGGGAAGACACAAGCAATCTCCCAGATGTAATAGTGGCTGAAGGACCCAGGGTAATGGACGAACTGAAGGGTATTCATATTCGGCAGGAAATGTTGTTGGATAGACTGTTAGGTCTGAAGGCTGATAAGTCCCCGGGACCTGATGGTCTGCATCCCCGGGTACTTAAGGAGGTGGCTCTAGAAATTGTGGACGCGTTGGTAATTATTTTCCAAGGTTCTATAGATTCAGGATCAGTTCCTGTGGATTGGAGGGTGGCAAATGTTGTCCCACTTTTCAAGAAAGGAGGGAGAGAGAAAACAGGAAATTATAGACCGGTTAGCCTGACGTCAGTGGTGGGAAAGATGCTGGAGTCAATTATAAAAGATGAAATTACGACTCATTTGGATAGCAGTAACAGAATAGGTCAAAGTCAGCATGGATTTACGAAGGGGAAATCGTGCTTGACTAATCTTCTGGAATTTTTTGAGGATGTATCTATGAAGATGGATAAGGGAAAGCCAGTGGATGTAGTGTACCTGGACTTTCAGAAAGCCTTCGATAAAGTCCCGCATAGGAGATTGGTGAACAAAATTAGGGCACCTGGTATTGGGGGCAAAATACTGAGTTGGATTGAAAATTGGCTGGCTGACAGGAAGCAAGGAGTAGTGATAAACGGGTCCCTTTCGGAATGGCAGGCAGTGACCAGTGGGGTACTACAAGGTTCGGTGCTGGGACCACAGCTGTTTACAATATATATTAATGATATAAATGAAGGCATTAGAAGTAATATTAGCAAATTTGCTGATGACACAAAGTTGGGTGGCAGTGTGAAATGTGAGGAGGATGTTATTAGAATACAGGGTGACTTGGACAGGCTAGGTGAGTGGACGGATGCATGGCAGATGCAGTTTAATGTGGGTAAATGTGTGGTTATACACTTTGGTGGCAAGAACAGGAAGGCAGATTACTATCTCAATGGAGTCAAGTTAAGTAAAGGGGAAGCACAACGAGATCTAGGTGCTCTCGTACATCACTCAATGAAAGCAAGCATGCTGGTACAGCAGGTGGTGAAAAAAGCTAATAGCATGCTGGCCTTCATCACAAGAGGAATTGAGTATAGGAGCAAAGAAGTCCTTCTGCAGCTGTACAGGACCCTGGTGAGACCGCTCCTGGAGTATTGTGTGCAGTTTTGGTCTCCCAGTTTGAGGAAGGACATGCTTGCTATTGAGGGAGTGCAGCGTAGGTTCACAAGGTCAATTCCCGGAATGGCAGGACTATCATATGTTGAAATATTGGAGCGACTGGGCTTGTATACTCTTGAGTTTAGAAGAATGAGAGGGGATCTGATTGAGACATATAAGATTATTAAGGGATTGGACACTCTGGAGGCAGGAAGCATGTCTCCGCTGATGGGTGAGTCCAGGACCAGAGGACACAGTTTAAAAATAAGGGGTAGGCCATTTAGAACAGAGTTGAGGAAAAACTTCTTCACCCAGAGAGTGGTGGATATATGGAATGCTCTGCCCCAGAAGGCAGTGGAGGCCAACTCTCTGGATGTTTTCAAGAAAGAGATAGACAGAGCTCTTAAAGATAGTGGAATCAAGGGTTATGGGGATAAGGCAGGAACAGGATACTGATTGTGGATGATCAGCCATGATCATAATGAATGGTGGTGCTGGCTCGAAGGACCGAATGGCCTACTCCAGCACCTATTGTCTATTGTCTACTTTTCTACCTTTCAGAAAAGGAACATGCTGGTTGTTGGTGAAAATGGGAACTGCAGATGCTGGAGAATCCAAGATAACAAAGTGTGGAGCTGGATGAACACAGCAGGCCAAGCAGCATCTCAGGAGCACAATGAGATGCTGCTTGGCCTGCTGTGTTCATCCAGCTCCACACTTTATTATGTTGGTTTTTGGGTTGTTTCAGTGTAATTTTGTTACATCACGCTTTCAAGCTTTTTCATGTGCTGTTTGGTAAGTCCAACATTGCAAATGGTAGCAGTGAATTCAACAACCTGTCTTGTATACTGTTGTCGGTAAACCCTGTTTGGCACATAATACTGTCCTACCTGTGGGCTAGAAGGCCTGGGTTCAAACCTCACCTGCTCCAGAGATGTGTGATAACATCTCTGAACAGGCTGATCAGAGAAGAAAAAAGCAGAGCCAAAAAGGCTGTTTTAGTGCAATGATCATGTCCTTACCTCTGGACCACACGACCTGAGTTCAAGTTCCACCTGTTCCTGAGGTGTGTAACAACATCACTGAACAGATTGATTAGTTGAAAAAAACAGACCTGTGGCAGCTGTTGTGGCACTGTAGTAGTACCTCTAGGCCAGGAATTCAGGGCTCAAGTTCCACCTGTTCCAAAGGTGTGTAAAACACCTCTGAACAGATTGATCAAAAAAACTCTTAATTGGGTTGGGTGCACACAATATGTATTATGTGAATAAAAGATTGCATAAAGCAGACACATTGATAAAAACAAAATAAAGCAGATCCAGAGAGGGGAGGCAGTGGCCTAATGGTGTTACTACCAGACCATAAACCCAGAGACCCAGGTTAACATTCTTGAGACCTGGGATGGTAGATGATGGCATGGCAGTTGATGGAATTTGAATTCTAGAATTAGAAGTCTAATGATGACCATGAAACCATTGCAGCAAAAAATAAATCTGGTTCACTAATGTCCTTTGGGGAAGGAAACTGCTATCCTCACCTGATATGGCTTGCGTGTGACTCCAGATGCACAGCAATGTGGCTGACACTTAAGTGCCCTCTGGGTAATAAGGGATGGGCAATAAAATGTTGGTATACACATCTTGTGAATGAATATAAAAAGAAAATGTATTGAAGAAGCATCACTGGATTCAAAATTCAATTTTTTAAAAAAACGTCCGATCCAGGGATGGGTTTGCAGGACTAACTGCCCTGGGCCAGGGCTAGCCTATATACACCAGGAGTAGTGTTCAATGAAAAATGATGATACTTTCCAGGTAGGCTTCTTAGTTATTACAAGGAGGAAAATTGAATGGAATATTCAATGGAAGTAGAAGGCGTAAAAACTTGAGGAACCATTTCAGTGGCAGAGAGGCTGAGTTCAAAATCTTATTCAGAAGCAGTCTTGATGATTGATGGGAGATGGAGTTCCAGTCTTAGCTTGATTAAGCGCGATGCCAAGACACACGTCTGACGTGTCCACAAGCAGACAATTGATTTTATTAAAAGACTAATTTCGGTATAAAGAAATTAATTTAAAATAGTGTGAATAAAAAAGTATCAGCGTTTACTATGACACAAATGGCTATGAAAACAATTTGTTTGGGGTAGATGCTGTTAGCTTGTACACTATAACTGCACTGTACTTAAAAGTTCCCTGCTTATTTTGCAGTGTTACAGAAAGAGGCAGCAAATCCTGCTGATGCTTAAATTCGTACTGTTTACTGGAATTCCAAGAAAGACTTTGTTGAATTACAGCAGTTTGTACTTGAGTGGCAGCAGTCACCATCATTATTGCTTTCATTCATAAAACTTGATGGTAATTGTATGAAATTAGATGGAGAAGTATCACTTAGGATGCTGAAATTTTAATATCTTCTAACAAAACTCAATGTGGACTGCGTACATTTCTATTCAGCAATACCATTACCAAAATTAAATCCAGTCAATGTTTATTTTGGGTAGAATTTCATCATTGTCTGCAAGTATTTGTTCCTTCCAATCTATTGTAAAAGTGGTGTAGTGACTTTAAGTTAGGTCCCTCATTTCATGATATGCACCTCGGAAATTATTATGAGCACATTGAAGAGTTCAAGTCTGCTGTTGAAAGTGTGTGAGGTACAGGAAAATTGTTTTCTGAGTCACTCTTAACAAACACCTAATGTTGAGCTGGTGATGAATTCACCTGTTAGGAAGTCGTGAGAAAAATGTACTTTAGCTAAGGAGAGACAATCATAGCGCAGGCTGAAACAAGTGGGCCATGTGATAATAAAAGGTAGAAGTAAAATTGCCATTGTCTTTCCAAACTATAGAGCTGCAGTCTCATTAGAGAGACGACTGGTTGAGGTATAACCTGAGGGTCAATCCAAAGGAGACTTCTCAAGTGAAAAGGAAGGAGAGGGGACAGTGGCTAGAGGCAGCCGCTGATATTGAAGGGTCAGAAAGCCTTAAGGGAGGAGCAAATACAAAGCTACCCAAGGAGAAGGCATCACTCTGAAGAAAGTGTGTGCAAAAGGTGCACAAATTATTTTCAGATGATAGAATGTCGTTGACGTAAAGGTTATATCTAAGCAGAGTCAATCACATCAATTTTATGAGATGCTGGAGCAAACGTTCTAACTGTGTAGTAGACCTCCAGTTCCTATGGTAATGAGAATCATGGTGTTCTTGCGTTTCTATGTCTCAGAAACCTTTCAATGATCAGAAGGAGATCTGTGTCATCCCATAATCCCCAGCCTGTGATTCTAGCAGGATAATAACTGATGCATGGTTTGGAAAAGTGGGCAACTTCGTATATGTACCCCTGGCAACAACGGGCAGTTAAGAGAGCAAGAAGGTTTGGGACAATCACAGAATTTCTTCAAGTGCAAGAGACCATCAACTGCACTTGTGGCCATTAAGACATCTTTGCGGATCCCAAAGTTATTTGTGAACCAGAAGGGGTTGAATTTCCTGAATATGTCCCCATAAAAATGATCTGCAATTATGGCCTCTCAATTCCTGTTCTCTTGATGAGAGGTGATAGAAGATTCTTTTTTGGAAATGCTGTGTATTAGAGCTAATGGCTGACTGATCAGCTGAAGAAATCATATGGATAGATGCAACTCAACAATGAAGAACAGAACTGTACATAAAGAGTTCTGTTTCTGACAATGACCTACAAAATGTAACCAAAAGAACTGCAGATGCTATAAATCAGGAACAAAAATGAAGTTGCTGGAAAAGCACAGCTGGTCTGGCAGCACGTGTGAAGAAAACAATCAGAGTTAACGTTTCGGGTCCGGTGACTCTTCCTCAGAACTTATTGGTGGCTGGGAAAACATGTTTTAGGCTCTATCCTTTTGTTTATTCCCTACCCCATCGCTCTCCCTTTTTTCTGCATATAAACTGATGTTTTCAGATCCACCAACAGTTCAGAGGAAAGATCACCAGACCCGAAAAGTTAACTCTGATTTTTTTTCTTCGTAGAGTTTTTCTAGCAACTTTGTATTTGTTGCAAAATGTGCCAATTGTCTTACAGTGGGCATTCACACCCATTGCAGCATACACATGCCCATCCCATCCCATCCACAGTCCTTCAACCGTGCTACCAAGAGAGTTTCCCAAGAATACTCACTCACCATCCCAGCTCGAATTCTGGCTTTTTTTTGACCACTGATCTGGTCAGATCTATGAGATCCTTAATCTTCACCATGACTTTTTTTGTTTTAAAATGCTTGGGATGTTTTGCTACATTAAAGATTTTTATAGATATGTTGTTGTTGAATTCTAGAATGGACAGCAAGTCTGGCCTACAATATTCAATGATATGAATTACTTCCATTTGCAGATTTAAGCAACTCTGAGGGATAGAAAAGAAATTGATTCAGTGAAAGGGTAGAAATGGAACGTAATGAATGGGGCCAGGGAATAGAGAGAGAACCATGAATGGTGGACAGAAAGGGAAGACAATGCTCAAAATACATGACAGGACAGATGAATCCCAATCATAGCACCCCCACTTCCCCCACGCCAAAAAGGCCAAAATGCTTAGAAAAATTCAATCACAGGATTACCAATCAGAGGAAAATTATCCCCTAAGTATAACCGATAGAATTGATGAACACCTGCCTCTCCAGTCACAGGTTGGTCAGCAATGGGCTGCACCTTACGGTGAGTTCATCAGCAGCAAAGGCAGGAAGGAAGCAGCATGTGATTTCAGCGACATTGGGAAGGTGAGCAGCAGCTGTGAACAAGGTCAGAAGAAGCAGGTGGATAAAGTTGAAGATAGCAGGGGAGTGGAACTGATGACATAGACCTGAAAGTGTTAAGGTGCAGAAATCCCAGAATATGGAGGAAAATTGTACTGGACACTGTTGTAAGTAATACTGTTTAGCAGTAAATCATGTTATCACATCTTGAAGGGCCTCAAATTCTATGAATTACTTGAGGTACAGTGGGGATGTTAGAGACAAACATGCAACTTTTTAACTGTGACTGCACCAGTCTGTGGAAATCATGTTTAGGTTTCTGAAAAAAAAGCGTGTCAGTTTTTTTTGCCTGTTCTACTAAAGTACTGTTGTTTCGAGGAAATTAACGCTTTCCTTGTGTGGTATGACTTTTAAGTTAAACTAATCAGTGATGATTATTGAAGATATTGATGAATTCTTCTCATCCTCCTTCTTTGTGAGTCCAAATGCCCTAAGTTGAGCACAAAAACAGACAATAACGTTACCAAGTGAGTGCACTACCGAATAAAGCATGCAGTGAGAATGAAAGAGGAGCCCATGAAATAACCCCAAGAAAATCTTGATCCCTCAAAAAATAATGTATTGTAATTACTGCAAGCCAAAAAACAGGGGAGAGAAATGGATTATAAGTAGCTGCAAACAGGAAGCTGCAAAGGGTGTTTGGAGGTGTTGGAAGAAGGAAAGCTGAGTCTTGAAACTGAGTGTGGCAGAACTATATCAGTATGAACTGAAGACCAACACAAAAAAAATCTAGCTTTGTGTAACACAGTAAATAAAGTAATAACTTTCAAAGTAATAAACACAGTTTGATTTAGAATTATAATTTCTAAAACTTGTTTTTTTGCAGGCAAAAGCTTGATATCCAGGATGAAAATACTTGTGCTATTTTATGTACTTACTTTAGTCAGAAGATGATTACTGGAACAAAACCGGATTATTGTTGTCCCGGAAAATCAATGGTGTTCACGAAAGCTCCAGTGTCTTTAACTGTGAAATTTAACCTTACTGATTCAAGTCAAAAACATTATTCAGATGATCAGGTGAGCTTCATACATTTGTGCAATGATATTTAGTCAGTCTTTTCACGAATGTTTTAATTATGAAGAGAGTTTGGACAGATCGGGATTGTTTTTCTTAAAGTCGAGGAGTTATGTTGAGATGTATAAAATTTTCAGGGGCGCACATATGGTGGATTGGAGTAAACGTTTCCCTTGTTGAAGGGATCAATGACGAGGGTGCGTAGATTTAAGGTGGTTAGAAGATTTAGAAGAAATGTGAAGAAAAGCATTTTCAACCAGAGGTTGGTGAGAATTTGGAACTCACTGCCTGTAAGGCTGGTAGAGGCAGAAACCCTGATTATGTTTAAGAAGTATCTAGATGTTTACTTATAGTGTTAGGCATACAAGGTTATAGGGAAAGTGCTAGAAGATAGGATGAGAATAGCTCGATGGTCATTTTTGACTGGTGTGCATTTTTTGGGCTAAGAGCCTTTTCCTGTGCTATTGATCTCTTCTATTAGTTAGCCAATACTCCATTCATGCAACTCTACTAGCATGACTAGAGTATTGGCAAACTAAAACAAGACACAGAATTGTGATAAGGGCAGCATTTTCAAGATGGCAACCTGTAGCTAGTAGAGTGCCACAGGGATCAGCCCTGGGACCAAAAATATTTACCACAGATATTGATGATTTGGATGAGGAACGTGAATGTATTACTACCCCATTTGTGGATGACACAAAAATAGGTGGAAAGGCAAATAATACAAAGTCTGCAGAGATATTTAAACACGTTGAATGAGTGGGTAAAAACTGGAATATAATGTGGGAAAATGTGAGGTTACGCATTTTGGCAGGAAGAATAGAGGAGCTGACTATCATTTAATTGGAAGACAGCTGTAGAACAGATGGACTTGGAAGTACTGGGCACAAATCGCAAAAAGTCAACATCTAAGTTTAGCCGGTAATAGGCAAGGCAAATAAAGTAGTATCCTACATTGAAAAATCTGATGAAGGGCCTAGGCCCAAAATGTCAGCTTTTGTGCTCCTAAGATGCTGCTTGGCCTGCTGTCTTCATCCAGCCGCACACTTTGTTATGCTGGAAAAGCTCAGCAGGACTGGCAACATCTGTGGAGGAGAAAACAGAGTTAACGTTTTGGGTCTGGTGACCCTTCCTCAGAGCTGATGGTGGCTGGGAAAATGTCAGTTTATATGCAGAAAATAGGGAGGTGGGTGGAGTAGGGAGTAAACAATAGGATAGAGCCCAAAGAGAGAGAAACAGAGTTGGACAGACAAAGGAGCTGCTAATGATCAGTCTGGGAGGGTGAATAGTTGTTAATGGGGACTGTTAGTGACTAACAACAGGGGGTGTGTAGTGGTAGGCTATATGGTAACAAGGCCTGGTGTGCGATGTGGGGGCTGGGACATGGGGGAGTTTAGGCCCTAAAATAATTGAACTCAGTATTGAGTCGGAGGGCTGTAGGGTCCCCAAGCAGAAAATGAGGTGTTGTTCCTCCAGCTTCCGCTGGGCCTCACTGGAACACTGTAGCAATTTGGAGACAGAGATATTGGCCAGGGAACAAGGTGGTGCATTGAAGTGGCTTGCCTCCAAGTCATCGCCAAGCCTCTGAGGAGAATCTCACCCCTTACCCTATGCCTGCATTACCCACCCTAGACACTATGGGCAGACCACCTAACCTGCACATCTTTGGACTGTGACAGGAAACCGGAGAACACTAGGAAACCCAGGCAAATCACAGTTCTTTAGTAAACCATGACTTATTAAAGAAGTTAAATCTCTTGTCAAGAGGAAGAGGGAGGCTTATGTAAAGATGAGGCATGAAGGCTCAGTTAGGGCACTTGAGAATTACAAGTTAGCCAGGAAGGACCTAAAGAGAGAGCTAAGAAGAGCTAGGAGGGGACATGAGAAGTCTTTGGCAGGTAGGATCAAGAAAAACCATAAAGCTTTCTTTAGGTATGTCAGGAACAAAAGAATGACTACAGTAAGGTTAGGGCTAGTCAAGGACAGAAGTGAGAAGTTGTGCATGGAGTCCGAAGAGATAGGAGAGGTGCTAAATGAATATTTTTTGTCAGTATTCACACAGGAAAAAGACAGTGTTGCCGAGGAGAATACTGAGATACTGGCTATTAGACTAGATGGGATTGAGGTTCAGAAGGAGGAGGTGTTAGCAATTCTGGAAGGCGTGAAAATAGATGTCTCCTGGGCCGGATGGGATGTGTCCTAGGATTCTCTGGGAAGCTAGGGAGGAGATTGCAGAGCCTTTGGCTTTGATCTTTATGTTGTCATTATCTTCAGGAATACTGCCAGAAGACTGGAGAAGAGCAAATGTTGCCACCTTGATCAAGAAAGGGAGGAGTGACAATCCTGGTAATTACAGACCAGTGAGCCCTACTTTGGTTGTGGGTAAAGTGTTAGAAAGGATTATGAGAGATAGGATTTATGATCATCTAGAAAGGAATAATTTGATTAGGGATAGTCAACATGGTTTTATGAGGGGTAGGTCGTGCCTCACAAACCTTACTGAGTTCTTTGAGAAGGTGACCAAACAGGTGAATGAGGGTAAAGCGGTTGATATGTATATGGATTTCAGTAAAGCATTTGATAAGGCTCCCCACGGTAGGCAATTGCATAAAATATGGAGTCATGGGATTGAGGATGATTTAGCGGCTTGGATCAAAAATTGGCTAGTTGGAAGAAGACAGAGGGTGGTGGTTGATGGGACATGTTCATCCTGGAGTTTAGTTACTAGTGGTGTGCCGCAAGGATCTGTTTTGTGGCCATGGATGAGGGTGTAGAAGGATGGGTTAGTAAAATTGCAGATGACACTAAAGTCGGTGGAGTTGTGGATAGTGTGAAAGGATTTTGCAGGTTACAGAGGGGCATAGATAAGCTGCAGAGTGGAGCTGAGAGGTGGCAAATGGAGTTTAATGAGGAAACGTGTGAGGTGATTCACTTTGGAAGTAGTAACAAGAATAGAGAGTACTGGGCTAATGGTAAGATTCTCCGTAGTGTGGATGAGCAGAGAGATCTCAGTGTCCATGTACATAGATCCCTGAAAGTTACCACCCAGGTGGATAGGGTTGTTAAGAAAGCGTACGGTGTGTTTGGGTTTATAGGTAGAGGAATTGAGCTTCGGAGCCATGAGGTCATGTTGCAGCTGCACAAAGCTCTGGTATGGCCACACTTGGAGTATTGTGTACAGTTCTGGTCGCTGCATTATAGGAAGGATGTGGAGGCATTGGAAAGGGTGCAGAGGAGATTTACCAGGATGTTGCCAGGTATGGAGGGAAGGTCTTATGAGGAAAGGCTGAGGGACTTATGGCTGTTTTTGTTAGAGAGAAGAAGGTTAAGAGGTGCCCTAATAGAGACATACAAGATGATCAGAGGATTAGATAGGGTGGACAGTGAGAGCCTTTTTCCTCGGATGGAGATGGCTAGCATGAGGGGACATAGCTTTAAATTAAGGGGTGACAGATATAGGACAGATGTCAGAGGTAGGTCCTTTACTCGGAGTACTAAGGACGTGGAATGCCTTGCCTGCAACAGTAGTAGGCTCACCAAGCCAAAGGGGCATTTAAATGGTCATTGGATAAACGTATGGATAATAATGGACTAGTGAAGGTTAGATGGGCTTCGGTTTGGTTTCACAGGTCGGCAGAACATTGAGGGCTGATGGGCCTGTACTGTGCTGTTGTGTTCTATGCTCTAGACATGGGGAGAATGTGCAAATTGCACGCAGTCAGTAGCCCAAGGGTCCCAGGTGCTACGAGGCAGCAGTGCTAACCAATGAGCCACTGTGCCGGTCCATTTTCTAGGGTGATCCCAGGTATGGAGGGCTTGATTTGTGAGGAGAGGTTGAGTAGCCTGCACTAGTAATTGGTGGGTTTTTGAACAATGAGAGGCAACCTTATTGAAACATATTAGATTCCCAAGGTAAACATCAAGGAGGCATCGTGTTAAGTTGAAAGGCAGGAGGTTTAGTGGAGATTTGAGGAAGAATGTTTTCACCTTGAGAGTGGTGGGATTCTAGAATATGCTGCTTATGAGAGTAGTTGAGACAGGAGACCTCTCAATCTTTAAAAAGTACTTCGACGACCACTTGAAAAATCATAACATTCAAGACTGTGAACCAAGTGCTAGAAAGTGTGGCTAGAGTAAATTAAGAAGGTCCAAGTCTCTTAAATGTATCATAAGCAGTCTCTAAATGGTATTAGTCTGAGGGGACTTGATAGGCAGATAGCCCTTGTAGAAGAGTTTAGGACCAGAGGGCATAATCTCAGAATAAGTAGTCACTCATTTAAAATGGACATGAGGAGGAATTTCACCTCTCAGAGGGTACGGAATCTGTGGAAATCTTTATTGTAGGGGGCTATTGAGAATGGGTCATTAAGAATATTGAGGGCTGGGGGAGACAGAATTTTAATTGGAGAGAAAATGGCTTAGTAGTATTATTGATAGATTCTGAATCCAGAGACCCAGGTAGTGTTGTGGGAACCTGGGTTCAAATCCCTTCATGGCAGATGATGGAATTTGAACTCAGTGAACATCTGCAGAATAATAATGACTATGAAACCATCGTCAATTATCAGGAAAAGTCCTATTTCATTCACTAATGTCCTTTAGGGGCGGAAACTGCCATTCTTGTGTGGCCTGGCCTACGTATGACTGCAGACCCGCAGCAATATTGTTAATTCTCAAATGCCCTCTGGGCAATTAAAGGTGGGCAATAAATGGCTAGTTTGGTCAGTGATGGCCATAGCCTGTTAATTAATTTTTACAAAATCAATAAAGGAGTCCAGGTTATGAGGAAAGTGTAAGTGGAGCTAATTAGCGGACTAATTAAATGGTGGACTATATTAGATAGGCTGAATGGCCGAAATCTGCTCTAACATCTTGTGGTCTTGTTGCTAAATTTTCACGATCAACATCGTGGCGTTATTAACCAGAAATTGAACGGGACCAACTGCCCATATACAATAACTACAAGAGCATATCAGAGGCTAGATATTCTGAGATGAGTTTCTCACCAACTGATTCCTAAAAGCCTCTCAACTATATGCAAGGCACAAATCAGGGTGTGATAGAATGCTTTCCACTTTCCTGAATGAGTGCAGTTCTGACAACACTCAAGAAACCTGACACCATCGAAGACAAAGCTGCCTGCCTGATTGGTACCCAACCTTCAACAGTCCAAAGATGTACAATTTAGGTGGAATGGCTATGCTAAATTGTCCAGTACTGTCCAGGGATGGGCAGGTTTGGTGGATTAGCCAGGGTAAAAGTGGAATTACAGAAATAGGATAAGGGGACTAGATCTGGGTTGGATGCTGTTTGGAGAAGCAATGTGAACTTGATGGAACAAGTGGCCTGTTTCCACTCTGTTGGGAATCTCTGATTCATTTACTCCCTCCACTGCCAATGCACAGTTTGTACCATTGACATAATGCACTTAGCCAATCACTTTTGACAATATCCTTTCAAACTGGTAGCCCCTACCTCCTAGAAGGATGTAGATCCACTGGGGCACCATCACCCAGCTGTTCCCCTCCAAGCCATGCGTCTTCCTGACTTAGAAATACATTGCTGTTCCTTCATGGCCACTGGATCAAAATCTTGGCCCTCTCTTTCGAAAAGCACCAGTTATGTTTACTCACCTCAAGAGGGAAATTGGGAAGATAGAGAGGGAGTGTCAGATAGCCTAAGCAGATAAGGTTAAGGATAATCTAAAGAGATCCTACAAGTGCATTAGGAGCAAAAGAGCAACTAGAGAGAGAGTAGGGCCTCCGAAAGGTCAACACGGTTATATCTGTATTGAATCTCAGGAGACGGGAGAGATATGAAATTAATATTTTGCACCATATTTTACTGTGGAAAAAGAAACAGAGGCTAGAAAATTCAGGGAAATAAATATTGATGTTTTCAAAATGTTTCACTTACAGAAGAGGAAGTGCTGAACATCTTAGAAAATATAAAGGTGAATAAATCTCTGGGACGGGATCGAGTGTATTGCAGGACATTGTGGGAAGCTAGTGAAGAAATTGCCGGGCCCCTAATAGAAATTTTTGTATCGCCTATAACCATAAGTGAGGTGCCAGAGCACTGGACGGTGGCTAATGACAGGCAAAAACAGGTAGATGAGCATGATAACATTAATGGGCTGGAGTGTGTTTATTTCAACACAAGGAGGTAAGGCAGATGAGCTTAGTGTCTGCATCAGTATACGGGACTATGATGTTGTGACCAATACAGAGACTTGGTTGAGAGAGGGACAAGACTGGTCGCTCAATGTTCCACGATTTTGTTGTTTTAGACAAGGTGCAGAGGATGTAAAAGAGGTGGAGGAGCTGCATTACTAATCAGGGAATATGTTACATCTGCACCCAGGAAGGACTTACCTGAGGGCTCATCCGCTGTGGGAAAATGGGCAGAGCTCAAAAATAAGATTGGTGCAATCACTCGGAAAGGGTTATACTTTAGGCTCCCTAACAGCCACCGAGACATTAAGGAACAAGTATATAGGCAGAATATGGAAAGATGCAATAAGAAGAGTTGTCAAAGTGGGTATCTTTAACTTCCCCAGTATTGACTGGATCCCCTAGAGTAAGAGGCTTAGATGAGGCAGAATGTGTTAAGTGCATCCAAGAGGGTTTCTTAAAATGGCATGTGGATCATTGGAGGAGGGGCCATACTGGACTTTGTATTGGCCAGGTGACTGACCTTTCACTGGGAGAATGTTTTGGAAACAGTGTTGACAACCTCTTTTGTGATGGCTATAAATAAGGATAAGTAAGGACCTTGTGGCAAGGTACAAATTACATCAGTATTAAGCAGGAGCCAGGGAAAGTTCTTTGGGAGGAGCTGTTTTCGGGCAAATCCACGTTTGTTATATAGGAATTGTTTAAATACCTGCTGATGAGAATTCAGGACTGGCATGTTCCAGTAAGGAAGAAGGACCAGGGTGGCAAGGTAAGGGACCATTGGATAATGAGGGAGGTTCTGAATTTCGTCAAAAATTAAGAAGAGGCATAGTTATGGTTTAGGAAACTAAAATGGGACAGGGCCCATGAGAAAAATAAAGAAAACGAGAAAGAATGCAAGCATAGGCCGTAAAATGACCTTGGCCAGTAGGGTTAAAGAGAATCGCAATACATTCTATACATGCATGAAAAACAAGAAGACAACTAGGGAGAAGGTAGGACCACTCAAGGATAAAGGAGGGTATTTGTGCTTGGAGACAGAGGATATGGGTGAGATCCTAAATGAGTACTTTGCATCGGTATTTACTCAGGAGAAAGATATGGAGGATAATGTGATTTGTGTGGAGGATGCTCATATGCTACAGCATTTTGAGATCAAGAAAAAGGTGGTGTTGGGTTGCTTGAAGATCATTAAGGTGAATAGGTCACCAGGGCTGGATGGTATCTACCCCAGTTTATTGAGAGATTAAGAGAGGAGATTGCTGGGGCTTTGACTAAGATCGTTGCACCCTCATTAGCCAATGGAGAAGTCCCGAAGGACTGGCAAGTAGCTAATATCGTTCCTCTACTCAAGAAAGGAAATAGGGGTAATCCAGGAAACCATAGACTGGTGATTGGGAAGCTATGAGAAAAATTGTGAGGGATAGGATTTACGTGCATTTGGAAAAGCATGGCCTAATTAGGGACGGACAACATGGCTTTATGTGGGGCCATGTCTTACTAAATTTATTGAATTTTTCGAGGAGGTAATGAAGATAATCGATGTGAGTAGAAGCAATGGATGTTGCTTACATGGATTTTACTAAGGCTTTGACAAGGTCCCTCATGGTAAGCTCATCCAGAAGTTTAAGAAACATGGGATTCACGGTGACTTGGCTACATGGATTCAGAATTGGGTTTCCCATAGAAGGAAGAAGGTAGTGGTGGATCATTGTTTTTCAGGCTGGAGGTCTGTGACTTGTGATGTTCTGCAGAGATCTGAAATGGGGCCTCTGCTCCTTGCGATATATGTAAATGACGTGGATGAAAATGTAGATGGGTGGATTAGTTAGTTTGCAGATGATACTAAAATCGGTGGAATTATGGATAGTGTAGAAGGTTGTCAAAGGATACAGTGAGATATACATGAGTTGCAGATATGGGCGGAGAAATGGCAGATGGAATTTAACCCGTGTAAGTGTGAGGTACTTCACTTTGGACAATCAAATGTTAAGAAAGAGTAAACAGTTAATAGCAGGTCCCTGAACAACATTGATATACAGAGAGATCTTGGGGTTCAAGTCCATAGCTCCCTGAAAGTGACCACACAAGTAGATCGGGTGGTAAAGAAAGGATATGGCATGTTTGCCTTTGTTGGTCGTGGAATTGAGTAGAAGAGTCAGGATGTCATTATGCACCTTTATAAGACTTTGGTTGTGCCACACTTAGAGAATTGCATTCAGTTCTGGCCACCACATTACAGGAAGGATGTGAAGGCAGAAGAGGTTTACCAGGATGCTGCCTAAATTAGAAGGTGTGAACTATAAGGAGAGGCTAGAATAATTCAGGTTGTTTTCTTTGGAGTAGCTGAGGCTGAGAGGAGACTTGATGGAAGTCTACAAAATTATAAGATGCATAAGTAGCTCTGATGGTCAGAAGCTTTTTCTGAGGGTTGAAATGCCTAAAAGAAGGGGGCATGCATTTAAGGTGAGAGGGGAAAAGTTCAAAGGAGATGTGAGGGGCAATTTTTTTACGCAGAGAGTGGTAGGAGAATGGAATGCGTTACCAGGGGTGGTGGTGGACGCATATACGATAAGGGCGTTTAAGAGATTTTTAGATAAGCACGTGAACGTGCTAGGAATGGAGGGATATGGACCAAGGGCAGGCAGAGGGCTTAGTTTAATTTGGCATCATGTTCGACACAACGTTGTGGGCTGAAGGGCCCATTCCTGTGCTGTACAGTTCTGTGTTCTATGTTCTAATGCTTTACCTTTATTAAATAAAGGCTGTAAAGAGAAGCCTGGGAACTATAAACCTGTGAGTATAACATCATTACTAGGTACACCGTTGGAAGTGATTCTGAAAAATGGGATTTGCATGCATTTGGAGAGGCAAAGAATGATTAGGGATTGTCAGCATGATTTTCTGTGAGGGGAATCATGTCTCAATCTTGATTGAGTTTTCTGAGGACATAACCAAAAAGATTGATAAGGGCAGAATGGTAAATGTTGTTTAGCTGGACTTCAGAAAGCCTTTGATAACATTCTCCTTGGTAGACCAATTAGTAAAGATGGATCACATGGAATTCACGGCCAGCTTGCTAATTGGATACAAAATTAGCTTAATGGTAGGAGACAGCAGATGGTGGAGGGTTATTTGGAGGCCTATGACTAGCAGTGTTCTAGAGGGATTGGTAATGGGTCCACTTTTGTTTGTCATTTATACAAATGATTTGGATAAGAATAGAGGAGGCACGGTTAGTAAGTTTGTGGATGACACCGAAATTGGTGGTGTAGTGGACAGTGAGGAAGCTTATCTAAGATTACAAAGAGACCTTGATCTATTGCGTCTGTAGGCTCACGAGTTTAATCTGGATAAGTATGAGGTATTGCACTTTGATAAAACAGCCAAGGGTAGGACTTATATGGTTAATGGTAGGGCCCTGCATAGTGTTGTATAACTAGAGAGACCAAGAGATTCACGGACAAAATTCTTTGACAGTTGCATCACAGGTAGACAGGGTGTTTAAGAACGTGTTTCGCACACTTGCCTTCATTACTCAGACCTTTGAATATTAAGAGTTGGGCTGCATGTTGAAGTTGTATAGGACATTAGTGAGGCCACTTCTGGAGTACTCTGTGCAGTTCTGGTTGCCTTGTTGCAGGAAGGACATCATTTAACTGGAGAGGGTTCAGAAAAGATTTACCAGGATATTCCTGGGAATAGAGGGTCTAAATTATAAAAATAGGCTGGACAGGCATGGGACTTTTTTCACTGGAGGTTGAAGGGTGACATAGAGGTTTATAAAATCATGAGGGTCATAGATAAGGTGAATAGCAAGGGTCTTTTCCCTAGGCTGGGGGAGTTCAAAACAAGAGAGCATATTTTGAAGGTGAGAGGAGAAAAGTTTGAAAAGGACATGAGCAGCAACTTTTTCACGCAGAGTGTGGTTGGTGTGTGGAATGAACTGCCAGAGAACCTGGTGGATGCAGGAACAGTTATAATGCTTAAAAGACATGTGGATAAATACATGAATAGGAAATGTTTGGAGGGATATGGGCCAAATATAGGCAGGTGTGACTGGTTTAGTTTGAGAACATGGTTGGCATGGACCAGTTGGACCAAAGGATCTGCTTCCATGCTATATGAATCTGTGACTGAAAATGAACAATGGAAGCCCTCACTCTAAGCAACGGTTGATGTTCTTCCACCATTGATCTTCTTGCCATCGATGTATGAAACCACAAATCAGGTTTACTGAACATCAAGTGCTTAATCCTAATCCTCCTGGCACTAGAAACAAGGTGTGTTTTCCCTGAGGCAGATATCTTTCCTGTGGTGTTTGTTGACGAGCTAGTGTAGGCTGGTGGGCTCCGTCATGGAGCCATGTCCACATTTGACACAAAGGTTGACAACTAGCCCTGAATCCTAAACGATTGTTCCTGTGTTCACAAAGCAGAATACGACAATAAGGAATGTCGGAAGTCTATTCCCGATACCACAGGAGGAGGTAATGAAAGTGTCGGACTTTGAGCATCGTTTGTCAGTTACCAGTGTATGTGATTCACTTCTCGAAGTGATTGAAAGCCAGGGAGCAGCAGGATGGGCAAAGCAAAATCTGAAAGTCGTTATACAGAGAGTGTACTGTCTTCCTATTAAAGAAGTTCTTCACAATCAATTGACCAGAAACAACCAACAAGATCATCCTCTACCTTCAAATGTAGGTCAACAAAATTCAAGGTAAGCTGTGGATTGAAATATTGCAACCAAGCTTTTTCTCTTTTTATTAATAAACTGAGACAAAGAGCTACAGTTAATAAAGCTGAGTAGAGCAGGGGTTGAAAAGAGTTCAGAAAAAAGAAAATAGTAGAATTAATGGATAGGTGATATCTAGTTGAGTTTCTGAAGATTGAGCAATACAGGCAGAAATGACAACTAAGGGAAGCAGGTTAACACAGTCCTTAGGGAGAACAAATTAACAGTCAACGAGCATCTTGATTTCCATGTTTTGAGGATGCAAGAAAAATGCAGGCATCAGACTCCTGGGCTCAGTAACATGTGCTGCCCCATAATAATTAAATAAACAGAGGGCAAATTTGGTAGGAAAAACTAACAGAATTGGAATTTCTTATGAGTGTCTTACCAATCATAGAAATTCACAAATAGAATGGAGTTATTCAGGCCATTATGTCTTTGCTAGCAGTTTGAAATAGTTATCTCGTAGGTCCCATTTGCCTGCCCTTTTAACACATCCTTCATATATTTACAAATGCTTCTCTTCCAAAATCTATTATGGCTTCTCAAGCCGTGATCTAACAAGATTCTTAAGTAAAATAGACTCTCCTAACAAATTCCTTTCCACTTTTGATGTTTTTAAACTATGCAATCAAATTATTGGTTCAATAGAATTCCATTATATCTTATCAAACCTGCAATGTTTTGAGTTCAAGCTTCACTCAGTACTGACACTGCATTTTTCCCTGCAAAATGTTACTGTCCACTAAATCCATGTTGCAGTTTTATATGGAAATCTGATTAGTTTAATCCTGCACTTCTTGAACTTTGACTACATTACAAAAATCCATGCATTACCCATCTCTAATTGTACAGAGGGCAGTTAAGAACAGCCACTTGCTTCATCTGAGGGTTAGTTGTCATTTTTCTCATAAGAACGAAACCTATTTTCCCAAATGTTGCATTGATAATAGGGTACACATGGCACCAGATCGTACTTTCAAGCCAGTTCAACGGAACATCATGACCTCAGTGGTCTTGGTCATTTTTGTGACCTTCCTTGTGCTTTCATGGACATAAAAACGTAATTTATTTATGTTTGTGGAAAACTGTTTATAGCAGTAAGCCTCCTGCTACACAGGAGCTACTGAAAACTTAAGAAAAAAAAGTACAAAAATTCAGTTTTTAAGTGACTCCAATTTCCAACAGCAGGGGCATTCTGTACTGTGGTCCTTTATGGTTTTCCCCATGTGTTGGGCTGCAGTACTCCATGAACGTGGTTCTGAAGAGAGATGTGGATTTGATGCAGGCACATGGATCAGCATTCTGGGCATTCAGAGCAGGAGAAGGGTGTGAAGGATGAGCATCCTTTGTTGCAAACCTATCCGCCTGAGGTGGCAGTGCAGAGCTGCTCGGAGACCAATTTGCCTTGAGTCAAACGTGCCTATTTTTGAGAATGGCTGAATCTTCTCACTATAGCTGTGTTTTCTACTAAGAGATCAGAACACAGACACATTCATGGGATATGGGCATCTCTGGCTTATTGCCCATCCCTAATTACCCAGAGGGCAGTTAAGATTCAACCAAATTGCTGTGTGTCTGAAATCACCTGTAGTCCTTACCACAATCAGGTAAGCATGGCAGTTTTCTTCCCTTTCCTGATGGTCAACATCATTAGACCCTTAATTCAGATTTTTTAAAAAATTGAACTCAAATTCCCGCCATCTGCTGTGGCAGGAATCAAACACAGGTCCCCAGCAGATTATCTGAGCCTCTGGATTAATAGTCCAGCAATAATAGTAATATGTGATCATCTTCCTATAAGACTCAAGTAGGAATTGATGAACTCATCAAGAAATGAATTAAAGGAAAAGTGAGGCCTAATGAAGTGGGGCTTTATGATAGTTTGGCGTAATGAGAATTAAAATGAGCACAAGCATGATGGATTAAATGGCCTCCCACCTGTACTAAAATTTATATGATTCTGCCTTGCAGAAAGTTTAATAAATATTGCAAAGTCTCGCCATTATTAAATCACCTGTGATATACAAAACGAGTCAACTTTTATTTTATGGCAGATTTGAAACACATGTAGCATTTTATTTCATTTGTACAGTTTTGTCCATTCAAATATCATTGCTATGTGTTAGTGTTTTGGGGTAGTGCTGTCTTCTGTTGCCATATGAACCTAAGCGTTATTTGTTTTATTCAGTAGGCTGCCTTATCTAACATAATCTTCAACTGCATTCCCATTGCCCAGTTCAGCAAAGCCTTTCTCGTAGCATTTTTCAAGTGCCTCCCAGTTTGTATCCTTGCCTTGTCAATGATGTATTTATTCATTTCCTGCTTCAGTCATGCCCATTTCCATCAGACTGTCACTCACCTTCAGAGTGAGAACTTACTGTGTTGAAGTTAGTGGTGGTTGCAGTTTCATCGTAAAGGAAGGCTAAAATATTTCTTTTAAAGAATAAACAATGAAAGGTACTTTCTTTCTAAGCATTTCAGGGAATTTTCAACAATGTTTCTATTAAGAAAATCAAATTTGATTTTTTTTCAGGAAAGAGTGAGTTTTGCATAAACATAACCACATGTAACATAGTGCATGTCCCCATAAAAGTCTTCCATAGGAAACATAGATTTTTGTAATTGTCTGCTTTTCAGGTACTCAGTAATTTTATGCAAATTCATACATTATTGAGTTCTAATATTGGATTTTTAAAATTGAAGTAGATTGTATCACCTCCTAATACACTCTTGCGCTTATCTTTTAGTTAGGGAAAGTACCCAAGTCTCTGTGGCAACGAAACCGGAAGTTTGAAGTTAAATATGTTCTTCTGTCTTGCTTTATTAATGATTGCGTATTTTGACATTGTTATGCAGAAAATAAGGAATTTGCAACTAGGATCCTAGTGAGGTTCGTATACTCGAGTCTTAGCGGATGACCTAAATAATTTGTACTCTGTGGTAACAATAATTTCTCTCAAAAGAAAATAACGTCACCAAGAGCAGCGATTAGTTTCACTTTCGTCTGCAAATGCGTAAAAGTGTTGACCTTTATGTCAAAGTGATTAATTGACCCTTGTACAATGACCTATTTTTCTTTGTTTAAACCCTGTCACCTAACTATCATTCAGAATAATATACTGAGGTATGTAAAACATTTTTTGATCTGCCATGGCTTTAACGTACTTTTGGGATTTTAATTAGCATCTTTTGAGATTTTCATTTTGTATTACAATCAGAAAAGATGTTTTTTATTTTTCATAAAACACGAAGAGCTTCCTTGACACCTTAGTTGATTCAAGTACTGCCAAACGGAAGCATACAAATAAGGAATATCCCAGGTTTAATTCTCCTTGTCAAGTTGGCTGATTTCAGCAAAAATGAATTCATTGTCTTTGGTGGCCTGGACCTTGAAGGAAAACAACTCGTCACGGGACAGTTAATGTGCTGGAAGTTGCACATTTGAGTATATGTAGTGACACCAAGATTGGGGTTGATTGATTGACTCCTGTAGTTAAATGATCTTCAGTTAGCTCTCACAGAGTGAACGGCAATATGCATTGAAATTGTACCCGTTGGTGCAGTGGTCATGTCGCTATTCGAAGCCAGGAGACCAGAGTTCAAGTGCCACCTGCTGCAAAGGTGTGTAAAACCATATCTGAACAGCTTGATTAGAAGGTATTGAGAAATCATCGAGGGGGTCTTGTGGCATAGCAATAACATCCCTACCAATGGGCCAGAAGACCTTGAGTTCAAGTCCCTGGGAATGTGACAAAGCAGGCCCGAACAGATTGATTAAAATAAGTAGAAATCATCTCCTTTAGTGGGAGTAAAAATGCTAGAGGAAAACTGTAGGACATAAACTTGCTGGCATGAAAAAAATACATGCTACCAGCTGCATGAACTGAAATGTAAGTTTAATCACTGACTACCATTAAAAAGTGGATCAGATGTGAAATTAGAAAACAGCATGCAAAAAGCTAATTGTTATGTGTCCCATCATAAAATTAGAGCCCTATATCTCGTTGGTTTGCTTTTTAAAACCTTGTAACTTTGTGAATTGTATGGTATATGCAAATTCTAACTTAGCTGCCTATCCACTGGCACCTACAAATGGATATCCTATTTCACAAAGAATCACCTTGTTTATTTCAAACTATTCCAAGCAAAAAGAAGTGCACAGTAGTATGTTATCCAAAACAGAATCATCTTAGGAATTCAAAAGACATTCTCCAGCTATCCTGTATTCACTTTAACATTTTATAATAACTGATTCTTCTCCATTGCAACTTTTCGATTCATCTTGTATAGTTTGTATAATGCTATCGCGTAGTGTATATTTTCCTTTTGATTTTGTTAGCAGAAAAGTTAATTGAGCAATGAAAAGAACTTTGTTGACTTATCTTTTGGAAGATATAGTGCATCAGATTTGTTTTTCCTGTGGGCAGCTTTGGTGTTTCCGGCTTTGTTCTGAGGAAATCATGTGGTCTGGCAGGGATATAATGTGTGCTGTTTATTTGCTCACACATGATGTTACCTGACGCATGTCTCTGCAGATGCTGTTCATAAACATATTCCACAAATTTGCAACAGACTTGTTTAAAGCCTGATAGTATATTTGCAGGATAGATTTGTGAAGCTGTTGATGTGACATAAGCACCATGACTGTGCTTAACCTTGAAGTGAAAGCCGGGGGAGGCAGTGTGGTATTTGTCTCTTGTGCAGCTTTTTATAGAATTGATCCAGCTGTAGCTGGTTATATTCAGCCAGTTCAGTTAAAGCAGGCTTGTACTTGAATAATTAGTTTTGCTGCAAATAACTTTGTGTGTGAATAGCAAAATGTGAAAAGGGCTTAAACTTCTGCTAATCTTTACATTAAAATAGACATCTAACTTCAGATACTGTAGACTTGCCTGTACAAGAGTTCTTTTCACATTTGAGCAATACTGTTCGTGATTTTTCCATTTGTGTGGTACCAGTATGTTATAATATTCCCTTGCAGAGTCACCAACAGTAAACTATTCCTCCCTTGTCCATTTTGACCATTTTCTAGCCTTCAACATGGTTGCTCACAGTATACCCCTCCCTCACCTGATTCTACTTTGATCTATCCATAGACAGTAAGATTTCGGAATCACCTACAGTAGCTTCTTATCCTGTTCATGCACTCTTTGCTGAGGTGTCCCCAAGTTTCTATTTGACAGTCCCCTATTTCTCATTTGTACACTACCTCTCAGCTATTCCTAAACATATCAATTTCTGCTTACGGTGACAATACTCACCACTACCTCAGAACTCCCCTTTGACTACTCCACTATCTTTAAGTTGTGTGAGCTTTAATTTTACAGGCAAAATGCTCTTGTTAACTTTTAAAGAAAATCTTTACTTAGAAGTTCACTTACCAACAACATCCATTCATAAACATTATACGTATGGTATGAAAGAAAAGGTGAATGTTGTTAAAATTAATGAGAACAGAGTTTTTAATTGTTACAACATCAACTTAAATTGCTGTATAATTTTAATTGAATATTGCACTTTGAATTGACACAAATCCGAAACTGTTCCAGACTGACTAATTCAGCTGCAATTATTGAAATAATTTTACTTACTCTTGGTAGACAACTGAAACAGATCATATTCCTTTGGAAGAAGGAGATTAGCTGGTTGCTCCTGCATTGTAGAAATACACCATCTACTGTGGTGGATTTAGAATCACTATTAATGATGGATGGAGATTTACTTGTCCCAGAAACAATCACTGACAATAGATGCACGTGCCCAATCATTCACTCCACTATATATTCCAGTAATAAGCATACAGTTAGAGCCTCTTCAATTGCATAATGAATAAGTACAGCATTTTGTGGGATACTGTGCCTCCCATATGAAGATGTTTGTAAGTTCGATCTCTAGTTTACATATAATAACTGATCTCATCTGGCTACTTCAGGTATGGTTTGGCTAGCTTAGGTAAAGAAAAAATCAAGCAGAGTTTCTCTGCCAACTGCTCTCAAATAGTCATTTGGATCTATGATTTTCGCAATGTTTGATTGTGTCTATTAATGCTATTTTTATAGGGGTCAGAAATAAGTGGGCATTTAAAGAGCTACTATTAGAGAGACAGTTGTGTAACAATATCCCAACATATGAATTAGTATGTACATAGGAGAGATGGGAAGAAAAATCGAAATAATTTAAAAGATATTCTGATGAGAAGAATGAAAATGTTAGTATAAATGTAGTGGGAGAATTGCGGTTGGTTGGCTCGCCGAGCTGGTTCGTTGTTCCGCAGACGTTTAATTACCCTGCTGGTAACATTAACAGTGCAGCCTCCGATGAAGCGCTGTTGTGTTTTCCTGTCTGTTATTTGAACTCTGGTGTCTGTGGAGCTGGATTACCTCATTTCCGGTTTTCCTTTGCAGTGGAGTGTATCTGGGGTCAAGCTCTGTGTTTATTGATGGCTTTTTAGTGGAGTACCAGGCTTCTAGGAATTCCCGTGCTTGTCTCTGCTTCGCTTGTCCCAGGATGCTAGTGTGTCCTAATCGAATTAGTGGGTCTCCTTATTCATGTAGAAAGAGATGAGTGAGAATTGGTCATATGTTTTTGTTGCCATTTGATGTTCGTGTACCTTTGTAATTAATTTCCTTCCTATTTGTCCAATGCAGTGTTTATCACAGTCTTTGCAGGGAATCTTGTACATGACATTGGTCCTGTCCATAGTGCGTAGTGTGCCTTTGGTTCGGGTGAGCAGTTGTCGAAGGGTTGCTATGGGTTTGTGTGCTACTCTGATGCCCAGTGGTCATTGGAGTCTTGTGGTCAGTTCAGATATGTTCCTGATGTAAGGTAGCGTGATAAGTGTGTCGGGGCATGAAGTATCCTTCTGGTGTCATTCATGTGATAGCCATCTTCTGACCCAGTTTTTTGGGTATCCGTTATCTTTGAATATCTGGAATTTAAAGACAATGGATACCCAAAAAATTGCGTCAGAAGATGCCTATCACATAAATGACACCAGGAAGATACTGCACGCCCTGACACACTCATCATGCTACCTTACATCAGGAACACACCTGAACTGACCACAAGACTCCAGTGACCACTGGGCATCAGAGTAGCACACAAACCTATAGCAACCCTTCGACAACTGCTCACCCGAACCAAAGGCACACTACGCACTATGGACAGGACCAATGTCATGTACAAGATTCCCTGCAAAGACTGTGATAAACACTGCATTGGACAAATAGGAAGGAAATTAATTACAAAGGTACACGAACATCAACTGGCAACAAAAACATATGACCAATTCTCACTCATCTCTTTCTACATGAATAAGGAGACCCACTAATTCGATTAGGACACACTAGCATCCTGGGACAAGCGAAGCAGAGACAAGCACGGGAATTCCTAGAAGCCTGGTACTCCACTAAGAAAGCCACCAATAAACACATAGAGCTTGACCCCATATACACTCCACTGCAAAGGAAAACCGGAAATGAGGTAATCCAGCTCCACAGACACCAGAGTTCAAATAACAGACAGGAAAACACAACAGCGCTTCATTGGAGGCTACACTGATGATGTTACCCAGCAGGGCAATGAAACACCTGCGGAACAACGAACCAGATTGGTGAGCCAACCAACGACAACATCCACAACCCGAGCTACAAACCTTCTCTAAAACTTTAGTGGGAGAATTGTGTTCAATACAGGTCTAAGGAGACCATTTTGAAGTTAATGCAGCTCATTTTTGGTATATTACATGGAGGGACTTTGAAATGCTTAAATATTTGCTAAACAGAACTTTTTCCATATATTTGTCAAACAGAGTTTGTAATAGAGTTGTTTGAGTTACATTTCAATTGCGTGCCCTGTTTGCTATCTTTTACTTTTTTTTGCTAAGACCACATGTTCATAATAGGAGTTTAGCAAAAGTTGAGTTAGAAAAGCTGATTTCAAGGTTTGTAAAAGATTGCTACACACATTTTAAATGACTACAAAGTAACAAAATTGCTTTCTTCTTTCATGGAACAAGAACTTACTTTGAAATATTAGCACTGAACCCATGTTGTACTGGATGATAAAAATGGACTTTGTGATTTTCATATATGGTGTGTATTACCTTTGCATCGTAAAATTGCTGGAAAATAGCTGTTCCAAATTTGTTAAGTGTAGGCATGTATAAGATCTGACATAACCAAAGTAAATGTTTTATGCATTCTAACCTTTTTTCTTGACCAATTGCTTATTTTTCTTTTTTTAATTTTTTATTTCCATTTCTGGAGTGGTAGATTTCCAGAATGCTGCAATTTTCATTCAAAATCATCTAAACATGAGAAGCTCATTTGTCAATTTAAGCTTCTGGCGCTGAGTTATAATGCACTGGCAGATTCAATCTTTT
Source organism: Stegostoma tigrinum (assembly GCF_030684315.1). Lineage (NCBI taxonomy): Eukaryota > Metazoa > Chordata > Chondrichthyes > Orectolobiformes > Stegostomatidae > Stegostoma > Stegostoma tigrinum. The sequence goes on along the minus strand of NC_081358.1, from coordinate 72,504,647 downwards.
AAAAAGCTACATTTAATATATTAAATTTTTAATCTGTTCTTGTCCATAATTGATGTGAACATTGCAAATGTATTTTATGCCTGGTGAGTTATTAACATATTAGTTGTTATAATATGGATCAGCAGAGAGTATTTTTTCAACTATTTTAAACTTTTCTCTTGCATTGCTTGCTTCTAGAAAAACAATCAGAGCTGTGTGCAGAAAAAAAACAGAATACGCTGTTCCAGAAACTGATTAAAATTAGAAATGAGCAGATTTGTTGCTCCCTTTAAGTAAAGTAGGACTGAGTTGTTTTTCACTAAGAGAACACAATGTACTGGCTGTACCCAGCTTCAAGAGCTGTTTATCATAATGTTCCTTCACTTTGATTGGGAGAATCAATGGAATTTTACCCCGCCTACTCCAACTATCCCATTGAGGCCTCTCTGAGATTTGTGGTTACTTTTTGTGATTCTAGTTGCCTGTCACAGGCTGACATGTTTCACCCTGGAGGGGAATAGCTAGCAATTCCTGGAAACAAGAGTGTGTTGGGTACTGTTCCTGTAACTCCGTGAACAGAACTGTGTACTCATTTAAAGGGACATGAATTAAAACATTTTGGAAAATCAAGGGTGAAAAACACTGAAAACAATATGCAGGCATGTTACTCAGTGTACCTTGTTGTTGTTTCATGTAGTCTATGGAATTCAAATGCTGTTGACATATTCTTGCTGATGTTCACCCCCCCCCCCAGAATGTTAGCTATTTATGCAACCAGCATAAACATAAATGACTTAATTCTTAGTGTAGAGTTGAGAGAAATTTATCAAATTTCTGCCACTGCTGTCTGTATGTCAAATTAGCCCAAATTTCAACAACAACTTGTATTCATTTGCATCTTTAATGAAATAAAATATCCCACTTCACAGCAATAAAGAAAGAAATTACACCTAGCCACTCGAGGTAATATTAGGGCAGGTGGCTAAAAGTTTTGTGTCAGTAAGTATTCAAGAGTGCCCTAAAAGCAGAAAGTAAAGAAACAATGAATGGAATTTCAAAGATAGTAGGAACTGCAGATATTGGAGAGTCTGAGATAACAAGGTGTAGAGCTGGATGAACACAGCATGCCAAGCAGCATCAGAGGAGCAGAAAGGCTGACATTTCAGGCTTAAAATTAGGCAGCAGAAGGCATGGCCATCCATGGTAAAGCAACCAGAACTGGGGATGATGGAGAGACCAGAAGAAGAGGCCTTTTTAGTTCTGAGAGTTGCAGGACTGGACAAATAGAGACAGGTGAATAGAGAGAGGCAAAGCATGGAGGGACTTCAAAATAAAACAACGAAAATTTTAAAACTAAAGCATTGTGTAAACAGAAATCATTGTCTACTTAACAAAAAGCACTGGAGTTGAGTACACCTTGACTTGGTGCAAGTAAGAATACACACAGCAGAATTTTGCAGTGCAGAGCTCAGTTTTTGAAGGTGTGGGAATGCATTGGAATAGTCCAGTTTAGAGGTGGCAATTTCAGTTCATCTTGGTATGCAAGTGGCATAGAAGAGTGCAGTTTGGTGCGTGAGTGTTGTGTCTATATCTGATCACAGCATAATAAAGTCAATACCACACTCCTGGCAATTCCGACATCTATTTTTAAATTCGGTCTGTCTTCAGGTAAGTTACCCACATTCTTTATCAGAGTTGAGTTCTCAGGCTTTAAATATCTACAAACTTTATCTGAAACATCAGCTTTAACTGAAGAAATGACTAAAATCTTTTCAAAGTTGTATAACTTAGAAAAACTGTAGCAAGCTTTTCAGGTCAGAATATATATTTTCTTCTTGGTGGAAGTAATAAATAAAGCAAATGTATTTTATGCCTGGTGAGTTATTAACATATTAGTTGTTATAATATGGATTTATTTATAAATAAATAAAGATTGTCGCACTTACCAAAAATCAAGAAAGACAGAACTAAAATTTATCAGGTAATCTGTTTTGGCTGCTCTGGCAGTTGTTTAAAAATTGCAAAGTAAAGGCATCGTGGAGTTCAAAAGATTGGTATTCGCTCTCCCAGCTAATTTCCTCAATGAAATGTGTGTCTTGTTCTTGGTGGGTCTCCATGTCCAATCCCAAACAGATTCCTTCTAAGATCCTGTTGTATTCTCTGTATCCTAAGTACCAGATTTCCTCCATTGGTTGCTCCTACAAGAAAGATCTTGTCGAATTTTCTGAACAAATTGTCACAGACTTAATTTAAATTTGCATTATAAGCAAAATATGATTTTATAGAGAATTTGTGACTTCAATTAGAAAGTCAGTCCGTATTTATTGAAGTTATTTGAATGTAAAATGTACAACGACTTTCATATATTTTTAAATAAATACTAATAGAAGCTAGCGAGTTTTGAGAAGATTTGTAGCTCAGGTTGAGGTTCTGGATGTGAGTTTGCTCGCTGAGCTGCAAGGTTAGTTTTCAGACGTTTTGTCACCATTCTAGGTAACAAAATCAGTGAGCCTCCGATGAAGCGCTGGTGTTATGTCCCACCTCCTATTTATAAATAGAAAGTGGGACATACCACCAGCGCTTCATCGGAGGTTCACTGATGATGTTACCTAGAATGCTGACGAAACATCTGAAAACTAACCTTCCAGCTCAGCGAGCAAACTCACATCCAGAACTAATAGAAGCTATTTGTTACTTTTCAGTTAAACCACATTGAGACAAGTAGTCAAAGCACTGCTCGTTATTTACGTGTAAACAATTGCTTTTTGCATAATATTTATTTAAGAACCTCAGGGGTCAGTTAGCTCAGTTGGCTGAAAAGCTAGTTTGTAATGCAGAATGAGGCAAACAACATTGCTTGAATTCCCACTTCAGCTAAGGGTTACAATGCCTCTTCCCTTGCCTGAGGCATGGTAACCCTCAGGTTAAACAACCAGTCATCTCTCTGTAATGGGAGAGCAGCCCTATGATCCAGTAGGTAATCTTAACCCTAACCTTTGACTTTATTTAAGAACAGTCTAGAGTAAGAATAATTAACTGCAGGAAAGCCAACTTTATTGGGTTTCTAATCAGTATACTCCAGATAAATTAGAATCAGGGTTGGTAGGAAAGATGGTAATTGAATAATAGTTCTAAAGAAAATATAGTTCTTGCACATTCAAGGTATATTCCTACAAAGAGAAAGGACAGGTAAAGTAAATTTAGAGCTCTGTGGATGATGAAAGAGATGGAAACTAAGGTGGGAAGGAAAAAGTGCGCTTATGATAAATATCAGGTAGATGACGTAACCAATAACTTGGGTGAAAGCCAAAGGCTTGGTGGGGCAAGCAAAAAGTTGTCTAGTTTGCCTAAGGAGTTGAAGTATGCAAAAAGACTTCCAATTAACTAAAAGGAATCATAGAACATAGAACCGTACAGCACAGGAACGTGCCCTTCGGCCCACGAAGTGGCCAAATTAAACTAATCCCTCCTGCCTACCCTTGGTCCATATCCCTCCATTCCTTGCACATTCATATGCTTATCTAAGAATCCCTTAAACACCTTTATTGTATCTGTCTGCACCACCACCCCTTGAAATGCAGTGGGCCTCCTGCAGTGCCACAATGATGCCACCCAAAGGTCGCAGGAACAGCAACTCATATTCCACTTGGGAACCCTGCAGCCCAACGATATCAATGTGGATTTCACAAGCTTCAAAATCTCCCCTCCCCCTACTGCATCCCAAAACCAGCCCTGCCCGTCCCCACCTCCCTAACCTGTTCTTCCTCTCTCCTATCTCCTCCTTCCACCTCAAGCCGCACCCCCATTTCCTACCTACCTGTCCCCTCGACCTGTCCGTCCTCCCTGGACTGACCTATCCCCTCCCTACCTCCCCGGCTACACTCACCTCTACTGGCTCCATCCCCGCCTCTTTACCTTGTCTGTCTCCTCTCCACCTATCTTCTCGTCTATCATTCTTTGATCCGCCTCCCCTTGCTCCTTATTTATTTCAGAACCCTCTCCCCCTCTTCCTTTTCTGATGAAGGCTCTAAGCCCGAAACGTCAGCCTATGTGCTCCTAAGGTGCTGCTTGGCCTGCTGTGTTCATCCAGCTCCACACTTGTTATCCTTTGAAATGCATTCCGCACTCCTATCACACTCTGTGTAAAAAAAAAACTTGCCCTTCACATCTCCTTTGAACTTTTCCCCCCCCCTTACCTGGAATGCATATCTATCGTTTTACACATTTCAACTCTGGGAAGAGGACTCTGACCGTCAACCCTATCTGTGCATCTCATAATCTTATATATGGAGGTGTTGGTGTTGTTCTGGGGAGGACAAAGTTAGAAGTCATACAACACCAGGTTATAGGTGATAGTGATTTCAGATAAACCTGTTGGACAATAACCTGGTCTTGTGTGACTTCTAACATAATGTTATAGACTTCTAGTAAGCCTCTCCTCAGCCTTAGCTACACCCAGAGGAAACAAACCGTGTTTTTCTCGCCTCTCCTTATAGCTCATACCCTCCAATCCAGGTAGCATCTTGGTAAACCTCTTCTGCACCCTCTTCAAAGCCTACACATCCTTCATACAAAGTGGTGACCAGAATTGAATGCAATGCTCTAAACGTGGCCTAATCAAAGTCTGATAAAGCTGCAGCATGATATCCTGACTCTTGTACTCAATTCCATGACTAATAAAGACAAGCATGCCATCCACCATCTTTACCACTGTACCTACTTGCATGGCCACTTTCAGGAAGCTATGGACTTAAACCCTGAACTCTCGCTGTACATTAATGCTGTAGAGTGTTTTGCCATTAACTGTATTGTTTTCCTTAACATTTGCTCTCCCAAAGTGCAGCACCCCATTTAAAGGGGTGATAAAAGGGGAAGTGCATTGGATTAGGTACCAAAAAGCGGACTTGTGCATGGAGGCAAGATGTATAGATGAAATATGTACTGCAAATTCTTTATCTCTGAAGAAGATGCTCACCTGGCAAAGAGGAGATAATTCAAACAAGGAAGAAAGAACTGAATGAGATGATAATTGATGAGAAAGTGGTATTGAATATTCTGTCTGTACTTCAAATTAATAAGACAGGAGGATTGGGTGAGGTGCATCCAAGGACACAGGAAAGTGAAAGTGGAAATTGTGGAATTACTGACCAAAACGTCCCAGTCATCCTTCAACTCAGGAGTAGCGCCAGAAGACTGGAGAATTGCAAAAGTTATGGCCCTATTTAAATAAATACAATGTAAGGACAAGCCAAGTCAATTTAACTTCAGAGATAGTAGGAACTGCAGGCACTGCACATGCTGGCGAATCTGAGATAACAAGGTGTAGAGCTTGATGACCACAGCAAGCCAAGCAGCATCAGAGGAGCAGGAAGGCTGACGCTTTGGGTCCAGACCCTTCTTCAGAAATGGGGGAGGGGAAGGGGGTTCTGAAATAAATAGGGAGAGAGGGGGAGGCAGATAGAAGATGTATAAAGAGGAAGATAGGTGGAGAGGAGACAAACCGGTCAAAGAGGTGGGGATGGAGCCAGTAAAGGTGAGTGTAGGTGGGGAGGTAGGGAGGAGATAGGTAAGTCCAGCGAGGATGGACAGTTCAAGGGGGGAGGATGAGGTTAGTAGATTGGAGATGGGAATGGGGCTTGAGATGGGAGGAGGGGATAGGTGGGAGGAAGGACAGGTTAGGGAGCCAGGAACAAGCTGGGCTGGTTTTGGGATGCGACAGGGAGAGGGGAGATTTTGAAGCTTGTGAAGTCCACATTGATACCATTGGGCTGCAGGGTTCCCAAGCGGCAATTTAACTTCACAGTTTGGAATCTTCTAGAAATAATAATTCAAGGCAGACTTAAAAGTCACATTGACAAATGCAGGTTGGTTAAGGTGTGCCGGCATGGATTTCTGGAAGGAAAATCATTTTTAACTGACTTATTGGTGTTTTGTGAAAGAAATAACAGAGGCTTGATTCAGACAAAGCTATGTATATGTTGTATCTGAAATTCCAAAAGCCATTTGATACAATGCCATATGACAGACTTACAAATAAAGTAATAGCGCACAGAATGAAAGGTGCAATAGCAACATTGATATTGATTATATGATAGGAAATAAAACAGTTGGATAAAACATTGGTTAATGAAATAGTGTTTGAGCTGGAGGCAGGTTTGTAATGGACTTTCTCAGGGTCAGTGTTGGGACCTTTGCTTTTCCCGACATATATTAATCTGATTAATAGATTTTGGTGTGCAGGGCGCAATTTCAAAAGTTGCAGATGATGAAGGCATTTTGAACTGTGTATAGCTTAAAATGGACATAGACAAGTTTGGGTTAATATGTGGGACAAACAGCATGTGAAATTCAATATAGAGAAGTGTTAAGTGATTTGTTTTGATAAGTGTTACACCTCACCGGGATAGCGCACTGTAAATCAAGCCTCACTATCCCTAGAGTCGTCACAAAATATACAGGTACACAATATTCCTCAAAATATTATTTTGTCCCTGGGTGAAATGAAATACCAGGTTTCTGTACTTAACAAGAATTACTGATTATTACAAATTGTTTCTAACTACAGATAAACTATTATGAATGAACAACATACAACTCAACTGATGCAATCTCTCACCCCCTTATAAAAACAAATCACCCCATGTATACGACAGCAGGTGTATGGGCAGATGGAAACACCTGGAAGGCAACTCAATAATCCCTGCTTACAGGGTTTTCTGAGATGATTCTTCTGCCTTGTCAGGACTTGCTGGTCATGGAGCTTCTTCTCCAGGTACTTTTATGTGTTTGCAGGAGGCACAGAGTGACTGACTTTTACTTATAAAGTCTCTGATTTAGTTCTTAAAAGTCACAGAAAGACAGCAAGAAGTGAGGGAAATAATCTAGCTTCCTCCAGGCTTACGGTGTTTTTACTGCAGAGAAAAGGATAGTTCCTTTTTGGAAGGTACAGTAGCTTCTATCAGACTATTCGGACTCACAAGCTGTTCAGTTACCTGGAATCCAGTTGCATTGTTCTTGGCAAACGTTTGTTATTGACAACTGGTCACCATTCAGCTTTTTGTTGCCAGTCAAATTCCCTTTGCACACATCATCTGACTCCAGCATGTCTATGGTAATCTCCTCAGTGTTTGAGCAATGTTTCAGCAGGTCAAACAATACTTACGATGAATGTCACGCCATTTGCTTCTAAAGCCTGCAGTAATCTTTTCACAGTCTTTGGTTTTTAAACAGTTCTGTCACCGTTTCAGTGCACAATAAAAAAACACAAAAATAAGAAGATACTGTCTTCACATTGGGAAAACTTGGAAAGACAATATTAAAACAAGGTGAAATTCTATAATTGACCCAGAAGCAAAGAGACATATTTATATGTAAAGAATTTATTGAAGGTGCAGGCCAGGTTGAAATCATGCTTACATGTACTTAAAATAGAAATGTACAATATATTTATTAATGGGAGCACAGAGTGCAAGAGCAAGGAGTTTATGTTAATCTTAAGGGAAATGTTGTTTCAACCTAAACTGGAGTATTGTTTTCTGTTTTGAAAACACTTTTGGAAAGATAGGAATTCATGCATGACCATGGAGTAAAGGTTGTTATGAATGGCTCAAGGGATAGGGATTTAAGTTATGTAGTTAGTTTGAAGAAGTTCAGACTATATTTCTTTGAGAAGGAAGGTTGAGAGATTTGAAAGATATATTCAAAATCAAAAGCAGTCTCCTCCGGTAGGAGTGTTCAGAATGAGAGAGCGTAGATTTAATTGGCAGAAGAACTGATGGAGGCATGAGGACAGTTTCCTTTCATGCATTGTGTATAGGTTGCCTGTGATTGTGGTGGAGACAGGCAATCAAGGCCAAGAATTAGATTATTATATGAAAAGGAATTGTGCAATTTACAGGAAGAAACTGGTAAAGTGGCACTAGTTACGTTGCTCATTTGGAGAGTCGGTATATGGCAAGTCAAATGACTTCTGTGCTGGAACGGTTCTGTCATGTTTACTATCATAGAGTGAAACACAAATTATACTTGAATGGAAAGCTGTGGGAGTTGCATAATGTAACTTTGAACAAGATTTTTAATTGTATAGCACTTCCTAATCTTCAAAATTCTTAAAGTACTTTACAGCCTATGGTATATTTTGAATACATTCACATTTTCGATAAATGAATGTAAACATACTAAGCGTGATCATTTTATTCTCTTTTATCTGGAAATTATTTGGATTCTTCACTCCAGCTGTAGCGATTGTAACAAGATCAGCCAGATGGGCCCCATTGAATATGAGTTTCCTGATCAGGACCTTTAATTTGGTCGAATCAAAGTCCTGGCTGACACAAATAATCAAGAGTGTCAGACAATCTGTTCACTCTGAAGGAGCTGAATAAGTGACAAGGGCTCTCCACATGTAAACAGAGGTTGACTTGGTGACAGGACACCAGCTTCTGTGGAGTTATTTCACTAGCAAACTTCTTTAACACAGATTGTGAGTTTTTGTAATTAACAGAACAAAAGGCCATTTATTAAAAAAACTGCTTGCAAACCATGGTACTTTGCAAGGGATGTAAATAATGCAGACTGAATTTTGCTGTTTGATAGTAAAAATAAATAAAGTCACTTTGAATATTTAATGGAAACACTTCCATGACTTTCCTTTCTTGCCATCATGTACATTTACGGCTTGAGTCGTTTGTCCGCCATGTTGTCAGATCTTTGTCTTGCTCCCTTCCACTGATGATAGATCTTAAAAAAAGAGCCAATCCGGAGATCCAACCTTACCCAGCTCAGTTCTAACATTTTCCACTCATTGTGCTACAAATCGAATAACAATCCTGTCAGTGCCACTAGTACTATTCCTTCCTTCATTTTGATAACTCTCATCTGTACTGCCAATCATGATGTACCAGCCTGATAAATTTAGGAAAGCATTCTCACTGTATATCATCAATATTGAATGTCTAAGAGCTGGATTAGATTAGATTCCCTACAGTGTGGAAGCAGCCTCTTCGGCCCAACAAGTCCACACCGCCCCTTGAAGCATCTCACCCAGACCCATTCCCCTATAACCCACACACCCCTGAACACTACAGGCAATTTAGCATGGCCAATCCACCTAGCCTGCACATGTATGGACTGTGGGAGGAAACCAGAGCACCTAGAGGAAACCCACGCAGACACGGGGAGAACGTGCAAACTCCACACAGTCACCCGAGACTGGAATCGAACCCGGGTCACTGGCACTGTGAGGCTGCAGTGCTAACCACTGAGCCACCGTGCTGCCCCAAAGAAACAATTTAAGGACTGAAAGGGCACATGTAACAGAACAAAACTATTTGGAAATGAATATAGTAGGATTTGATTGCAGCAGTAAAGAAGTCTTACTGCAGTTATATGCAGCCTTGATGAGACCACATCTGGAATATTATGTGCAGTTTTGGTCACCTCATCCGCAGAAAGATGCAGTTGCCATACAGGGATTACAACAAAGGCTCACCAATTTAATTTCTGGGATATAGGGATTATCCTATGTGGTAAGATATGGAATCGTTTTTGTTTGCTCATGATATGTGGGCATTGCTATCCAGTTCAGCATTTATTGCCCATTTCTAATTGCTTTGGAGAAGGTGGTGAGATGCCTTCTTCAATCCTTGTATTCCTTCAATGTAGGAGCATTTACTGTGCTGTTAGGGCAGTTATAAACTAAGCCAAGTCTAGTTGCCTATGTGGCTGGTTTGCAATACAGAGTGACACCAACAGTGCGATTTAAGTCTCATACCAACTGAGGTCCCTATGAATGGCACAGCTTTTCAACCCCACTGCTGTCTGGTGTGTAGTGACTCTCGGGTGGAACTCACCACCTCCAAAACCAGAGGACATGTATGAGGAATTTGTGCACTCGGAGTGTGGTGAATCTTTAGAACTTCTGCCCTAGAGGGCTGTGGAATTATAGATTTCGAGTATATTCAAAATTGATATTGATCAGTTTATACATATTAAGAACATCAAATGATATGGAGACAGAAATGTAATGAAGTAAAAGGTTAGCCATGACCTTGTTGGAAACAAGAATGGGATAAAAAGACTAACCCATAGCTGCTCTTATTTCTTACTCCCCAGCACTGATAAACTTCATCTAGAACAGTGGAAGAGTAGCACCAAAAGCTTGCCTGATTTAACAACTAATTAAGAGGTTTTTCAAGGTCATATTCAGATTTTGGCCATGGTGCAACCGCTGAATTTGGGGTTGGGAAATAGGAGGTGAATGCACATCATGAAACTCATGGGTTAGATGCAGAGGAGATCTTGGGTTACAGGTACTGTAGTGTCAGTGAAGGTTGCAGAAAGACTTCATGATGCATGGTCAGCATGAAGGCAGCAGTTGGCAATAAGGGAAATGGAAATGGCTGCCAGATGTCAGGTTCAGAGGTGATGAGAAACAATCCTCCAAAGGAAGGGTGGAAGTCTAGCACAATGAAGTGAAGGGAGAGGAATGGCCGCGAGGATATTGAGACCATGTCTCAGCATAGGATCTACAACTAAAGATTGAGCAAATATGGAATGACTGAGAACTGTGGCTGTCTAGGCAATTGGTCAGTAAGATTTACACGCAGAAAGCTATACACCTCACAGTGTATCATATGCCTTGCCATTTTCTGTCAGTAGCCATCACAGTCATTGTTTACTGAAATCTAGGCAGAGTAGAAAGTGTACCGTCATTTGCACAAATTCGTTAATCTAAATCTTCAACTTCTGCTGTGCCAACAACTCAACAATATAAATCTAGCCCAGTGGTTCTTGCATAGCTGCTGTTCCCACCACCTAAAAATCAAACTATTTGAGTGGAGTAAACTAAGTAGTTATACAAGGCCAATCATTGAAATAAAATTGTGTTAATGACAAATGATTAACAATAAATGGCTGGGTCACAGTGAAAATGAAGTTTATTTCAAAGGTCGAGGTAAAAGAACCAGAACTCAAGCTAATAAGTTTAAAGGTTTTTCTTCTCATAGGTTATGTTTTCTAGTGCAAGACATGTATGGTTTGTTTGGTGAAGTTCATCATCATACATTCTGCTCATTGGAAGAGGACTTGCAGGTGCAGAATGCCTGCTGGGAAGGAAAGGCATGCTACCTAACGGGAATGAAGGTTCTACAGAGAACAACAAGAGGGAGGTAAGCATCCAAAAAATGTGTTTGCATTAAAGGATCCTGTACTTTTAGGGTGTTATTTCTTGCAAAATAATCAGATTTACAGTGCACCAAAGAATTACTGGATTCTAGATACTTTTGATCCTTATGACATGTAAGATCTTAGCCTTGAAATTGCAGTGTTACTGATGACAAAGCTGTCATTTTTATAGGTCTGTTGGCTTAGTATGTGTCACATTAGTAGTACTATTGACAGTAGTACTGGCATTTATGATTTGCGCATGGTATTGCTTAGACATCTGATCTGTTGGTGTATAGTTTTTCTTCATGGGTCTCAAAATACCACAGAAGGTACCATTTCAAAGTTAATGCAATTGGAGATACAGATTGCCATTTTATAGTGGGAAGGCAGTTAATCATAAATCAAGCTGATCCTTGTACTTTACCCTCAAGAGTAAAGAGATTTAGGAGTTATCTAATTAGAACAAAGTTTGAAGTTCACAGCGGTAGATGACTAATGTAGACGGACATTGTGATGTGTTGCCAGTTTATGATGTCACCAGTTGATAGTGCTATTTGGCTGAACATCCTATGTTCATAATATTTTGTAGGTTAAATGTGCTGCTTTATGCAAAGAAGGGTACAGGAAAATTAATCATTTAACTCTTGCCATATTCTTAATGTTAAATGCTAAATGCTAATTACTTTGGTAGTTGTTTAAATATAAAACTAGCACCGTGCATTTGTCAGGTAAAAAGCTTTAGCAGCTTAGTATGCTGATCATAGTGCATCTCACTTAGTGTTCGTGTTTATATGTATGATTAAACAACGTGTTCTAGAAACTTTGCTGATCAATAATTTAAGCAAATAATTTCCTTACTTCATGTCAATTTGTTCAGTAAGGTTTATAATGATTTATGATGTCTTGCCTGGTAAAATAAAAGCTATAACAATAATCATGTGATCTACTGCAAACATAATGAGATTCTGTTATAAATCAGGTCTCAGAAGGGTTCCTTTCAAACTTAATATAACAGAAATGTCTGTGAATATTGTACATTGAATTTGACAATTATTCGAGATTTGGTAAAGATTTAGCTACAGTAGCCTAATTCGGTAGTGCTTTTTTTGGATCGAGATTGAAATTTGTCATGGCAATGCAAGTTGATTTGTTGTTTCTGGAGAAGAATGTAACCTAAAGTCATCATGGTCCCAGAGGGCAATAGGGCTGCTTTCTCATTAGAGTGAGATGACTGGTGGTGACTTTAACCTGAGGATCACCACACCTCAGGTGAGATTGAGAAAGTGGGTACCTAATGGTATCTCAGCTGATGCAGGAATTTAACTGCGCTGTTGGCATTGCTCTGTATGGCAAACTAGCCATCTAGCTAACTGAGCAAACAGATTAGCCAGCAAACAGACTCTTGAAAGAGATTGTAATCTTGTGTGCTATGTAAAAGTTTAATTTGTTACTGACAAAAGGATTCACATGTACATTGTTTGGGCGTAACTGCAGTCACTGACTGTCCCTGAATTTGTGGGCAACATCAACTTGGTGTCACTGATTTCAGCCATGGATCTTGATAGAAACTAAAGGGTGATTCTCATCCTTTAGATATTGGGACACATGTCCCAGGAGGTAGCAGGATGTGGAGTTCAGGAATTGCTTTCTCCTCTTTCTCTGTATGCTGTTGTACCTCATCATTGATATGTTGGGAGTCAAAGCATGATGCAGCTCGATGGATAAGTTGTTACCATTCTGAACAATTGGCAGAAAGGTCATCTCAATCATTAACGTCAATGTCACCGAACTTAGAGAGTCTGAAAGTATCTTTGAAATGTTTTCTTTGTCCTCCCATGCAGTGTTGATCGTTTAAGAGCTGACAGAACAGTACCTGCTTGGGAGAGGATTTTTGCCTATTAGGGACAGTTTTTAGTCTATCAACATTGACTTTGCAGGTGATTTGTCTGAATCTTTGTGTATTTAGCTTCAAGAAGGTCAGTAGTGCATGTTTGACTGTCTGTTCATTATAACTGCAGTGGGGACATTACTGGTGGAATTTCTCTAGCACTCTTACAAGTTGCAGATACTCATAATCCAATTCTCACTGCAGGCATGTTGCGACAGTAACTACTGTGTACGCTAGGACTTTTTGTTGACTTAGAGATGTTGCTGTTATCAGACATTCACAATCATGGTTTGCGGAATGCTGAGTTGACAAAACTTGATTGGATTGTTGGATCTTCTAATCGATAGTGGCCTTTTGGGAGATATAGTTGCCAAGGTATGTGAAATGCTTGACGTATTGCCAACCTCCCTACTTCACCAAAGAGGGGAGGTAAAGTATTTGGCTGACCAGATGTAGGTTGATATTAGTTTTGTTGTGGCAATATTTAAGGAAAGATCAAGTTTTTCTTTCATAAATTCAAAGAGATTAAGTTTGGCTTTGAAATCTGGTGAAGAGTGTGCCACAACGCTGAACTCATGTATATCAAAGAGGTATGTTTTGTACAGAGTCATCTGAGGTTAATAAGTTCTCCATCTAGACACATTTGATAGTTCAAATGTTAGAACACATAGATAATCTTAGCAGTGATTAGCATGACAAGAACCGCAGTCATGTCCAGTAAACTGTCAAAACTCCAATTTGACACTGCATCACTCAATGAGGCTTTATATCTTGGGTTGGGCAGCTAAAAGAACAAGCTGGGAATTCACCTCCTCCTGAGAGGAAAAGCTGACAGCAAACATCATGTTCACATAAATGTTCTTGCTTTTCATTAATTGATCTTAGATCTACTTTCAGAACTCACCAACTGTATAAATGAAAGACTGCTGATACTTTGCATCCAGAACCAAGATACCATTTTATTTAAGCTTATGCTCTTACCTTTGATTGTGAGAAAGGTGTTGAGAAATATCTATTCTGACATTCAGTCCAAAAGAGGAAAACTTTATTGTTCTTGGGGCCTTTTTTTGACAAGGTTTGTTGTGACCTGCGATTATTTAGCGTGGAAACACTGAGAGAAATAAAGGAAAGAAAATGCGATTATAATGATGTCCACCTACTGACAAAGTGTGCTCAGCGTGGCCTCTTTAAAACATGTATCCTTCCACCCCAAAGACAAATATAAAATCGCAGGAGGCTTCCTGTATCAAAGCACTGGCAGATCCACAATTATGTTTTTTGGATAAAACATCTGGGTGATGTCAGTATCACTCAAACCACGTATGGGACTGATGCATTCTATAAGGCATTAAGGTGTGGGAACAGAAGCAGGCCATTCAACCAAGTGAGTCTGTTCTGACATTCACTGAAAGTCTGGATTGTCTGAAATTCCTCAACACCACTGCTTTCTCACATTGCCCTTGATTCTCTTGCTTATTAAAAAATGTCAATCTTAGCCTTAAATATACTTAATGACCCAGTCTTGGGAACCCTCTACAATAAAAAATTCCAGAAATTCATTACCCTCTGTGGGAAGAAATTCCTCCTCATCTCCAGCTAAAACAAGCACCTGCTTCTTCTGAAACTGTGCCCTCTCGTCCTAGACTCTCCCCTGTCAAATCACCTAAGAATCTTGTATGCTCTAATAATGTCACCTCTCATTCTTCTAAGTTCCAAAGAGTACAAACCCAGTCACCTCAACCTTTCCTCATGACACCGTCCCTCCATATCCACGATCAGCTTAATAAATCTTCCGTGGACTGTCTCAATACTGGGGTACCATTCCTTAGATAAGGGGGCCCAAAACTGTTCATAGTATTCCATCTGTGGTCTGACTAGTACCTAGTAAAGTGTTAGCAGAACTTTCCTATTTTCTACTCCATTCACTTTTTAATGAAAGTCACTGTTCTATTTGCCTTTCCTGTTACCTTCTGAACTTGTACGCTAGCTTTTTATACACTCCACAAATCTTAAATCCTTGTGCAGCTTTTTATAGCTTTTCTACATTTAATTGCATGTAGTGTCCAGGGATATTTAGGTTTGGTAGGTTAGACATGGCAAAATGCAGGGGTAAGGGAATGAGTCAGGGTGTTATGTTCTTCAGAGGGGCAGTATGGACTGGTTGGGCTGAATGGCTTGTTTAATTGGTCATTCTGGTAACTAGTAAAAGATGTTTTTATTTTAACTGTTGTCTGTGGTGATTTGGAATGAGAGCACCAATGCCTTAGTTGTAAACAGCTGTCTCTGTCTAATTTTCATATACTAACACAAAAACAGCAAGTGCTGGAGAAACTCAGCAGGGCTGGCAGCATCTGTAGAGAGGGAAAAAGAGTTAACATTTCAAGTCCAGTGATCTTTCAACAGAGCTGTAATATACCTTCAATGTTTTAATAATCCTTATCTTAGTTGACATCTATTTATTTGGATATGGCCTAGCTTCTTCAAAAGTTGCATTTAATTTTCATGAAAGTGAGTACTATAATATTGATACCACAATAATGTGCTACTTATTTTGTTGCTTTGAATCTTTCTGAAAACTGAATAGGGTGATTAGCAGATATTGGTAGATGAATTGGTTGTGAAATATCAACCTCAGCTAGTTACAGCCTGCTCTACTTAACACTTCAGTGCTTTTGTTTTGAATATGCTGTTCAATGTAATTCTAAACCCTGGTTGAGCAGGTTTTTCCTCTTCTGGAAGACTCTTCGCACACTAAGACAGTCACTGTCCAGTGCAATATGTAAGAAACAGAAGCTAGCCAGGGTGTGACGTTTTGGCAAATTAGTTTTTCTTAATGGTGCTTTTGTTTTAAACATAAGATTTGAAAGTCTGGTCTCGATCATCAGAATTGTGATAAGATGTGTCATTGACAGAACAGTGATGGAAGGTATTAGAGGCATTTGCACAATAACAATTTGCTCACTGGTGCTGCAAACTGGACTAAAGGGTTGAATTGGAGCAGTAAGGTGAGAGAGACCACCATTATGATCAAGACTGCATTTGACTGAACATGGTATCAAGAAGCCTGAGCAGAATTATAGTCAATGGGAACAGTGGAAAACCTCTCCATTCATTGGACTCCACATTTGCCACAAAGGAAAGCTGTTGTGGCTCTTCAACTCAACCACACAACATCGATGCATGAATTCTTTAGGCTAGTGGCCAGGCCCCAAACGTCTTCATCAGTGATATTCCCTTTGTCATTTTGGGCAGAATGACTGTTGGTGATTGCACAATTCAGCATTGTTCATGACTACTCAAACACTGAATTGATCTGTGTCAGAATGCAGCAAAACCTGGGAAATGTTCAACCTTAGGCTGATAAATCATAGAGATCATAGAATTCCTTCAGTGTGGAAACAGGCCCTTTGACACAACAAGTTCACACCGACCGTCAGATTATCCCACCCAGATCCATCCCACATAACCCACCAAACACTCGGGAAATTTAACATGGCCAATCCACCTAGTCTGCACAACATTAGACTGTGGGAGGAGACCGGAGCACCCAGAAGAAACCCAGGCAGAAACGGAGAATGTGCAAGCTCCACCCAGACAGTCGCCCGAGGCTGGAATCGAACCTTGGTCCCTGGTGCTGTGAGGCAGCAGTGCTCACCACTGAGCCACTGTGCCATCTGGCAAGTAATATTCATATTACACAAGTTGCAGGAAATTACATTTCCAATAAGAGAGAATCTAACCATCTGCCCCTTACTCTAGATGGTATTATCAATGAATAGAAAAAAATAAGAAGAGCAGAGGTTGACAATTCTGTGAAGAGTAACTCACTTCTTGACTTCCCAAAGCTTGTCCACCATCCGTAGACTATCAATATGTAACAGAACACTCTCATTTGCCTGAATTATTGCAGCTTCAACTCTCAAGAAGCTCAACACCATCTGGAATAAAACGACATGTTTGATCTGAACCCATCCTTAAATGTGCACTCACTCTGCCACTGACATACAGTAACAACAGTGTGTACCATATACTGTAGCAACTGGCCAAGCCCCATTGACAACACCTTCTAATCCTCACAAATTCTACCGTCCAAAAGGGCACATGGGCAACTTGATCACCTGCAAATTTCCCTTCAAGTTATGTATCATCCTGTCTTAAAAATGTATCATGTTCCCTAAGTGTTGTTGGGCCAAAATCCTGAAATTCCCTCCCTAAGAGCACAATGGGTCCAACTAACTCCACAGATTGTAGCGATTCAAGAAGGCAGAACAGTACCACTTTCTCATGTTCAGTTAGAGATAGTAAATACTGCCTTTGCCAATGGCACCCATATCCCATGAACAATAATAGTAAAAATATGGTAATCTTCTTGCTGATGCTCGGTTCACATGTAAACGTAGGTCAATCTGCAGAAATACCAATTTTCTTTTGGAGTAGGACTTTTTTATTGTCTCTTGTGTCAATACAGTCATCTGTCTTTTTGGACTTAAGTTCGTAAACATTCTTGCAGCAACATGTTTGCTAGAAGCAGCTGATTTCTTCCTGTGTCTTCTAAGTAGACCTTCTTGGAGGTGAAATGTTGCAGTTGTTCACGAGTTAATAGTGGGACCAAGTTAATGAGAACCTCCTGAAAGACCAAACCATTTAGATTTTCCCTTTAGCTGTTTTGCCAGATAAATAGACACTCAATGATTACTGAGTTATGATTGACTGTAATTAACTGTATTCCTAGTAAATTAGAGTGATCCTATGGAAAACAATTTCAAGTTTGTGCTGGCTTTGTTGGGCACTGTTGTTGCTGTTACAATTTTTGAGGTAGGCTTAAGGTTTGGTTTCAAAAGCCAGAATGTTATTCAGGGGCTAGCAAATTAAGGATATGTTCCCCAGCATAGCTCCTAGCTTTGTTGATGATGTGGAGACAAGTGTCTTTTTCCTTGTTTATAGTTTGTACTGGTAGGAATGTTATTTTTTTCTCCTCTACTGCCAGATGAGTCAAGCTGGTGTTGCTCCTCCATTTCTTCCGAAAGAATCTCTTCCCACATTCATATCCCAGCATCTCTGAACTCTACATTGCAAATTTATGGACTGGATTACTGGAATGGATAGTTGAATAAGACATCTTAAATTAGTTTTAAGAAGAACTAGGTAAATTCTTGTCAAAAAATAGGATTCAATATTCTTAAAATGGTGAAGAGAGTGGGAGAGACCTGTTAGGACATGTGAGGAGAAAAATTGGCTCACCCCTTTTTAATTCTCTCTAGTTGGCCACAAAAAAATGTTTTTATTTGTATGCAGCTATCATACTTCAGTTAAAGCATATTTACCTACATCAAAATTATGGAGCGAAATAACAAAGTCTGCTTGAGTGAAAGAAAAAGTAGTTTTATTACCTACCGACCCTAAGTAAAGTAATAGAAGCACATCAAATACATGCATATGTACAAACGCAGGTAATGTCTTTAAAAAAAATGTCAGATCTGGTCACTATGAATAGGCTACTCAGTTTTTAGAAAAAGGTTCTTGGGGACTTTGAGATATTAGATTTTAAACCTGAGGCCAGTTGTTTAATTGTTGACTCTAATTCTACAGCATTGACAAAGTTTGTAGATCCTGAGGTCGTGATAAATGGTTGTTATCCCAAGTTACTTTTTAACTGGGCATGAACTTTGAGATTGAGGGCCAGGGAGAGAAAACCTTGAAGTGTCCTTGCTATTATCACCTCACCTTGCTTTTTCTCTGCTTTGCTGCTAAAACAGCTGTTCTCACAGGACCATTTGCAAACTCCTGACTCTGCTCTGTTGTTCTTCCTAACTGAAAGCTCCACAGTTAAACTTTCATTTACAAATATGTGGATTTATCATGCAATTGCACATAAAATAAAGAAATGCAAATTCCTTGACACTGACTCAGTTGACTAGTTTATTCAGTTTTTAGATAACATGGTAATCACAATGTGCAGCCAGCTTTATTTATTTCATTTGATTTCTCTGGATTGATACAACCTGTGATCAGGTGACTACAGCAGCCATCTTAGTTCAGTATTTGTATGGCTTTTTAAATAAAAATATTAGTCCGTGAAGGCCTCTGGTATTAAAATTAGATGATGAAAGTTTAATTACGATAGCCCATGTTTACCATTATCAGAAGAGGCCTTGTTGAGATGGGTTTGAGAAACAATAATTAAATAAGGAGAGAACAAAGCAATTAAAGCATCACAGACAACTCAAAATTGAACTAGTATTACTGGGTGAGAAGAGAATGAAAGAACTGATCTGTTGTGAGATGTAACGGCAGAGACTAGAGGAATACAGAAACTGTTGTGCGGGGAGCAAAGTGACAAGTGTGCATTGGCACAATTTATTGTTCAGTATGGAAAGGAAAAGAGCACAAAGCACTGCAGTGACTGGGAGGGCTGTGGGAATGCGAGGGTACATTTATTGTTCTTCCATGAACAGGAGGGCTTGGTTGCTATCAGAGTACAGAGGACATGACAAACCAACACATCTCTTTACAGCGTAAGCAACATGTTCAAGGAGATTTAAACTAGAATTTTAAAATCTTCTGCACAAAAGAGTGAAAATACAGAGCTAAGAAATAATTTTATTGTATATATGTATTTTGGTATTTACACGTTCACTGAGGAAAACACTGGGCTGTCGAGACAAGGTGTAAGACAAGTGCATTTTTTTTTCCTTTATCCTAATCAAGCTCTCAGAAATATTTAAACATTGATGTGCCAGCCATGACTCAGCTGGTGGCACTCTTGATACTTGAGTTAAATGGTTTTGTGCTCGAGACCCACTGCAGAGCACAAGCACAACACTGCGATGCAGTTGCAAAGGTATGCTCCAGTGTCAAAAGTGCTTTTTTCAATGAGATCTTAAATCAAAGCCTCTCAGGTAATGTAAAAGTTCCATGGCCCTATTTTGAAGAGTAAGGAGGTATCTCTTGTATAGTAGTCAATATTTATCTGTCATTCAGCATCACAAAACTGATTGCTTGCCCATTATCCAGTATTACTGCTGTCTGCTGCGCACAGATTGGCTGCTGCATTTCCTGCATTATAGTAGTGAATATACTTCAAAAGTACTTAATTAACTACATCCACAGCCTGGAAGGGACTAAATAAATTCACATCTTTACATCAAATGGACATCAGAATATGTTTTTTGCTTGCTATTTGTGATTTTTATGTAAGAAAAATGTCGTTTTCATCTAACTTGTATTTTATCTCTCAGGTCTTCAGGACTGTTCAGTCTGATTGATAGTCTTTGGCCTCCGTTGATTTCTCCAAAGGTCCATGGCCAAAGCCAAGGCAGCCAGGAGGTAACGGGAGAGGGTTCTTTTACTGATTTAAGACAGGGAGGTCAGTTTATTCGGGAAATATTTGAGCAGGATTTCGATTTATGTTTGTACAAAACAGATAATGGAATCAAATGTGAGATAACAAGGTGTAGAGCTGGATAAACACAGCAGGCCAGACAACATCAGAGGAGCAGGAAAGCTGAAGTTTCGGGTCTCGACCCTTCTTCAGAAAATTTTCTGATTTTCTGAAGAAGGGCCTAGACCCGAAATGTCATCTTCCCTGCTCCTCTGATGCTGCTTGGCCTGCTGTGTTCATCCAGCTGTACACCTTGTTATCTCAGATTCTCCAGCATTGGCACTTCCTACTATCCCTGTAACAATGGAATCAAACGTGTAGAGCTGGGTGAACACAGCAGGCCAAGCAGCAGCAGAGGAGCAGCAAGCTGACGTTTCGGTCCTAGACCCTTCTTCAGAAAGGCCCTGCTGTGTTCATCCAGCTCCAAATCTTGTTATCTCAGATTCTCCAGCACCTGCAGTTCCTACTATCTCGGAATCAAATGTGATTTGGTTTTCTTGACAACAACAGGGCAAAGTTTATTAAAATTCATCTTTTCCTTCACTAATATTCCTCATTCTAGACGAAGGAAGAATGTTCATACTGCATAACAGTAGGAGTGGGAAACACTTCTCCTTTAGCAAATTTCGTCAACAGAATGACTCTTAGATATTCCTATATAAACTGAAAACTGGCAGATTCCTGTGTCAAAACAAATGGGAAGGGTTTTTCTGTATGTCTATCTTAGTCTTGCAAACACTGGGGCCAGAGCTTGAATGCCAACAACAACGAAAGGGCTGCTCAACTCTCGTATTTATTTATTTTTTTATTCTTGGGAAGTGACTGCAGTGACTGGGAACTTAAATCTTGTGCCAGATGCTGGTAAGACTCGGAAAGAAAATAATAAAAAAAATTGGCCCTACTTCAAAAGAGGGCCTCCTAGAATAAAGGCGTTCATGTTCTGAAAAGTCGCACCCAAAATGTCTGTTGTTAAAATCTAATTGGGTGCTGAAATTGCATTATTGCCCTTTGTTATTTGCCACACTAATAGTCTTGAATGAGTTGCAGGGCTAAAGCTTCCACACATACTAATAAAGGCAACTTCTGTTGCTTGCTTGTTATCAAGCAAGCTATATGGAAATTATGTTAAATATTATTGTAGTTGGGGGTTGATTAGCTCCCATGGTTGGACAGCCTGTTTTCAAAACAGAGTGATGCCAACAGAATGGATTCAATTCCCTGACTGGCTGAGGTTGAAGGACTCCCGTCCTCAAACTCTGTACTCACCTGAGGTGTGGTGACACACGTTAAGTCACCATCAGTCAGTCACCTCACTGTCTCTAATGAGGGAGCAGCCCTATGGTCTGGGAGGACTTTTACCATCACTGCTCTTGTAGTATAATTGTTCTGAAATGTTGTTAGCCTCTTAACCATTTGCAAATAAATTCCTGGTTCCAAATGCATTTCATGATTGTCAAGCAGATTTCAAATAAAAGGATATCACAATCTTCAGATGTTAAATGGCAACTAATGCAGCTCACAATAGTGTGTGACAGTTCTCTACTGCTCCACTTTAGAAAGAAACACAATCCAGAGTTACATTGCTGCTTTTGCACTGTGAATCCAAAATCTCACAGTATGAATAACAACATGGTTGCATAACTGCAACTTAACTGAAACAGAACGGGCAGCTCTCCGCTCCCTCCGCTCCAATTCCAACCTCACCATCAAACCCGCAGACAAGGGAGGCGCAGTTGTAGTATGGCGCACTGACCTTTACATTGCTGAGACCAGACGCCAACTCTCCGACACCACCTCCTACTGCCCCCTTGATCATGACCCCGCCCCTGAGCATCAAACCGTCATCTCCCAAACCATCCACAACCTCATCACCTCAGGTGACCTCCAACCCACAGTCTCCAACCTCATTGTTCCCCAACCCAGCACAGCCCGCTTCTATCTCCTTCCCAAAATCCACGAACGCCTGCCCTGGTCGACCTACTGTCTCTGCCTGCTCCTGACCCATCAAACTCATCTCCACCTATCTGGTCTCCATTCTCTCCCCCTTGGTCCAGGAACTCCCTGCCTACATCCGTGACACCACCCACGCCCTCCACTTCCTCCAGAACTTCCAATTCCCCAGTCCCCAACACCTCATTTTCACCATGGACGTCCAGTCCCTATATACCTGCATTGCTCATGCAGATGGCCTTAAGGCCCTCTGCTTCTTCCTGTCCTGCAGACCCGACCAGTCCCCCTCCATCGACACCCTCATCCGCCTAGCCAAACTCGTCCTCACCCTCAACAATTTCTCTTTTGATTCTTCCCACTTCCTACCAACTAAGGGGGTAGCCATGGGTACCCGCATGGACCCAAGCTATGCCTGCCTCTTTGTAGGTTATGTGGAACAGTCCCTCTTTCGCACCGACACTGACCCAAAATCCCTCTTCCTCCATTACATTGACGACTGTATCGGCACCGCCTCATGCTCCCAACAGGTGCTCGAACACTTCAGCCATTTCACCAACACCTTCCACCCCAACCTCAAGGTCACCTGGACCATCTGCAATACATCCCTTACCTTCGTGGACCTTTCTGTCTCCATCTCAGGCAACCACCTACAAACCAATGTCCATTTCAAGCCCACCGACTCCCACTGCTACCTGGAATACACCTCTTCCCACCCATCTTCCTGCAAAAATTCCATCCCCTATTCCCAATTCCTTCGCCTCCGCTGCATCTGCTTCCAGGATGAGGCATTCCACTCCCGCACATCCCAGATGTCCTCGTTCTTCAAGGACCGCAACTTCACCCCTCCCGCAGTGGTCGAGAATGCCCTCGACCGTGTCTCCCACATTTCCCACATCTCATCCCTCACACCCTGCCCTCGCAATAACCACCAAAAGAGAATCCCTCTAGTCCTCACATACCACCCCACCAACCTCCGGATACAATGCATCATCCTCCAACACTTCCGCCATCTACAATCCAGCCCCACCACTAAAGACATTTTTCCCACCCCACCCTTGTCTGCCTTCTGGAGAGACCACCTTCTCCACGACTCCCTTGTCCGCTCCAAACTCCTCTCCACCCCCACCACACCTGGCACTTTCCTTTGCAACTGCAGGAAGTGCAACACCTGCCCCCACACCTCTCTCACCCCCAATGTGAGGCCCAGGCCCCAAGATGACTTTCCACATCAAGCAGATGTTCACCTGCACATCCACCAATAGGGTATACTGCATCCGCAGTACACGGTGTGGCTACCACTACATTGGGGAAACCAAACGGAGGCTTGTGGACCACGTTGCAGAACACCTACGCTCGGTTTGCAGTAAACAACTGCACCTCACATCCGCGAACCATTTTAACTCCCTGTCCCATTCCTTAGACTATATGTCCATCCTGGTCCTCCTGCAATGCCATAATGATGCCACCCGTAGGTTGCAGGAACGGCAACTCATATTCTGCTTGGGAACCCTGCAGCCCAATGGTATCAATGTGGACTTCACCAGCTTCAAAATCTCCCCTCCCCGCACTGCATCCCAAAACCAGCCCAGCTCGTCCCTGCCTGCCGAACCTGTTCTTCCTCTCGCCTATCCCCTCCTCCCACCTAAAGCCGCACCTCCATTTCCTACCTACTAACCTCATCCCGCCCCCTTGACCTGTCCGTCCTCCCCGGACTGACCTATCCCCCTCCCCACCTCCCCACCCATACTCTCCTGTCCACCTATCTTCTCCTCTATCCATCTTCAGTCCGCCTCCCCCTCTCTCCCTATTTATTCCAGAACCCTCTCCCCAACGCCCTTTTTTGATGTAGGGTCTAGGTCTGAAACGTCAGCTTTTGTGCTCCTAAGATGCTGCTTGGTCTGCTGTGTTCATCCAGCCCCACACTTTGTTATCGTGTTTTTCAGTTTTTTTTTCACGTTTGACTTAAAATTCTTTTAACAGCCTTCGGCAAAAAGATTAAGATCCTTGTTCTGGAGCCATTTCTCAAATTTGCTAAATACAGCCAAATGTAAAACAGACCAGAGAATATATATATATATATATTAGTTGCTATTATAGCAATTAGTAATAACTTTGAAATTAAACTGACCATTGAAACATTGCATGGTATTAGGCCCATGATCATTTTCAACAGTCAAACAGCCAGAATTCACTTCTTAACAATACCTACGTGATATGGACTGCAGTGGTCAAAGAAAATGATTCACCATTTTGTGAAGGAAATTTAGATAACTTAGATAGACAACAAATACTAGTATTTGTAGTGAAGCTAACATCCTTGAACATTTTTTTAAAAAAGCCTCACTTTCCTTGTTAAATTTGTCTGATATGTTTCTTTCATAAAAAATCCATTACTTGGTTGATTACTTTCACTGTATTGAAGGTGATTAATCAAATTTAAGAAATACTGTTTGCATTAAATGCATTATAATTTTTAACAAAAAAATCTTTGAAGTTCTAGCCATGCTTGTAAGCGTGGGAACATAGGACTTAAGAACTGAAGGAGAGGTAGAATATTTGACCCTTTAAGCCAGCTCTGCTATTCAGTCAGACCATGGCTTATCCGTTGTTGGTTTGAACTCCAGTTCCCTCTGCCCTGTTAACTTGGACTCCCTTGTCTGTCAAAAATCCATCTAACTCAGCCTTAAAAAAAATTAATGATTCAGCCTCCCCTGTTCTCCAGGGAAGAGAATTCTGCAGACTTACATCTTTCTGAAAGAAAATAATTCTCATCATCATCTTTTATGGTGGCTCAGTGGATAGCAATGCAGCCTCTTGGCGCCAGGGGCCTTAGCTTGATTCCACCCTTGGAATTGTCTCTGTGTAGAGTTTGCAAGTTCTCCCTATGTCTGCATGAGGTTCTGCCGAGTGCTCCAGTTTATTCCCACAGTCCAAAGATGTACACGTTAGTTGGATTGACAGCGTAAGTTGCCCATAGTATTGAAGGATGTGTAGGTTAGCCATGGGAAATGCATGGTTACAAGGACACAGTAGGGGAATGGGTCTGATGGAATGCTGTTCAGAGAGTCAGTGTAGGCATGTTGGCTGAATGACCTGTTTCCACACTGTAGGGATTCTAGGAATTCTTCTCAATAGCAGGCCAACTGCACCTCCCACTCGCGAACCATTTCTACTCCCCCTCCCATTCCTTAGATGACATGTCCATCCTGGGCCTCCTGCAGTGCCATAATGATGCCACCCAAAGGTTGCAGGAACAGCAACTCATGTTCCGCTTGGGAACCCTGCAGCCCAATGGTATCAATGTAGACTTCACCAGCTTCAAAATCTCCCCTTCCCCCACTGCATCCCAAAACCAGCCCAGCTCATCCCCACCTGCCTAACCTGTTCCTCCTCTCACCTATCCCCTCCTCCCACCTCAAGCCGCACCTCCATTTCCTACCTACTAACCTCATCCTGCCCCCCCCCCTTGACCTGTCCGTCCTCCCCGGACTGACCTATCTCCTCCCTACCTCCCCACCTACACTCACCTCTACTGGCTCCATCCCCGCCTCTTTAACTTGTCTGTCTCCTCTCCACCTATCTTCTCCTCTATCCATGTTCAGTCCACCTCCTCCTCTCTCCCTATTTATTTCAGAATCATCTTCCCATTCCCCTTTTCTGATGAAGGGTCTAGGCCCGAAACGTCAGCTTTTGTGCTCCTAAGATGCTGCTTGGCCTGCTGTATTCATCCAGCTCCACACTTTGTTATCTCCACTTCTTAAACTGAACAAAAGGAAACATACTCAAATAATCCACTCTATCAAGTCTTCAGGATCTTATATTTTTTAATAAAATCATTTATCATTCGTTTAAACTCCGGCCTTTCCAGGCTTTCTTTATTAGATAAGCACCTTATTCCAAGAATGAATTAAGTCAACCTTCTTTATGCATGCTTTCATCACGTCTCCTTTATTGTCATCAGAAAATGATAATTCCCTTCCAATTGTCAATGCTCACATTCATAAATAGACAAAAAATGTGAAAAGCATTCAGTCTGTTGCAAGATTTGCAGTCATGAATAAAACTAATTGATCTAACACAAGGTACTGTTTTTTTCTAGCTCATAGATTTGACCACTGATGTACAATTGCCTGCTCCAAGTTTTTGCTATGTTCTTGCACCTCTTCCAGGGGAGGGGGAAATAAATGTGCTTCAGAATGAAAATGTCTCTGACCTCTACCGGCCTTCAGCATTGCACGATTTAATGTATATTCTTCAGGTAATTGAATGATCAATGAATATGTCAAATAATTTCAGACTTCAATGTAAGAATTGATTTTGGTCCTGTTTGTGATAATGGTGTTAAGAAAATCTTTGATCTACTTAGTTGTTTCACTCTATTAGCTTATATTATTGCAGAGCTCAGTATAAAAATTCTATCCTTATAAAATTAAATTAATAAAACAGCAGGTATGTCACTGTATGATGAACTAGATGACCTGGATTCAAAGCCAGCTTCTGCCGAAAATTTAGACTGAGCATATATATTATACAACATGTCAATGTGATTCAAGACATAAGGGTCTTAATAATTTAAGGGTGGCTATAAATCTCTTTGTCTACAATCTAGGAATATTTTCTAAATGTCACAGAGGTGGTTTATGTTGCAAGTGTCCTTTAAGTCAAGATAGGTTGCTTGATTACAGGAACATAATGGCATAAAGGAAAGAGAAAGATACAACATGAATATGATAATTGTTTTAAATTTGAGAACAGTTATTTTATCCAGTGTTTTTTTTATTTTCCACATCTGGCATTTGGTATTCTAACAGTTTATTCCTCATGTGTGATAGAACTGGCTTGGATTGAGGATTGGCTGTCTGACAGAAGGCAGAGAGTTGGAGTAAAAGGTTCTTTTTGGGAATGGCAACTGGTTACAAGTGGTGTCCCGCAGGGTTTGGTTTTGGAGCCGCAGCTGTTCACCTTATATATTAATGATCTTGATGAAGGGACTGGGGGCATTCTGGCAAAGTTTGCCGATGATACGAAGATAGGTGGCCAGGCAGGTAGTACTGAGGAGGTGGGGAAGCTGCAGAAAGATTTAGACAGTTTAGGAGAGTGGTCCAGAAAATGGCTGATGAAATTCAATGTGAGCAAATGTGAGGTTTTGCACTTTGGAAAAAAAAATACAGGCATGGACTATTTTCTAAATGGTGAGAAAATTTGTAGAGGAGAAGTACAAAGGGATCTGGGAGTGTTGGTCCAGGATTCTCTAAAAGTTAACTTGCAGGTAGAGTCTGTGATTAAGAAAGCGAATGTAATGTTGCCGTTTATCTCAAGAGGGTTGGAATATAAAAGCAGCGATGTGCTTCTGAGACTTTATAAAGCTCTAGTTAGGCCCCATTTAGAATACTGTGTCCAATTTTGGGCCCCACATCTCAGGAAGGACATAGTAGCCCTGGAGCGTGTCCAGCGGAGATTCACACGAATGATCCCAGGAATAGTAGGTTTAACGTATGATGAACGGCTAAGGCTTCTGGGATTGTACTCATTAGAGTTTAGAATGTTGAGGGGAGATCTAATAGAAACTTACAAGATAATGTATGGCTTAGAAGGGGTGGATGCTGGGAAGTTGTTTCCGTTAGGTGGGAGACTTGGACCCGTGGACACAGCCTTAAAATTAGAGGGGGTAAATTTAAAACTGAAATGAGACAACATTTCTTCAGCCAAAGACTAGTGGGCTTGTGGAATTCATTGCCACAGAGTGCAGTGGAGGCCGGGACATTAGATGCCTTCAAGGCAGAGATCGATAAATTTTTGATCTCAGAAGGAATCAAGGGCTATGGGGAGAGTGCAGGGAAGTGGAGTCGAAATGTCCATCAGCCATGATTTAAATGGCGGAGTGGACTTGATGGGCCGATTGGCCTTACTTCCACTCCTATGTCTTATGGTGTAACATATATTTTTGTATACAAAGTGTTACGACTGGAGTTGTTTTAATTGATCACCTGTGGATCACTCATTTCAACTACCAAGATTATTGCAATTATTGCAATGTTACATTTTGGCCCTTTCAATCAGTGTGTTTTCACCATTGAAGGATTTTGGAACTGACTTTTGGCATTGTATTTTAAAGCAAAATCATTTGTACCTTTTTTATAGTATAGTTAAAGCTATAGACATTAAATGTCTACTTAAATCTATTGAGCTACTTTGGAAGTGTCACAGTTCACATTTTATTATAAACTGGCACAGTGATGATCTATCATCCCTCACAAACATTTACCCAGGATAGCTAAGTGGAGTAATTTGATGTCATAATCCAGGTGGGCAACAAATATTTATAAGCATACTGAGGAGGATGATTTCATTCATGTGTGCCCTCTACACTATCTGTGGAGAGTTTACACCTGTGCAAAAGAGTAGTAACTTCGTTTGACAGATTGTTGGCAGATTCCTGCCTGGGAAAATAGAGAGATGTTGCCTTTTTGACTTCATTGAGATTTGGAAGAAGAGCTACAAGACACAATCTTGGGCCTTCAGCTGGAAGCTAAAAACTTGAGAGTTTAACTTTTCAAAAAAAAATTACCTACAGAACAGAAAGTGCAAAAAGCAATCAGTCAATCCACCCTTCTCCCTCCCTAATAACAAAGTGTAGAGCTGGATGAACACAGCAGGCCAAGCAGCATCTTAGGAGCACAAAAGCTGATGTTTCAGGCCTAACCCTTCATCCCAAATTTTCTGATGAAAGGTCTAGGCCCGAAATGTCAGCTTTTGTGCTCCTAAGATGCTGCTTGGCCTGCTGTGTTCATCCAGCCCCACACTTTGTTATCTCGGATTCTCCAGCATCTGCAGTTCCCATTATCTCTGATACTCCCTCCCTAACCCCATGTTGTAGTGACATTAATGTGGAAAGCTGCAAGCACTGTGCAGGTATTTCCTATTGATGCTGTCTACCTCCAGACAATCTACACAGTCTGTGTAATACCGCTTTGAAACAATATCCAGTTCTAATTAAAATAGGGTACTTTTATTATATGTGTGAGTTTAACTAGTTGCGCTATAAACAGTTGGGCACAGTTGAAATCATTTATAAATGTATCCTTCATGATTTTAGGATTTTACGAAGTACTTTACAGTAATTAAGTACTTTTTAAATGCAGTACTGTTATAATTTGGAAACATAACAAACAGGAGCACATTCAACTTGCGCTGCATTTCAGTATAATCATGACCAAGCTTAATTTTCATTTCCAGCTTCCTGCCTGTCTTATATGTCCTGATTCTTTGAGAAACCAAATCTGTATCTATTCCACCCTTAAATGTATTTAACAATGAAACATTCCCAATCATTTCGGATAGGCAATTCTGAAGATTCACAGCTTTTTGAATGGAGTACTTTCTCCTCATAGTCCTAAATGATGATCCTCTTATCCTGAGACTGTTCTTATGTTTTAAACTCTCAGACCAACAGAAACAATGACTCAGCATCTACTTTACGTCATGAATGTTTGGTCAGAAGTCACACTTCACCTGGGCAACGCTGTGAAAGCTTGTGATTTCAAATAAACCTGTTGGACTATAACCTGGTATCCTGAGATTTAGGACTTTGTCCACCCTCGTCCAACCCCAGCACCTCCACATCATGAATATTTAGTACATGATTCAGATGTTTTACAATATCATTTTTTGGTTTTAGGAATCAAAGTTTTAACTGTAGAAAATTTGGATTTTAGGTGTAGAGAGTGATAAAAAGATACCATGAAGTAATTGCAATTCTAATAAATTTGGAGTTGTCACATTTTAAAAAGTTGGGCCCCTCATGAATTAAGAGGTTACCAAAAAAGAAATAGCATTAAAAGCAAGCGGGCTTACCTAGTTACAGAGCCAAATGATATTCACAGTTATTCCAGTGAAGTATAGATTATTCATGTGGTTTACCAGAATTAAGGAAATCTTTGGAATTCAAAGATAATTTGCATATCTATGTGTCACATTTCCATGGGGATAATTGGAACTTTGTGAGATTCTTTCTTAGGGCTTAGACAACACATAAGACTGGTTGATTAGTTGCAGTCTTACTCGCTGAGCCAGTGTGTTTGATTGCAGATGTTTCATCACCCTGCTAGGTAACATCATCAGTGCACCCCTGGTGAAGCGTTGGTGTTCCGTCCTGCTTGTTATTTATATGCCTTGGTTTGCTGGGGTGGTTGGTATTTCTTCTGGTCTTGTTCTTCAGTGGTCAGTGTGTTTGTTAATGGAGTTCCAGTTGGAATGCCAGGTCTCCAGGAATTCCCTGACATGTCTCTGGCTTGTGTTTTTACGGATGTGTTGTCCCAGTTGACAAATCTTCTTAAAAACTTTAAACTGGTTGATTATTTTTATATAAAATCAATTAATAGACTGTGACAACTCCAAATGCCATGTGGTTTATAACTGCTTTGAAGTCGAACGATAAAGCCACAGTTACACCTGAAATAAAATGGGTGCTAGGTCTATCATCCATGTCACAAACTGGAAGATAAAATGAAATTGGAAAGGAGAGAAATGATTGGCAGTCGCAAGCTAATGGAAGAAATCTCCAGTAATTATCTTTAAAAGGCAGTTAAAAATGTTGTTGGCGTACTGAATGTACTTAGTTTGGTTGTAGTTTGAAATCAAAGCAATGGTCTAGTGGAAACCAGGAATGTTTTCCAATGTTTTAAGCAAGTTGGTAGAGTTACAAAGTGATCCCTGATTGAGGTGTGCAACCTAGACCCACGAAGCTGGTAAAGAAGTTAGGGGATCATTTATCAAAGACCATCATGAAATCTTGTACCTTGATGATTAACTGGAACACTGAAGAGAAATCAGAGTGAATTCCAGAAAGTGGTGCTTAGGTTGTTTACAGGAAAAGTAAATGAAAACTAAAGATTTTATGCAATAAGTGAACCCTTGTGGAATTAGAAAAGTATGAATAAGATTATAATGTATGTCTTTATCAATCACAACATTAAGATATGGTGCTTACATTGCCTAATTTTTTTTTCTTAAAATACTTGAAGAAAAAGACTGGGTAGATAAAAGTAAACTATTTCCACTGGTAGGATTTCCAGAACTAGGAATATAGTTTGGCCCAGAACATCCAATTGAGATGTTAGGAAGCAGTTCTACACACAAAGGTTGGTAAATGTTTCGAACTTTTTTCCACAAATGGCAGTGGAAATTGGATCAGTTGTTAATCTGAAAAGGATTTTTTTTTGTTAGGTAAGGGTATTAAGGGACATGGACCAAAAGCAGGGCTATGGGCCAAAGGCAGGTATGAGAAGTTAGGTCATCAATCGGCCATGATTTAGTTAAATGATGGAATAGGCTTAAGGAGCTGAATGGCCTACTCCTGCTCCTATGTTCCTATAATCCACCCCTCAGTTTCTGCCTTTGTGTTTCATCCTACACCCAGAGAAATGAGACATTTGCCCTTCCTTGGCCTCCTTACTGCATGGCAGCCATTTTTCCGCTGAATAGACCCTTTTGTCCTAAATGGTGACGTTCATTGGAAGAAGGCAGCTCATTGCCACCTTGTCAGGTGCAACATGGGACAGGCAGTAAATGCTGGCCACGAGTGAAGAAAATGTATTATAGTGTAATTGTATTGGCAAACTGCTGAGAGTTTCTTTTTTGAAGATTAACAATCCCTAACAGGATTGTAATGCCTGTCAACACAATCAGAATCTTTTGTGTTTCAATGAGATTGTCCTTCATTCTCCTAAATTCCAGGGCTAGTGTACTTAGCCCAATGTTATAGGACAACTTCCTCAGTCCAGAGAACAATTCAGTGAAGCTTTGCTGTATCACCTCCAATTACATATGGAGACCAAAGCTGGACACAGTAATATGTGGCCTCACCAAAGCTATGTATAATTGTAACAAGACATTTTTATTTCTGTGCTCGAATCTTCTTGCAAAGGCCTCTTTGCCATCCTTATTATTTGCTGTACTGACTTTCTGTGTTAATTGCAGGAGCACTGGCAAATCTCTGTGAATCAACATTTTAAAAAATCTTTTTTAAAAATCCTGATTTTCTTTAATTCTGACAACTAAAGTGAATACCTTACATTTATCCCCAGTATACTGAAGTTATCTTTTTGCCCTTCTGGATAACCTATCTATATCACTTTGCAGTTTGTCTGTGTCCTCCCCACAAGTTACTTTTCCAGTTGACTTTGTATCATAGCAGACTTGGATATATTGGTCTCTGTCACTTCATCTTAAGAGCGGAATCCCATATGTAATTTTAATTTTAAAGACCTGACATATGAAAATTTTCTGTACTTATGAATGAATGTCTCCTTTATATTCACCTGAATTATAGTTCGACTTGCATTCAAATCCACATGCAAACAGGTTCAAGAACAGAGCCCATTCCAAACCCAGGGACTACCTGTTACCTATAAAATGCTAAGCTCACAAAACTGTTAGACATTGGAACAGAAATAGTCTCTTCAGCCCATCAAGTAAGTTCCATCATTCAGAGAGATCCTGGTTGCTCTAATAATCCTTAAATCCACTTTCTTGCCTTATTTCCAGAATCCTTGATCCTTACTGACTAAAAATCTGTGTATGTCGGACTTGAATATACATAGTGACCCAGCCTCAATGCCTTCTGTGACAGAGAACTCTACAAACTTACTACTTTCCGAGAAAATAATATTCCACCCCATCTCTGTCTCACATGGGCAAACACTTACTGTAAGATTATGCCGTCTGGTCTTAGACCCTCCCACAAAGGGAAGCAACCTGGCCACATCTACCTTATCAAGTACCATAAGAATCCTGCTGGAAAAGCTCAGCAGATCCAGCAGTTTGTACAAACTGATGTTTTTCTAAATACCGTCAGTTCTGAGGAAGGGTTATTTGACCTGAAACGTTAAACTCTGATTTCTCTCCATGTATGCTGCCAGACCTGCTGAGCTTTTCCAGCAATCTATGTTTTTGTTTCTGATTTACAGCATTTGCTGCTCTTTTGATTTATTTTTCCCAAAAGAATCTTGTATGTTTGAATAAGATCACCTCTCATTCTTCAAAACTCTGGTGAGTACATGTCTAACTGACTCAAATTCTGCCCAAGCACAGTCTCTCATACCCAGAATCAAACTAGTGAACCTAGTCTGGATTATCTCCAATCCCAGTATAACTTTTCTTAGAGAAGGGAATCAAAATAGTTTACAATATTCCAAATACTATGTGATTAGTGCCTTGTATAGTTTTCCTCCCTTTTTTAAACTATATTCTCATTGAAATGAAGGCAAATAGACTGTTGGCTTTTCCTATTACCTGCTAACTTTTAGTGATTCATGGGTGAGGACCCCCAAATTTCATTTTTCTGAAGCTTTCTGCATTTTGCCCCATTTAAATAGTATTCTATTCTTCTGTTCTATTCTTCTTGACTAAGTGTGTAATCTCACATTTTCCTATCATAGTTTTTGCCACTGACTTAATCTGTCTGTTTGAGTGGACAAAAACATAGCAGTCAATTTTCAGGTCCGAGTACTGACCTTGCAGCTCTCTATTTGTCATAACCTGCCGACTTGAAAGTGCCTTTTATGCCTATGCTTGACCTCCTGTCTGACAACCTATCCAATTCTCAGGTTAATCTGTTACCAATCTCAGTGAATCCATACCTTGCATGTTAACTTTTATATGTCATCCTATCCGATGCCTTTTGGAAATCCATATTTTTCTTTTCTCTTTCTACCCCAATCATCTTCAAAATGCAACAACACATTTGTCAGACAAATCTTCCTTTTTGTAAAGTCAGCTTGTTCTTTTCCAATTTTTAAAAATGCTTCTCTAAGTGCATTGTTATGGTTTTCTTAGTAGTACATACCAACATTTTCCCAACAACTGATGTTTGATAACTGGCTGGTAATTCTCTACTATCTATCTCCCTTTTTTCCCGCAAGGTGGCAAACATTTCAGAGCATTTAAAAAAAAATCTGTAGCTGAGTAAGGTCGACCTGAACTTTTTAGTATCCGTTGTCAAATGTATTTAATATATAGGATTCAAGAAAAGCTGTGTTCCGTTGATTGAAAATGGTGAAGGTAAGCATTACACAATTGCCATAACTTAAAATAATCCTTTGGCCCACATTAAACTTTATGGTTTTTAAGAAGCAGAATGTTTGATGTACAAGCTATTGGTATTATGTACATCCAGGTAATTTGAATGACTAATTCCTTATCATGCAGCAAATATCAATGCTTATCTAAGGCAGTATAAAATTTTACTTTAATTTTGCCATCTTTTTCTACTCAATTTCAGCATGTTCCTCAAAGAAATCGATGTAGTTTCAATGCAGAAGTTATTTACACCAGGTTCCAGGTATAAGCATGCATTTTAATGACATACTTCTAGAAATGCCAATGTACAATGAATATTTTTATGTTTGTAGAGCTGTTGATTAATTACATTTAAATGAGGATATGGGCATATGTTGGATAAATGTTAACTGTTCATTGTCAATCTAATTCTGCAAAGTTCCAGTGGCTGTTGTAGTATCAGAGATGCAAAGATGGAACTGAGCCCTAAAATTGTGAGCTGAAATCTGCACTACTGATCTTGCAATGTGGAAAAATCACTGAGAGACAAGCAGAAGGAATTTGGACTGGGGATGCTCTTGAAATGATATCCTAAGTTGCATGAAATGATCCTTAACAAGTGAAGCTTTCATTTATGTTTTTGAAAAGACTGCAGGTAATTAGAGTTTACCTTTTGTTAGGCCTCCTTCATGGCGTATTCAGTTCAATAGTGCCTTGTGGTCAAAAACAGCAGCTCTGACCATTCCTCTGGTATTCAGCTCCTAGTTCCACAAATGAAGCAAGACTGTGATAGGATGTGGAACCAAATGACAGAATCAGCACTGACTGTTGGTGAATTGATGATTCCTTTCATCACTTAATTGATTGAATGGAAATTTAAGAATAGCAATTTGCTTGGTTAAATTTACTTTTAGGTTTTTTTAATTTGAGCAATTTTCAATATTATCTTATACCTGTTTTTGCCATAGTTGCATTTGAACAGCTTGGTAGTTAGTTCTGATGTTTTTGGCAGCTAGTATTTCACACGTAGCCTTTGCTAGCATGTAGAAAGTTTGAATAATATGTTTTTAAGAACATGCGAATATCGAATTTAGGAACAACAGCAGGCCATTTGGCCCTTCAAGCCTGAGCTGTGATTTGATAGGATCATGACTGATCTGATCAACTTTCTTTTCCTATGTGCATAGCACATGCTAGGTGCGAAAAAAGGGGATTATTACAATAATCATGGGGGACTTCAATATGCAGGCAGACTGGGAATCATGTTGATATCAGATCTCAAGAAAAGGAATTTGTGGAATGTCTCCAAGGTGGTTTTTCTGGAGCAGCTTGCAGTATAGCCCACTAAAGGAACACACAGTTTTGGATTTGGTGACGTGTAATGAGGCAGACTTGATTAGCGAGTTTAAGGTGAATGGCCACTTTGGTGACAGTAACCATAACATGACAGAATTCATCCTGCTGCTTGAGAGGGAGGAGCAGGAATCAGATGTTACAGTTTTACAATTGAGTAAAGGCAACTGCAAAGAAATGAGGAAGGTTGATTGGAAGGGGGCCTAGCAAGGGAGATGGTAAAGCAGCAATGGCAGGAGTTTCTGGGGGCAATGCGGGAGGCACAGCAGAAATTCATCCCAAGGAAGAAGAAACATTAAAGAGAGGTCGAGGCAACGATGACTGACAAGGAGAAGTCAGGGACAGTATAAAAACAAAAGAAAAAGCATGCGTGGTGAACAAGTAAGTTAGAAAAAGGAGAGCTGTGGACATGATCTTTTTGGACTTCCGGAAGGCCTTTGACAATGGGACACACAGGAGATTGCTAAATAAGGTAAGAGCCCATGGCGTTAGGGGCAAGAACTGGCATGGATTGAAGACTGGATGAGAAGCAGAAGGCAGAAGCAGTAAGGATGAAAATGTCTTTTCGGGATGGCTGCCAACGACCAGTGGGGTTCCATAGAGGAGCATGTTGGGTCCATAACTATTTACGTTGTACACTAATGATCTGGATGATGGAACTGTGGGCATTGCTGCTAAGTTTGCAGATGACACAAGGACAGTTGGAGGAATGGGCAGTGTTGAGGAAGCAGGAAGACTGCAGAATGTCTTGGACAAGCTAACAGAATGAACAAAGAAGTAGCAGATAGAATATAATGAGGGAAACTGTGAGGTTATGCATTTTGATAGGAAGAATAGAGGCATAGACTATTTGCTAAACAGGGAAAGGCTTCAGAAATCTGAAGCAGCAATGGACTTGAATTATCTTAAAGTTAACATGTAGGTTCAATTGGCATCGGGAAGGTAAATGCAATATCAGCAATCATTTTGAGAAAGCGAGCGTACAAGAACATAAATGTACTACTGGGGCTGCATAACGATCCGGACATACCGCATTTGGAATATTGAGAGTAGTTCTGGGCCTCAAATCTAACGAAGGATGTGCTGGCATTTGAGGGGGTCCAGAGGAGGTTTACAAGGATGATCCTGAGGATGAAGGACTTGTCATGTGACGAACAGTTGAGGACTCTGGGTCAGTACTGCATAGTGTTTAGAAGAATATGGAGAGATCTGATTGAAACTTACAGAATACTGAGAGGTCCGCATAGAGTGGAGGTGGAGAAAATGTTGCCATTAGAAGGAAAGAGTGGGACTGGAGGACAAAGCATTACGGCGAAGGGATGGTTCTTTAGAATGGAGATGAGACGGAATTTCTTCAGCCAGGGGGTGATTAATTTATGGAACTCCATTGTATATTTCCTAATTTATTTTCTTCCCAAGTCTTGACTACTGCATGGAAGCCTGCACATAACTGACATCAGGGCCTTTTAAACTTTGTCTTTCTTCAACTCTACCCACACCAATTCTATTCCTGCTAATTTTATGTCATTTCTTACAATTGATTTAAGTTAATTTCTTACTAATAAGGCAACCCAGCCACTTCTGTCTCTTTGTCTGTCATTTCAATAAGACGCATATCCTAAGATGTTTATTTCCAGCCCTGAACCCCTTGCAGCCACATCCCTGTGATACCCACAACATAGTATCTGCTAATTTCAGTCTATGCTACAAGCTCATTTGTTTTGTTCTGCATATTGCGTGCATTTAAGTATGACATCCTAGGTCCTGCATTAACTGATTCCCTTCTCATAGTTGCCCCTTCATCTTCTGTGCCTGTCCCATTAGAACAGCTACCTCCTTTCCCAATACTGGTGCTGATGTCTCATGGATTCAAGCTGTTTCTCCCTCACCAATCTTGAAGCCACACATTTATGTCTTTAATCCTTTTGACTCTGTGCCAAATTGCTCCTGTCTAAGGTAACAGTCTGGAGATTATTATCTTTTCAGTTCTGCTTTCTAATTTAACCCATCACTGCTCATCTTCCAGCAGCAGAACCTCTTTCTCCTTTTTACCTACATCATTGGTATCTAATTGACCACAATAACTGGATCTTTTCCCTTGGATTCAAAGTTCGTCTGCAGCTGAGATGAGACATCTCTAACCCTGGCATCCGGCGGGTAACACAGCCTTTATGACTCTTGATCTTGGCCACAGACAACATTGGCTATACTCCTGGCTATGCTGCCCCTGTTTATGACTACATTTCTCCTTTCTTCCCCCTCTTGAATGGCTTCCTGTACTATACTGCTTTGGTCAGTTTGCCTACTCTCCCTGCCACCTCCACTCTCATCCACACAGGGAAAAAGAATCTCAATCCTATTAGACAAGCTGAAGGGCTAAAGCTTCTTCAGCACTATCTCCTGAAGCCTTTTACCTTTCTCATTCATAGTCACAGTCTGTCCCTGACTGCTGATTGAATTTGTGGAATTTAATCTAAGGGATGTGACGGCCTCCTGAAACACAGTGTCCAGGTAACTCTCCCCCTCCCTGATGTGTCACAGTGTTCAAAGCTCAAACCTCAGTTCATCAACTCTGAGCCAGAGTTCATCAAACCACAAACACTTGCTACAGATGTGGTCATTATGAACCACAATGGGGTCTGTCAGCTCCCACATCATGCAGTTACAACACATCACCTGGCCCAACATCTCTATTTTGATTACTTAGATCTAATTTAACTTCTTAAAAAAAGCATACCACTCTTTTAGGTTTTAGCCAGTCTGAAAGTAACCTTGAAATGATAGTCAAATTAATAGCTGTCATCAAGCAATGAACTTACAACGTGTGATGTCACTCTTTTGTGCTAGGCCCTAGACTTTACAGACTATGAAACAAAAAAAGCAAGCAAAAAGAACCTCTTCCCCCCACACCGAATTCCCACACTGCCTCTAGACTCCCCAGGTCACGCATGCACTCGGGCTGTGTCTCACACTGGATGTAATCTCTTCTTCCTGACTGTGTGAAGAAGTACCCTTTGACTCCCTTGTCTATCAGGAATCTATCGAACTTGGCCTTAATAATATCAAATAATCTCCGTGCACTGGTTTATGGGAAAGAGAATTCCAGAGACTAACAAACCTCTGAGAAAAAAAATCCTTTTAATCTCCATCTTAAATGGGAATGCCCTTATCTTTTACATAGTGGCCATTGTTTCTAGTCTCTCACAAAGGAAAACATCCTCTCAGCAATCACTTCAACTCCCTTCAAGATATTGTATGATTCATTAAGATCCCTCCTCATTTTCCTAAAATCCAATAGATAGAGGCATAACCTAGTCCAGTATTTCCTCATAAGGTCACCCTTCAGTGAAGCTTCTCTGAACTTCTTCTAATTTTATTTCATGAATTTTTTTCAGGTAAGGGGACCATATCTGTACATAATGCCCTAAGTGTGATCTTGCCAACTCTCCACAGAATTGTAGCAAAACTTTGCTTCTTATGTTCCATTCCCCTTGCAATAAATGACAGTAGGTAATTGTAATCACTTGCTGTACATGCATGCTGTGATCATGTCAGAATACCCACATCAGTCTGTACTGCCAGGCTTTACATCTTTCTCCATGTAAATATCATACTGTTTTTCAATCCTACTTGCCAAAGTGGAAAGATTCACATTTAACCCACCAATTTTTCCTATTTAACTTATCTAATTCAACTAACCTATCTAAGTTCCTATGTAAACCTTGTTACACTTTATTTCCTACCTACATTTGTATCATCCAAAAATCTAGTAAATTTATATTTGGTTTGTGCATCCAAGTCATTTATGCAGATTATAGATAGTTGAGTCACCAACTTGCAGCTCTCACTGATTACAGCCTGTCAAACCTGGAAGTGATCGTTAATGCCTGCTCTCTACTTCTTCATAACCAACCAATTCTTTAATATATTATCCTTTACACTTTGAGTTCTTACTTTGCACAGTAGCCTTTGTTGTGCCACTTTTCCAAACCCTTTTGGAAATCTCAAGTATGCCACACCTACAGATTCCACTTAACTTGTTACTTGCTCAAAAAACACTAATCAATTATTAACACAAGATTACCCTTTCACAAAGCCAGGCTGACTCCAAGTGCCCAGCTACAGCCTCCATAATAATACATGATACTTTCCCTAAGACAGAAAAGGTGTTTGGTGAACAGGCCTGTAATTGCCTGTTTTCTGTTTCCTTTCATTCCCGAATAGAGGAGTTGTACATGCTATTTTCCAATCTGAAGGGATCTTTTCTGTATTCAAGGGAATTAATAAAAATTAAAACATACATCTACTATCCCTGCAGCCACTTCTTTTAGGACTCTAGATGCTAGTCTTTAATTCTAATGGTTTTCTCAGTAATCTTTCCCTTGTGATTATAATTCTATATGTTCTTCCCTCCCTTTCACCTTTTATATTCATGTTTTTCTATGATGTTCCTTGTGTTTTCTGCGGTAGGCAGGATAGCTATTCCATGTTTCTGTCATTTTCTTTTTTCCCGTTATTAATTCCACTGTCTTTCTAGAAGACCCACCTTTGCTTTAGTTACCACTTGCCTTGCTAAATATTTGTAGAAACTCTTGGAATTTTTTAATATTTCTATTGAACTTACTTTCATAC
The DNA here is from genome assembly GCF_030684315.1 of Stegostoma tigrinum. Lineage (NCBI taxonomy): Eukaryota > Metazoa > Chordata > Chondrichthyes > Orectolobiformes > Stegostomatidae > Stegostoma > Stegostoma tigrinum. The sequence goes on along the minus strand of NC_081358.1, from coordinate 72,464,241 downwards.
TCTAATTTCCACCTCCTTTTTTTTGTAGTCATTCTTTGTGCAGAATTGATAAACCAGAAACCTTCGATGTACCACTAATCCCCACAATTTGTATACTTTTCCTTTAGGGTGGCATGGTGACTCAGTGGTTAGCATTGCTGCCTCACAGCGCCAGTTTGATTTCAGCCTCGGGCGACTGTCTAGTGTGGAATTTAAAAATTCTACCCTTGTCAGCGTGGGTTTCCTTTGGGTGCTCCATTTTCCTGTCAGATTCTGGTTAGGTGGATTGGCCATTCTAAATTGCCCATAGTGGCCAGGGATGTGCATTCAGGTGGAATAGACATGGGAAATGTGGGTATAGAGTATAGATATAGGGTAAAGGGATGGGTCTGGGTGGGACGCTGTTTGGATGGTCAGTGTGGATCGGATGGGTTGAATGGCCTGCTTCGACACTGTGGGGATTCTACCCATCCATATCCCTGTACTTCCCGTCTATTCATGTTCCTATCAAGATGCCTCGTAAGTGTTGCTGTTGTATATGATTCTACCACCTCTTCTGTCAGCGTTATCCAGGCACTTACCAACCTCTGGGCAAAAAACCTGCCTCTGCCATCTCCTTTGAACTTTCCTCCCTTTTAAACCTTAAACCTATGTCCCTTAGTAATTGATGTCTCTACCCCAACTCTCATTATCCATTCTATCCATGCCTGTCATAATTTTGTAAACTTTGAACAGGTGGCCTGTTCACATCCAACGTTCAAGCAAAAACAAATCAAGTTTGTCCAATCTTTCCTCATAGCTAATACACTACAACATCCTGGTAAATCTTTTCTGTGCCCGCTCCAAAATCTTCACATCCTTCTGGTAGTGTGGCCACCAGAACTGTACTCAGTATTCCAAATGTGACCTAATTTCTTTAACCTGCCTAATTAGCCACGAATGGTGCATTTGTCTCCTGGAGTCTATCTTTCTTACTGGAATGTATCTTTGCTAAATGCAGGTATTTCTCCTATAAAGTGTGTTTTATTAACACAAATTGGCTGTAACGTGATTGATGAATAGTGGACACTGTTTGCATAATGCAAACTTTCTACTGTACAGTATAGTGATTTCCCTATAATGTGATTTTTTAATGGCGATTTTCAATAGCACGAGATCGCACAAGAATGCAACTATTATGTTATAGGAGAAGTACCTGTATGAAAAAATTCTTCAAATGTCTGTTGCAACATTTTGAATGACATACAGTCGGTTCTGCATTTTAGAAAATCACACTATAGAAATAATGGGGCCTGTGGGAAAAGTGGGGTTGGGGCAGACCACCAAAGAAAATCACTTAGAAACCTAGCACAACTAATAGCACAATTTGAATAAATGTTTAATTCATATCCAATAATGAAATAAAAGTAAATTTAACACTTTACCTTGAAAAAATGCCAAGGTGACTTGATGGGGGGAGGGGGTTGTATTGTACCTCTCATAGAAAACACTTCATGACAAAGCCTGCGAAATGATCACATGATGCTGGCACAGAGACTGGGTGCTAACATTGTACATATTCATGACAAATACTGTGAAATGGTTCATGTGATGTCGGCTCATACTCTGCTGTGCGCCGATGGAATCGCATTATTGTAAACACAGGTTCATGTTTTAGAAATAGTGTTACAACCAATTCACGTTGACAGTAAATGTGTTATAGCAGAACCAACTGTACCTCTTAACCTATTTTCCCGGCTCACTTTAATCAACTCCCTTGTCAATGCCTTTATTAGTTGTATATATTCATGCAAAAATGGGTTACAGTGACTAAATTCTTAGTAAAAGTGTAATGTATTGACTTACACACAAGTAACACTTTTGGAAAGGTTGATATTTTACCTCTTCCATCTCCTTGCTATTTCAGCTGCCACAAACCTCATCCTTAAATTAGCCGAAATGGAACCAAAAGTATTTTTGTTCTTAACATTTTTATTTATGAATAAAAACTAACCTCCGTGTAAATGTTCATCAGATTTTGTACTCTAAGTTCATTAAATTTATTACATGCATCAAAAACAAATTCTCAATCTATAAATACATAGATTTTATTCAGTTGTTTTTCACTTCTACTTAGCAATAATTGATAAAAATCACCCCCATTTTGAGAACTATGTAACTCGCCTCAGTCTACTTGTTGAAAGGAACTGTCACATGGATCATCAACATCATCATCTCAACACTGGCAATATCGTCACAGAGATAATCCTCTTCTGTGCCATTAAGTGCACTGAACAATTCGCATTTCTTGAGTGATTTGATAACTCTCTATTCTAATTTTATCTCAGACCTATACAACCCACATACAGGATTGCTAGCAGCAACACTCATAAGCTGCTTTCCTGAGTGAATGTTGTCTTACCTCCAATCTTCCAGTCATTCCATATTTTTCTCCTGCTATCCTTGATAAAACTTGTTTAAAGAGGCATTCATTGTTTGAACAAGTAAATCAAACAAATAGAAATAATTGAGTATCACTCTTCTGCGATTTAATTTCAGCAACATCTTTTGATATGAATATGTTCTTGATTTGAAGACGTTCACCATATGTAGTGCAGTTTGGAAACTCCAGACTTTTCTCAGCCATATTTTCAAACCACCTTGACCCATAATTTCTTCATAGTGAATGTGGATGACTACTCGTTTTGGGAATTACTGTTTTCCTCTTTAATATCATTGTTAGTTTAGGCTTTGTCCTATTGGGTGTATACAACAGCATAACTGTGAGTTTACTCTTTTCAAAGCCGCAAGTCTTCACTAATGATATATTCTATCCAACTTTGCTCACTGTTTGTAAAACAGTCACCCAGAACAAAGACCTATCTTATTTGCTGTGAACCTCAGGCACTTCAACATTGACATTGCTGCCTTGCAGGAGATTCAAAGAGCAGGTAAAGGGCAGCTGAGGGAAGAATGTGATGGCTACACCTTCTGGAGAGGAAATCCTGAGAATCTACCCAGAACACATGGAATTAGATTTACTGTCAAGAATAAACTTGTCAGCTGACTCTATGAGCTGCCTGTTAGCATTCATGATTACCTCATAACTCTCTGTCCTCGACTTCCCAAGAACTAGAAGGCAACAGTTGTGAGTGCCTATGCTCCAACCGTTGATGCCATACATGAGTTCAAGGAATATTTCTACTTAACCCTGGATACCATACTCACCGAAAGCGCTAGATAAGATTATCATCCTTAGGGACTTAAACACCAAGGTTGTATAGGACAGACACCTCTAGAAAGGAATTATTGGGAAGGAAAGAGGCAGAATTGCACCGAAGATCTAAGAACTGGGACACCATTTGATCCTGAGACCAAAAGGCCATCCTCATTACCAAAGCGATGGTCAGTGCAGATGACTGTTGGTCAGATCATGGCTTATCCCTCATAATGTCCATCAAAATCCACCAGAAACAGCTGGGAAAGATGAAGAAACAGTTCAGAAAACAGTTCAGCCTTGAGCAGCTTCAAGTGCAAGCAGACTAACGAACCTCCAACAATATTTCCATCAAAGTCTCCAAAAAGTTCATTTTTTTTGGAGTGGAAGAAATTTGGGAAGAGCTGAAGACAGCCTTCATCTCATGCTGTGAAGAAATAATCGGCGACACGACCAAGACAGGTTTGATGAAAATGACTGTGTTGCCCAAGACCTCATCCTGAAAAAAGAGAGAGCTCTCCATGCCTGGCAAAACGCCAAAGTGAAGAACTCAAATGGCAAAAGCAGAGTTACAAACAAGAATGAGGGAAATTATGAACCAAGAGTGGACTGAGAAAGCTATGGAGCTGCAACTTCTTGCTGACAAGCACATCACCCAGGATTTCTTCACTGACACCAGTACAATATATGAACCCACAACCCTTGGCCTTAAACTGATGCAAGTAAGGGTAGAACTCTTTGGAGAGACAGAGAAAATATCAGATTCTGACGAAGTGGGCATTTAAGTGAACTCCTAAACAGCGATACAATCATCGAGGACATATTTGAAGAAATCTCCCAGCTTCCCATCAGAGCTGATCTTGGACTCCCACCTAGTGTGGCAGAAGTGAAGCCACCACTATACACATGAAGAATGGAAAAGCTGCAGGAGCAGACAGATTCTAGTAATGATTTTCAACTTGGAGAAGCAGAGCCTGTCATATCCATCAACTGTATTTGAAATCCTGGGAAATGAAGAAATCCCTGTGGATCTCAGTGATGCTGTAATCCTCACCTTTTTTGAGAAGAAGACAAAATGGACTGTGGTACCCAAGGAATCTCCCTACTCTCCATTGCCGGAAAGATCATCCCCTGAATCTCCCCTCGGCGCTTTCTTCAGTCTCTGAGGAAATTCTCCTGAAACCAGTGTGGCTTCCGCAAATTTGTGTAATTGTGGACATGATTTTCACATATTTGCAACTCTAAGAGAAGCACCAGAAACAACATCCACTGCTCTATATGGCCTTCACTTATCTGACCAAGTTTTGTGACTCAGTTACAAAATGTTATGGAAGACACTGTTAGCAGTTAGCTCTCGAGTGAAATTCAATAACATCCTCTCTGCAACAAGATGTTGGTGACGGCCCTCACTGAAGGTAATGTGACGGATTACTTTGAGGTCAATACAGGAGTCAAGCAGTGATGTGTCTTCACTAATTGTTTCACTTTGTAAACCTGATATATAATCCACAGTTGACTGTAAACTTTACAATGCCTAATTTTCATACCTATTTCAGGGCAAAGATTCAAATAGAATCTTGGGAAACTGAGGGAAGATCTTTCCCTTCTGAGAGGTGCCAAGCAAAGAAAACAATGGGATGGGTTGGCCTGAGAAAGAAATGCACTCGTTTCTTGTCACTTCATTGTTTAAGATCTGGGTGAGAAGATCCAATGGGGACTTTCACTTAATGGTCACCTACCTTGCCAGCAGTTGAGAAATGTTTCAAGCTTCCTGACTGGGAAACAGTGGTACCCTGCTCACTGGTAGGTGAGGAAACCTCCTACTACTCCAATTTGAGGCACGTATAGGGGCAAGAGTGTGGCCACTGAAAGCCAGCTGTACTTTTGCCTCTCACCCTGTGTTCTGAATTTGGTGACAAGAAGATAGAAACAACTTATCTTCTCGCTGCTAGATCCCCTGAGGAGCAGATCTCAACCAGTACATTTTAGGACCCAGAAGCCACCAGCCCTAATAGATAAATTTCAAGATCTCTGACAGCACAAGATAAATGGTTTCATCTGCCTGTCTGGTCTTAATGAGCTGATGGATGGGCGATGGGGTGAGTTATCCCAGCAGCAGGGATAGTGTTAGTCACCACCTAACAAATTTGTTCCTTCACTTAGAAAAAATGTTGGAAAATTGCATCCAGACTCTCCATTTTGGCAATTTTTATTGACACAGTTTGCAATTCACACCAGCAGGTTGATGCTCTTGATGTCACTATTGATGTGCACTGACATGAGGTGTTGAACAAGTACCTTCAGTGGTGTGCTATTTGGTAACTCCAGGTGGACGATCACACTCACTAGCATTTACGATGATTCTATGATTGTATTAAGTAGGCTTGCATCATCATGAGTTTGATTTCAGTGACGAGCCAGTGGTAAATACAGAGAGTTTGGATTGTTTGGCTGGGTTAGGGGCTAAATTCTACAAGAGATTAAAGTATTATTAAAGTATATGTGGTAAATTTAGCACACTAGTCTCAGACAGACCCTTATCTCACTTAAACCTAATGTACAATTCCATTATGTTACGAAAGCCTAATCTCTGTGACTGCAGAAGTCATTGCTCTAAGAAATTGTTCCAAACACGCTGTATGAGCTAATTTTCCAGGCTGCCTATGCTGATCCGATTCCTCCAATATATATGTAGATTAAAATTTCCCATGGCAATTGTAATTTCTTTCTTAGGAGTTCCATTTATTTTTTGTGTACCCCCAGTTCTACATAGTAGATACTGTTTGGAGGCCTGTGAATACTCCCACAGTTGACTTCTTCCCTTGGCGGATTCTTATCTCTACCGAAAAAGATTCTAATCTTACTCTTTAGAACTAAGGTAATCTCTCACTATTGCACGAATGTTATCCTTAATTCACAGAAGAACAGCACCATTCTTTCCTAGCTTCCTGTTCTACCAAAATGTCAAGTATGATTGGATAGTCAGATCCCAATGTTAGGTAACTTTCAGTCATGTATCTGTAATGGCTGTCAGGCCATATGTATTTCTATTTGACCTGATAAATCTGTTTTTTTCTGAAGCTTATAAGTGCAAAGCCTTTAGTTGGTCTTTATACTCTTTTTGCTAGCTCTGGCATTACCTGTTGTTGAAGTGTTAGTTTGGCACTTTCCTGCTGTGCTCTGATTGTCATAACCATCTTACTTTTTTGCCTTGACCTTTAATTTACAACCTCTTCCACATAGTTGCACATGCAAACCCTTTATATTCTTTCTTGCATAGCAATCCAAATTCTTGTACGGGTTGTTAGATATTTATTGATTGTTCACTACTATGTTGTTTCTTCACAGGAGCAAACTATCAATCATGAAAAATGTAAGGACTTTTGGCTGTTTGTGATTGATTCATCACTGCAGTCTGCAGGTCACGATCCTGGATTACCTAAAACACTCTCAGTCTATGTTACCTCAAGTTGCATTGTCGGGCCTGAAGTTATGAAATCACTGAATGATGAAACATCCAGCAACATTTCCTTCAAGGATGCCATTGTCGAGAAAGGTAACGGCTGACAGTGTGTACTTCAAATTTATTTTTTTTTGGTTTCAAATTATTCACTAAATTAAAGTATTGTGGAAAGAGAAGGTCATACCAAACTATGGTTTCATTAAAATACTTAAATTATTTTCGGAAAGCTAGAATAAAAAAGTAAGAAAAATACAAAGGAAGGAAGTTGGATGAGTGTAACAGCAATTTAATTTGAAAAGAAATTTCCTCACAAGACGTCCCAGAATATTTCATGAAGAAATAGAATGAACAAATATCAGCACGTGAGAGAGAAATTTGGAGAGTTGATTGAAATGTGTAGTCCAAAAAATTATCTGTAAGTTATTTAATTAAGGAGGACAGATAATTAGGTTAAATTCAGGGAGAGAGAGAGAGGAACTGCAATTGAGAGCTCTGTCACCAGTGATGTGATGAAAAGGTGTCAGCTCATTATGAATCAAGCTACCTTGAAACTAATAGTCCCTGAATTTCACCCAGGATCCTGCACAAATCAGCATAGAAATGGGAGGATAGAATTGTTGAATGCATGGCTATAGAAAGATGGCACAGGAGGACAGTTCAGTTCTAGGGATATTGGGGCCAGTTCTGGGGAAAATGGGATCAGTATCGGCAGAACAGATTGCAACTGAACAAAGCTGGAACCAGTTTCCTTGCAGGGTGAATTTCTAATACCATTTGAAAAGGTTTAAGCTACTCAGTAGTGGTGTGAGGACCAGCTCATAATATTTGAAAAGGGCACCTGGATAAGCAGCGAATGTGGTGAGACAGGTAGCGCAACAGGAATTATTATTAGTAATCCCACAACTAACAGATCAGTTCTAAATTCTGCAGTCTTGTTGCATCTAATCTTAACTGGTAGTGGACAATTAAACAGAAGGATTAGAAAACCCACCACACCAGTACAAAAGACAAGGGTAAAACATTTACTGTCTTCAGCTAGAAATGCTCGGTGAATTTTGGCCTTCTCCTTAGACTCCTAGCATCAAAAGTAAAAATCTTCAACCAAGTCAATTCACTTGATGTGATATCAAGAAACAGCTGAAGATACGAGATACTGCACAGGCTCTGGGCCTTGAAAACATTCTAGCAATAATGCTGAAGATGTGCTGTAGAGCCAGCCATGTCCCTAGGCAAGTTATTCCATTAGACCTACAAAACTAGCATATTTTTGGCATATCCAAACGACCCAGTTACTGCCCTGTTGGTGTTCTCGTGATCATCAGAAAAGTAGTGAAGCTGTCATCAATAGTACTATCAAGTAGCACTTGTAAAGGAATAACCTGCTCACTATAAATATATTTGATCTATTCTCTGCTTTCTCGAAGAATTCCTTTACAAGATCTTGAATCTTAAAGATACTTACTTCTGTCATATTGTGATTCCAGCCGATAGCAATAATGGACAAAGCAGATCATAGAGTGAAAGCTGGCTTGATAGATCGTATGGATTATTTTTCTTTTAGTTTCTGCAAAGTCAATCACTGAACACATTCACAAAGACTTCCAAAGTATGTGTAACAAAGGAACATAAATCTCTAGCGTTTTGCAGTAGATATGTAGCTCAGGTTGTAGGTGTTGAGGTCGGTTGGCTCGCCGAGCTGGTTTCTTGTTTTGCCGACGTTTTGTTACCATGCTGGGTAACATCCTCAGTCCATCCTCCAATGAAGCGTCAGTGTGTTCTTCCGCCTGGTTTTTAAACAATGGGGTCCGTTGAGATGGTTTGCCTCACTTCTGGTTTTCCTTCGTAATGGAAACTTCCACTACGAAGGAAAACCGGAAGTGAGACAATCCATCTCAATGGACCCCATAGTTTAAAGACCAGGCGGAAGAACACGCTGAAGCTTCATTGGAGGCTGCACTGAAGATGTTCCCCAGCATGGTAACGAAACATCTGCAAAACAAGAAACCAGCTCGGTGAGCCAACCAACCTCAAAAAGGAACATAAGGTTAATTGCACAAAAGTGAAACACGATCTGTATTGTGGTACACAACTATCTTTGAAATAATTTCATTAATAAATCACAAAGAAATATTCAACAATTTTACCACAATAATAACCTTACAGGCATTCAACCTTTACTGAAGCATTGTATAAGCACAGGAAGTAGGAGCAGAAGTAGGTCCTCAAATCTGCCATCAAGAAGATCATGGCTGACCTGTTAGTGTTTCAAATTCTACATTCCCATCTACCCTCAATAACTTTTGATTCCCTTGCCTAACAAGAATCTATATACCTTTACCTTAAAATATTCAATGACCATGCTTCTTCCACCCTTTAAGTCACAGAATTTCAAAGTTGCAGAATTGATCAAAAACAAGTTTTCTCTGACCTAAAAGAACTGCCCCTAATTTTTAAACAGTGCACCTCCATTTTGCATTCACCCACAAGAGGAAACATACTTTTGATGTAGACCTTGTCAAGACTTTCAAGATCTGGTATAGTTCAGTAAAGTTACCCTGATTCTTCTAAGCTCCTGTGAAAAAAAGCTTGGTCTATCCAGCTCATCCATCTAGTAAGTTTCCCCCGACCTACCCAGCTGTGGTCTCACGAATGCCCTGTGTAATTGAAGGAGAACATCCCTGCTTTTAACTTTAATTCCTCTCATAACAAAAAATAGCACGGCTTTTAGTTGCCATTAGTCATCCCTGCCTCTATGTTAAAGCTTCATGCTCAGCTAGCGTGGCCATAATCAGTTTCCTTTTGGAAAATTTCTGCTGTGCATTTGTAAGAAGTGATTTTCTTTAGTTTACATCTGAGCCAAGCCCTTTAAAACCAACTTTTAACTCAGCTGCCTTATGACTTAACATGAATTCCCTAAACTGATGTTTTCAATATCCTTCTGTTTCTGGACAGTTCTTGCCACTGACTTGTCCAAAGCCCTGACTGCCTGGTGACTGCTACCAACAGGAACTTCCTATTATTAGTCATCTTCTCTCTGAATGAACTTGATACTTCTTTCTGTCTCCCCATGTTGTAAACCCAAATCAGCATTATTTTCACAGGTGGTTTGCTTGGTATTTAGCTAAAAATAATTACTTCTTGGAATTGTTTTGAATTCACTGTTCAAAATTACTTTCCGACGTTGGAAAATAAAACATTAGACCTTCATGGAACTGAAAATTATATGGATTTTTCTTGTACTTTCCTCCAACCAAGTTCTCAAATAGAAATAATAGTAACATGTTGCAAATCTTTATCACAGGGGCCACCCATAAGTATGCCAAAGTACCCCAGAGAATTCTCTTCAGCCCCAAAAGTAAAACTTTCCTTCACTGTCTGTGCTTGTCTGTGCATGCCTCAGTTTCTAGTTTTGATTGCTTTTAAATGCTTCTAATCTTATCTATTATTTACTTTCTTATGTAATATGATATTGTCGGGCCTACTGCAAATTCTCCAACTAAGCTCAAATTAAGTAACCTCCTGTCTGCTCCACAAGATACCGAATGAGATTGGGCCTCACCCACTTTCCACGCAGTGATGAAGTTAGTGTTTTATCCTGCTGACAGTGCAGATTTCTCGTCATTGACTTTTACTAACTTTTCTCCGTAGGCTGCAAACCATGCAAGGTCCAAAAACCTCTCCCAGAAAATCTCCAGGTATCTTGAAACCAGGGAGCCTTCCTAAGCATCATCCTTCTCTATGATGATATTGTGTTCTGAGCATGTTTTATATTCCATCAATTTTATGGACTAGAGTTTGAAGGATTGTGGCGATATCTGTTTTTTTTCAGTGGGTCACAGAAATGAAACATTGGCTTTCTTTTTAAAATAAGATATTTCTTGGAAACCACATGGTTACAGGTAAATGCTAGTGTCCTTTGCTTGAATTCACTTTAGGGACAACACGGAGACTGTTATAAGTGAGTTAGTGTATGAGTACTTCACATCTGTCTTTACCAAGGAAGAAGATGCTACCTTGCTTGTGGTGAAAGCGGAAACAATAGACACTTGATGGATTTAAAATTGATGAGGAAAATTGATAAGGAAAAGACATTAGGTTATGCTTAAAGCTCATAAGGGACCAGGACCACTCGAAATGCTTCTAAGGCCGCTGAGGAAAGCGAATTTGGAGGTTGTGAAAACATTGGTGAGAATTTTTCAGTCCTTTTTAATGCGGTGTTGCCGGAAGACTGAGGAATGGAAAATGTCACAGCTGCATTCAATAAGAGAAATGTGGAAGATTTAGCTGACTTACTTTAAGAGGTAAGCCCACCATCTACAGGCCACAGGCCCGTCAGTTTAATCTTTGAGATTTTGGAAGTGATGATTCAGGATATACTTGGGCAAATACAAATTAAGAAAGGAAAGTCAGTGTGGATTTGCTCAGGAAAAATCTGTCCAGTGAACATACCTGATTTTTTTTTGATGAGAAAACAGAGGGAACAGATGAGGGTAGTGTCGTTGATGTGGTGTACACAAACTTAGAAGAGATATTTGATGAAATATCACACAACAGACTTGTGGGCAAAGTTAGAGCCAGTGGAACAAAGGAACAGTGACATGAGTAACAGTTTGGCTGAATGACAGGAAACAAAATATACTTATGAACAGCTGTTTTTCAGATTGTAGGAAGAGTTATAAATAAGATTTCCCCAGGGTTAGTGTTAGAATCCCTGCTCTCTATTATATTAATGACCGAACATTGAATGTCTAAGACTCAATTCCAAGATGTGCATATGATACAAAACTTGTTAGCATTGTGTATTATGGAAAAATTATTAAACTTCAAATGTCTTGGGGATGTTTGTGCAATAAGTATTGAAGGTAGCATGGCAGATTTAGGGTTTGGCTAATAAAACATGTAGGATCCTATAAATAGGGGCATGGTGTTTAAGAGCAAGCAGGTTTTGCTGAACCTGAACTAAACACTTGTTTAGCCTGTACAGGAGCATTGTACAGCAGCACACTTATAAAGAATTTAAGGGATTGGTTAGCTCAGTTGACTGGACAGCTGGTTTGAGCTGCAGAGTGATGCAAACAGCGCGGATTCAGTGACAATATCAGATAATGTTACTGTGAAGATCCAACTTCCTCAGCCTCACACTCGCCTGAGGCATGGTGACCCTCAGGTTGAACCATCACGAGTCAACAATCTGTAATGAAAGAGCAGCTGTACTGTGGCAACTTTAATGTAACTTGAATAATTTAATTCCTTTCTGCAGTACACAATGCATTTCCATGAGATTTTCATTTTTTCAGTTTAAAATTTCTTACAAGGAGGAGTAGAAAGAGAACTACTGAGGTTTACTTTTAACAAGTTTACTCTGAAGATCTTACTTCAATGTTTCAATTTAGCAGCTGTACATCTGCAGGTTTGTCTAATAACAATTTCGTAAAAAGTGGAAATGAGAATATTTTATTTGTTAAATCTCATTTTTTTCTACAAAACACTTACTTTGTTTGCGTGTGGTATCTTGTCATACAAAGTCACATTTTCTCTTATTCTGTAGGCTCTATTGTGTGCGTTGAGGGTACCGTAATTTCAGTCAACAAATTGGTGTTGCAAAGAGATGAAAATCAGAAAATCTCTTCATTGACTGGAAACGTTGTCCTTAATGAACTCAGTGCTATGACCAAAGTAAATTCTTTGTGTACAGTCCAAGGTGAGCCTGTGTTTTTACCTCTTTGTTTGATTATATATTAATACTGTTGCTCCAATATAGGTGCTGCAAGTTAAAAGAAAATCTCACAAAATAGATTGATTCCAGAATATCTTAATTGTGCAGATTTCTTTTCTGGATGACAAAGTTTCAAGATGCTGTACCAGTCTGGTTTATAAGAAGATATGCACTGTAGTTAGATTTACTATGAATTCAATTTGTAGAGATTTTCGTATCCAACTTCTTCAGAGATGTTATTATATGCCTCTGGAGTAGGTGGGATTTGAACCCAGGCCTCCCAGTCCAGAGAGAGAAACAACTACTGCATCAGTTCAGTTTGTAAGCTGTTACATAGGCGATCCCTAGGGACAACCTGAACCCTCTAAATGTGACTTAAATTCCTTCCAAGCATTGTTATCACTATTCAACAACAACAAAAACAAAGTTTCTTGAAAAGCACAGCAGGTCCGGCAGCATCTGTGAAGGATAAAACAGAGTTAACGCTTTGGGTCCGGTGACCCTTCCTCAGGAACGTTTAGTTCTGAGGAAGGGTCACCAGACCCGAAACAGTAACGCTGTTTTTTCCTTCACAAATGCTGCCAGACCTGCTGGGCTTTTCTAGCAACTTTGTTTTTCTTCCTGATTTATACCATCCACTTTTTTTTTTCGGTTTTTGTGATCACTCTTCTCTGGATTTCCTGTTATTACTCGTCAAGATGCCCTTCCATTGTTTCTCCTTCCTTTTAAAATCCTAATCGATGACTCTTATTGGCGGAACAGTGAGCTAACAATAAAAGCCTTTACCGTGGTGTAATTTAAATTGAGCTGAAATCCTGATATTGGGTATTGTGACTCATCTAAAAGCTCCACCCTTGCCTCCCAGACATTCGTTTTTGTTCTGTATTTAACTGGTAGGTTTCAAGCCTTTTGTTTGTCTTCAGTAACAGAGATGTAATTAGATGTTAATTGTTTCTAATCGAACAAATAAACTGGCAATTATTAAGCACCATTCTTAGGGCTGTTGTGACACATTGTAGTATCTCTGCCTCTGAACCAAGAGGCCTGGTTTCAAGTCCTACGTGGTCCATGAGTGTGTGACAACATCTCTGAACAGATAAGCAACTTTCTTGTCTTTGGAATGCTCTGAAACGTAACCTCGAAATAGGAGCAGGTATAGGCCAGCTAAATACTTTTGAGTCTGCTCTGTTATTCAATGAGTCAGTAACTGATCTACCATAACCACCTTCCTACACTATCCCTATATTCCTTGATTCTCTTAGAATTCAAAAATCTATTAACATATCTGTACTATACCCAACAAATAATGTAGAAAATCCCAATGATTCACAACCTTTTGATTGAAGGCAGTCTTTTTCTTCACAATCCTACATAATGGCACAGTGGCTCAGTGGTTAACACTGCTACATCACAGCTCCAGGAACCCGGGTTGGATTCCACCATCTGGCAACTGTCTGTGTGGAGTTTGCACTTTCTCCCCATGCCTGTGTGGGTTTCCTCCGGGTGCTCCGGTTTCCTCCCAGTCCAAAGATGTGCAGGTTGGGTGGATTGGCCAAACTAAATTGCCCATAGTGTTCAAGGATGTGTAGATGAGGTGGATTATAGGGGATGGGGCTGGATGAGAGGTAGGAGCCTCGGTCTGGACTTGTTGGGCCAAAGGGCCTGTTTCCATACTGTAGGGATTTTATGATGAACTGGTCCAATGTTCTGAGGCTGTGAAGCCTAGATCAAGCCTCATCAATTAGTGAAAGTATTCACTGGCATTTTCCCTGTTGAATCTATTTAGGTTTTATTTATTTCTGTGAGATTATATTTCTCATTCTTCTAAACTCTAAAGAATATTGACCTAGCTGTCTTAATCTTTTCTCAAAGTGCAAGCATATTCTTCCTAATGTACTCCAGGTATGGTCACAGTAAAGCTGATATAATTGCAGTAAAACTTTTGTTTTAATTCTTAAACACCAGTCCTTTTATTGCAATTGCTTGTTGTACCTTCTTATTAACTTTTTTGTGATTTGTGTATGAAGTGTCTCAGAATATTCATAATTTTTTGCACATTAAATCCCATTTGCCATGTTCTTGCCTCTTCAGTTAACCTGCCTAAATTCTTTTGCAGCCCATCTGCTCATAAACTTATTGTTTTGTACCAACTTTGTACTGTGAATAAACGGGAATACGTTGCACTTGGTACCGTCAACTAAATAACTGACATACTTTATAGGTAACTGAAGACTAAATAACTGACATACTTTATAGGTAACTGAAGCCCAAATATAGATCATTGTGGTATCCCATTAGGCATAGCCTGTTAACCGAAAATTTATTTGTTTATTCCTGCTGTATTTTCCCATCTATTAATTAAGGTCAGCTCACACCAATATATTAATCTCAATCCTAAAAGTCCAACTTTTGTGTAAATAAAAGCCTCCTGTGTGACCCATTTCTGAAAATCTTTTTGAAAATCCAGCACAATAGATGACTATTTTTCACCTTATTCCTTCTGCTCTTTCATAAGTCACTGTTGATTCTGCCCAATAGAATTACCAGTATTAGTACCCTGTTAACATAACCTTGATCTTGGTTAACCTTCAAGACATATTGATTAGTTTTGAAGTATATTTACAGTGGCATTGGTAATTGTGACAGCCGATTTGTACATTGTGAGGACCTCCAGACATCAATACGATAAAGCATCGTGTGATCTGTTTTTATGTTTGGTCAGAACAGGAAAACTGCACTTCTTGCTTTAATTAATGCCATGGGATCTTTCAAACTGCCTAAGCAGGCAGATGGCTTTGACGTCTTATCTGAGACTTAGTGCTTCCAGTAATGTCATGTGAAATAACTCCACTGAGGCCAGTATTCCATCACCAAATCACCCTTTATTTGGTGGAGAATCCTCGGTAGTGAGCCAGCTTTCAGAGTGAACCGCTGACATTCCTGTTGATATCTGTCAACCAGAGGTCCCTGATTGGACTAGATTAACACCCCACATCAGAACTCATTTATGAGGTCCACCTGGCTGCCCTTGTTACAACCACTACATCACTCACTCACTGAGTCCAAGGGCACGTGCTGATTTTTTTTTGTAGATCCTTCAGCAGTGTTTTAGCAGAGGGCCAGGTTCCTCTAACTCTGCCTCTGATATAGGTGCCGTGTAACGCAATAGCTTACCTCTTGGTCCAGAATGTTTCCCAAAAAATTCATTCCCCTTCTCACGCAGCACAGGTGTCCAAGCAATGAAATTCACTATGTCCAGGTTGACAGGGCTGTTAAGAAGGCATACAGTGTTTTAGCTTTTATTAATAGAGGGATCGAGTTCCGGCACCAAGAGGTTATGGTGAAGCTGTACAAAACTCTGGTGCGGCTGCACTTGGAGTATTGCGTACAGTTCTGGTCACCGCATTATAAGAAGGATGTGGAAGCTTTGGAAAGGGTGCAGAGGAGATTTACTAGGATGTTGCCTGGTATGGAGGGAAGGTCTTACGAAGAAAGGCTGAGGGACTTGAGGCTGTTTTCATTAGAGAGAAGAAGGTTGAGAGGTGACTTAATTGAAACATATAAAATAATCAGAGGGTTAGATAGGGTGGATAGGGAGACCCTTTTTCTTAGGATGGTGACGGCGAGCACGAGGGGGCATAGCTCTAAATTGAGGGGCGAAAGATATAGGACAGATGTCAGAGGTAGTTTCTTTACTCAGAGAGTAGTAAGGGTATGTAATTCTTTGCCTGGAACTGTAGTAGATTCACCAACTTTAGGTACATTTAAGTCGTCATTGGCTAAGCATATGGACGTACATGGAATAGTGTAGGTTAGATGGGCTTGAGATTGTATGACAGGTCGGCACAACATCGAGGGCCGAAGGGCCTGTACTGTGCTGGAATGTTCTATGTTCTATGAGTTTCCAAGGTATCTTCAACACTTGACAGAGAGGGAGAACCCACAGGTTCCAGAACCGTCCGAAAGGCTGTTGAGAAGCCAGGCATGTTTTGCTCCTGCACTATTTGTAAGCTTGCAGTTCTCATTTAGTCCACATGCTTAATCAGGACATTGCACCTACCCAAACTTTATACATCGCTGGCACAAAGACAGAAGTTGCTGGAAAAGCTGAGCAGGTCTGCCAACATCTGTGGGGAAAAAAAATCAGAGTTAATGTTTCGGGTCCAGTGACCTTTCCTCAGAACTGGTTTTTATACACCACTGGACCTGATTTCACATCAGCTTAACCACGCAGGAACTTTCCCACGGTTCCTACATTAAACTTCATCCCTTCCCTCACTTTGTGCAGTGTTGTGTCCAGCATTCATGTTACTGGTGTTGTTCCACCATTCCACCACCCCAACAAGCTCAGGGAAGATCAGATGTAACCTGGTGTGGAATGTTCTCCCCATTAGGAACTCTTTTTGAGCTATTCCTGTAGTTGCATAGCGGGTGGACCTATGATCAGATAGAAACCAGGACAGTTTGGTGTCTAGTGAAGCTATAGGCTGTTTCTTTAAGTCTGCCTTAAGTTTGGACTGCTCTTTCTGCCAGACCATTGGATGATGGATGGCATGGAGCTGTCTTTATATGGCAAATACCATCTGACTTTAGGAGATACTCAAATTCCATGGTAAATGATTGCCCATTTTCTGTGACCAATACTTCTGGAAATCTGTGTATTGCAGAAGATGAGCACAGGCTTTAATATTGTCTTGTGTTTGACAAATCAACTCTTATGCACATCCAGACATTTTGAGTGGGCATCCACAATGACAAAGAAAATCCCCAAATAGGGACCTGCAAGTTGATGTGTAACCAAGTCCAGGGTTTACCCAGACATTCCCTGAAATTGGGGCAGCACTATTTTTGTCCTTGTTGGTACTCTGGGCACTGCCCCACCAACACGGCTATGTCTACATCCAATCCTGGCCACCAAATACAACTTCACATCAACATCTTCATTTTGGAAACCCCTGGATGACGCTGGTGGAGTTCAGCCAGTATCTGGTGGCGACCTGTGCTCAGATCAATCACTCTTGCTCCCCATAATAATATGCCATTCTCTACTGTGATCTGGTCTCTCCAGGTCTAAAAGGATTTCAATTCTGGTTGTAATGGCCCTTTGGTTTCTCCCATCACCATCAGCTGTTTCAGTTTTGCCAACACTGGATTTTTCAACATCTAAAGTTTGATATTGTCAGCTGTGACTGGACGTGTGTCCAGAAAAATTAAAACCATTATGGACTCTTTCAGTGGCAGTACCAATGCATTCTTATCTGCTACTTGATATCCCAGATGGGTGTTCCAACTTGTAGTTATACGCACTTAGTATTAGAGCCCAGTGCTGAAATTGGCCTGAAGCTATGGGCAGCACTGCCTTGTCCTTGTTAAGTAGACCTAGCAGGGCTTTATGATCTGTTACTATCACAAATTTCTGTCCATAAAAGGCATTGGTGGAACTTCCTGAATCCAAATATGACCACTAAACCTTCCTTCTCCATCTGGGCGTATTTACACTCTGCATAAGTTGAAGTCCTGGATACATAGGCTGTTGGGTAGTCTTCTCTATTGTACCGCCTATGAGCGAACACTACCCCGGTGCCAAAGGGGGAGCATCACTTAACAATATCGGATCTCATTTGGGATCATAGTGTGCCAGCACCTCAGAGGATGATAGCGGTTTCTTCACTTCCCTGAAAGCCGAGGCTTGGCTACATAACCATTTTCTTCAAGAGTTGATGCAAAGGTGTCAGGACGGAGGCCAGCTCGTGTATGAACTTTTTGTAATAATTCACCAGCCCAAGGAAGGACCCAAGTTCTGGTACCGACGTAGGAGTCAGGGCACCTTAATTCGCCGCCACGTTATCTTCTAACGGGCGTAACCCAATCTTGTCAACTCTGTAGCCCGAGTAGGTTCCTTAGAGTGCCTGAAACACACGTTTTTCCCTTCTAAGACATACGCCCACCTGGGAGAAACATCCAAGGATTGTGTCTAAGTTCTCTAAGTGCTCCTTATTGGTCTTCCCTGTTATTGGCACGTCATCCAGATAAATGGTGACCAGGGTAGACCTTGTAAAATGTTCTCCATCATCCACTTAAAATTTGCACAGGCTGATGATACCATAAATGGTATCTAGGCACAAACCCTTACGGGTATTAATTGTAGCATACTTCTGGGAATCCTTATCCAACTGCAATTGCAAGTACACATTGCTCATGTCCAGCGTCATGAAGCACAACCTCCCTGCTAGCTTTGTGTATAAATCGTCTGTGCGAGGGCTTGGATATTTATGCAACTGCGAAAACCTGTTGACTGTGTGTTTAAAATCCCCACACAGATAAACCGGCCCCAGCTGGTGTTGCCCATTCCTCAAACTGGACTGGTTTGAAGATTCCTTTGCTTTCCAGCTTTCTGCTTTCTGCCTCTGCTTTTGCCTGTAAGCTGAATGGCACTGGGATGGGCTTTGCAGAATTGTGGAATTGCCTCCTGGTCAAAATGCAAGATGGCTTTGGCTCCTTTGGTAGCATCTAGACCTTCCTGGAAAAACTTAAGGTATTTAATTAGGACTTCACTTAGGCAGCCATTTTCAAATTGAACAATGTTGAACCAAACTAGGTGAATTTTTCTCAACCAATTTTGCCCCGTCAAGCTTGAGCCCAAACCTTTTACTACATCAGTGGTAACTGAACAAAGAGGTTCTCTATAAGAGACCGGAACTGAAGTTGCACCCTTAATTTGTAGAGGTTCCCCGGTATAGGTTCTCAGTCTAGCCAAGGTTTTGTGCAACTTAGAGGTTGGAGCCCAGAGCGAATTTTGTTAAAGACTAGTTCTGCAATCACTGATTCAGCCATGCCGATATCGATCTCTATCGGAACTGGGTGACCGTTTGCCCAGATGGTTATTTTGATTTGTTCTGATTTGGATGTTGTAAACAATTTAACTGTTCCAAACCAGATATAAGTGGATATTCCAGGGTATGCAGTCCCTTG
Organism: Stegostoma tigrinum; assembly: GCF_030684315.1. Lineage (NCBI taxonomy): Eukaryota > Metazoa > Chordata > Chondrichthyes > Orectolobiformes > Stegostomatidae > Stegostoma > Stegostoma tigrinum. The sequence goes on along the minus strand of NC_081358.1, from coordinate 72,444,915 downwards.
GATATCCGCCTATGAGTTGTCCGTCTCAATTTAAGTCTAGTGGGATTCTTTTGCTGTCTTGGGTCTGCATAGTGGCAGCAACTGCAATGCTTGAAGAATATTTTAACATTTGGCCAAGGCTTGGCTGTGTTTTCCGTATTTACTGTGGGCTGACTTAGTGTCTGTCTGTTCAGGACATGTCCTGACTGATGCTGTACAATTGCCGTTACTCGGCTAGTATTCCTCAAGCTCAGTCAGACTGGCAAGGGTGTCCACTTCCATTGAAATGCCCTGCAACTAATGAGCACACGTGCCCTATTTTCCAATGAAAGGGCCTGTTTGAAGTCCAGTTGGTCTTCAGCTGTTAAGCACTTTTGTATGATTAGATCATGAATCCAACATACCATAGTCTCTTGGCATCTCTTTAAGGATTAAATCAAAGTCAAATACTTCTGTCTATTGTCATACCTCATCAAAAGTCCCAAAAAGGTAACCCCTAGTTCTTGAATTTCCAACTAAAACCGCTGGCATCTCAATTAGAGGAGTCTTGGGATCATAATATTCCCAAACTAAATCCATCAATTCTTGAAAGGTTTTAGAATCTGATGCCTCAGAGAAAGTTAGGCTCCTAATAACCTAAAAAAACCTGCAGATGCACAAGCTATCAAGGAGAATTACTTGTTGCTTTTCATCTCTCCCAGTGCCATTTGCCTGGAAAAAATAACTAATTCTTTCCACATATCGGGCCCATTTCAATGGCAGCATCAAACGTGTTAACCTTCCTGAATAAAAGCATTATACCAGAAATGCTTACGCCAACTCAAAGACAACTTCTGAGATCGAATTTCTTCAGGTGCGTGCTTTTCTCTCATCACCACTGAAATATGTCCACAGAGGCTGGTATCCCATTAACAAGTCACCCTTTAGTTACACAGACCTTGACAATGATCCAGTTCTCAGAGTGAACAGGATGTTTGACACTCATATTCCTTTCTGTCAGTCAGACCTCTCCAATTGGATCGGATTAACAGCCTCAATCAGGGAACCCATTCTGTGAGGTCCACTTGGCTGACCTTGTGACAGTCAGTATGTCATGCTTTCTCAGTACTTAAGAATTATAAATGTTTTCAACTATATGAAGAAAGAACAAGATTAAAAACCCTTTATTCACAGAATATTCTGCGCAGACATCGTTCTCACCATGAATTGTTTTAAAGTTACTCTGGACTTTCCATAGACATGATGAGCCCCTTGTGAAATGATTGTAACATTCCCCTGTTGTTATGAGGTTATTCAATTTGTGTAGTGGCAATGGTTTACACAAAAGCAAGCTGTAATAGGATTTATTTGGCCGTTGTAGGTATGTGTTCTTAGCATCATTGACTTTATACAGATGGATTCTCACCTGTTTGATAATGATTTTATCCTTGTTCATCATCGAATTAAATGTAATCGATATAAGAATTGAGGTTATTTTCATGTCTCACTGGAGAATTGCTTCAGGACCCTCTTAAATTTCCTACCATTGCACTGCAATTATTACATGGAATGAATTCTCCCAGATATTTCAGATCACAAGAATCTGGTGTTGACTTTAATAGGTATCACTTGAGTTGGCAAATCTTTTCATCAAAGGCAAAGACTTTAAAATTGGTCCTTGCAACTGAAAGTCTATTAATTGTATTAAACAGGAATAAATTTAACTTGCATAAATTAAAAATGGTATCCAGTGTTAAGGTTTAATCTGAAAAGAAAACCATTCATCTAATTATTCATTCTTAAAAGTAAATGCCCCTCATAATTTATCAGCCAATTCAGCTCCATGTGAAATCCATAAAGTTACCAAACATACTGAACACAGCAAAATGCCTAACAAAATCCTAGCTGTAGTACTAAAAGCTTGTCTGCCAAAACTAGCTGTAATCCTTGCCAAGGTGTTCCAATAGAGTAACAGCACTTATATTCACACCAAAATAAGGAAATCTGAACTGACCAATTACTGGCCTATGATTCCCCTCCCAGTTGTTAGCAAATTGGTGGAAGCTGTTATTAGATGTTATTAGACTCCATTAACTTGTTCACCAGTGCTTAGTTTGGGTTTTGCTAATATTACAGCCATGATTCAAACCTAGTTCAATACCCAAAACCGAGCCTTGTCATCAAGGCTACATTTGACACAGTGTGCCATCAAGAAACCATACTGAAATTGAAGTCATTTGGAATTAGGGAAAAAACAGGCTACAGGTTAATTATTTTCAAGGAAGATGATTGTGATTTTTGAGCGGGAGTTCTTGGGCTGCTATGGTAGTGTTTGTACCTCTGAATTAAGAGGACCCAGGTTCAAGTTCCATCTGCTTTAGAGATGTGTAATAACGTCTCTGAACAGGTTCGTTCGAAAATATCTGTCGTTGTTGGGGCCACTCATTTCAACCACAGGACATTATTACAGGATTCTTCTGGGTAGTGTCGTGGCCCTATCATTTTCAACTTCTTCTTTACTGATAGTGCTTCACGATTTACATGTAGTTAAGAAATTATTGGCAATTTTGTCTGTGAGCTGTGTTACAGGAGATCAATGAATAATTATTGCTAACTGTTTAAAAGTGATACCAGTGACATTCTTTCAAATTTCTTGTGTTCAGTTTCACTTAATCCATACATTTTGTGCAAACTGTTGTTCAGATGTTATGTTCATTTTGACTTGATAGTATGCCTATAAACAAGAGGTTTCTTTTGCTTATCAGGGACTATTGTTGGTGTTGATGAGGCTAATGCTTTTTCATGGATAGTTTGCAGCAGATGTGGAAATGGAAAACTGGAAAAGAAGCATGGAGAAGGGTCAGTATGTGTAAATCTGGACAAAATTTTAATGGGAAACAGCACTATTTTTCTTTAATATGCCTTGTACCTTCTTTGAGCATGTTAGATCTAATTGGATAAAAGTGAAACATTGTAAATACTGGAGATCTGAAATAAAAGCAGAAAGTATTTTAACAGGTCTAGCAGTATGGTGGAGAAAATAAGACAGAATTAATATTTCAAGTTGAATATGCTAATATTCAATTTCCTGCTAAGTTCCTTAATTCACCCAAAGTTCCTCCTCTAAGTTGCACCTTACCCTGAACAGTCAACAATGACATGATTGCACCAATATGACAATGATTGAAGCCATTCAAGGTGATTCACTATAATCTTTTCCAAAGATGTGAATGATAACATTTTTAAAAAAATGTTTGATAGCCTGCATCTGTTATTCAAAATCAATGGAGTTCTGTATTCATAAAAATTAAAACCGTATTTGGAATATCAGCAATGTTCCACACAAATAAAGTGAACAACATTGAGTTATTAAGGTGACACTATTAAAATACCACAGTGTTGCTTACAAGCTAATGAGCAGGAAAAATTGGCTGAATAAAGAATGAATGATGGTCAGACCTCTTTTGGTAGTGCAATCCACTGAAACAGATGAGAGAGCTAGTCGGACAGAGGATACAGTGAAGCAACAAGTCAAGGGCCAATGCCAGGCTGGTGATCTGGGATAAAATAGATGATACTTAGTAAGGGAGCAATGAACAGAAAATCTGCACTTACCTCTATTGTAATTATTCAGGTAAGTTATAATTTATTTTTTGTCCCCCATCTTTGGTCATAGATATGCAAGTGTAGGTGGCAAACATTTGCAGCCGCAGAAGCAATGCTCAACAATTATTTCCTAGCATCAGACTTGGTTTAATGCCTTTTAATCAGAAGGCTGTCAGTTAAAGTCCCATTTCTAGAAGCATGGGCATTTAACCTAGGCATGCATTTTGATGCAGTAATTGAGGAAGTGTCGTACTTCTGAAGATGCTGTTCTGGATAGGACTCCATGCTAATGTCCCATTTCTCTTTCCAGATAAAAGTACAAAGTCCCAGAACACTATTCTAAGAAAGCCAGGGAAATTGTCCCAACATCCTGAGTAATGTCTATCCCTCATGCAGTACGACCTAAACAATTTGGAAACTTGATTTATTGATATTTATGGAACCTTTCTGTGTAATTGCCACACATACCTACATTGCAGCAGCATTAGAAAAAAAACATTGTCTTGGTTACTTTTATTGCTTTGTATAGAGTCTCCTATATTGTATAGAATTTCCTAACCAAAGAAATATCCAACTATTTAATACCCAAATCTCTGATAATATTTCGGTACAAATGTTTACAATGAATTTGTGCTGTAACCTGGTTTGAGGCCTTTATTAATACTGATATGTCTCTGGTTACTAGTGGGAGAGAGACTGTGGACTTGGTCTTTTATCCTTCCTTACCTTTGCAAAAGTTAATCCATTGAGTACCACTTATTCAACCCCCTGATGGCTCTGTTAAAATTAGACAGCAGTCAATAGAGAATTCCCGGCTGAATGTCCATTCTTGTGATTCCGTGTACTTTTCCAAGAATGTGCAATCATGATGCTTCATTCAAATATTAATTCTCAGCTTTTAGGAAATCGTTTTACTTGCATGTTTTAAAAATCATATTATTCTTGTCATAGTGAATCATTTTACTGCCGTCAATGTGCCCAGTCTGTGATGACACCTCTTACAAAAATGCAATTGGAAGTGTTTCTGCGGTATCCAGACCTGCCCCATAGTTCTGTAAAAATCAAGGTAACAGTTATTCAGTTCTGGTTTCCAGATTATCCACTCAGTGTGATGAAGCATAATTCAGTTCTGAAATATTACCTCAAAAGACTACTAAATCTCTTCATTGAAGAAAAATCTGTTTATTTTACACTTCCTGTTGGAGTTTACAAAGGCTAAAATTATGTATCAAGGGTTGAAGGTTTGAAGTTTTTGGCAACATACTTCTGGAGCTGAATGTGAAGACAGCTCTCAGTAAACAGCTTAATGAAGCACCTTGTTATAGTGTAATGCATTTTCTCTGGGTGGCATGGTGGCTCAGTGATTAGCACTACTGACTCTCAGCGCCAGGGTCCTGGGTTCAATTCCATCCTCAGGCACTTGTCTGTGCAGAGTTTTCACATTCTCCCTGTGCGTGGATTTCTGGCGGCTGCTCTGGTCCCTCCCATAGCCCAGTGGGTGGATTGGCCACGCTAAATTGCCCAAAGTGTTAAGGGATGTGTAGATTAGGTGTGTTAACCATGGGAAATGCAGTGTTACATGGAGAGGGTGGTGGATGGGCCTGGGTGGGATGCTTTTTGGAGGGTTGGTGTGGGCGGAATGGCCGGATTCCATACTGTAGGGATTCTAAGATTATATGAGAAAAGAAGGAAAAAAAATCTGACTAATCAGAGTAGCACTGATGGCAGCCATAGAGCAGTCTCAAGTCCTCACCATTCCAGGTCTTTAGTGAAAAGAGGTTGTTTGGTAACAGGGATGAGGACATTTGGAAATTGTAGACAAAAATCCTTTCTTTAAAGATCTTTGATTTCTGTTCATTGCTTGATTCCTGCTAACTTCATGCAATGTTACTGATTAGATGAAAGTCAGATTGATGTATGTAATATTAGAACTGGCTACCTTGACAAGCAATTTACTAAAACAGTTAAATCTTAGACTGGCTTGAAAGTTATTTTATTAAGAGTCGAAACATGTTGTCATGAAGTTCAAGTTGCCTCTTATTTGGACGTCTTTGTTTTATTTCTTCAAATGTTGGTTTATTTTTACTCAGAGGGTGAGATGATCCAAGACCTGTTTAATTTATGAGTCATAATATGTAATCAATTGGACAGTATTATTTGTAAGCATTTCAACAGCTGCTGTATGTAGGCCATAAGGAAATATTGCACAACACCACATTGTCAAATCTCCTTTCAGTATCAATTTGGTAGCACTTTCTCTACGAAACTGCTCATTAAGGATGTTGCACTAAGGTGCAGTTGCTATATTTTGATAAATTTTACCTGGAATTGAAATTCAGAATAACTAGATCAGGAATTGAAGGCTTTCCTGCTGAATAATTTGGCTAAGGGTGAGGTTCATTAAGTAATATTTCTTAATGTTTACAAGTACATGGAATGTAATTTTAAAAAAGTGTGATGAGGAAATGGTGAATATCAAACATAATATTTAGAATAGAATGTTCAGCAAAACTTTAAAAACTTCAAATAGATTATTCAACTTTGCCCAAAGATATATACTCAGTTAACAGTGTTCTTTCTAAACATTTCCTTTGTAATTTAATTGCAGCATACCCCACAGTAATCAATTTATGATAGTACATATGTAGCATTCCTAAAGTAATTATACTTTTATTATTTTTATGCACTTTTATACCAGGACTTTAAGACATTTTCCTAAAGTATTTGGTTGAAGATTTTGTTTGTATGGTTTTTCTGTGCCTTTGTAGTTCCATTTGACTAGGGCAAACAAAGTTTGTTTGTGAGCATAACCCTAAATACCAAACTGCTTTAATATTTTAATTCTCTTCAAGAGTAATCCCAGTCAGAATTAGAGCAATTGTGGCAGGTAAAAGCGTTCAATATTTCAGTGCCTTTGAAAAAATTGAGCAGATATCAGTTTTGTTGACTTTTCTGATTGTAATGGGAATTCTTACTGGTAATTGAGGTTGTCTTTGAAAGTAAATATAAACATTATTCATATGGAATTGAGCTAAGTTCAGAAAATAGGCCTGTATATATCACTATTGCAATTAGATCTGTTTTGTTGGGTGAAGCAAGCTGTAGAATATTCAGAATTGTAACAGCTAGCATTTAGCAATGTAGCTAGTGCTGGTGGTGTCCAAGTAAAGATTTTCTTCATTTTTGAAAATATCAAAATCCAATATGTACACACATCTGACCATGTTTTTTATCTGATCCTTTATTTCCAAATACAGCTTCTAGAGCCAAGCATTTCCTCTCTTCTGCTGCATTCATCCAGTGATGAAGGGGTAAGTTAATTTCATGTACATGTAGATACATTTTTAAAGTTGAAGTTGATGAACACCTTTTTTTTGAACAGTTTCTTTATTATGAAAATTAGCTGTTTATAGAACAGACTGCAATTATCCATTTTAGGATTGTAGAAATTCAGCAGTTCAGCTCAACACTTAATCATGTTTTCTAGAAATAACTCTCTTCTGTTCCACAAACCAGAACAGATCCTATTTATTACATTTAACCTTCAGTGTTGCACTACTTCTATTTGTTGTTAACATATGAAGTGATATTTTACAGTTGCCTTAGAGCAGGGAGAAGTTGTGTAGCTGGCAAAATGCAGTGTGGGGGCTGCCTGCATGCCCTAATATGTTTCTACTTGCATCCAATAAGCACAGTAATTAATCAACTAATGGCCAATAAAGAGCCTCATCCTGTCCCACTGCTATTTCACCCATGGCAGGAGTGGCCCATGCCAATCAGATAGCCGTGTGAGCTGAAGTTGGGAATAGGGGAAGGTTACTTTCTTTGGGGGTTCACATGTATCTATCTATGGGACCAACTGTCATCCAGCTGATATCCCTGTCAAATTTCTTCCACTCCAACCGTGACACCCTCTTAAAGCCGGCCATTAACTCCCTCCCTTTCCCACTCACCTCACAGGGACACTGACCTTAGACAGTTCCCTCCTAATTGTTCAAGTGGCAAGATGGGAAACCCTGCCATCTGAAAACTTGTGCCCATGGTTCTAGATAATGGAGTGTAGGTTCTGACCCTAGGTATCAGAATGTAGTATTTATGTTTGGAAGTCTGTAAATGAGGTATGTTCTATTCAATTGACAGGGTGCACAGTGACTAACATTTTTATTATTTCCGCCCTGATAATCTTCATTTTGTCGTCACCCTCTGTCTGCGCTGCTGGTTGAAAAATCTTAATGATTAGCCTTGTAAATCATCAGCACACTACAGCAAATTCACCTCCTCCCCTCCTCTAATTTTTATTAGGTAATTGGGTATGCAGTCTGTCATTTCCCGAATGTGACTGCTTCATTGGCAGAAGTGCATATACTTCTGGACTAGAAATCACTGCACAAGAAGAATCTGATCAAGAGAATTGATCAGATTCTAGAGCACTTCTGTTAGTCCGAACACCCTTCAGTATGGATTCTTAGTTTTGGAAAGTGTAGTCTTTTGTTAGAAATCAAACTAATTGAAATCCTTTGTCAGCACTACGTTATAAATTTAAAGAACTTTTAAAAATTAATCCTACAAAAAACCTTTGCTAGGTTTTCTAGAGGAGCTCTAGAATAGAGGAGTTATTCTGGTGTTATTCTATAACATTAAGGCATATAGTAGGAAAATTTTGAATTCTTAGATTTCTTTGTAAGAATTATGCAAGGCTGAATGCACTTGTGATCAGAAACTGAGGTGTTAGTGGATTGCAATGTGTTTATTTCAAAGACACATGTGGAATTGTGTTTTATTAAATTTTGAATAATTAACTTAGACATAAATGGGATTGCTTAAAAGGTGCTAAATGAAAATCTTAACAATGTTAATTTCCATGTTCTTTTTAACTTTATTACATTGTTCATAACTTTTCTTACTACCTATTGTTGTAACAACTTTTCCCAAACTTCCAGCACAGTATGTAAATTATGGTTGATCTGAATTCAGAAAATCAGGAAAGACAATAGTGGTCACAGTTAACAGTGAAAATACTGCAAGAGTCAGACAGAAAAATATTTTTAAAACCAAAACACTAAAAAGAGGAGATAAGGTATGTTAATACAGCCAAACTGTTTCACAAAATTTGCAGAATGATTAATACCTGATGTGGCCCTACCATAATATCACAATGAGAAATGTTTCACAAGTAATTAATAATAATAATGCATATCTTTCAGTGACCTTGAGAAGGTGGTGGTGGTGGTGGTGAGCTGCCTTCTTGAAATGCTGCAGTCCATGTGCAGTAGATAGACTCACAATGCTGTTAGGGAGGGAATTCAAGGATCTTGATTGTCTCACAAGCATAAATATCCTTTCCATGTCCACTATTTCAAGACCATTCAGGATTGTTTAAACTTCAATCCAATCACACCTCGCTCTTCTAAACTACAGAGAAGATCAAGCCCAGCCTGTCCAATATTCCCTTGAGACAATCTGATTATTCCAGGTATCAAGTGAACCACTGAACCGCCTCCAAGTCATTAATATTATTCCTTAATCAAGGAAACCAAAACTGCACACAATATTTGTGATGTGGTCTCACCAATTACCTGAGTAACTGAAGCTTAGCATCCTTGGTTTTATTGTTCTATTTGTCTTGTAGCGAAATGTAGCATTTCAGTAGCCTTCTTTATCACTTGTGAACCTTTGTAGCAACATGTTGTGACTCATGCTCTAGAATACCTAGATCCTTCTGCACCTCATATTTCTGCAGTCAGTCATATTTGAGTAAGATACTGCTTTACTATTCTTCCAACATAATATTCATCTGCCAGATTTTTTGCCCATTCATTTTAACCTTTCTTTATCAGTCCATATCCTTGTTAATGGTAGCTTCTCAGCATATTTTGCTACATATCTTTGTGTAATCTACAAATGTAGCCACGTTGTCTTTGATCCTCTCATTAAAGTCATTGATATAAATTGAAAAATGTTGAAGGCCCGTCGCAGTCCCCTGTGGGACCCCAGGGTCACAAGCTGCCAACCTGAAATATTGCTTAACTTGGACATCTGTCTCAGCTAATCTAATACTGAAACATTCACCCAGTCCTTCATTACCTCTAGACTCAATTATCTGTATGTGTCTCTAGCTAATATCTTAGGTTTACAATCCATAATATTGAGGTAATTCAAAACTCTGTGGCAGAAAGTTGCATTACCTATTACTCCTCTACTCGTTCACCTATATTTGGCTCCTATTTGAGCAGCGTCTTGATATAAAAATTCTCGTGCTTCAAATCCCACATGGCCTCTTCTTATCTCTGACACCCCTCTGAGATATCTGTGCTCCTCTCGTACAGGCATTTTCTGCATTCCAAATTATAATACTGTGCTATTACCAGTTGTCTAGGTCTTAAACTCTGGAATTCCCTCCACCTCTTTATTTAACTCTCTTCCCAAGGCATTTTTTAAAAACTTTCACCAACCCTTTGGACATCTGCTGTAATATCTACCTTTGTGAGTTATGTTGTACTTTGTTTCATAATGCTCCTGTGAAGCAGTACTTTGGTCTCCTTATATGAAAGACATTATTTAAATTGTTGTTGCAATAAAATCAGTGCAAGGTTGCAACATACAGCAAATAATACCGTTAATGTTGACTAATGTGTCAATCTTTGAAGCCCCAAGAAAACTCCTCCAAAAGTGTGCAGTCACATGCAAGTCGAATACAAAACTAGGCATGGATATGGGTGCTTGTCATTTTAAAAATGTCACTAATATGTGATAATGCAAAGAATAGGCAGTTTATATAGACGATGTTGTAATGATGCATCTTAAACTCACATGCATCTTAGCAACACCACCGATGTTGCCTGCTTGATCCTTCATACCCAGTTATGAGGTACTGAAAAATAAAATGTGCTTATGGAGTGACAAATTGAGTCCATTTGTGCAAGCGTGCCGGGCTGAAAAAGAGGCCAATCAATATACTGATTATATTCAAATCCATGACATTTGATTCGATTTATTACTGTCACATATACTGACAATAGAGTGAAAAGTATTATGCTGTGTGCTAACCAGACAAATTGTATCTTACATAAGTACATGAGAGTAATAGCACAAATGCAGAATATAGTGTTAAAGCTACAGAGAAGGTGCAGAGAAAGATCAACTCTAATATATGAGAGATCCATTCATAAGTTTGATTACAGTGGGGAAGAGGCTGTTCTTAAATCTGTCAGTATGTATTTTTAAACTTTGTATCTTCTGCCTGATGGAAGAAGGTGGAACAGTGTATAACTGGGGCAGTAGAGGTCTTTGATTATGTTGACTACTTTCCTAAAACAATGGCAAGTGTAGACAGAGTCAGTGAAGGAAGGCTGGTTTTCATGATGGACTGGGTTGCATTCACAAATTTCTGTGATTTCTTGCAATCTTGGGCAGAGCAGTTGCCATTCCAAGCTGTAATGCATCCAGATAGGATGCTTTGTATAGTACATCTATAAGGATTGGTGAGTGATATTGCGGACATGCTCAATTTCCATAACCTTGCGAGGAAATAGATGTGAGGCTGGATGAACACAGCAGGCCAAGCAGCATCTCAGGAGCACAAAAGCTGACGTTTCGGGCCTAGACCCTTCATCAGAGAGGGGGATGGGGTGAGGGTTCTGGAATAAATAGGGAGAGAGGGGGAGGCGGACCGAAGATGGAGAGAAAAGAAGACAGGTGGAGAGAGTATGGGTGGGGAGATGGGGAGGGGATAGGTCAGTCCAGGGAAGATGGACAGGTCAAGGAGGTGGGATGAGGTTAGTAGGTAGATGGGGGTGCGGCTTGGGGTGGGAGGAAGGGATGGGTGAGAGGAAGAACAGGTTAGGGAGGCAGAGACAGGCTGGACTGGTTTTGGGATGCAGTGGGTGCAGGGGAAGAGCTAGGCTGGTTGTGTGGTGCAGTGGGGGGAGGGGATGAACTGGGCTGGTTTAGGGATGCAGTTGGGGAAGGGGAGATTTTGAAACTGGTGAAGTCCACATTGATACCATTAGGCTGCAGGGTTCCCAGGCGGAATATGAGTTGCTGTTCCTGCAACCTTCGGGTGGCATCATTGTGGCACTGCAGGAGGCCCATGATGGACATGTCATCTAAAGAATGGGAGGGGGAGTGGAAATTGTTTGCGACTGGGAGGTGCAGTTGTTTGTTGCGAACTGAGCGGAGGTGTTCTGCAAAGCGGTCTCCAAGCCTCCGCTTGGTTTCCCCAATGTAGAGGAAGCCACACCGGGTACAGTGGATGCAGTATACCACATTGGCAGATGTGCAGGTGAACCTCTGCTTAATGTGGAATGTCATCTTGGGGCCTGGGATAGGGGTGAGGGAGGAGGTGTGGGGGCAAGTGTAGCATTTCCTGCGGTTGCAGGGGAAGGTTCCGGGTGTGGTGGAGTTGGAGGGCAGTGTGGAGCGAACAAGGGAGTCACAGAGAGAGTGGTCTCCCCGGAAAGCAGACAGGGGTGGGGATGGAAAAATGTCTTGGGTGGTGGGGTCGGATTGTAGATGGCGGAAGTGTCGGAGGATGATGCGTTGTATCTGGAGGTTGGTGGGGTGGTGTGTGAGAATGAGGGGAATCCTCTCTGGGCGGTTGTGGCGGGGGCGGGGTGTGAGGGATGTGTTGCGGGAAATACGGGAGACGCGGTCAAGGGCGTTCTCGATCACTGTGGGGGGAAAGCTGCGGTCCTTGAAGAACTTGGACATCTGGGATGTGCGGGAGTGGAATGTCTTATCGTGGGAGCAGATGCGACAGAGGCAGAGGAATTGGGAATAGGGGATGGAATTTTTGCAGCAAGGTGGGTGGGAAGAGGTGTATTCTAGGTAGCTGTGGGAGTCGGTGGGCTTGAAATGGACATCAGTTACAAGCTGGTTGCCTGAGATGGAGACTGAGAGGTCCAGGAAGGTGAGGGATGTGCTGGAGATGGCCCAGGTGAACTGAAGGTTGGGGTGGAAGGTGTTGGTGAAGTGGAGGAACTGTTCGAGCTCCTGTGGGGAGCAAGAGGCGGCGCCGATGCAGTCATCAATGTACCGGAGGAAGAGGTGGGGTTTGGGGCCTGTGTAGGTGCGGAAGAGGGACTGTTCCACGTAACCTACAAAGAGGCAGGCATAGCTGGGGCCCATGCGGGTGCACAGGGGGTGGCCGTGGGCACCCACATGGGCCCCAGCTATGCCTGCCTCTTTCTAGGTTACGTGGAACAGTCTCTCTTCCGCACCTACACAGGCCCCAAACCCCACGTCTTCCTCCGGTACATTGATAACTGTATCGGCGCCGCCTCTTGCTCCCCAGAGGAGCTTGAACAGTTCATCCACTTCACCAACACCTTCCACCCCAACCTTCAGTTCACCTGGGCCATCTCCAGCACATCCCTCACCTTCCTGGACCTCTCAGTCTCCATCTCAGGCAACCAGCTTGTAACTGATGTCCATTTCAAGCCCACCGATTCCCACAGCTACCTAGAATACACCTCCTCCCACCCACCCTCCTGCAAAAATTCCTTCCCCTATTCCCAATTCCTCCGCCTCCGCCGCATCTGCTCCCACGATAAGACATTCCACTCCCGCACATCCCAGATGTGCAAGTTCTTCAAGGACCGCAACTTTCCCCCCACAGTGATCGAGAACGCCCTTGACCGCGTCTCCCGTATTTCCCACAACACATCCCTCACACCCCGCCCCCGCCACAACCGCCCAGAGAGGATCCCCCGTCGTTCTCACACACCACCCCACCAACCTCCGGATACAACGCATCATCCTCCAACACTTCCGCCATCTACAATCCGACCCCACCACCCAAGACATTTTTCCATCCCCACCCCTGTCTGCTTTCGGGAGAGACCACTCTCTCCGTGACTCCCTTGTTCGCTCCACACTGCCCTCCAACCCCACCACACCCGGCACCTTCCCCTGCAACCGCAGGAAATGCTACACTTGCCCCCACACCTCCTCCCTCACCCCTATCCCAGGCCCCAAGATGACATTCCACATTAAGCAGAGGTTCACCTGCACATCTGCCAATGTGGTATACTGCATCCACTGTACCCGGTGTGGCTTCCTCTACATTGGGGAAACCAAGCGGAGGCTTGGAGACCGCTTTGCAGAACACCTCCGCTCAGTTCGCAACAAACAACTGCACCTCCCAGTCGCAAACCATTTCCACTCCCCCTCCCATTCTTTAGATGACATGTCCATCATGGGCCTCCTGCAGTGCCACAATGATGCCACCCGAAGGTTGCAGGAACAGCAACTCATATTCCACCTGGGAACCCTGCAGCCTAATGGTATCAATGTGGACTTCACCAGTTTCAAAATCTCCCCTTCCCCAACTGCATCCCTGAACCAGCCCAGTTCGTCCCCTCCCCCCACTGCACCACACAACCAGCCTAGCTCTTCCCCTGCACCCACTGCATCCCAAATCCAGTCCAGCCTGTCTCTGCCTCCCTAACCTGTTCTTCCTCTCACCCATCCCTTCCTCCCACCCCAAGCCGCACCCCCATCTACCTACTAACCTCATCCCACCTCCTTGACCTGTCCATCTTCCCTGGACTGACCTATCCCCTCCCCATCTCCCCACCCATACTCTCTCCACCTATCTTCTTTTCTCTCCATCTTCGGTCTGCCTCCCCCTTTCTCCCTATTTATTCCAGAACCCTCACCCCATCCCCCTCTCTGATGAAGGGTCTAGGCCCGAAACGTCAGCTTTTGTGCTCCTGAGATGCTGCTTGGCCTGCTGTGTTCATCCAGCCTCACATTTTGTTGTCTTGGATTCTCCAGCATCTGCAGTTCCCATTATCTCTGAGGAAATAGATGTGCTATCTTGACTGTAACGTTCACATGGATGGACCAGGATTGATCATTGGGGCCAGAAATATGATGCTGTCTTGTATGCTATGTCAGCTTATAACTGCGATTTATGGTAATTAAATCATCCACTGTTATGGCCATAACAAAAACAACTTTTTTGAAAATTCGTCTGAATTAGTTTAAGTATCTAATTTTCTAACTGAATACTATTTCTTTTACAATACTCTTCTTTTTTTAAATATTTTAAGGTTTTTTTTATCTTCAGTGTACAAATTTATTAAAGCCAGTATTAAAATATATCTCTGAAAATTTGCTTTGCGTTTTTAAGTGGTATTTTTCATCAAAAGTGAATCACGACTGAGCCAGTGCATAATGTCCTATCCAGCTCTATCATGAGGTTTGAAAGTACATTCCCTTACTAGTTTTGACAATCAAAATATGTCCCTATAAAGTTTTAATTAAGGAATGTCTAATATGGTAGCCAAATAACATTGAAGTAATCCTTTAATGCTTTATGTATTTGTACTGTGCTGCACGTGAATGTGCACTAATTCTATTATCTAAAATATAGTTTTAAGGTATGGTACTGTGAAATATTCGCATGGCCACACACACATTGTATGAAATGTTAAATGTGAAATCTAAGAACTTACATTCTCCTCATAACCTTTCAAAATAAAATGTTCTTTATAATGATAGTAGGAACTGCGGATGCTGGAAAATCTGAGACAACAAGGTGTAGAACTGGATGAACACTTCAGAAAAGAAGGGTCTAGACCCGAAGTGTCAACTTTCCTGCTCCTCTGATGCTGCTTGGCCTGCTGTATTCTTTGTAATGCCTGGTTTATTACATCTCTCATGACAGGGCTATGAGGTGGACGGTGTACTTGGCCAGGAGTTGGGACCTCTCAGCTGCTACGTCAGCTCTGTAACAAATCAGCCAGCAAGCTGGATTGGACTAGAGGAAGTTAGTCTGCTACACCCTCAGCAAAAGTGAAATTCTCAATCATCACTTGTAGCATTGATGGCTACAATATTTTAAAGTCTATGATGCAAAATATCTATTTCATTAAATGTTTATAAATGATGCATTGTAATTAAAATTATTTTGGATATCTTGTGTGTAAAATTCATTTAAAATTTATATTTAATTATTCACAAAATAAAGAAAAATAACTGTTATTCAAACTTAATTCAAAATTGTAATTTTTTTTCTTCTGACTAACTTTCATGAAATCAAATGTTTATTTCCATATGTTGAAGGAGAAGATATGTTACCAATCTTTTCCATTCTGTAAATTGTTTCCCAACTAAGACCCTACTCTGCTGTTGCATGACATGACAAATGAAGGCATCACATATTGATTTGATATTTTTTAAAGCCTTTATCTCTCAAGACAGTCTCTCATGCTCATTGTGTGAACAGAATCCATACCCTGCAACTGTGGTTCATGAATTACTCACTGATACATTGAACTATTTATTCAGATTTTTTTGCTTATCTTGGAAATAACAAGACTGTTCTGGCTTCTTTGTCAGTTATATTTCCGAAATTCTTTCACAGTGTTTAGAGTAATCCAACAAATTACAGCTATATAGTGCCTTTAGTGTAGACACTTTACTGTAATGCCCAGGGCACATCACCGAACCAGAACCAAACAAAAATTTACACTGAGCAAAAAAGACATTAGAACAGTTATTCAAAACACTTGGTAAGAGGAGTAGGTTTAAAGCAGTGACTTAAAGAAGGAAAGAAGTGGGAAGGAATCCTGGCTTTGGGCCTAGACACATTTTGGCATGACTGCCAATAATGGCATAATACAATGTGGAGCTGGAGGAACACAGCAAGCCAGGCAGCATTAGAGGAGCAGGAAAGCTGCCTGGCCTGCTGTGTTCCTCCAGCTCCACACTGTGTTATCTCAGAATCCAGCATCAGCAGTTCCTACAATCTCTCTATAGTGGTATAATGGCCAAAACTTGAGGAACACAAAGTTCTTGAAGGGCTGCATGGCTGAGGTTACAGGTGTGGGAAAGTAAGAGATCATGGAGGAATTTCACCTAGAGGACTAGCATTTTAAAATTGATGTTCTGGTTTACATATGTAGAATGAATTGTTTTATCGAGGTTACTCTCTCAAGTCCCACATAAGAGATTAATGTGTAAAATCAAAGTGAATGAGATTGTGGGCAGTGTATTGAGATGGATAAAAATTGATTAGCAGGCAGGAAACAAAGAGTAGGAATAAATGATTCCTTTACTGAACAGAAAGTAGAGGCAAGTGGAATACTGCAGGGATTAGAAGTGGGATCCCAGCTATTCACAATAGACGTTAATGATTTAGACGAGGGGACAAAATGTCAGAGCTCAGAATTTGCACATGAAACAAAGCTGGGTGGAAGAGCGAGCTGTGAGGAGGATGCAGAGATGTTGCAGTGATTTTGACACGTTAAGTGTAAAAGTATGGCAGATGTGAGTTTATCCATTTTGGTAACAAAAATAGGAGGACAGATTATTGAATGGCTGTAAATTAAGAGAGGGGTATATTCAATGAGATCTGGGTGTCCTCATGCACCAATTGCATGTAGTTGCAGCAAACAGTGAAGAAGGTAAACTGTATATTGGCCTTTGTAGCAAAACATTTGAGTACAGGAACAAGAATATTCTGCTGGAATAATGCAGGGCATTGATGAAGCCACACCTGGAATATTGTGTGTAATTTTGATCTGGTTATCTGAGGAAGGATGCTCTTGATATAGAGGGAGTGAACCGAAGGTTTGCCAGATTGATTCCTGTGATGACAGGACTGATGTATGAAAGAGAGATTGAGTCAGTTAAGACTGTGTTCACTGGAGTCTAGAAGAATGGGTAGGGATTTTATAGAAGCCTCTAAACTTCTAACAGAATTAGATGGGTTAAATGTAGGATGTTCCCACTGATAGGGGCGTCCAGAACAATGGGTCATAGGTTAAGGAGAAATTTCTTCACCCAGAGAATGGTGAGCCTGTGGCTTTTTTTGCCACAGGAATTGGTTGAGGCCAATGCATTGTGTTTTCAAGAGGAAGGTAGATGTACCTCTTGTGGCTAAGGGGATCAAATGATATGATGGGGGATAGGGGTTAGGGTATTGAACTCCATGATCAGCCATGATCGTATTGAATGGCAGAGCAAGCCTGATGAGCAGAATGGCCTACTCCTACCTTTAATATTTCTCTCATTTAGACATGAGAGTCCAGTGGAAAGACAAAATTGAGACAGCTGGAGGTGATGCAGCATACATCTCAAGATCTTTGTACCTTGAGTTTCTGACTCCACACTACCATGCAAACTCTTAAGACAGCAGAGCGGGTGGAGGATTTCAACATGGAGAGCCAGACAGATGATCATACAATAGTTGGTAAATTGGGTGCTTATATAGCTCAGTGGGCACAGATGGGTACACAGGATTTTATGAGCAGCAGGATTTCAGGTTACTTGAAGTTTATAGATGATGTAAAATTGGATACCAGCCAGGACGATGTTAGAATCAAGAAGAAAACTTGCCATTGTCCTATTCTCTCGTTAGAGAGAGATGACTGGTGTTAGGTTAACCTGAGGTCACCAGTCTTCATATGAAGGGCAGGGCTGAGAAGGAGATTCCTTCATGGTAACCTAAGCCAGTATTGGAATTGAACCCATGCTGTTGGCATCACTCTGCATTGCAAAGTATTGTCTCGCTAACTGACCTACACATTAGAATTGCCAAGTCTGGATATAACTTGATATGAATAAAAGTTTTAGCAGTGGCTGCTATTAACAGAGATACAAATTGCTGAAGAAGATAGATTCAATTTTAAAAACTGTGAATACTGTAGATATGAAACAAAATGCTGGCAAAACTCAGGTGTAGGGGAGAATGTAGAATTGATGTGGAGTCCAGCAACTCTTCATTAGACTTGGTAGTCACTGGACTCCCCTTGTTAACTCTACCTTCTCCCCACAGACGTTGCCAAGTTTATTTATCAGTTTTGGTTTCGTTTAATATTGATTTCCTAAATGTAATTTCTTGTAGTTAAAATCATGGCAGGCCATTTGGTTGATTTCACAGATATTGTGTTGGAAATAATTGTAGGCCACTAGTTGGCACCATAGATTATACTACTTTCTCTTTTTGACGTGGATTTAAATCTAGCAGAGATGGATTTCTTGTTTGGCTCCAAGTGATATCAAATGAGTTTGAAATGTTATTTTAGTTTCCTAGTGTCCAAGAAAAATGCAGTAATAGTTGCACTGAGAAGGAAATAAATGACTTGCATATGTTTCTTTTGAAAGGTAGAAGTTGACATTTTAAAGCATGGTAGACGATGAAAAGTACTTGCAAATTCCATTTCTGCCACTTTATCTTACATATTTGTCAACCAATTTGTACAGAAGTAGTAACCACCTTTAAAAAAAGCTAAGGTAGTTTACAATGTCACTATCTTAAAATGACAAATTGCTATTGGCCAATCAATAGTTTGCACCACCTCAAGTTAGGATCACAGTGAATTACAGCTTGTTTGCCAGGCAATATTTAGTGACTGAAGAATCTGATACGGCATACTCTTAGTTTCGTTGATTACGTTAATTGAAAATTCACTTCAGAACTAACACTGCTTGGAAGCTGAATCGTCCTGTAAAAATTCCTTCTATCTACTGTTGAATACTTTTACTTAGTCAGGTATGTCAAGTATTCAGTGATTGAATTTATTAAAAACCTTGGGGCCAAGCGAGTATTACGTGTTCACATGCATTCTTACTCCCAGTATGACTCAGCAAAGTACACGGTATCCTGCCAGCTGAAAACTTTCCATTCACCTTTTGTTTGGTTGTGCCCAACCCTGCAGAACACAGGTATTGAACAAATACACCAGACAAATAGAAATTGATGTATTTAATGATTCTTTTCATAAAACGAAATACAGTCAATATAAAAGACGTCAACCATGCTCTATCAACCATGACTAAAATGAAAAATATAAAGTTCATAATTGTGGCATATAAATGTACCTTAGCTGCATTAATGCATTTAAGAGTATAGAAAATTAGAATTAAAAAAATAATTTAAACGAACTGTCAACCTTTGTTGCTATGGCAAAGTTTTTAAGGCAGTCTGCAACAAGTTTCAGGAATTTAGATCTCCCAAGGCCAGAAAAATTACGCATTTCTAAGTTCACAGTATTTGCTACAAAATTATTGATTCTTTGGTGAGGTATCAGGTCTACTGGATGTTACTTAAGTTTTATTCAACAGTCACCGACAATCTGCATTTGCACTGAGGAACGATGCAGCATTCGGTTGTTGCTCAAAAAAGTTCCTCATAATCGCAAGTTCGCTTGACAACTGCTCTATTTTTTTATGCAAACGATCGTTTTCGGCATTGAGTTCTATGACTTTCTGCTGCATCTCTATGTTACGCTGCTTAGCTTTATCTCTGCTTTTTCTCACGGCGATGTTATTCCTCTCTCTCCTCTGTCGGTACTCGGAGCTCTGTCGGTCGACTGGTTTCTTGGCTTTTTCCTTGCCAGGTGCCGATCTACCGTGGGAATTTGCAGAGCTGGGTTCCGGGCTAGTGGGAGGGGTAGGTTGGCCCGTGGGCAAATGTACCGTAGTCTGTGCGCAGGCTGCAATCTGTGTGTGCAGAGAAGTTTCCATATTTTCGTCCCTCTCTTCTTTAACCACCACTTTAGATAAGTCCAGGCGTTGATCGTAGCTGTCGCGTAGCTGAGCAGTGAAAAGGTCCCTATCCGAATGGTTACCCGATGAGGCAGGTACACCAGCGACAGAGCTCACCATCTGACTGGCTGCAGGAGGCAGAAAGCCATAGTCGGGCTGAGATTTGTGCGGTTTGTTGGTGCTGGCGAACAGGTCTGCTAACAAGTCGTCACTGTAGAGCTCCAGCTGAGAGCCTGTCACCGGCTCCACCACATACGGGCTGAAATCAATGGCTGTTTCGTCGTCGTAGATATCACCTGCTGGGTTCAGCTCAACCAGATTGTTTCTTTCCTCGCACATGCCCCGGTTTGGCTTAGCCCCACCATTGAACCCCTCGTAGAAATTAGCCGGCTCTAGGGAAAACAGAGGGAAACATGGCGAGACGCAGCGCGAATCCAGGTTGTACAGGTTACTCATGAAGGGGCTGGTTTTTAAAACTGGGCTCCACCAGACACTTTGGAAGAAGAAAATACACCAAACAAGCGAGAATCTCACTTGCAGCGAGCGACTGAATCTTGCCTGCGCCGGGGGGCGGCCCTTTATACTCACCGCCCGCGCGCGTCATCCAGTCGAGGCCAGACGGCACGGAACGGGGCAGGGCGGGGCGTGGGACAGCCCCGCCCACCCTGGGTCACGAGCTCACGGCCAGCCTCTGGTGGGGGAGGGGGAAACGTCACATTAAAACTGTACTTCGATGGCACCTGTAGTGTTTTTGGTCCATGCGCTGTCAATGCCAAATGTTGTTCGGGCGAGAAAATCTTTACACGGTTAGAGTGTTCAAGACAATAAGGTACCAAACACTGCCCTCTGACAGCTAACCGACTTCGATGTCGCCTCCTCATGAAGGGCGCGCGCACACAGACACACACACACACACAAGGTTTTCCTTTTCTCAAGAGTAAGTGAGTGTTGTGTGTTGAAGAGGATGCATTTCTCAGGGGAACGTGCTGTTTTTCTCATTCACCGCTGGGTTAAATGATTTATTCCAGAAACTTCCGCGACCCCCCCCTCCCGTTCCGAGTGACGCAAGAAAGTAGGACAGACACATTTGTGTCTCGAATGTGCAATTTAGGAGATTTAAAAATCTTCATATGATAATTTAGCACAATCAATAAAACTTAATCTGATGTTGAGGTACGTTTTTACTAGAGTTGCCTCTCAGTAAAAGAAGGTGCAATATATTCGTAACTTCTCAGCTGTTTGTGTTGAAGTAGAATATACTCCGTTGGGGCAGTGTGTAGATAAGAAGCAATTATTGTTAGCCTTTTATATACTAGGAGTAAACGTAAAGTAACAAATAGCCAAAAAGCAAATTACATCATGTCAAATATAGGGTTGGAAAGTAGCTGAAAGAAGGAACATACATGCATTCAACTCATGGTCTACCTGGACAAGCATTCAGTCACTTTGTAATCATTCCCTTGCTTGCTCAATGTCCAGTTTTAACAGGTCTGTTGAAGCATATTGAATTTTTTATGTTAAAAATATAAAGTGAGTTGTTAAATGTTCACCTAATCTTTATTCGCTCGTGTAATGGATGAACGTTGGCCAGGTCGTTGGCAAGACTGCCTGCCTACTTTCCTTTGAACAACTCTATTGTACTTGTATCAGTAATAATGGGAACTGCAGATGCTGGAGAATCCAAGCTACCAAAGTGTGGAGCTGGATGAACGAACACAGCAGGCCAAGCAGCATTCTCAGGAGCACAAAAGCTTTGTGCTCCTGAGATGCTGCTTGGCCTGCTGTGTTCATCCAGCTCCACACTTTGTTATCTTCTGTTGTATTTGTAA
Organism: Stegostoma tigrinum; assembly: GCF_030684315.1. NCBI lineage: Eukaryota > Metazoa > Chordata > Chondrichthyes > Orectolobiformes > Stegostomatidae > Stegostoma > Stegostoma tigrinum. The sequence goes on along the minus strand of NC_081358.1, from coordinate 72,423,025 downwards.
CTGTTTGTCCACCAGACATTAGTGGATCATCTCAATTCAAAAGACGGTTTTCAAGCAATGCAGTATCCCTTCAGTACTGTGATGTGGTCAGCTTAAATGAGAATAAGTTGCATTATCTTGAAACAAATATAGGTAAATAGAATTGATGTTTGATTAGCTTTATTGTAATTGAAACATGTATCAGACTGAAGTTGCTGAATTGCATTTCTTATTCATATGTCCTTAAGAGATTGTGCTGACGCCAGTGGAACTTTAACCCAACCCAGGTTTATCTAACGCTTGATAGTGTTGCCAATCTAACCAAATTGTTAGATTGAGAGTAGTTAGAAAACAGAGAGCGTAGATTAAAGGAGTCACGTTATGGTGGCGAACGCCTCTGTTATAATCACAATAGTTCCTATGAAAATTAACGTTCGTATATGCCTTGCTTATGAAATAATGATGAGCCCTACTGAGTTCGCTCAGCGGTTACTTTTATTTTTCTTTCAGTTTTGAATACTTTGTATATGTAGTATCTGTCATTTCCAGTTAGTGTGTTAAAAATTGGGGTGTTGAATTATTTTCTTTTTGATTTATGTCTGTGAGAAACTACAGAACAATCATTACCTGTTAACAAATCCACAGATGCAACAAAGCAGACTACATTGCTCCACCAAGTGGTCATTACAAGTAACTATACCTGTTCATTTTATTTAACAGTTCTTGTCAAAATTAAAGAACCCTGGTTATCTGACATCATAACTGACTTAAAAATTGAGAATGTTCTCAGTCTGTCAGTTCTGACACATTTCATCATTACAAAAATGATTCTGTGACAACTGACATCACATTTTCACCTCATTTGTGGTTAAATGCCTGCCTCGTTTTCAGCAACCCTTGCAGACACATTGAGACTGAGACTATATACTGAACAAACTGGAGAAAAGGTCTTTCATTCTGAGCTGCACATTATTACATCTTTTGTACATTGAGACATCAAGTATTGTATTGGACCAGATACTTCTAAGTCAGAACGCAGAGCTGTGGCTTATATTTCTGTAGTTTACTAGCTATTGACCTTATTAGTGACAGGATAAATGCCTATTTAGGACTAAGTTATTCAAAGCAGAAAAGCTGTTTTAACCCATGTTTTAAAAATTAATTTTTGGAACGTGAGCATCCCTAGCTGAGCCAGAATTTTTTATTGCCATCCCTCACTGTCATTGAGATGACGTTAACAAACTGCCACTCTGTTCCCTGCAGTCCATTTGCTATAGATGTTTTATTCATTCAGGGGAATGTGGGTGTTGCTGGCTAGGCCAGCATTTATTGCCCATCCCTAAATGTGCAGCGGGCAGTTAAGAGTCAACCACTGTGCTTGTGGGTCTGGAATCACGTGTAGACCAGACCAGGTAAGGATGGCTGTTTCCTTCCCTAAAGGTCATTAGTGAACCAGAGATAATGGGAACTGCAGATGTTGGAGAATTCCAAGATAATAAAATGTGAGGCTGGTTGAACACAGCAGGCCAAGCAGCATCTCAGGAGCACAAAAGCTGACGTTTCGGGCCTAGACCCTTCATCAGATGGGCACATTCGACAATGGATTCATGGTCACCATTTGACTCTTAATTGCTGATATTTTTGTTGAATTCAAATTCCACATCTGCTGTGGTGGGATTCAAACCCAGGTCCCCAGAACATTACCTGCGTCTCTGGATTAACAGACCAGTGATAATACATGGCCATGGTCCCACAATACTGTTTGAGAGTGAACTTCAGAATATTGACCCAGCAACACTGAGGGAACTGTGATACATTCCAAGACAGATGGTAAGTGGCTTGGAGGTGAATTTGCAGGCATTCACGTGTATCTGCTGCTCTTGTCCTTCGAGGTGGAACTGATCGTGTGTTTGGAAGACACTGTCGAAGGAACATGTGTGAATTTCTATCGTGTATCTTGTATATGGTACAGACTGCTGCTATTGATGGTAGTAGACAGAGTGGATGGTTGTAGGTGTGCTGCAAGCTTTGTCCTGGACGGTGTCAAACTTCAAGTGTTGATAGAGCTGCACTGATCCGGGCAAGTGGGGAGAATTATATTAGTCCAGATTGGTGCTTTATAGATGGTACACAGGCTTTGGGAATCATGAGGTGAATTACTGCAGGATTTCTAGCCTCATTCCTAGCCTCTGACCTGCTGTTGTAGCCACTGTGTTTATATAGGTGGTCAAGTTCAATTTCTGGTCAATATAATTCCCAGGATGTTGGTCGTGGGTGGGGGGGTGTCAGTAATGGTGATGCCAATGAATGTCAAAAGTCAATGGTTAGACGGATACCTAACGATGTTGACCATACCTTATTAAAATTGTCATTTCCGGGCAGGTGTGTGATGAAAATATTACTTGTCACTTGTCAGCCCAAACCTGGATGATGTCATTGATTAAGTAGTTGATGATGTTTGGGCCTGCGACACAACTCTGAGGAACTTTTGAAGGGGTGTCCTAGAGCTAAGATGCCTGACTCCCAACACCCACAGCAATCTTCCTTTGAGCCAGGGATGAATCCAACAAGTGGAGAAATGTCTTGTGACTTCAGCTAGAGCTCCTTGACTCTAACCTTGGTAAAATGCAGTCTTGATGTCAAGGCCAGTCACTATCACCTCACGTCTCGAATTACATATTTGAACTGAAGCCATAATGAAGACAAGACCTGAGTGACCCTTGCAGAATCCCAAACCAAACTGTGAGACAGTGAGGAAAGATTGCAATAGTATTTCAAAAAGGTGACAGATTAGGTTTATCCATGTAGCATACCTCTAATCTAAGCATGTAAGGCACTAACCATGCATTGAGTTTATTTCGAGAAATAGCTTCTCGACTTACATCTGCTCAGGATGTCATACTGCGCCAACTACGTCTCCCCATTGAATGGGAGCAGGCTTCCATCAAACATGCTGCTACTTAGGTGCAATAGGTGAGGCAAAGGCACATGAAAAAATGGACATTGAAAGAACACTTAAGGTAATTAAGTTGATTCTGATATGGATTATTGAATGATTTGAATGAAGCTCAGTTAGTATTACTTGTGTCTGCTTTTATTATATCTAAAAGGTGTGTCTTATAATCTAAAATAATAGAATATCTGATTATTGTGCAGTTGGGATTCAGGGTTGTCATTGAAGCATAATTGAAGCTGGTGATAAGCTAGCAGGACAACGTACTGCTTTCCTCTTGTTCCTCCTCTTCTGGTTCCTCAGTTGTTTGCTATATTCCATTTGACAAGGGCTGTACCTTTATGATTGCCAGGTTGTAGATGATACAGATGCTCTACAAATATAGTCTTCTGCGGGATTCAGGCACAGGAACAATTGCTTTAGCACTAGTCCATGATGTCTTATGTGAGAATATGGCTGGCATTGCACACATACTGGTCTCATGTTTAGATTTTAGAATGATCTTGAGCAGGGTTTCATAGAATCTCTACAGTGTGGAAACAGCCCTTTGGCCCAACAAGTCGACACCGACACTCAGGGCATCTCATCCAGACCCATCCCCCTATAACCCACCTAACCTATATACCCCTGGACCCTATGGGTCATTTACCATAGGCAATCCGCCTAGCCTGCACATCTTTGGACTGTGGGAGGAAACCAGAGCACCCGGAGGAAACCCACGCAGGCATGGGGAGAATGTGCAAACTCCACACAGATAGTCACCTGAGGCTGGAATCAAACCGGGGTCCCTGGCACTTTGAGGCTGCAGTGCTAATCACTGAGCTACCGTGTTAAGCAGAAAGTCCATGTTATTCAGCCATCAGGTTCTTATTGGCTTGGTACCCCAAATATGAGAGAACAGTAGACTGGCAATAAATACACTATGGCTACTGAGGCATACATGGTTCTTGATTTATATTAGGGTAAGAGAGATTATTATGGAAAATCATGCTTAGAAAAGACTTCCTGCTAAAAGAGCTTCCTCCCTTCCTCTTTTCCCTTTGAACAGCTTCGCCAATGTTTTCTCCTTCTGCTTCAACAACATCCTTGCTGTAGAAGGGGTGACTGGAATTGTATATAGTGTTCCAAAAGTGGCCTCACCAATGTCCTGTACAGCTGCAACATGACATCCCAACTCCTATACTCAATGTTGTGACTAATGAAGGCAAGCATGCAAACACCTTCTTCACCATCCTGCCTAGCTGCGACTCCACTTCCAAGGAACTATACACCTGCATCCCTAGATTTCTTTGTTTGACACCACTCCCCAGGGCCCAACCATTAACTGTACATGCCCTGCCCTGGTTGGCCTGTCAAAATACAACACTTCACATTTATCCAAATAAACCATCTGCCACTCGTTGGCCCCATTAATCCATCTGATCAAGGTCCTATTGTATTCTGAGACTACATCACCTACTTTGGTGTCATCTGCAAACTTATTAACCACAAAGTTGGTAACTATAGCACCTATGATAGGTAATTACTGCAAATTTTCCAATAAGATAAGATATACATTTTGTGGGGGGGGAGGGGTGGTTTGGAATGGACTAGCAGAAAGAAAGGTTAATTAATTGGTTCCCGTCTGTAGGAAAGCTATCCCTGTTTCAAAGTGTAAATTGTTATTTGTTTGGAAATAATTTTTAGAATAATCAATGGTTTCTCGTATGAACTCTTTCTCTTTGTGATCTAGATGTGTGTCCAGTACAGAATACACAAGTAATGCCTGTTCCGATTTGAACCATTTTCATGGATTACAAGGAAAATGATAATGATAAAAAGCAAAATTAAAGACTCAACTCTCTAAAAGTTCAGTTAAATACAATTTTTTTAAAAGTACAAGGCCTTGACATAATCCAATGTAATAAAATGACGTCAAAACCAGCAGCATTCTCAATCTAGGAGGTAAACATACGACTAGCTTATAATATTACAACTGGCATTTTTCCACTACTAAACAATAACAAGTCACCATTTATTGAGTACTGTGGAAACATGTCCCCACTGTACACATTCTGGTTTATAGGACTTGCAGGTTTTTCAATGTCCGAACACATGAACAAGAAACAAGAGTAGATTACTTTGAACCTATTTCCACCATTCAGTAAGATCATGGTTGAAATGATCTTAACCTCAGGTCTACATTCCTGCAATCCCTTATAATCCTTCACGATACCCTACCTGCCCAGAAAAGACCCAGTCATTCCTACTTGTTGCTTCCTATTATCAAGCCAAGCTTCTATCAATGTCAGTATGTTACTCCATACCATGAGCTTTTATTTTTCACAATTACCTATGTGGCACCTTATTAAATGTCTTCTGGAAGTGTAAGTACAATACATCCACTAGTTTATCAAAATCCCCTTATCAACAGCACAAATTACTTCTTCAAAGAAGTCCAGTAAATTGGTTAAACACGATTTCCCTTTGACAAAACCACATTTGTTCTGCCTAATTACCTTTAACTTATCCAAATGCTTTGCAATAACATCTTTAATATTAGCTTTTAACATTTTTCCTTTGACAGCTGTTCAGCTAACTGACTTGTAGTTTCTTCTTTCTGCCTCCCTCCACTTTCTCCTGGCTATTTTCCAATGTAAAATCTAATGAGTTTTGAAAAATTAAAATCAACACATGAACTATCTAGTTACCCACTTTTTTCCCCATGATGAAATCCATAGGACATGCAGACTTGTCATCCTGCAGTTCTAATAAATTTACTGAAAACTACTTTTCTGATCATTGCAATTTTCTTGAGTTCTACCCTCCCTTCTAATTCCTGATTAACGGCTACTTCTGGAATGCGACTTGTATACTCTTTTGAAGGCCAATGCACAATGTTAGTTGAATTCATCAGCCATCTCTTAATCCTCCATTACTAATTCCTTACACTCATTTTCTTTAGGACCAGCACTGACTTATTAACTCTTTTTAATTACTAAAAGAAACTTTGCTTTTCTGTGCTTATAATTTTGACTTTCCCTGATACTCTAATTTGTCCCTCCTTGTTAATCTTTTAGTAATTTTTTGCTTTTTTTAAATATATTCTGTCCAATCTTCTGACCTATCTGCACTTCTTCAGTTACCCAGATGATGGGCCTATCCCTTAGATTTTTCTTATCTATTGGAATATATTCTGCACTTTTTGGAATATCCTTTAAAATGTTTGCTACTGCATCTCTATTGATCTATCCCTTCATCTAAACTGCCAGTTCATTTTCGCTAACTTCCATGCACGCATAATTGCCCTCGGAGAGGAATTATTGGTGATTGGTAGGTTGGTGATTCTATAGTAGTTTACAAGGACAAAGGAGATCAATGAGTTTTTTTGAGGAAAGCAATGATGATAAGAGATTAAAGGAAACAAGGACTAATGGAAATGCCTGCTTTCTGGGAGAAGGCAACAAATTTTTTTCTCAAGTACCTACTCACACACCTCAATTAATGGCTGTCCTGGTGCCAGGAAGCTAGTTCAGTGACTTGCCAGGAATAGGAGTGGTTACAAATCTGCAGGTGATCCTTCTCAGATGTAAGTTTCTCAGGGTCACCAAGTGATTATCAGTTTTGTGTCCTCATTGGAAGTGGGGTAATCTTCCAGTTCCTCTACTAAAGTCCACAAGGCGACACCTCACAGGAATGTCAAGATAGGTAGGAAATCCAAATTTTAACACAGCTCTTACTCTGCTTTTTTTTAAATGGGTATATGTTAACCAAATATTACAGATCGAACCATGGTGATGCTTGAGCTGAATGCAATCTTTAGAAGAGTGGAAGCACTAGGACTTATTAATTAGATTGCTAAAACAGGTGAATGAAGCTAATTTAACTCCAGTGCTCCAGGATGACTGGATTTTGATGAGATTTTACCAGTGGGATTTACTTTCTATGTTTTCCTGAAAAATAATCTCTATTGGGAAGGTGATAAAATTTATAGACTACAGGGCCAAACATATCTGGCACCTGCTCAATGAAGCTAGACACAGCAAGTGACATTAGCAATGTGAATCAATCTGTTACAAACTGAAATAAGTTTGAAACATAACGGTTAAGAGTTGTGGTCATTTTTTCAATGACAAAGCTTTACGATAATGTCCATAGTAAAACAATGTCTCCTTTCACTGTTCCCTGTAGTGTTGAGTAGGATTAGCTCCCCTTTTTCTGCCTCTTAGACCATAAGACGTAGGAGTGGAAGTAAAGCCATTCGGTCCATCGAGTCAACTCTTAACATAACTTTAAGCTGTATGAACTGTTGCCTGTTGGTATTCCTTCTTTCCCTGTCAAATGGCATCCCAAATACCAAAACTACAGTGCCAACCAGAATTTTTTGCTCAAATTTCCAGTCCTCCGCAAGGCCAAAATTGTCAAATCAGTATAAGCCGTCATTCAGAAGCAGACTATTCTTGATCTACCATTTAAATAATTTAATGACAATGATTTGTGGGTCCCTTGTGGATCTAGCGATAGCTTGATGAACATCACATTTGAATGCAGTATATGGTCAGGGTCTCACCTATGGCCATACTAGGCTGAAAACATTTGACCTCATTCAAGCTCTGGAAATACCAGGTGCAGTCAGCTTGTCTGGTGGTTATGTGGCCTAATGGATAAAGCTTCTGACTTTGACATGTTTATGACTTTAATGGAAAATTGCAGTTTCAAGTTGTGCAGCAGTCATTTTAAAGCACAGTGGTAGTGCCCCTACTTCTGGGCTAGGAGGCCTTCCAGTTCAAGTCCCACTTGAGGTGCATCATAACGTATCTGCCTCAGAGGTATGTCATAATGTGTCTGAACAGATTGATTTAAAGAAAATCTATTATAAAGACCATTTAAAGACTAAATAGGTATTTGGTGATATTGTACAGATGATCTGGATGCCTAATAAGAGGTTTGAATCTGTTGAGAATGCTTTCAAGGCACAATGGGCCAGTGAGGCCACAACCCAATTGTCATGTCCCTTCAGCCGAAGGCCCTGTTGGAAAAACTTATGTGCTGTTTTGAAAAATGTCTCATGACTCCTGTTAGGATAAACTCGGCTTGTGGCCACTGACTTTCTGGTATTTAGTGCGAGTAACTGTCTTAATCAGCCTCTAGCTAATAATGATGAACTATGTTGCTATAGATTATGAATGCCTCGCTCATTCATCAAGCAAGTCATACTAACTTGTAGAAATTACAAGCAAGTAGTCAACAATTACATTTACATAGTGCCTTAAACGTAATGAAACTTCCCAAAGGCTCTTCATAGCAATGCAGAATTTGAAACAAAATCCCAAACAAAAGCTACCTCTGGCCAAGGTTTGAAGGATTACCTACAAGGAGCACTGTGTGGCAGATAGGTTTAGACTGGAAATTGCAGAGTTAAAACCTTGATAATTAAAGGCATGGATACCAAAGGTGATGTGATTAGAACTGAACATGTCTCAGGAGGACTACTACCCTTGGAACTGAAGTAGACTTTGTTGTTTATAGCGAGTTTTGAGAAGTTTTGTTGTTTATATTTTCTTTCATCCAATTTCGCATTTGATTTTATTGTTATAACATATATCTGAGTGATGCCATCTTCCACAGTAGTACTTTCAATTTCTTCCTTTTTCTTAAAGCAAACTCTGTCTGTATCCTCGTCACCACAAAACATGTTTTCCCCTCCCTTCTAGGCATCTTGAAGGGATAATAAAATGTGAGGCTGGATGAACACAGCAGGCCCAGCAGCATCTCAGGCGCACAAAAGCTGACGTTTCGGGCCTTGACCTTTCATCTGATGAAGGGTCTAGGCCCGAAACGTCAGCTTTTGTGCTCCTGAGATGCTGCTGGGCCTGCTGTGTTCACCCAGCCTCACATTTTATTATCTCGGATTCTCCAACATCTGCAGTTCCCATTATCACTCATCTTGAAGGGATAATTTCCTCCACACTCCTCCCTCTTCCACCAGCCCAGCTACCTTTCCCTTTATTTACATTATTTTCCCATACAAGTGCAGGAGATGTAACTACTTGCCTTCAAACTGACTAAGGCTATGCACACATTCCTTGCAGTTGAAATAAAGATTTGCTTACACTTGCTTTAATGTAGAGTACTGTATGGCATGATCTCCTTGACACTAGAGATGCACAATGGGTTATTGTTTTGCTGTACACTTCCTTTCCGGCTGCAAACTTGAGCTTCCTGTTTACTATTTCAATTCTGGTCCTATTCCCAACTTTGAAATATCAGTCTTTAGTTTTCAACACTGTTTCAATGATGTTTACTTGAACTGTCAAGACAAACACCCTATTTTTTTGTTAATGGAACAATGAACACAGAGTTTCAAAATTTTATATCAAGTTACAGACCAGAATTAAATTTGAATGTTCAGACCCCATGCGTGGTTCATAACTATGATTTTTACCTAAAATTTCAATTGCAGAATGTAAAAATCCAGTGGACTTTGGAAATCAATATCAAAGTTTGCTTCAATTTTTTTGGGTGATCAGGTGCTTGTAAGGCTTCCAGTGTTGACATGTCCGGCTCCCTCTAGACCCAATCTTTATTTCTTGTGTCACTGTAACAAATCTTTTTGCCTTGCACCATCATTTCTTTTGTTCTTTCCCCTATTTCCCTTCCTTTGTACTTGACTAATATTTGTTATACGTGCAACATTTCCTAGTTCTAACAAAAGGTTATCGACATGAAGCATTAAATCTCATGCATTTCCCGCCTGATCTGCTCAGCATCCCAAACATTTTTTTTATTTTTCAGGTTCAATTGAGTTATTCATTTCTTATTGCCTGAACTCTCAGATTTAATTATAGACTGTAAGTGGTTCCCAGGAAACCATTATTCTTGAGGTAAACATGGATTTGCTGATCCTCTGAGGGCAGCAGTGTCTGCCAATTCTATAAAACAACATTTATCTATTCACCTCAAATGACAGTGATTGTTGGATGAAATATGAACAATGTCCTGGTTTGAAATCTAATATTTCCTTAACTAATATTTTAAAATTTCACAAGACCTTACTTTCTATTGTAGTGTGCTGTTGTAACTGTAAACTGAAGGGTACATTGTTAATTTTGAGTTCACAAACTATTGCTTGCATTTGAGTCTGCCACCACATCAACAAAAAAAATCATGCCACTCAGCTAAACTATCTCACCAGATCACATGCTGTGAAGTGGTGAGTACAGAGCTGAGAGCTTCACTATAAACCGGGGTAACTGAGAAATCAGAGGGCAGATTTTCACCAAGGAAACATTGCAGCCTACCTCAGTGAATTTGTCAAACATTGGTATAAAGAGTTCAATGTACTTGTTGGGATAAATTTAACCCTATAGATGTGCAAAACTAGTGAAAATAAAAGGTGGTTATTTTTGAGATCCAATTACTATTTTGCAGCAAGGTAGAAACTTCTCATTTTAGCAGAATACATTAAAAAGTTCTTTAAAAACAAAACAAACCAAGTGAGATTAAGATAAATCTCATATATATAATATGAAGTGATCCTTGAAGTCTGTCTGTACTACTTAACAACAGTGCAGCCTAACATGGAATACACACATTTAGATTGGTGTTTTAGATAGTTCAGTAAAATTACAAAGCGTATTTATGATTATAGGATTTAAACAAAATCATCCGGCATCCAAATCGTTAGAGACAGCCATACGTTGGAAGTTATGACAGGAGTTGCCTGACAAGTTTAATCTTATGGGCATTTCCCAAATGCCTGAGGACTCTGCACTAATTTACAGTCAGAAACTTAGAGATATCTGGTTTGTTTTCTGGATAGTTAGCCAGGAAATGTTAAACAAATTAAAACAGTGTCTAACTCCTGTGTAACTAACAAACTTGTCTTCTTCCCCCAACAACTCTACCCACCCAAATCCTGAAAATCTATTTGAATATCTCAATGCTTTTCAGAATGCAGCACCTATCTTAAAAATGTTAGCACAGGACCATTCAAGAGAAGCGAAGCTATGAAGGAGGAGTCCGATATAATTTCCCTGCATTTCTGAAAATAATGTTTGAAAATGCCCCGACCAAAATTATAGATTAAAGTACCTGCAAACAAATGGTGATTGTTGCTGCTAGAAAATATGAGCCCACTTAAATTAATGTGTTATGTACTCCAATATTCTTAAAACATTTTATAATACATGTCTCAATGATGAAAAGTATTATTAAAATCTTTAAAAATAAATATTAGCATGATTGCATAATATATGCACTTATTATTCTATTTCCATCGTTTTCCTTGAAGGATGGTTTGCTGTTTTTCAAACGATATTCTGAATGAAAGCAATGTAATGAGCCATGAGATTCAAGAAATAAGGACAAATGTAAAGCTTTCATTCTAAGACAATTACCACTATGTATTTCACTTTCCATAAATTCATTAGATCTTTATTGATCCCAGAAGAACAGATTTTTAACTGATCAGTTAAGTGGAGCTGATGCACAATATGAGGATGCTCTGCCAAGAGTTGGAATTAGGCATACAGAGATTTCAATCAGTTTGTAAATCCGGTAAGCAGCCAACTCAATGTCAAGAGGATGCTGACAGATCACTAATTCAATTAGTTCTCATTTTAAATGCACTTTTTGAGACTCTGATAACATACAAATTTAAGAAAGTAAAACCCAAGATAAGAACTAGTATTTGGATTGCATCTTTGATTTTTAAGGTAGCTGGTAGAAGGTTATACACAGTATTGATTGGCCACAAAAGCTGCGCTAAAAGCAAATTTCTAAATTTTTGTCTTACAAAATCTTATACTGAAAGTACTTACGTATTCCTTTAGTTTTATACAGTATATACCAAGAAACAACAACCTTTAAGCAATCAGACTTACAGCAATGCTTTCCTCTAGATTACTCTAATCATTTATATTATCAATCTCTCAGTATTTTATGCTAATATGACATTTCTGATATTGAAATGACCTTGCAAGTTAATAAATCTTCAGTACGCCACTGCAGCTTCAAAGATACAACTTAATATTTGCTTTCCTTATTCACAAACATTCATTTATCTTATGGTCTCCATAGATCCTAGACAATTATTCAGTAAGCAAGAAACTCCTCTAGGGTTGTTACTGATTGCTTCAGTGTATGAAACAGGCAAGCCGACCCAAAGATAAGTCATTGCTCAGATCTTATTCTCAATGGTAAACCATCTGGTCATGCTGACTGCCTATTTTGATGACAAGGGCACGAGTAAGAACTTCTATAAGAAACCAAAGGTAATAAATCTAAACATTTGTCAGACATGTTTATACTAAAATCTGAATATAAAGATTGTCTTTTACACAAAAAAAATTCCCGCCTTCTAAGTTCACATCACAGTTTATTGCATTCCATCACATCCATGCCTCCCAGCCCATGTATACTCTACCCAGAATATTTGGGTCTGTAGCTTGATCAATCAGGCAATCCACCTGGCATTCTACAGAAAGACCTTCTTCTGATTCTCTGGCTCGGACATTGTGGTCCTTGTCTCCCGTGGCTACTGCCACGTAGCTAGCATAAGCTTTTGATTTTTCATGCCCCAACCGTAGTTCATCTCTGAAATGAAAATAATTTACATGAATTTGTGAAAAGATGACATAATACTTAAGTACAACAAATTCAACACTGAAATCTCTGCAAGTAAAGAGAAGACAAAGCCCTGAATTTTGCAGTACAATTAACAACAGCCTTCATTATTATTAAAATGTAAAATCGGACAGCAATGTCCAGCAACATTACATGCAGTTAAACACGGAAATCAGAGAATTGGCGTCTGAATTGTCTATCCCTCCTGAATCTTCACCTTACTGAGAAACTCAGAATTTAAACACATTATTCGGTATGATGTTGCTGTATTTACATGATACATTTTCAGCTCTCAGAATGGTTGCACTACAGAGGATGCCATTTGGCCAACTGTGTCCTTACCAACTCCATGCGAGAGCAACTTATTTGTCTGATTCTTTGGCCCCTTTGCTGGGAAATTACTTATCTTCAGATAATTATTCAACTCCCTTTGAAAGTCATGATTGAAATGATTTCCATCACACCCTATGTAAAATGATTATCCTTATGTCATCTTTAGATTCTTTCATCTGTCACCTGAATGAACTCTAGTTCTCAAAAAACATGTCTGGCAGCATCCGTGGAGACAGAAACAGTTAAAGTTTCATGTCAATTATGACTCTTTTTTGGAAGAAGCCGTATTGGATTCAAAATGTTGCCTCTGTTTTACTCTTTACAGATGCTGCCAGATTTGCTGCAGATTTATAGCATCCATAATATTGTGCTTTAAATCCTCTAATTATAGACTCTTCTACCAAGGAAGAAACTAAATACTTTGTTCTGACCTAATTTTAAACACCTCCGTCAAATTTCGTCTCAAATTTCCTCTCAATTTTCTCTAAGGAGAACAGCCCAGCTTCTCCAATCTAGCCACATAACTGAAGACCCACACCTCTGGAATCATTTTCGTACATCTTCTCTGCACTTTCAAATTCATACTAAAATGTGGTACCTGGAATTGGAAATAATATTCCATTGGCTGTCGAACCTATGTTTTGTAAGTATTCACTAACTTTCTTGCTTTTGTACATTACACCTCTAGTTTTAAAGGCTAGAATGCTGTATGCCTTATTAGCTACTTTCTCAATCTGTGTGCACCTTAAATGACTTCTGCACAAATAACCTCAGATATGCCTGTACCTATTTCAGAACTCTATCCTGTGTTTTATATTGCTTCTCTCATTCTATCTAGCAAAATGTATCACTTTATCTTGCCTGAAAAAGCTGAGTTTATTTTTAATTATGTGATACTACTCCCAAATGACTAAGAATTGACAGTAAAAATCAACTTTTCAAAATATGGAATTTCATTCCTTCAGATTTTAATTAGTGCTGGAGATTTTTAAAAAAATTACTTTGTCTTTTAATTCGTTCTCTTGTTGTCCCTCAAATCTGCTTTCTGCACTTGATTTTTTTTTCACCTGAATCTTCCTAGTTTTCATGTGCTACTCACTGGGGATTCTTCATTCTGACTGGCTATGTAAATACACCGTTACTTGCCTTATTCGCACATAGTCTCCCTGTAGAGGGTATTAAAGTAAAAGTAGTTTCTAATCACAGCAAACTCTTGTGTATCATGGAAAGTCTAATGGCAATTTAGAGATTAGCAGCTAATTTTTTTGTAGGCACTGACTGTAAAATCCATATTGTGACATGTTTTACAGTTCCAAACACACAAAAGTTCAAAAGAACTACTGAGCTATTTGTGTTATTAAGTGCTTGCCTAAAAAGCATACACTTGCTAAACATCTTTATATTGTCCAATTTTGTAACTGAACATTCTTAAATGGAAAAATCAATGAAGGGAAATCAAAAAAAATGAAAATATTATTTATACACAAACACATAGTAAGAGTTTCGAGAGATATCTAAAAAAGAAATGCAAACTATGTTAACAGTTGTCACTATAGACAATTCATGTTAACAATCCAGGAAAAAGCTATGCAGCAGGAAATTGAAGAACTCACGAAAATTACAATTACCAGGGAAGTGGTACTAAGCAAACTGTTGTAGGCTGCCATGTCCCCAGGTCCCTGATTACTTCATCCTAGGGGATCTTAAAGGATGTGAGATAGTTGATCTGCTGGTCTTAATTTTCCAAAATTCCTCGCTTTGGAGGACATTCCAATAGTGTGGACTATAGTGAATCCATCTCATTTACCGAAGAAGGCAGTGAGATAGCAAGCAGGCAATTGGATCTAGGCCCAAAATGTCAGCTTTCCTGCTCCTCTGATGCTGCTTTCCCTGCTGTGTTCATCCAGCTCTAGAACCTTGTTATCTCAGATTCTCCAGCATCTGCAGTTCCTACTATCTTTGTAACTGTAGGCCAGTTGGTTTAACAACTGTCTTGGGAAGATGTTAGAAGCAATCACTGACGACATCATAGCAGAGTTATAAAAAGAATGAGAATTTCAAGGTAATCGGGCAAAGCAAATATGGTTTTGTGATAGGGAAATCATGTTTAATCAACTAATTGGAATTCTTTGAAGTGGATAAAGGTGAACCAGTGCATGTACTGTACTTATCAATTGCCTTTTGGAAATTTAGCTGCCACATCAGAAGTTATTGCAGAAAAGAACTCCTGGTGAATCCGGTAACATATTACCATGGGAAAAAAATTAGCTAGCACACAGAAAACAAAGACTGGAAAAGAACGTAATGAGACCAGTCAGAAATATAATAAGATTTAAATGAGTAGTGAGCCACAGGGCTCAGTGCCAGGGCCTCAACTTCTTTCAGATTACATGTGACTTAGATGAAGGGATCTAAGGTATATTTGCTGATGAAACAAAGATAGGTAGGTAAGTCATCTGTGAAGTGGACATAAGGGTATTACAAAGGAATACAGATAGGTTGTGATTGGGTGGCTTTCTGCCAAATGGTAAACATAAATGAATCTTACAGTACCGAAAATGTCTTTTGGTCCATCAAGTCTGTACCAAAGTAGATCTACATTGAGGTGCAATGTTGGATGAACACAGCAGGCCAAGCAGCATCAGAGGAGTGGGAAAGCTGACGTTTCAGGCCTAGACCCTTCTTCAAAAATGGGTCTAGACCCGACATGTCAGCTTTCCTGCACCTCTGATGCTGTGTTGCCTGTGTTCATCCAGCTCTGCACCTTGTTACCTCAGATTCTCCAGCATCTGCCGTTCCTAAAATCTCTAGATCTACATTATCCCACTTTCCAGCACAAGGCCCATAGCCTTGAATGTTATGACATCTCAAGTGCTGATCTAAATACTTTTTAAAGGTTATCAGTTGATCCACTTCAACTACTCTCTCAGGCAGTGCATTACAGACCCCCAGCACTCTCTGGGTGAAACACTTCATTTCTCAAATCCCCTCTAAGCCTCCTGCCTTCCACCTTAAAATGTATGCCCCCATGTTATTGACCACTTGATTAAGGGGAACAGTTGTTTTCTATCTACCCTTTCCATGCTTCTCATAATCTTACACACTTCAATCAGGTCCTACTGCAACCTTCTCTGCTCCAAAGAAAACAACCTGAGCCTATCCGGCTTCTCTCCGTAGCTAAAGTGCTCCATCCAAGGCACCATCTTAGTGAATCTCCTCTACGCTGTCTCTGGTAATAATCACATCCTTCAGATAGTGCAGAGACCAGAACTGCATGTAGTACCTAGTTGAGGCCTAACCAACATTGTGTACAGCTCCAACATAACCTCCCTACTTTGACTGATAGTTTCCTGAATTGCTTCTTAAACACCCTGTTAATCTGCCCTGCCATATTCCTAATCCCAATCATCAGGAATTTGTGGAAAATCCCTCTGTTCATCTGAGCTTCATAGAGTGTTGTGCCATTGATTGACTACTCGCTTGTCTTTACTTGTTTGAAAGTGCGTCACCTCACATTTATCAGGGCTAAGTTCCATTTGCATCTGTTTACATCCTCCTGTAACCTAAAACCTTCTTCCATACTGTCAACCACCTGACCAATGTTTGTGTCACCTACAAACTTATCATCAGCCACCCAACTCTTATCTTCCTTTATAGTTGTGATACATATAAATAATGGACCCAGCACCATGCTCTGTAATATGCCACTGGCCTCCAGTCACACCAACGTCCTTCTAACACCATCCTCTATTTCCTGTCAGTTACAACTTGCCAATTTACATTGAATCCCATGTACTTCTAGCTTCATAGATCATAGAATCCCTGAAGTGTGGAAACAGGCCCTTCGGCCCAACAAGTCCACACCGACCCTCGGAACATCCAACCCAGATCCATTCCCTTTATCCAGGCATCTCTGAATACCAGGACAATTTAATATGGCCAATCCACCTAACCAGCACATCTTTGGACTGAGAGGGGAAACTGGAGCACCTGGAGGAAACCCACGCAGACACAGGGAGAATGTGCAAACTCCACACAGACTCACCCAAGGATGGAATTGAACCGGGGTCCCTGGCGCTGTGAGGCAGCAGTGCTAACCATTGAGCGACCGTGCTGTCCTACATGCCACTTCTTTATCAATTATCCATGTGGGACCTTGTCAAAGGCTTTGCTGAAATCAATATAAACTACATCAATCCTCATCTATATATTTGGACACCTCTTGGAAACATTCAACCAGATTTGTTAGACATAACCTTTGTCTGACAAAAACATGTTGACTATCCTGATCAAACCTTTTCTAAATGGAGATTAATTTTCTCGTCCAGAATTTTCTCCATTAGTTTTCCTACTACTAATTGAGACACTCAAATTTGGCAGGATGAATAAAAAAAAGCATATAAATGGTGAGAAATTGCAGAGCTTTGAGGTATAGAGAGATCTAGGTGTTCTAGCTTTTGAATTAGGTAAGTTTAGTATGCAGAGACAGAGAGTAATTAAAACTAATAGAATGTTATTGTTCAAGTAAAGAGAAATGAACACAAAAATAGGGAGGTTATACTTCACTTATAATTCATGGGACATTGGCACCAGTATTAGGGAAAGAAACAGCTGCTCCAGTGAGATTGGTCCCAGCATGTTTCAGGTAGAACCTGAGTTTTGGTGAATCACAACACCAGGACAGCAGATAGGGATTTAAACTAAAAAGTAGGTTCAGTACTTGGAAAATTATAATATCAAAAGGTAAAGGAGCTGGTAGGATTGCAGGGATGGGGTTGACTGTTCTCAGAAAATAAAAGAAAGGGGCATAATGTGTGAACATTATATTGTACCAAGAAACCATAAAAGTGTAGGAAAACTCGATAATTGAACAAACTTAAAGGCTTTGTATCTTAATGCATAAAGCATTTGGAATAATGTTGATGTACCAATGGCACAAACAGAGTAAAACATCCATGAGGAAGTAGAGATGATAACATTTTAGAGTTTAATATTCAGTTTGAAAGTGAGAAACCTGGGTCAGAAATAACCGTGATTAACTTAAAGAAAGGGAATTACAATGAAATGAGGATAGAGTTGACTAACGTGAACTGGGTGGATAGATTAGCAGGAATAACAGTATGCAAGTAGTGGCAGACATTTAAGGAAATAATTCATGACACTCAGTAAAAAAATACATCCAGAAAGTGGGAAAGATTCTAAGAGAGGGGTAACCCAACCATGGCTAACCAAAGAAGTTAAGGAGAATATTAATTGAAAAAAAAAGCATTCAAGATGCTAAAGTCTGAAGACTGGGATAAATTCAGAATCCAGCAAAGGATGCCTTAAAAGAGAGAAAATAAACTATTCGGGCAAACCAACAAAGAATATAAAAACTGACAATAAGAGCTTTTTTAAGTATGTAAGAAGGAAGAGAGAGGTCAAAGTAAACATAGGTCCCTTAGAAAATGAATCTGGGGAGACAATTTTTGGGGAACAAGGAAATGGCAGAGGAGTTAAACAGATATTTTGCATCAGTCTTCATGGTGCAAAATACTTTGAGCATCCCATTAACACTAAAGAATTTGGCGGAGGAATTAAGGACCATCACCATCACTGAAGTAGTAGTATTAGATAAACTAATTGCGGCTAAGGCACGGAAGTCCTTTGGCCCTGAAAGGCTTGCATCCTAGGATCCTGGAAGAGGTAGCTACAGAGAAAGTAGATGCATTAGTTGTGAGTTTTCAAAAATCTTTGGATTCTGGGGAAGTACCAGAGGATTTTGAAAGCTGCTAATATGGCACCCTATTCAAAAGGGGAGGGAGGCAAAAAGTGAATAACTATTGGCCAATTAGCCTGACATATATTGCTGAAAATGTACTAGAATAAATTATTTAGGATGCACTAGAAAGACTTTTCACAAAACATTAGAACATTATGCAATGAAGCAAACCCAGCATGACTTCATGGAAGTAACTAATTTATTAGAGTTTTTGAAAAGTCCCAACCACAATGGATAGAGAGGAACCTGTGGATAGGTTGTATTTGGACTTATGGAAGGCATTCAATAAGGCACTTCACAAAGGGTTAAGTCACGAGTCCATGGTGTTGGAAGAATTATATTTGTAGAAAATTGGCTTATGAGCAGGAAACAGTGAGTGGGCACACGGGATTCTTTTTTGGGTTGACAACCTGTGACCGCTGGCCTTCTACAGGAGTCAGTGGTGGGACCACAGCTGCTTATAACATATATTAATGACTTGGAGGGAGTAAGTGAATCCACTATGGCCAAATTTGCAATTGACACAAAAATTAGCTGGATAGGCAGATTGTGAGAGGCGTACAAATAACCTTTCAGTTTCTCTCTGGAAGCTAAGTAAGTTGGTAAGAAGAATATAATATGAGGAAAATGTGAGGTTGTTCATTCTGCAAGAACAAAAGAGCAGAATATTATTTAAATGGAGAAAAACTGCAGAAACCTGCAACACAAAGGGACTAGGGGGAACTTGTGTACAAAACACAGAAAGCTAGCGCACAGGTGTAACAGATAATCCTGAAGACTAATGGAATATTGACCCTTATTATAATAGAAAGGAAATCTTACTGTAATTTTGGAAGGGGCTGGTGAGACCACACCTGTAATGCTGAGAGCACTTTTTGTCCCCTAATTTAGGGAAAGTATTGTTTCATTGGTGGCAGTTCAGGAAACGTTCACTAGATGATCCTGGGTATGGAGGGACTGCCTTATAAGCAATGGCTAAATAGGTGGAGACTCTCTCACTGGCATTTAGAAGAATGAGAGGTGATCTCTTAGAAACATATAAGATTCTGAAGGGTCTTGGCAGGTTGCCTTTTGGAAGATTCTAGAACAGGGGGTCATCGTTTGAAGATAAAGCGTTGCTAATTTAAATAAGAAATGTTCTCTCATAGTGTGTGATGAGTCTTTGTAAATTTCCTTCCTCAAAAGGTTGTGGAAGCAGAGTTTGAATATTTTTCAGGCAGAGGTAAATAGATTCCTGATAAGCAAGTAGGTGAAAATTTGCCATGGTATATGCAAATGTGGAGTATTTAGATCTGCTTTGGTATGGTTGGTAAGGAAGATGTGTTGTCTACTCCTCCTCCTCATTCATATTTTTATATGTTTTCACAGACTTCCTAAATTCTTTTTTAATCATGTAACAAAAACACTTAAAACTAGTGGTAACATTAATTTCTTTTCCAATAAAGAATTGGGATAATAAAAAATTGAAAATATCATATTCCTGGGATGTTTATAGCTTAAGAAGTTGATACCTTTGATATGTTGGCACTAATATTTTTCTGCTATATACATCAGTAAATTTGCACCTAACAAGGAACAACAACCACATACATTTATACTGTGTCTTTAACACAGAAAAAGAAACCAAAATGTTTCACTGCTGAAAAGAATTTAGGTGAATGAACTTTTTTAGTGGTGTTAGTTGATGGATTAATGTTGCCCAGGACATCCAGTAATTTCTGCTTAAAAATGCCATTGGTACTTTTAAGCCTGTCTGATTCATTCTGTCAGCAAATCTCATCCAATGTAAAGCATCTCTGATAATTCAGTACACTGCTTCACTGAAGATAGCCTTCATTAGAGTTCAGGTCTGAAATTTTCTGACTCAGAGACAAAGAGTGCTAACAAAGTTGTTAACTGTCAAATTTCTGAAAACAACATGAGTTAATTCAAATCACAATTAAATATTATTAAAGTTAAGAAATAAAATACTGTTTTAAATTGAGCAAATGAGCAGGAATTTAAACATAAACAGCATCATCAAGCAAAGAAAGTATGATACTGTGAGTGCATGAAATTTCTCAAGTGTGTCTGAACACATGTACTAAAAGGCAACAGTAACATCATCTTTTGTTCCCAGTAGTTGTACTTAGTAAGGTTTCCCTTCATAGTCTTCCACCAGATAATTTTCATGGTAAATGCATAATGGATGCAATCAATGATCACATTAAATTTAAAAAAAACTTCGATCCTTAAATGAGTTTTATTTGGCATGGATATTAAGGTTTGTGGAAAATTCTTCCCTTTTTGAATTGCTTATGGGGAAATAAAACATACAAGAAAGAAAGCACAAAGGGTTACAAAAATAACCAGGTATTAGAAAAGGCAAGGACATAAATAATCAGCTGAAACTGTATGCAAATGAAAAAACAAACTTGATATGCAAGGGTGGTAGTAAAGATTTTAAAATGTATATGTAGCCAAAGTCATTATATTAAATCATGAAGTAAGGAAACCAGTATTTTGAAGAAACAGGCCAAGCAGCATCTCAGGAGCACAAAAGCTGACGTTTCGGGCCTAGACCCTTCATCACCTCTCTGATGAAGGGTCTAGGCCCGAAACGTCAGCTTTTGTGCTCCTGAGATGCTGCTTGGCCTGCTGTGTTCATCCAGCCTCACATTTTATTATCTTGGAATTTCCAGCATCTGCAGTTCCCATTATCTCTGATACTATTTTGAAGAAACAGCTTCACATTCACAGTAATAATTCAACAATCTGAATGACTCTTGTACATAGACAGACAGACAGACAGTTGAATTATATTTTAGTTCCTGTCTTAAGCTGTTATACCATTCAGCTTTATAAGCAATAAGCATGTTAATTCCAAATATAAAACCAACCTGGTGATGGCAGATGGGTTGGCTCCTTCAAGTTTCCGTTTGGCATAGTTCACCTTCTGTCTTGGATACCAGTTTATTTCATTTACGTCAACATCCTTAACCCATGATCCTTCTTGCTTTAGCTGTTTCAGTT
Source organism: Stegostoma tigrinum (assembly GCF_030684315.1). Classification (NCBI taxonomy): domain Eukaryota; kingdom Metazoa; phylum Chordata; class Chondrichthyes; order Orectolobiformes; family Stegostomatidae; genus Stegostoma; species Stegostoma tigrinum. The sequence goes on along the minus strand of NC_081358.1, from coordinate 72,401,381 downwards.
CAAAGTTCTGCAAAAAGGAAGAAATATAAACATTACCTTTTTTTTCAAAACAAACTCTTCTAATAAGTGATATTCCAAATACTTTGGTTAACCAAAGCAATTAATCAGTCAAATAACTGGTCACCTTGCACTCAACCAGTTTCACAATTTTAATTTGCAATAGAAACATACCAATCTACAGCACAGAAGGGTGCATTCAGTTCAGAGAACAAAACCAATGTTTTGAAACAGCAGTCGTGCTAAATTTCATACTTTTGTCTTTTGTTTGGTCTCCTGTTATCTTCAAATGCCTATCCAAATCCCACTAAAATTTGTGGAATCAGCTTCAACCAACTTTTCAAGCAGAACATTTCCAGATCCTGACATCTCTGTGAAATAATGTGTCTGTCAGTTCTTTCAATCTTTTGCCACTCATTTTAAATCTATGCCTGCATCAGAGGAACTCAATCAAAACCTCTTACCTTGAAAACCTCCATTTAGTCACCTCTGAACCATCTTGTTCCAAGAAAAACAATCATAACATTTCCAACCTCTCCTATTAACTGGTAACAACTTAGTAAACCTTTCGGAACCCTTTAAATCTCTCTCAGTCATGGAGTTTTACAGCATGGAAAGAGGCCCTTTGGCCCATTGTGTCCAGGCTGGTCATCAAGCACCTATCTTCTCTAATCCCTTATCCAACATGTGGCCAGTAGGCTTGTATGCTATGGAGTGTCAAGTTTTCATCTAAATATTTCTTGAATGTTGTGAAAGTTCCTGCCTCTAATGCCTTGTAATAGAACGTAGTTGCTGAAATGCAATTCCCATTACGAATGCATGCCACCTCAAATAATTCTGTTTGACTATAAAATGCTAAGACAGAAAGTAGCGTGGCCAAATATTGTTTTACCTAGTTTTACTGACTTTACTTTGCTCAGTAAATATACATATGTGAAGAACATGTATTAAGATTTTGTTTTACTAAAATTAGTTGGTATGGTTAAAACCATGTATCTGTATTCACATCAGTCTTCATTCAAACATTTCTCTGGAACAACACTGACGTAACAATAGTTCCCATTGAAAGAAAACAACAGCCTTAAAAACAACCACGTCTGTGAGTAGGAGGAGTGTGGTGTGCAAGTACTTCCATCTTTGGTCACTTTAAAATTGAGACATCCTTATTTCAAACACAAACTAGAGTTTTAACCTGACCAGGAAAATCTTAAAGAATTAAAACCATAAATATCATGTTCTATCATAATTTACAAGAATCAGAATAAAGTTGACAGGTTAGTTAGCTTGAAAATAGGAGTTTTTGCAATTATTCTTCAAAAGTGACAAAGCAGACCATTATCTTATTTTTAATTCTACTCTTCATAGTGCAGCATGTACTGCAGATTTCATAACACAATGTTTGGTGACCATTAATCAAACTCTCTGTACATATTTCTGAAATTCCCAGAAGAGGATACGTCAAATTTAAATCCATCCATTTAATTGAGTGCATTACAATTGCTCATTTCCACTGTCAGTTACCTTCCAATCTAATGATGGTTCTTTCACAAAGACATCCATGGTATTGAGAAGGAGATCAGGATCCAAGCGGAAAGCTCGCAATCCATGCACCATTGTGCTGTAGATAAGGCCAGATTCCTTCATTGGGAGCATAAGGTTCAGGAACTGCTGGGTTAGGCGGAATGGCATCAACTCTGGCACTAGCAGAAACTAAAAAGTTTAGAGAGCTGTAAGTAGTGTTTCAACAGTAAAATGCATAGATCTTTACGTAAGGATATTTTCTTCTTATCTAGATTCAATACTCAAGCAAAACTTTACAAAGTGGGAACAGGCAAATATACATCATGGTTATAGAACCATGACATCTATTCTGATTCAAATATCATAATGTTTTAACAAACATATGAATTAGAATTAGAAGAAAGCCAGTCTGTCAAGCCTGTTTTACAACTCAGTGAGATCAAGACAGATTTGTATGTTTTGAATTTTACATTCTCATCAACTCCCTAAAACATTTGATTTCCTTGCAAACAAGTATCAATTAACTTGTGCCTTAAATTTAATGCGCTATCTTCACCTGCTTCTGAGATACTTAATTACAAAGTTGCATAACCCAGAAAAAAGAAATTCTGCTCATCGCTGTCATAACATTTTTTTGAAGTCTGAACCTTCCAAATGTGGAAACATCCTTATAAAATCCACCTTGTCAAGACTCTGCATGATCTTATACAGTTCAGTCAAATCACTTTTCTATTTCCAATGAAAGGAAGCTCAGTCCATCCAACCTTTCCTCTTAAGTCAACAATACAACTAGAACAGACCAGTCATTTTTGGCAAATCCACAGTGAAAACCTAAAAACCATAATAACCAATTCCCTGACATTATGAACCAAACAAAACAGCAGAGTCTAGACAAGAGATAATGGGAACTGCAGATGCTGGAGAATGAGATAACAAAGTGTGGGGCTGGATGAACACAGCAGGCCAAGCAGCATCTTAGGAGCGCAAAAGCTGACGTTTTGGGCTTAGCATAGCAGGAACAGCAACTCATATTCTGCTTGGGAACCCTGCAGCCCAATGGTATCAATGTGGATTCCACAAGCTTCAAAATTTCCCCTCCCCCCACTGCATCCCAAACCAGCCCAGCTCGTCCCCACCTCCCTAACTTGTTCTTCTCTCACCTATCCCCTCCTCCCACCTCAAGCTGCACCTCCATTTCCTACCTACTAACCTCATCCCGCCCCCTTGACTTGTCCGTCCTCCCCGGACTAACCTATCCCCTCCCTACCTCCCCACCTACACGCTCCTCTACACCCATCTTCTCCTCTATCCATCTTCAGTCCGCCTCCCCCTCTCTCCCTATTTATTTCAGAATCCTCTCGCATCCCCCTTTTCTGATGAAGGGTCTAGGCCCGAAACATCAGCTTTTGTGCTCTTAAGCTGCTGCTTGGCCTGCTGTGTTCATCTGAGCTCCCACCGACAAATGCTCAACTTTAAAACATTCACAATTTGGTTTTCATGCCTACTTTATCTTTTTGTATTTTAAATTTTTAATCAAAGCACTTTAGAACAATAAATATGAAAAACAAAATAATTAAGTGCTATTTCTATGAAAATGGACAAATAATATGGTTTCAATTAAAACAAATGTTTCTCAAATGCCCAATGTAACAATCCTTGTATAAACTTGTTACTTTTAAAGAGAAGTTTAAATTCCTGTTGACACAGTTTAGAAGTCAATATTGATAACACCCTTCTGGAACTTTAGGAGATGTAGGGTATACTCCTGGTATACTCAGAGACTGCAGTCCTCATTCCCTCATATATTACATGCTCTCCATGTAAAATAAATTGTGTTTTCCAAAGGGTTCTAACAATCAAAGCCCCAGATTTACTGTCTCAGACTGATGAGAATAGGCTACATGATTCTCCTTTTACCCTAAATGTAAAGCCGATCTTAAAATTTTGTAAATCTCACAATTGGAACATCAAACTAAATATCAGAAATTTGAAGTCAACAAAGATGGTTTGCAATAGCACAAGGTGACAAAATTGGCTTCTTTTAAAAGGAAATACTGACATAAATGAATGAATCTGAGGTCTTCTGGTGATAATTACATACACTAAATATTTTACTATTATTGATCATTATTATAACAAAATAAGATTCATAATTATACCTGAGTAGCAGAACCAAATGCATGACCAAAATCAATTCCCACCATTCCCCCAGTTTCCATGTTGATCATGAAATTGGAGAGATGTCGATCACCGATTCCCAGAATCCAATGGCTCACACACATTAATGCATGAGAACTGGCAAAGTGGGAGCGAAGACTTAAGAAAGCTTCTGGAGTGGTACTCATTTTTGTAAATGCTCTCCTAAATGAAATTAAGAGAACAGTGAGAACAAGAATTAGAGAAAAAAAAATACACTGATGTAAGCTTTACTTTCAATATGTTATTTTAATATTTCAGAGCAAAGTAATGGATCAGCAGCGTGCACTTTGCATGTGCATTGACAGAGAAGCTGTCAGTGATATTTGACACCTGCACTTGCATGGGAAAATCCAGTGATGGGCTGTCGTGGGTATTTAACAGCGTACTAAGTCATAACAGCTCAGAAACTTCTTTGGCCTTGGAATGTTAATTTCTTTTATGTAATATTTAATTCTTCTATTATGATAAAAAATCAAGATTAATACATGCGTAGGGGGACCACTGTTTTCCTTGATCTTTATTAGTGACCATGTTTTAGGGTACAGGTTGAAATTCTAAAATCTGCAGGTAGCACAAAATTGGGAAGGATAGTGCAGGCTAGGGAATGGTTAGACAGATACAGATGAATTTAATTCAGAGAAGTACAAACTGATACCTTTGTTACCTCTAGTCTGAACTGTTCCAATGTACTTCTCTGGCTGGTACCTCATGTTTTATGCTCTGTAAAACATGCTATCACTGAGAACCATACTGCTTGTGTCCTAATTCACATCAAAACCTGTTCATCCATCACTCCTACCTTCAATGACCTTCACTGACTTCTGATTTAGTGACAAACCTATTTCAAAGATTCTATCCTCATTTTTGAATCACCCCCATGGTCTTGCCGATCATATTTCTGAAATCTCCTCTGGTGCTACAGGCTTCCAAGATATCTGCATTCCTCGAAATGTGGCCTCTTGAGGATCCCTGATTTCAATTACTTTACCACTGGAAACAGCTCCTAAAGCTTTAAGCCCTGAAATTTCCTCCCAAAAACCTTTTCTCCTCTCTTTCTCCCTTATGATGCCCTTTAAAATCTAACAGTTTGATCAAAGTTTTGGTTACCTGTCCTACTCTCTCATTTAGCTTAGGGGCAATTTTTTTCCTGGGAGGCACCTTGGGATGTTTTACTATGTTAAAGGCCCTAGATAAATTAGAAGTTGTCATTATGACAAATGCAGACAACTGCATTATTAGCCAACTTGTGATACAGTGCATGTAATAAAGAACTTGCATTTATATATTATCTAAGTATATTCAAACTGCTTCACAGGTAAACTAATAGGTTTAAATGTCTAATTGTGTAGACGGCTCTTCAGGCCAGTTTGTGCGAAGTTGGTTCCGACAAATAGCAAATGAGCTGAAGTGATCAGTTAATCAGATTAATGCGCAGGCCTTGATCTTTGCAAAATAAATAATCTGTGTCTACACTACATCTGTTGTGTCACAACAAATTGGGTGACAACTATCCACTATGCATTTTTCAGGGCAATGCCTTGATCAATCAAAATCAACTGCTTAGTTTAAAATGTAAACAAAGCTGTCAGTTAGCTGCCAATTATCATTGGCTAGTGCATTCTCAATGGCAACATCTCTATCAATCAGAGTCTACCTGTCAAACAATCAGCAATCTCTTCTCAAACAGTATGACTGTTTCTTCTCCTTAAATTGTTATTCTTATGAGTTTCCTGATGAGTGCAAAGCAAAAGGCTTCAATAAAATATGTTAGTTTGACAATAAGATGATTAAATAAATTTGATTGGGGAATAAACATTAGCCAGGATAATAGGTCTTTTTATGTTGTCATTTACACCTATCTAAGCAAGCAGATGTCACTTTGATTTACCACTTTACTGTAAGGATGTCACATTGGAACATTGAGGAAATAGTGTACTGTCCAATGTGTGAGTGTTTAAGCATAGGAAGTTCTATTTGATTTGTTTACTAGGTTGATCCCATGTGACAAGCAGCAGAAAACAAGTGTTATTCTACTGGCTGTGCCTTATGCTGAGAGATTTTGTTTAGTATAGGTGCTTTTGATTGTGGATGCACATTCACTGTTTGCTCTGTCTTCAGCTGATGTTTTACTACGGGTCTGAAATTTTGCATATCTAAATTCAGGCAAAGGCTGCTCTAAAGGTGACAATTCGTAGAGTTTTTCAGCTGGGGAAGCAGCATAAATGACCCCTTGGTCTAACAGCTGGAAGAGAAGTTGATTGGAAAGTGGTTGGGGGAAATTGTTCCACTTGTTCTTGACGAGTTCACCAAGTCAATTTTGTGTTTCAATCTCTAGATTAGACTTTTGACTCCGATTCAAAACTGCTACAAACTTACAATGCTGATGTGATGTGAACATGAGTACATACAGCCATTCAACAAGTCCGAAATAAGGTGGGTGAACTAGCAGCATGGGTTGGTACCTGGGACTTCGATGTTTTGGCCGTTTCGGAGACATGGATAGAGCAGGGACAGGAATGGTTGTTGCAGGTTCCGGGATTTAGATGTTTCAGTAAGAACAGAGAAGATGGTAAAAGAGGGGGAGGTGTGGTGATCAAGGACAGTATTACAGTTGCAGAAAGGATGTTTGGGGTCACCCTGTTGGGAGTTTTCTATAGGCCTCCGAATAGTTCCAGATATGTAGAGGAAAGGATAGCAAAGATGATTCTTGATAGGAGTGAGAGAGAGAGGGTAGTTGTCATGGGGGACTTCACCTTTCCAAATATTGACTGGGAGCACTATAGTTCGAGTACTGTGGATGTGTCAGTTTTTGTCCAGTGTCTGCAGGAGGGCTTCCTGACACAGTATGTAGACAGGCCAACAAGGGGCGAAGCGACATTAGATTTGGTACTGGGTAATGAGCCCAGCCAGGTGTTAGATTTGGAAGTAGCTGAGCACTTTGGTGATAGCGATCACAATTCTGTTATGTTTACTTTAGTGATGGAAAGGGATAGGTGTATACTACTGGCAAGAGTTATAGCTGGGGGAAAGGCAATTACGATGAGATAAGGCAAGATTTAGGGAGCACAGGATGGGGAAGGAAACTGCAGGGGATGGGCACATTAGAAATGTGGAGCTTATTCAAGGAAAAGCTTCTGTGCGTCCGAGATAAGTATGTACCTGTCAGGCACGGAGGAAGCTGTAGAGCGCAGGAGCCGTGGTTTACAAAGGAAGTGGAATCTCTGGTCAAGAGGAAGAAGAAAGCTTATGTTAGGATGAGATGTGAAGGCTCAATTAGGGCGCTTGAGCGTTACGAGGTAGCCAGGAAAGACCTAAAGAGAGAGCTCAGAAGAGCCAGGAGGAGACATGAGAAGTTGTTGGCGGAGAGGATCAGGGTAAACCCTAAGGCTTTCTATAGGTGTTTAAGAAATAAAAGAATTACGAGAGTAAGATTAGGACCAATCAAGGATAGTAGTGGGAAGTTGTGTGTAGAGTCAGAGGAGATAGGGGAAGCACTAAATGAATTTTTTTTTTAAACAGTGTTCACTCTAGAAAACGACAATGTTGTCGAGGAGAATACTGAGATACAGGCTACCAGACCAGGTGGGATTGAGGTTCACAAGGAAGAGGTATTAGAAATCCTACAGAGTGTGAAAATAGATAAGTCCCCTGGGCCGGATGGTATTTATCCTAGGATCCTCTGGGAAGCCAGGGAGGAGATTGCCGAGCCTTTGGCATTGATCTTTAACTCGTCATTGTCTACAGGAATAGTGCCAGAAGACTGGAGGATAGCAAATGTGGTTCCCCTGTTCAAGAAGGGGACTAGAGACAACCCTGGTAATTATAGACCAGTGAGCCTTACTTCAGTTGTTGGTAAAGTGTTGGAAAAGGTTATGAGAGATAGGATATATAATCATCTAGAAAAGAATAATTTGATTAGGGATGGTCAGATTGGTTTTGTGAAGGGTCAGTTGTGCCTCAAAAACCTTATTGAGTTCTTTGAGAAGGTGACCAAACAGGTAGATGAGAGTAAACCGGTTGATGTGGTGTATATGGATTTCAGCAAGGCTTTTGATAAGGTTCCCCACAGTAGACAAAATGCGGAGGAATGGGATTGTGGGAGATATAGCAGTTTGGATCAGAAATTGGCTTGCTGAAAGAAGACAGAGGGTGGTGGTTGATGGGAAATGTTCATCCTGGAGTCCAGTTACTAGTGGTGTACTGCAAGGGTCGGTGTTCGGTCCACTGCTGTTCGTCATTTTTATAAATGACCTGGATGAGTGCGTAGAAGGATGAGTTAGTAAATTTGCAGATGACACTAAGGTCATTGGAGTTGTGGATAGTGACGAAGGATGTTGTAGGTTACAGAGAGACATAGATAAGCTGCAGAGCTGGGCTGAGAGGTGGCAAATGGAGTTTAATGTGGACAAGTGTGAGGTGATGCACTTTGGTAGGAGTAACCGGAATGCAAAGTACTGGGCTAATAGTAAGATTTTTGATAGTGTAGATGAGCAGAGAGATCTTGGTGTCCATGTACACATATCCTGCCACCCAGGTTGACAGGGCTATTAAGAAGGCATACAGTGTTTTAGCTTTTATTAATTGAGGGATTGAGTTCCAGAACCAAGAGGTTATGCTGCAGCTGTACAAAACTCTGGTGCGGCCGCACTTGGAGTATTGCGTATAGTTCTGGTCACCGCATTATAAGAAGGATGTGGAAGCTTTGGAAAGGGTGTAGAGGAGATTTACTAGGATGTTGCCTGGTATGGAGGCAAGGTCTTATGAGGAAAGGCTGAGGGACGTGAGGCTGTTTTTGTTAGAGAGAAGGTTGAGAGGCAACTTAATTGAGACATAAGATAATCAGAGGGTTAGATAGGGTGGATAGGGAGAGCCTTTTTCCTAGGATGGTGACGGTAAGCACGAGGGGGCTTAGCTTTAAATTGAGGGGTGAAAGATATAGCTCAGATGTCAGAGGTAGTTTCTTTACTCAGAGTAGTAAGGGTATGGAACGCTTTGCCTGCAACGATAGTAGATTCGCCAACTTTAAGTACATTTAAGTCGTCATTGGACAAGCATATGGACATACATGGAATAGTGTAGGTTAGATGGGCTTGAGATTGCTATGGCATGTCGGCACAACATCGAGGGCCGAAGGGCCTGTACTGTGCTGTAATGTTCTATGTTCTAAGTACAACAATTATACATTGCTCCTTTCAGACCATAAGGCATAAGAATAGTAGTAGGCCATTCAGCCCATTGATTCTGCTACACTATTCAATGAGATTATGGCTAATCTGATAATCCTCAGCACCAATTTTCTGCCTTTTTCCTATAACCCTTGATTCTGATATAGTTTAAAAATCTCTTTCTTAGCCTTGAATATACCTCATGACCCAGCCTCTATAGCTGACTGTGATTATGAATTCCACAGAGTCATTACCTTCTGATAGATTAAATTCCTCCTCTTCTCTGTCTTAAATAAGCATCCCCTTATTCTTAGCTTATGTTCTCTAATCTTAGACTCTCTCACAAGAGAAAACAACCTTGCCGCAGCTACCTTGTTCAAGTACTCTAAGCATGTTTCAATTAAGTCACCTCCCAATGTTCTAAATCCCAACAAGCACAGGCCCAATCTACTCAACTATTCAGTCCCTCCCTATATCTGGTATCAGTCTAGTGAACCTTCTCCGGACTGCCTCTATTGCCAGTTCCCTTAGAAAAGTTGCTCAAAACTGTTCACTCTATTTCATCTGGAGTCTGACTAGTGCCTTGTATGGTTTTAGCAAAACCTCTATTTTCTTCACTCCATTCTGTTTGAAATAAAGCCATTTACATTGATGAGAATTTTAAAATAGAACCAGAATGTGCTTGGACACTAATTGTTTTCTTTATTCACTGTGGGTTTTGTTGGCAGGGCCAACATTTATTGCTTTTATCCTTTGAGAAGGTGATGGCGAGCTGCTTTCTTGAATTGCCACGGACCATTTTGTTTAGGTAGACCTACAATGGCATTGAGCAGTAAATTCCTGGACTTTAACCAGTGACACTGAAGGAAAAACGATACATAGGATGGTGTGCAACATGGAGGGGAACTTATAAATGTGGTTTTCCCATGTAACTGCTGTACTTATCTTTCTAGATATAAGTGGTCATGGGTTTAGAAATGCTGTCTAAAAGAGCCTTGGTGAATTTATGCAATGCATTTTGTAGATAGTACACTCTGCTGCTACTGAATGTCAGTGATGGTGGAGGGAATGTATATTTGTGGATGTTGTTCCAATCAAGCAGGCTGCTTTGTTCTGGATGGTATCAAGGTTCTTCAGTGTTATAGGAGATGCACGCATCCAGGCAAATGAGCAGTATTCCACCACACTCTTGACTAATGCCTTCTGGATGGTGGAGTCAGGAGGTGAGTTACTTGCTGCAGTATACCCAGCCTCTGACCTGCTCTTGACGTCACTGTATTTGTACAGCTACTCCAGTTCAGTTTCTGGTCAATGGTCACCCTCAGTAGGGGAATAAAATTGCATGCAATACTCCAGGTGCAGTCCCATAAATGCCTTGTACAGTTATAGCAATACTTACTACTTTCATACTCTACTCCTTTAACAATAAGTGTCAAATTTCCATTAGCCTTCCTTATTACCTGCCAAATTTTGGCCCATTCAACAAACCTATCCATATCCATTTTTAAATTTCTTACTTATTTATTTATTGCAATTACTTTGCCATCTATTTTAGTAACATTTGCACTTTTCTGGCTGCAGTACCTTCAATCCCTATATCTAAGTCACTAATATAGATTGTAAAATAGCTGGGATCCAGAGGACAGAATCCTGTGGCTCCCCGCTAGTTAGAATTTGCCAACTAGAAAAAGATCTGTTTATCCCACTCTCTGCAAACTAATAAATTATACCATGTGATCTTGCCTTGTGTATTAACCTTTGGGTGGGACCTTATCAAATACCTTCTGAAGGTCAAGATAAACTCCTGGATCCCCAATTAGTCACTTTGCTGGTTATATCTTCAAAGAGCTCTAACAAATTAATAAATATGATTTACTCTTCATAAAACCATACTGACTTTGATAACATTACTTTCTAAAATTCCTGTTAATTATTTCTTTAAAAATGGATTCTAACAGTTTCCCTTTGATTGATGTTAAGTTCACTGGTTTGTAGTTTCCTACTTTCTGCCTCCCCATGTTTTTGCATATGGCCAATATATTAACATTTTTCCAAGTCGCTGGAACCTCTCCTACATCCAGGAAATTTTGGAATATTATAACCAACAGAACCATTCTTCCTGTTCCCACTTCCTTCAAGACCCTAAATTTAAATACTTCAATTATTTGAAAATATATTCCTCAAAATGAAGTGCATTAAATTTAATGTGCATGTAACTTTAGAACCAAAAGAAATGATAAAGGAAAAATTACTTGGCTCATAGAATCTTAACTTTCTGATCTCAAACCTTCCAATCACCATTCAATTGTGTTTTAAATAACACTGATAACAGCAAAGAAAGTCCTGCGACCAATGTTTCAAACAACTTTTTCTAACAGTAAGCAAGCATGGCGTCTAACCTACCAGTCTAGACCATACCACCATATGGTTATGCAAGGAAGACATAGTGAATCTGAGGATAAGGGCTCTGGTAGGTCTCCCATGCATTTCTACCCAGTTTTAAAAGCTTTCAAGGCAGCAGTAATACATATCGAGCTACTGCCAAAATAAGAGAGTGATAGGAAAGCATCACAGAATTCACCATGAATCAGCAGCAAACAATCAATTGTGGAGAGAAACTTAGATAATGGAGAATTAGTGAAGATAGTCAAATTAGTTGTACAGTTTAATGGCAATCATGAAACAAGCATGGTCAACTACTCATTTTTAATGTCTTTTCTCACCTTAACAAATCTTCTGGTACAGCTCGCTCACAGTCTCTGAAAACTTTGACTGTTTCAGTTCGACTGGCGTTCCTGAAAGCAAAAACATTCAAATTATTAGTAGGCACCTTAATAACTCTGATTGATCAAATTTGAAGACATGCTTATCAAACCCAAGCACATTTCTGTATTTTGAAGCCTTTATTTGAACAGTTAGAGTCAACCTGAAGAGTTTTAATTTCATACTTTTAAGAAGGAAAAACAAAATGAGTTGCTGGTTCCATGTACTAGCCTTGTAGTGGATCTGGACTCAATCACGTCATAACCAAAGCACAGGATTGTTATTTAACTATTTCACGCAAAAGTTATAAAACTGTAAGAAATAGGTACAGGAGCTGGTTGTTCAGCTCCTTGGGCCTGCTCCACCATTCAATAGGGTCATGGTTGATCCTAGTGAATCTTCTCTGAATCGCCTCCAATACAGTAATAAAATAAATAACGATTTAACAAAAAGGGCCAAAAAACTGTTCACAGTTCCCTAGTTGGCTCCTTCACAAGCTGCTCCTAAAAGCCATCTTGTAGACAAATTCCCTTTCTTGCGATCCACTGTCAACCTGATTTTCGCAGTCCACCTGGATATTGAAATCCCCCATAATCACTGTAACCTTGCCTTCCTTACACAGCTTTTTTTATCCCCTGGTGTAACCTGTGCCCCATACCCTGACTACTGTTTGGAGGACTGTACATGACTCCCAACATGGGTTTTTTTAAAATTTTTTGATTCCTCAACTCTCCTAATAGGACTTCTACATCATCTAACACATCGTTTCTTGCTATTGATTTAATTATTCAATAAAATGCTGTTGATTTTTATTAAGTTCTAATTTCACCATCTGCCGTGGAGGAATTTGAACCCATGGCGCCAGAACAATACATTATCTACATTTCTAGTCCAATGACATTATCACAATGCCACTGCCTCACCCAATTAGATATTAATTAATAAAGCCCTGGAGATAAATTGATGGTTACAGTTACAAGTTAGTGGATTCATCCAGTTTATTTTCAATTCTTGGCTTACTTATTTGATGTATGGTTTCAATTATTAGCTCCTGAAATGTTCCTTCACATTTATTTGAGAATAAATACTCAAACTGTTGTTTCATGTTTTGAGTCAGCTTTCAAGGTTGAAAGCAACTGATGCACCCAAATGATGAAAAGACAAAATTTTGTGCAAGGCGCATTTTACTCACATGTACATTTGTCGATACTGGATTAAAATTTCATTCTTTGATCCTGATATCCTTTGTAGCCATTCATCAAACAGTTTTCTGGGTGACTGTCTGCAAGTCACAGTTTAGAAATAAAAATAAATGAGTCACTAGAGAACGCACTTATTGAAATTTTACTGATTCTGTATACAAACATCTAGTCAAACAATAGTTCCTAATTGCTGTTTTCTGAAGAAGTGTGTTTGGGCTCAAAACATAAACTGTTTCTCTCTCCATGGATGCTGACAGATCTGCTCTGTTTCTTCATCATTTTCCATTTATTCTATTTCTATTTATAGTTCAGATTCAAGAATCCACAGCATTTTGCTTTTACTTGCATGGTTAGAATAACATCCATTTTTTTTCTTCTATTCCACCAAATTAAAGCATGATGTTATGCTCTTTTTCTATGACTTTGCTAACATGTAGTGCAGGGTTTAGTGATTGCTGTTGTTACACAGTTGTTTAGAGTAATCGTGAATTGGAAGGCAGGAAGCTAGAATCTGGTTGTAAAAATATGATAAGGGGGAAGACTGCATGGCTCCTTTATGAGATAAAGTGCTTTTATAAGCTTAAGAGATTTATACAGGGGAAAAGAGAATGTATCTGTATGTTACTGAAGGGTATAGCCAGCTCTGAAATTGAAACATGTATCAATTGGCTGTGCGATTGGAAACCTTAGGCTTGTTTTGATGTTTTGGCAACTAGCTGGAATCAACCAATTAATTTAAACCAAACACTTTGCGACTGAAGGCCAATTGAGTTTAAATGTGATGGTTTTGACAACCGCAGACTAATGGTATCGTAAGAAAATTGATATGTCATCCAAGAAGAGGGTTTTTGAAAATCTGTGTGAGAGTGAACCACCATCTGAGTGATAAGCATCTAGACCTCAGAAGAAATCACTATGATCTCTAAGAAAGCACCGTCTATCTATAAAAGATACCACAGCACTTCTAGTAAGATTCTCACGGATGATTTCACAGAAAAAACATCCTGGACAGCTGAATCAATGGAAGAAAGGCAAATATAAGTTGAGAACAGCAGAAGAAAGGCGTGTAGACTTTGAGAAACTAAGTTTTAATTTACTTTCTTCTTACCTGGGTTTATATAAGTGAGACTTGTGTTTATTGCAATAGCATACCAACAGAATTTGGTTCAGTTAGGGAGTAATTAATAATTTAAGGGGAATCGTTCGGTTTGTTAGTAATTCTGTTTATTTGTTCACTGTTAGGGTTATGTAAATAAATTGTTACTTGTTACTTATAAAGTGAATGTCAGGGATTTTCTTTCATTTAACCTCCCCTTCTCTGTAACAATTTAATATCTAGGTAAGGTGAGACGAGGTTCTCTGGCTATTTCGGGTTTAATTATTAGAAGGGGACCTCTGCTCCCACTGTCACAGACTGGGGGCTTGTGTTTCAATTTTAATCATCAAAGGGGTTGGCCTCCCCTTCATAACAATGTTTCTGTACTCCAAAATCGTGTTATTCCTTTACCCCACCTAGATTATCACCATACAGGTCCTGCCAGAGGATGCACTATTGAGAAAACCTGGGAATACTTGAACAACAATGAAATATGAAAATTTCTACTTTCATACTGTTAAATTTGCCTAAAACCCTTGAAAAGTAGCATTCATTGAATGGAACAAAACTGTGTTTTTGTCAGGACACTATGTTCATAATTTCCACTAAAACACCCTTACTGACTCTGAAATGCTAAATTTATATTTGCGAAATATCATTAATTGTTTTAAAAACGATAAATGTTTCCAAGGTTGTCTCTGGTATTTTAACTTACATCTTAACCTAATTGTAATAATTTATCTGAAAAAGTAAACTGGCAACGTAAAATAATCAGTTTTTAACTTCATAGCTGGTTGCACAAAGACTTCAATATTATCAACTGTTGAACTACTGCTGACATCATTATTGATTGATCCTTTCAACTTGCTACCAGATTCAAATTGCTGTCGAGGAACTGAAAATCCATGCCAGAGATCACTAGATCGTCGTGGCCACCTTTCTTCGAAGAAGTCAGCAGTGCTGCCATTACTTTGCTATTGAGTACAAATCCAGTTTATTCTCATCTCACATTTTCAGCAACTTTCCACACAAAAACGATTTACAAAGGTAATTGGGAAGAACAAGTTAATTTCTTCGCTATTGAAAATTATGCCACAACACTTTTGGCTTAAAAATTCTACAATGTAAGTGTAAATAAAAATTGTGCAGTAAAATTCACTGCTTGGATGATTTAAAGCATTTATTCACAATTCACTACATTAAATCCCACTGGACCCACCTACAGAATGATTTAGATCTTGACTGTCTTTATGCTTTAATTTGATGTTACATCTTTTTAATCATTTCAAACATTACCTTTTGTGTTCTTCCTCAGTCATATTGCTCAAAAGTAAATCCTTGACTACATATGTGTTGTCCAGCCATTCTATCAAACCAAGTCTTAAAGAGGAAAAAAAAAATTACCATTTAGGAAAAGCAAACAAAATGTATATTGTTTTGCAATACTTCCTGCTATATAACATCAACATTATCACTACAATGAGGAAAGCATTCACTGTTTATCATCAGTAATGAAATCATAAATGTGGTCTTTAAACTTATATTTATGATTGATCATAATATTAAATAAAGGAAACTTCTCCCTACAAGAAAAAAATGATTATGCAAGCAATGGGATATTTAGCTCCTATGCAAAATGCTGCATGTTTAAGTCCTAATGCTGCTGGTTGCAACTGAAATCTGCTGAATGAGTAGTTTTACTGCTATTCTATGGATCACTACGTCAAACCGGGACATGGCAAATATGATCTACCTCTCATTGAACACGAACTTCAGTATGTTAAAGACTGCTCTAGTTGCCTTAACTAAAGAGAATTGGTGATGAAAGACTTTTGTAAAGGGATGTAAACAAATAAAATGCCAAGCAACCTCTTTGGAAATTTTGCTGCTAAGCTCTTATTGAAATGAAAATATTATTTGAATGTAAAAATTATTTGAAGATTTCACTAATGAATCTATATAGTAGTGTGTTTACAATTCAGTCAATATTTAAACGTACACTGCGAGCAAGCTGGTCAAGGGTATTTTCTCGAATTAAGTATTTTTTATTTTGTCTGTTTCTTAAAAAGTATAGCTTTTGGAGGAGAGAGGAATATTTGACTAAAAAAAAAAATCGAACATTGCTATATTTAAGGATTACATGAAAATAAGATTTAAACCACTGCTTCAGAAGGAGTCCAACCTTACTCATAAAGTCTATAAGTTTAAGTCAGAGATGAAAACTGGCTTATCTATGATGATTTCAGAGTCAGCAGGTACATACAAGTTTTAAAGCTGTACTGCAGAAAATCACCATCTTGACTGATCTGATGTCCCTAAGAATAAGTACAGGGTCAATTTACTAGACATTTAATTTCAATTACTGAGAACTAACGTGTGGCATCGCCAGAATGATTGTCAATAATGCTGTTTTCCATTTAATTGCTGTACCTAGATGTCATAGGTATGACTTGATACGTCTTCAACTGCAAATTTCTTTGACTGCAAGCGGCATCCCGAGAGAGTATAATGTTCATGACATCAAATAGTTGCTCAATTCGCTGATCTTGTCGTAAATCTTCACCACCCTTCACAAGGAATGGATATTCTTTCTCATCATTCCCATGTATTATCAGGCGCTTTGGTTTCCTTATAGAGCTCATAACTTTTATCTGTAAAACAATGCAGTCAGTAATTAAAAATGCATTCATATTACTATCACTGTTGTGAAACAGATTTGCAAGAATAGAACGTGGTACTGACTCTGGAACACTATCAAACCTACCAATGACACCAAACATTTTACATAATAAGTGTTACCTCAGAATAATCTTTAATTGTTCGTATAAATTTCAAATGAAACTTTCTCAAAGAGATCGTGTAACTCTCTAAATTGTTGATCCTACTACTGGAATTCTGATAGTATTGTGTTTAATATTCCCAATTAAAAACAATCCTCAGCACTTTTGACTCAGTACTATTGAATGACTGAACAGGAAATCCCATAAAAAAGCTCACTGGCATATTAGTTTGCCTCTGGACTATCTCCTGCCACCACAACAATGTGGGAAATGGGAGAACTGATGCTACTATGTGCAGCTAGAATAGGAATTCACTGCTCGAGATGCATGCACACTGCTGCCAATATCATCAATATACTTGCACACCACACACACTACCCTTGCTGCCTGTCTCACTGTGCTATACTAGAGCATGGCTAACTGCCTTGCTCCAGTACTCACCTCACTGCCCCACTGTCCTGCTCCAGCACCTGGTTCATTGCCTGGCTTACTGCCCCACCACCGTGCTCCAGTGCTCAACTCACGCTTCACTCCAGTGCTCAAGTCACTGACCCACTGCCTAGTTCATTGATCTGAGTACTGGAGTAAGACAGTGGGACACTGTCTCACTGTCCCACAGCCTCAATCCAGTGCTCCGCTCACTGCCCCAGTGCCCCACTCCAGTGCTCAGCTCACTGAGCCTCTCACCTGCTCCAGTGCTCAGCCCTCAGCCCCGCTCCAGTGTCTGGTTCACTGATCCATCATCTCACTTTACCATCATGCTCCAGCAGTCAACTCACTGTCCTGCTGTTTACTCGTCCACCCTCTACATGTCTGCACATTCACGTGCTAAATTTAACTTACATAAAATGTAACTTCTACAATTTAAGATAACAAAGTATGGAGCTGGATGAACACAGCAGGCCAACCAGCATCTCAGGAGCACAAAAGCTTTTGTGCTCCTGAGATGCTGCTTGGCCTGCTGTGTTCATCCAGCTCCACACTTTGTTATCTTGGCTTCTACAGCATCTGCAGTTCCCATTATCACTTCTACAATATACCCTTGTTTCAACCCTTATTCTGGATCCTAGGACAATTGTTGTAACTTGTGAACTTGATAACAGGCCTAGACCCCACTCAAATACTGTATTGATTGCTGCCATTCGGTCTGTTTGTAGTCAAATTGCACTGCACATCGTAATTCTGTATGTGTACGCATGCTGTTCCACCTAGTGGTGCTTGGCTGCAAATGCAGTCGTCACTGATGCACTCAGTTTTAATCATAGAGACATACAGCACAGAAACAGACGCTACGGTCCAACTCATTCCCGCTGACCAGCCATGCCAATCTGACCTAGTCCCATCTGCCTGCATTTGACCCATGTCCCTCTAAACACTGCCTATTCATATACCCATCCAGATGCCTTCCAAATGTTGTAATTATACCCACGTTCACCACTACCTCTGGCAATTCATTCCATACACAGACCACTCTGCATGAAAAAGGTACCCCTTGGACCTTTTTTAAAATCTCTCCCCTCTCAACTTAAAATTATGTCCTCTAGTTTGTCCTCTAGATGCCCCCACTCTAGGACAAATATCTTGTCTATTCACCCTATACATGCACCTCATGATTTAGTAAACCTCTATAAGGTCCACCCCTCAGTCTCTAACGCCCAGAGACACAATTTCCCATGCACGAAGCCATGTTGGCAATCCCTAATCAGTCCTTGCCTTTCCAAATACATGTAAATCCTGTCCTTCAGAATCCCCTCAAACAACTTCTACACCGTTGATGGAAGGCTCACGGGTTTATGGTTCTCCGGATTTTGGCACCACGTTAGCCAACCTCTAATCTACCGGCACCTCACCTGTGACTGTCGATGAGACAAATATCTCAGCAAGGGGCCCAGCAATGACTTCTCTAGCTTCCCAGAAAGTTCTTGGAGCACCTGATCAGGTCCCGGGGATTTATGTACCTTCATACATTTTAAGACCTCCAGCACCTCCTCGTCTGTAATATGAACCTCTTTCAAGACATCACTATTTATTTCCCCAAGTTTCTCAGCTTCCTTGACCTTCTCCACAGTAAAATATTCATTTATTGACTCATCCATCTCCTGCAGTTCCACACATGGATGGCCATATTGATCTTTAAGGGGGTCTGTTTTCTCCCTGGTTACTCTTTTGCCCTTATTCACTCTCTTTGGATTCACCTTAACTCTATTTGCCACTGCTGTCTCATGTCCCCATTTTTCCTTCCTGATTTCCCTCTTTATACTCCGACTGCCTTTATACTGTTCTAGGGATTCACTTGATAACAACTGCCTATACCTGATATATGCCTCCTTTTTTTTGACTAGCCCCTTAATTTCCCTAATCATTCAACACTCCCTACACCTACTAGCCTTGCCCTTCACACTAACAGGAAAATACTGTCTTTGGGCTCTCGTTATCTTGTTTTTAAAGGTCTCCCACTTGCCAACCTTTACCAGTGAACAGCATCCCCCCCATCAACTTTTGAAAGCTCTTGTCTAATACCATCAAAATTAGACTGACTGACTTATTTGAACTTTAACTTTTTGACCAGTTCTATTTTTTTCCATAACTCTTTTAAAAAAAACTAATAGAATTATGATCACTTACCCTAAAATGTTCCCTAACTGACACCTCAGTCACTTACCCTGCCTTATTTCACAATAGAAGGTCAAGTATTGCTCCTTCTCTAGTAGGTACATCCATTTACTGAATAAGAAGGTTTCTTGTACACACTTAGCAAATTTCTCCCCATCCAAGTCCTAAACACTATGACAGTGCCAGTCTATATTTGAAAAATTAAAATCCCCTACCATTGTCATCCTAAATTTTGTTTTTACAGATATCTGAAATCTCCTTACAGTTTGCTTCTCAGTTTCTCACTGACTTATTGCGGGCCCTATAATACAACCCTAACAAGGTGATCATCCATTTCTTGTTTTCAAATTACACCTAAGTAACTTTACTAGATGCTCTTCCAGGAATATCCTCCATAAACACAGCTGTAATGTTCTCCCTAACAAAACACCACCCCTGAGTAACACGCAAACTTGTCACAAGGATACTGGTACAAAGACCGTAAGATTCTCCAGCATTGGTAGTTCCGAGAGGTGTGAAGCTGGATGAACACAGCAGGCCAAGCAGCAGAGGAGCAGGAAAGCTTGAAGTTTCGGGTCGGGACCCTTCTTCAGAAACCAAACCAAAACGTCAAGTTTTCCTGCTCCTCTGATGCTGCTTGGCCTGCTGTGTTCATCCAGCTTCACACCGTGTTATCTTACAAGGATATTGGACCCCTTCCAATTCAGGTGGAATCTGTCCCTCTTAGACAGGTCCTTTCCGCCCCTGGAGAGATCCCAATGGTGCAAAACATGTCAACCCTTGACCCTGCACCAGTTCCTCAGCCAAACATTCATCTGCTCTATCCTCCTATTTCTACTCCCATTAGTATGTGGCACAGGCAATAGTCCCTTATTACTACCCTCGAGGACCTATTTTTTAATCTCTTGCCTAGTTTCCTTTGTTCTCTCTTCAAAACCTCATCCCTCTCTCTACCCATGTAATTGGCACCAACGTGCACAACAACCTCATTTCTTTTATACCAGGCACATATTTACATAAAACAGTTGGATAAAATAACAACACTGAAAAATAAACTGTACTTTGCGACACACTTTGCAACAATTTACAAAGCAAGGTGCAGCTTCCTTTCAGGAGTGTGGTGATACTTCTGTGTGTAAAGTGTAAAAAAAATGCAACTTTTCAAAAATGTTATGAATAAGCAAGGATGTGAATACATCTTTTTCACAAGGCATTTACATATGGTTATTAATTTTTTTAAGAGCAACATGTCATAAAATAACACTTTGAAATGAGAAAGCAGATTTTGCACTGCCAGAGCATTGATTTGCACTTGTCTTCTCTTTATTTGGCCTGATTAATGAAGATTTTAGCTACTTATAAGAAAAACTAGTCATCACTTAGAGTAATGATTCAACACTTCAGTGTCTGTTAATGCTATCTGACTGTTCAGTGTTTCCAAAGTTATTCTGGTTTGAGTTCTATTTGCAACAGTTTAGTGCTGGTAACAGTTTCCACTATTTTAATAGTTTCTGAGGTAGGATCACTTTTCTTTCCTCAGCAATACCACTGCATATGTTACAAATTCCTCACTGAAGAAATAGCTAATTTGATCAAAATTTGCATGCAATTAATTGTAAAGTTAAAATACATATAATTCATACCCGTTCATCAAATCCAGTGATTTGTGCATGGTATTCTGGCATTGGCTTCGATTTACCATCATACTGTCCTGAACAGAAAAAAAAATTATGCACAGCTGAATTACTTCAGTGTTTTGAATAAAATAGGTATTTAAGCTATGATTTATATATTTTCCAATTTCATTTCCCTCTTTTTATGTCTTCCATTCTAGCATCAAAGCCAACAGGATTGGCAGTTATTCCTGTAATGCTAGGTCTTAGCCATGACGGTCTTCCAGCAATGCTTACAGAGAAAGCAACTTACCAGCAACTTCTGCAAAATATTTCACACCTGTACCATATGCAACCCAACACCCTTGCACCAACCCCTAACAAGTTGTGAAAAAGAATGTGAACAAACTGGCTGATGAAATCCAACGTGTGCAAATGCAAGGTCTTGCACATTGGAAAAAAGAATACAGGCATGGACTATTTTCTGAACGGTGAGAAAATTCATAAAGCAACAGGTCCTTGAGTGCTGACACTAGCAAAAACAGTTCAAAATTAGTGAACTACCTTTGTTTTAATTTTTTTTCCATTACTTAATTTCTCGACTTCAGTTTACCTTTCAGAATGCATGCCCTTTTTAACACAAATAATAGAGAATGATGAAAACTGCATGAAACAGGATTTTCAAAGAACCAGAATTATTGAAAATAAGACCATAAGACATAGGAGTGGAAGGCCATTCAGCCCATTGAGTCCACCACTTAATCATAGCTGATGGGCATTTAAACTCCACTTACCCGCACTCTCTCCGTAGCCCTTAATTCCTTGTGAGATCAAGAATTTATTAATCTCTGCCTTGAAGACATTTAACGTCCTGGCCTCCACTGCACTCTGTGGCAAAAAATTCCACAGGCCCACCACTCTCTGGCTGAAGAAATGTCTCCTTATTTCCATTCTAAATTTACCCCATCTAATTCTAAGGCTGTGCCCACGGGTCCTAGTCTCCCTGCCTAATGGAAACAACCTCCCAGCATCCACCCCTTCTAAGCCATGCATTATCTTGTAAGTTTCTATTAGATCTCCCCTCAACCTTCTAAACTCTAATGAATACAATCCCAGGATCCTCGGCCGTTCATCGTATGTTAGGCCTACCATTCCAGGGATCATCGGTGTGAATCTCTGCTGGACATGCTCCAGTGCCAGTATGTCCTTCCTGAAGTGTGGGGCACAAAATTGGACACAGTATTGTAAATGGGGCCTAACTAAAGCTTTATAAAGTCTCAGAAGCACATTGCTGCTTTTATATTCCAATCCTCTTGAGATAAATGACAACATTACATTCGCTTTCTGAATCATGGACTCAACCTGCAAGTTAACCTTTAGGAAATCCTGGACTAGCACTCCCAGATCCCTTTGTACTTCAGCTTTATGAATTTTCTCACTGTTCAGAAAATAGTCCATGCCTGTATTCTTTTTTCCAAAGTGCAAGACCTTGCATTTGCACACGTTGGATTTCATCAGCCATTTCCTGGATCACTCTCCTAAACTGTCTAAATCTTTCTGCTGCCTCCCCAACTCCTCAGTACTACCTGCCTATCCACCTAACTTCGTATCATTGGCAAACTTCGCCAGAATGCTCCCATCCCTGCATCCAGATCATTAATATATAAAGTGAACAGTTGCGGCCCAGTTGCCATTCCGAAAAAGAGCCTTTTATCCTCGAACACCATGGGCCCTCACCTTACTCAGCAGGCTCCCGTGAGGCACCTAGTTAAAGGCCTTTTGGAAGTCCAGATAGGTAACATCCATTGGGTTTCCCTGGTCTAACCTACCTGTTGCCTCTTCAAAGAATTCTAACATGTTTGTCAGGCACGACCTCCCCTTACTAAATACATATTGGCTTGTTTTAATCCGACCCTGCGCTTGCAAAAATATAGAAATCTCATCCTTAACGATGGATTCTAGAATTTTATTAACTGAGGTTAGGCTAATTGGCCTATAATTTTCCATCTTTTGTCTTGATCCTTTCTTGAACAAAGGGGTTACAACAGCAATATTCCAATCATTTGGGACTTTCCCAGACTCCAGTGACTTTTGAAAGATCACAACCAATGCCTCCGCCATTTCCTCAGCCACCTCCCTCAGAACTCTAGGATGTAGCCCATTAGGGCCAGGAGATTTATCAATTTTTAGACCTTTTAGCTTTTCTAGCACTTTCTCTTTTGTAATGCCTACCATACTCCACTCTGCCCCCGGCTATCCTTAATTGTTGGGATATTACTCATGTCTTCCACTGTGAAGACTAACTCAAAGTACTTATTAAGCTCTTCAGCTATTTCCTTATCTCCCATCACTAGCCTTCCAGCATCAATTTGGAGCCGCCCAATGGCTACTTTTGCCTCTCATTTGCTTCTTATGTATTGAAAGAAACTTTTACTATCATTTCTAATATTACTGGCTAGTCTACCTTCATATCTGATCATCTCCTTCCTTATTTCTCTCTTTGTTATCCTCGGTTTGTTTTTGTAGCCTTCCCAATCTTATTTCCTAGTGCTCTTGGCCACTTTATAGGCTGTCTCTTTTTCTTTGATACATTTCCTGACTTCCCTTGTCAGCCATGACTGTCTAATCCCCCCCCCCACCCCGGATAATCTTTCTTTTCTTTGGGATGAACCTCTGTACTGCGTCCTCAATTACACCCAGAAACTCTGCCATTGTTTCTCTACTGTCTTCCCTGCTAGGCTCTGCTTCCAGTTGATAGATGTTCGAAAATGTTAGAACTAGGGTCATCATTCCTTGAAATATCAAATTACTTGGGTAATGTTGAAGAGAACAATAATTATTTACATTTAAAAATCATAAATTTATCACAGATAACACTGTGGAGCTGGAGGAACACAGCAGGCCAGGCAGCATCAAAGGATCAGGAAAGCTGACGTTTCAGGTCGGGACCCTTCTTCAGAAATGAGGGAGGAGGAAGGGAGCTCTGAAATAAATAGAGATAAGAAGGGTGGGGCTGGCGAAAGTAGATGGGATGGTGATAGGTGAGTACTGTTAGGTAGTCCTCAGTATTAAGCAAATATGTGACAGGAAGTGTATTTTTGACATTCTGTAGTCCACGTTTGAAGTAGTATTACATTTCCTTTCAGTAAATTTAGAAATAGTTAAAACACAGCACGTCATATTAAGAGAATGCAACTTGCCAGGGATTTCTAAATCATTCCTTAGATACTCGGGTTTGAATTCACTCATCCACGGCGAGTACTCTTTCAGGTTCCCAGGTGGTACTTGCTGTTTCTTGCACACAATTTCCTGAATTTTCTTTGTTGCTTCATCAAATGTTTTTATGTTCATGTCCAGTAGTCTTGAGCCTTCTTTTCCATAATATTGATCAAAAGCTTTTTTAAACACCTGAAATTTTAACAGCCTGATTACAGTAAGATGTAGTGCGCACAATTATGAAACTGATAACTGCAATGTGTTCTACTTGTAGAAGTCATTCAGATAAATACAAACAGATACAACAATTCTACAAGTAACTTTAGATATGAAACTAATTATTGCCTCCTTTCAAAATGAAAAAAATTCTCAGTTCAAATCGAGTCATGTAAATCAGAAATATACAAGATCTCCTATCTGCACTGAATGAGTGAAGGATGCTACAATAGATCTGATCCCTTGTGGGATTGGGTCAGAAAAAATACAAGGTTTTATAGAATCATACTGTCCCTATTACTTAATGACAATGCCTTTTAAACACTGGCATATGTCCACACTGGAATAGGACAGGACTGGAGTCGGTTGTGGTGTGCACTTGGGTAAACTGATGGATGACATTTAGTCTAGGCTCATACCACTGGATGCTTGGTGTCAATAAACCATAGTAAAAAGGACTTAACATGGTTAAAAGGAGTGTGGTGTTGAGTAAGAACTGAGAAAGGAGTAAGAAAAATAAAATACGTAATAAAAAATTCCAGAAAGAAAAAAATATTGTTGAAGTGTTAATAAATTAAATTATTCATGACAATCTAATGGCAAAATGAAGTTAGGAATTTCGTTAGAGCTGTTTGGGACTTTCTGAATGTGAACCTTGCCAGATACAATCCAAGTATGCAGAATTTTCAACACAACTACATTAACCCAATTACATTTTTATTTTTACACCATTTGATGGATGGATGGATGGAGCAAAGACCCTGTGGGCAGCAACGTTACTCTGCCCTAAATTTTCCATCTCCTCCTATTTTACAGTATCACACAGATGTTGTGGTGCAGAAGGAGGTCATTCAATACATTGTGCCTGCTCTTGTTCTTCAAACCAGCAATATCATCTACTGCCAATTTCTTACTTATTCCTATACACTTGCATCTTAGTACTCTCCAAATAATAATACCAGGAAGCATCAAAAGTATTTATTGACAGTGAACTGTTAATATTGTTTCAGCATTAGAGCACTAGGTTCAGTAGCAATCGTTGATCAATGAGTCAAAACAAAAATAAATATTTTGAATGCTTTCTGAATTTGAAATGTAGTCTCTTCACACTCAGGTGTGATAAAGAAATATTTAAATTATAAAAATAAGCACCTGAATCCGTCAAAGTATTTTATTCTCAAATATCAGTACATCTTGTAAGAAATACAAATAAATAATAAAATATCAAATAAAAACAAATGAATTGGACTACAGGAACAAATTCTTAAATTCATCTTGCATAATTTACATCATATTAATTTATGGAGTATGATTTTCACACTTGAAGGCTAATGCTCTTTTATTACTGTTAGAAGTTAAGGTAATGATATTTAAGCTGACTTGCAAGGTATCTATCAAGGGCTACAGCTTTTTCTGCACTCAGATGTAGTCCCAGAAGTGCAAGATTAGCTTCCAACATGGATCTTTTGGACATAAAATTAACTTTCACCAACCTGAGCATATCTTCTTCTAAATGCTCCAATACCAGGAGATTGTAAAGATGCTAAGTTTGAGTACACTTCATCATACAGATTTTTCAGAAGGTTTTTATTTCTCACTTTCTTCTCTAGTTTAGTCTTGAAATCATTCGCCCAGTCCTGTTGAGAGAACAAAAGAAATCACTTCGTTGTTAATCTGTACAATGTGAATTAATATTGAGAAATGTCTGAATTCTGAGTATTACCTTAAAGAGCAAGTCTGGATTACTGAGCAGTTGTAAGGAATGAATAAATTTTTCAACCACACTCCCTTTATCCAGTTTAGTTTTTAACCTGAAAAGAAAAAATATGGTGTTGATGACAGTACAGGCCAGATTCGAAACATCAACATGAGGGAGATTTAATGACAGCTCTCATTCACATAGCACTTGTTACTTCAATGAGTATTAAACAAAGATGACGGACAAAATTTAGACCAGTGACACTGTGAGGAATATGAGCAGTAGGAAAGGAGAATGCATACAGGGACAAGTAGGTGAGGAACGAAAACAAGGAGATTATTGAGATGTGTAGAAAAAGCACAGTTTGGTGTTGGGTATGGGGTAGGGATGGGTAAGGGTAAGTGGTGGTGTTAATATAGACAAAAGTTTAGAATATTCAGTGTGGCTGGTAGCATTTGTGGAGATGGAAACAATAATAATGTTTACAGTCACAACCTTGCTTCAGAAAGGAGAAAAGTTAGAAAAGTTGGGGTGGCACAGTGGCCAGCACTGCTGCCTCGCAGCTCCAGGGACCTGGGTTCGATTCTCAGCTTTGGGCGACTGTCTGCGTGGAGTTTGCACATTCTCCCCGTGTCTGCGTGGGATTCCTCCCACAGTCCAAAGATGTGCAGGTTAGGTGGATTGGCCATGCTAAATTGCCCATATGGATGTATAGATTAGGTGGGTTATAGGGGGAATGGGTCTGAGAGGGATGCTGTGAGGTTTGGTGCGGACTTGTTGGGCCAAAGGGCCTGTTTCCATACTGTATTGACACTGTAGGTGTCAATGATTCTATGATCTAGTAGTTTTCATGTAGGTGAAAATGGGTGAAAAAAGACAAAATAAGAATGAATGCTTAGATCTGTCACAGACAAAGTTATGAATGGTTTGTTGGAGCAACTAGGCAAAATGGCTCCCTTTGACAAGTAGGTCAGTTATTCATGGTTATAGTTTTAGAATAACTGTCAAAGAACTAGGAAAGAGGCAAAGAGAAATTATTTCACACGGTTGTCAAGATTTGGAAAGCACCACATGAAAGGGTTCTGGAATCAGATCATTGGACTTTCATTTGGCATGTACTTGAAAAGAACAGATTGCATATTTCAGGGCAAATATTGAGGCATGGATCTAAATTGGTGAGAAACAACTGTTTTAATTTAATAAACAAAATAATCTCAGAAAGCTGAGATGTAAATGTGAATTCAAAATGAATTTAATAAACCACTCTGAGATATATAGTATTTGGGTGAGGTCCAGCTTCAAAAGCCATTTAGATATTTTTTAGTGATTGACTTATTCTCATAAGTAAACATCTTTCTCTCCTCCTTTAGACTTTGTGTTCCATGATTCCTCATCCATCATGATTTCAGTATATCTTCCTCTCATTGGACTAAAACAGTTTCACATCTGTGCCATTATTATAAACTCATATCCACTGTGGCCACTTACTTGATCTCAAGATTTCTGAGACTCCTTAAATCAGGCATGTTGGTCGGCAAAAAAGTGACTATTGGTCACTTACTTAAATATTTACCACCAACCTCATCCTCTCTGCTAACTGCATAACACCATAATATCTTCAGCCTCCCGCAGAAAATAAACCCCTCCGGTAATTTACTCTTCAACTTACAATTTTTACTCTCAGCGTCCATCTATGTTATCACAAAACCACTGCCACTGTTGAGTTGCTTAAATGTACTCTCACCTCATTCTTAAATGCCATGCCAATTATCTGATACAGTCCCCAAGGTGAAAAGGCTTGGATGACCAGATAACAACATTTCTTTTTACCTCTCAACAAACTCTTTGTTCTTGTTGCCATTTGCAGATTGTTCAAAGGTATAATTCTCACTGCTAATCATAAATGGGTACACAATAGCCTGTGGGTAGGAATCTGCAATCTTCTCTATGATGGGATGTATAACACAAGCTTCTTTTTTGTCAAGTGCCGCCATCATTTGATTAATCCAACTGATAAATTGCCAGCATGGAATGGTAGACACCTGAGGAATGTTTTAAGAAGAGTCATAATTAGTCATCTTTACCTACGAACTAAACATATGATTTAAATTAAGAACTTCCTTGAAAATCAGTTTTCTAGCTGCATGTGTCATTTGCCAAATTAAGTAACTGACTTGTCAGCTACCTTATCACACAGCAAAGTAACTTTATGATAAATAACTTGCAATCAAACTACTTTCACTGGTATTTGCCTAATACTTAAAATCAGACACTGAACCTATAAAAATTGGCTCCAAATTGAGTGATTTATTGCTTTAACTCATGGCAACACAATATGCAAATATTATTTTTAAGATAATATTCTTTTTGTTTCAAACTAAACTTAGTTTTGGCATGAAAAAAATCAATAGTTAAAACAATCTTTATTAATTCTCCATCAAGCATTTGCCTAATTATGCAATTAAAATTGTAATATTCTTAAGTCCCCTGACTGAGAATTGGAAAATTTGGCATCCTACTGATGGAGCCCAGGACCGCTCTTTTATCAGTTAGATGTGAGCAGTCAAACTTTACTGAATGAATACTGGACATGTCAAAAACAAAATGACAGATTCCCCAGCATGTCTACACTGGCTAAAATTATCTACCCATTATAATTCCATTTACCACCACCTCTCTATGAACATGGAATGTTGTTTCCACAAAGATGGGGTAGCCGTCATTCCTAACAATGCTGTCATGGACAAGTGCACCTGTGACAGTTGGTTCACAAGGATAAGGTCAGGAAAAACCATTCCCTTGCTTTAGTTCTTTTACCACTTGCCACAAGTCCAGTTGACACATATGTTGTTCAGGGCAAGTGGAATCAAGGGTTTTGGGGATAAGGCAGGAACAGGATACTGAATGTGGATGTTCTGCCATGATCATAATGAATGGGGGTGCTGGCTTGAAGGGCCAAATGGCCTACTCCTGCACCTATTGTCTATTGGCTCAGACAGTAGGAAAGGTACTCAACCACTCTTGGTGGGAGATACTGAAATTCTACACCCAGAGTTAACTCTGTGTGCTTGCTATGCTCAGAGCTTCTTTTCAATACTGTACAACATGGAGGATCACTGAATCATCAGTTGAGTGTATGTGAAAATAAGCCAGGGGTTTTCTTGCACATGTCTGGCTTGATGCCACAAGACTCCATAGATTCTGGGGCCAATACTGAGGACTCCCATTCCCATTAACATTCATGCTTACTGTATGATCACCATTACTGATACTAGCATTTTACTCAGATTTATTTAATTAACTGAATTTAAACTCCCCACATGCTGCAATGAGATTCCATCTTAGGTCTCTGGTATCATAATTGGTTGGAGGGAGTTCTGAAGGACAGGATTTATAAAAGCAAGGATTGATTAGGAATAGACAATTTGGATTTGTGCATGGGAAATCGTGTCTCACTAAATTGATTGAGTTTTTTTTGAAGACGTGACAAAGAAGATTGATGAAAGCACAGTGGTGGATGTTGTCCATTTAAGCTTTAGTAAGGTGCTTGGCTAAGTTCCCCATGGTAGACTGGTCAGCAAGGTTCGATCACATGGAATGCAAGGTGAACTTGCCATTTGAACACAAAATTGCCTTGAAAATAGGAGACACGGGGTGGTTGTAAAGGGTTGCTTTTCAGACTGGAGGCCTGTAACCAACAGTGTGTGACAAGGATTGGTGCTGAGTCCACTGCTTTTGGTCATTTATATAAATGATTTAAATAAATGAATCTCTTGAATACAAGAGATATGGTTAGTAAGGTTGCAGGTGAATAGTGAAGAAGGTTATCTCGGATCTTGTTCAGATAGGCCAATGGGTTGAGAAGTAGCACATGGAGTTTAATTTAGATAAATGTGAGGTGTTGCATTTTGGCAAAGCAAATCAGGGCAGGACTTATACACTTTAATGATATGGCCCTGGGGTGTGTTCTGAACAAGGAGACCTTGGGATACATGTGCATAGATCCTTGAAAGTGGAGTCAGAGGCAGACAGGGTGGTAAGGTGGTGTTTGGAATACTTGCCTTCATTGGTTGCAACAGTGAGTACTGGAGTTGGGATGTAATGCTGCAGCTGTAGAGGGCACTCATGTGGCCACTTTTGGAATACTGCACACAATTCTGGTCTCCCTGCTATAGGAAAGATGTTGTGAAACTTGGAGATCCTTTGAAAAGGATCCTTTCAAATCCTTGAAAAGATTTACAAGGATGTCGCCAGATTTGAAGGGTTTGAGTTTTAGGGACAGACTGAAAAAGTAGGGCTATATTTCCTGAAACATCAGATGCTGAGGTGTGACCTTGTAAAATCATGAGGGGCACGGACATAGTTAATTGTCAAGGTCTTTCCCCCGGCGTGGGGCAAGTTCAGAACTAGAGGGAATAGCTTTAAGGTGAGAGGGGAAAGATTTAAAAGGAACATAAGGAGCAACTTTTTCATGCAGAGGGTGGTGCGTGTATGGAATGAGCTGCCAGTGGAAGTGGTGGAGGTTGGTGCAATTACAACATTTAAAACGCATCAGGATAGCTAATATGAATAGGGAAGGGTTTACAGCGATATGGGCCATTTGCTGGAAAATGGGACTAGATTAATTTGGAACAAAAATCAAAAGAACTGCAGATGCTGTAAATCAAGAACAAAAACAAAGTTGACGGAAAAGCTCAGCAGGTCTGGCAGCATCTGTGAAGGAGAAAACAGAGTTAACGTTTCAGGTCCAGTGACCCTTACTCAGAACCCTAGATTAATTTAGGATATCTGCTTGATATGGACAAGTTGGACCAAAGAGTCTGTGTTTCTGTGCTGTACATCTCTTTGACTCTCTAAGTCCAACTATCTGGTTTGGTACCATCTTCACCAGGTCTGACCTTATCTACACCTGGTGTTCACATGAAAAATGCTGTCAATGGAGTAAAAGCAAGGAGCAGGCACAGCAGAGTAAAAGTCATTGGAAGCCCCAGTGTTTCTTCCCTGTTCCCAATCCATGGGCATTTATAGCTTGGGCTTTTATTAAAGGGTCTGGTGACATAACACATTGGCACTCCAGCATATAGAACTAGTATCCTTCCATCCCATGTCATGAAATGATTGACATCACAACTGTGCTGCTAAACTAAATGTGCAAAATATGAAGGAAACTTAGTCCTGTGGTCTTTCTAACAACACTGTAATTGGTTGTCATCCTAATGCATGATAACTCTCCTCTTTAGAGGGCTGGTTGTGTGATGTAGAAAAAGGAAGAGGAGGAATTGTTTGTAAAATGTGAACAAAAAAATTGCAAATTAGGCAACTTATAGTATTTATTTTGCTGATGATTTTATTAAAGTCATAACAGGCAATGGGCTCCATATACACTAAAATCTCTAAAAATTAGCCACATCAGTGTGGCACAGAATCACTACTTCAGGCCAATTAAACAGGCTCCAAGCCTCAAAATCTACATGTTAAAGCATTATTGCATTATTATAAAATAGTTGTAGCGAAGTAAGTACATACCCCTCTCGTCATGACATCCTGTGTTTCCGCCGGATATAATTCCACAATCTGTAACAACCGAGGGAATCTCAGCCTGGCTTCACTTGAATTATACTTCAATGCTTTTAACATATTTTCCACCACACTCGCTGGGTATGTCAGCAGTTCAGGGAAATTATTAACTGTAACAAACAGCAATTTATCTATTTAAAAACATGAAAGAACCAAGGGTACATAATTCAGTAACAATGCTGTATAGACCAGTTTCATTTTTTGGACTCAAAGAATGGGAAAAGATACTGCTACAAACCAAGAAAACTGTGGAAGAAGAAATTGCAGTTTAAAAACGAGTCAATAGATCTCATTGAGAGTTGTATTGGCAATGTTGTCTTATTGAAGTGGTGGTGGAGAATGATAAGGTACCTAGACTCTGCCTATGTGTATCGACATTTCAGAGTAGGTGTACCTAGAGATAGTCCTTTGATTGAATTTTCAGTGGGCCAGTTGTTGCGGGCTCAGGAGGGTGATAGCTGGGCAAGTGGTTCCAACCCTTTATGTGCAATAGAGCAGAAATATTCAGCTTGCAAAGAAAGATCACCTCAATTTCTCCATCCTGTGCAAAAAAAAAGAGATGCAAAAACAAAGCAAGTGTGATGTGAGAAGAAACCTTTTCACACGGTGAGTGGTAAGGGTGTGGAATGCACTGTCTCGAAATGTAGTGGAGGTAGGTTCAATTGAGACATTCAAGAGAGCACTGGATGTTTATTTGGAGAATAATGATATGCAGTGCAGGATTACGGGCTAAAGGCAGAAGATTTGCACATTGTACAGAACCAGTGCAGGCATGATGGGCGAAATGGCATCTTTCGAAAACATAATATACCTCTGATTTTGTGTGGACAAGTAACAGCAAATCTTCCAGTAACTGTTCTCAGTCATCATTTCACGACTGCTCTCTGTACAAATCATTAAAGGAGTAAGGGGGAAAAAACATCTTCAGACATACTGCAAGGGGCACATTCTCAGCCAGTGAATAGGACTTTGGGAATAGTAGAGCTTGTTTACAGAGCACTACCCTAGCAAGCTGATGACAAAGTATTTGTCAAAGTTCTTGTGAAGTCATGAAAGCTGTAACAAATAGTGAAGGATGAATACATTCCGCTAATTTAAAAGCAGGGCCCCTTCCTAACTTTCTGTGCAGACCATTTTGCAAAGCCTCAAAGCTTGGACTTCTATCTCAAAAGTGCAAATTAGTTTCACATCAGAACACCATTGGGAGTTAAGACCTTATTCAACCTTACGACGAAGACTGGTCAGTGTGGAAAACAGAAAGATCATATTTTATTTTTACCAGCCCTCCTTCCTTCCCAGTCATTCTTGGACTATACATAAAGCACAATTGCTACATGGTATTTAAAATTCAAGCTTACGTGTAGAACAGAAGAAGACAAATTATTACAAATTTTCTTGCACTCTTACTGTTTTCACTTTCTTCTTCCTCCCGCAGACATCTATCACAGAAATTTGCCAAAGTCATGTAGGCCTTAATCACTCCCACTGTGTCAACATGTTCTTCAGAAAGGGACTGCACCTCTTCTTCAGCTTTTTTAACAGCACCTTGAAGATATTCATGAGCCTTTCTATACAATCCAACAGAAACCTGAGGAACAACAAAAAAAGTGATATCAGAAAACATTCAGATATTAATTGTATGTATATATCTTTTCAAACAGTTACAGTACTGTTTTTCATACCTGCATTGTATCATTACTGGTAGCTCCAGAAAGTTTTGTAACATTCTTTGCTCGATCCTCCTCAATATACTGAAGACATGATGGGTCTTTATTCAGAGCATTAGCCATAATGGAGTAAGTTGTACCAAGTAATGTGTTCTGGTCTCTGAGAGCATGTCTTTGTGTATTTAGATTATCCATTTCTATTTCACCTGTAACAAAAGATCATCATTTAAGACCTCAAGATTTTAACCCTTCCTTAAACATTTCTCTCTGAAATGGTTTTGGTATTTGCTCTTAAGCTGGTGATAGTTTAACCGTATTGTCGCTGGACTAGTAATCTGGAGATCCAGGCTAATTTTCTAAGGACATAGGTTTGAATCTTGTCATGGCAGGAATTAAAAACTAACATTATGATGGCCATTCAATCAATGGTGATCATTGTAAAAACTCACTTGTTTCACTAATGCGCTTTAGAGAAGGAAATTTGATATTCCCATAGAATAATATTAATTTTAAAAATGTGAACAAGGTTCTAGCTTGGATCCCTCACATTCACTATTTAAAATAGTAATAATTAAGAATTATTCTCTGATTTGCCTTTTCCTGTTTTATATTTCATCACATGGCCATTCCTAAGCTGATTAAGTAGGTTGGTTTGCAGCCCTGTAATGCCCTTGATTCATTTGATAACTAGTGGGTAGATGCTAATATATTATGGGATAATCTATCATTTTGCATTCTTTCTTTGCATGTGGAGAAGTGATTTGTTGTTTCCATCTGGCAGCAAAACTGTAGTCAGAGCTTGCCGCATTGAGAGATGTGTCACCTAAGATCCAAATCGTTTTTCTACATGTTGAAGATATTGCAGAAGATTGTTCTTTATCTGATCATTCTAATTGACAATGTTGTACAAATTTATGCTAGGCTTCTAAAGGAGAGAACAGTTTTATAGCTCAACACCATTACAAAAGTTTAAAAACATGCAGGTGACTTGTCAGAAAACCATTTAAAAATTGCAGAATCAGGAATTTTCAAGTTGTTAAATCATTGTTAGAAATTTATCAGCCATTACCCAGCAATGGGACGGTTTTCATCACCGTTACTATCTGGTCAGCACTTTTCAGACTCCGACTCCGTTTATGACTGTAGCGGCTGTAACTTTGTATCCACCTGACTCTCCAGTCATTTCTAACGTTGGATTCTTTGTGAAGTTCTTTCAGCAGCTTGGTGGCCACTGAAAAGTTGTTCTGAAATAAGGAAACCAATTCAGCATCTCAAAAAGTTCAAACATTATGATAATGAACAGAGCAATAACTTGAAGGCTAGTAAATTTTGTAATCAAAAATACAGGTTTAATGTGCAGGCATTCTGCAAGTTTTTAACAGCTATAATTTATTTTCAAGTTAATTGGATAAGTTGATGTATTTCAACTATGAAGTAAAAGATTTACAGTGGCGTAATTTAGCAACATCTACATTCTTATTGCATTTTAATGGCACTGAGGAATTTTTTTTACGTTGACATAGATCTTATTCTGTATTTCCCAAAGGCTGCCCAATCAATTCCACTGGATTTACCTGCAGTCTCATGTTGCTGGAATGGTGGCAGTGTTGGTGCAACTCTATCTCAACCCCCTCACTGCTGGTAACTCCTGACCTGGATACACTTGACTGTTTACAGAGATCTAGCAATAATCCATAGTGATGGTCTATAAGCATTTACTGCAGGAGCTACTACTCCCAGTGGTAATACCAGCAATAGAGCGCTGTCATTTCTGTCTGGCTAGCAGCCCTCTGGAATAGGATTATCGCCCTGTAGTAAGCCTTGATCATGTGGGAGGTCTGATGATGGCAACTGAAGTGCTTGATTGTGCCTATATTTCATTAGGCCTCCAAGACAGAGGTGACACAGACTCCAATATCTTTTCTAACCAGTATCCACAGCTGTTATAATTAAATTCCACCCAAGATAATTGGCTAATGCCTCTTTAACTTCCTCACTACAATTACTCCTGCCTCTGCCTCACGTTTAAATTCATGCCTCCCTTCCTATTCACAGACCTAGGAAATCTTTGACAATGGGTGGGAGAAATTCTTAGAATGGCACTCACAGTTGGATTGTCAATCTGTTTCTTTTTACATACCCTGTACTGGTTCTCCAAGTTTCTGGTCTGTACATGTGTCTTTAGACTCTTGAGAAACGTGGACTGTACCTGTTCAAGAAGCTTTCCAGCATGGTGTGATACAGAGTATCATCAGTGCAGGGGGTCAGATCATTCCTGCTTTCTAAGCAGGCAATGCCACATTCTGAGGTATAAAAGTTAAAGACCTCTTTGACAAGAGGAATGGTTAAGCATGTAGGGGCAATGGGGCCGGGGGGGGGGGGATTATGGTGGCAGACGAATGATGGGATAGAATGGAGAGGTTGAATGGCAGGTGTGAGAGTGAGAATGTAGTATGGCAGGCAGGTGAATAAGAGGCTAAGGTGGGTCAGGTATTCAGTTGAGGATCACTGGTGTAGGTGTTCAGACTTCTGGGGAATGTAAAAGCGGCTTTGAGTGACAGTTTTCCAGGACTTAAGGAAAGTTTAAATCCGTCTAACATTTCTTGGGCAACTATTCATGTAAGTCAATTAGAGCTCTCTGAAGTCTCCAACTGTAACAAAGAGGTTTTTATTTCTGGTGAGGGGTTGCTCTGATGGTGGGGAGTGGTTTCAAATGCTGGGCAGTTGACTGTTATAAATTTAAGCTCCCTTTGCACATACTGTGCATTGGGACATCCACGGGGTCTCATATCACATCCGTCATGGTGCAGCTATAAGACCATAACAAATAAGAACAGGATTAGGCTATTTGACCCCTCAAGCTTGCTCCACCACTCAGTAGGATTATGCCCGATCTGATATTCTTCATGTCATCTTTCCTGTCTTTTCTACATAACCATCGATTCGCCTACTGATCAAGAATCCATCTATCTAAACCTTAAATATACACAAGGACACGACCCACAACTCTCTGCGACAAGGAAGAAATTCCTTCTCATCTCAGACTTAAATTAGCACCTATTTATTCTGAGACAATGCCATATGGTGTGAGATGCTCCGACTGGAGATCCAGTGACATACATGGTTATGGGGTTTGGTGGGCAAAAGACTGATTGAAGTGTTCAATGCCATGATTTAACTGAATGGTAAGGTAGGCTCAATGGGCTGAACAGCTTACTCCCATTTCTATGTTCAGCAACGATATCAATGGGCAAACTCAAACTGATATCAACTCCTGGCGCTCTTTGCCCAGGAAAATGATGGACCAATACACTTACTGCATTTGATCAACTGATGGCTGTAATGTCTTGGTGAATACCTGTTTCCTGGCACTTTCTAACATTTTTAGCTTCATATTAAATTTACAGCTTCTTATGAGCATGGCAACATCTTCTTCTTCCTTGTCCATATCCATTCGTGCATCAGCGCCTTCATCATCATCCACCTCCATACTGTTGTCAGCCTGAAGAAGTGACAATCGTTCCTTAATCTTGTCGAGGAAGAAGCAGCTATGATACAGAACATCAAAAAAATGGAAGAGACATTGTAATAAAAAGGCAGGTTGATCATTTGAGGCGTTAGCTGTGAACTAAAAATAAACTTGAAGTCGGGGTGGTTGGTGCCAGACTTAGGAAGTTCATGAAAACCCAAACAGTCCAGAGAGTGTTGGGTGACAGGCAGTGTATGGATGAGGTTTCAATGGGATGTCGTTGCTCAACACAGACAGACAGAATCTGAGCATACTGCAGCCTTATTTGATTAAAATTTAAAATTTTATTTGAAGGTGAGGTCAAATGAAGAAACCAAGGAAGTTGGAAACAAACTGTACATAATTAAAAAAATACAATTGGAAGGAAATCAAACAATTTTAAAAATGAAAGCATTCATAAAATGGTTCTTTGTCTGGTTGGCAGGATGTGGAGCGGAGTCCCACATGGATCTGTGCTAGAGCCTCAACCTTTTACAATTGATAAAATTGGACAAATCATTTCAGCGTCATACCGGTTTGTGATTATGTCATCCCAGACACTCATAGGGTCCAGCTTTGGTTCTGGATACCGGCCTGTCCATGTTCTTATTAGTTTTCGAAGTGGCACTTCAGAGGTTAAATTATCTGCAAAATTCAATTGAATAGTTATTCCTCAAACCACGAATAATTCATAAAATTAGATTGCTTGATGAAAATCTCACTCTCAGGCTAAGTTAATATTGTGGCCAAAACAGTCAGGTTATGGCATGTCAAAATTCAAACATTTAGTAGTGTAAATATGGATTAATACTTAGTAATAAAACTGATATCTCTAGATTATGCACATACGTGTTACTTCTTGTAACACACATGTAAATATTTATAACTAGATTCTGTCTGCAAATATTTTGTAGTTAGAACATCATATGCAAATATTTATAGCATTGATCACTGTTTGCTGTTCAACCACTTAATTCAATTGGCTTTTGGAAAACAAACAACATGTTCATTTTGGAAAATAAGACATCAGATGACCAAATAGTTCTATTCTGTCCAAATTTACAGGAATCGCTTCATTTTTCTACCACAGCTACCTCAGTGCCTTCCCATGAAGGAACAGCTGCTGACAACAGAGAAGGTTTAGTATAAGAACAGCCCTAGGGATCAAAGATTAAACCTCTGGGAAAGTGGATCTGGATGCTGGATGGAACAGGACAATGGTGGATTAAGTGAAGTTTACAGAAGGTAAAGGTGGCCAGAACAGCACTACAAAAGACAAGTCTAGAAGTTACAGATGCATGGATAAGGCAAAATGGAAGCAGGCAACGTTTACGCAGTCTTTACAGAAACTCATCTGAGCTGGAGGAAAGTGCAGTCCTTTCAGAATGGTAGATACAAATTTCTCATATTTTCTTAAAGTATGGAGATAAGTTTGTTCAGTAGCATCTAACACATCACCCTCACTACCAAGTGCTAATCGGCAGGTAGAGTGAGGGCAAGTGCCTGACCCTACCGCAAATCTTGTACCTGGTGAAAGCTACTGATCAAGGCCTATTCCTCGGGTATTCAGAGAAAGCAAAGTTCTTTCTCCTCCTTGTCATGAGAAGGTAAATGTCAGGGGGAGACAAGTATAAGGGGGATTGAAAACCAGTACAGAGGAGTAATTTTCAAAGGTCAAATGCTACTTCCCATCCATGCCTCCGATTGTTCCCAGACTTGGGCAACTGAAGGGTCCTGACCAAGCTGGCGGACAAGCTGCCATACTTTCCCAGAATGAACACTAGCTACCTTTGGGGGTGGGGGGAGGCGGGGGTCAGGAGACTGGCATAGTGGTAGTTAAGTCCCTTAAGTGACTATTAATTGATGGCACAAGGACCTTAAGTTCTGGCACATTGTCAAAGTCTGATGTATGTCTACTAATTACAAAATATCAATGAACATATTCACAGCAAATATATACAGAGCAAAAGGCTACCTATAGTGACGAGCAAATAGAAATAAATCCCAAGGTTGTCTGACTCAGAATAAAAGATTGTATTTGGCATTATCTTGTAATGAGATATGTTATAAATATTTGTGGTAACTTGGTCACAAATCCTTGATTTCAGTAAGGGGTAAAGACATCAGTTATTATTTGTTTATTTATTTTAGTTCAGGCATAAAGATGACCCATAATGTCACAATGCTAAGCATTGTGGTGATGCACTTCAGTACAATTCAAACCATTTTCTGTGGGTTTAGCAAACACATCCAATTAAAATAAACTGACATTCCTTCTTGCAAGGCATTTGGCCATTAGGTACTGTATTATTAAAAATGCTAAAATGATTGCGTCCTTTCTGTGATGAACTTTCATCTGAAGGATCAGCAAATTGCTGTTCTAGGTGTTATTAGTTTAGCAGAGTAAAGGTTCTTACTTCCTTTGGTGATGAAACAGAGAAAATCCTGAATCTCTGTCAGAGTTTGAAGAGATTGCAGTTTGGTCAGCCGACTCCTGTGGAGCAGTGGGTCAATGCTGGAATAATTCTTAGAGAAAGAACATTACACACGTTTAAATGGTCATTCGTTGTGAAATGGAACACAAAAACAAACATATTTACTTAGAACCATATTGTTTATTGTTTTTCCTCTCCTTCTACTTGAATTACATTTTCTAACTGTCAAGTTATTAGGTTCACTTTAGAATCTAGCACATCCACTATATCTACAGCTACCAATTTTAGAAATTTATTGGCTGCCACTCCCTTAAGTTTCTCTTGTTGTTTATCTCTGTTGGTATTAGCTACCTAAGTTCCTCATTTCTATTATTTCCTTGGTTAATGTCTGAATGCAATTTCTTCTACATTAAAGACAGACAAAATTTTTGTTCATTGTCACTTCCATTTCATCATTCCCCATGATGAGAACTCTCATCTCTGCCTCTTTTGGACCAATTGTAATTTATCTTTTTTGTAAAAATTCTTAACATACGGATTTGGGATTCTTAGCTAGTTTTCTACTTTTTCCTTTATCAAGTTTTGAGTAGCATTTTGCAATTTGCTAAAACTCTTGCAATTCTAAGGTTCATGACTATTCTTTAAAATATTATAATTACTTTCTTTCAATTAATACAATCTTTAACTTCCCTCAAAGGCCACTGCTAGATCTTTCTCACTGAGTTGCGTTTTTTAAAATGGAATTTTATTTTTAATGCATTTTGTTAAAGGTTTCCACTATTTATTACCAGCACACCTCTGGACTATTTATCAAATCAACAGACAGTTCTCATCTCTTATGTAATTGGTTTTCACTCATGTGCCACTCCGACTTAATATGAAATTCTATTGTACGATGATCATTCCCCCACACACCCCAGAGATTTGACTTTGAGATTACTAATTAACCTGCCCTCATCATGTAATATTAGATCTAAAATAGCTTTATTCCTAGTTGATTCCTCAATATTTTGCTCTCAGAAGCTATTCCAAAAGCATTCTGCAAACTTGTCTTCCAAATTATCCTTGTGCATTAGATTCTCCTAGCCTTTAAAAAAATTAAAACCCCCACACCTAATACTTTACCTTTACTAGCTCTTATTAGTTCTCATTTAACGCTTCGTCCATGGTGGTAGGATGCATTGTGGGGTTAAAACAAACAGTCCCAACAGTGTTTTCTGACAGTTGTTATTCCTAATCACCATCTATACTGACACTATTTCTTAATCTTGTGTGTCATGATCCTTTCTTCCTTCTGTTGTCATGTCATCCTTCATTATCAGGGCTATTACTCATGCTGTCCATTCTATTCGTTTTTTCAAAATGAGTGATGTGAAATATTGGCCGACCTTTGTCATCTTCCAGCCATATTTCTCTATTGGTCAACAGATTCTTTATTATTTCATGCAATGTGGGCATCACTGGTGAAGCCAGTATTTGTTGATCGATCCTCATTCCTCTTGAATTCAATGACGTGCGAGGCCATTTCAAAGGGCAGTTTAGAGTGAATCATGCTTTGTGGTCGTGCAGTCACATGTAAGCCAGATGAGGCAAGAATGGCAGATTCCCATCACAGGTATACTCTGGCTTTAGTGAACCAGGTAAGTTATTAAGATAACCCACATTAGTTTTATGTGTAATGTCGGTTACTACAACTGAGATTTGTTCTATATTCCATATGTACTAATCCAATTTAAATTCCACTAATTGGTGTGGCGGGAGTTGAAATCAATGCCCCAGAGAATAGACTGGTCTTTGATTTTTAAATGATTTTGGTACAAATGTCTTGTGCTTTCAGATAAAGTATTTTATTAGCATTTTAATACCATTTCTTTGTATCAACCCTATTTAATGAACCCATCAGCACCATTAAATTCTGATCCTTTGTGTCTGAGTTTGCTTATCTTTACCCAAAGTGTTACACTATGGATTTTACCCTTCTCTTTAGATTCTTTTAAATACTTCTTTATACAGCACAACAAATTTTAGTTTGTTATCTGAAGTGCTAGTTGCACAACTCAGTAGGACAATGATCCCAGCATGGTTTTAGTGCAGTCCAGTACTGGTGCAAGTGCCCAATGAATCAAAACTCACTTCTCTCCACATCACCCAAGTCAAGTGATTAATTCATTAACCCGGTCATCTGGTATTTGGCTAACAATCCATTGATTATTACTTTTAAATTTTTGCACTTTAATTTGAGCCTTACTCCTCAGAATCCCTCAGAAGAACACTATTCTTTGTTCTGCCAATGCAATTAGTTTCTGTATGGACCATATAGAATCTTCTCTTTCTGAGACGCGTCTCCAGACATAAGTTTATTTTTTACGCTGGTATGGGGGAGGCAGGACCTCATGGTTGAGACAGCCTTGGTTCAGTTGGTAGCACTCTTGACACTGAATCTGAATTGGGAGACTGAGAGTTTGAGTCCTTTTCAAGGACTCAAGCATAAAACACAAGGCTGACCCATCAGTGAACAACTGCGTTTCTGAAATTTGCCAGCTTTCAGACGAAAAGTGAGACCTATTTCCTTTCTTCAGTGACCATAAAATACCTATAACACTATTTTGATGAAAAATGGGAATTATTCCCAGCGCAATGGCTGATATCTGTCCCTCAATCAACATCACAAAAAGATTATCTGGTCATTGTCCTAATGCCAATTAAGAGTTAGTGATATGCAAATTGGCTGTGGTAATTGCTACATTACAACAGTGACTGCTCTTCCAAATCGATGTAAATTTGAACACAAAATGCTTTTAGATATCTGGCGCTCATGTTAGACACTTTATAAACGCAAATTTTCCTTTCTCTTTATGGCACCGAAGAACCCATGGCTAACATGCTAGTTAGATAACTTTGAATTCATTTTTAAACACTGACCACATATGGCAGATAAATTCTCTAAAAAAATGAAAAGAATAAATGCACAGACAAACTTAGCTTATGGACAGACCATCGATTCCTGGCGGTATGCCAGGTACTAACCTGCATAAAACTTTGGATACTATTGTTGACATAATACTTGGCACGATCAAAGTCATCCTGCAGGACATACAGGAGGCTCAGTTCCTGGCTGTAGCGGGTTTCAATAACGGTTTTCCTTTGATCCACCTTCATTGCATTGTCAATGAACGTCAGCAATGACTGGTCCATTTCACCCAACTGTAGTAACTTCACTTTACTACGCATCATGTGTGGCAAATAAGTCTCCTAAAAATAAATGCAAGAATAAAATTTTTTATTCTTAAGATTCTATCCCATCACATTACTTGCAGCTAACACAAAAAAACACGTTACCATAAGCTCTGAAGGGTCACTGGACTTGAAACATTAACTCCCCACAGATGCTGCCAGACTTGCTGTTTCTGAAGCAATTTTTGTTTTCGTTTCAGATTTTCAGCATCCACATTT
The DNA here is from genome assembly GCF_030684315.1 of Stegostoma tigrinum. NCBI lineage: Eukaryota > Metazoa > Chordata > Chondrichthyes > Orectolobiformes > Stegostomatidae > Stegostoma > Stegostoma tigrinum. The sequence goes on along the minus strand of NC_081358.1, from coordinate 72,358,661 downwards.
TTTTTTGTTTTACATTATGTGCAGCTCCTTGAACGATCGTTTTTGCATCAAAACAAAACTATTTTTGTTTGCACCCATGCCTTTTTCCTTTGGTTACCCCAGAATCTCTGTGCTGGAGGACGTTAAGTGGTTTATAAGTAGAATGGAGAATGATGTTCAGTCCTCCACAAGGTACAATGTTATTCAATCTAACAGTCTAGCCAACAACTAGCCAGAAATTTATAAAACAACAGGTGCACTTGCGCAAACATCATCCTTCAATGTTTTTATCCCCATACTTCTTTATCTGAATGACGGTTAAAAACATTCAAACCTCTGATAAAAATTGAACTTTCATTCGTTACTGCATACTGCAGTCAGATGGAATCATACACAGTGTGTACTGGAAAAAGCAGTGACAGTGAGCAAAAGGAATACATTCACAAATATAGCAAACAAAACACACAAGAAGAAAATGTAATAAAGGCAACTGCTTTGATCATCCACTCCGATGCAGAACACAAGATTGTGAGGTTGCCCAATGTCGAGTTGATGATGTGAAGTGGTATACTGTAGATACTTGTAAGCAATCTGCTCAAAAGATGTTATTGCGCATCTTTAGAACTGATGGGACTTAAACCAACTGCACCACAAGAGCCTGACAACATAGTATAGTATAACGTCTCCAGTGTGAAAATCTATTGATTGTAAAAAAAAACAGCTGTGTGAAAATTCAACCGACTCAGGTGACTCATGACTTCATTTTAGTTTAGTACATGTGGAAACATGGAAGGTAAGGTAAGGTAATTAGTTAAGTAAAGCAATTTCAGTTACTTTATTGTAAAGCCTTTTGCTTTAAGTAAGTAATTATATCAATTTTCTTTTAAGGTGTGCAACTTGCAGTTAGAAATTCAACATCATGCAACAATCTATAAAATACCCGAAATCCCAAAAATATCCAAAATTCATAAATAACTTGGTCCCAAGATTCCGAACTAGAGAAATTAATGTAATTACAGTAAAATCAGGATATGTCAAATTGCAGAGCCCACCCACAGATTTGTGTTAGATGGAGTTTTGAGACATCAAGGGGGCCCTACGCAACCTGGTTTTGCCTACAGTCTTGGTCAAAAAGAGTAAATGAAAACTTCTTCATGCTTTGTGGGAAGCCAAGAAGAGATTGCTGGGTCCCTTGCTGAGATATTTTTATAGTCAGCAGCCACGGATGAATTGCCAGAAGACTGGGGCTTGGCTAATATGAAACAGTTATTTTAAAAAAGCTGAATGGAAAAGCCAGATGAGCCTTCTGACAGTGGTTGGTAAGCTGTTTGAGGGGATTCTGAGAGACAGGATTTCACTGTTTTTGGAGAGGCAAGAACTGAATAGGGATAGTCAATGTGGTTTTGTGCGTGGGAAATCGTGTCTTACTAACATGATTGTCACCTCTTCAAAAAAGCACAAAAGGTGAAAGCAGAGCATAGAATTTTCACATGGTTCTGCATGGCAGAGTAGTTAGTAAGGATAGACCACATGGAATTCAGGAGAGGTAGCCAATTTGATACAAAATTTGTTGAAGACTGGAGACAGAAGTTGGTAGTAGAGGATTTTTTTTTGGACTGGAGGCCTGTGATCAGTGGAGTGGCACAAGGATCAGTGCTTGATTCACTGCTTTTCATCATTTATATGTGTGATTTGGATGTGAATATAGGGAGGTATGGTTAGTAAGTTTGTAGACGACACCAAAATAAGTTGTGTAGTGGGCAGTGGAGAAGATTATCTCAGAGCACCATGAACAGATGGGCTGATTGGCCAGGGTGTGCCGAATGGAGTTTAATTTAGGTAAATGTGACGTACTGCATTTTGGTAAAGCAAATTAATGCAGGCCCTATACGCTTAATGGTAGTATTCTGGGCCTGTTCCCAAGCAAAGAGACCTAGGGGAGCAATGCAAAGTTTCTTGAAAGTGGAATTGTAGATAGACAGGATGGTGAAGACGGCATTTGGCATGCAGGCCTTCCTTGGCCATAACACAGACTACAAGGGGCTAAATAACCTGTGTTCTATTAATTTTTCAACCTCAATAATAAAAGAATACATACAGGACATTGGTTATGCCACTTTTAGAATACAATTCTGGTTGCCCTTCTACAGGAAAGATGTTGTTAAACTTGAGAGGGTTCAGAAAAGATTTACAAGGATGTTGCTGGGACTGGAGGATTTGAACTATTGGAAGAGGTGAATATGCTAGGGCTTTTCTCCCTGGAGCATCGGAGGCCGAGGGCTGTCCTTTTAGAGGTTTATAAAATCGTGAAGGGTATGGATAAGGTGAAAAGCCAAGGTAATTGTTTTCCTAGGGTGAGGAGTACAAAACTAGAAGGCATAGGTTTAAGGTGAGAAGAGAATCATTTAAAAAGAACCTGAGGGGTATTTTTTCCATGCAAAGGTTGGTGCATGTATGGAAAGAGCTGCCAGAGAAAGTGGTGGAGATGCGTACAGTTACAACATTTAAAAGGCATCTGGATGGGTATCTGAATAGGAAGGGTTTAGAGAGATATGGGCCAAATGCCAGCAAATGGGACTAGGTGAGATTGGGACGTCTGGACAGCGATGATGAAGTGCACCAAGGAGTCTGTTTCCATGCTGTATGAATTTATGATGCAGTTAATTTGGAGAGGAGATTGTTTTTTATTTGTTTACACCTTACAATGGCATGGCCTTGTACAGTGAAAGACATTGTATAATGTTGCGACTTTGAAAGTTCAGACCTTAAACTTATCAAGGTTGTAGTTTGATTGGATTCCCCACTCTGCCGGTGAAAACGACTGACAAATCCAATCTGACTTTTATCACTGTTATATTGTTGATGAATGTGTCAGCACCATCTCATGGTTCAAAATGTAAACTACAACCTGGTGCATAATATCAGAAAATGTCATAGGGCAATTTGTACAGAAAACCTAGCTGCCTGAAAATGGTACCAGCAAAACAGGGCAAACAACCTGATCCTGAACTCTAAAATTAAATTTGCAACTAGTCTGGAGCTAATCAGTGTCTGATTACCTTTAGGTATTCTCTTGAATGCCACAGGTGTCAATTAATCAGCTAAAAGGTTTTATGAATTTCTGCATGTGTTAATCAAAGTAATTAATTGGGAGATAAGTGAATAGCTGTTTGATTTGTAAAAATGAATAGGTACATGGGGGACCAGCCTAAGGCTGTTGAACTGGTACAACTCAAACGTGATGGCAAGCTTGAGTGAGAGATAATGGGAACTGCAGATGCTGGAGAATTCCAAGATAATAAAATGTGAGGCTGGATGAACACAGCAGGCCAAGCAGCATCTCAGGAGCACAAAAGCTGACGTTTCGGGCCTAGACCCTTCATCAGAGGCTCTGATGAAGGGTCTAGGCCCGAAACGTCAGCTTTTGTGCTCCTGAGATGCTGCTTGGCCTGCTGTGTTCATCCAGCCTCACATTTTATTATCTTGGCAAGCTTGAGTGTCTGAGGTGTAATGCTGACTGCAGTTGGTCAATTCATTCAGTTCGCTCATCTTGGATAAGTCTCTCATCTATCAGCCCCAGAGTTACTAACACTGGTTCACTAGTACTCACAGAACAGTTTTACAAATCATTCCAAATGCAAATGCTTACACAATAAAATATGCATGAAATATCATGTATCTACAGCTCCAAGATGTTGACACACCTAAAAAATTTAGTACAGGAGGCAGATTTCTTCAAGTTGAAGAACTGACACTTTCGTTCTATTACAGTATCAAAAGCTTCTCTGCTCTCCAACTCTGTGTGCACTGAGTAACATAGTAATAGCAAATAAACACACCAATAATAAAAAAAGGACAAAAGCATTAACCAACACTTTTGTGAACTACTTGTAAATAGAGTAGACAAAACTCCAGAAGCTAATAGATTTACATTGATTTCACTCATTCTCTTGCTAAATGATATACACACAAGGACAATGTTGAAATATTAGACATCCTTAAAACTCAAAGCACTTTTGCTCACCAGATAGAAAGGATCAGTCCATATATCCTCTAAATCCACAGGGGTTTTGTCACTAATGTTGACAGTGGAACAGTATTCCAGTGACTTCCATTCAGTCAGGTGGCTATAACATTCCAAAGCTGCAATATCCCAAAAATCTTTCTCTGCATCTGTAGGGTTTCCATCAGCCCATTCTTCAGTATTCAGGGCCTGTCAAATCAAATCCATATTAACTTTATAATCCTAGCTTAAAGATATTACAGTACAAGTCTGGTCCTGTACACATCTTTGATAGGTCCACAACCAAAAATAAGTCAAAATGACAAAGAACATTTACGATTAAAGGGCTCTGCTAAGGGAAACTAAATAATTCATGCAGAACTTTCTCAGAACTTTCTAATTAACGGCAGTGCGGGAGCATCATGAGCACAAGGTTAATGTAAGCTCACCGGCAGTTCTTCAGTAAGAACAGAAGCAGGCAATAAATGCAGCCTTGCGAATATTCAAGCTAACAAAAAGGACAAAGCTTACAATTTACTATTTTGCTGCTCTGATGCAAAAATGTGCAATTGCTCCCATTTTTCAGAAATCATAGTAAGTTCATTGTAAAAGAAACACAGACTTTTAACGATGAATGTTTGAATAGACAACTTCCTGAAATTTCTCTTTGGATCAGGAAGGGCAGCCAGCTTTCACACTGTAACAATGCAATGCAGAATTATCCCAGAATACTTCCTTGTATTTGAAGGGCTTCCATTTACCTATTGATCAACATTCAGGACCTGCCATTTATCAGACTGTCAATATTCTCACAACCACTTTTACCTGATCATATAATCGGACTGCCTCTGCATAATCACTTTTTGCTTCTGCCAATAGTGCCTTTTGAGTGATGGGCTTTGTACCAATCTTTTCACTAAAGATCCCACGCAGAACGTCATAATCTCCCAGTGATCGGTACAATCTGCAAAAAGATTAAAAGCACTTATAGCTTTTGGAATGAACATTCACCAACTTAAAAAAACGACTTTACATTACCCGCAGTGTTCAATGGGCGACTGAACCATAATGAGCTAATGACAGGGTAACTAACACTTTAAAGCCAGACTGAAAAGCTCGATTCACATGAGTGTACTTTGGACAGAATGAATTGCAGCATAAGTCAATGCCTTTGGATGAAGAAGAAGAAGAAAAGTAACATAAGTGACAGTAAGTACATTGTTGTTTGTCTCACTTTAATGTTTTAACGATTACATAAAGACATACTTAGCCAGTTCTACCCATCGGGCAGTATCAGGGGGCAGCTGGGTTCGGCCTCGTGGTCTTTTTGCTGGAGGTTCTTCTGACAGGCTGAGCCGCATCAAACTCAATTCCAGAAGCATAATTCCCATTGGTTGTTGTAAACTGATTAAGGCGGTTGAGCTTACAATAGAGGGATCAAGATTCAACAGATCTGGGTGCCGACAACTCATATCCTTGCAAAGCAAACCATAACAGAACAATACTGATACAATGCAAACCATCAAACCCTAGGTTATTCAATCTTCTCCAAATGCAAGATTTTAATCATAAGACTAACCACTTAATTTCTTTAATGCATAGATCAGGCAAAAGCACAAATTAACCAATTAATTAATCACACAAGTGGATGCAGAATATAAACTGGAATTGAACGTAATTAGCCTAACTAAACCAGAAATGCCTTAGAATCATAATCCCTACAGTGCAGAAAGATGTCATTCAGCCCATGGAGTCTGCACCAACCCTCCAAACTGCATCCCAATGAGACCCACCCCTCTACTGTATCCACTTAACCTGCACATCTTGGGACTGTGAAGGAAAAATGGAGCAATTGGAGGAAATGCAGACATGGGAAGCATATGCAAACCCTAGACAGCCAGTCACCCAAGGCTGAAAGGTTCCTGACGCTGTGAGGCTACAGTGTTAAATACTGTGCCATCATCTGCCCCATTCATTTCACATTCCTTTTATTGGCTTCCCTACAACCTTAAAAAAAAGTACTAAATTCTCCTATATTTTAGCAGTGCGATTATTTTTAAACACTGCTAAACTTTACAGCTATCTCATGACCATTTGCTTGTCAACATTCATGTCAAACAGCATGTTTTTATATAAACTTTTTTTCATATGCTGTTTTCATTTACCATTTGAAGTGTCACTGATTAATTGCAGCATTTTCACTTGAACTCATCCTCCGTATTTCCATCATTTTCTTATCCCAATGAAGTCTCAACTTACTGTAGCCCCATTACTCCCATTTACACAAAAATTACCTCTGCAATATCAAATCCACATGAGAAGCCAAAAACACCAGTTCCTGACAAAGCAGATTAGATTGCGAATGTGGTCCAATGCAGTCTTCTGCATCACAGAAGCCAGAACAACATGCTGATATCTATGGGCAAACCTATCCCAGTGCACTACTGACATAACCGTAACAAACTTACGGAACTGGTCTTTCACATTTGGGCAGGCTGCTTAAATAAGTAACAGATGGATTCAGCGGACAGATGTTACACTTAGGATCAAGGAAAATCTGAACATACAACTGAACAAAATTTCCTTGGAAAAACAGTGTTAGGGTGCAGTTACACCAAACACTTGGAGCAAATTCCAGCCTGATATGATTAATGGGGCATTGAATATCCAAGACCAAAAGCACCCTTATTGTTGGCACAACAAAGTGTCGAGCTGGAGGAACACAGTGGGCCAGGCAGGATCAGACGAACAGTTTCTGAAGAAGGGTCCCAATCCGAAACGTCAGCTTTCATGTTCACCTGATGTTGCCTGGCCCACTGTGTTCCTCCAGCTCTATACTTTGTTATCTCTCACTCCAGCATCTGCAGTTCTTACTATCTCATATTGTTGGCACAACCAGCTTTGACTATTCTTTATATCCAAGTCACTTGCCCAGTACCATTTATTCTCTGCAATTCCACCTCAATCAGTCAGACATCATGGTCCACGTCAATACCAACTGCTTGGGTAGAAAGGAAAGTTGAGATCCTGACAACAGATTTCAGGGGACTAGGAAAATATATGATTTAACTGCCATTACAGGGACGTGGCTATAGTGTGAATGAGGCTGGCCACTATAAATCAGGAAGCGAAAGATGCATGCAATAAAGCTTATATGGTCACAATGGGTGAATTCCATTTGCACACAGAGAGGATCAACCAAATCAGCATGAATGCTGGAGAGAATGAACAGCTGGAGTATATATGAGAAGTGTTGCTGGGACAGTATATTTAGGTGCCAAGTAGGAATCAGATTATTTTAGATTTGGTGTTGCGTGATGAGAGAGGGTTAATCAATAACCTCAGTGTAAAGTGACCATAATATGATAGTCTTTTCCATGAAATCTGAATGCCACATATTTCATCCTAAAACTAGGGTGTTAATTCTGAGAGAAAGAAAGTACGAGGTATGGCAGAAAGTTGACTTGAGAGAGTTGGAAAATATACCAATAGATTTGACAGTAGACAGGCAATGGCTAGTATTTAAAGAAACACTATAAACCAACATATATTGATCTACGGCAAAAACATCCAAAAAAAACAAGGGAAATTAACAATGGTTAATGAAAGAATTAAGGATTTCATTAAATCAAAGGAAGCAATTTATAAGAATGCCAGGAGAACTAGCAAGCAGACACAGCAAGCAATTAGAGGTAATGGGAACTACAGATGCTGGAGAATCCAAGATAACAAAGTGCAGAGCTGGATGAACACAGCAGGCCAAGCAGCATCTTAGAAGCACAAAAGCTGACGTTTTGGGCCTAGACCCTTCATCAGAAAAAAAATCAATTAAAAAAGGTAACTGGCACGTTGGCCTTCATTTCAAGAGGATTTGAATTCTGAGATTTGTTTACAGCCCTGCTTGGACTCACCTAAAGTACTGAGTACAGTTTCGGCTTCCTTATTTAAAAGTAAGCTATACTTTCCATAGCGGGAGTGCAATGGCTGTTCACCAAATTAATCCCTGAAATAGCATGACAATGTTATCAGAGCAGAGTGAGGAAATTGTATTCTCCACAGTTTCAAAAAGGAGGTGAGACCTTATTGAAACTTCCTAAATTCTCACACAGCATGACAGGGTAGATGCAAATAAGATGTTTTCCTGAATACTTCTAGAACCAGGGGATATAATGTTAGGTTAAGGAGTTGGCCATTTAAGACTGAGGACAAGAGGAATGTCTTGACTCAGAGGATGGTTAATCTTAGAAATTTTTTACACTAGAGGACTGTGGAAGCTCAAACATTGAGCATGTTCAAGACAGAAGCTAATTGGCTTTTGAAGATTAATTACATTAAGTGATATGGAATTAGTGCAAGAAAATGGCATTGAGGTGATGTAGAACCATGATCTAGAACGACCCTATGTTCCTTCAAGAGTCATCTAATTCACAAAATGTCTCCTTTTTCAGCCCTTCCAAACTCTTTTCACTGGTATTATCATCCCATCCTACCGAAACTTACACTGGGCACTATTCTAGCTACAACCTTACTAAATGGAAGAGGAGGTACAAGGGGCTAAATGACAGATGTTCCTATTAGTTTTCCCTCAACAATATTAAAAAATAATGAAAATTCTGCAACATCCACGTAAAATCCCACACACTAATCGATGTTATTCCTTCCAAAATCTAAAGGCTGATATACTCCAATTAATTGACTTGAAGAGTCTCAACCTCACTTTTCACAACTTCCCTGGCTTTTCTCCACTCTAACGTTGTGAGGTTCTGCTTAACATTCCTATTCAAGCCCTCTGACTCCCGAAATTTACTCCAGATAGTCCATCCTTCACTTAACTGGTGGTGGCTGATCATTCAGGCACTACATGCCTGACTTCTGAAATTCCTTAAGCATCTCTCTCCATCTTGCTACAACTCCCTAATTTATTAAAATTGCTATGGTAATCTGTCAGGCTCTGTCAATTTTCCCTCCCTCTTGATCTATTGATTTTGCTTCTTCAATGTCAAACACAATGAATCATCTGATTTAACATAAGGAGCACTGCAGAAAATGGTAAATCAGAGAAACCCTAACATAATATGCTGAGACAATTATTTAAACAAGGCAGGCTGTTAAGAGCAATAAGTCAGCTAACCAGCTTGGAAATGTATCTTCTAACCCTCGTTTACTAGTTAATGTCTCAGTTGGATTGGGCACTCTCCACTCCAGATGAAAACTCAACATGATGGTAGTGCCCAGATGGCTGAACCTGAATGATCTTGTTTTACATGTGCAAAGAAACCTGAATGCCTAAGATGAACAGGAACTGAAAGCTCTTTGTTCAGCTGCTTTCATTTTTCTGGCTATTATTTATTTATAATTTTAAAAATTATTTGTAAACTTCCTCTAATTTTTCACAGTGGCAAATCCATAAAGATTCATTATTTGATTGACACCAGTTGAAATCTCTCAAACCAGAAATCAAAACTGTGATTAGTAAGCTACTAAACTATAATTCGATTAAGCAACAAATTTTCTTACCTGAATACAGGTCACAAATGGTGGAAAACACAAAGTTGTAGTATTGAGCAAAAATGTAAAGTGCTTTGAGAGCTCTTTTACAATGCCACTCATTTCAGCAGCTGTTTTAGACTTTTTCACATCTTCCAGAATTCCAGAAAATAGGGCACTAAAAAGTTGTTTAGCTAGTGAATGGTCTTTCTGCAAAATAATTACAAATGTTGACATTACTTTTGTGTTTTTTAGGTATATCCTTTAATGACCCACCTTCATAGGTGACAAAACCAGCATTTATTGCCCATTCTTAACAGCACTTGAAAGATTGCTGGGCCATTTCAGAGGACAGTTAATGTTAACTACATTGCTGTATGTCTGGATATAAACGAGACCAGCTAAGGACAGCAGATTTCCTTCTCTAAATAGCATCAGTGAGCCAGATGGGTTGTTCTAGCAACCATAATGGCTTCATTGTCTAGAGCAGCTTTCATGAGATTACCTTGCAATGCAAGATTTGAACCCAGGACATTAGCTTGGACCCATGGATTACTAGTCCATTCACATTACCATCAAGCCATGATCTTCCCTCTGTTGTTGAATCCTGAGAATTTTCCTTCCTAGCGGACTTAACTATGTGTTGACACAGGAACGATGTGCCAGGTGAATTTCTTCGGCTGTATAAATCTCTGGATTGAATCATTCTATGAACAGCTCTCCTTAAAGCTTTTGGAATGGTTAATGTCTCAACTGGATTGGGCACTCTCCACTCCAGATGAAAACTCAACATGACGGTAGTGCCCAGAGGGCTGAATCTGATTGATCTTGTTTTACAAGTGCAAAGAAATCTGAATGCCTAAGATGAATAGGAACTGAAAGCTCTTTGTTCAGCTGCTTTCATTTTTCTGGCTATTATTTATTATTACAAATTTAATTCATAAAACATCTAGGATTGCGGACACTGAAACAGCTTTAAACAAAAGCTAGCTCACATTTCTGCAAAAAGATGTATTATTGGTGTACACCCTGGAAGTAAATACTAAGATTATAAGTATTCTACATTTTCAAATAAAGAAATTACTGCACACATTGCGAGTTAATAGTAGCAATATAGAAGAATAAATTTATCGAAATAAAGTCAGCAAATACTTATCAACTAATGTAGACTTATCTATACAAGGCTAAAATTATTAGATTTTGTTTCCAAACCTGAGCTAGAGCCTGCAGTGGAGCAATTAAACTGCTGAATTTGATCTGAATATCAGGCAGATCGCCTACACGATAACATCTGTACAGAGTGACCTGTGCATCACGTTTCTTCAGCTGTTCAGTTTTCATTTCCTGGAAAAATAGTAAGTAATATTTAATACAACTATCATGCGAGTTTGTCATACTAGATTTACACCCAGTTCAAACATTACTTTTTACAGATTTATTCTGATGCAGCAAAGGGTGTTTTCTGTGCTGTAGACTTCTATGACTCTGTAAGTAGCACCTTTCCAGGGAGGCAGAAACTAAAATAATAAACATCCTTGACTACAATTAAAGGTGTTTCTTGATTAACCAGGGAGATTCCATTGTTATCAAAACTACTCAGCTCCCTTTATCCCTATTCTTGATACTTAAAAACCTAGGTGAAATTACTCTCATTAATATTTCTGATTAATTCCTTACCGCAAATGTTTGAATTTTGTCTGCACTACTGAAATACACTGGGCAACACATTTATTTTAGATGATTACCAAAAACATCAACTGAAACAGGAAATTTACATTTCAAATATTGCTATGATTTGATTTCAGCTCCTTGGTGTCATATTGATAGCAATATAAATCAGTGTCTGAAATGCAAGAGTCCAATCCAACTGCTTTTGAATTTCTCTTTCTTTGGGAGCAGTGATCCAACTGGAGACATGACCAGTCAATATTGGGATCCAGCTCTTATGCGCCAAAAATGCCAATGTAGCGGCAAAGTCAAATAAGGCTTATCATTTGAAGTTGGGTCTTTTGTTTTTCCTCCTAAAGATATTCTTGAAAGATGCAACATTCATGCATGAAACTTGAAGAGTAATACATTATATAAGGCAATTTTTTACAGCCCACAGATATGAACGACAATGTTCAAAATAATTTCTGGAATCAGGTTATTATCTTCACTGAAGTTTTTTCTGATATCAACATAGAAACAATGTTAAGGCCTGTAGCTTCAACAATAGCCATGGCTTAACCAGCTAGTGCCTAATGTTCTGAGTTGCAATTAGAATTAATTTAATCTAATTGTTCTTTGTTTGCACAGTAAAAAAAAATTCAGAAATATTTTTGTGATAAACAGTCTTGCTCTCATGTCCTAATGCACATCCGATGTTTAATGCACTATGCTGTGCTGGATTGTTTTAAAAGATATGCATTTCAAGAGAACAGCTATTTCTAAGATCAGTCAATGACAGAACAAGTGGTGCCTATCAACACTGAAGTGACAGCAGTGATGTAAACATAATGTGGTAGCAAAATATCAAGGACATTCCAAAATTTTACATGTTATTTCAAAGATAAACGTTAAGCAGAATTACCTTTGCCAGATGCTTTTCCTGGATGCTCCTTCTGGCAAAAATTATGTTCTCTTTCTGTCGATCTTTGAGGAACCTTCGCCTCAGGCGTAGGATGTCTGCCCTTTGATCGGCTATTGCTGGAATTCCAAAAGGCAAACGTTAATCACCCATGGTATTGCTCACAAGCAGAAAATTGTATCCATCTTCCTGATGCTTGTCAGTTTCACCCACTAACTCTGTGCCTCTGTATCATTCTATTTGTTCTTAATTCCTTTTCTTTCCTTTTACTGAACAGGGATTCAGTCTCTTGAGATTGAAAGGCAGAACAATGACAACACAGCTAACATTTAGCTTAACTCCATCCACCTGCTTTTGTCTCTGTTCACTTCCACATGCGTGACTCAAATAAAACTGACAATGACATCCAACAGTAAATGATACCCAAAATTAGACAGCAATTCAAACAAAAAATGAGGAATTAGTTTGGCACGGAGTCAAGTTGATTGGATATCAGCATATACAACGGAAGAAGAAAGCTGAAAGGGAAATACAGCTCCATTCTGTACTTCCAACACGTGATAAGCAAACATGCCACAGCGACATCCCTGAATATTAGCAGCATGCTAAAAATTGAAGAAACGAGTATTCTTGCCAGAATGCATCACAGAGGATCACCAACCCTAATAAACAGGGATAGTTTGTGGCAGGGAGGGCTTCCAGCCGTAATATCACTCACCAGATCCAAACATGACGGTTGATTTGAAGATGATTAACCAGCAGTGTGGCAACTCCATGTAACTTAGAAAACACCAAGGGAGGAAGCAATCAACAAATTAGATACAATGATAAAGCTGAATTTAATTGACGATACCTTTTGCTTTGCCATCAACTTTATCTCCTGGAATAGCAAGTCTTTTTTGTCCAAAGTCTGGGCCAACAGGCTTCACAGCTGCTCTTTGTGACCTCTCACTCCGTTTAGAATATACAAGTAATGAGGAGGACACCGATTCTGAGAAAGGAAGGGAGTATTCTGCAAAAGTATCCAAACTGCTCCCTGTTAACCAGTTAAAATTCCGTGCACCTAGAAAGAGACATCAAATATAATCAAAAGATTAACAGTCACATTCCACATTTGGAATATATTTTGTTGGACAAATCTAGGCATTTCTCAGACTGAATTCAACTATCGGTAAGTTAGAAACTCTTAAAAAATAAGAAATATTGGGCATTTGCACCTTGAACTTGCTTCACTAATCAATAGAGATCATGTATGAATTTCTAACTCAAATAATTTTTCCCATACTGGCCTCATATCTGTTCATTTGCTTTGTATACAAACATAGATCAATCTGAATAGATTTACTAATGGGGTATCCATAGACCTCTCAAGTAGAAAATTCCAAGATTTACAATTCATTAAGTGAAGACATTTGTCTCAGTCCTAAAAGGCTTACCTCTTCTTCTGAGACCATGAACCCTAGATCTTGATTCCTCACTTGGGAAAAAATATTCTCCCAGCATCTATTTTATCAAGGCCTTTTAGAATTTTACGTGACTCAATTAGATCACTTCTCATTTTTTCTCAATCCTAGAAAATATAGACATCATCCACTCCATTCAAACAGTCCTCATGAGACAATCCCCTCAGCCCAGGATTCAGACCAATGAAACTATGTTACCTTGCCTCCAAGGAAACTCCTTGCAAGAATATCCTTCAACTGGTAAGGAGAACAAAACTACAGACAGTATTTCAAAAGTCAATAATTCTGTACAGGGTCTGTCAAGTTCAAACGTTGAGAAAGCAAGTTAAAAAGGCATTTGGATTTTAACCTTATGAATGGTGAAACAGACAACCAGACCACATTAGTCACAGTTTTTTTGTACAATGATATGCTGGCAAGGTGGGAGTTTATCGCCAATACTTAGTTTCCCTTTGAAGATAGGCTTGAGCTAACAGAGTGGCTGACTTGTTGTCTTTGGAGAAAAGTTGTGTTGACCACATTGGTGTGGGACTGAATAAAAACATTTATGTTTTTCAAATTTTTCAGTGGTGAGACTTAAAGTCACTTTTTTTTGGATTATAGCCAGTCTCTTGGGGTAAAATTTTATAAAACAAGAGTAACTTACCAGAACTCTGAGTTGGTGTAAATTCATAATGGGTTAGGGTGGCTCTAATCTGGCCACCTATTGTGCTTTGATCTGCAGCTGATGCTTCTTGTGATGGGCTTCTAATACTGCCTGCTGGAGCTTGAGTTTCCACAAACAAAGGAGTAAGAATTCTACTACGTTGATGCCAACTTGAATCGACGCAATAATCCTGAACAAAAATGAGCAGTTTGCAGAACAATAACATGCGATAAATAACACTTGCAAAGTGAGATAAAAATTTAAACTTGAACAAAGTTTCCCTAGTAATGATTTTAGACACATTTCTGAAAACAAAGATAAAAGATAGCAATCTTGGGAGCAACAGGGTCAGCTGCAAAGCACCATGTAAGCATGTGACAACAAATGGTTGAATTAATTTATCATAGGTTTTAGAACAAGCTTGAGGAATATGCAGGTGGCCATGATGTTCCTCTCATTAAGTGGGACGTCATGGATTTCCTGTAACATAATGCTAAGAAGAAACACAATAAAGCAGCTGGTCCCAGTAAATTTAGCCAGAGTCACGTTTTAAAAAATCTAGTCAAGCTTTAACAAAAAATTGAACTGGTTGATTAGTGATATGCAAATAAAAAATGGTCAGCAATTAATTTGCCCATATCACTCATACACATGGCAAATATAAGGAAACTGGCATTTTAAAAATATTTTTCTGAGTTTACGGCTAAAACAAAACTGCGGATGCTGGAGATCTAAAACAAAACCAGAATTTGCTGGCAAAACTCATTCAAACAGAACAGTCATCGGACTCTAAACATTAACTCTGCTTTCTTCCCACAGATGCAGCCAGCAATTTCTACTTTTGTTTCTCAGTTTATAAAATAGGTTAACTTTTAAGTCTACAGAGTTTTATTGTAATAATAATGCATTTATAGACTTCATAAAATGTAATTACATCTATATCTGTAAAATTACAGATGAACAGTTAAGGTAACACAGCAAACAAGCCTCCTGTATTTACTTGAAATTTGCATTCAGATAGAGGATATTCAAACATCTCGCGGCTGTAGTCAGGGCTGCGACTCGTCATTTCCAATAGCACATTGGTGGCTATACTGAGGTATTGGGTCTCTATCTTGTTGCAGTACAATGATCCAAGACTGGCCATCATTCTGTCAAGGGTGCCTGTTGGAAGTCTATTTTCATGACTCCAAAAGTTTCTAACATACAATCTGAAAAGAAAGCACTCACTTCAAAAAATCTTGCTTTCAAAACAAAAATCAATATTTCAAAAATTATTACTATTGCTGACAACATTCTACAGAATCATTATAAACGATTCAGCTCCCTTCCAAGTTAATAAGTAACTGATTAGTTACATACTGTAGTGCAGGATTTTCATCAGTCAATCCCTGAAGTAATGTATCGCTTGTTTGTGTGTATATTTCTCTGGAGTCAGGATCAGATTGACTTTCCGGATCTCTGTAGAGAGGGAATGTGATTTACTGCATTTGCCTCAATATACAGAATAAATGGAACATTTTTCACCTGGTAACTTTCTGTAGAATAGAATCAGAGTTAGGTTTTATTGTCACATGGACTCAAGTACAGGGATACATGGGCACAGTGAAAAGATGCAAAGTTGCCACTGTACCATACCATGTACAAAGGTGCCTAAGTAAAATATCTTAGGTATAAATTGGAAAACTGAAAGAATAAAGTTAATACTTCAGCATTAACTTGGGAGCAAACTTTCAGCTCACAACTATGTTTTCATTTGCACTTTGGAATACATTGAGTTTGAATCAATTTTTTTTGCCGGAAGCATCAAAAATTTCAACCAATTTAGTTTTCTGATTAAGACAGAGGAAAAACACAAAGGTGAGAAATTATCACTTGACAAATCATGCTTGCCTATTTTACACTTCACAACTAACATCACCCTAAAACATGTTATTTCACTAAATCTGGTTAAAATCCACTTTTATTAATTAAAGTTTAATTGCTGTGGTCCTAATAGATCTGATTTACTGTGAAATATTATTCTGGGTACTCCAGTGCACCTCAACATTCATTAAGTAAGAATAAAAAATGCTGTAAATACTCAACAAATCTGGGAGCATTAGTGGAGGGAAACATCAAGTTAATATTTCTGGTCAATAATGTGTCAATGAAAACAGTTCAGATGAAACATTAACTCTGTTTCCCTCTTCATAGGTGCTCCATTACATGGTGTGTATTTCCAGTATTTTCTGTTTTTATTTTGCATTTCCAGTACTTTCAGCATTTTGTCTATGTACCTCTACATTCTCTTGGCTTATTTCAATTACTACTCTACATTATTAACAACCCTGAAACACACCACAGGCTGGATTTCACATGCCATCCATAACAGGAAAGCAGAGGGTGAACTCTAAAAATGTGTGCCATCGAATGAAGATCCTTCATTTCTATGTGCATCAGGTAAGGTTTTGAGTGGGCTGCCTGCCTGTGACCTAACTGAAGCCCTTAAGTGCGCAATTAATATGAACCATAAAGAGGATAGTGCAGAACTTCAAAAGTGCTTAAGTTGGTGAGTGGAAATTTAATGCAGTGAAGAGGTTAGGTGATTCATTTTGGTTCAAAGAACAGAGAATATAAAGTGTACAATTCTAAAGGGTTGCAGGAGTACTGGATGTTTATGTGTAAAAATTACTGAAAGTGGCAGGACAGGGAGAACAATTAATAAAGCGTATAGTATTCAAACTTTATGAACAGCACAGAGTACAAAAGCAAGGAAGTTACATTAAATGTGGTTTTATTTCTAATTTGGAGAACCATACTTTGACAATGATGTGAAGACATTACAGCGGGTGCAGAAGAGATTTTAAAAAAGCAGCTGGTATCACTGTGCCATTGTGATGCATCTGAGATGGAGAGTTACACGAATAACACGTTATTTGATATTGTCCCTCAATAGCATAAGAGAACGTCAGGACAGCGGTGATAGGAGATGAGCAAGCAGTCAAAAAATACTTCGGAAAATCGCACAGAAGTTCTAAGTGCATCCTATTTTCCATCTAGGTTCTAGTTCAGGATGCAGATGAGAGCGATTGTTCATTGAGGGATGACAAAGAAAAAGTACACTTATGCAGGACTTATACCATTAATGGTAGGGCCGTGGGGATGTGCTACTGAACAAAGAGACTTAGGGGTGCTGGTGCATACTTCCTTGAAATTGGAATCCCAGGTAGATAGGGTGAAGGAGGTGGTTATTTAGATAAGTTTTTTGTACTTATAATTAACAAGGCACCAGGAGTGAACGAGATGCATCTTTGGACAGAGCAAAGTGACGATGTACATTGTAGAGGCACTGGACATAATTTTTCAGTCTTCTGTAACTCAGGGGTGCTGCGAAATGATTGGAGAACTGCACATCATACCCTTGTTCAAAAAATCATGCAAGGATAAACCAAGTTACTACAGATCAATCAGGTTGGCTTTGGTGATTTCAAAACTTGACAAATCAGAGTTAATTACTGTGAGCAAGCATAGATTTCTTAAGGAAAATCAGAATTAACTAACTTACGGTAGTAATCTGAAGAGATAACAAACAAAAAAGCTTGTGAGGACTATGATGTTGATGTTGTGAGCACAGACTTCCAGAATGCATTTGATGCAGAACTGCACAACAGGCTTGCAAGCAAAGTTAGAGTTCATGGAACAAAATGGGCAGAAGCAATGTGGATACAAAGTTGACTAAGGGTAATGGTTACAGGATGTTTTTTGGGCCAGGGAACGTCAATGTTGGGGCTTTTGTTTTTCCTAATATACATAGTGATCTAGGTTTTGGTGCAAAGGGCAAAATTTCAGAACTTGAAGATGATACAACAGTTGAAAGCTGTGTAAAAGTAGGATGATAATGTAGAATGTCAAAAGTTGCAGGCAATTTGGTGCAGTGAGTGGTCAGGTGATAAAGTTAATATGGAGAAGTGTGCGCTGATACATTTCAAAAGGAAGAACATGGAGAGACAATATTAAACAAAGGGTACAACTTGAAAGTGTGTACCGAACAGAGGGATATGAGTGTTGGTGTGCAGAAGGCATTAGTTGTGAGTAGACAGATTGAGAGCAGTTAATAAAGCAAATTATATCCTGGAGTTTTATTAATAGGGGCATAGAGTGGAGGAGCAAGGAGGTTACACTGAACTTACATAAAGACTGTAGTTTGCCCTCAGCTAGACTACTGCATCCAGTTTCAAACAATGTACTTTAAAAAGCATGTGAAAGTATTGAAGAACGGAGAAGAAATTTATGACAGTGCTCCAGAGATGAGGATTTCAATTTATGAAGATCAACTGGAAAAACTAGAACTGGTCTAGATATCAGGACAAAAGCTAACTCATGATTCTTCTGGAATGTCACACCTCTCATTTGGGTGAACAATTCAGCAAAGCCTAAACGAAGGAATATTAGCCAAGATGTCTACCTCATTTAGTTCTCAACAAAGGAAACCACCGAAGCACCTTATGCTTGACTTAGTGCCAACATCTCCATTGTTATCTGCCACAAGACTCAAAGCAGGACATCAAAAGTCATCTCATGAGCTGAGTGACTATGCTGAAAACTTTCAAATTCCAATCTCCAATCTTTTTTTCTAAGCCTTGCGTCTAAAAACGGTTTATAAATTTTCTCGTCTAGATGTTTTCAGTGCACACTCAATATTGTATAAAAAAAACTGTGTTGAAACTCTCATATGTATTTCACACAGTTTGTCATCAGATCAAATGAAGAATGTTTCTTTCAAATCAGTATGTGTTGCAAAATCATAATCGTGCCACTGTTAATTATTGTACATTGACAGGCGTGGAAGAATGGAAGAAGAAATACAAGTACAATAGCCAGCCTCTTCCTCCCTCATACATATATACAAGTAGCAAAAATGTGCAATAACATACATAACTTGCAAACAGAAAATGACATTCCCAGTAGAAATGCATATATTTCCAAACTCAACACTGACGCAGTACTCAGCAGCGGGTCCAGAGAGAGGTGTACATATCATTTGGGGAAACATCTTGCAGGGTTTTGCAACAATAACTGATCAATCAGTTGGTGCTTTTAATGATTTTGGTTTTAAAATATTTTCTTTTGCTGCATATGCTGACTAGAAAGTGAAAATTATGCAAAATAAATACAAACTGGAAGAATGGACACGGACAAATACAGATATTTAACTTAAGCGTAACCTGCTAATCAGTGAATAATATTGTTATAAAAGCAAATGTTCAAAAAAATGAAATAAAATATTAAAAAAATTACTGAAGTGCAACAAATCACAAAATATTCAATTGAATGCTTTCATCAGTCAAGTAAGTTTACAATAGGGCTGAATTGCCTCCATAAATATTAATCATTCCTACTAAATTATCTAGATTTTCTTAATCTTGGAATAATTTTTGTTATTAATTTCATACCTGTAATTATCATATATCCACATCAGAATATCGTACATTCTCTCTCGACAAACAGGAGATGGATGAGAAATGAAAGCCACCACTGAATGTAGCAGGTCTTTCAGTTCTGCTGCCTTTAATTTGGCTTTAATCCTATATATAATGTCCAAACAGACCCTCTGTCGGTCTTCATCCCTTATAAGGAGAAAGAGAGTAGACTTTGTAACATTTTTATCCAAATCACCATGCAAAATGAAACAAAACATAAAAAAAATTACTGAAGTGCAACAAATCTCAAAATATTTAATTGAATGCTTCCTTCAGTCAAGTAAGTTTAGAATAGGGCTGACTTGCCTCCATAAATATTAATCATTCCTACTAAATTATCTAATGATGACCATGAATCCATTGTCAATTGTTGAAAAAAAATCATTTGGTTCGCTCATGTCCTTTAGGAAAGGAAACTGCCATCCTTACCTGGTCTGGTCTACATGTGACTCCAGACCCATAGCAATGTGGTTGATACTTAACTGTCTTCTGAGCAATTGGGGATAGGCAACAAATGCTGCTTAGCCAGCAAGGCCCTCATTCCGTGAATGAATAAAGAGAAGTAAACTGTTCAGTAACTGAGGGACACCATAGCCAAACACAATGTGTAATCACCAAGCATCTGCACACTCTGAAGACATAATCAGGGTCTGAAAACCAAGCAAATTGTCTAATTTTCCCCGAAGGGTGCAGTGCTCCTCCACTTGCATTAGATGAGATCAGCTAATTCAAAACGGAGAGGGAGATCTATTCAGTTCCAAAACAGTAATACTAGACTTGAAATTTTTGAAACTCTAAGTTCTGTTTTTCCTCTCCACAGATGCTGCCTAACCTGCTGAGTTTCTGTAGCACTTCTTGTTTATATTACTGACAGGTACACTCATCTGGCTTGAATCCATTTCATTGGGGGTGGCACATTTACACTAAGCTACAAGATAAACTGGCTATAATTTTCAAACAACAACTCTTTAACCATCATTAATCAGCACAGGAATCTCAATGCTCTGAAATGATACTGAAGTACATGCATGTCGTCCTTTTCAGTTGAAAACATTTTCAGTTGCATAATATTTTACGAAAACAAAAGTTCACTACAACATTTTACAGGAAAAAAAATACAGACAAGTGCAATTACAACATTTAAAAGACATTTGGACAGGTACATGACAAGTTGAGCTGAAGGGTCTATTTCAGTGCTGTATGAGTATGAAAAATGAAACTTTAAAGTTAAAATTTACATACAGAAAGGACAGTGCTACTTCTACTTAGTAAGTCAGCAGGAATCCATTTCAAATAGTCAGTGATATCAAAAGTAAGATTGTAGATATTTAAAAAATTTTGGTATCAGATTTATCAGACTTCACTGAGGATTAAGTCCACAACAGTGAGTGCCTGCAAGATAAAATTCTCAATACCTATGCAACATGCATTGACAGACATGTGAACAACCTTGAACCATTTCTGCCATGAAATAACATCCAAAAATATTGTGAAATAAACAGGCTTGCATTTACTTAGTGCATTTCAGAGTCAGTAGATGTCTCAAGATACTTTACAGTCATCAAGTACTTTTACAGTACAGTTATTATTACAATGGGGAAACAATATGTAATGCAGAGAATGTGCTAATGCAGGACAAAATGCTATGTTAGTATGACATGCGTTAAGGCTAAAAAATCCCCAGTGGCAGTCTGCAACCATAATAAAACTTAGAGGAACAATATGACTACGGCACTAGGTACTTTGCTCCGAATGAGGAGAGATTAACTGAAGTTATTCTGAGCCATTCTAATGTAATTCCTTGTACTGGTTTAAGAGGTATATTGACAGAGGCAGAGAACAGGTTAATCACCCAGGGTAAACTAGCACAAACTTGGCGAACTGGAAAGAAGTGAAAATGCATTTGTGCCAGAATATCAGAAAAAGAGAACATAACTTGAATTAGATTAGTAGCCGAAGAAACAGAAAATAGATTTTCACATCACTGAACCAATATAGTTCACCTGCTTACCTATGACTCATGATCTGTACAAAATCCTTGCTCTTCAGGTGAAGGTGGATGTCAGGGATTTCCTCTGCCCTATACATCACTACCTCGAGGCAGTGTGTTTTTAGAACGCCATATAGCTTTGGTAATAGGAAAAATGCTGCGTTCATAAACCTTGAAAATAAATAATTACACAGCACTTTAGAACTTCAAACAGTAGGAAAAAATTCAATGTCCATTTAAAATCAAATACTCCATTACACTGGTTGACAAAGCAAAATTGGTCTTTCATCATGTCATCAGACAGACATGATCAATAAGAGATTAATTCAGATTTGTGGTTGGAATACCACCACAAGGTTGCATAATTCTCCTTTAGCTGAACAAATGTGATCTGACAAACATCAGAAATAAGACCTTGCAGCTCCTTCTCCATTTAATAGTTTGAAATTTATTAACAGTATCAACTTGCAGCACTACTGAGATGGGAGTCCTCTACTATTTCTAAAATAAACGCAGAATAACTAAATGAGGACCAATATGACAGAAAACATGAGTTCCTTCTGATTATTCATTGAACATAAGAGCATAGAGAAACATGCTTCAAGTGGCACTGAATTGGAAAGTGTGACCAAAGGTCTTCTGGCTGAGAAACTGATTCCACAGAGATGGAATGACAGCAAGGTTCTGTTACACCAATACCCTGCCTAATTGTTACCTTCCCACCTTCAAGTATGCCATTTCCAGGAATAGAAAAATCCATCTATCCGCTGCAAATGCATACAGACTCGTTATTTTTGCTAAGAAAATAAAACATAAGGTAAGGCTATTTACCCCATTCAACTGACAATCATCCAATGCTCACTGCAGACTTGAGCATTTTTCATATGTATCCTCTCTAATTCTCATGGATAAAGCAACTAATTGAGCCCAGCATAAAATCAGTGCTGAACAAATTTAATTCTCACAAAAGTGAGCACTAAATTTACAGCAACTGAAACCACAATGGGACATGACTTTATTGTAAACATTGCTAATGGTCTGATGATTTAATAAGATGACATTTTTCAGAGTCTTTCAATTATTAGTTTATTGAAACATTTCTGGAGGTTAGAGTCCATAATTCATTGCAAGTCCATAGTCAATGTAATATTCGGCTATGAGATTGTGTCTGATTCAGAAACTAGTGGGTTTATGTCTCATTCTAGAGGGTTAAAGATAACATATCTAAGGTTCCTAAGTGAATGGAATTTTAGAGGACTCCATACCTTTGAAACAATTGGACAAATACTCAGAGTATGTTGGCATGATTAAGTAAACTGTTCAGAAGCTGTGACTGAGGGATATTGTGGTGAAGGTAGAACAATGTAAAGGAAACCTCACTCTGCATTCTTCTGAACCTTTACCTGGAAATGCTATGTCATGCCAATGGAATTCAAATGCAGAAAAATTTTGATGCATCTTCCAGCATAATGGATACAAAAGTAATCTAAAACTTGAAAGGGCAATAGAAACAAGGTCTCCACATGCCTTTAGCATTAATTTACTCACCCCGTAATATAGAAACGGATTCAAATCTTGAAAAGAAAAGATTGAGTGAAACCAAAGTGTTTCAAGTGGGCTAACTGGTTCAGTATTCATGCCTACTAAATCAATTTACCATTTAAGTTAAACTAGCTGGAACAACTGCTGCACTTGATTCTCTGAATCAGGAAAGTAGGATCCATGTTGTCAGGTTGTGACAAGATGCATTACAAGGTTTTAATTATTACCTGTCAGCAAAAGGTGGGAAGTGTTTTGCAATCTTGCTCAAACACACAATAAACTTGTCTTCCTTTGTGTTGTGAAGTTGCTGTAATTCCTTAACAACCAAATCATGAACAGCAAAATCCATTGGCTGCAAAATAAAAATAAATCAAAGTATTAAGCTCTGCGGAATTGTAAACCAATAGGTGGACAAAGAAAATTACAAGAACTGCACTAGAATAAAAGTAGAAAATTACTTTTCAGAAAAGGAACAACTTCAAAACTGAATAAAAAGGCAAAATGCTATGAACACTGAAAATGCTGGAAAGCAGGTCTGGCAGCAAACTGAAGATAGAAAAACAGAGATTGATAACTTTTCGCCTGAACTCTGATTGACTTAATGACATGCTCAGCGAGGAGTTCAGGAACTATTGTTTTGAGATTATTGTTGAGTTACTTCTCTGTTTGGGTGGCTACTGTTTCTTTAACTTCTTTTTAACGAGTGTTTCTGGATTATCAAGCGCTGATGAGTAATGGGAATTGTATTGAAACTGCTGAGAGGCTGCTATTTTCAAGGCAACTTACTTAAATTTATAGATTAGACTGACAATAACATCATGACACAAAGGAGGGAATGGGTTTAAAAGAAAAAAAAAGGTGTGCACTTTAATGGTGGCAAATTACAAAGAGTGTTACTCTCATGATGGAAATACAAGACATTTCATTCATATTTTTAAAATCATCATGGCACAGTGGCACAGTTGTTAGGGATCCGGGTTCTATTCCAGCTTTGGGTAACTGTGTGGGGTTTGCATGTTCTCCCTGTGTCTATGCGGGTATCCACTGGGTGCTCCAGTTTCTTCCTGCAGTCCAAAGTTGTGCAGGTTAGGTAGACTGGCCATGCTAACTTGTCCCATAGTGTCCAAGGATGTGCAGGCTAGGTGGATTGGCCACAGTAAATGCGGGATGGGAGGGATAGAGTGGAGGAGCAGGGTCTGGGTGGGATGCAGTTCGGAGGGTCAATGCAGACTCAACTGGCTGAATGGCCTCTTTCTACACTGTAGGGATTCTCTGATTCTAAGTTCCCACAGTGCAAGGGGGAAGCTGATTTAATTCTAACAGCTCCAGTGTAGGCTTTCTAATGATCAGGGAACTGAGCAATAAAACGTATATGTGAAGATAAGTTTTCTTTTTACAGCATTTCTTGTAGGCCAGAAAGAACTGCACAGCTTATACTAAACTCTTAACCCTAATTCCATACCCAAAGCTTCAGCCTTCCCTCTGCCGACTGCAGTCTCTTTTCCCCACAATTGCTACAATCCCCACCTCTCCCAATACTCAGATCTCTCATTCACTTCCTTTCACAATGGACTCGCTCCCTAACAACCAAATCCAAAACCTCGTTGCTCACTCCTCATCTCTTTTGTTCCATACAGATGCCCATTTCTGCCAGCAGCTACTCAATCTGTCAACACCTCTACCTGTCAGACAGAAAATGGACAACAATTGTTATAACTATGTCTTATGTCAAAATTGAGAAGAATTCTAAATTCCCTGTGATGTAGGGTCTTCTTCCAACCCCTCAGTCTGGAATCGACCCAAGCTTGACCACACACAGTTCTTAATCAATATTAGGGCTATTGTGTTATAAGGAGGGGAGAAATACAGACCGAGCCGTTTAATTCTAAGTTTAAGGAATTCATTTAAATTTTGTCTGTCCAGATCTAAAGGATTAGCTAAAGATGGTCAAAAAATGTGACGTAAAATTACTCAAAATAAAACCAATAAAAATTCCATCTTGTTGACACTGCTACATTGTCAACAGTAGAAGAGGCTCGCAATTCAAAGTACATGCAATTTTACTGTTCTTCTTAGGCAGTCCCTCGTGGTCAAGTATGACTTACTTGCAAACAAAATATGAACTTAGATGTGACTGAAGAGTCCAACGCACAATCTGTCATAGATGTCACAGGCACCATCCTGACAGTGAACTTGAGGGTACAAGTGAGTCAGTCGATGAGCAAGATTTCAGCATGTCAGACAGTAAGTTTTGAGGGAGGGGGTAAGTTTGCAAAGGAGTGAGAAACCCTGAGGGACTGAGTGGCTGTGTCTAGTAGGGTTGGAAGTGAGTCTGTGAGAAAGGGGTGAGTGAATGTGAAGAAGGGAGGGAACATGTAAGAGACAGATTGAGTGATAAGGCATGTGATAAAAGAAATGAATCTGAGGGAGGGATGAGTGACACAGTTTGTAATGGGGAGCATGACAGAGTTTACGCAGAAGGAAAGAGTAACAAAATCCATGAGGGAGGGAGGTAAGGACCAAGAGAGTCAGAAAGGGAAGGATTGAGGGGTTTGGAGAACAGAATCTGTGAAGATGTGAGTCTATGAAGGAAGGAGTGAGGGACATAGGGACTCAAGAGAGATTTTGTGACCATGAGACTGACAGTGAGCTAACACACACAGACCCTCGCATCTCTTCCTGTTCCATCCACAAAAAAAAAAATCCATAAAGCAAGTAGGAATGGAAGAAAACCCATGTTGGAAGGTAACCCTCATGCAAAGCCCACTTCTGTACAAACATTGCCCAGGATAGCTCACAGTATATGTTTTGAGAAGCAAAAGCCAGGTCAATGTTCATTAAACTTATAGATTTAGTGCCTCCTTGATCCTCACATCCTGTTCTAGGTGATCAGGACGTGGGACCTAGTCAGTCTCACCTCAGCTCTGCTTCCTAAATGAAAAGGCAAATAAAGTTTTATGATAAAATCTGCTGCACAGCTCTTTTATGGTCATTTTTATTGCTCGCCTCCTTGAAATCCACATATAGTATTGTGCTGTCCTTTTGAAACTTGCTCATCAGCCCCTTGGGGGAAAGAAAAAAATTGAAATCTGGCTCCTCCCATTTAAAGGGAGGAGTGGGCTGGGAACTAAATCGGCAGTGAAATTACATCGGAAGCTGTAAGGCACTAGGTAATGGCCTTGAAACAATTCCAATGTATAATTCCATACTTTATCAATAAAAGATACAAAAAACTTAGCAAGTAGAAAAGTATCAGAAGTCTCCCCCATCTCCATGTTTACTGAGAAAATAGCGATCAAACTACGAACATCTAGTTTTATATGAAAATACTTTACATTCTTAATAACAGTAGTGTGCCATCAGGGCATCATATCGTACTTACTGACTAATAATTACTTCCTCCAACAGTGACTGTACTGTTTACCTCCCATCTGCAGGACAAGAGGCCAGGCTAAAAAGCTCAGACAGAAGTTATAATGGTCTAATCTGGAACACATTTGTCAACAGAGACAATACTGGTCTGCTTACCGTGCTATGACGTCTGATAAAGGATAATAAAGAGGAAAGATCATGAATGAGAAAGAGAAAACTGCAGGCTCATTAATAATTGTATCCACATTTACCCGCCTCTGTTGTAAGACTGATATAAGGCACAAAGACACTGCAAACTCAGACACAGAACCAATAAATGATTCACCAAAAGCACAAAGAAGTTGTATTAGTTAATTACCTCAATGTAATAGTACTCACTTTTTCTGCTAAGTATTGCAGGACAAGCCCAAGGACCTCTGCAGCTGCTGCATAGACCTCTTTATAACGCGTTAAGGTAATGTTATGCACCAGTCTCTGAAAGTACCTGACAGAAGTAAAACATAAATAAAAACAATCTGCTAATATAATTTTTGATCAACTAGTTTTCTGAGAATTTTTAGCGCAAGGCATCACTATAAACTATATATGCTGTTGATAAACAAATGCTTCTCTCCCCCATTTTCCAAACTATATTTTCCAAACATTGTAACCTTCACTTTTTGAGCCAAACCTGAAGTGTCGTAATTGAATCCCTTTATGCCAAGTGCAATTATCTGAGCAGTTAAACAATGTGCATCATTCAAGACAGAGTAATTAAAATATAAAGATTACTTTCCAGCCTTTTTGGACTGATAAAACTATGAAGAACATTAGGGATTATGGTAACCTAACTCAACTGGATGGTTAGTTCCTTCAATGAAGACGAAAATTGGAGTGTGTATAATACAGGCAGGTGACCTGAACCTGTCCATTTTCCACCAAGCAGTTTACATATGATTACCCTTGATGGTTTTGGGAGGCACTTTGAAGAACAGCACAGACAAGCTGCAGCATGTCAGGTGGCTGGAAGCAAAGACTGAGATACAAATGCTGACTGAGTTAATCGAATCCTGAAAGACATACCTGCCAAAATAGATTTGTGGCAGATAGTGAGACAACGAAGTGGAAAACAATTGACCGCATCCTCACAAATATAGCTGATTCAGATGTATCTGTCATGGCACAACCGCCATGCTAAACTGGACAGATTGAAAACTGAGCTGTCAGTTGAAAACTGAAGATCCATGAGGTGTTGTGGACTCTGAACAGCAGCAGAATTTGTATTCAACAACTTTGTATCCTGACAGTCCAGCATATCCAATCACTACTGTCTTACTCCAACATCAGGGCCAAACCTAGTTCAATCAGAAGCTGGAACAATATTCCAGAAACAGCGCCAGGCATTCCTAACAATCTGGTGAAGCTATAACATAGTAGTGCAGTGTTAAAAACAAATGAACCATGAGCAACATATCACACTGAAGGAAAATCAATCCCACAATAAATACATCGATTCAAAACTCCACATCCAGTGATTGACAATTTAACAATTAGAGGGAGGAAGACGTTCCAACAGACATTCATGTTGCCAACACTGGCGGAAACCTAGCACATCAGTTCTAAAGACAAAATGAAGCATTTCAAACTGCCTGAAGCTGCAGAGACAACTGAATAATTCAACTCGGTCTCTTCTTGAGGTTGTCAAGAAGAGGTGGAAAGTGTTTGGGATTATGTTCTTTATGGAATGGTTGGACCAAAGCGTCTGTTTTCGTGCTGTATGATTCAATGACTATGGACAGATTAAGTGAGTCAGCAAATATTTGGCAGATGGAGTAAAATATGGCAAATGTGAACCTGCTCATTTTGGCACTAAGGACAGAAAAGCAATTTACTATTTAAGTGGACAGAGGTCGCAGACCTCGATTGGACAGAGGGTTCCAGGTGTCTAGATACAGAATCACAGGAGGTTAGTTTGCAGGCATAGCAAGTGATTAGGAAGGCAAACAGATTGTTGTTGCTTCAAGTGCAATGGCAGAAAATTTTACTGTACAATGCCTTGGTGAGAGCATGCGTGGAGAACTCTGTAAAGTTTTGGTCACTTTATTTGAGACCAAACATGGAACATTTCAGAAAAGGCTTATTGACTCATTCCTGAGATGAAGGGCTTATCTCCTGAAGAAAGGTATAATCGGTTAGGTCCATATCCAGTGAATTTTAGAAGAAGGTAGAGATGACTTTATTAAAGGGAGACTTTCTTAGAGAAGCGATGGCTTCGGGACCCGGGTTCAAAGCCTGCAATGGCAGATGGTGGAATTTGAATTCAATAAATATCTGGAACTAACAATCTAATGATGACTGTGACCCAATTGTTGGAAAAGTCCCTCTGGTTCACAGATGTCCTTTAGGGTAGGAAACTACCATCCTTACCTGGTCTAGCCTCCATGTGACTGCAGACCCACAGCAATGTGGGCGACTCTCAACTGCCCTCTGGGCAATTAGGGATGGGCAATAAATACTGCCTAGCCAGCGATGCCCTCATCCCATGAATGTATAAATTAAAACAAATATCTTGAGGGGACTGAATAAGGTGGATTCCTCATGTAGGGAGACAAAATCTAGAAGTCTCTTTTTTAAAGGCAGAGATGACGAGAATATTTTTTCCTCAGAGGGTCATTGGAACGTGGAAGTCTCTTTTCCAGAAGGTAGTGGATGCTGGGTCACTGAATCTATTAGCAAGATTTTCACTAGAGAGGGAGTTGAAGGGTTCTTGGGTGCCGACAGAAAACTGGAGCTGAGACTACAGTAAGATCAGCCATAATGTTATGAAAAGGCAGAGAAAGCAAGAAGGGCCAAATAGCCCACTCCTGCTCCTGAACCCTGTGTTCTAAGAGGGCAGATCATAGCCACCTTCTCAAAAGGCAATTATGGAAGGCTAATAAATGCAGCTGTTGCCAGTGACAATGCTAACTCAAAAACTGGAATTGAAACAGCATTCGTCTAATTGATTATGCTGCATTGGGACAATAATTGAAAACACCAGGGAGGAAGTGTGGAGGCCACAACCTGATGCCCAAACCTTGCCAAACAGGAACAAGGATTTTAAAAGCTCAGCTTGTTACAGACAAACATCTTAACATTCACAACAGATCTCCTGACCTGCAAGAAATTTAAAGACGTTCTGAATCATTATCCGCATTGAAAGCAATTTTGTTTCTGTCAAAAAGACAGCTAGCCTGATGTATCCCACTCCAACTGATAACTGTAATTTTAAGAAGTTAATTACAAAAAGTTTTTAATAAATACAGCATCTGTTCTTCACAATTTAACAGTCTACTGATAGAATTTTTTAGAAATTAAATCTTTATTTGCTAGTAATTAAATCTCACAGATTATCACCATTCCAATTTCCATGGAGAGGAAGTGACAGAGTGGCAATGTCATTTGATTAGTAAGCCAGAACTCCAGGCCAATGTTCAAGGTACATGGGTCTGAATCCTACCGTGATAGATGGTGAAAATCAAATTCAATTTTTAAAACTCTGCCGTTAAAAGGGAGCCTATTGGCAACCATGCAACTACTGACAGATGTAAAAACCCATCTGGTTCACAAATGTGAACTTCCTTTCAGCAAAGGAAATAGGAGAAACTGCAGACCATTCAGCCTTTCAAGCTTACTCAGTCATTCAGTAAGATCACAACTCAACATCCTGTTCTCACTTTCTCTCCATACCTTTTGGTCCCTTCAGTCTTAAGAAATATATCTCATTCTTGAAAACATTCAATGTTTTGGCCTTGACTGCTTTCTACAGCAAGGAATTCCGTAGGCTCGGCACTCTTTGGTGAAGAAATTTCTCTTTAAAAAGCTTATTCCCCATTCTGAGATTGTGACCCCTGCTTCTGCATTTACTTTGTTTAGTCCTGTTGGTATTTTAAAGGTTTAGAACAGATTCTCCCTCATTTTTCTAAATTCTGGTGAATACAGTCCATCTTCATACATCAGTCCTGTCATCCCAGGAATCAGAGAAGACCATTCTCGTAAGGAGACCAAATTGCACATAATATTCCAGGTATGGTCTCACCAAGGACCTGTACAATTGCAGGATGACACTAACTCACTCAATTTGTTCTACTCACAATGAAGCATCTCTGTCTTTCTCACAGCTCACCCTCCTATCCAGCTGTGTCTCTACAAACTTGGAAATATTATATTTAGTTCCCTCATCTAAATCATTGCTATATACTGTAAAAAGCCACTGATCCTTATGGTAACCAATAAGTCAGCGCCTGCCACCCAGAAAAGACAAACTAATTCCACCTCTATGCTTCCGGTCCGCCAACCAGTTCTCTATCTATGTTGGTTCACCACCTCCAATCCAATACACTTGAATTTTGTACACTAATCTCTTAAGTAACACTTTATCAAAAGCCTTCTGAAGGTCCAATTAAATTACATCTAATGGCTCCTCCTTATCAACTCTACCAGTTATATCTTTGAAAATTACTGTGGATTTTTCAAGCATAACTTCTTTCATAAATTCATGCTAATTCTGTCACTGTTTTCCAAATGCTGGGTATTAATTCTTTTATAATGGAGTCTAGCATTCCCCCTACCACTGACGTCAGACTAAGTGGTCTATAATTCCCTTTTATCTCTCTACTTTTTTCAGATAGCGTGGCTACATGAGGTATCCTCCAATCTGTAGGAACAGCTCCAGAGTCTACAGAATCATGAAAGGTGACCAACAACGCATCCACTATTTCTAGAGCTACTTCCTTAAATACTCTGGGATGTAGATTATCAGGCCTTGGGGATTTATCGGTTTTCAACTCCATCAATTTCCCTAACACTGTACTAATACGGATTTCTTCAGTTCCTGCCACTCACTAGACTGTGTGCTCCCTACATTTTTGGGACAGTATTCGTGCCCTCCTGTGAAGACGGAATAAATGTATGTATTTATTTGGTCTGCCATCACTTTGTTCCCTTGCTTTTGACTGTCAGGGACTTCCTTTTGCTTTCACGAATCTTATTCTCCTTACAGACTTATAGAAGTTTTTACAATCAGTTTTCAAGCTTATTCTTGTATTTCATCCCTTTTAAATCAGTCCCTTTGTCCTCCTTCATTACAATCTAGACTGCTCCCAATCCACAGCCTTGCTGCTCTTTTTGGCTAATTTGTACACCCCTTTCTTGGATCTAATACAATCTCTAGTTTCCCTCATTAAACATGGTTAGGCCAACCTTCTCATTTTATTTTTGTGCCAGACCGAAATGAACAATTTTTGCAGATCCTTTACATGTTCCTTAAATAGAGGCGGTGCGGTGGCTCAGTGGTTGGCACTGCTGCCTCACGGCACCAGGAACATGGGTTCAATTCCGCCCTTGGGTGACTGTGTGGAGTTTGCACATTCTCCCCGTGTCTGCATAGGTTTCCTCCTGGGGCTCCGGTTTCCTGCCACAGTCCAAAGATATGCAGGGTAGGTGGATTGGCTATGCTAAATTACCCATAGTGCCCAGGGATGTTTAGGTTAGGTGAGTTAGACATGGGAAATATAGGGGTAGGAGAATGGGTCTGGGTGGGATGCTCTTCAGACGGGCAGTGTGGATTTGTTCGGCTGAATGGCCTGTTTCCATACTGTAGGGATTCTGTGATGTGCCATTGCCTAACTACCATCATCTCTTTATATAATGTTCCCCAATTTGGGCAAGCCAGCCTGAACCACATAATTTCTTTTATTTAGATTCAGGACCCCAGTCTCAGAATCAGTAACATCACTCTCCATCTTTATAAAGAATTCCATCATATTATGGTTACTCTTCTCCAAGGGGTCATGCATAGCTAGAATGCCAATTATTCCTTTCCCATTATACATTACCCAGACCACGATGACCTGTTTTCTAGTGGATTTCTCAACACGCTGATGTCTAGAAAACCACCTTATGAACACTTCGGGTATTCTTCCTCTACAGTATTGTTACTGATTTGATTCACACAATCCATATGCAGATTAAAGTGGTCCACAATTACATCTGTACCTTTACTGCTTGTATCTGTGATTTCCTGTCTAATGCCTTCACCAACTATGCCTTCGCCAGTGATCTACATACAAAACCCACTATTTTTTGCTGCTTCTTGGCATTCTAAGCTATACCTATACAGATTCCAACTCGCCAGAGTTTATATCCTTCCTCACTATTACATTCATTTTCTCGTTAACCATCAATGCTATCCCACCTCCTTTTCCCTTTCGTCTATTCTTCCCACAAATTGAATATCCCTAGATATTCAGTTCCCATCCTTGCGATGTCTCCAAAATTCCAACTATATTTCCAAGGTCAAGTCATCTACCTTACTGCAAATGCTCCATACATTAAGATACAAGGCCTTAAGGCTTGTCTTTTTTCAATATTCTTGGTCTCATTCACATTACTTTGCCTTGGGGCCCTGTTTTATTCTAGCCCTTGAATTCTCTGCCTATCACTTTTCTTATTTTGAATTCCATCTTAGACATTTACCCTTGTTTCCCTCTGTCTCCCTGTACATGCTCCCATCCTTCTGCCACTGTCATTTAAACTCTCCCCAACTGTATGAGCAAATACCCCCCCCCAGGACATCAGGTCTGGTCCTGTCCAGGTGCAAAGCATCCAGTTCCATTTACACTTCCCACTGCCTTGGGAAAGCAGCCAACATAATCAAAGGCCCCTCTCACCCGAGTTATACTCTCTTCCATTTGGCAGAAGATTCAAAAGTTTGAAAACACATACCAACAGGTTTAAAAACAGCATCCACCCTGCTATTAACAGACATAACGAATGGAGCCTTCATATGTTAGAGTCGATGTTTCTCTGCACCTTTTCTGTAGCTGTAACAGTTTATTCTGCATTCTGTTCTACTACTCATGTACCCACGGAAGGTTTGATTTGTCTGGTTAGCATACAATGGAATGCTTTTCACTGTATCTCAGTACGTGACAATAATAAATCAAAGCAAATCAGTATCCAAAGTGCGGCATGTGTATTGGAGGGGAATGGCCACAGGAAATTCCTGCGTTGCTGTTGAATGTTCTTCCCTCTCTTTCTTCTCTATACATGGGAGGTCAGTGTTAGCAGGAAACCATGGCTATTACTCAGTTTAGAAGTCCATGCTTTTAACTGCCAGTTGATAATAAAATCAATGTTGACATGGTGCAGTATTCAGGAGATGCAGCACTGCTTCAGGTGCCCTCTTGCAGATGAAATGTTGAACCACAACTATCTTCTCAGGTACACAATAAAGGCCATTTGGTCATTTGCAAATTCCTGCTATGGGATCTTACTGTGAGTAATTACTAGTCATTTTGAAGTGAGGCTATAAAAGGCTCTACATAAATGCTAGTTTTTTCAAAAAACTTGGTGGCTCAAAAATAATTCCTAGTTTCTGGCTGAAACACCTCTCACCAAAATTTTCTACACCTAATTTATTACAGCCTGACCACTAGGAAATATTGCACCACTGCATGTGCCATCTGCCTGGTGGTCATCCATTCCCTCCCTGCCTGTGGAATCTTGGCTTGCATTGTGGCCATTTCTCTTTGTGCCATCCACGATACACTCAGCCTTGCTGATGTCCCACTGTGTCCCTAGCTAATGCTCCAGCTCTGAAATGAGAACTTCCAGGAGCTGCAGCTGGTGACACTCCCTGCACTCATTCTGGTCCAAGGCACTGCAACTGTATCCAACTGCCCAATGAAGGCAACAGCAGCATTCATGGTCTTGCATTCTTCTTTAACAGTTCACCCCTTTATATTAAATGATTAGATTGCCCTCTGCCATCCTTACATAATCTCTTTTACATGCGACTTCAAACCCACAGCAACCCTTCCAGCCAATTACGGATAGGCAACAAGTGTTGGTCTGGCCAGCATTGTATTTATTCAAGAGATATAGGCAAACAAAAACTATTTAGTGAAATTTCAGGGTGCACAGATCTGAATACAATTTAAATAAATGGATTTTAATCATAAATCCTTCTTGTTTTTCCTTTAGCAGTCTGTAACGTCGGGTGTAGCATCAGAAATAGCTGCATGTTAGTAAGTCTAATGAGTGTTTGACTTTCCACTTGAATAGCCTACAGGATCATAGGTGTTCAGACCAGACTATTTCTTAATGTCATAAATAAATGGTGCTAGGAGACTGAGATTTTATTCAACATGTCAAATCAATGTTGATTCTATTTGTACACATATGTTAACAATGCGAACTGAGGGCAATATGAAATATAATTTCATTATTAAACAAAGTTTTATCCTAAAAGCCAAGCACTGCAAATGCTAGAGATCTGAAATAGGAACAGAAACTACTGATAAACTCAGCAGGTCAAGCAGTGGAGAGAAAAGCAGGGTTAACATTTTGAGCCCAAAATAAAACTTCTTTATAATGACCTACTTTAAAGGCAATTTTAGATCTATGGAAGTTTTGGTGAGTGTAAAAGGATTTATAGTTTCCAAACCATTACATTTTTCCAGCTAATATTAAAACTACTTTTTACATTACCTTTCACTGTCAATTTCACATTTGCAATTATATGGAGGTAAGTTATTGGCAAGAACAATCCCAAGCAACTGGATGCCCACAGAGTTGTCTTTGGTATTCGGATCCCTTCCAGCAAAACGATCAAAGATCAGGCTGCACAATTTACAGTAACATTTTCAAAAGTTAAGATAAAGCATTCGCCAAAGAGCTTTTACAGACATTCAAACACAATGCCACAATACGGTACTTTCGATAAAACAACTTCGCCTCATTTTTCTGCCTTCTACTCTGCTAAATACTTTCAACTTCTGTAGCTCATTCACAAAAAGATGCTGCCAGAAAGAGAGATTTGATTTGTGGAGGAAGATTTGCAGAGTTGGGATTGTTTTCTTCAGAACGGAGGTGGCCAAGGGGACATTTAACTGAGGTTTACAACTAAGATAACTGCTTTTGAGGAGAGGAGGGAGGGAATGCACTTAAATCTACTTGTAGTGGCATTCCTTGAGGAAATTGGCTGGAAGAAGTGGAAAACTTTGAATCATTTAACAAAAACTCGCAGATGCACCTGAAATGTTGCATCCAACAGGGCTTCATCCCAAAACATGGAAAGAGATGCGGGGTTGAGCAGAGATAATGGGAACTGCAGAGGCTGGAGAATCCGAGATAACAAAGTGTGGAGCTGGATGAACACAGCAGGCCAAGCAGCATCTTAGGAGCACAAAAGCTGACATGTCGGGCCTAGGCCCTCCTGTTTCAGCTGGAATGGATATAATGCACAGAATAGCTTCCCCCTCTTTCTTCTCTCTACATGGGAGGTCAGTGCTAGTAGGAAACCATGGCTATTACTCAATTTAGAAGGCCATGCTTTTAACTGCCAGTTGAAATATAGACAATAAAATCAATGTTGACAGGTGCAGTATTCAAGAGATGCAGCACTGCTTCAGGTGCCCCCTTGCAGATGAAATGTTAAACCACAACTATCTTCTCAGGTACACAATAAAGGCCATTTGGTCATTTGCAAATTCCTGCTATGGGATCTTACTGTGAGTAATTACTATTCATTTTGAAATGAGTTTGTAAGAGGGTCTATATAAATGCTATTTTTTCCAAAAAAAAAATTGGTAGCTCAAAAATAATTCCTGGTTTCTGGCTGCAACTCCTCTCACCAAAATTTTCTACACTTAATTTATCACAGCCTGACCACTGGGAAATATTGCCCCACCATATTTGTACATGTAAAAGTCATGCCAATAACTAGTCAAATGCAAAAGCCGTACCTGTACGGGATGGATAGACAATCCTTCCAGCATTCAACTACTGTTTTAATAATTTCTAGATTATGCCTGAACACCACCCTTTTCTCATGAAAGCAATTCTTCATCAGAAACTCCAGAAGACGATTTGTAAGAATCTCATTCTTCAGGTTTCCCTGACAACAGTAATTAAGAATTAGCATTTCTTAATATCATACTGCAATCTTATCATAAGTGTCTAAAGCATCAGAGGCCATTGGGTCTACATTGTCCCTGTACTAAAGCTTTCAAAGCACTATTCAACATTTTCCACTCCCTTTCTCATACCCCACTGCCTTGCATTTCTTCCTTTTTCAAAGACACATATAACTTTTGTCCTCCTAAATTACTACTGAATTTATTTATTTCTACCACCCGTTGAGGCAGTGCATTCCAGATCAGAACTTGCTCCATAAAATAACTTCTCATCTGGTTCTTTTGCCAATTACCATAAATATTTCTGTCTGGTTATTTATCCTACAACCTGCGAAAACAGTTTTTCCTAACTTGTCAATCAAAACCCTTCATAATTTTGAATCCCTTTATTAAACTTCCCTTTAAATGCCTCTTCTCCAAGGAAGTGAAGTCCAGTTTGTCCATGTAACTGAACTCTGAGGTATTATGGCTGATCTTACCCTCCTGAAATTATGGATGCAGTTATTGTGCATCTATAATGCCACAAGAGAGGAGAATAGGAACAGGGATATTGATAAATATAGTTAAAAACAGCACTTTAAAAACTGAATACGTTTTGTGGATTTGGTCAGATTTGTAGAGATTGCAAATTCTGACAAGTTTTCACATTAATAATTGGAATTGCAGTACATGATGAGGTCATATGGCCAAACAAATGCTGAATGTAGTGCAAGTGTTAACTCTGTAGCTATAGTCATCAATTTTATTCCTATTTCCTTGCTCTTTTTCTGTATCTTTTCATTTAACTCCTCTCCAAACATAGTTGAGAACATTACACAAGAAATTGTAACTTTGTATTTTTGAAGCCAATGACATGAAAACCAAAATATATCTCTTTTTTGACACAAATATAATGAGACAGATCCATAAAAGCTATCCTGTACCTTTGGGGTGCCTACACTTGTCCAAGATAGAACTGTAACGACAATTTCCACAACCATGTAGTGAATGCCATCACCACCATTATTTCCAGAAACCACTAGCTGCAGTAGGGGCCCCAACCATTCCTTGGCATATGGCTGGAAAACCTACAAAAGAATATGATTTAATTTGCATTAGCTCAAAGGAATTCAGATGAACTCTTTCAGACTAGAGCTATATTTATTGAAACTATTCTTCCACATCATAATTATGTTTAATGAAATCCTTAACTCTCATTAAAATATCGAGGAGCAGAATATTTTGCTAAGTATCTCAGGCTGCAAGCTCCATGCTTTGGCAGTACATATGTACATCACATACTTGTAAAAAGAAAAAGAAAATATGGCTACATGTGCCTTCTGGGATTTGAATTTTGCTTGCCAGAATCCCTAAGTTGATGGCACTGTAAGAAAGCATGCAATTACAGCAAAGTTTACTTAGTTTCTACTATAAACATGGACTTAGGAATTCATAATGGTAAAGTTGAAAACGTATCACATGGACACCCAAGATTTCAATTATATGGTTGACTATTGAGGGCCATTTGTATATGTAATACATTTCCATAGGTCAGTAACAGTGCTCCTGTAAACAAAATTGAGTTTATAACACACACAAATTTGCTAAATAATACATTTTAATGTGGAATTCTACAACTGACCTTTGGAAAATGAACCTGTTAAAAACCAATCATTGTTCACTGACAATAATTTGCACTCTGGGTTTTTGAGATTAAGTGTTAGAATGCAAGAGTCATCCTTATGATGTATTAATATTGACCTGTTATTCAGATCCTCGGAATGAATGTCAAACAGTACCTGGCAGAAGGGAGGAGAAACAAAATACCAAGGACAAGTTTACCTGACATATATTGGAGTGGCTAATTGCAGGTTAGTGTAGGGCAAACGAAAAGACTGGAGTTAGCTAGTCCTGCCAACTTGATAAACAGAACATCAAGCAGAAAGTAAACCTCAAAATAGTGAATCAAAGAATTTCACATTGAAACAAATATATAAATGAAAACAAGTTAAAAAAGAGCCTATAAACTTAGGACCTCTTCAGTGTTAACAATAAGCTTCGCAAT
This sequence comes from Stegostoma tigrinum, assembly GCF_030684315.1. Lineage (NCBI taxonomy): Eukaryota > Metazoa > Chordata > Chondrichthyes > Orectolobiformes > Stegostomatidae > Stegostoma > Stegostoma tigrinum. The sequence goes on along the minus strand of NC_081358.1, from coordinate 72,320,166 downwards.
GAAGAGTCGGATATTTAATGGTGTTGCAGAATTTTCCAATTTTCCATGCAGAAATTTCATCCATGGTGGAAGCTCATGTGGGATTTTCCCCTGCAACAGAAAGATTACAAGAAAATAAATTGAACGTTAAATCTAAGAATACAAGCTTTCAATTTTTTGCCATAGTAATAAAATTATAAAGGTCATGATTAAATTATTCATCCCCCTGTCAGTTTGGCTTAGTTGGTATCCCCCTTGCCTGAGTCAGAGATTGTGAATTTTGTGAAAACCTGAGCAGAAAATCTAGGCTGGCACTCTGATGAGGTGGACATGTTTGAGAATTTTTGAAATTTATTCACAGGATGCGCGCAATGCTGACTAGCATTTATTGCCCATCCTTAACTGCCTAGAGAGCAGTTAAGAGTTTAACCATGTTGCTGTGGATCTGAAGTCACATGTTGACCAGACCTGGTAAGGATGACAGAATCCTCCCTAATGGACATTAGTTTTTAACGACAATCTGTCATATTACAATTGGTTTCCTTACCTCTTCAACTTTAGGTGTGATGTTAGTCTTCTGCATGTGTTTGATTAAAGCAGTCATGGTTGCCATACATTCGTGTTGGTTCATATCATCCATCTCGAGTTCCACAATGTCATTCTGTGTAATATTTGACTCTGTCCACTCCTGCAGGAATAGAGAAGTTACTTTGTGAGGCCTTAAACATTCCAATTTGTCATTATTTTAATACTACTATAATTAAAAACACTTTTCCAAAAATGCATAAAATGAATCAAAGGGTCAACATAAATGAAAATTCACCCTTTCACAACATCTGACTCGCCAAGAAACACTAGATTGTGTTCAAACAGTTCCTGTCGTATGATGATTCAAATCTGATGTGATTCAGCTGTAGTAGATTGGAAACAACTACTTTTAAAGGTAAACTGTGGCACCCTTATGGTGCAGAGGTAGAGGCCCTACCCCTAGATTGACAGGCCTGGGTTCAAGTCCCACCTGCTCCAGAGGTATGTAATAACATCTCTGAACAGGGTGATTCGAAAAATAGATTACATTTAGAAAAAGCTAATTTGCTTGCAGGTGAATGCAAGCATTCGTGGAAAATGCAGTGAAAGTTGACAGTAAGCATATTCTGTTGAAGAAAAAGGGTGGCTCTAACAAATTCTGAACCCCTTCAATGTCAAGGAGTTTAAAGAGTGGTTAAGGTAGAATGAAATCTTACAATAAGGCTCAATACTCCAGAAACTGACAAGATTATAACAAGTGTAGAGATTAAATGAAGTGAAAAGGAAATTAATACAGTGAAGAAACACCATTAAAAAATGCCAAATAAAATCAAGGAAAACCCAAAGATTTTTTGATAAATAGTAAAACGTGAGAAATGGATAAACTGAGTAATTACAGGTAGTCAATCTAACATCGCTAGCGAGAAATATTCTGAGGGATACACCAAATCCTCATTTTAAAAGGTACAAGTTTAGAAACAAGGAAACTAGAAGCAGAAGTAGGCCATTGGACCCTTAAGCCTCTTCTGCCACTCAATCAGATCATGGCTGAACATCTGCTCAAAAACATATTCCTGCTTTCTCCCATACCTCTTGATATCTTTAAAATCTAAAAACGTATCTATCTTCCTTGAATATATTCAGTAGCTTGGTCCCCAAAAGCCTTCAGTGGTAGAGAATTCCACAAAATCACTATTCTTTGAGTGAGGAAATATTTCCTCATCTCACCCCTAAATGTCCTGAGACTGTGTTTCTAAACTCCCCAACCTGGGAAAACATACTCCTTGCATGTAGTCTGTCCAGCCCTGTCAGAATTTTCAACTAGAACTCCTCTCATCCTTTTAAACCCTCACGAATACAGTACTAGTTGAACGAATCTCACCTCAGGACAGCCCCGTCGTTCCTGATATCAGCCTCGTGAAGCTCTGGCACACTCCATCAATTATAAGTATATCCTTTGCTTTTATTAGGTTCAGAGACCAAATCTGTACTCAATATTCCAGGTGCGGTTACACAAAGACCCTGTAATGCTGCACAAGACATCCCCATTTCTGAGCTCAGATGTTAATGAAATGAAGGCTAATATACAATTGACATTCCAATCTGCTAGCTGCACCTGCCCTTTTATTTTCAATGACTAGTGTACAGGAACGCCCAGATCCCTTTGTACATTCACACTTCCCAAAACATTACCATTTAAATAATACTCTTCCTTTTTGACTTTCACACTGATGAGTATAACTTCACATTTAGCCACATTGTACTGCCTCTGCCAGGCGTATATCCATTTACAGCTTGTCATGATCACCCTGACACCCACTTTGAATCCTGCTCAAAACTCTCAATCCCACAGTTATGTGACATTAGCAAACTTGAAATGTTGCATTTGGTTCCCACATCCAGGTTATTTATATAGACCATGAACAGCCAGGGCCCCAGGGTCCGATTCTCGCCGTACCCCATAGTCACTGCCTACTACTCAGAAGATGGCCCATTAATTGTCTCTTTCTGTTTCCTGTCTGCCAACTATTTCTCAATCCATGTCAATATATTATTCCTATCCCACGTGCTTTAACTATACCTGCTAAACTCTGATACGGGACCTTATGAAAAAGCGTTCTCAAAATACAAATACACCACATCCATGTTGACTATCCCTAATCAGTCCTTTCCTTTCCAAATACATATAAATCCTGGTCTCTCATGAATCCTTCCAACAACCTGCCTACCACAGATGTCAGGCTCATTGGTCTATAGTTACCTGGTTTTTTCTTACCACACACCCTTTTCTATTCCATGTGTTTCATCCTCAAAAAACTGCAATAGATTTTAAGCACAACTTGTCTTTCATAATTCACTACTCTCATCTTCAAATTATGTTATCTAGTTTTGGACTCCCCCACCCCAGGGAGAAGACCTTGCCTATTTACCCTATCCATGCCCCTCCCCATGATTTTATAAACCTCTATATGGTCAGCCCCCAGCTGCCAATGCTCCACAGAAAATAGCCATAACTTATTCTGCCTCTGCTTTTGGCTCTAACACTCCAGTCCTGGCAACATCCTCGTAAATCTTTTCCAAACTTTTTCTGGTTTCATAACATCCTTCCTATAGGATGGAATTGCACGCAATACTCTAAAAGTGGCCGAATCAACGTTCTGTCCAGCTAAAACATGACCTCTCATCTCTGAAAAATAAAGACAGGCATACCAAACACCATCTTCACTATCCTGTCTACCTGCGAATCCATTTTCAAGGAGCTGGAAACTGCATTCCAAGGTCTTTTTGTTCAGCTACACTCCCCAGGACCTTATCATTAAGTGTGTAAGTCCTGCCTTGATTTACCTTTTCAAAATACAGCAATTCACATTTATCTAAATTAAACTCCATCTTCCACTCCTCAGCCCATTGGCCCATCTGATCAAAATCCCATTGTTCTGAGGTAACCTTTTTCGATGTCCGCTAGACCACCAACTTTGTTGTCATCAGCAAACTTACTAACCACACTTCCTATGATTACATCCAAATCATTTACATAAATGACAAAAAGCAGTGGACCCAGCACCGAACCTTATGGCAGACTGCTGGTCTCAGGCCTTCAGTCTGAAAAGCAAACTTCCACCACCATCCTCTGTCTTCTACCTTCAAGCCAGTTCTGCATCCAAACGGCTAGTTCTCCCTGTATTGCGTGTGATCTCACCTTGCTAACCAGTTTATAATAAGGAATCTTGTCAAATGCCTCATTGGAGTCCATATAAATCATATCCACCACTCTGTATTTATTAACCCTCTTCGTTAATTTTTCAAAAAAAAACTCAATCAAGTTAGTCAGACACGATTTCCCATGTACAAAGCCATGTTGACTATCCCTAATCAGTCCTTTCCTTTCCAAATACATATAAATTCTGTCTATCATGAATCCTTCCAACAATCTGCCTACCACAGATGTCAGGCTCATTGGTCTATAGTTACCTGGTTTTTTTCTTACCACCTTTCTTAACTAGTGGCACCACATTAGCCAACCTCTAGTCTTTCAGCACCTCACCCGTAGCTATTGATGATACAAATGTCTCAGTAAGGGGCCCAGCAATCTCTTCCCTCGCTTCCCACAGAGTTATTGGTGCACCTGATCAGATCCCAGATCTTAGATATAATGGGAACTGCAGATGCTGGAGATTCCAAGACAACAAAGTGTGAAGCTGGATGAACACAGCAGGCCAAGCAGCATCTCAGGAGCACAAAAGCTGACGTTTTGGGCCTAGACTCTTCATCAGAGAGGGGGATGGGGAGATGGTTCTGAAATAAAAAGGGAGAGAGGGGGAGGTGGACCAAAGATGGATAGAGGAGAAGATAGGTGGAGAGGAGAGTATAGGTGGGGAGGGGATAGGTCAGTCTGGGGAGGACGGACAGGTCAAGGAGGTGGGATGAGGCCAGTAGGTGGGAAATGGAGGTGCGGCTTGAGGTGGGAGGAGATAGGTGAGAGGAAAAACAGGTTAGGGAGGCAGGGACGAGCTGGGCTGGTTTAGTGATGCAGTGGGGGGAGGATTCCAAATCTTTGTGTTTAAAACCTTCAGCAATTTCTCCTCTGTAATGTGGACATTTTTCAAGTTGCCGCTTTTTATTTCCCCATTTTCTCCATCTTCTATATCCTTCTCCACAGTAAGCACTGATGCAAAATACTTGCTTAGTATCTCCTCCATCTCCTGCAGTTCCACACAAAGGTGGCCTTGCTGATCTTTAAGGAGTCCTATTCTCTCCCTAGTTACCCTTTTGTCCTTAATGCATTTGTAGAATCTCTTTGGATTCTCCTTAACCCTATCTGCCAAAGCTATTTCATGTCCCCTTTTTACACTCCCGATTTCCCTCTTAGTTGTACTCCTGCTGCCTCGCTAGTGTAGGTAGTAGTGTATATTTTGACAGTACAGACTGAGTGGGCTGAAGGGCCTCTTCTGTACTGTATGGTTCTATCAATGATTTGGGCTTGAATAGAGGAATATGATTAAGAAATTTGCAGGAGAAAAAAACTGCATAGAATGAAGTCAAAATCCGGACACTGCAGGATGATATTAACGGACAAGTCAGGTTAATGGAACAGTAACGAAAGGAGTTCAAATAAATGACAGGCACTGAAGCATAGGAAACCAGACGGCAATGTCCACTGATCTCAAAAGATAATTGGACGGGTCAACAACATATTGGAAAAGGTGCAGTATACTTACTTTTATTAGCTGAGGCACAGAACACAGGAGGTGGGAACTGTAATAAAACACTAGCTGGGTCAATACTGGCAAACTGTATGTAGTTCTGGTCACCACACTATATTAAAGATGTGATTGCCTGAAAAAGCATTTAAATGTTCAGAGGATGTTGACTAGACTGCAGAATGTTAGTTATGAGGAAAGCTTTAATAGTATAAAATTATTTCCTTTGGAACAGGAAACTAAGACTTAGTTGAAACATATAAAATTATGATGGTCAAACAGAGTGGATAGGATCCTTTTGGTTGACAGGTCCAGAACTAGGCAACAAGCATTTAGGGTTAGAGGTAGGAGATTTAAGGCAGATTATGAGGGAAACATTTCCAGCCAGAGTGTGATGGGGACCTGGAACGCTCTGCCTGAAAGTGGTGGAGGCAGAAACTCTGATTACATTCACAAAACACTTGGTTGTGCTACAGACTATGGACAAGTGCTGGAAAGTGGGGCTAAGTTAGATGGTCATTCGTGGTCAGCAGGGGCACGATGGGCTGAATGACTGTCTTCCAACTTACTGATTTCTGTCATTCAGCAAAACAAAATGCAGCTTTGTCAGCTTTGGTCAGGTTTCTCTTACTCGCTCAACATGAACATAATAGGTTTGAAATGCAACAATAGCAAAATAAAGAATAGTCTCTTGTTAAACATTCATAGTAGTTGGAATATGTAATTTACCTCAAGACCATACAAAACACATCCTCAAATGTTCATCATTATTCAATCTTCACATGCAAAATCAACCCTATGATTTTATTTTGAGGATTTCTTCAAGCACAAAACTCTGTTTTTTCCACGATGTGGGGCCAGATTAAGGCAATAATGTTGCGTGAAGGAATGCAAATTGCTTTGCACGCACTATGCGGCTAGAATAAAAAGAAATACTTCATCCACTGGTTTGTGCGAATACTATTGCCCAAATCGATAAAGTCTTCCTGTGTCTCATTTAAAAAAAATTCTACTTGAAGGAAATCAAGAGATTGGGTGGAAACCCGAAACGTCAGCTTTTGTGCTCCTGAGATGCTGCTTGGCCTGCTGTGTTCATCCAGCCTCACATTTTATTATATTAGATTGGGTGGAAAGGTTGTGTTCGTTACCACTACAACTGCAGGGGGCACTCTCACTGCCAATGTGATTTCAATCTCTAACTTATGCACAGCAGGACTTACACAGTGGCTTCGTACCAAACTTTATTTCATGTAGCAGTCGAGTGCCCCTGAAATGAATTGGGAAATTGGTGACTCAGATCAGCAGATGGAAAGAGTCTTGCAGCCTCACCTGCTACCTCATTCGCTGACCTACACCCTGAGCAAAGTGGCAAGCTGGGCAGTGAGGGCAGTAACGAGGAACATGGCCAGCAATGAGGAAGGCAGCTTAGGACAGACAGCAGGATGCTGAGGGAGAAGCAGTTCTGGCTGCAGGGTGATGTAGGTGCACAATGAGACTCCACACACCCACTTTCTGTTGAAGTACATTGGCTGGAGACACACCAACACAGAAAACTGAAGCTGCAACAAATAAATGGCAGAGCAGGGTGGAGTGACATTTATTTTCTTTATTGTGTCATGGGATTTGGGAGTCACTAGCAAGGCCAGCGACTGTTGCCCATCCCTAATTGTCCTGGAAATGAGTTGACTGCTAAGGGCATTTCACTGCATGGTTTAAGGTTGAATGATATTTGTCTTATTGAATGCCAGAATAAGCTTCGGTGGGACAGCAGCACAAATGGCTACTCCTCCTAATGTTTATGATCTTATTGGCCCATTCAATTTACATCTCTAAATTGAATTTAAACATGTTAGGGCCCACTGGTAAATATAAAGAAAAGGCAACAAGGCTGGATTGCTCATATTCTAAAGCATTAGAACATGAAGGAGGTGACTGCAGGGAGACTACAGAGATGTCATCCAAGATGATGAAAGACAATGATGTTTGAAAATACCACAATGAAAATGGGAGGCTCCTTCAAATAACTGAAGTAGAAAGTAGAAAACTGAGGCATGGAGAAATGAACACATGATCTGTCCTTATGCAGATTACAGTACTGCATGTTCAGTCAAAACAATTACATTCTTGATAATCACTTCAAACATGAAATAAATAATTACCATTTTTCTGGTACGAACCACAGACACTTTGGGATCTTGTGAACTATATGAGAAATTCTGGATGCCTGTAGAGAAGTCAAACTGACTCATTTCCTCACTAAGGCTGCTATCCACCATGTATGACTGCGATGACAAATAATGGGGTTCATCTGAATAAAGAGAAGAGTCACCAACACAGGCAAGATTTAGTTATGTCACAAAACTATGAAAGCTGCATTTTGACAACGCAACAGGAAATCTAATCACCCACCAGCAACACTCTTCCTCACATTTCTCATTTTATTTTTAGTGATGTCTATTAAAAGTAATGTATTTTTCTTTCCCTCTCGACAGAACTTAACTCCTCAGTATACAAAACAAACTGAGCTGAATGTTATATCATGACTACAATCAACACTTTTATGTTGACTTGTAGGAACTAAGTTATTTGGAGACACTGGAGAATCCCAGCCTTTCTATTCTCAAAAGCTGTAAACTCTATGTATCTCTGCTACCATTTAATAGAACATCAAATTATGCCCTGCAGTAAGCTATTTTGTTAGAAAAAAATACATAAATACACTGAAAAAGATACACAAAGAAGACTTTAATGGTTACATAAAAGAATTTGTCATGTTTAGGGTATTCATATTCAGGAGTTCAGAAGAGAGACAGAGCGTGTAACAGCTCTCCGCAGACCATTATTCAGTGTTGACTGGGCACAACAAATGCCTCATCAACTGTGGCACTCTTGGTGCTATGTTTAGTGATTTGCTATGGAGCTCTTGGATCTTCTTTACATTTTCCATAATTACTTTTAATATACAGCACAGAAAAAGATCATTTGGTCCAACCGATCTACTATAGTGTGTATCCTGCTTCCAAGTTTCCTCCCATTTTATTAACTTTATCGCACCCCATCAATATATCCTTATACTCCCTGAGGTAACAAGGCGTACAGCTGGATGAACACAGCAGGCCAAGCAGCATCAGAGGAGCAGGAAAGCTGATGTTTTGGGCCTAGACCCTTCTTCAGAAAATTCTGGTCTAGGCTCGAAACGTCAGCCTTCCTGCTCCTCTGATGTTGCTTGTTATCTCAGATTCTCCAGCATCTGCAGTTCCTACTATCTCTTATACTCCCTATTCCCTTATGAGTCTAACTAGTATCTTCTTAAAAGTAGGAGAGATTATGGTATAGTGGTAATATCACTGGGCTAATCGTCTGGAGACAAGGGTTCAAATACCGCCACAGCAGTTGGGAGAAAGTAAATTCAATTAAGAAATCTGGACCAACTCGAAGCAATAATCCTAAAGCCAGTTCACTAATAACTTTTAGGGAAAGAAATTATGCTGACCCTCCTTTAGGGAAGTAAATATGCTGATTTTATCTGGTCTGACTCTCATGTTATACCTGACTGCTCTTAGAAATAGTCTGGAAAATAATTTAGTTCAAGGGTAATTGGGCAAGGAGGAGCCACTGTCATCGATGGTGAGGATACCCAGAGCAAAAGACGAAAGGGTTGCGAAAGGTGGTGAAGGACTGATATGGATGGGAAATACTAGATGTAAATAGCTGAGGGCAAGCCCAAGCAATCACGACACTGCCAATGTTGCGGGGAAGGCAGTGAAATCAAAATGGAAGACAGTGTTTATGGTCTGGAGTTCTTTAACCCAACATTGTGCCTTAGAGGGTATAAAAGTGTAAAAAGTCTAAGTGTAAAATGAGGTGTCATCCTTCCAAGTGCTTTGGGCTTCAGACTTAAAATAGAAATGTTAGTATGAGAGCAAGATCGTTCATTGAAGTGATAAGCAACTGGAAGGTTAGGGGCATTTCCACTTCTATGGGCAGAGGCTTTGCTCAAAGCAGACATGCAGTCTGCAATTGGTCACATTAAAGGTGAGCGCGTTGTGAGCAGTGAATACAATAGGCTAGATCGAAAGAGAAACAAATATACCACTGCTTCACCTGGAAGGTGTATTTGGAGCCCTGAACAGTGAAGATGGAGAAGGTGAATAAGTAAGTGTTACATTGCCTTATTTACGTGAGGAGATGCATAGGGCAATGAGAATGTGTTAGGAATGATAGAGGAGTGAAGCAAAGTGTTAAGGAGGGAATAGCCCATGTGGAATGCTGACAAGAAAGGAGAATAAAGTATGCATTTGGTGGTGGCATCCTTCTGGATGTGGTGGAAAGAATGATCCTTTGAATGTCGAGGTTAGTGGGGTGGCAAGTGAAACCAAGGGGATTTCAATTGTTCTGGGAAGAAGGGGAGACTTAAGTGTAGGAGATGGGTTGGACATGGGTGGGAACTCTCGAATGAGTAAAAATAAGATACTGTTTGAAGTAACCGCGTAGAAGGTGGCCTGATCAGAAAGGATGTGATGAAGCAACTGGAAAATTGATTGGAATCATTGGAGGATGAAAGGGTGCACATGAGGTAGTGGAGGCAACAGTGGGGGTCGATGGATTTGTAATGAATACTAGTGTATACCCTATCCCTGGAAATTGAAGCAATGAAGTCAAGGAAGGGAATGTCAGCTGCTGAGATGGACCAGGTGAAGGTGAGAGAAGGATGAAAATTGGAATCAAAAGTGATTAATTATTACAATTCCTGATAAGAAAAGAAAGCAACACCTATGACATAACTGATGCACAAAGATAGATTTGTGGGGTGGGGGCCCAATTAGGACTGGAACGAGGAATGTTCCACACACCCCACAAACTGACAGGCGGAGCTGGGCTCCAAGTGCAAACCCACAATAACTCGTTTCACTTTGTCAGAGTCAAAGTTGTTTAAAGTCAGAATGCCATCAGATAGGTGAAGGAGGCTGGTGCTGGATAGGGACTGTTCAGGCCTCTTTTCAAGGAAGAAGTGGAGTATCTCAAGAACATCCTGATTGGGAATGGATGTGTGAGACCATACATTCATGGTGAAGACAGGCGTTAAGCATCAGAAGAATCATGAAGTAAGTTGGAAAAGACTAGACAAGGGGAGAAATAAAACAAAGATGGGAAGAAATAAGGTCAGTGGGCAGGAACAGACTGGAATGACTGCTCTGCTGAGGCAGTCCTATCTGTAGATTTTGGGATGGAGGTAGAAACAGGCTGTGTATGGTTAGAGAACTATGACGTGGAAAGCAGTGGAGGAGAGATGCCTGGAGGGGATGAAGTCCATAACAGTCTGGCAACTTAGTGTTCAATGATGGGTTATGGTCAGGGTGTCATAGGAGCAAGTATCAGTTGGCACTCAGCGTCCACCCAGGAGAGGTCAGCATGCCAGATGACAATAGCACCACCCTGATCGGCAAAGTGCAAATTCAGGGATGGACCTAAGAGAGCATAGCGGAGCATGATTAGAGGGAGACAGGTTAGAGTGAGTGAGGCAGCAGAGGAATACATTGATGAATTCAACTGCTAACTTCCTCTTAAGGGGGAAAAATGAGAAACAAGTCATCCGATGATTCTTTAATGCACCTTCCAATTGATATATAGGGTGACATTGGAAAATTCATTGGAGTAGATAGCTGGTCCCCAACACAACTGGGAAATGATGTTTATCATTCAAAAATACAATAGCTTATTTGAGACAACATAAGAAATGTGGATGCAAGGACCTGCATTCATAGAATGCATTATTAGCTGCTTTAAAAACAAGTCAAAGCAGGAATTCTACAAGAAAAAAAAATGAAAAGGTGCCCGCACAGTCCAGTGACTAATGTAAACAATGATAAGTCCAATCAGACTATTGCAGTGGTTAGGGGTCAAGTTATAGGGTACTCCATCACAATCGAAGATTAGGGCCAATGGAATTGCTCATTTAGTGGCAGATATTATTTAGAGGCATCAATTTGTAATTTATCCCAAAACGTAGGTCACAAAATAAAATTCCACACAAACCTGAATCTCCCTCTGCTGATTCTCTTGCTTCTTTTCGAATAGCAAAATATCTTCTCTTCTTTTCAACTGGGACCTAGAACAAAATATTTCACAGGACACTTCAAAGAAGTGACAGACTTTTTTCATAGAATGACCAAATATTTCATCCACCTTGCATTGCCCTTCCAGTCTGTTTTCTTTGGTATGCATAAAGTATGGAAACAATTAAGTTGGGTTCTTATAAACGCTTTATATATGGTTCCAGCACGATATTTATAACTAAATGTCACTTTCTCTTTGTTGTTTTTCCAAGTTTTCTATTTGCTTCTGCTTTTCACATGTTTTGTTTCCCTGATCTAAATTTTCTTGACATATTTAGTTATTTTTTGATGCACTCCGAATACTGTCCCTTATTCCTCTGTACACCAAGGCTCCCAGTCAAGCAGTGAAACACAGGGACATTTTGACATAAAATACAGGATCGTCCTCCAGTCATTCTGCTCAATTGTAAAAAGAAATACAACTTACTTCAATCTCCACGGGAAAGCTGTATGAACGTTGGCTATCAATCAAATTCTCCAAGATAAAGATATTCTAGGAAAGAAAAATGATTTGTATAGTCCTTCTCATAAGAGCAAAAACCATTCCCTGGATATCTTAACAATTCATGGGAGTCAACCGAATGGTTGACAGTTGAGATTTTCATCCTCAAATCAGCATTTATACAAATTATTAAAATACATTTTTATTCCTTAAATCCCCTACCATTTTTGCCCTGTCAACCTTTTAAAGTCTCCTAACATAAGAAACATATCTCAATTTAGTTTGTACTCATTCTTCACTGCTCAACCTCATGAGAAGGTCAATCAACTCTTTGCTCATGTTTTCCCCTTTCTCTGGTTGTTTTGTTTGTTTTTTCTCACCTAGTAGTGCACTTCTCTAGCAATTAGTTTATTTCCTCGTTCCTCGACATGCCCCATCATCATTCTTTACGGCCGTGAAAGATTACATTCAATCTCTCATGTCTTCCACCATTTCACAAGCCTTATTTTTGTCCTTGTCCTATCCATCCCCTTGCTCAAAATCTGCTACATATTGACTTTTCCCAGTTCTGATGAAAGGTCACAGACACGAAACCTTAACTCTGCTTTTCTCCACGCACAGACGTGGCCTAACATGGTGATTTTGGTTTTCAGCATTTTCTGTCAGTATTTCAGATTTCCAGCATCCAAAGTATTCTGGTTTATGAATAGAAGCCTTTATACTTCAGAAATGTTAACATGCTCACACGGAAAGTAAAAAAAATCAAATTTTAATACTGATTCAAATCAAGCTGATTCTTCTACAATGTTCACCTCTGAAGACTTAGTGTAATCTCCTAGATAAACTACAGGAGAGAGGTGAACTACATCAAGCCAAATTGACAATTCAGGATGCATATTGAAGCCTTTTATTTTGGTTTTTATTGTATTTCAGCACAAACATATACATACAAAATGGAAGCTGCCATGTAAGCTCATCATGCTCAATACACCCTTCCTCTGGGAGGGTGGATCTAATTATAAAATGGAAATCATAATGCAGAAAGTTTGTGAGCAGCTTGTTCAAATGTAAACATCTTTAATATATTACTAGTTGTGCATTGTTAACCAGAGACTTTGCTGATTTCTAACAGCAAAGGTATTCTTGTAAGGGAATACACGAGGGGCACTGTTTTACAGTGACAGAACAAGTCAAATTCAAGGAGAAACAGGAATTAATGGAGAAACTAAGTACGTCTGATCACATCTGTGCGGAGGCCACATCCTAACTGTTACCCTCTAAACTATCTTTGTGGCTAACCCCAGCTATGCCTTCTAAATGCCATACTCCATTCCCACTTTGATTCTAGATCAAAGAACATTCCCCATGCTGCCAGTTCATTTTCCTCAGTTCCTGACAAACTTGAGATTTACAACCCCATTTCTGCCAAACCCCAGAACATTGCTGTTCTACCAAAGCTCTGGAAATACGATTTTGATTAAATTATAACCTGTGATTCTTAATAGGACCAAGGGCATTTAACTCCATAACACTTCCCATTATTCTCTAAAAATGCAAAAATCCCTTATAACTGCAAAGTATTCCTTGAATTATATATTAAATTTGATATGACCAATTTTACTGCAGTACCTCCAAGTGTACGCAACATGCTGCCATTGGAGGTTGACATTAATATTTAATATTATTGGACAGTGCGTACAGGCTTCAGCAGGTCTTGAAGGTTCTGTATTTTGGTAGCAAGAGTAGCAGATGGGAGCTTTTATGGAACAGGAAATGCGGAAGCAACTGAAACTCAGCGAAAAGAACTGGCCACATGGGGAAGGTACTTTGATCTGGAATCACAGTGGAAAGGCGCATGGCATTTAAAACATATGGCTGAAATTAGCCACAAAGATGATTTGGAAAGAGACAATTGAGATGTGGCAAGCCTGGTACCATTACCAAGTGCAGCACAGAGGGATCTGGATGTTCTTGTGCATAAAATACAAAATGCTAGCATGCAGATGCAACAAGTAACTAAGGAGACAGTTGGAATTTTGGCCTTTATTGCTATGGGATGGAGTTTAAAAAATAGGGAAATCTTGTTACAAATGTATAGGGTGTTGGCAAGGCTGCATCTGGAGTACTGTATACATGTTTAAGAAAGGATACTTTATCACTGAATCTCAAATGAGATTCCTTAGGCGTATCTCTGGAACAAAGAGGTTAGTTTATCAAGACCGTTATAAAGGTTAGGCATTTTTAATCACAGTTTAAAAGAATGAGGGGTGATCGTAGTGAAATATGTAGGGTATATGTTGAAAAGATGTTTCCAACAGTTAAACTAGGTGACACATTTACAGAATAAGAGGACGCTCATTTAAAACTCAAATGTAAAGGAATTTCTTCACTCGGAAGGTAGTGGATGGTAGCCATATTTAGTGAATCACCATTCTTTGCCCACATGTCTGTGAGGAGGTCTCCGTTTCCTCACAAGAACCCCATTTTTCATTTAATAACATCCCAGAATCCTTCAAAAAGTGAACAGCGAAGAAGATTATCTATGACTACAAAGAGATCTTGATCAATTTGGTCATTGGGCTGAGGAATGGAAGACGGAGTTTAATTTGGATAAATGCAAGATATTACATTTTGGTTAAAAACAAACCAGGGATTTATATAATTAGAGGTAGGCCCTGGGTAGTGTTGTGGAACAGACCGACCTCAGGTTCAGGTACATAATTCTTTGAAATATGGGTCACAGATAGACAGGGTGGTTAAGGCGGCATTTGGCATGTTTGCCTTCATTACTCAGAGCTCAAGAGTACAGGAGTTGGAATTTCAAATTGAGGTTATACACGATGGTGAGGCCTCATATAGAGTACTGTGTGCAGTTCTGGTTGCCCTGCTACAGGAAGGATATAATTAAATCGGAGGTGGTTTAGAGAAGATTTACCAGGAAGTTGCCGGGAATGAAGGTTTGAGTTGTAAAAATAGGTTGGATAGGCTGGGACATGTTTTCACTGGAGCATAGGAGTTTGAGAGGTGACCTGATAGCTGTTTATAAAATAATGAGGAATAGAGAAAATTAATGGCAGTTGTCTTTTTGCAAGGATGGGAGCTTTCACAACTAGGGGCATATTTTTAAGGTGAGAGAAGTTTTAAAAAAGACATGAGGGGCAACTTTTTTTTTTAAACACAGGCAATTGTTCATGTGTGGAATGAATTGCCAGAGGAAATGGTCAACCCAGGTACAGGTACAACACTTAAAAAACATTTGGACAGGTACATGAATTGGAAAGGTTTGGAAGGATCTGGCCAAATGCAGGCAAATGGGGATACTTTCATTTGGGAACATGGTCGGCGTGGGCTAGTTGGACCAAGGAATCTATTTCCACTCTGTACGACTCTAGGCTGAGATTCTCCAGCACTTCCTGTTTTATTTCAGATCTTCAGCATTTGCAGCTCATTTATCCCTTGATGTCAACTTCAGTTTGAGCTGATTATGCTGCTTTACTTGACTCTGGATTAGGTCGCAAGTTGCAGTTAACCAATCTTCTGTCTGTGGTGCCAATTTGAACTTCAATAACGGACTCTGTTTAGATATTGCTCAAGTCACTACAAATGAAGGAAAATTCCTGGAACCTTTCCCTATAATTGCTATGCTTCTTTGACTTCACCTGATCTTTCTGTGACTACTGGAGAAGTTACAACCTTTACTCCAGTCAAATCATTCCCTAAGAGTAATTCAACTTCATCTATGTGCAAAATCATGGGCAACACCTATAGTTACTGTTCCAAACATTAGATCACATGCCAGGTGTTCCCAAAATATAACAAACAAACAGTTACTGGTGGAAAAGTCAAGTGTTTCTTCAGCAAAAGATTTTGAAAGGCTGCTGCATTTTTAAATAGAAGATTGCGCATCTCATTTATGACAATAATTCTTTTGACAATAATTCCTTTTAATTTTCAGATGTCTTATTTACTTTCCCTGCACCAAAGCAATGTTTACACTTGGTCTCACTGCTGCAGCGACAGCCAGAATTCAGCCTATTGTAGTCCTATGTACCTCAATAAATCCTATGGATTTACCTCATTATCTTCCAGCAATCTGTACAAATATATCCCATTTTATGACACAGCATGCTCAATCTTAAGATGCTATTTCATTCACCATTCCAAAAGAAAAAATAAATTTCACCCTCAACTATGTAGAGGATTTTCCCTTCCATTTCTGAAGAGATCAGCTGAAAAGCTTGTTTTTAGCAGGCTTCCCTCCAACTCAATTTGTTCTTAGCTCGCTTACCTCCAACTCAACCAGTTAAAAGTAGGACTTCTGCAAGGCTATCACTGTTCAAACACAGCCCCTGAAGGAACTACAGCAAAGCAGCTAGTTATTAATCACATGATTTCCATAAAACTTTGTTAAACATTGCCCACAGTGAACATTCAATGGTCTCTTTCTTTTAGGGGCGGCACGGTGGTACAGTGGTTGGTACTGCTGCCTCACAGCAGTCAAGACCCAGGTTCAATTCCAGCCTTGGATGTCTGTCTGTGTGGAGTTTGCATTCTCCCCGTGTCTGCATTGGTTTCCTCCCACGGTCCAAAGATGGGCAGGTTAGGTGGATTGGCCATGCTAAATTGCCTGTAGTGTTCAGGATGTGTAGCTTATGGAGAAATGGGTCTGGGTGGGATGCACTGAGGTTCGGTGTAGACTTGTTGGGCCGAAGGGCCTGTTTCCACACTGTAGGGATTCTAATTCTAATTCAAAAGAAACTACTCCAATATGTCCACAACACTCGAGTTAACTTTGTTTCTTACACAATCACTCAAAGCTTAAGTCTCTTAAGCAATAGCACGTACAAAGTAAAAACTTAAAGAACTGCAGATGCTGGAAATTGGAAACAAAAACAGAAGCAGCTGGAAAAACTCAGCAGGTCTGGCAACATCTGTGCAGAAAAATCAGAGACATTGTTTCAAGTCAGGTGACCCTGCCTGCCTTTGCTTCTGATTACGTATAAAGTATCTTTGTGTCATCTAATTGATGGGATGGATATCGCTAAGTTTGGCCAATTACTTTATAACAGAGTGCATCATGCAGACAATGAATACATTGCTAATTAACTAATAATAAAACTACTCTACTAAATATGACGTAAAACAAAGAAGAACAAAAGCACAAGGAAAATTACAGCACAGGAACAGGCCCTTCGGCCCTCCAAACCTGCACCGATCGAGATCCTCTGTCTAAACCGGTCATCTATTTTCTAAGGGTCTGTATCCCTTCGCTCCCTGCCCATCCATGTACCTGTCCAGATACATCTTAAAAGACATGATCGTTTCTGTGTCTACCACCTCCGCTGGCAATACATTCCAGGAACCCACCACCCTCTGCGTAAAGAACTTTCCATGCGTATCTCCCATAAACTTTTCTCCTCTTACTTTGAACTCAAGACCCCTAGTAACTGAGTCCCCCACTCTGGGAAAAAGCTTCTTGCTATTAACCTTGTCTGTACCCCTCATGATTTTATAGACCTCAATCAGGTTCCCCCTCAATCTCCGTCTTTCTGATGAAAATAATCCTAATCTACTCAACCTTTCTTCATAGCTAGTGCCCTCCATACCAAGCAACATCCTGGTGAACCTCCTCTGCACCATCTCCAAAGCATCCACATCCTTTCGGTAATGTGGCGACCAGAACTGTAGTCAGTACTCTAAGTGTGGCCAAACCGAAGTCTTATACAACTGTAACATGACCTGCCAACTCTTGTATTCAGTACCCCGTCCAATGAACATTGCATATTAATGGGTAATACCCTGAACATGGGCATGCAGAGCTTTTTGCCAAAGTCAGGAATATAATAAACTATGATGCAAACAGTAAGAGTCCAAGAAATAGGAACAGAAATAGGCCATTTGCTCCACCATTCAATAATTCGATGAATCTGATCATGGCTTTAAGTTGACATTTTTCAGCCCCATAATCATTGAGCCTGATGTATATCAAAAATCTGTCTACCTCAGACTTCAACCCAGCATCCACCTAGGTGGAAGCCAATTCAATAGGAACTTTTAAAAGAAAACTAGAAACTGCAATTACTTAAATGAAGAACAAAGTTCCAGGCTATAAAGAAAAGTGGGAGAGTGAGACTAAATGAGAATCATTCAAAGAGACAAGTACAAGAACTGTGTTGCAGTGTTGGCCCACAATTCAGCGGTGCATCAGTAACTCAAGTGTATCAATTTAAGATTATAAAGAGAATAGAAGGAGATATTAGGGTTTCTTTTTGGAGAGGGCTGTCAAAATTTGGAATTCCTCATAATAAAAGAAAAATTCACAATAGTTTTTAATAAAGCATTAAATAAATATTTATATGTTTTCAATCAAAATATGGGTAAAGTGGATCAAATATCCTCCAATTCATGCAGTTTACAATTCTGAGACTCTATCTTGTGTCTATAAATCTCATCACTGAAACTGCAAGCCATCATTTGGGAATTCACAGAAAGAAGACCACATTTCCAATCTAAACTGGAGGGATTAGTAATGCTCATTAAAAAGGTACAAAATACTGCTAATGTGAATGCAAATAATGCAATCGTTTCTAAGAATGTTCACCTTTTAGACTGTCATTGCATTATTAACTGCAACTGTTACTAATACTGATGACAGACATAGAAATCTAATTTGCAATTGGTTTAGTCTCGTGAAAAAGTTTACCTCTTTCATCTTACCTTCTCTGGTTTTTCACTGAAAAGGAAGCCTTGATAAAATTTGGCCTCTGTGAAAATACAACAGAGGACTGCAATCATGCAATTATAAGCAGCACAATGGTATTGTCTCCTCTTTTCCAAAAGCTGAGTCTCACCAGCCATGTTTTCAGTAACTGCATCATAGCAGGACCTTCAGAGGATGGAAAAAGAACATAAAAATATCATTATTATTATCAAGAAAAGTGCACTTCTCCTTCATGAAAAGTTAATGTCAGACATTTCCTCAAGTAGAAAAAAAATTAAAAGAACTGCAATACTGGAAATCAGTTATCAACATGTCTACAGTGCCTAAAATAACGCCTTCTAGAGCAGGGATAAAGTGGGGCGGCACGGTAGCTCAGTGGTTAGCACTGCAGCCTCACAGCACCAGGGACCTGGGTTCAATTCCAGCCTCGGGCGACTGTCTGTGCGGAGTTTGCACATTCTCGCCATGTCTGCGTGGGTTTCCTCTGGGTGCTCCGGTTCCTCCCACAGTCCAAAGATGTGCAGCCTAGGTGGATTGGCCATGCTAAACTGCCTGTAGTGTTCAGGGGTGTGTGGGTTCTAGGGGGATGAGTCTGGGTGGGATGCTGCAAGGGGCGGTGTGGACTTGTCGGGCCGAAGGGCCTGTTTCCACAATGTAGGGAGTCTTATCTAATATAAATTTATGAAAAAATGCATCGTTAATTGTTGGGAACGTCATTAAGATGTTAGTTATGAACAAAGACAGAAGTTGAGACTTATGCATCCGAGTTAAGAAGGCTAACTCGTGACCATTCTATGGGTGGACAATGATGAGAGAGAGTATATTTTAATCAAAAACTGCAGTTAAAGCAGAGTTCTACTTTAATAAAACCAGTTGGGAAAAAGACACAATGAAGTAAGGGTAAGAAGGAGAGTGTTGTCAAACTACACTAAGTGATTCATGTAAGTAAATAACAGTAGCAGAGAACTGATGGGCAACTACTTTGGTGAAACAAGAACCGAAAGAACTGCAGATGCTGTAAATCAGAAACAAAGACATAAATTGCTGGAAAAGCTCAGGTCTGGCAGTATCTGTGAAGAGAAATCAGAGTTAACATTTCAGGTCCGGTGACCCTTCCTCAGAAGCTGAGCTTTTCCTGCAATTTCCATAATTATTTGTACTTTGCTGAAACATTCATCAATGCCATATGAGGGTTTAAATGTGGATAATGGACAAATAAGGAAAATCAATATTTGCTTGCATACATTCTACATATCTGCAATCACAGAAAGTATCTTGAAACTAAGCGTATGGACAAAAGGAACATTTTAAAAGCTTTTGCACACTTATTTTCTGCTTTGGGATCACAAAGTCTTACTTCAACAAAGTCTTTGAAAGTTTGTTGCCCTCTATGTTACCCGAGGAATGGAACGCCTGGATTATCTTTGATCCATCTGTGTAGACATCATTCTTTGGCAATCGTGCATACATGACTTCAAACAACTTATAACAGCCTATTTTTTTTGTCAACTGATTGTCAAAAGACGATTCATTTATCTGCAATAAACAACCATTTTTGAAGTTATATCAAATATAATTTTATAATTCACAATTCTATTTTGGAAATTATAGATGAGGAGCAGAACAGGAGGAGGGCCAGTGGCCAAGGGGGGCACAGAGAAAATGCTGGGAGCAGACAGAGAGAAAGAGCAAAAATTAATCGAGGAATATCAGCAGGCTGATGACTGGTTAGAGAGGAATACTCTTGTTTTGCTCCTTAGTCCAAGGCAATGATTTACATTAAGAGTCGAGAAAATGTAACTTACTTTATGAACCAGTATCTTAAACTAGATAGTCTGCTGTTCATTAGTGATTTATACTCATGTTTTCAAGTGAATACAAACCTTTTCTAACTAAATATATAAAACAAAGCTAGTTAAGGATGGCAATGCATGTACTACAGCATGTAGGCACTAGTGGAGACCACCAAAATCCTGAGAGACCAAATCATGGCAAGTGTCACCAATTTGAGGAAATTCAATTCCAAACTGTTGAGATGGAGTTCAAACTGCAGACACTGCCAGGGCATCAGGGAGAGGGGTGAATTACCTGGACACTTTGACTTAGATGGCAGTTACACTTTTTAAACTAACTAGTAGCTTAGATGTGGTCAGTAGTCAAGGCAGTTATCGGTCACAGGGTGATTTGATGGAGGAGCCTTAGCCTTTGACAAACAAGGTCCTGCCATCAACATGAATGACAATAAAGAGTACAGGAAAGGACGGGCAATTTCACTATATCACTGTGATAAAAGAGGCCATCCAGGTGAGGTAAGTAAAGAAAAAATCTGATTGCAGTTGCAGATTGTACAGCTAAGAGGAGAATAGATACTGCTGTTTGCAACCCCACAGCTGGGATCCTAAAGACCGTACTGCGTGCCTGGTACTTGGATTAGGGATGCATCCTTGTTGTATGAAAGAGTTTGACAACATGATGGGAAGGTTCTAATTGTTGTGGTTATCAGGAATGAGGCTCTGCTGAGAGCATTTCAAGAGTCAGGGAGAAATTCATAAGCAGTACCTCAAAGATAATAGCTTTTATATGATTAAGTGATGTATGAATTTACAAATGGTCAAACATGTCAGGGAGCTAAACACATGGCTTAGAGTAGCATTGGAGCTAAGGTTTCAATTCAATTCGGCACTAACATCATTGGATGAGCTTCACTTAAACGGGACTCAGACCAAATGACCTGGGGAATTGAAAAACATGACTGCAAACAGGACTATAAATGTCACGGTTTGGGTGGTAGTAGGATTGGTACAGGTCAATTGAGGTGAAATTTATATATCTTAAAAGAAAGCTCAAGGCAACAGAACAGTGCAGTAATCTGAGCCAAGTTAATGTCATGTAACAGGAAGAGACAGAGAGCTCTGGAGCATTAATGCATTAAGTTAAAAAAAAGGCCAAATCAATGGTTATAAGTAAAAGGTTCAAATAAAGGTTCCTTTATTTGAATTCACAAACATAAAAGGTGGGTCTAACCAGCAACAGCTACATCTCGTGAATGATTTTAAAAAGTATAATCACAAATTAATTAGTATTACACGGATAAACAGGTATAATCTCATTGCCATAACAATGACCTGATAAAATGGTAAGCAAGGTTGGGAACTAATTATTCCAGGATATTTTTCAAAATGGAAATGTGTAGCTGTAAAGGTAAAGGATTATGGAAGAGTAGCAGTGAGCAAGTGTTCTTACTCGGAAGACCAGGATGAAAATTACGGGCAGAGGTAAGAAATAACATGGTGCAGAAAACATTGCAAGAAAAGTGTTCCTGCTAACAAAAAAGCCGAGAGTCAGAGGGCATAAGCATGAGGTGAATGACAAAAATAACATCTGGAAAAACATCTGGTTAACAAAGAAAGTGGCTCCAATCTGGAATGCCCTGAAAGGGCGGTGAAGGAATACACAATCCTGGCTGTTAAAAGATAGTGGATTTGTGTCCGATAGGGGGAAAAAAAAGACCTACAACACAACAGGGAAAGAAGGGTGGGAATAAACTGAGTTGTTCTTATAGAAAATAGCAATTACTCAATTGGCTGAATAACATCATTCTGTACTGCAGCAATTCTCTTATCCTAGGAAGGGCATGGGGTGGGGGGTTGTCACATAAAAGGCCACCGCATAAAAGGAAGGGTTCATGGAGTTGGGGCAATATGTTTGCCTGAATAGAGGATTGGTTAAAGGTCAGAAAACTGTAGAAATAAACAGATAATTTTCAGGTAAGCAGTCTGTTAACATTGAGGTGCCACAAAAATCAATGCTCGGGCCACAGCTGTCTCTTGATTCAAGAACAATGCCAACTCAGAGTCACCTGTTTCTGCTATGGATTTTCATGTGAATGAACAAGCAGATTCTTAACACAGATATTTGAACAAATGAAGCTTGATGCCCCATGGAGTCGTGAGATCCAGAATGGAGGATTTACTTCCTCTTTATTTCCCTCTCTGTCATCACTCTACCTCACCATTACAACTTTGTGGCTCAAAGCATCATACAGATTGATGGATAAGATGTCGTATTCTGAACGACTGGAGAAAATTTCTCACAGTCATTAATGCAGCATTTGTCTTAAGGACAGTTTCAAAGTGTCTATGAAACATTTTCTTTGTTCTCCCCAGCATATTTACAAGTTGAAAGATAACAGAGTACAGTGCCTGATAGCCGAGATGGCTTTGGCCAGACTGACGTAACGTCCAGTCCATTGACATTCATTTTGTAAAAGTAGCAGAGTTATAGTGATCTACAACATTGAAAAAGGCCTCTCCGCCCACTGTGTCATGCTTGTTTTAAACAATCACCTAACTATTCTAATCCCATTTTGCAGCACTTGGCCCAAACCTTGAATATCTTGGCATTGCAAGTGGACGTCGAAATGCTTCTTAAAAACCATGAGGGTTCCTGCCTCTAACATCCTTACAGGCATTGAATTCCACCCTCTGACTGAAAAAAAATGCTCACGTCCCTCTAAACTTTATGCCCCTCACCTTAAACCTATGCTATAAGTTTGCTTGTTCCTTTAAGTCTGAAATGACTTTACCATTTTGAACTAAGCATCTTCTCCTTAGAATTTTTCTCTCATTGAAACCCGTCCAATCTGTGTCGTCTGGAATATCTCCTTCAATGCCTGCCAGGAATCTCTATCGACTGACCCTTGAACCTAAATTGCCAGCTCAATTTAACGAGCTCTGCTTTCATCTTCACATGCTTGCTTTTACTCACGTTTAACATACTGGCATTGAACACATTCTTCTCTCTCTCAAACCAACATTATATTATGATTGCCACTACCTTGCAGGTGTTTTCATTTGGAGATCATTAATTAATCCAACTGCATGCACAGTATCAGGCATAGAATCACCACTTCTCTGGTCAATAGGGAGTCAGTTATCTCAGTTGACTAGACGGCTGGTTTGTGGTGCAAAGTGGTGCCATGAGTTCATTTTTTGCACCTGTTGACGTCACGGTAAAGGACGGTCTTTCTCAACCTCTCCCCTCGATTGAGGTGTGGTGACCCTCAGGTTAAACATCCACTTAACATCCCTTCCTCATGGCAGATTAGCATTATGGTCTGG
The DNA here is from genome assembly GCF_030684315.1 of Stegostoma tigrinum. NCBI lineage: Eukaryota > Metazoa > Chordata > Chondrichthyes > Orectolobiformes > Stegostomatidae > Stegostoma > Stegostoma tigrinum. The sequence continues at coordinate 72,296,560 of NC_081358.1, read as the reverse complement.
TAAGACTGTGGCAACTTTACCTTCATTTACCTCTCTAGTCAGCTCCAAAACATGCTGGCATAAGACACTAACCTAAAGATATTCCATGACCTCTATTCTAGATTATATTTGCTAATTTGAATTCTCTAGTTCTTTTTCTATTCATTTACAGGATATGGATGTTGCTGGTTAGGCCAACATTTGTTGTCTATCATGAATTTCACAGATAACAGTTAAGAATTAATACATTGTTGTAAATCTGGAGTCAAGTAATGATGACAGATGTCCTTCCTTAAAAGTCACAAGTGAACTAGATTGTCTTGCAAGACAATCAACAGTAATTACAGGGACTGTACTAGATGAGTGTTCTCTTCCAGGCTTTTACTGAATTCATATTCCACCACCTGTATGGGGGTGTGGATTTCAACTCATGTTGCTAGAACCCTCAATGCCAGATCATTATCTGGGTGTTTTAGATTACTAGTCCAGTGACATTACCAATATGTCAGCACCTCTCTACCCCTTCGAACAGATTAAATCCTCTATGATTATTACTAAACCTTTCTGACAAGTTCTCATTATTTATTCTTTCATTCTCAATGCTATCACATGGTTACTGTTAGGGACCTGGACACCTCTCCCACAGGTGACTTCTTGGCCTTCTTATTTCTCAAATCTATCCACATCATTTCCAATGCCTGGTTCGTCAACATAGGCCATCCCATTACTCCAGTGCTATTACCAAGATTAAGTAATAAAGCCATTTCTCTACATTTTCCTGGCTTCCAGTCCTTCCTTAATATGTTGTATCCTTCAATGTTCAGGTTGCAATCTATGTCATTCTTCAAACCTGCTTTGTAATGGCCTAACAGAGCATATTTATTTATTTCTATTGCTCTAAAATATACTGAACAAGTACACATTACAATTAAAAAGAGTCATAGAAATGTAGACTATTTACTGTTTACCTTTGTGAATCTAGATTGCAGAACTTCCATGGCATCCTTTACAATTTTGCAAAAAAACTCTCTTAAAGCATCTGGACTGCAGTGGGTAATAAGAGTGAGAAGAGAACGGTCCATGACAAACTGCCTGGTAGCACTAGAAAGCATTTCTTCATTTCTGAACATCTCATATGCAGCTTCCAGCAGGGTTACTTGCTTTTCACAGGTACCTCTAATGCAGTTAAATTAAAGATTTTAACCATAAGAACACACATTTTTTTATTAAATCATGCAAGAATAAAAGAAACACAACCAAATTATTCAACAAAAATCCATACCATAATGCAATCTCAGTATGACAGAAAATTCAACAACCAGTTTGAACAATAGTTTGAATGCTCCTCCCTCAAGTCCATAATTGCTTCTCTACCATCAATGAGGCACTGAATGGAATTTAAGTAAAAAGATGGTGGGAAGTCAGAAGTGTAAACAACCTTGGATCATGTTAATGTAGTAACAAGGTTGTTGTTTTTGTGGATAGATACAAAACATGCACTGGCAGACACTTGGGAGGAGCAGACCTGCCTGACATCTCGGCCAAGGCACAATCTATGATGTGAAGAGATGTTGATTCTACGCAGGAGCTCTGCTAGTTACCATGGAGTAATCTAAATTCACACTTATGGTCTCCAACATTGTTAGTAACTGAGTTGGATCACTAAAAAGAAGCATGGGGCAGACACAGAGTGTCATCAGGAATCTCCACCCAGCCCCTGTAGCACTGCCACCACCCAGCAACCCTGCAACCCCCATCCTCCTCCACCTTCACCCTCCCACACTTGATATTTTTCAATGTTATTTTACTTTGCAAACTTGGTTTGCAGCCATCAGATAAAGACCCACCAATTGATATGCAAGTAAAAATAACCCATAGATCAATTTTATTATCCAGTTTCTAAATATCCATATTCACTGACAGCCACTCACGAAATAGCTATTCCTATCAGCCAGTTGAAATCCGCACAGATGTAACCAAGAATTCATTGCCCATCTACGTTTTGAACAACGGATGAGATACAACAAAAGGACAGCTAGACTGGGAGGTAACATCAGAATATGATGCAATTCTGTGGTTAAAACCACTCCATCCAAAGAACATACAATAAATAAAATAATTCTGCTAATAAAAACCTTATTTGCTACTCTAAAGATCAAGGCCAAGCACAAACATTATTTTTACAATCACAAGCAAGTCTAGGAATAACAAATTTAATTCTAATTCAAGCATTAGAGCTATCACAATAAACTAGCAGTGTATCTGTATCAGATTGACTGTGTTATTAATCTGAAGTTGCAGTACGACTGAAAACAAAAAAAGGTTTATCTTTAGAGAGCAAAATGCTTCAGTTTTCCACACTGTATGCAAGATGTGATACCTTTTTGCTATATTTTGGAAACAAATCTGAAATGCTTCTTCCATGACATGTCTGTTGTCACGACAAAGAACTTCAGTCAGAATTTTTAACAACAGTGGACTTTGAGATAGCTCCAAAGCATCAAGTAACTGAAAAACACATTGAATCACATCAATTGAAGCAAAGAATCAGAGTAATTAATAAACTTAAGAATCATAAGATATAACTCACAACACGAAGAACACAAGATGGTTAATAACACCAGAGATTGAGAATACTGGGCTATACAATAATAAGCACTCAGCTCATGTTCAGCAGTTCCTAAACTAACAAAAGCCCAAAATGATAAGCTCGCTGTGTTCAATTTTCCAAACTATTTAAATTGCAAGGCTGAAACAAGGCACCCTGTACAAATGACATTGTCGGAAATTGTATAGTGAACTACCCCAGCCACACAGTGTTATTAGATGTGCTTGTAGTAAAATCAAATAAAGGTAATTTACATCGTGATTTTAAAAGAGAAAACAGTCCCAGTGCCACTCCAGATACATAAACAAAACAAGGCATTGGGTCAAAGGAAGTGAGATCACGAAGGACAAGAATCATAAAGGATAGGACACCAGACAACGCAGCATTGGAGTAACCCAGTCCGGAAAGGGCCAAGACACAGGTGAGAGTTGGTTTAAGATGAGTTGAGGTAGTGATGAAGATCAGCAATGCTGTGAAGATGGAATAAGGCTACCACTGAGACTGACAGAATAAGTGATCACAGTTCGCTCAGTGCCAAACCAGGCAACAAGTTGCAAGTAGTCTGGTTCAACTTGAGACAGGGGCCTGGAGGGTAATGCACTCAGCAACAAAGAGGAGTTCATGCTGGTTCTGTTTTTCCCATTGTTTAGAAGTGACAGTGCATTGCTGGACAAGCAGCTGGACTTCACTGATCTTGCTTGTGACTTAATTTCCAAAATATTAATATCTTTCACTTCCAGGACATTTTTTTTTCTCTTTTGAGACTTACACTGATTCAAGTGAATTAATCAGTAAATGACCTTTGATAGTAAAATTCTGATGTAGTAAGAGATTTAAGAGTGCTATCTGTAGGTGCAACTATTCTCCATATGTATTTTATTGCAACAGCAGATAATAATATCAATGTACATTTGGAAGGAAGAAGGGAGGAGAGAAAACCATCGATATTTTTGGGCATTAACTTCACACAATGTGAAATACACTCAATTTATTTTGTATGGCTGCAAGAAACTTCAATGAAATTATACCTGAAAGTGAACTGTTCCTTCACCAATAAATGAATTCAAAAGGAAGACTGTGATAAAATGCATGCATTCAGAAATACTAAAAGAAAATGGTTGGTCAGATTTTTTCATTTTCTTCAAATATCGGTAATGGGCCTTTTCACCTTCCCACCCCACCCACCGCTGTCAGTTTAGACAGAAGTTACTAATTCAATTCTTCTAAAGGCTATAATTAAACAGTCCACCCTTAAGTACAAAATTAACATTGCTACAATGTCAACAAATAGCACTTACTTTCTTGATGCAGTCAACATAGTTGTTGTATCTCAATGTACCCTTAGGAAATTCATCTGATTTCATAGGAAAATGGGAAGCTATGAAATGGTTGAGAGCATTTTTAAGTGCAATAAGATTTTCTTCAGGAAGTTGTGTAAAAAATGGTAATATGATGACTGCCTTGGTCTGCAAAAATAAAAACAAGTTTCAAAACCCTTCAACTTGAATTCCATTCATTCAAAAAATGAAATGTTTCAAATCTGGCAAGGGCTTTCAGAATATGATTCAATTAGGAACACAGGGGCAGGAGTAGGTCATTCAGCCTCTCAGGCCTGCTCTGCATTATAGTTCATGACTGATCTACCACAACATATGCCATGTCATCCCATGCCCCTTGATGTCATTAGTAATTAGAAATCTATCAATCTCTGTATTTAAATTAACGACTGAGCTTTCACAGACCTTGAGACAGCGAATTCTAAAGATTCACCACTGTCTGGGTGATGTTCCTCATCTCAGTCCTGAATTGTTTGCCTTTTGTTCCGAGATGGGGAATAAAGAAGTAACAGAAAAGCTGAATACATATTTTGATTCTGTCTTCACAAAAGAGGATTCAGATACTTTCCCAGAAATATTATGGAACCAAGGGTTTAGTGTGTGCATCACAGAGTGTGAGAGTGTGCGCGTGTGCGTGAGAGAGAGAGAGAGAAAGAGAGGAATTGAAGAAAGTCAGAATCAGTTTTCAAAAAACAAGTGCTCAAAAAATTAATGGTGTTAAAGGCAGACAAATCCCCTGTTCTCCAGGCATGAAGGAGGATTACTGGACCTGAAAGGTTAACTCTGCTTTCTCAACACAAATGCTGCCAGACCTGCCGAGTTCCTCCAGCAATTTCTGTTTTTGTGTTGGATTTGGAAAAAGTGATTTTTTTTTCCCTTAGGTGGCAATGACTAGTGTTATAAAGCAGGGATCAGGGTTCCAATGATTCACAATATACATAGATGACTTGGATAAGTGAACCAAATGCAACATTTCTATGTTTGCTGACAACACAAAACTGGGTCAGATTGTGAGTTGTGAGGTGGATGCAAGGAAGTTTCACGGTGATCTGGACTGGCTGAGTGTAAGGGTAAACACATGGCAGACATAGTACAACATGATACATATAAAGATAACTCATATCAGTGTGAAAAACAGAAAGGCAGAGTATTATTTAAATAGTGATATTGAGCTCACAAGATTCCAAATTAGAAGTAATGATGTCCTAGTACAGTTATACTGGGCCTTTGTGAGACTACACTTGGTGTATTGTGTGAAATTTTGTTCAGCATACCTTAGAAGGACATGCCTGTTATAGAGAGAATACAATAAAGGTTTACTGAACTGATACCGGGGAAATGACTTGATTGTTGCATCAGGAGAAATTAGCTTGACTGAGCATGTATTCCGTAGAGAGAGAGGCCCATATACAAACATTTGATACTGACAGAGCTTGGCAGATGAGAAGCAGGGAGGATGTTTCCCCTGAAATCAGAGTCCAGAACCAGGGGTCATAACCTCAGGAGACTGAGTAGGCAATTTAGGACTGAGATTACAAAACATTTTCTCACTGAACCTAAAGTGAATCTGTGGAATTCACTTCCAGATCAGGATGTGGTGATCGGGCCACTGAGTTTATTCAAAAAATAGACAGATAATTTCTCAGATATTAGTGACATCAAGAATGTCTAAAAAAATGTGGAAATATGGCAGAGGATCCATTGCAATTCTATTTAATGGTAGAGCAGGCTCAAAAGGACCAAATGGCCTAGTCATGCTCCTAGTTTCATTAATTCTATGAAAGTTATCGATGAATCTGCTTCCACCACTCCATCAAAATCAGATGTCACATGACAACATGTTATAGTCCAACAGGTTTGTTTGAAATCACAAGCTTTTGCAGCGCTGCTCCTGACGCTCCGAAAGCTTGTGATTTCAAATAAACCTGTTGGACTATAACATATAGTCATGTGACTTTTGACTTTGTCTACCCCAATCCAAAACCAGCACCTCCACATCATCACTATCAAGCATGCACACTTGATCGTAACATCTCACCGTGAAAATTTTTTTCATCCTTAGTTATCCTCTGACTCTTTTGCCAATTACCTTTTATCAATACATTGTTACTAATATAGATACCTTCAAGTTTAAAGCCAACGTTGAGTCCGTCAATATTGTGATATATGTTTGAAATACCATCGAAAATGCATCATGACTATTGCCAAAAGAGACTGAGGAATCAATCTGGAAAAAGAATCACATCCATTTATTGACAAAGCATGGCACAAAGATAAATATAACAAATAATCTAATTGGAAGGCTCTTTCTCCAAGAAACCCTTTAATAACAGGCTCAATCAGGAATGGCAGTGATAAATGTTACAGCCAAGGTCCTTGTGACACTGAGGTTCTAGGTTGCATGTTCAGCTCAATCTCAAAAAGGACACGCAAGGCCAGGTTGGTTCAGTCTGTCACTGGTCAGTCAGGGGGAAATCTAATCTGGCAGGGCACAATGTTTATGACAGGCCAAATGTTGGACAAGTCTCTGTGGGAGAAAATTAACTGGCATGAGAAGCATCATTACTAGGTCATTACAGCACATTGCCTGTCAAGGGAATAACTCCCTCTTTACAGAGAATGTCCAAAAATAATTCCACAATCTACAAAATAAATATAAATACATAAAGGCATAAAACTGAAGACAAACATTTAAAACTGACCAACTTGTGTCTTATCAAACTGGCCCTATCTAGATGTAATTTCTATCCATTAAACCTTAGTTCTAGTGTTACGTTTCCACACATGGAAGTTCAAAGTAGATATACCTATGATGGTTTGTAAATTCAGTTTGAACCTTAAAGTGTTTATTTAAATCTGAGCATCCTGCTGATCCCTTCAAGTATTCTTTGACCTTCAAATTCAGCCTTGAACAAAGATGTCACAGTCACACAGGCCAAACCTCAAATTTCACAAACTATTTTGAGCTCAGTCCACACTTTGGTCCCTTTTCCTCTCAAACCTCTTCTAAGTAATATTCCAAGAGAGTAATACTGAATCTTTATTTTAAACCAGAAATGCTATCTCACCTTCTAGTAGTTTAGTGCAGTTTTCAAAGTGCCTAGCAGCCGATTACTCCTAGTAATGCAGATTAACTTCTAAAAAATATTTCTACAAAATTTTACAATAGCATTGGAAATAAATACTATTTTTCTTAGATGCATCCTGCCCCCATTCCATTTCTCAAATCATTGCGTCTGCTTCTCATTTCCTTCCCTTCCACAAACTTCTCCATCTCTCCCTCTCCACATTTCTCTATTCTTAACCTTGTTCTCTTTCTTACCTCTCCTCACTTAATTACACTTGACCTGAAGCACACATCATCTTTATTCTTTCTGTGTACAAGTAGATTAATAATTCAGTTACTTATAAAAGTGACAATTCAAACATTTACCATGCAAATTCTTACCAGATTTTATGTTTATGGATTAATTTAAGAAACATCAAAGTAAATATTGATTAGACAATATTGTAAGAATTGCCTGCATTTTCTTGAAACTTGTTATTTGCACAACTCTTCAGAAAAACGTAGATTAATTATTCAATATAGTCTGGTTATTTATTAGGCCGTTCCAAATACAATCACGTTAAATATTACAGCTACTTTCAAATAAATAAACCTGGTATCATATCTCCTCTCAAATTCTTCCCTAATAACTACGAACATTCTCATTACTCTAAACACTATCTCCAAAACAACGATATGATTTTACAGGCAGAGGTGCACCCTTCCATGGGGTTCAAATTTCATATCTTCGTTGCGTTAATTTACATTTCTCTGACATACATAACTTAACATAAACATAACATAACATACCTGCAGCACTTTGGAAAGCAGTGTTAAGACAGCCATCTTACTCTCAGGGCTAGATTCCATTGTCCACCAGGAATCAAGTCTTGCCCAGTTTGAAAGTACAGCACCAACCAGGTAAATACCCTGCTTCTTCCTGACAGCGTAGTCTCTGAAACTCTGGTCAAGCATTCCATTCAGAACAGTGCTCACCTAAAAAAAATAGAAAAAAATACAGTACTCAAAGCATGCAGGGCCAGAGGGTGAATTAGCTAAATATCTTATGGCATCCTCAATCTATAAATTCAACCAATTTTTTTTGCTGTTGTTGACAGACTATACAGTACTTCTCGCTGAAAATTGTTGTAAATGATTCAGCATTATCTTGCGCACCGATGTATTGGATTCCCATATTGATATTAATTGTCCTTTACAATTCATGACTGGATGTGGTCGGACTACAGAGCTTTGATCTGATCCATCGGTTATGTTACTTAGACCATAAAACATAGGAGTGGAAGTAAGGCCATTCGGCCCATTGAGTCCACTCCACCATTGAATCATGGCTGATAGGCATTTCAACTCCACTTACCCGCACTCTCCTCGTAGCCCTTAATTCCTTGCGAGATCAAGGATTTATCAATCTCTGCCTTGAAGACATTTAACGTGCCGGTCTCCACTGCGCTCTGTGGCAATGAATTCCACAGGCCCACCACTCTCTGGCTGAAGAAATGTCTCCTTATTTCCATTCTAAATTTACCCCATGTAATTTTAAGGGTGCGCCCACAGGTCCTAGTCTCCCCACCTAATGGAAACAACTTTCCAGCGTCCACCCCTTCTAAGCCATGCATTATCTTGCAAGTTTCTATTAGATCTCACCTCAACCTTCTAAACTCTAATGAATACAATCCCACGATCCTCAGCCGTTCATCGTATGTTAGGACTACCATGCCAGGCATCATCCGTGTGAATCTCCGCTGGACACACTCCAGTGCCAGTACGTCTTTCCTGAGGTGTGGGGCCCAGAACTGGACACAGTATTCTAAATGGGGCCTAACTAGAGCTTAATAAAGTCTCAGAAGCACGTTGCTACTTTTATATTCCAACCCTCTTGAGATAAATGACAACATTACATTCACTTTCTTAATCATGGACTCAACCTCTAAGTTAACCTTTAGAGAATCCTGCACTCACACTCCCAGATCCCTTTGTATTTCGGCTTTATTAATTTTCTCACCGTTCAGAAAATGCTCCATGCCTGTATTCATTTTTTTGCAAAGTACAAGACTTTGCATTTCATCAGCCATTTCCTGGATCACTCTCCTAAACTGTCTAAATCTTTCTGCAGCCTCCCCACCTCCTCAGTACTACCTGCCTATCCACCTAACTTCGTATCATTGGCAAACTTCGCCAGAATGCCCCCATCCCTTCATCCAGATCATAAATATATATAGTGAACAGCTGCGGCCCCAACACAACCCTGTGGGACACCACTTGTCACCAGTTGCCATTCCGAAAAAGAGCCTTTTATCCCAACTCTCTGCCTTCTGTCAGACAGCCAATCCTCAATCCAAGCCAGTAGCTCACCTCAAACACCATGGGCCCTCACCTTACTCAGCAGCCTCCTGTGAGGCACCTTATCAAAGGCCTTTTGGAAGTCTAGATAGATAACATCTACTGGATTTCCCTGGTCTAACATACTTGTTAGATCTTCAAAAGACTTCTAACAGGTTTGTCAGGCACGACCTCCCCTTACTAAATCCATGCTGACTTGTTCTAATCCGACCCTGCACTTCCAGGAATTTAGAAATCTCATCCTTAACGATGGATTCTAGAATTTTACCAACAATCGGCCTATAGTTTTCCATCTTTTGTCTTGATCCTTTCTTGAACAAGGGGGTTACAACAGCGACTTTCCAATCATTTGGGACTTTCCCTGACTCCAGTGACTTTTGAAAGATCACAACCTTTGCATCCGCTATTTCCTCAGCCAACTCCCTCAGAACTCTAGGATGTAGCCCATTGGGGCCAGGAGATTTATCAATTTTTAGACCTTTTAGCTTTTCTAGCATTTTCTCTTTTGTAATGCCTACCATACTCAACTCTACCCCCCAACTCTCCTTAATTGTTGGGATATTACTCATGTCTTTCACTGTGAAAAGTACTTATTAAGTTCTTCAGCTATTTCCTTATCTCCCATCACTAGCATTCCAGCATCAATTTGGAGTGGCCCAATGACTACTTTTGCCTCTCATTTGTTTCTTATGTATTGAAAGAAACTTTTACTATCACTTGTGGAATCACTTAGCTCTAATGCTTGCTACTTATGCTGTTTGGCATGCAAGTAGCCCTGTTTTAAGGCTGCACCAGGTAAACACCTCATTCTGGTGCTGCTCCTAACATGCCCCCTCGCCACTCTCTTCATTTCAATCCCCTGGTAATGGTACAGTGTGGAATATGCCAGGCTGAGAAAATTGCAGATTACATTGGAGTAAAAATCAGCTGTTGCTGCCAGCCCACAGTGCCTTATGAATGCCTATTCATGAGTTTCAACATCTATCCTATTTAGAGTGTAATGGGGCCTATTCTCAAAGTGAAGGCGGGTCTTCCTCTCCACTCGGACTGTGCAGCCGTCTTTCTTACTGATGCGGGGGGCAGGGGGGCAGTTCCATCTGTCCCCAGTTGGTTCCCTCACCACCTGCCACAGACCCAGTCCAGCAGCAGTATCCTTCAAGACTCGACCAGCTTGGTCAGAAAACCTGCTGCCAAACTACTCCATGTGGTATCAGTAACTGATTATATTGTGTATCTCAATAACTACCAAACAGTATCCTCTGACCAACAGGGTCTCGGGTGGAGTATTAAAAAAAAATCCTCAATTAATTATTGGTATCCTTACGAATATTCATCCATAATAATCCCTGCATATTTGTAATCTGAAAAGTGCTTACCATTTTAGGGTTTTCTCTTGCTGATGCCATTAACTGGGCCACTGCAGAGTTAAGATTTCTAAGCAATTCACTGTTAATGGTTTCAGGAAACAAATTGTAGAAGTATTCACCATGAGAAAAGCTGATGAAGTGCCTCTGGGATGCCCCTGAAAGCGGCACAGAGAGCTCAACGGTGTTCAACAGCAACGAGACCAGTTCTTCACACTACAAGGATCAAGAGATAGAGTCTACTCAAACGGTTCCAATTTCATTACCCAGTAATAATAAAATTTTCAGTCAGAAGTCATATTCAAGTCTGAACTAAACCTGTATGGTATCAACAAACTGTGTTTATGGAATGCTTTAACATAGTAAGATAACCCAAAACACTTCATAAGCCTTACTATCTGACACTAAAAGACACATTAGGGCTTGGTCATGGAGATAGGTTTTTAAGGAGAGCTCCAAAAGGTGAGGCACAGTAGTTTTGAAATGCAATTCCAGAGCTTAGAGCTATGAATGCTGACGGTGTTGTTCGAAATGGTGGAATGATTGAAATCAATGATGTAGAAGAGCGCAAAAATCCTCAAGGGTCGTAGCACTACAGTGGTTACAGAGGGACAAAGCCATTGAGAGATTTGAAAAGAAGGATGAGTTTTAAAACTGAGTCATTGCTGGATCAATGGAAGCAAGCGAGCAGAAAGGTCACGGATAAACAGGACACAGTGCAGGTTATTCTATAGGCAGCAGTTTTACATATGCTCAAGTTTACAGAGGGAATATAGCAGCAGAGCAATGTGATCAACCTTCTTAGAGCTCAAAGAAGCACAGACAAGAGCTTCAGCAAATGAGCTGATGCAGAAGCAAAGCCCCGCAATGTTAAGAAAATAGAAGGAGGTCAACTTAGTGATGATCGGTAAGCCAAGTTCAGGGTCAACTGTGTCTGGTTAAACCAGAACTGGAGACCAATCAGTGTGACTAATCAGACGTAGCAGAGTTGTTGAGAGCAGTGTTGGTGAGGAATAGCTGAATATCATTAACAAACTTGATGCTGTGTTTTACCAGGATGTCACTATGAGACTGTGTGTAGTTGAGAAATAAAGAGGGACCAAGAGTTGATCCTTTAGGGATACCAGACATAAGAATGCAGGACAGACAGAGAAGCATTGCAGGTCAATTTTCTTACAGCACCTTGATTTACAGGAATGGAATCAAGGGACGGAGGTCCCAGGCAGCTGGAAGAGGATGGTGTGGTTAACTACGCCAGGGTGAATTTATTGAATGCTTAATCATTTAAATACTTGCTATGAGTTTAATAAAGTAAGGGATTTAGCTGCCTCAAAGTCTATTTGTTCTATACCTTATTTGTCAAATAGCACCTTTATTCTGAGGTTGCAGATTTGCTCACCGAGCTGGTGCGTTTGATTGCAGATGTTTTGTCACCCTACTGGGTAACATCGTCAGTGTGCAATGAAACTTTGATGCAATCAAGCCCACTGGCTTGGCAAGCAAGTCTACAACCTCATCCACAACCCAAGCTACAAATCTTCTCAAAAACTTTTAGTGTCTTTATTCATTAGTTCTAAAGCATATTTACTTGTGTCTGGTTGTAGACATAGGTAGTTGCCATAGGAAATCAGATTCAAGAGATTTCTAGCTCAGTACAGAGTTTTTCCCATTTTCAGCAAAGAATAATAGCCAAGCAGCAGTAGCATCAATGGAAAAAATTCAAACCAAGCTAACTAACATCAGGCTCACGAGGACCACTCAAGGAGTAAGCCTAGCTTTAAACGGGATAAAAAGATCAGCCTTACCATCTGGACGTGGGAGTCCCTCCATGGGCTACAGGGTGCCTGATCAGAAGGACTCACCCCAAACCTGTAAGGAGACTGCTAGTACACCTACTGGTCACCCCATGTAGCCAAGTGACCACCTGCTGCTGGTATATCTGATCGTAATCAATCTGACACACCTCTGGAGCAGCTGGGACTTGAACCTGGGGTAAGGACACAACCACTACAACACTAAAGGTTGTTAGCATAATTACAACAACAGTAGGAAGAGGGAATTAATTGGCCTTTCATTGGTCACTTAAGAGCTTCAAATTGCCTGAGGGTTGTCTACTATTCAATGCCACTGTTAAAATATCAGCAATTGCAGAAAAGCAATGGGTATGCTATTCCTACTTTCGCAACGATTCCACCAACAAATATCATATCCCCTCACCCCAAGTGGTTCCCAGCACATTTCTTGGGGTCTCATAAAATCCCATTTTAGTACTGAAGACTGTGGTGCACTAAATTTTCCAGTACTGCAAATGATCATTTTGAAGAATTTACTTCCATACACAAAATATACTAAGTAAAAGAAAACAATGGATCATGACAAAAAAATAACAATTGGCAATGACATTGTAATGGAAGATTATTTTAGGAACCCATCATATTTTTTATCTGTTGCAACAGTCACTGACCTGCCCACCAAGAGAAAATGACAGCTGCAATAGACCATCTGCTAACATCTTACTGCTGACATCTATTGTCGGGAGTGATTTCCTCTCATCTCCAGGTGCTATCCTTTTATAGACAGTTGATAAAAGCTTCAAATTCAGTGGTGGGCCAAGGCTTCCAGTCTGTATCAAATAACAGTAGTATTTTAAACTTAATGACCAGACGAATATGAAATACAAAATTAACAAAATAACTTTCACAATAAATTAAAGTTGTTTCAACTGTCTGCAGCATATTTGAGAATTCTTTAGATAGGTATTTTCCAAATCAACCTGTTAAGAAATGTTGACATACCACTAGAGAAGCTGGAATTTGAACCCGCGCCTCCTGCGAAAGCTGTAGATATGACACAAGACAAAATTGCTTATAGATGTATGGGACTCTGTATACTGTTGATTGTGCGACATAAAAATTACCTGGCACTTCAATACAGAATTCAGAAGTCCAGCCTTGTGCAGTTGTTTGCAGGCTAACAGTATGGAGTTCAATTTGGCATGCTCTGTCCGACTATATAGATCAACTCTACACAGATCTTCAATGCTGTCACATACATTAAAACAGTAATTAAAAGTTAAAAAAATGTGGAAACGCTGGAAATTTGAAATTAAAACCATCAGTTATGACTTGGAACAGAAACAATGGGTTAACACCTTTGTCAAAACAAATATCTGACGCAAGGTTTCAGGCTGAAATCTTAATCAATTTTGCAGATTGCAGTCAAACTATTCCATATTTTCAGCATGTAAAAAAAAATCAGACACAAGTCTTTTTCTTCCATGAAGGTCGTTGCATTTAATGAACTATCTCCTCAGCTTTTTCAGCAGAAACATACTACTTTTGCATTTCTTTGAGAATGTATATAGGGTCCTTTGGTCAATACATCAAACAATGCACAATAGTAACTTTAACAGGGCTCTCCTCCTTCACTGGTTTTAAACCACGAGAGCATAATACTTAGGAACTGAAGCAGGCTGTTTAGTTCATCAAGTCTTCTCTGCTTTTCAACGAGATCAAGGCTAATCTGATTATCCTCAACCCCACTTTCCTGCCCTTTAAGCAGAACTTCCGATTCTCTTCTTGATACAGGTAATTCTCCTATAATGCAATAGTTGCATTCTTGAGTGATCTCGCATTATAATTAGCATTATAGGGAAATCGCTATACTTGTACGGCAGAAAGTTTGCGAAAGTTTGTAATCGCATTACAGCCAATTCGCATTAATGAAACACGCGTTATAACAGAACAACTTGTATAAAAAAAAGTCCATGTTAGCCTTGAAAACACTTTAATGACCTAGCCTCGACAGCATTCTGCAGTAAAAGAGTGCACAGATTCATAAAATTTGGAAAGAAGAAATTCGTCATTTCTGTCTTAAATGTGTGACCCTTACACTGAGATTATGCCCTCTGGTCCTAGGCTCTTCCACAATGGGAAACAACTTCCAACATTTAACCTGTACGTCTCCTAACAATCTTCTTTGTTTCAATAAGGTGTCCTCTTTTTCGTCTAAATTCCAATGAGTACAGGCCCAGTCTCTCTCACCATAACCTGGGTCAGTCTGATCAATTTTCTCTGGACTGCCTCCTATAACCAGCCTATCGTTTCCAGGAAAAAAACCAGAAATTGCTGGGTAAGATCTGCATATCTGGCAACAAATGTGGACGAAAGCAGAGTTAGCCTTTTGAGAACCTCTGAAGAAGGTTCCTCAGACTTGAAGTGTTAAATCTGTTAAATATGCCAGACATGCAGGGTTAAATTTTAATTCATTACTATTCCTCTAACAGCAATTCTAATTTTACCTCTGTGACGCAAGTCTTTTTTTCATGCTGCACTCTAATGTTTCTTGATAAGGCAATTTTAGAGTTGCTTTCAACAGCCTCACAGAGATATCTGGTAGGCTTTTCATCACTTGTACATCTGCCATATTAAATCCAATACTCGGCGGATCAACCACTACTGTTGCTACAAGTTCAAACAGGTTGGAATTTAGTACATCTTTCTCCAGCATCTGAATGGAAACGAAAATAAACGTCAAATTCAATTTTAAAAAAATTGTTCAATCAAAGAGAAAATTCAAACATGAACTCATATGGTTCAATACATCAGTTTGGTGCAATATTTGTGAATGAATGGAATTTAAGAATCTTCAGGGTTTACGTAGGTAATGACACATCCACAAACATCCACTCCCTCCACTACCAATGCTCAGTGCGAACAGTGTGTACTATCTACAGGATGTGCTGCAAAAATTAACCAAAGACCCTTAGACAGCAATTTCCAAATACATGCCTACTTCCACCTAGAAAACACAGGAACACGGCCGTCTGCAAGTTCTCCTCCAAACCACTTAACACCCTGACTTGGAAATATATCATCATTTCTTCACTGTCTCTGGGTCAAAATCCTGGAATTCCATCCCTAACGGCACTGTTAACAACACATGGAATGCAGCAGTTTAAGAAGACAGCTCACCTCCATCTTCTCAAGGGCAACTACAAATGAGCAATAAATGCTGGCAAGCCAGCAATGCCCAAATCCCACAAATAAATGAAAAAAAAGTTCTCTTGAGAATAAGAGGAAACAGAGACAGAGGCCCCATACAACAGGTGGTTCAAGCTAGAAGAGGCTAAGTGTGATTAAACAATAAAAACGCTTCTCTACATTACTGATTAATAATCACAAAACTCAATTTAACCAAATGCAAGTACCTAGTACTTTCTGTAAATATCTGAATTACTACCTTCAAGAAATCCAGCTGGCAATCCTCCAGGACCATGCTAACAAATTCCATAATACGAACGATGATAGTGCATTTAGTGTAATTGTAGTCTTCTCTCTCTCTTGGGCTAAAAAGTATGCCTTTGATGCCATAAGCAAAGCTCTGTTCTGCAGCTGTGATGTCATGCATTGCAAGATTTGTCAAGAAGAAAGTCAGGGCTTTCAGGAAGCTGGATTTCTGGTAAGTTCCTGCAAATAGCCAAAGAAAACATCTGTGAGATATACAAGCTCATCAAGAACTTCCACTTTTCCATCATCCCTCTGATCATTAGATTGACATTTCACTGACATACCCTAATTTGCAGTGGACAGAGCAATGGTTGTAAAATTACAAATTTACTGACCTGACATAAAGAAGCAACTCTAGAGTAAAGGTGATAATAATAGAATAACACCATTTTGTGGAAAAAAGGATATAGCCTAATATTTAGAAGAACTTTCAAGTTATTAAGTGGAAAACCAGGGTAAAAGCAGCTTGTAATTTGTATTATGTAACTATATTTATATTTAATATTGCTATGTTTGACTATTAAACTGAATTAAAATCACCATCTTCCAGTTCATTGAACTTTATTGCCACTATCTTAACTCTACACTGAGACATCTATCTCCTCTCCTGCATCACTAAGAAGGCTCAGTGAACGGAGCCTCTGATGGAATTGACCACAACATTCTCTTCAAAAGACACTCTCGTATTGTACACGTGAATGGTACTCCCCTTGCAAGGTTCCTTTCTTAATATCTGATTGTAGCAAGATAATAATTTGCAGTGGCTGTCTCCCTACACTATACCTCTGCTTGTATTGACCTTCTCCTCTGTCTCAATAATTGCAAAACCTTGGTCACATTTTCTGAAAAATAAATCAGATCGTGCATGTGCACTCTCACTCTCTTTCAACCCTTCCCTGCCTCTGAGATTTCAGATCGTTTGCCTGACATCAAATTCTGGATGAGTTGTAGTTTCATCAAAATTAAGCAACTGACAAACCAGAATCCATCAATGTCAGCCTCCACTACAGACTCTATTTCTTTATAAAGTGATTTTATCTCTTCTACAGCCTTACAGGTTGAACCCAGGTTTTCCCTACTTCTGGTGGCTCTATTTGATTCTGGGCTGAGCGTCTAACTCTACTTGCACTGCACCATAAAGACCACGTTCTGAATGCCACCCACCCTTGCTCCCGCATCAGCCTGTCATTAAAAAGGTGAATCTACGTTCTTATTAGCTCTAAACTCAACCAAACCAATTCTCTCCCAGTTGGCCTTACATCACCCACATTCGTAAACTTACTTCATCCAAGATTCATCTGCTGAATTCTAACTCACAAGTGTCATGTGTTGTACATTGTTTCCTGGCCTTGCAATGCCTCAAATTTAAGATTCTTAACCTCATTCTCCAGTTTCTCCATGCTGTCACGTTCCCTGTCTCTGCAACTTTCCCCAGCATTACAATCCTCAAAGAATATGACCTTTCAACTCTTCCTGTAGATAATTATCCAATTCTTTTTTGAAGGGTTCGATAAAGTTTGTCTCCATCACGCAGACTCTTTTATCCATATTTCCTTTTTTAAGTCTATCTACTTCTCTGTTGTTCTTTCTTGTATTAAGACACTTCTTATACTTAGCCTTTGATTAAGGAAAAAATATCACTTCTGCTAATATTTCCTCCTGTGGCTCAGTGTCAATTTGTGCCCATCATTCTCCAGCAACATGCCTTTGGATATTTTCCTATGTTAGTTGGTCCATAAATATAAGTTGTTGCTCATGCCTTTTTGCCTTAACCACATTGGCATTTTTCTACCTTCTCCTCTATGATTTACACTGGCAACCTTCCTCAATTAACACCATCACTCTTCCTCAAAAGCTCTCTAAAAGTCATCCTAGCAGCCACGCTCCTCTTTCTAATAATGGCATTCTTATTTCTTCCCACCACAACAAGCTACCACTTTCCCTACATACAATGGGATTAATGCAGAAGAACTGAAAGGAAATGATGGAAAAACACAGCAAATTCAATATCCAGCAAGTGAGATAGAGGAACATTTCAGACGTAGGCCTTCATTTTGATTAGTGCAAACAATATTTTAATTGTCAAATAGAATAAATTGTAAACTGTACCTCGAATGTAAAAATATATAAAAGTGCAAACTCACCCATTAGTTTATTTGGCTTGAGCAAATGCAGCCCTATGAAGGTGTTGTAACAATCTAGAGCTGCCAGTAACATATCCATCCACTGTAGTGCAGCTCTGACACTAAAAGGCTCTTGCAGATCACAGAGGGTGGGATAACGAATAATTCCTGAACAGTTGTCATGATCACTGGCAGCTCCCTCAAATTTATCAACCAGGAATGAAACACCATTTGTCTTCAGAATTTCTTCTAACCACAATGACGGTGTTCTGGCTCCTAAAAACATATACACAAGCTTCATTTACAATTACAGGTTAATCATTTATTCTAAATTCTGTTTCTGGAGTTCTGAAGAGGAGTCATATTAGACTCAAAACATTGATTCTGTTTCTCATTCTATCCCCACAGATGCTGCCAGATCTGCAGAGTTTCTTCAGCATTCTTGTGCTTATTATCATTTATTCTTAAAAATCATGAAATAATTTGAAACAATGTCAGAAACCTGACAGCACATATGGTACTGAGGTAGTAATGCACAATGGCATTTCTAATCTAGTACATGTTTAATTTGCCCAAGATATTGATGAAATAACAACTGCATCATTTTGAGAATTTTAAGCATCAGCCAAATATCTGGAACAGAAAGCTGGAGGGAGGGCAAGATTTGTACTTCATACTACCCAGCTCAAAGTGACACAGTGCAGCATGTTTCGCCTGACGTGAACTAAAGACACCAGTCAAACATCTCTGGTAAAAAAAAATTCACACAACTTTGGAGTTTTTTTTAAAACAAATATCAGAAAAGCTTGAGTTATTTAATATGAATTAATCAATCCTGCAAGACCTTGAACCCAAATGAATTATAATCAAAACTTTTAAACATCATGTGCTTTTACTGTGTTTTTTTAAAAGTTGGGGACTGAAATTGGGAAGAATTGCTTTAAAACCAATGTTCAAACATTTAAGCAATGTTTTGAAGCGCAAGTAACCTGACATCTGACCCAAAACGTCAGCTTTCCTGCTCCTCTGCTGCTGCTTGGCCTGCTGTGTTCATCCAGCTCTACACCTTGTTATCTCAAGCATCTTAATTAACTGTTTATACAAGCAGTAATGGAACTGGTTCCGGAGAGAGGATGAGGGGTTGTGAACAGATGCACCTGGGTGACAATAAGTAGTTGATTGGTCTATGAACTAATGACCTGTTGTCGATGACAACCTTAACAAATTTAATTTATCCTCTCTTCAGCAGTTGCTTCAAGCTGTGACTTTTAATTGACAAATTTGAAGCATTTCATAAATTAACCAGCTGCCTGTGCCTTCTACAAACTAGTGGAAGCATTTGGGAAAGGAAGGGCGGGAAGCAAGTTGCAGATCAGCAAGAAACAACTCTTCAGACATTGCGACGAAAGACTACGGGTCCATATTCCCAGTCTTTCCTCCCATTGGGTGGGGGTGTGTTAGAAAGGGATTACAGTTTTTGTTAGTATTTTATGCCAAAGGTTTATAATTGTTCACTTATACCTACAGACCAATTACTTGGAATAAATAGCAATTCTTGCTAAGTACAGAAATCTGATTCATGATTTCAACCTGGGTCTGAAAATCAGGTAAATTGGTAAATTATGTGTAATTATTTTAAACTCTTTATCTTCTGCAATGAATATGGAAATAATGGGTTTTGACTTCTGTCATGCTACTCCAGACTGTAATTAAGGAAAACTGTACTTCGTAAATAAATTGCACAACTGACAGTTTTTCATCAATGTCAAAATCACCTGAAATTTAAGTAGTTGCTATTTCAGGGAAAAAAAGAAAATAAGAAATAAACTGCATTTTAATAATAATTATAGCTGTTTTATTAAATAAAGCAAACACACCTGGCAAAAGGGGAACAAGTTCATAAAAGAGTTCCATGCATTTGTGCCGACATTCTGTTTGGGGTCGCCCACATTGAGCCAGCAACCACATGACAACATCTGTCAAACATAACATCTGGTTAGCAGGAAAGCCCCTGTGGAAGCAAGATGAGAAATATATTAAAAATGTATAATCAAATTCTGTGTTTTATTTTCATTACAGCTATCTGTTCAGTCATACAGACATCGGAGACACTAGTTGTACAAACTTAATGCCTTCAGCAATTTTTGTTTCTAGATTTTTCCACTCATAGGATTTAGGCTTTAGGAATGTCTCAAACCTTAAATTTTAGAAGAACAGTCTTTTCATACTATTCTTTGGCAGTTCATTCCACACAAGCACCACTCTCTGTGTGGCAAAAAAAACCTGACTAGCCCAATTCAGCTACTGGTCAATGGTAATCCCGAGGATGTTAGTACTGACGGATATAACGATAGTAAGGCCACTGAAGTCAGGGGGCAGCGATAAATTATCTCTTGTCGGAGATGGTCATTTCCTGGCACTTGTGTGGCCCAAATGTTACTTTCTGCTTCTCAGCCTCAACCTGGATATTGTTCAGGTGTTGATGCATTTGGGCGCAGACTGCTTCAGTACCCCAGTGGTCATGAATGGTGCTTAACATTGTGCAGTCATCAGTGAACATCCCCCACGTCTGACCTTACGATGGAAGAAAGCTCATTCAAAGATGCAGCTGATGATGGCTGGACCTTGGACACTACCTTGAGGAATTCCAGCAGTGTTGAGATGACATCTTTCTTTGTGACAGGTATGACTAAACAGTGGACTGATTTCCCCCATTTCTGATTGACTCTAATTGCGCAGATAATTTTAGATTCCCTTCCCTAACAAGAATCTATCTACTTCTGCCTTAAAAATATTTAATGACCCTGCCTCGACCAACTTCTAAATCAGAGAGTTTGAAAGGTTCACAACCCTCAAAGTGAAAAAATTCTCCGTATGTGTCTTAAAATAGCTACTCCTAATTTTAAAACAACATCCTCCAGTACTGGACTGATCCACAAGAGGAAATATCATTTCCACATCCACTTGACAAGACCATTCAAGATCTTACACTCTTCAATCAAATCATGCCTGACTCTTCTAAACTTCAGTGGAAACAAGCCCATCCTGTCCAACCTATCCTCACAACATACCCATTCCATCCAAATATCAATCTAGGACTGATATCTTCCTCTGAACTGTCTTCAATGCATTTTTAAAATCTTTTCTGAAATAAGTAGAACAAAGCTGCACACAGTACTTGAGATATGATCTCACCAATGCCCCACAAAACAAAACATAACACCCTTACTTTTACATCACAATTTCTTTGGTAATAAAGAGAATTAGTCACCCAATTGAACATCCAATTAGCCACCTTGATTATGTGCTATACTTGTATACGAACATTTTGTGGTTCAAGCACTGGAACTCCTAAAACCCTCTGCAGGTCAGAATTTTGCAGATGCTATAGATTTAAATACTATACTGTTCTTTTCATTCTACCTGCCTAAGTGAACTTTACATTTCCCAAATGACACACCATGTGCCAAATCTTTGCCTATTCACTCAAACAATTTGTAACCATCTATAACTTCCTTATAAGAGTTAACAAGGTGTGGAACTGGATGAACACAGCAGGCCAAGCAGCATCTTTGGAGCACAAAAGCTGATGTTTCAGGCCTAGACCCTTCATCAGAAATGGGGGAGGGGATGAGGGTTCTGAAATAAATAGGGAGAGAGGGGGTGGTGGATCGAAGATGGATAATGGAGAAGAGACGGACAAGTTAAACAGGCTGGGATGAAACCAGTAAAGGTGAGAGTAGGTGGGGACGTAGGGAGGAGATAGGTCAGTCCAGGGAGCAGGATGAGGTCAGTAGGTAGGAAATGGGGGTGCAGCTTGAGGTAGGGGGAGGAGACAGGTGAGAGGAGGAACAGGTTAGGGAGGCAGGGACGAGCTGAGCTGGTTTTGGGATGCTCTTGGGGGAGGTGAGATTTTGAAGCTTCTGAAATCCACATTGATACCATTGGGCTGCAGGGTTCCTGAGCAGAATATGGGTTGCTGTTCCTGCAATCTTCGGGTAGCATCGTTGTGGCACCGCAGGAGGCCAGGATGGACAGGAATAGGAGGGGGGGTTGAAATGGTTCGCAGCTGGGAGGTGCAGCTGTTTATTGCTAACCTGTTCTTCCCCTCACCTATCCCCTCCTCCCACCTCAAGCTGCATCCCCATTTCCTACCTACTAACCTCATCCTGCCCCCTTGACCTGTCCTACCTCCCCACCTACACTCACCTTTACTGGCTCCATCCCTGCCTCTTTAACTTGTCTGTCTCCTCTCCACCTATCTTTTCCTCTATCCATCTTCAATCCGCCTCCCCCTCTCTCCCTATTTATTACAGAACCCTCTTCCCATCCCCCATTTCTGATAAAGAGTCTAGGCCCGAAACATCAGCTTTCCTGCTCCTAAGATGCTGCTTGGCCTGCTGTGTTCATCTAGCTCAACACCTTGTTATGTCGGATTCTCCAGCCTCTGCAGTTCCTATTATCTCTGATATAACTTCCCTATATCTTCTTCGCAATATAACCTCAAACCGCACACTTTCCAACTTGGAAATACATTGTCATTCTTCACTGTCACTGGGTCAAAATCCCTGAACTTCCTTCCTGACAGCACTATGGGTTTCCCTGCACATCAAGAACTGCAGGTGGTTGAGAAGTCAGCTCATCACCAAGTTTTCATGCATAACTGCAATGGACAATAAACGTTAGCCAGCAACTCTCGCATCCCTAAATGAATACAAAAAATTTCAGAGTTTCCTGCACCACCTGAATAATTCTTTTTGACTGCCTGCTGGTCACCTACTCTTTTTTGGCCTGCATACTGCAGCATGACCATATCCATAAATGATCTATTCACATAGCACTCAGCCTCACAGATGCACTGCAGTAATGCCAGCTCCTACTCAAATTCCAAAACCTGAAGCACAAGATGCTGCAACTCATAACAATTCTTGCACAAATGATTATCCTCATGTCAAGATTGGGTACTTTTATTTTTGGGTTTTAAAAACTGTGGGCTGAAATAAGAAAGAAATGTTGCAAAACCATTGTTTCAAAGGATTGCTACATGCTTTGAAAAGCAACTAACCTGACACTAATGGTAAGCGAGAGTTAATGGGAAGTGCAGATGCTGGAGAATCCAAGATAATAACATGTGGAGCTGGATGAACACAGCAAGCCAAGCAGCATCTCAGGAGCACAAAAGCTGACGTTTCGGGCCTAGACCCTTCATCAGAAAAGGGGGAGGGGGAGAGGCATCTTAGTTGCTGCTTGGCCTGCTGTGTTCATCCAGCTCCATACTTTGTTATCACCAATGGTAAGCATTGTGTAAGCAGCTGTTTGAACAAGCAGTCATTGAAGTTTGGATTGTGGACGAACTGGAATCACGGGATTTTGTACAGATGCAGCTGGGCCTGGGGCTAGTAGCCAATTATCAATGACCAAAGCTTTTTGTCTACAACACTGAGATTAGGATTCAGGTAACTGTATGCTTTGGAGAAGAGAACAAGTCAGACACCTCTTATAAGTAAACCAGCCACCTTCTGTCTCTTGTAAACAAAGGAACCATCAGGAAAAAAAAATCTTCTGAGAAGCACTGTTCTAACTCGCAGAAGAATCATAAGGATCATCCCAGCATCAGAGAACTGCCTCCCTGTTTTCCTCTGCCTATAACCTATTTTTCCATGCCCACTTGTGCACGTGCATGCGTAAAAGAGTTTATAAGGAGATCAGTATTTTAATTTATTTAGTATTAAATGACAATGGACTTAAATTGGAATTAAATGCCAATCTGTAGTTACAGTCCAGTTACCTATAATTACAGTAATTCTTGCTAAGTATTAAAAAACTTAGTCTGCACTTTCTATCAAACTGGATCAGAAAATCAGGCAATTTGTGTGGTTATTTTAAAATCTTTAACTTTCTTGACAACTCTGGGAATAGTAGGTTTGACAACTAGTGTGCTACTTCAGTTAGGCATGACAATAGGATGCATTCTGATGCTCCCAAATAGCATACGATGTGCACTCTCAAGGTTGGACCAGCCTGCTACTTCACAATTTGTGATTTAATACTTTATTGTTGTTGTAAACCTCACCAATATTGTCTTATCAGCACTAAAAAATTTTACCATCAATAAATCCAATTAATACTGATAAATCATAACACTTAACACACCTTACTCATGGAATAAAACTTGTGAAAATTCAATTTAAGACTTGTTAGGTACTTGGGCATTACTCATTATTAATAGTTTATTTTTTAACTTTTTAAGGCTCCTAGTTTAGACCTCAACCCTGAAGCAATAACCATGAATTAAATCAACTTACAACTTTCCTGTTAACAAAGTGTGGAGTTAGATGAACACAGCAGGCCAAGCAGCATCTTAGGAGCACAAAAATTGACATTTCCCTACCTCCCTCCTACACTCACCTTTAATGGCTCCATCCCCGTCTCTTTAACTTGACTGTATCCTCTCCACCTATCTTCTCCTCTTGCCGCCTCCCTCTCTCTCCCTATTTATTTCAGAACCCCCTCCCCCTCCCACTTTTCTGATGAAGGGTCTCGGCCCGAAACGTCAGCTTTTGTGCTCATAAGATGCTGCTTGGCCTGCTGTGTTCATCCAGCTCCACACTTTTGTTATCTCGGATTCTCCAGCATCTGCAGTTCCCATTATCTCTGATACAACTTTCCTGTAATGTTTTTCTTTCAAACTGGTGTTCTCCCGAATGGGTGCCTTTCCACACTCTTTCCTTCTACAAGTTAAGTGCTGGGGCCTCAGACCCTGGTTCAATGTATTATCTCTATGTTTTAGTAATTTCCTTCCAAGTCCACCTGTACCTCTACTCCCTCCCCTGTTTTGTTGAAAAAGTCACTTTAGCCAAAGGGCTGTTTCATCACATTATTCTGGTTTCAGACTACAAACAATAATTTTGAGTCAGCTTTATTGTCTTGCACACTATTTAAAGTCACACATACTTCTTAAAATATATGAGCAAATTTATTGCTTGTGTAGCTGAGTTACCAGCTTCAGCACTCCTAAATCACTAAATTAATTTGCTTAGCCAGCACCAAGAATGGGAACAATATATTTGTCCTCAGTGGCTTTAAGTCAGGGGTAGGAGCAGGGTGTAGCATTGACTAAATGGACTAAAACTTTGAATTCTGCCAATCCCTTCTGGAAAAAGAGATGTAGAAGAACAGTAGGAACAAAATTGGAGCTTTTGTTGTGATGCTCCCTTGTCAAATAGTTTGCTGAAATTGACCTCAAGACTGACACAAGCATAGTGATCACTTCAGGGAAGCCCTAGATGGCATGTGGCCTTCAAGGACCTGTCACAAGCAAAAATGCTTATTTTGAGAGCAGTGCACAGGGGATCAAAAGGAAAAGGGACTGACCTTACTAATTTATCTAGGATTCAAAAGAAACTCAACATTCAACAGGCAACATCTGGCAAGAATCATAATACTCAAGTTGGAAGTTTCACAATAAGCACACACAAACCTCGGCACACGCCTTTCGACAGATTTATTCAAACATGGAGCTTTTTGTTTGATAATTCTTTTCAAATGATTAATACTGTCACAGCACTGCTGAATTGTACCTATGAAGAAAAACACACTTTTTTTTGATTAAGAACAATTTATTTTATGGTAAAGAACAATTCTCATTAATTTGAACTAGGGATTTTAATTCTGTTTAAGAATTAAGCTTTGTTTTTGAATTAACAGCAAATTGCAGAAAACAACATAATACAACTTAAGCTCTTCAATCATTACAAAATAGGTAAAATGCAAAGTAGTTCACTATAAAAATTTTGATCTTTTATAGATATTTTCCTGGGACAGGTGTAGAATTCGAGAGACATATGTCTGATACACAGAAGTTACGAAAACAATTGCAGAGGTGATAAGCATGCATCCATGGATTAATAGACAAATAGGAAGACACTATCAACACACAAATATATTTCCTTTCAGAAGGCTAGTCAGGTTAAAATAAGATATAATTAATAAAGTCTTTAAAATTATGATACTTAAGCATTGTTTTGTATAAATAAATTACAGGTAATATGGTAAAGAACTTACCCAAAGATTTATCATCTGCATGCGCCAGAGCAAGGCTTTCCACATACACAACTAACACCTCAAACACAAACTGGTCAACTAAAGCACTCTCTTCCCTGGAAAAACAGATAAGTGTTACCTCTAACAATTGCCAAATAATATAAATGTTGATTTTATATGTATACCACTGTATCGGATGACTCAGTTTATCTACACAATACTCAAGTGTACTTTGCTCAGAAAAATTAATTTTCCCATTGATGTTAAATAATCACCTTTTGCCACTAATCCATGCATCAAATAGAAACATATTGTTAGCTACGACAATAAGTTGTATATACAAAGTAGGCCAAACAAAGAAAATGACTCAAGATATTTTGAAGGGGTGAGATAAAATAAACAATTCAGAGAAAATATATTGAGAAAATGAAAGGTGGGAGGATGGCCAAATGTTTGTTTGAAAAAAAAATGATTTTGAGATGATTTCTCAGGAAAGAGACTGAAGGGTTTAAGAAGGGAATTCAAGAGACCTTCGGCAGCTGAATTGCCAATGGTGGGATTGGGGGCATCCAGTATGCACAAAAGTCAGAGTTGAGGAACCAAAGGTAGTCGATCAAGAATCAGGAAACTGCAGAGGCTGGGCAGCAGAGGAAGCTGAAGAGGGATTCAATACCTCAGGGAGTTGTCACTCTAGACAAGTATAGGGGGAATGAATGAGCAGAACTATGTAGACCTCTTATATCTTCCTTCCAGCATGCATTGTCAGCCAGCTTTCAAGGCAAAAATATTTCATTTGGTTCTCAGATCCAACACATTGCTACATATCGGGAACAGCTGGTACCCAAGTACTCATCCTCTGGCAGCCCAACAACAAAAGCCTGACGAGGTCAGCGTGAACCATTTATTCCTACTGATTTCTTCCTGTTAGCTAATCCTTTAGCCATTCCAGAACATTAGCGCATTGGTGCAATGTGTTCTCGAAAGGGGACCTTTTTAAGGCCTTCTGAACACCCAAATTTTCAACAGGTTCATCAGGTACAATTTTCCATTCATAAATCCATGCTGTGCACAATCAGATCATTATTATCTTAGCATTCACTCATTGCACTTTTTATAACAGATTTGAGAAATTTCCCTAGTATTAATGTACAGCTAACAGATCTGTACATTCTATTTTCTCTCTCCCTCCCTTCTTACATAGGTGATATCTGCTGCTTTCTAATCAGGAGGAAAGTATTTTGAAAGATGATCATCAATGCAGCCATTATCTTTATAGCTATCTCTTTCAATAATCTGGGGTGTAGGATATTAGGTCCTGGGAACTTACTGACCTTCATTCCCATAAATTTCCCCAGGACAACCTTCTTACTAGTACTAATTTCCTTCAGCTCCTTATTCACCCTGACCCCTTGGGCCTCTAATTCTGAAAGATTTCTTATAACTTCCTCAGTAAAAAGTGAGGCAAAATAATAATCTATATCTTTGCCAGTTCTCTGTTCCCCATTATAAATGTTCCTGATTTTGCTTGTAAGTAACCCACATTTGCTAAACCCAAATATACTTTATATTTATGTTTCTAGAGAAGTATTTACAGTGTGTTTGTATTTGTTTTTGCTAGTTTAATTTTCTTTTTCCTTTTTTATTTAGTTCTCTTCTCCTTTGCCAATTTCTTGATCTTCCTTTGCCATATTGTCCCAGTCCTCAGGTCTACCACCAATGTCTAGTAACTAAGTATTTTCTTTTAATTTTACAAAATAGTTAACCTATTTTGTTAACCATGTTTGTATAGCTACTGTAAACTATGTAATAATTCTTTAAAGATTATTCATTGCCTCTGTACCATCATGTATTGAAGTTGGTTAACTCATTTGGCTGGATAGATAGCCTATAATGCAGAGCAATGCCAATTGCATGGGTCCAATTCCCACACTGGCTGAGGTTGCCAAGAAGGACTCCCTGTCTCAACCTCACTTGAGGCATGATGACCTTCAGATCAAACCATCACCTCATGATTGAAGAGAACAGCCTTACCCTTTTTAACCATCATGTATTCTCCCAAATCCACCTCAGCCAATTCATGCTGCATATCATTACGCTATCTCTTGTTTAAATTTAATATCCTGACTCCAGACTGAACTACCACACTTTTCAAAAAAATGTAGCATTTTATCAGATTATGATCCTTAAAAGGCTCTTTTTCAGCAAGATTATCAATTCGCCCTTTTTTTTGCTACATGGTAACAGATCAAAAATAGCTTTTCTCAGGTCAGTTCCTCAGCGTACTCATCCAGAAATCCAACCCCAGCACGCTGCCAGAGCTCAAGCCCATACTCCACATACGTTTAAATGCAGATTGAAGTCACTCATGATAACTATATCATTATCAGAACTCCTGATTAATATCATCGTGCCTTTGTTTCCCTTGTACCTATCAATCCTAAATAGAAATTGAAAAAAATTCTAAGAGGCTGCAGGGATGCAGGGGGGATCTTTCATGCTTCAAGTTTTCAAATTAAATAATCAACAATTTCTTAAATCTTTTTATTAAATAATGAAATAGTTAATGACTACAATTAAAAAGAATAGAATTGCAAATTACAGAGCACGCAAAGTATGCTGCTGCATTTCTCAAATTGTTCAATTCTGCTTTGATATAAAATACAATACTGATGATCTGATTCTTGTCCAGCTATCTATAGTGGGGAAATCTTAGGTACCAAGGCAACCTACCTGAATTCTCTGTATAAGCTATTAAAGGCAAGGGCTGCCCCAAGTCGTTTGAAAGTATTGGGATGAAGAGCAAGGCTATACAATCTCTTAAAGAGGGATTTTGTATTTACTGGACTCTTCTGCTGCTGCTCTGGAGTTGTCTGTTTTATGGACCACTTGAGGAATTCTCGAACACAGTTTCCACAGAAGTCCCTCAGAGTACTGTCCACTGGATCCACAATGCCATCCTAAAAATATTAAATATGTGTCTTCAGCTTTCAGAACAAAAACAATACTGGCCTAGATTGCAATCCGTATGAGGAACAAACACTGCCAAGTGAATGAAATTCACAAATCATCAATCTCGAGGTGAGATGCACCTCAAATTGTACTGCAAGACTAGTAGTGTTTCTGAAATTCGTTAGCTTTAATATCATTTCTGCTAACTAGATTTCATCATTGGCAAGAAACATTTTAAAGGGGTTATTCATTCCTCAATTCACTTTGCTGCTCTTCTGGATATACATTAAGTAGTTAAATATTCTTGGAAAAGTTAATAAGACAATCACCAGTTACCACAATCTTAAAAATACATTGAATTAATTTGGATATTTATGTCAATACCTATCCCAACTCTTAGAAAGGAAACTTTAGACAGCACTAAGAATAGTTAACAAAGCCACTAAGGAACTTAAAATAAATATTGGAAATTTTAAACATTTATTTATCTTCCATTATTAAGTTGCTTCATTCATTTCAAGTGAGTGAGTCAATGGAGAGCTCGTGGACGAGATCGATTTGAATTTCCAGAAGTCCTTTGACAAGGTGTCGTGTGGAGGCAACTATATAGGATAACAGCCCATAGTGCTAGGGGCAAGGTGTTGGCATGGATAGAGGATTGGCTGACTGGCAGAAGGCAGAGTGGGTATAAAGAGGTTTCTTTCAGGATGGAAGCCAGTGACTAGTGGTGTCTGTGATGGGACCACAACTATTCATGCTATACATTAATGATCTTGGCGAAGGAACTGGATGAAGCGTAGCATGGTGAGTCAGTGGTTAGGACTGCCGCCTCACAACACCAGGAACCCGGGTTTGATTCCACCCTTGGGTGACTGTCTGTATGGAGTATGCACATTCTCCCTGTGCCTGTGTGGGTTTCCTCCGGATGCTCAAGTTTCCTCCCACAATCCAAAGATTGCAGGTTAGGTGGATTGGCCATGCTAAATTGCCCGTAGTATCCAGAGATTCACAGGCTAAGTGGACTAGCTATGCGAAATGCAGGGCTACAGGAATAGGGTAGGGGAGTGGGTCTGGGTGGGATGCTTTTCAGCAGGTCAGTATGGACTTGATGGACTGAATGCCCTGTATCTACACTGTAAGGATTCTACGACTTTATGAACTGAGGGCATTGTTGCTAAGTTTACAGATAACACAGAGATAGATGCAGGGACAGGTAGTAATGAGGAAGTGGGGAGGCTGCATAAGGACTTGGAGAGGCTAGGAGAGTGGGCAAAGACGTGGCAGATGAATATAATGTAGGAAAGTATGAGATTACACACTTTGGTAGGAAGAATACAGGTGCAGACAATTTTCTGAACAGGGAAAGGCTTCGGAAATCTCAAGTACAAAGGGACATAGGAGTCCTAGTTTATGATTCTCTTACGGTTAAAATACAGGTTCAATTGGCAGTTAGGAAGTCAAAAAGCAATGTTAGCATTCATTTGAAGAGGGCCAGAATATAAGAGCAGAAATGAGGTTGTATAAGGGTCTAGTCAGATCATATTTGGAATACTGGGAGCAATTTTGGACCTCTTATTTAAGGATGGATGTGCTGGCATTGAAAGGGGTCCAGAGGAGGTTTACAAGAATGATCTCAGGAATGCAATAAGAGGAGAGGTTGAGGATTCTGGAACTGAGCTCTATGGAGTCTAGAAGAATGACGGTGAATCTCACTAAAGTTTACAGAACACTGACAGGCCTGGACAGAGTGGAGGTGGAGAAGATTATTCCACTAGTGGGACAGTATAGGGCCCAAGGAACACCCTCAGTGAATCTGTGGAACTCATTGCCGCAGAAGGCTGTGGAGGCCAAGTCATTGATTGTATTCAAAGCAGAGGCAGACAGATTCATGGTTAGTGAGTGGATCAAGGGATAGGGAGAGAAGGCAGAAGAATGGGTTGAGAAACATATCACCCATAATTGAACAGCAGAGTAGATGGGGTGAATGGCCTAATTCTGCTCCTTTATCTTATGGTTATGTAATTCCCTTGAACTTTACTGTTTACAAAAATGTTGGTGTCCTTACTTTAGTAAGCAAATAGCATCTGGCCTATTCGGGTTAAAACAGTTGTTTACAATCACTGTGTTTACAGGGAATCAACTGAGTGTTCAATTACTGAGAATACAAGTGAATAATTATTACCAGAATAGCTTCAAGCAGTGCCACTGTATCCCGACTTTCAAATTTCCTGTTGTTAGTGAACCAATGGATAAGCTGCATAACAAGTGGTTCAAACAACTGATTGGTTACCTATATAAAATGAAAAAGCAACAAAACAAGTTAAGCTTCTATTATTGTATAAAGCTATATCAGTTCAAGACAAGTTTGCACTATCACATTAACCTCGATTACTCAGTGTATGCTTACTACTGAACAGAAAATATAAAAGGAAAATGATCACTAATCTCTGCAGAATCTGTTTATATTGCATTGTCTTGGTTTGTCTCCAGCTTCTTACCACAAGTGAATTAACACAGCAAAATTTCAGAGTAGATCAGATAAAGTGGCACATTGGGAGAGAACATTTTAAAGGGAGAGTGAGCATCACCAGCAGAGACGCATCAGAGAATGGAGATCACCACATCACATCAGCAGAGACAAATGGAGAGAGAGAGTTTGAACAGACAGCAGAAACCACCAACAGAGAGACATTAGCAAAGAACACATCAGACTGGAAGAGAAAGTGCAATCAGAAAGTAAAATTAAAGCGTTACATCAGAGGAGAGCAGGGACAAGTGACAGACTGGTGGGTATTGTTTGTTTCACTCTTACTGGGAATTTCAATAGGGTTAATCCTTAAAGCATTAAGCAATTACAGTAAGTAATAAGAGTAGCTGGTAAGTGCCAGTTTATCTCTTTATTTTGTTTTTAAGTAAGGTTTAATTCTAACGGCAAAGATTGTTAGGTGTTAAAGTGTTGCAAAATAGCCTGATCCCTGGTTGGATTCATGAGAAATTTGTCTGAAATAAACTCAATGAATTATTCCTCATTGATACATCTATCAGTTTGATTTTTCTGACCTATATGAAGATTAAAGTTATTTATTAAAGTTTTTTATAAGTCTCATTATCTTCTGATTTATTCTGTTTTCCTCACCTCATTATTTCTTTTTTACTATTAATCTATTTTTCAAATCAGTCTGATCAGAGATGTTATTACATGCCTCTGAAACAGGTACGTGTTGAACCTGGGTTTCCCAATCCAGGGGTAGCAACAGTACCCCTGCACCATATGACAGCCCCCTAACCTCTACATCTCCCAATCCAAGGTCATGTCTTGATATCATTCTTATTCTATCCTATACTAACAACACTATCAAGCAACCTTTCCTTCCTGAATGTTTTTTCGAAAAGTCACATATCATTCAACATTTCATTTCCTGATGTGATTTCCTTTAAAACTTTTCTCTGAAATGGTATAATATCATGTCTATTAACCTCTACTTATTTTTATTTGTTTATATTATTGTTTTTAAAAGTAAGTGCATTCAATTCACTAGCCATTAATATTGCCTTTTTACTATTCTTGCCCCATTTGCTACTGTTTTTCTATGTTTGTACACTGTCCCATCTTTCTAAATAACTGGCCTTAAACGCTACCATATTCTTTTGTTTTGTAAGCTTACACTTCTCATCTCCTTCTCCCAAATTCTCAACCTGTTCATGTCAAAGAATAGAGACACAGCAAGAGAGAAAGATATTATAAAGGAAATGATAAACAGACCAAGGCAGGAAGGGTTATACTGTGTGCATTTAAGAGTAAATCAATTGTTTGATAGAGTATAAAGAAGAAATAACGTGAGCTTATCAGAGAAGAATAGTGATAATCTACACACAGACTCGGCAAATCAAATGGGAACAGGTTGCCTGGAAGAGGAACTCACAAAATGTTTTTGTGATAGTTTCTTAGGAGGGCACATCCTCGAGCCAATCGCAGAGAAGGCTACATTTGACTTGATATTGTGCAATGAAATAGAATCAATCAATAATCTCATAATGAAAGTGTTAATAGATAACAATCATGATATGATTTAATTTTACATTCAGGTTGAGGAAGAGAAGAGTGTGTTAAACAAAACTATTCTGAACTTAAATAAGGACAATTTTGAGGGCATATAAACAGAACTAGCTGAGTGAACTGGCCAAAAATGTTATAGGACAGAACAACAGAGGTGCAATGGCAGGCATCAGATGGCGAACTCCAAACACACAAAATACATACATCTCAATGAGAAAGAAAAATTTAAACAAGAGAGACAACCATCACTAATGGACTAAAAGTTAAAGAATTATCAAAATGCTTGACATGTCAACATACTGGATGGAATATAAAAAATAGCAAAGCATGTCTGAAATAGCAGAGAATGACAGAAATATTTTCAAATAATGAATCGGTCACTTTAACCAAGATACTAGAAAATATATGACCGAAACCGTATTACAATAATAGAGATTGTGCAATATTTTTAATACTTAAACATATATATTTTTTATCAACTACAGATGAAATAACAATTATTTATTAACTTGTTTAAATTATCAGATTTTTCTGACATATATGCTGGTTGCTTTCTTACCCTATCCACATCACAACCGAGACGGAGCAAAACTGGATATATATGTTTGTTCAGCTTGTACATTGTTTCTTGCTGACCTTCAGAGATCTGGGATCCTTTTCCTAGCATATATGCCACCACACTATGCAGCAGTTCACAAGCTGCAACCTGTAAAATTTAATACTTATGAGAAAGATTTACCAAAGTAAAACAATAAAGAAATGTATTCAAATTTCAGTTTCACAGAAACAGAAAATAAAGAGACCAATAGTCACGGAGTGGTCTTATATCAATCTTTTATCCAAGACTATATGGTTCCTCGTGCTCACAGTACCTCATTTTAAAGTAATGAATTCAAAATAAAGCTAACCTAATCTGAAAAGTTAGGAAGAATTTTATAAAGAGAAAGTAAGGGAAAAAAAACTAACTATACAATAAATAGGGTACAAATGCAATATATTATAATCCTAAGCATTGGTTAAATGGAATGTAAGTCATTTCAGGTTGACATAACATGGCACCTTCTGAGAAAATGCGATGTTCTTCACGTAGTGGGTACCATTGCAGGAACAATGCAATGGGAGCAAATTACACTCTAACATGTTATGTTTTCTTCCAGCAGGAATATTGCATCTGACTAGGAACAAAGAGCAGAGTATGTTGTCCCACCTTTGTTTGTCGATCACTGGCAGAAAGTGCAAGTTCAGTGACGCGGGGCAAAAATGAATCCAAGTAAATAACAGGCTTCATATCTGCAAATGGCACAGCAAAACTCAATGGCCTCTCTGCCACCCATGCAACACACTTCTTCATCATTTCCTCTGAAGATGTAGCTGTAAAATTGAAGTGAAAACACAAATATTTCTTGATAGCATTTTGCAAACTGTATTTGATATGCAATTTATTTTTGTATAAAAATTGCTGGTACATTTGAACGTGCAAGCTAAGCCTTCTTGACCTGTAAAAAATTACTGGAATGTTTAAGCTTCATGTTTTAGACAATAAGATATAGGAGCAGATGTAAACGACTCTGCCCATTGAGTGTGCACTGCCATTCAACAAGTTCATGGCTGTTCTGTTAATCCTCAACTACATTTTCCTGTCTTTCCACTGTAACTCTTGATTCCCTTACTGATTAAAAATAAAACTGTCTATCTCAGCTTTGAATATAATGATCCAGGATCAATGTGCCCATTGACCCACTTAGAGCTGAAATCCATCTTCACCACTGTTTTAAATGCACGCACTCTTAGATTATGCCCTCTGCTCTTAGACTCTCTTATGAGGGGAAACAACCTCTCAACATCCTATCAAGCAAAAATCTTGTATGTTCAATAAGGTCAGCTCTGATTCGTCTAAACTCCAATGAGTACAAGCCCAATCTACTCCAACTATCCTCATAAGAACATTGTTCCATATGCAGGATTAACCCAGCGAACCTTCTCTCGACTGTCTCCAATGCCAGTACATCATCTCTTTGAGAATGGGACAAAAATTGTTCTTAGTATTCTAGGTGTGATCTAACAACTACCTAGTATAGCTTTAGTAAAATTTCCTTAATTCTATCCTCCATTCCCTCTATTTCAAAGGGCTCCTATTTGCCTTCTCTCTTATCTGCTGAACTTGGATGGTAGGTTTTTGCAATTCATGCATATGCACTCCCAAATCTTTTTGCATTGCAGTTTTCTGCAGTCATTCTCCTCTTAAATAACATTCAGCCTCTATACTCTTCCCATCAAAGTGCATATCCACACATTTTCCCACATCATATCCCATCAATCACTTAACACTCACCTAACCTATCCATATCCCTCTGCAGATTTTGAGTCAACCCACCACTTGTCTGCCTATTACTTTTGTGTTACTTGGTGATAGTCAATCACTTCCCATTTTCAAATCATTCATACATATTGTAAACAAATGTGGCCCTGGTACTGGTCATTGTGTTTTTCGTTGGTTATAGATGCTATCCTGAAAGTGCCCTTTATTCTAATTCTGTCTTCATTTGGTTAGCCAATTCTGTATCCATGCTAATATACTACCTCCAACATTAGGGGTTCTTATTTTGTTAAGTAGCCTTACAAGTGAATATCTTGTCAAATGCCTGTTGGGCATCCAGATACTTTACATCTACTGGTTTCTTAAATTATCCTGCTTATTAATTCCTCAAGGAACTCTAATAAATATGTCAGGCGTAATTTTCCTTCATGAAGCCATGCTAACACTTCTTGATCATATGATATATTTCTAAATGTTCTATTGTGTCCATCATAATAAACTATAACACTTTCCCTATGAAAGATGTTAAGATAACTGGTCCATTGTTACCTCTTGTTAATCTGCTTCCATTTTTGTACACAACATTATGTTAGCAGGTTTCTAATCCTGAGGGGCATTTTCAGAATCTAATGACTCTTGGAAAATAACCTGCACATCCACTGTCCCTACAATTATTTTCTTTAATATCTTGGAACGAACCATGCGTGGTCTAGGCAATTATCGGTCTTTAGCCACTAGTTTCTTCAGTAGATTGTTTTCTAGTGATAGTTATTCTATTTATTTTCGCTTCCCCTTTTGCCCTATTTAGTACTTTTGTAATGCTATTAGTGATGCAAAATATTAATTCAACTCCTCTGTTATTTCCTGGTTCCCCCATTATTATTTCTCAGCCTCACTCTCTGTTCAATTTGGCCCCTCTTTTCCTTGTTATATATTTAAAGAAGTTCTTGTGGTTCATTTAGATATTTCTTGCGAGTTTACTCAAAAGTTCATTTACCCCCTCATTACTTTTTGAGTCATCTTTGGTTGGATTTTAAAAATTTCCTAGACCTTTGGCCAACCGCTAATCTTTGCCACAATGTATGTTTTTGCTTTAAATTTGATGATATTCTTCATTTCCCTGATTAACCATGGTTGATTTACCACCATTCTTAGAATCCTTCTCCCTGTCCAAGATTAATCTTTGCTGTTAGTCATTCTTAAACATCTGTCATTGTCAACCTTTACATCTTTTCTGCTAAACTCCTTTTCTAGGCCTACTCAGCCAACAAGTTTGTGCTGGAAACAGGCCCTTTGGCCCAACAAGTCCACACCGAACCTCAGAGCATCCCACCCAGACCCATCCCACTATAACCCACCTAATCTACACTTCCCTAAACACTATGGGCAATTTAGCATGGCCAATCTATCTAACCTGCACATCTTTGGACTGTGGGAGGAAAACAGAGCACCCGGAGGAAACCCTCACAGGCACAGGGAGAATGTACAAACTCCACACAGACGCCCAAGAATGGAACTGAACCCAGGTCCTAGGCACTGTGAGGCAGCAATGCTAACCACTGTGCCACCGTGCTGTCCCCCAGTTTACTTTGCGCATGAATTGAAATCCTAATCCACTGTACACCTGTAGCATGTCCTCCATATTTTCTTTTCCTTCACAAACTGAAATATTACCAACCATGGATTTCTTCATCTTCTTCCCTGAATTAAAATTCACCTTTTGCATCAAGTAAATCATCAAGTTACAGAACAGAGATTTGTACTTGTGTGAAGCATTCCAAATAACAATCACAATGAGTTTGGTGTAAGCTTCACTTTTCTTAAATAAGGTAACATTAGCTACAATATGCCGAGAGTCATATGCAAGAAAAATCTGACAATCTTTGTAAATCTTAAAGTCAGCTACTGGCATCAAGCAGAGTCAAAGAATAACTTGATTGCAATAGATTCAAACAAAATGCATTGCCTCCACTGAACACAATCAATAGCAAAAATAAGTCTATTCAATTAAAAATGCTTTGAAATTTAAGGTAGTCTGCCAAAATAGATACCAATTAAATATCATGTGCAAAAAAAGGTTAGTTCCTCTCAACATGAATAGCTCAGAATGAAGCAGTAAAAACAGGAGAAAAGAGCATTTGAACAAGAAGCTTCCTACCTAATACAAATCTACAAGGCCATTAATCTCCATATTAATTCAGTGGGTTCAAACATGGGTTGTGAATGAATCAGCGTTCATTCACAAAACTTGTATTTTCCATAGGCATAAGTGATGAGATAAATGATGAAAGATAGGTTCACTCTCAAAAACTGCTTTCAAGAGGTCAGATACTTTGGAGATGCAAGTTCACATAAAAAAAAACTTTTGCTTAAAACAAAAAGAACATTTAAAAAGGGACCTGAGCATGAGCTGCCTGGACATCAAATTCTGATGGTTATCCATCACTTCTGGCCAGTGAGGAATTGGAAGTTAGATAACATGCTCTCAGGTTTTCCGATTGACTACAACTGGTGATAGAAAGTGGAGATGGATTGTGAATTGGTCTACCTCTAACATTTCCTTCCCTACTGTGGGAAGCATATGAAGATGCATGGTTATACAAGTGCATCAAGAAACCAACAAATTAAGGAAGATACAGAAAATGAACATTAAGGTTATTATTATTAAATTATTTGTTCCAGTGGTTCTTAATTCCATTCAGCTCTTGCTTGCAAATTATAATTTTCATTTTCAAGTACAAAAGACAATATTTGCATCAGCCTGAGCACTAAGTTCCAATCTGCTACATCACACCATTAAGAACTGAAGTTAGTATGAATTCTATTATATTAACTGGATATAAATTTAACAATGAAAGTCAAAGTCAAATTTAGACCAAATACAATTACACAATATACAGCAACCACATATTTCCTTCTCTTTTGACCTTCGGCACTGAGGTGGGGAGATAATTTTTTTTTCCCATTTCTTAGTTTGTGAACAGTATAGCTTAGAATCTAGCAGAAAGATTTAACTAAACTTGGTATACAAATAGGGCTAACACAAAGACAAGCTAATTAGTTTTTGGCAATAATACAGATCCTAGAACATTTTTTTCTTAAAGAGGTTTTCTCAACAGCTAGAGATGAAGCAAATGAACTTTTTACTTGTTAGAAATGTGTATGCTGTTTTACGCTGTCATAGATAGTCCCAGCTACTGTGGTACAATTTGTCATAGCTGCCAGGATATGAGTAGACATTTCAGAATTTGTGGAAGTGGATTAGCTTCCTCAAGAGAAGCCTCATCAGCT
This sequence comes from Stegostoma tigrinum, assembly GCF_030684315.1. Lineage (NCBI taxonomy): Eukaryota > Metazoa > Chordata > Chondrichthyes > Orectolobiformes > Stegostomatidae > Stegostoma > Stegostoma tigrinum. Next base: position 72,257,800 of record NC_081358.1, on the reverse strand, counting down.
CTTCATAAGAAGATTTTCTTTCTCAGCTTTTAAGATAGAGAGCATCAACCAAAGCCTCAAGGAACAGCAGCATAATTGCAAAAGCAATGAGTTAGACATTGCGTGATAGAATATATGCTCTACTATGTGACATCTTCACATGTACACTTTCAGTAGTCGATATACCCACCTGCAACTAGACTCCGATTGATCTGACCCCCAAGAGACCCAAGTAACCGCACTACTCTTTGCTTCACAGCAGCAGCAGGAGTCTCTTCACTCTGTTTCACAAGAAGCAAAACAAAGATTTCAAACTAGTTTTGCATTACTCACAAATCATTAGGAACAGGCTATTAAGGTAAACTTCAAAAAAATAGTCACATACTATAGAAAGATCCCTTGCATTTTTCAGGCGGCGTATAAGAACTTTGTTTCCTCCTTTACTTGAAGTATTAATGCTCATCATTTCCCAGTTGCTTTCAAATTCATCTAATATGAAGTTAGAAGAAACTAAATTTCAAAAATTAAAATTCATTTAAAAAACCATAATTGTTGGTTGCAAAATTCAGAAACAAAATTAAAACCAGCCATTTGGTCAATTCAGTTGGCATCTTTGGAGGGTCAGAAAGTGCAAGTGTGATCCGTGGTTCAGCTGATTGTTCTCTAGTCTCTAAGTCAATCCCGCTCCCAAACTTTCGGGTACTTGATCTAGACTGACATTCCAAGAAGCATTACACTGTCAGTTAAGATGTTAAAATGAGGCCCAATTTGCCTTTTGTAGTTGACTCAATAGCCGATGCTATGCAAAAACAAAAGGAAGACTTCTCACTATCCAGGCCAACATTCATCATCTAACTTTGACAAAAGTACATAATAAATTATTAAAAATTCAAATTACCAAATCACAAAATGGAGATAAAACAGATGTATGGTTTTAGTTCTGTGAAAGAAAATGGAGTTCGAAAGTTTTCAATGACTAAACATCAAACGCAAAACACAAACTTATGATGTGTTAAGCCACGTTCCACTCTGGGGTCTGACTTGTCCAGTATTATAATTTGCTGGGATCATAACACTTCAAAAAAGACACTATTTTGTTGTTCATTTCATTGACATTTGAGCAAGCTTTCAATGTGCAAATTAGCTGCCTAGTTTCCTACATGATATTTGTGACTAGACTGCAAAAGTAAAATAACAGTCAAACACTTAGGATATCCTAAAAGCTTCAAAATGCATAGATATTTAACATTGCCAAGTGTAAATCAGAATTAGTCCTTTCTGAATCTTGGTAAAATACCCTTTGAACTGCACTGACATTTTAAATAATCATGGAACATCTGTTCCTCATTTTCAAAGAATCTCTTCATCTATTTACTTCACCTGTCACATTTTCTTTTACAGGATCCTGATGCTCTGAAATTCTTTTGCTTGCGTCTTTTTCTGTTAAATCAGCAAACTTTTCATTGTCAAACTTGGATGTCACTTAATTGCAACTTTTGGATTTCTTTTCTTTTTTAAAGTTACTACTCCCTACATTGAGTCTTCATCCATCACTCAGGCTCTGAATAAAATACTTATTATGTACCTGACTATTAAATTTCTCCAGCTTTCTTTGTAAGCTAACTTGATATCATACGCTTCAACCAGTTAACTCAAATAAAAATACAACAGTTTTGCACCATCTGTTGAGAAATCACAATAACGTGCACCCTTCTGTAAAGTGAACAGGACTGACGCTTTCTGGAACATTCTAACACACATGACTTTTACATTCCCAGTGAACAATTTTATTTGATGAATGAAAAGTGCCAATTGAATATTTGAGACAGAGGCAAGCTGAAGGATCTTACCTGAAGCTGCTGTTTTGAGGTATCCATCCAAATGTGGTAAAATGTCTTTGTAATAAGGCTCAATGGCATGCCTGGATATACAAGTTGACCAGTGCTGAAGAGCATCCAATCCAGCATCAGCAAGCGGGATGTGGCTAAGGCCAAGTTTAAATGCAGTCTGATTTGAGGGACCATAGAAAGAAAGCCAAAGAATAATTAAATTTTATCATAAATTCACCTCACCCATGCTATCTGTCATAGAGTCAACCACTGAATCACACTCATGTGCTCCTCTTGCACACCCCTTTAAGTTTAATTTTCTTAAATATACATCTCAGTCAAATTGATGCCCTCATTGTCTGTGTGGGACAAAGTAACCATACTACAAGCGAACACCAGACACGCAAGGGAATTCCTGGAAGCCTGGTTCTCAACATGGGACTCCATTAACAAACACATAAAAATAGACCTCGTATACAGACCGCTGCTAAAACCACAAAACTAGAAGGAACAAGACCATCATACCAGAGGACCATATAAATCTGGAAGGAAACAGAACACCAACACTTTGATTAGCGGTCACACTGATGATATAGCCGAGAATGGTAACGAAACATCTGCACACCACGGAACAACCAGATCGGCAAGCTAATGAACAACTGCACCCACAACTCAAGCTACAAATATTCACTAAGACCTTATAAAACAATTCTCTTCAGCTGGCACAATACCCATTTGAAGATAATCCTAGAATTATATTCTCTAGTTGCTGACTCAAGAACAGTTTTCTCCTAACTCACTGCCTCATAATTTTGAATAATTCTCCTCAATCTCACTTTAATTTTTGTTCCATAAGTAAAGCCTGTTCACTCCTACTACATCTATAGGAATCTCTTCCATGTCCTCTTGATATCTTTCCTAAAGATCAGTCATGGCATGGATAAAGAGGAAAGCATAAGGCTTTTCCCAGGGTGGAGGGGTTCAAGGTGCGGGGCTGTGGAAGTTTAAAAGAGATGTGTGAGGCATGTTTTTCACACAAAGGGTGCTGAGTGCCTGAAATGCGCTGCAGGATGTGACAGTGGAAGCAGACACAATAGCAGATTTCAAGAAGCACTTGGTTGAATACATGAGTTGGGAGGGAATAGAGGAATATTAATCCTGTAAGTGAAAACAGTTTTCATATGGAAGGACCATTTGTCATAGGAGCAGAAATTAGGCCATTCCGCCTATTCAGTCGGCTCCGTCATTCAATTATAGTCAATAGATTTCTCAACCCCATTCTCCTACCTTGAACCCATAACTTTTGATACCCTTAACAGTCAAGAGCTTATTTATCTATGTCTTAAATTTACTCAATGACCTGGCCTCCACAGCCTTCTATGTCAATGAATTCCATAAATTCACCACACTCTGGCTGAGGAAGTTTCTCCTCATCTCTACTCTGAAGGGTCTTCCCTTTACTCTAAACCTGTGCCTTGGGTCCTAGTCTCTCCTGCTAACGAAAACATCTTCCCAATATCCACTCTATCCAGTCTTCTCAATATTCTGTAAGTTTCAACTCGATCCCACCCCCACCAACACCCACCCCCACCACCCAGTCCCCCATCCTTCTAAACTCCATAAAGTATAAACCCAGAGTTCTCAAATGTTTCTTATACGTTAAGCCTTACATTCCTGGGATCATTCTTGTGAACCTCCACTGGATCCACTCCAGGACCAGTACATTCTTCCTGAGATATCGGGTAACCACTTTATATTTACGGTCACTTGTTCTGGTCTCCATTTTCAGTAGAAACATCACCTCTATGTCTAATCTAAGAAACACTTCCACAATCTTAAAGACAGCTACCAAGTCAGCTTCAACAGTTGCTTCATAAAGAAAAGAACCACAAATTTGTAATTAATATGGAGATCAAAACAGTGGAAATTGAAGTTTTATACAAATATATAGAACTACACAGGGCTTTAGTAGACTATACCTGGAGCGTAGTGTACAACTCTGGTCTCATCAAAAGAGATACATCTAAACATGGAGGTAGTACGGTGAAGGCTAGTTGACTGGTTTCAAGGAAAAGAAAGATGTACTATTTTAAGTGGTTGAGTCAAATAGGTTTATATTCTCTAAAATTTGAAACAAAGAGAAATGCTGTCATTGAAATATAAGATTCTGGGGAAGCTTGATAGGATAGATGCTGAAAGGCTTTTCCCTGGCTCTAGAGTATAGAATTCAAAACCACCTCTCACTCTCTTCTTTCACTTCTCTCTGACTGTAGCCAATGAATAATTTCCATAATCTAGTCAGGTTAAATTCAGCAGGTCCCAAGGGAAACTCATAACTGTCCTAATACTTGCATCTAAATTGGGACAGTGCTTCTAAATGTTTTCAATCACAGTGGTTAAAGCGTGTGATTATGTGAAACCCAGTATAAAGGCCAATGCTGAACTAATTGACAAAATGTCAAACGCCACAAAATGAAACAAAAGCTGATAACAGAAAGTCAAGTGGGCCAGACAAAGTTTATGCATAAATGTAGAGATGCAGTTTAGCAACAGACATGGGTAATGATAAGTTGAAATAATGAATTCCAAACAGAAATACTATCAACAGATTTCATTAGATGGAAAGCGCTTTGTTTCAAACATCCAAAAATCAAACAACAGAGCATGAACAACTAAGCTGACATCTGGTATTAAAACATCGATCTGAACAGTACTATAAAGTACAAATAAGATTTAATTTGTATAATATGCAAACCTGCAGTGCTGGAATAAAAGTCTTGATATCAAGTTCAATTATGTCATGTGGTAGAGAGAGCACAAATATCAGGCAGGAAGCCAGTAACTCATCCTTATACTGTTTCATTCTGATTGCTACCTGTAATAAATGATATAGCGAAGTTCAAGTTCTAACTCATTGTGCAACCAATCCTTTTCAATCGTATCAAGTTAACAATATGCACGTTGACAGTTAGCAAAAAGTTTATATGAATGTAACATTTCTAATTAAAACATAGCTCAATGATTAGCATTGCTGCCTCACAGTACCAGCGACCCAGGTTTGATTCCAATCTTCGGCAACGGTGTGTGTGGAATTTGCACGTTCTCCCGATCTCCGTATCTATGTGGGTTACCTTCAGGTTCTCCCAAAGTCCACAGATGTGCAGGCTAGGTGGACAGTCCACATGGGATTGCCCACTGTGTCCAGGGATGTGTAGGATAGGTAGACTGACTGTGGAAAATGCAGGAAATGGGTCAATGGGTGTGGGGGCAAGGGAATGGGTGTGGAAGTTGGGGGGGTCAGAGTGGGATGCTCTTCACATGTTAGGTGTAGACTCAACGGTCTGAATGGCATGCTTCCACACACTCGGGATTCTGGGTTAAACTTAGGTATATCATGAATGCAATCTGCACTGAAGACAACAATCAATTAGCAACTTTTAATTAAAATCTAAGGCATCGATTGAACGTTACCCAACCTATCACAACATTGAAAAACAAGATCCTTCATAAATAACATTTGATGAAACTGAATGAAATTGTATGAAGTAATTCAAGAGTTTCCTAAACTAAAAACAAAGCTAAGATGTGATTTCTCCTGCTTCATATGGAAGAGAAGAACCACAATGGCCAAGCAAGGACATATGGAATTTCTTCATTTTATAAGCAGCTCAGCCTTGACAAAATCACTTTTCCATCATTATGCTGGATGACTCTGTTCTCCTGCTTTTAAGGATAGTAACTTTAAAACGTTGTTGTCTGACCTCCAGCAATACTATTTTAAAAATGTACATATTTAAAAAGAAATTTGACTGGTTCGTTAAGTGCTGGTTCTGACAGGCAACATGCAAGCTGTATCATGTATCCTGGAGCTACTTGAGAGATAAACTTGTATCAGAGATAATAGGAACTGCAGATGCTGAAGAATCCAAGGGTCTAGGCCCAAAACGTCAGCTTTTCTGCTCCTAAGATGCTGCTTGGCCTGCTGTGTTCATCCACCTCCACACTTTGTTATCTGAGAGATAAACTACTGCTTTTACTTGCATAAGTGCTACCTGGTGTTAAATAACATGTTTACAACTCCAGCAGGTAATGGACTGATCTTAAAAGCTTTAGATAATTTATGCTAATTTTTCCACTGACATTTTTCAAGCTATATTAATAAATGCAGTATGCTCAATTTGAAGTTAATTAATTTAAATTATCTAATCATTTAGCATTAAGGATGAAATTCCCAGTTAATTTTATTAATTATTTAATTTAGATTGCATTCAGTATAAAATTTTTTTTGAATTATCAATGCTAAATTATACAAAACTTGCACTCAACATTTGTCTCAAATACATTCAAGAACATTTGAGATGATTCTCACCTCCTTTCCAAACTTTGCAAAAAGGGCAAAACAGGCAAACTTTTCTGGGTTCTTGGGACATTGTTTTCGAGTTTTTGGATTGACACCCTGGCAAAACACAATTTGCCCCTTAAATCAGAAATTCAAGCAATAATGAAACTCAAACAGCAAGCACATCAAAAACCTGGTTTCTCTAATGGACTCATGACAATGGTCAGAGAATGTGGAGTCATGGGACTGGTAAGAGAATGAATAACAAGCCAGCCACAGAATAGAAGAGACAGTGTAGATGTTAGATATAGATATTTATCACAAGAGATATGGTATAAGGATCAGACCTGGTCACACCACACTTCATGAATTACATTGATGTTCTAGAGTTAGGAACTGGAATACAGAAATCCATAGATGACACCAAATTGGGAGCTTTAGGTGACATAAAGGAAGTATGACAAATACAGGACAACATTAGTAAATTTGCAGAATTTATGTTTACTTGACAAATGAATTAAAATTGAGAGGGGTTATAAGGTTGCTAGCTGGTAGGAAGAATAATAAGGCCACATACTGTGAAGATACTTAATAGAGCAGAGGAAAAAAGGGAATTCCAGATACATAAATGAGTGCAAGTAGAATGTAGGTTAACAAGGTCATAAGAGCGCAAACCAAACATTGACGTTCAATCTCAGGGAACTAAAATTTTAAAAAGGAGTTGCATTAAACATGTTTCAAACCTTAGTTAGAATTCAGGAATACTATGTAATTCATTGGGTAGAACTGCTAAGAGAATATGGAAGGATTTATACAGCTACAAAAAATATTCACAACGGTGAAACCAGACCTGCGAGGACATACTTATCAGAAAAGATTAAACTGTCTAGGGATCGTTTCTCCAGCAGTAATACAACTGGGGTCTTTGTGGTTTTAATGGAATTTATAGGATAATCACACAGAAAATGTCTCCACTTGTCCAAAACCAAGGTCATAAACATAAAATAATCAGTAATGAGTCCAATTGGAATTTCAGAAGAAATGAACAATTCAAAACATGCTGGACATTTGAAGCGTGTATTTTTAATGAAGTCTAAGGAATCCAGATAATTCATAAAAATAGTCAAAATTGAGTTAAAACTTTCCCATGGCAGCTTTTGAGCAAAAAACAAGAGCAACACCAAAGGCCTAGAACTGCTTAACAATAACTGTCACGACTTACCCAGAGCATACGAGAGTCTGAGCAAAAATTAGATTTTCTCAAAGATGTGAGGGAAACTTATCAATTAATTCTCTAGCAATTGGCTTGAATGTAACCTTGATGGAGAATTCTGTGAACTTTACCTTTCAGACAAAGCATTTTGTACAAAATAACAAACAGAGAGAGAAAAGACAACTATATGCATATAATTTCATTACCTCAAAATACTTAATTTTCCGGGCCATTTTCATTGTAACTGACAAGAGCTTGTAGAATCCACTGACAAGGGGAAACTGCGTTGACCGTAGAATGAGTTCATGTCCAAATCTATACACCCAATGTTCAAAGAAGTCTGTATGCTTTTCCAACATTTCCCTGATTTAGGAAACAAATTTTTGTTTGAGTAATTGAAAAACTACTTACGTATTGCAAATAAAGAATAGAAATAAAATTCTCCAGAAGTTTAAAAGAGTATAAAGGGAGATATAATGGGAACATGTCAGGAAGGTGTGGCAATAATTATGAGGACATTTTCATCTACATATGGACCATATCTATGAGAACACAGGATGGGCAAAGGCAGCTCATATGAGGAGTCCATTGAACGTGTTTTCAATAGTTATAATAGACCTGGTACTTTTCAATAAGATCGGATTAATTAACAATTTCATATTGAAGCTAAGTCTGGTTAGTAGTAAAGATAATATGCTTGAATTAAACATTCCATTTGAGTGACGTAAGAGTGGATCCAAGATTTGGATTTTAAACTTAAATAAAAGCAACTACAAGGTTATGACAGCAGTGCTTGTTAAAGTGAAGTGGTGAATTAGGTGACAGGTAGGTCAATACAGATGCAATGGTAGACATTAAGATGATAGTTCAGAACACAAAGTAAAATCCAAAGGGAGGGTTCACAATCTGTGGTTAAGTAAAAATGCTAAAAGACATGATAAAGTTTACTGAAATAGGATATAATTATGTAAAAATTTCTCTCTGAACAGAAGATTGGACGAATTAGCAAAAAACAAAGAATGACTAAAAAAGATGAGGGGAGAAAATACATGGAAAGAAAGCTAGCCACAAACAAAGCTAGCAAATAAAGTTGCTATAGATTAGAAAAAGAGTTAACAAAATCTTCTAGAAAGTGTCTGAAGGATTATTAGTAGAAATAGGGAAATAGCAGATGATTTTGCAGGTATTTTGCATGTACAGGGTACAGGTAATTTCCCAGGAATGGCTGTAAATCAGGAAACGGGAGGGAGGGACAAATTTAAGAAAGTTACAATCACCAAAAGTGGTACTTAACAAATTTTTAAATTTGCAGGTTGACAAGTCTCTCAGTATTGATGGATTTCATTCTAAGGTCTTAGAAGTTGCAAATAACGTAGTTTTTATTTTCCAAAATTTCCTAGGTGAGGGGAATGTTCTGTTAAAATGGAAATTAGTGAATGGAAGTTATTTACTCAAAATAGGAGGGAGACTGAAAACTACAGGCCAGTAAGCATAAGGTCTGTCATAGGGAAGGTATTACAAAGTCTTAAAGAAGTAACTGGGTTTTGCGAAAGGAAATCATGCTTCACCAATTTTTAAGACTTCATTGAGGAAATTACACGTCCAATGGTTAAAGGGGAACCAGGGCGAGAACTGCATTTAAACTCCCACAGGGCGTTTGATTATCAGCCAGTTCAGAGTTATTTCAGAAAAGGGATAAAATATTGGCATGGATAGAAGATTGGCTAGCTATAACATGCCACTGGAATCAATGCTGGGGTCTCACCATTTTACCATTTATATAAATGACTTGGATGAAGCGAACAAAAGAGTGGTAACCACATTTGCTGATGACACAAAGATAGATAGGAAAATGACTTGTGAAGACCGCATAAGAAAGCTACAAAAAATATAGAAAGTTAAGCGAATATTCAAAGATCAGACAAATAAAGTATAATTTGGGAACAGGAAGTTGTCAGTCTTGATTCTTCCTGTCAAAATGAAGCATATCATCTAAATTGTGAGAAATTGTAGAACTCTGAGATGGGGAGTGTAGATGTCCTACCACGTGAATTGCAAAAGTCTGGCATGCGTGTTTATTGAGGGAGAATTTGAATCCAAAGAATGAGAAGGTTATGCTTTAGCTATAACGGGTATTGGTGAGATGACACCTGGGCTACTGTTTATTGGTCTCCTTATTTAAAGAGGTAAATGGGTTGGAGCCAATTTAAAAAGGTTTACCAGGCTGATACCTAAAGTTGTCTTCCCACCCAAGAAAAGATCTTGCCATAGAAGGAGAGCAGCAGAGGGTTACTAAGCTGAAATGGAAATGGTAGGATTGTCCTAAAAGGAGAGACTGGTTCGATTGGAACTGTATTCGCTGGTGCTTCCAAGGATGAGATAGGATCTGATTGAAATGTGTAAAATTCGAACAGGGCTAGGAAGACTAAATGTAGGGATGATGTTCTTCCTGGTTTGAGAGACAAATCCCCAGGATACGGTCTCAGGAGTTGGGGTAGACCTTCTATGACTGAAATGACATCATTTCTCTCCTACAGAATGCTGTGCAGGCAAGTCACTGAACAGCCACCGAATACATTCAAAAAACAGAAAGATAAATATTTAGATTGTAAATGCACCTAGACATATGGGGAAAAGCAGGAATTTGGTATTCAGACGGAGGATCAGCCACGATCGTAATGAATGGAGGAGCAGGCTCAAAGGGCTGAATGGCCTCTTCCTGCTCCTGGTTTCTATGTTTCTATGGATGAGTTGTCTTATTAGGAGAGGTTGGACATGCAAGGCTTTTCTCCGTTGGTGCTTAGAAGGATAAGAGGCAACTTGATTGAGCCATTTAAGATCTTGAGAGTTTTGATTGAGTGCAAATGGAAAACACGTTTCCTCTTATGGAAGAATCTAGAACTAGGCTCAATGTTTAAACATGACAATTACACATTTAAAACAGAAGAGGAATTTTATTTTTCTCACAGTGTCAAGAATCTTTGGTCCTTTCATCCTCAAACGATCATGAAAGCAAAGCCTTTGAATATTTTTAAGGCAGAGATAGATAGATAGATCCTTGATGAGCACGGGAGAAAGATTCTTGGGCATAAGTGGGAATATGGAGTATTGATCTTATCCATAGGTAGAACAAGCACAGGGCTGAGTGGCCTTCTTCTGTTCACATCTTTGACACTAGATATAATAGTGTACTGTGCTCTGAAACCAATACTCTGCGATAAATTCATCGTTTGGCCTTTAAATATTAAGTGTGTTTCAAATTCAGGTAGAAGATATACATTACTAGTGTTAGGTTTTGGACACTGTACCCTGCCACACTAGTCAAGTGGGATATGAAGAGCGATCATGACATACATATTGTGTAATCAATTAAATTCTGCTGCTCATAATAAATTGTGTTGTAGAGAAGGACAATCCTGATGGTTAACTTCTCAAGTCATACTTCAACCTAAAAATTATGAATCCTTTTAGTTGTTATCACTCTGAATGATGTAGACCTACTACACTTCATCCACATACAGGAGGGATAACATTCGTACTTGCCTAGCAGATTAGTCAACCAGAGCCGAGACTAGCTGGATATGTTGGCACAACGTTCGTTAACCTAAGTCCCTCCCACCAATGATTATCACCTGATTCTGAAACATATTCATGACTTTAACGTTTTTTGGTGAATTTATCTGAGCAGTGACTTTAAACAACTGTGACAGAACTGCAATGAAGTCTACAGAAAATAAAGAAACAATAGGTTCTAAAAATTTATCAACGGTATTTTTATTCAGAAATAATTAAGCTTACTTATATGGTATCACTGGATTAGTAACTGCGTACTTACCCACAGAACTCTACTAAATTGAATAGAGCAGTAAAATCTTTTGGTTTAGTTGGCCGCAGGTTTGCTGCTGGATCTGATGTGGGGATTATAATACTGCTGTTGATGTCACCTGAACCCTGCAAAGTAAACAGTGAACTTCACTTTATGGCATATCTTGCATTAAATTATTCGAGCTCTGAACTAGTTCCTGCAATCAATCATTGCAATGACTTATTATTTTTAAATAGGCAATTATTATCACATTAAAATTCAATCTTATGCATCAATTATGGGAATTCAATTTCAGCACTACTTTTAGGAGTACACAAATGAAAACTGTTAAAAATGTACCATATGTGCAGTGCCAAACTCTCAGTTCAAGCAGCTAAAATTGCACCTTTTTTTGCTTTTCATTGGTTGCAATACAGTACAAGACGTATTAGTAAATTCCTTTTTGATCGCTTCCCTTTTTTTATTCATGGAATGCTGCCATTATGGCAAGAACACATTTATTTCCCATCTCTAACTGTCTTTGACGGGGAATTCAAAGAATAGGTTTCTAGGAGCAGTGTGTAAGAAACTGAATCTACTAGGCCTGAATCACCATACTTTGCAATCCATTCTCTCCAACCAAACCCAATTTTCGACCAAGCAGTGATAAAGCAAGTTAACACTAATCTCTAAACTTCTTCTGTACATCATAAGGTCAACACAATGAAATTTTAGATACTTTGTAAAGCAAAACAACGGGGTGAGTTTAGTAGTCTCTACACAAAGTGTAGGCCGGCATCTTCAGAGAAAACGAACCACAGAAAGCCTGCTGTCTAGTGAGTTTTGCAGCCAAGGAAGAACATGACACCTGGGTCCCAGCTGAGCAAAAACTGCCAGTCAATAAGAAGCCAGCAGATCCTGGGAGCTGCAAATCATCACTGAAGGCCCAGGAAAGATTGCAGTGGGTAGACGGTATCTATTTTTCTGCTGCATTGTGGGTTTGGACTCTGAGGGAGATGAGAATTGCTTTCAGTGTCCACACCCCTGTCGCTGGGGGAAAGTAGCCTCTCGGCAAGTGGAGACAACCTGAGACCCCTTACTGAGGGGAGAGCAGCTACATTTCTCACCTGCTGGGAAGGGAGGTAATCTGGCAGGTGGCAGGTTGAGCTCTTATGTGGCTACTCACTCACTACTTAATGAACTTAATTGTGGCAACTGAGAAGGTCACCCATAAAAATTGTCACCCAGACTTGATTGCTGATGTGGTAGATTTCTCAGCAATACTAAGCCAGCCCATTATTTCTCCTTCCTGTCATCTGTAGGGAAAGGATAATCCCAGCAAATACTTCAAAGGGTCTCAGGACAAGTTGATTAAATTTCAAGTGATCAAATGTCAGGACATAGAAATCACATAGTAAAGATAAAAATGTAATACCCCTTCATCATTCTGGCTTTGTTTGTCCACTGTCAGATCCAACTTCTCAATAATTTTGAGCACTGATTTAATAAATTCATCATACAGCAGCCGATTTAAAGGTTTCAGGGGAGAATCAAACATCTGAAATGTCTCATAAATCAATCCAGATTCCTTAAAAATATAACACATTAAAAATGTTAGATAGCAAGAATTGCATATGCTGCAGTCAGAGGTAACACAGTGTAGAACTGGAGGAACACAGTTGGCCAGGCAGCAGAAGAGCAGGTAAGTTGACATTTCAGGCTGGGACCTTTCTCTCTAAAACAACAGATCCTCATGGTTTGAGCTTTCAATGCCTCATGTACTTCACAATTTCAACCATGCCTACTCACAAGAGTTGTTATATTTTTGAGTTTCAAGATCATATCTCTTTTAACTATAATTGTGGGGAAAACACAATGCAGTATCATTGTGAGTCCCTTCATTTCTGTCTACCTGATTGGCTAATACCATTATGCAGACCATCAGGACCGAACACAGTAGAAAGGAAGGCAAGATAAACACGCAATTATTCCATTATTTGGAAGGCTGGATTTCAGAAGCTCATGAAGGTCTTGGGAAGATTGAGGTTTACTGCGAAAGCATTACCAGGACATGGTGAAGAAACAAGTTCGTGAACTGAATATTTTGAAGCTCAGGAACTGAAAAAAGAAACAATATCAGTGGTGTCGATAAAATAAAAACAGGAAAGACTGGAATTAAAACAGGAAGGTTTACAGATGCAGATGGATTAACTATGTGGGGATAAATTTTTGCTTTGTGTCCTGATCAGGATTGAGATGTACTAGAACTGCTTCTCCATAGAAACAATACTCAGGTTTTGAAAAGATTTACATTTTATAATTTGTTGGGGCTGACGGTTAGGGAGTGTCAGGTAGCAAAGTATTTCTCTCAAAAGCAACTGCCACATTACCTTGGAAACAGCTATAGCAATGAAGGGGATGTGGGAGATGAGACTGTCATATCGTTCTAACGACCTGTTACGTATCACGCCTATTGTTATGGTGCAGAGTAACTTCAAAGGTTTCTGAAATTCAGGACAGTTACTGCAGTCTCTTGCTGCCAGTCACAAGGGAAGAGAAACAAGGTTGTTAACTAATCTGGCTAGTGATGGACATTATTTGAAAAGAAGAAATCTTATTACAATGGCATTTTCCCAGAATACATTTACCTTGAAAATTCACTACAAATGGATATGTTTAAAAGGTATTTTAAAAGCATTTTTAAGCTCTCTCCCTGCTCAGTAAATGGTCTCATGATCATGGTACAATGTTTGTGAAAAAGGACAAGCAGAGTAGCTCAAAGCATTGAGAAGTTTCCAGCTTCCACCTACACCCACCATATCCCAGAACAAAGGAAAACAGGCAAATCATGATCATAATGATGTCTTTCTAATTTTGCTGAGTAATTTGATAGTTGCTTACGTAAAAGAGAAAGTGTATTTTTAAGTGAACTATTTAATATAAAGCAAATGCAATGCCTCTCCCTGAAGTTTACTTGTTTGGGAAATTATCATGTATCTGACTTGAACAAGAGGCAACATTGGAGAGTTTACACTACAAGCCTAACTCACCTTCATTTTTCCACAATCTAACAGATTTCTGAATAACTCCAAATAATCTTTATAAGAAGGAACTCTCCATTTTCCTGTTGCCATAGTATCATTGCTGAGTGATTGTTGTGCACTGGGCCACAGTTCAGCTTTCCCCGTTTCCTCCTGTGGAATTAATCAGCATAAATATTTATTGTCAGTATAACATTACATACAAAGATATAATAAAGAAACTTGCTTAATTAAACAAACGTGCTAAAAAATCACAGGAAATTCAAAACAGCTTAGTCAGTATTTGAAAAGGGAAAGACAAACAGCAGTGAGTTGAAGCGGAGAAAACAAGTGGCAGTGTCTTGACTTCTGATTCTACTCTCAAAGGAAGTCCGCCTTTGGTAGTTGAACACAGCTACCATTGTCCAGCCAGAAGAATCCTGAATTTTCAAAAACCTAGCTTTATGGAACTTAAAAACTCCCAAACAAGAGGTTTAGATAATATTGAATGGCAACATTTTGAAGCCTGATACCCTTAGTAGATGTGGAGTGGAATGGGGGTGGTGCTTACAGGCAACAACCTAATTCCTCAAATTATGAGGAGGCAGGCACATTTATATTAAACCACCATTCAAAATGTATCCCTAGTCAGCCAGGTTTCCTGGGCTTTGGATAGCTAAATGGTGAGGACAACTAGATTCAGGAGGCAAGTGTCTTCTGGTTTACCCGCTAGATCCATTTTTTCCTACTTCAACACAGACCTCCAAAATTTTCACCCTTCCAAACTCCACCCTTGCTGCAATGTCCTCATTCGCATCTGACCAATCCCTTATCCAGTCTCTGACCTCCAACAGGCTCTGCCACCTGTGCTCTCACTAATGCCAAACCCTGTTCATCATTGATATAACGAAGTGTAGAGCTGGATGAACACACAGGCCAAGCACCATCTTAGTAGCAGAAAAGCTGACCTTTCGGGCCTATGCCCTTCATCAGAAATGGGGGAGATGGGAGGGTTCATCTGGCCCACATTAATTCCATAAAGCAACACCTTCCTTTTAAAGTTCATGTCCATATTTTTAATTCCTTTAATGGTGTTGCCCCTCCTTATCTTTTCAGACCTATAGCTCCCCAAGATATTGACAGTCATTCAATCTTGTCTTTTTGAGCATCAATAATTTTAACTGTTCCAGAATTGGTGGCCATGCTTTGGGATGCCAAGACCCTAAGCTCTAGGATTGCCTTTCTAAAGCTCTCTGGGGTTCTTGTGCATATCTTTCCTCTTTTAAGGTGTTTCTTGTAATCAACATTTTGACCAGATTACCTTAATGGTTCAGTGTCAATTTTTTATTCACTCATGGGGCATGGGCATCACTGGCTAGGTCAGCATTGTTGCCCTGCCCTAGTTGGCCTGTAGAAAGTAACGGTGAGCTGCCTTCTTGAACTGCTGCAGTTCAAGTCTGTAGCTAGACCCATAATGCCCTTAGGGAGGGAATCCAGGATTTTGACACAGTGGCAGTGAAGGAATGGTGATATATTTCTGAGTCAGGATGGTTAGTGTCTTGGAAGGAACTTACAGATTGTGATATTCTGATGTGTCTATTACCCTTGTCCTTCTAGATGGAAGTGACTGTGGGTTTGGAAGGTGCTGTTGATGGATCTTTGGTGAATTTCTGCAGTGCATCTTGTAATTAGTACTGCTGCTACTCAGCATCATTGGTGGAGAGAATGGATGTTTTGGCTGTGGTGCTAATGAGTGGACTGCTTTATCCTGGATAGTGTCAAACTTTCTGTGGGAGCTGCAAGCATCATGGCAAGTGAGCAGTGTTCCATTTTACTTCTGACTTTTGCCTTGAAAATGGCGAAGAGGATTTGGGGAGTCAGTACGTAAGTTACTCCCTACTGTATTCCTATCTCCTGACCTGCTTTTGAAGCCATTGTATTTCTACTGTATACCACTGAAAGTCAAAGGGCAGTAGTTAAATTGTCTCTTATTGGAGATGGTTGATGCCTGGCATTTGTGTGGTGTGAATGGTACTTGCCACTTGTCAGTCCAAGCCTGGATACTTTCCAGGACTTGCTGCATTTGGACATGGACTATTTCAGCAACTAATGAGTCAAGAATGGTGCTGAACATTGTGCAAACATCAGCAAACTCTGTGGTTGATTCGCTCGCTGAGCTGGTTCGTTAGTTTGCAGATATTTCATTACCCTGCTGGGTAACATCATCAGTGCAGCCTCTGAGCCAAGCTACAAATCTATTTAAGAACCTTAATCAGCAAACACCCTCTCTTCTGATCTTATTATACAGGTCTTTGAAGAAGCAGATAAAGCTGGTTGGATCTAGGACCTAAATATTGATTTATAATACTCAAGTGAAACACCTTGGGACATTTGATTTTGTTAAATGCACAATATAAATCCAAGCTGCCGTTTACAGCGTGAATGTGAATTCTGGTCTCCTCAGAAGCTAAATGAATGCTTTTCATGTTTGCAGAGGGTAGAGACAGGAATATTTTCAACCTGCTGGGCAAAACATTACACTGTGCAGGAGTTGCAATGGATCTTTTGGACTCTCCTGAATGATTCGAATGTCCCAAGCAAGTTTATGTTTCATCTGAATAAGACACTTCTGATGAGCTCACACTCTCTCAGTGTTGGAATGTCAGCCTGCAGCTGTCGTAAAGAGAAGCGTGAACTCACTCTGTCCGGGGCTAGGGCTCAAATTTTACCAAGTTCAGTCAGCTGTTAGTCGTTTTGAAAGCCCACATAGAGGACTTTAAAACATTGGCAGAAAACTATACAAGTCATTTCAGTGGGGTAGGAAAAAAGCTTTGAAGGTCTGTTCAAGATCTACATAATATAAAGGAAAGCAATGAACAGTAAATGATAGACTCTGTTTCAAGAGTCAAAGAAATAGAGGAGATGTCAAATTTTTGAAGACCAGCAGTTAAGAAACTAGTAAATTTTGCACTGAATTTGTTAGGACATTACAGGATAAACACAGAAATGGTGATAAAGGTAGCAATAGTTAAAGTGGCAAGTCAAAGGATCATTTCATTAAGAATTTTAGCATATAAAGGTTAGGAAACAAAGAAATTCACTACACATTTTAAATACTGAACACAACAGATATTGTCTCTGAAACTGTGTTCTTAATACTGGCATAAAATTCTTCTTCTTGCTACATTAACAGAAACATTGGCTCCTCTTATGAATATGTCTTCCAGTGCCTCAGTCTGAATGTAAAAAAAAATTTCACAGTCATTCCTCAAGCAATTTAATGCTAATCTTCATACAATACAACTTTAATGCAACTCGTCATGATTGCAGCTGAAGGAAGCAGAAGGTCATGGATATTTTTCTTACCCCAGGAAGCAGAACTGGCTTCGAACAAACACGAATCAGCCCTTGATGTACTGAAACAGAATGTTATTTAAAAAAAACTTTAAAATAGAACAATAATTAACAAAATGTAAGCAGGCCAGTTACATACAAGGGTCCTGTTCTGATCCGTTTTTGTGCAACATTCATAAGAACATTCAGAATAGTTTCCACAAATAGAACTTTGAAGACTTGATTTGGCATTCCTGAATTGATTATCAGATGTTTAAGAACAATCTTAACCCTTCTGCCATGCACAGTTTGTCAAATTACTTTATGCAGAAACTTGATGTGGTTCAATAATCACCAATACAGTAGTAATGAACTTAGTTTTTCATTACATTATCAGCAATATGTCTGTATAAGCACAAAATTTTCTTGCTTCCAATCTGAACAGCAAAATTCAGCTTCAATTTAGATCTACAATAATAGAAAAAAATTACAAATTCTAAATCAAAGCAATAAACTCTTCATTGCTTCTGAAAATAGTTCTAACTGTTCTTGCAAATTTGGATAAAAACAGATTAGAATGATGATCTCAGTCATAGTTAGCCTGCTGAAGGGAACAGAAACATAAATTTCTCAGCATCTAACAGAAAATTGCCCACATGGTCTCTCAAGTTCAAATGAACATTTTTCCATTGAGAATGGTTCAAAGCTGTTGGCTTCTGTTGTATAAACAGATTTAGCACTGCAAAATGCACTTAGTAACAACACACTACACAACAGTTTCTTTGAAGCCATAAAAATGGCAATAATATAATCTTATGTTAATAAATCTGGCAAATACTTCGGCAGTCCAGTCAAAGTGACCAGTCCCAGTGTTGGCAGAAGCTCCATAAAACCCAGCATTGGTAAATGGATACAAGTTTGCAATTCACCAATGCAGAGTGCACCGCTGACAAGGGACTGACAAACACTTTAATAAATTTGTATTACAAGGATTGGTACTGACCTACGGTGCTAATAAAATTCCAGAGAACAGGGCCCTTTCCTGCAAGGGCAATGAATAGTTTAATGATGGAATGACAACAAACTGGTTGCATCCTCACACTGTACAGTGGGAAACTGTCAATCTGAACGACCAACAGACGTTCTAACACAGAAGTATAAATGCCAGGGATCTGCAAAGGAAAAATAAATCCAATAATTATTAATGTGCAAATTCTATTTTTAAAAGATTGTTCAGAATATACAAATTGTTAACAAGTTTTTTTTGTTCCGTGTTACTACCACGAAATGCAGTTGAATTTGCCTTTCACCAATTTAAAAATCACTATGCAAATTAGTATTTTAACTAGATTTTGAGGAAGAATTTTAACAATAAATTAGGTTCTTCAGTGACTAAGATATCAATTCTACTCAGTCTAGGCAATGCAATGTATCTTGTCTTTCATGGTACAGAGTAGGAAGACATAGGCTACACCTGCAATTCCTATGTGGTAAGCTTCAAATCTCAATCAATGAATGAACCAAGCAGAAATGGGATTGAGCAATCATAATGATGATGATAAAACAAAAGGTTTACTCCCCTTCAAGTGACTGCATTGAGAGTGGAAATGGAAATTATTATTTTAAAAAATCAAGGTATAAATGAAATATTTACTTGAAATCCCAATGATTTCACAGTTTTGCAAATATTGCCATTAAAAGATCATTCATTATCCATCTATTAAATAAGTTGACAACTACAAATAAACTTTGAACTTACATGTGTTCTCAAAACACAAAACACATGCAGAAAGAAAAGACAAACATGGGATGATTACAAGTTTAACCAAAGAACACAACACCATGTCACTTACTTTATCCATGTGGAAGATGACACTTGCAATCGAGTCTAAGAAACTGGGAAGCTGATAAACATTGTCATCCTCTGTGTCTGCCTCAGTGAGATACATCTGTTTACAACGCTGAATCAGCTCCGTGTACATGAAGTCAACATGATGAGAGTCTACAGCCTTACAGGGCTACATCACAGAATAAGGAAATTACACAAAAACATTTGAGTCTGCATTGAAACTGTGCCATTGTTGTTGAGTTAACTTAAAAAAAGCATCATACTTCCAGAATGTATTTTAAAAGATACTGATCTGATGCTTAAGACTTTTTAAACAT
The DNA here is from genome assembly GCF_030684315.1 of Stegostoma tigrinum. Taxonomy (NCBI): domain Eukaryota; kingdom Metazoa; phylum Chordata; class Chondrichthyes; order Orectolobiformes; family Stegostomatidae; genus Stegostoma; species Stegostoma tigrinum. Next base: position 72,238,116 of record NC_081358.1, on the reverse strand, counting down.
TATTTCTGTTGAATTTGTTACATATCAATCGCAGTACCTAAAGAAATCACTTTGTGCAATTGTCTGTGCTATTTCTTCACTTTCACACTGAAAACTAATTCAACTGTCACATCCCCTCCCTCAAGCCTTCCACTTCAAATACTTGACACTTTTCCTTAAAAGATGTTTGTCCCAATTGCTCATTGTTACATTGACACATATAGAACCTCAGTTAAATCACATCAATTCAGATTTCCGTATTATAAAAAGAACACAGTTATTGGAGATGGAGTAAAGAAAGCACAACTTAAACAAATGGTTACACCTAGCAGGAAAGGCTCTTTTCTCTAAATGGCAGGCAGGTGATAAGTTGAGTCAGGAGCTCATTAGCATGGCTCAAATAATGAGAGATCAGGGTCTTTATTGACTCAACAGGTCAACCACTTTGGCTGGACTGGAGGTGGTTTGGGGTGTGTGGAGCAAAATCTACTGTTACCCTGGAGTCATATGGGATTTTCTATCCAACATTTTCTGGGCAACTATTCACTTAGTTATCTGACGGAAGAAAACATTTGAAGTCTTTGCCATTTGCTCAAAGTTGGAGGCTTCTGTGGAGGGTCACAGGGAGCAAGGGAATTGCCTATCAGGCATTCAGCCTTCCTGGGGGATTCCCACCAAAGTGAACAGGTCCAGGAAGTCAGCAGAATCGCAATGCACATCTTGGCTAATATCTCCAGTATCCAACAGTACAGCGATACTAAGACCTGCACCGTTATGCTGTCAGAAGTCCCCCCCCCAACTCAAAGACACACCCCATCTGATTTAGGACTTTATTGTTGTTCCTTCACTGTCATGGTGTCAAAACCATGAAACTCCTCAATATCACTGTGATGCACTTACACCCCAATGACTGCAGATTTTCAAATGGCAGCTCACCCCACAAATGCTGGCTAGCCAGTAATGCCTACATCCTGGAAAAGAACTGAAAAAGCTATGCAATGAAACACAGTTATAATACAATTAAAAAACAAACAGTAATAAAAGAAATTGCTACTTTTCACAGCAACTGCCAAATATCTCAAATTAGAAAAAAAATTGTTTAAAACCAAAAATAAATTCTCAAGGGCAATGAATGGAGATTCACTTGTGCCCCCTAAATGAACAAAGCTTAAAACTGTGGCTGTTGGGTTCGGGGGTGCTTGCTTGAAAAATGAAATTATACAAATTAATGCTCTTAAGCTATGCAAACATTGGTTTCAGTTCTATCTTCCTGACTGAACTCTAATATGTATCAAGCGCTCATAGCTCAAGTGCACCACAGAGAAATAGCTAACGTTTATCTTCCTCAGCAGTGCCTCAATCGTTGTAAATTACATTCAACCATTCCTTGGGAATTTAACTTTCCAGTTTAATGCAAGTTAAATTATTATTTTTGGATACGAAATACACCAACAGCGCTGCTGAGTAATTTTCACTTCAACTAATGAAGCTATCAGAGAATCAACATTCATTGCATCATAATGCAAAGACATCTAGTCTACGAGCTCTTACTGTCTTGTAATACTTGAAAAATCAGCTAGTATTGATGGAAACACTTCTTTCATTTCTTTACTTGTTATACAGTACATAAACAAAGTAATAACAGGGTAAGAAATGAAACATACAGCTGCAAAAAGCCCATATCCTCGTATAGCAATGGAGAGTTCTTTAGTGCTTGATTCCATTGTCCGGATGATGTCATAAAACTGTTGCATGAAGTACTGCAACTTATCTTTGTGTAAATGAGCATTTTCTGCCACTTGCGATGCAATCTGTGTAGGGGAAAGATAAAGAGTTACATGTTACATGTGGATAAACATGTTGATAAGATCACTTGCAGTCACAATGTCCCACTGCAAAATGCAAAATTAGGTTTGGGATACATCTGAGTATGATCAAGTTAAAGGTCTTATCTAAATTAAAATAAACTCCAATGAAAAGGAGAATCTGTTACTATATACAACAGGCAGTTGATCCAATATCACCCACAATACATCGATACCAAAGCTGAATCAAAATTGCAGCGGCTCAAACACCATCGTACTTCTGTTCAAAGAAACATTTAAAGATATGACCATTGTAACCAGAACACTATTGTATCAAGAATAACGATATCATCAGAATTAACTATTGAAGAAGTTGACACATAAATAGTAGAAAACTAATTTTAGGTGAAATTGCAAATTAATTTCATTATAAAGATCCGAGGTAGCATGTTTTGGTAGGAGGAATAAAGAGGATACACACTGAATAATAAGTGGCTAAATGGAGCAAATGAGTTTGGAAGTGTACGTAGATAAATAATTAAAAGCAACAATGCAGGTTAATTAGGCCAAATTTGAAATCAAATAAGTCCTGCTAAATTTTCTCAAAATAATTGTCTGACTACATTTGAACATCATGAACAGGTCCAGTCTCCATACTAGAAAAAGAGAGTTAGACACACCAGAGGAGGGTAGATTATAGGGAATGTCTCAAAGACTGGTTGATCATATCAAAACACACATTCCTTCAGTTGTTCATAACGGGCTGAATAGTTGACTGGAACCAAATAGGCCAGTGTTGCAAAAGCCAGAATATAGATCAAAATTTTCCCAGTGTCTAAAAAATGTGGGCAATGGCAATGAATTTGGGAGGTTGTGGCAAGAATGAATAATGAGATTCTCATCTTTGAGAGAAAAGGTCCAATTTTCCCCTCAAGGTTTCACCAGCTGGATGAAAATCTTGCTAGTAAGAGGCAAGGGCTCTATTTGCATTGAATAAAATCCATCTGCAATGTCGGGATGTTTAAACAGCTGTCCTTAAGGAAAACAGTCCATAAACCAGAGAGTCAGGATACTAAAACACACGGACATGGATTGAAGCCACATTTAACCTCTGTCTTATGTAGTCTCAAACACAGGAGAGTTACAATTATGGCTCTTACCCCAACAGCTGTCATTTTATTAAATCATCATGCTCGCAGTCTGAGGTAGTCCCAGGAAATGAAAAGTTTTGGTTTGTAGTGCACTTTATTTTTCCATCTATGTCCAGGCAGTCACAGAACTGTGTTCTTTTTTTAAACAGGGCATGTTGCATTGAAAAATGAAGAAGTGTGGACATTGGAAATCAGAAACAAAATCAGAAATAGCTGGAAAAACTCAGCGGATCTGGCAGAGAGAAAGCAGAGTTAACATTCGGGTCCAGTGACCTTCAGTTTCACTACACATGAAACATTAACTCTGCTTTCTGTCTACAGATGCTGCCAGACCTGCTGAGTTTTCCCAGCAATCTCTGAAGTTGTAGTCAAACTTAAAACATCTAAAGGTGATCTTAGGTTATGATCCACAAGTCATGACAATGTTAACTGGCATTCCCAATCCCTCAGGGCATGCTCCATGGGCAGCAACCACCTGCACCCTGCATCCACAAAGTTGCGGAGCTTGTCCATCCTCAGTCAGGAAAGGTGGTGAGGTGTGCTGCATGAGTGATCAGCAAATGTAAAGGGCTTGAGTGGTTGTTTTGGGGAATGGGCAGTGCTGGGTCAGTTAAGAAGGCTGAGTGAAGATAACACATGCAATAGTGATCACAATAGACCAAGTGCCTTGGTGGGAGGTGGCTGCAGCAATGGAATTAGAGTATGAGGTAGCAGAGAGAAGATGATGGCACTTTCCATTGGGAAGCAGATAAAGTCATTCAACTTCTGGCTGCAATACTGTGTATCCCTCCATCCCACAGACATCACATTAACCCCGGTGGCTTTTTCTGACCAAGCTTGCAACTGCTGGTGTTGTGATCTCTTCTGGTCGTCCTGTGTAGAGATGTTCCTCTTCTACACAATCCAATCCACCAGGGTCTCTAGTGTCCATATTTGAAGTGGGGGTGTTACACAGAGATGGCATTTGGAACTGCACAGGAGCACACGAAGGGCAGTTCTTGGCTTGCAACATTTGAAGTGTCACACAACGAGATTTAAATAGGGCACCATGGTGTGAATGCTGTGAGGTGCTAGTGCTGGTGGTGAAAGAGTGATGACACTGAGTCATACAGCACGGGAACAGACCCTTCGGTCCAACTTGTCAATGTCAACCAAGTTTCTCAAACTAAACTAGTCCCATTTGCCTGTGTTTGGCCCATATCCCTCTAAACCTGTCCAGATGTCTTTTGAATGTTGTAACAGCACTTGCACCTACCATTTCCTTCACCAGTTCATTCCACACACAAGCCACTGTCTGTGTGAAAATGTTGCCCCTCAGGTCCATTTTAAATCTTTCTTGCCTCACCTTAAAAATATGCCCTCTAGTTTTGAACTCTCCGAGTCCAGGGAAAAGACCTTTACTATTCACCTTATCTATGCCCTTCATGATTTTATAAAGGTCTCTAAGATCAACCTGCTCAACCTCCTTCACTCCAGTGAAAAAAATCCCAGCCTATCAAGCCTCTCCTTATAACTCAAACCATCCAGTCCCAGTAACATTCTTGTAAATCTTTTCTGCATCCTCTCCAATTTAATAATATCCTCCCTACAGGTGGGCAACCTGAAATGTACGCAGAACTCCAAAAGCGGCTTCATCAATGTCCTATACAACTGCAACATGACAACCCAGTCCGATATTCAATGGCCTGAGCAATGAAGACAAGCATGCCAAACATCTTTGTTACCATCCTGTATACCTGTGACACAACTTTCAAAAAACTATGTACCTGAACTCCAAAGTCTCTATTCTACAGCACTCCCCAAGCCCCTATAATTAACTGTATAAGTCCTGGCCTTGTTAATCTTACCAAAGTGCAACACCTCAACTTTATCCAAATTAAACTCCATCTGCCACTACTGACCTATTGGCCCAATTGATCAAGATCCCTTTGCAATCTTAGATAACCATTTTCACTGTGCATAATAGGACCAAATTTGGTGTCATCCACAAACTTACTAACCATGCTTTCTAAATTTTCACTCAAATAATTTATATAAATGATAAACAACAGTGGACCCAGCATATATCCCTGGATGCATACTCAGTAAGACGAACGGCAGAAAATTGCCTAAGAAAGGTTACCAGGCCTCAAGGAGGGAAACCTTCTACACGACACACTAAATTTTACACTTGGCGAAAATATGAGAACATTCAGCCTTTAGTATCCAACATTAGATTTGATTTTTAAACAATATTGATTGTATTAATAATCTAACACTGATCATGTTAATAACATTAATAACCAATTTAAGATTGTAACTCATTTACATATGCCAGAGCCATGTAAATTCACACTCAGGGCCCTGTCCTTTGCAAACTTAAAGATAATGTCCTCACATTGCTACCTTGACAATTGAACAAAAACTTAAGGGTCAGCAACTCTCTTGAAAATTCCCCAACTTGCCGGGATTGAATTGAAATAAAAGCAAAACGGTTCCATATCTGAAGTGTTGGTGAACAGTTGATCATTGTGGCTGTTGTGGTGTAGGCTACCATTAGCATCGATGTTGGTAGTTAAACAACTTCAAGTTCCTGGCTTTCTCATTTGATTGAAACTCTTCTAGCATTATTCTTTTTGGCAGTAGCTGACAAGCTTCACTCAAAGTGAAAAAGACTGTTAGCTGTTTTGAGATGCATTGTTCTTGGTATTGCTCTACCAGCCAGAATCTCATGCCAACCAATCACCCAATTATTCCCTTCAGATTTGGCATTTTTGCAATTCTGCAATGAGTGCAAGATGAAAATTGATAATGTGACTCTCTTTCCAACAACTTTTCATTACATTTAAGTGAAACAATGGTTTCCACTTTTTATAATTTATAGCCATAAATTTGTTGAAGAAAACCCAACATATATCACCAGCTGACAAGGGTCCTAGCACTGCAGCACAGCTTCTAGAAAAGGAAAGTTGGATGAAGAATTTTTTACCAACTTGTCAGATATGTCAAATATATATTACGCTCAAACACTCCATTAAAAAAGTGCAGGAATTAAAGGAGAAAATCATTACCTCTTTCAGGAAACTTTCAAGAGCAGCATAGCCAGCTTTTTTCATTTCAGCATTTGTATGGCCACACCATTTTGACAATGTTTCAAAGAGTATTTGATAGCTGTCCATGAGGCAGGTGCTGAATTGGCTGGCATGCAGTGCGAACAGGCGTAACCCAGCTAAAATCAGAAAACAAAGAGTTGAACTCTCGGGCATCCTGCTGGCACATTTATTCAATTTCCCTTTCACAACTATTTACAACTGTACAGTCATACAGTCACAGAGATAAATAGCATGGAAACAGACCCTTTGGTCCAACTCGTCCATGCTGACCAGGTATCCCAAATAAATCTAGTCTCATTTGCCAGAATTTGGTCCACATCCTTCTGAACCGTTCCTGTTTATATAACCATCTAGGTGCCCTTTAAATGTTATACTTTTACCAGCCTCCACCTCTGGCAGCTCATTTCATACATGCACCACCCTCTGTGTGAAAACACTACTCCTAAGGTCCCTTTTGAAATATTTCCCCTCTCACTTTAAACCTATACCCTCTAGTTTTGGACTCCCCACAATGCATATCATGATTTTATAAACTTCAATAAGGTCACCCCTCTACTTCCACATCTGTGAAAATAGCCCCTACCTTCAGCCTCTACCTTCAGGTCAAACCCTCCAACCCTGGCAACATCCTTGCAAAGCTTTCCTGACCTTTTCAGGTTTTACAAAATCCTTCCTACAGCAGAGTGACCAGAATTGCACACTATATTCCAAAGTGGCCCAACCAATGTCTTGTACAGCCACACATGACCTCCCATCACCTATACTCAATGCACTGTTCAATAAAAACAAGAACACCAAATGCATTCTTATTTATCCTATCTACCAGCGACTGCATGTTTAAGGAACAATGAACCTGCACGCTGGTGTCGCTTGACTCTACAACACTCCCCAGAACCTTGCCATTAAGTGTTTAAGTCCTGTCCTGATTTACCTTTCCAAAACGCAACACCACACATTAATCTAAATTAAACTCCATCTAGCACTCCTTGGCCATGGGCCCATCCGATCAAGTTTCCATTGTACTCTGAGGTAACCTTCTTCACTATCCACTACACCTTCAATTTTGGTCTCATCTGTAAACTTACTAACCATACCTCCTCATACTCACATCTAAATCATTTATACAAATGTTGAAAAGCAGTGGACCCAGCACCAATCCCTGTGGCACACCCCTGGTCTCAGGTCTCCAGTCTGAAAAGCAAACCCTCCAACACTACCCTCTGTCCTCTAGCTTCAAGCCAGTTCTGTATCCAAATGGCTAGTTCTTCCTGTACTGCACATGCTCCAACTTTGCTAACCAGTCTACCGTGAGGAACCTTGTTGAACGCCTTACATGTCCACCACTCTGTCCTCATCAATTCTAATTGTTACTTCTTTAAAAAACTTAATCAAGTTAGTGAGACATGACTTCCCACACACAAAGCCATATTGACTATCCCTAATTAGTCCTTGTCTTTCCAAATACATGTAAATATTGTCCATTTGGATTCCCTCCAACAACTTGCCCACCACCGATGTGAGTCTCACTGCTCTGCAGTTCCCTCGCTTTTCCTTACCACGTTTCTTAAACAGTGGTGTCAGGCTGGCCAACCTCCAGTCTTCCACCACCTCACCTGTGGCTGTCAATTATACAAATATCTCAGCACGGAACCCAGCAATCACAGCTTCCCACAGAGTTTTAGGGTACACCTGATCCTGGGGATTGATCCAACTTTATGCATTTTAAAACTCACAGCACCCCCTCCTCTGTAATACGGACATCTTTCAAGGTGCTGCTATCTATTTCCCCAAATCCTATATCTTCCATATCCATCTCCACAATAAACACTGATGCAAAATATTTGTTTAGTATCTCCCTGTCTCCTGCGGTTCCACACATAGGGGGCCCTGCTGATCTTTAAGGGGCCCCATTCTCTTTCTAGTTACCCCCTTTCCCTTAACGTATTTGTAAAATCTTTTCCAATTCCTGTTAACCCCATTTGCCAAGGCTGTCTTATATTCCCTTTTTGCCTTCCCGATTTCCCTCTCAACCACTCTCCTACTGCCTTTATTGTCTTCTAAGGATTCACTCGACTTCTGCTGTCGAGAGCTGACATATGCTTCCTTCTTATTCTTGACCAAAACCTCAATTTCTCTACACATTCAGCATTCTCTACACCTACCAGCATTGCCCTTCACCCTAACAGGTACATACTGTCTCTGGACTCTGACTATTTCATTTTGAAGGTTTTGCATCTTCCAGCCATCCCTTTACCTGCGAACAGCCGCCCCCGACCGACTTTTCAAAGTTCTTGCTTAATATCATCAAAATTGGTTTTTCTCCAATTAAGAGCTTTAACTTGTAGATCCAGTCTATCCTTTTCCATCCCTATTTTAAAACTAACAGAACTATGGTCGCTGGCCTCAAAGTGCTCCCCCACTGACACCTCAGTCACCTGCCCGGTTTCATTTCTCAACAGTAGGTCAGGTTTTGCACCTTCTCTGGTAGGTACATGCACATTTGAATTTGAAAATTTTCTTACACACACTTAACAAATTACTGTCCATCCAAGCCCTTAACACTATGGCAGTCCCTGAATATGTTTGGAAAGTTAAAATCCACTACCATAACCACCCTATTATTCTTACAGATAACTGAGGTCTCCATATAAATTTGTTTCTCAATTTCTCGCTGACTATTGGGGGTCAATAGTACGATCCCAGTAAGGTGAACATCTCTTCCTTATTTCTCTGTTTCGCATAAATAACTTTGGTATTCCCAGGGATACCCTTGTTAAGTGCAGGCATAATGTTATCCCTAACACAGGTCACTTCTACTCCAGAAAAGATTTCAATTATCCAAAAATGTGAATCCCTTTCCCCTGCACAAGCTCCTCAGACATTCATTCATCTGCTCTACCCTCCCATTCCTACCCTCATTGGCTCGTGGCACAGGGAGTAATCCAGGTAATAGTACCCTCAAGGACCTCCTTTTTAACTTCTTGCCAACTTCCTATACTCTTTCCTCAGAATCTCATCCTTTTGTCTACCTATGTCATTAGTTCCAATGCGTACAATGACCTCATGCTGGTCCCTCTCCCCTTTACGAATATTCTGCACCTTCTATGAGATATCCTTTTATCCTGTCACTGGGGAGGCAAGATACCATTCTGATTTTTGGCTGTCGGTCGCAGAAACGTCTTTCTTTGCCTCTGACTCATGAGTCCCCTATCACAATCGATTGCTTGGAAACTAATGTACCTCTTGTTACATTCCCGCCAGTCTCATACCGTATACCTGGCTGTCCATGCTACATTCCCGACAGTCCATTACCTCCTGCAGTTTCCAAAGCAGCACACTTGTTTGTGATGGGGATAGCCACAGGCGACTCCTGCACTATCTGCCTCCCTCTTCTACCTTTTCTGGAGGTAATGCATCTACCTGCCTATATGTGTGGCTTTTCTCCCTTGCTACAACTGCTATTCATCACACTCCCCAGCTTCTACAAATTCCTCATTGCCTTTAACTGCCGCTTCAGCCGATCCATATGATCCAAGTGAATTTGTAACCAAATACACTTCCTGCAGACATAATCATCAGTAACATGGAAAATCTCCATAACCTCCCACACCCAACAGAAAGAGTACATCACTGCACTAAAGGCTATTTTGGCACCTTCACTGTTTACAGACCCAGAAAATAGCACAGTCTGCTCTAAAAAAATACTGCTCCAGGTTAACTTAGTACCTATCTTATATGTTCTTAAAGTTTGATCAAGAGGCAGATCTCAATAAAGCATATAATTTAAAAAAAATACTCTACCCACTGCTGTAGTTTTACAAAATAATCAGTATGCTTACACTTTAAAAAGCCACTAAGCCGCTCCCTTGCTGTGAGCTCTCCCACACAGACTTCTCCAAGGTCAGTTGTGAATTTCGCTGTTGGTTAACTTTTCTTAGACAAACTCTTATGTCCACGGATACTTGAAATCAACAGCAGAGGGAGTAACTATGCATATTTAGTGCTATGTCATGCAGCACTGTAGGTTTCTTTCTCTGTTTGAATCCTTTCCCATGTGGTCACTGCCACTGCCTTTGTCTGTCTTCCTCTTTTCTTTAAGTGCCATTGTTCCAAAGTTCCAAGAAAATGCAACAGCTTATAAAATAGTGATCACTGCTCCTAGAATTCGAGGAAAACAGCTCCAACACTGAAAATACCTCAAAAAAGCAGCTCTTACAGACACAATTTTTTCCTGTCCTCCATTTTGGATTATCCAGAATCCTGCTAGCAACGGTTTAATTATCAAAAGAGCTGTCAACCTTTTTAAACATGTTGCCCAGCATGTGTCAAAACCTTCAAGATAAAAGGGAAGTGACAAGTTCCGTTGCAAATTTAAGTGACATAACTATCAGTTTTCAGTACATTTCCTGTGTTTGCTGTCTTTAAAACTAATTTTAAAGTATACTCCATACAATGAGGTAACCTCTTTCTCTCCTCAACCATTCTACTTCAACCAAGATGTCTGAAAACCTGCCCAAACTGAAACTAAAAAGCTTCCTTCCAAGCTATATGTGTTTCACATAGAAAGAAATTAATTCAGAATCTTCTATCTAAAAACCTAATCCCCTACACTGTCTGCTTTGTTTGCTGTAAACTGTCTCAAAGTAAACAAAACTCTATTATTAATCAGAAAGACTGTCTCTAATACTGTTTCAAAATAAATACTTACTACTACCAAAATACTTATAAATCAATCAATAAACACTTTCAGACACCCAGAAATTCCACATGCCACTTGTTGAAAATTCCACAACCCAAAAAGAAAGATACTAAAATATACATAACCCACACAGTCTATATCATAATTGTATACATTTGAAGAGATGATGTCAATTAATCAAAAATATCTTACCCAAAGGAACAGCATATCTCTTTATGTCAATCTGTAAAAAGGAACACAATCATTTTATTAAAAATATCATTCTGCATTGCTACTGAATAGGAACATTTGTCATCTTCTGTTTTCCAGAGGAACTGGACAGTCTATTGCTTTGACTACTGCTTCGTATCCAACAGTGCACACCCAGTTGTTTTCAGATATGAGAAAGAGAGAAAGAAAAAGGGAGGGAAAGAGGAAAGTAGAGAAAAAGAGACAGAAAGAGAGAGAAAACAAAAGAAAGACTTAATCTCCTGCTTGTTGATAACTCCCAAGAGGTAAGTTAGTTGATGGAGGCCCAGTACTTTGTGACTAAAATTTTCATTTCCTTAGAAAGGTTGTTTGCAATCAAGCTGAAAGCAATACTCCTCTAACTCAGGAGTAGGTTAGATTTCCCTCCAGTTGGAAACAGTAAATGTACGTATTAAACGAGCCATTGTTGCGTGTGGTGTGGTTCATCAATCCAATGCTCATTTAGCATTCATTTCGTCTTATTATTACGTGAGTAAACCTGCCAACATTTGTGCAACCTTTGTTTGCTACTGTCAACATTCTAACATATATCCCATTCATTGATCAGTAGACAAAATGCAATTAGAATAGGACACATCTGTAAGGAGATAGAACACAGCCAAACTGAATCAGCACTAGCAAAGATTATTCAAGATGTTACTGCAAATCTAAGTTAACCAAAGCAGAGCATGCTCAGTTCAAAGTGATCAAATTAAGGCACAAATATAGATTAAACACTCTTGAATACTTAGTCATTGCATTAACTTAAATTTAAAGTTATTTTCACTTTTGTTTAAAATAAATCTTTTGGTTAATGGATGGATATGAAGAGAGAGACATGATTGCAAATGTTCTGTACATCACATAATATTTTGTAGAAGGTTTCTATATACACAGCAGTTGCCCAACCTGGTCTTATATTATTTATCAATAATTGTACTAGGACGGAGCAGGTTGATTTGGTTTCTCACTTTCCTCCTCCCTCCAGCCAACAGGATGAGATTAGGACCTCACTTCATCAGGAAACATAAATGGGAAGGGTGATAGAACACAACCCTAGGGTTCTCCACTCATTTCCCATCACCTATTTTCCATTGGTTACTAGGTAAGAATCATGGAATACTTTTAAACTGCAAATAATTTAAACAAAAATATTAATATTTTCTAAACCTTAACTAAAGTCCAAGCTTTCACATCAGGTGCAAAATTCTGATGGATGATGAGAAGTAAAATCATCCAATTACTGTCATATCAAGCCAAACACTATATTTTAGATTATTCAACTCTGAAATTGCCGATGTCTGTTTATCCTGCATTTAAAAGTACATTTTAGGAAAGCAATATCTTCAGATATCAGCTATTCAGTTGCATTACAGTCTCAAGTTAATGTCCCATTAACACCTTGGCAGTTTGCTAACTTCATAGATCCTTCAGCCTAATTATGTCTGAAACAACATTGATTTTTTGGCTCTGAGATTTGTCAACTCCCCCAGGCAATGTTTAACCTTAAATCAGTTATCCTTCTAAAGGGCAAGTATTTTTCTACATGTTTTTGAACTAACCTTTAAATTTATGGCTTTCGCTGCACAGTCAAAAATCTCCTTTGATGTTCTTGGATCTAAAAAATACATATGCAAATAGTAATATTTTTCACATTGCTGGAGTGCATTCAAAGTCTATACTTCGACATATTTTAAACAAGAAACTCACCTTCCTCGACAGATTTAGTGAAGTTTACCATAAGTGCTATTAACCCTCTAAGGCAGCCTGACACCACCAGAAGTTTTGGCTCTCTTGTTGCAGAGGTCATCTGAGGAGCGAGAAATTGCAAACACATTTTTAACAAAAGGCTTAACAGTTTTCCAGCAAAAAGAAAACCAAGGATATCTTCTCCATTGACCTGTCTTAAAACACTGGCCTACCAGTATATCTTATAACCCAAGCAGCAGATCGACTGAGGTACACCTCATTTATGTCCTTACAGGTCAACGTATCCCCCATTTGCCTTGGGAAAAGCTATGGGAGACTGGCAATATGTTGAAAACAGTGGTTAAGTATATCACCTTCAAATTTTACTTTTCTATACAATAACCAATACAAAGACAAGGCAGAAGACAGGAAATTTTTACATATTGTGAAAAGAAAACTTTGAAGGGTAAAAACATTTAAAAATAGCAATGTTTAAAAAGAAAATCATACATAAAAAAGAGAAAGATTTCAAACTCACCTGTATTTTCAATTCATTTAAGTAGGCACGATAAAGCTTTTCTGAATTATCAAGCATTTCAGTAGGTTGCACTTCTGCTAGAACACCCAATAGCTCATATACCTTCTCCAACACTGTGAAACAAGTCATTTAAAATAAATATTGATACAAATTTTTCCTCTTTAAATGCTAATATAAATGGCTATAAATAGTTAGGTTTAATAAAATGCGTGAGACATATGGATTCCAGAATAAGTAAATGTGCCTATAGCTATTGAAGACCATAGACTGGTGTTTTATCAAATTTTATTCATTGAAGTGAGTGATATTTTCACGCTGGGAAATTGTGAACTTTCCAATCATTTCTGTGTCCCGCTTGGTCATGTACCATGCCAAACATCCAATTACACTTCAAAATAACACTGCCAGTTCTGCCGGCAATTAACATTCCTAAGCCAATTTTCGCGCTGATGAATTATAACATGGATCTCCACTATCTTATCCTATACACGGTAAGCAAATCTCTGCAGGCTGCATCACCGTCTCCTTTTGTATTGTCATGTCATCTTTATCCACCTGTCTTTATGATCGTTTACAGGAAGACTTGATCATTGTAACTATTGCTGTCAAGGAATTATAACTACCATCCATTACTTCCGAATGTTATCATGGAGGGGATTTGTTTGACATTTAATGGAAGAAACTGCCAGAAACAGAAGTTAAAACAGCCAAAATACAGCTGAGGTAGTGAAACAGACATATTTTGTTTGCCATTTCCATTCTCTCATTTTCTTAAAACATTATATGTTTTTGTAAGGTGTGTTCAGGAGGGTTTCCTAACTTAGTATGTTGACAGGCCGACGAGGGGAGAGGCCATTCTAGACTTGGTGCTTGGAAACGAGCCGGGGCAGGTATCAGATCTTGTGGTGGGAGAGCATTTTGGTGATAGTGACCATAACTGCCTCACATTCTACATAGCTATGGAGAAGGAGAGGATTAAGCAAAATGGGAGGATATTTAATTGGGGAAGAGGAAACTATGATGCGATTGGACATGAGTTAGGAAGCATGGACTGGGAGCAATTGTTCCATGGTAAAGGCACTATAGACATGTGCAGACTGTTTAAGGAACAGTTGTTGCGAGTGATGAATAAATATGTCCCTCTGAGACAGGCAAGAAGGGGTAAGACAAAGGAACCTTGGACGATGAGAGCGGTGGAGCTTCTCGTCAAAAGGAAGAAGGTAGCTTACATAAGGTGGAGGAAGCTAGGGTCAAGCTCAGCTCTAGAGGATTACAGGCAGGCGAGGAAAGAGCTCAAAAATGGTCTGAGGAGAGCCAGGAGGGGGCACGAGAAAGGCTTGGCACAACGGATTAGGGAGAACACAAAGACATTTTACACTTATGTGAGGAATAAGAGAATGGTCAAAGGAAGAGTAGGGCCGATCAGGGATAGCATAGGGAACTTGTGTGTGGAGTCTGAGGAGGTTAGGGAAAGCCCTAAATGAGTTTTTTGTTTCTGTCTTTACGAAAGAAACGAACTTTGTAGTGAATGAAAACTTTGAAGAGCAGGTGTGCATGCTGGAATGGATAGAGATAGAGGAAGCTGATGTGCTGAAAATTTTATCAAACATTAAGATTGACAAGTCGCCAGGCCCAGACCAGATTTGTCCTCGGCTGCTTTGGGAAGCGAGAAATGCAATTGCTTTGCCACTTGTGAAGATCTTTGCATCCTCGCTCTCCACTGGAGTCGTACCTGAGGACTGGAGAGAGGCAAATGTAATTCCTCTCTTCAAGAAAGGAAATAGGGAAATCCCCAGCAATTACAGACCAGTAAGTCTCATGAATGTCATCTGCAAGATGTTAGAAAGGATTCTGAGGGATAGGATTTTTGACCATCTGGAAAAGCATGGCTTGATTAAGTGCAGTCAACACGGCTTTGTGAGGGGCAGGTCATGCCTCACAAACCTTATCGAGTTCTTTGAGGATGTGACTAGAAAAGTTGATGAGGGTCGAGCTGTGGATGTGGTGTATATGGACTTCAGTAAGGCATTTGATAAGGTTCCCCATGGTAGGCTCATTCAGAAGGTCAGGAGGAATGGGATACAGGGGAACTTAGCTGTCTGGATACAAAATTGGCTGGCCAACAGAAGGCAGCGAGTGGTAGTAGAAGGAAAATATTCTGCCTGGAAGTCAGTGGTGAATGGTGTTCCACGGGGCTCTGTCCTTGGGCCTCTACTGTTTGTAATTTTTATTAATGACTTGGATGAGGGGATTGAAGGATGGGTCAGCATGTTTGCAGATGACACGAAGGTTGGAGGTGTCGTTGACAGTATAGAGGGCTGTTGTAGGCTGCAGCGGGACATTGACAGGATGCAGAGATGGGCTGAGAGGTGGCAGATGGAGTTCAACCTGGATAAATGCAAGGTGAAGCATTTTGGAAGGTCGAATTTGAAAGCGGAGTACAGGATTAAGGATAGGATTCTTGGCAGTGTGGAGGAACAGAGGGATCTTGGTGTGCAGATACATAGATCCCTTAAAATGGCCACCCAAGTGGACAGGGTTGTTAAGAAAACATATGGTGTTTTAGCTTTCATTAACAGGGGGATTGAGTTTAAGAGTCATGAGATCTTGTTGCAGCTCTATAAAACTTTGGTTAGACTGCACTTGGAATACTGCGTCCAGCTCTGGTCGCCCTATTATAGGAAAGATGTGGATGCTTTGGAGAGGGTTCAGAGAAGGTTTACCAGGATGCTGCCTGGACTGGAGGGCTTATCTTATGAAGAGAGGTTGACTGAGCTCGGACTCTTTTCATTGGAGAAAAGGAGGAGGAGAGGGGACCTAATTGAGGCATACAAGATAATGAGAGGCATAGATAGAGTTGATAGCCAGAGACTATTTCCCAGGGCAGAAAAGGCTAACACGACGGGTCACAGTTTTAAGCTGGTTGGAGGAAAGTATAGAGGGGATGTCAGAAGCAGGTTCTTTACACAGAGAGTTGTGAGAGCTTTTTTTATGCGTTGCCAGCAGTAGTTGTGGAAGCAAGGTAATTGGGGACATTTAAGAGACTGCTGGACATGCGTATGGTCACAGAAATTTGAGGGTGCATACATGAGGATCAATGGTTGGCACAACATCGTGGGCTGAAGGGCCTGTTCTGTGCTGTACTGTTCTATGTTCTATGTTCTATGAAAATAGCAAGTGACAGAAAATAATGTTTTAAGTTATGCAGCTCCTGGCTAACAGTTATATGGTTATTCACTGTTTAAAAAGAAACATAATAGATCAGAAATATGTTGCCTTATATGCCTCTCTGAAAAATGAATACTATGAAATGAAAGTAAACACACCTGTGTCTGGAAGTTTGCTCTTCTGTGCCAATTCTCCATAGAATTTATTGAACATGTCGCCAATTTTAAATTCTTGTAGACAGACTTTACTGTGTATCAACTGAAATTTCATGTGAATGTTATTTACGTTTTTGATAAATTACAAACACAGAATACACTACAACTATTCAAAGTGCTAAAGTTATATTTCAAGGTAGCTTTTAGCATTTGTAGACTTACATAAATAACAAGGCTCTAAAACATCACTTTAATGGCTCAACATAATCAATGTCCTTGCACATGAATTCTGTACCAAATCTTACAACTAAAACAGTACCAATGGGTAATTTTAACTAGCATTATGTGAAAGGCATTTAACACAAAATGTTTGTCACAATATTGTGTAAATTCTTACACATTTAAATGGATTTTCCAAATGGTTTGGTCAAACACAGTTTTCAATGCATTTGAGATGAACTATTACAGCACATTTAAAGATAAAGGCCAACATTCAATTTGCCTTCCAATTTAAATGTGAGCTTTAGTGATTCACACACAAGGACGCCAAATTCCTCTGTGCTACAACTTCTTGCAGTCTTTTCAGATTTACATAATTTGCAGCTCCTCTATTCTTTGTGAAGTACATAACCCTATATTTGTCCACATTATGTGCCATCTGCCAAGTTTTGTCCACTCACCTAATCCATCTATAACCCTCTGTAGGCTCTTTGAATCATCTTCACAACTTGCCTTCCCCCTTTTTTTGTCATTAATAAAGGTGGTGAGTACATTCACTTTTCTCATCCACGTCATTGATATATATTGTGAACAACCTGTGACACTTTCACTAGTTATAGGTTGCCATCTGAAAATGCTTCGTTTACCCCTCTTCTAGTCAATCCTCCATCCATACTAATACATTACCCTCAGCACCGCAGGGTGTCGTTTTATTAAGCAGTCTTATGGTGGTTCTTTATCGAATACCTTTTGGAAATTGAATTATATTACATCTACTGGTTCTCCTTTATTTATCCTGCTTGTTACCTCCTCAAAAACCTGCAATAAACTTGACAGGCACAATTTCTCCTTAATGACGATATGCTGACTCTGATTAATGATATATATTTATAAATGCACTACTACATCCTTTCTATAGACTCTAATATTTTTCCAATGACAGATGTGAAAACTGGCCTTTCATTGCCTATTTTTTGTCTCCCTCGTTTTTACGTAAGTGGGTATATTAGCAGTTTTCCAATCCTCTCCAACTTTCCAAGGATTCTTAGAGGATTACTATCGGGGCATCCACTATCCTTTTAGCTGTCAGCCTTTAGCCCCATTTGTTTCTTTGGTACTTTATCTCAAGTGATAATTGTTGAGTCTATCTGCTCCCCACCTGGGCCCTTTAATTATTTAGCACTTTTGGACTTCTATTCATGTCCTCTACGACGAATATTGTTGCAAAATATTTATTCAACTCCCTTCCCAGTTCCTGGTTTCCAATTATTATTTCACCAGCCTCATTCTCAAAAGGCCTACATTCACTCTGGCCTCTCTTTTCCTTTCTCTATATTTAAAGGTGTTCTTTTATGTTATTTGGTCATTTGTTCTCATAGTTTGTTTTCTCCCTCTTTATTATTTTTGAAAATCTTTTAAAATGTTCTCAATCCCCAGTTTACAACTAATCTTTGCTCCATTTGATGATTTTTCATTCAACTGGATACTACCCTTAACCTCTTTGTTTAACCATGGTCTGTTCATAGATTTTCTAGAGCCCTTGCTCATTGGGATATATCTTTGTTGTGAGTCATGAACTACCTTCTATTCATCTGCCATTGTTCCTCAACAATCTTTTCTGCTAAGCCCCTTTTTCTAGTCCACTCCAGCCAAATTCATCCCTCAACCCTATTTATTTATCCACAATTGGGTCGAGCACATTTGAATCTGACCCAGGTTTCTCACTCTCAAACTGAATGTCAAATTCTATCATGTTACGGTCACTTGTGCACTTTCATTAAACCTCTTCCGAAACAGAGCATCAGATAAAAACTAGCCTGATTCTTATTTGGATCAACAACATATTGCTCTAGGAAACTGTCCTGAATACTGTCTATGTATTCTTCCTCATCGGTTTTCTCTGTCAATTTCATCTTGAGAATCTAAATGATGATGAAAATCAACCATTGTTCACGCAATGCCTTTTTTATATATCCTAATTTTATCTTTACTTATGGTCTGTCTGACACAGCAACGTTTTGAGCTGTTTCCACTCCCCAAGCACCTTCATCTGGATTCTACATAATCCAATCCAACTTCATGTCCTGTTTCATTTTTATTCCATCTCATACAAACAAAGCTACCACAGCACCCTTCCCTTCCTGCCTTTCAAAAACTCACATACCCCTGAATATTCAGTTTCCAACTTTTTTCTCCTTGTAACCACGTCTCCATAATGGCTTTGAGACCACACTCATAACCTCTACTTGCACTATTTAATCATTTGTTTTGATCTGAATTCTACACGCTTTTAAGTAAAAAGCCAGTAAATTTGCCTTTTTACAAATTATTTTCCTTTGACCAAATTTGCTTCTGTTTTCTTATGGTTGTACACACTAACCCTCCTGTCCCACTCCGGGTTTCATTATCAAAATAGCTGCCATGCATTGTTGCCATACTCTTTGGCCTTGAAAGCCTGTATAACACCTCCCACGCACCCATTGTAATTAGTTTGAAGACCTTGCTGCATCCCTAGATATTCGATTCAATGTGGGTCTCATCCCAAGTCAAGCCACCCTGAAACTTCACTTCTCCAGTATTACCATTAACTCTGATCATAACATTTAGTGTTCCACGGTCCACTGTAGAAGTAAAATCTGCATTGCATCCAACCTCATCGTTTTCCAACTCTGCAATGCTCACTTCTATCTCTTTCCCAAAATCCACAAACCTGACTGCCCTGGTCAACCCATTGTCTCCGCCTGCTCCTGCCCCACTGGTCTTGTCTCAACTTATCTCAACTCCATTTTCTCCCCCTTGGTCCAGCAACTCCCCACCTACGTCCATGACATCACCCACACCCTCCACCTCCTCCAAAACTTCCGATTCCCTGGTCCCCAACACCCCATTTTTACCACGGGCATCCAGACCCAATACACCTGTATTCCCCATGCAGATGACCTAAAGGCCCTCCGCTTCTTCCTGTCCCACAGGCCCACCCAGTTCCCCTCCAATAACACCTTCATCCGCCTAGCTGAACTCATCCTCACCCTTAACAACTTCTCTTTCAATTCCTCCCACTTCCTACAGACAAAGGGGGTGGCCATGGGTATCCGCATGGGCCCAAGCTATGCCTGCTTCTTTGTAAGTTATGTGAAACAATCCCTCTTCCAAAGCTACACTGGCCCTAAACCCCACCTCTTCCTCTGTTACATTGATGACTGCATCGACGCCGCCTCTTGCTCCCATGGGGAGCTCGAACAGTTCATCCACTTCACCAACACCTTCCATCTCAACCTTAAGTTCACCTGGGCCATCTCTGATGCCTCTCTCTCCTTCCTGGACCTCTCCGTTTCTTTCTCTGGGAACCACCTGGAAACCAATATCCATTTCAAGCCCACCGACTCCCACAGCTACCTAGAATACACCTCCTCCCACCCACCTTCCTGCAAAAATGCCATCTCCTATTCCCAATTCCTTCGCCTCTGCCACACCCACTCCCAGGATGAGGCACTCCACTCCCAAACATCTCAGTTGTCCTTATTTTTCAAGGACGCAACATCCCCCCCTCAGTGGTCGAGAATGCCTTCGACCATGTCTCCCCACATTTCCCGCAATTCATTGCTCACACCCTGCTCCCTGCAATAACAACCAAAACAGAATCCTCCTCGTTCTCACGTACCACCCCACCAACCTCCAGATCCAATGCATCATCCTCCAACACTTCCGCCATCTGCAATCGGACCCCACCACCAAAGACATTCTTCCCTCCCCACCCTTATCTGCTTTCCAGAGGGACCACTCTCTCTCTGACTTCCTTGTCCACTCCACACTCCCCTCCAGCCTCATCACACCTGGCACTTTTCCCTGGAACCACAGGAAGTGCCACATCTGCCCCTACAACTCACCCCTCACCCCCATTCCAGGCCCCAAGAAGACTTTCCACATCAAGCAGATGTTCACCTGCACATCTGCTAATGTGATATACTCTATCCACCATTCCAGATGCGGCCTCCTCTACATCCGGGAATCCAAGCAGAGGCTTGGGGACCGCTTTGCGGAACACCTACGCTTGGTTCGCACTAAGCAACTGCACCTCCCAGTCGCAAACCATCTCAACTCTCCCTCCCATTCCTTAGACGACATGTCCATCCTGGGCCTCCTGCAGTGCCACAACAATGTCACCCGAAGGTTGCAGGAACAGCACCTCATATCTTACTTGGGAACCCTGCAGCCCAATGGTCTCAATGTGGACTTCACAAGCTTCAAAATCTCCCCTCCCTCTACTGCATCCCAAAACCAGCCCAGCTTGTCCCCGCCTCCCTAATCTGTCCTTCCTCTCACCTCTCCCCTCCTGCCACCTCAAGCCCCTCCCCCATCTCCTACCTACTAGCCTCATCCCTCATCATAGAGTCATACAGCACAGAAATAGACCCTTCAGTCCAACCAGTCCATTGCTAAACATAATCCCAAATTAAACTAGTCCTACCTGCCTGATCCTGTCCCATATCCCTCCAAACCTTTCCTATTCATGTATATTGTACCCACATCCACCACTTCTACAGGAAGTCCATTCCACACGTGAAGCACTCTCAGTGTAAAAAAATTGCCCATCATGTCTTTTTAAATCTCTCTCCTCTCACCTTAAAAATGTGCTCCCTAGTCTTGAAATTTCCCTTCCTATGGAAAAGACAACTACCATTAACTCTATCTATACCCCT
This sequence comes from Stegostoma tigrinum, assembly GCF_030684315.1. NCBI lineage: Eukaryota > Metazoa > Chordata > Chondrichthyes > Orectolobiformes > Stegostomatidae > Stegostoma > Stegostoma tigrinum. The sequence goes on along the minus strand of NC_081358.1, from coordinate 72,216,693 downwards.
CATTATTCTGCTCACTTCCACCAGGTCGCCTCTCAACCTCCTACCCTCCAGTGAAAGAAGTCCCAGCCTACCGACCCTTTCTTTATAACTCAAACCTCGAAGAGTTGAATTTGAACTAGAACAGGAAGAACATTATCTGTTATTCTCTGAGTACTGTTATGGAAATTTTACAGTACAACTGAAATTGGTAAGCAATTTATCTAATAATGCAGTGTTTCCCAAGGATTTCATTGAATTATCATCCTAAATCGTGTGATTGAATGCATAATCTTCTAAACCAGAAGCAGCCAACTTAACTAAACTAATATTAACATGTTTATGTTCATCACACCTAAATGAGATGATGCATGTCCAGTGTCAAAGATTAACATTCATTAACTACAATTCATACTTAGTATTTTTCAAAAGAAATTCTTTAAAATTCAAATAGCTGATTGCCCGCACACTCCTAACAATGAATCGAATGAGGCAAAATGATCCTACCACAAGGAGGAGGTCTAAGGCAGCAACCTTACATTTTGCAGCCCTTTCCTTGGTGTACATCACAAGACACACATCCTAAAGAAAAGACAATAAACATTCATAATTCTCTTTCTCACGCAATCACATATTTTCGTAGCATTCCAGTATACAAGCACAGAATAGTGTCTCAAGGCTTTCCTGTTTTTTTCTTCAATTCACTGTATTTATAACGCAGCTAAAGAGATTGCATAACAATCAGAAAATCCTTACAAAACACAGCATAGGCAGGCAGTGATGGTGGGACAGCTTCCTGCTCAGACATTTGATGGAAAAGACATTGGAGACTCTACAACCATGAGCTCTAGATTACAAGCAGAATGCAAAAATGCAGGTGGTCACAGCAACTCGGGACTCCCAAGTAAACAATAATACACCACCATTAAAAATCTAATGACATTACTCAGGATATTTCCAAGACATGAAGAAAACATTTCAAGAAAAGAAACTGAAGCATGCACGTTCTATTTTAGCAGAGATGACAGGAACAGATCCATTTTATTAACAGAAAATGTTTCTGACAAAATTGAATTATCTAGGCTTAGTAATTTTACAGACACAAACTGTAGCAGCCTCATGGCTGCCAAAATTCAGATAGATTGCTAACTTGGCCAAACAGCAAGGGATGATGGGTACATTGGCCAACTCTGAAATCGCAAAATCGGCACACCAGGCACAATGCAAACACAGCTATCGGGTGCTAATGACATTAGCGTAAGTTAAAGTCAACAGTTATTCTGGACAGACATAACCCAACAATTTATCACCAAACAAAGGACAGCTCAGACTGAAAGGCACTGAGTCCTGCTATGCAAACCACTACCAGTAACACGCTATCTAAATGACTGATTCTAGTTTCAAAGGATTAAGCGTACCTCTCTGAAGGCCAGTCCTACAGAAAGTTCCAGAAAACCATCTAAAAGGTATAAAAACAGGATTCACCTGCAGACCTTTATCCTGGAAGCTCTCAGAACCTCTTGGGATCGTCTGAGGCTTCTTGCCCTTTTAGTTAAGATCAAGTGTAGTTTTGTTCTTACCTGGCAGGGGAGACATTTTGATTAAGTTGCGAATCATCACAGCTATTGAGGTCATCGCTGGATCGAGACTGTGATTGGACATTGGAGAATCATTGATTGAGCTGACCTGCTATTAGTTGATTTTTATGCTGGCTTGAACCTAAGGACAGTTCCCCGAAAAGCCAACCTAGAGCTATGGCCTTAGCAACCACTCATGCCCCAGGCCAGGGAGACCAGAACACAGTCAGGGTGATTGTCAAGAAAGCAGAGGAAGGATCGTCTATCAACTGGATGTTCTTCGTGAACAGAATCCTCTTGGATTTCTATGGGTTCCAAGCTGCAGATGTCTCCTGCCTGCAGGGAGGCTTTGACCTGCAGGCCTCCCCTGCCTGGAAGAGTCACCACTCTCAGGCTCTCATCCTTCCTAATGGACTCAGCAAAAGGCTCTGCACGACATACAAACAAGGCAGGAGAATATCAGTCCTGCCTGACATCAGATCTGATTGGGAAGCTTTCTGATCTCCACCCATTGATTGAGACTGCTCTAACGATATTGGTGTAGAGCAGTCGGATCCAATTGCAGACCCCCTCCTCAAAGCCTATTTTGGAAAGAACATCTCTCATGTACGTGTGCGGTAACCTGTCGAAGACCTTCTCCTGATCCAAGCTGATGAGGCAGGTGTCCACACCCCTGTCCTGTACGTAGGTAGCATGAGAGTCTCAGTGATCTTCCTGCCTGGCAGAGCACAGATTTAGTCAGGGTGAATTACTGATCCCACAGCAGACCTGACCTAGTTGGCAATTACCTTAAAAAGGAGTTTATATTCTGCTTTTAGCAAAGATATTGGCTGCTGCAATTGGATCTGACTGTTCTACACCAACATTGTTAGCACAGTTTCAATCAATGCGTGGAAATCAGAAAGCTTCCCGATTAGATCTGGAGTCAGACAGGGCTGCCCACTCTCTCCTGCCTTATTGATGTGTTGTATAGAGCCTTTTGCAGAGTCCATCAGGCAGGAGCTGAGCCTGAGAGAAGTGACTATTTCAGGAAGTGGAGGCCTGCAAGTCCAAGCCTTCCTCTACATGGATGACATTGTCATTTTCTTCTTGGATCTGCTGTCAGTGCGCAGACACACAAACATCTGTGACCAGTTCAACCTGGCCTCAGGGAAAGTGCGAGGCCATGTTCTTTGCGAACTGAGAACTGATCATTCATCCCCTTCACCGTCAGGACAGGTTACCTGGAGGTGCTGGGAATATGGTTCAGGGGGTCGGGACATGCGCAAAAGCTCTGGAGGAATGCACCACCAAGGTGAAGCTGAAGCTGGCACTTTGGGAGCATTGCTCCCTCTCCAATGTGGGTAAAACCTGGTTATCAGGTATGAGGCACTCTCTCTGTTGATGTACGTAGCACAGGTTTAGCCCATTCCCCCAAAACTGTGCTGTTTCAGTCACCTGAGACATCATCTGTTTCTTCAGGAAGCCTAACATAGATTGGGTCTGCATGCAAAAATCTCTAGATAATGGGGCTGCATCAAGCTGTGCATAGACCCTCTGTACACAAACACCAAGTGTCACTACATATCTGTCCCTGGTATTGCGAAGGATGTGGCTGGCCTCGCTGCTGCAGAACGCTCCAAATAGTTGAACTGTTCCAGATCACCTGCCCTTCACAGAAAAATTACAAAAAAAAACACCTTTGACCACAAGTCCATCAGGAAGTGGTCAGCATGTAGCGTCCTCGAGACCCTGCAGGACAAGGTGAAGGTAGACCCCATTGCGTGGATCCCTGAGCAGACTGTCAATGTCATTTAACAGAATGTCTCATCACGAGAACTTTCCAAGAAGCACTAAGATATCGCTTAGCTTGTGGTGAGAAGGGCACTACTTTCCCAGATCTTTTATGTACACCCGGTCAGCCTGCACCACTGCATGCAGCAGTGGCTGTGGAGGGGGTGAGACTGTCACTCATCACCTTCTGGAATGCGCCTATGTAAAGGAAGTCTGGAGAGAGGTGCAACAGTTTGTGTCTAGGTTCATCCCAAGAAGCTCCATGACATGGGACTCTGTGCTGTACCATATGTTCCCTGGGTTGCACACCAAGACAAATTTCAACTGTGTCTGCAGGACCATCAACAAGGTGAAACATGCCTTTTGGTCTGCCTGAACTTTGGTGGTGTCCCAGAACAAGGAGTTGACCCCAGCTGAGAGTTACAGACTGGCGCATTCCAAGGTCCAGTACTTTGTGCTGAGACACGCAATGAAGCTTGGGGCAGCAGGGAAAGACCACTGCTGAAGGTAAATGGGGGTCTGCTCGATTGTCGGACCCTCCTAGTGTGCCAAAAGTATGTAAATATTAGTGATTCATGTGTAAGAGAGGTCTTTGGTTTTGTGAATAGTCAAACTCCATTGTTTTGTGTTTACTTGATTTGCAACTGTGCAGAACTAAACTGCTTTTGTGTCAACATACACATACAAAGATTTTTTATGAATAAAGTATATTTTTGAAATTTAAAAAAACACCTTCGGATGAGACCAGCTGACCATCCAGAAAGAGAAAGGAAGAATACAGCTTCGCAGACACAAAGACAGAGTCACAGAGACAGCGACTGTGTGAATTTACAAGAGACTCAGCAAGTATAGTAACCTTAAGGGGCTAAACAGGATTATGGATAATATGTTTTGTATTAACGATTATTGAAACTTTCTTCCTAATATAAAGTGGGACTGTTTTGCTTTGGTAGCAGCTTGTAATCATATTGATTTGACTGCTTCAGTATTGACACTCCTGGGCAAATTCATTCATAACATTATGGGCAGAGTTGGCTGTAACTTGTTTAAAGAGACACCAGTCAACAAACTACATTTCCAGAGATATGACTGTGAAACACTTCACAATCAAATAAATTGATCCTTCCTATTTCAAAATTGTGGTATTCCTGTAGATACCTTGGTTTTGTTGGTGAACTTCATATTCACAAGGGACAGTAGATCACATCTTTACTTCTAAATTCATCAGGTGACTCTTTATGCACTATTTATTAATGAGCAGATTATATTTACACTCTAGACTGCTTAGTTACACTATGGAGTATTTCACAGTAACTTCCCACACTGTAAAAATTAAAGTTATTTAAAAAGACTCCAAAACCAAAGCTGATTATTTTCATTCTCTAAGCATGCTGCCAAACTACACATATTATGTTATACTCAACTGAGTGCATATTCACAGGTTCGTTCAGAAATTGCAAGACAGAAGTCCCCTACCTTGATGTCAAGAGCATATGGTCCGACTGTCTCTTTAATCTTTTCAACAAACGCAGTAATTAACTTCAAAACTTCTTCTCTACAATCCCGAAACTGGAAGTCAAATGAGAGTTTCTTAATATATTACATAATATATTTTTAAAACTAAAAACTGTTAAGAACAGATTTAGCAGTTGGTTTTGTAAATAGTCAAACTCCAATGTTTTGTGTTTATTTGATTTGCAACTGTGCAGAACCAAACTGCTTTTGTGTCAATGTATATGTACAAAGATTTTTTATGAATAAAGTATATTTTTGAAATTTAAAAAAAACACCTTCAGAGGAGACCAGCATGACAAGAGGCAGAGACCCGCTGGCCATCCAGACAGAGAAAGGAAGAATACAGCTTCGCAGACGCAAAGACAGAGTCACGGAGAAATAGAATCCACATTTAGGAAACTGAAGGTTCTGAACTCAAATCTCACTCCAGGGACTTGAGCATAAACCCTAGGCTTACACTTCAGTGAAGCAGGAGCAAACTACTGCACATGCTGGAATCTGTGCTGAAAACAAAAAATGCTGGAGATCACAGCATGTCACGCAGCATCCATGGAGAGAGAGCAAGCTAATGTTTTGAGTCTAGATGACTCTTTATCAGTCTCTGATGATCTCCATCATTTTTTGTTTTCACCTCAGTGAAGTATTGGGGGAGTACTGCATAATCAGCTTTCAAACACCAAGTTGAATCAAGGACGAACACAAAAAATGCTGGAGAAACCTATCAGTGTAGTACCATTGATGGAGACAGAAACAGTTAACATTTTGAGTTCAGTGTGATTTTTCTTCAGAACTTCTGAAGAAGGCTCATACTGAACTCAAAACATTAACTCAGTTTTTGTGTCTTCACAGATGCTGCCAGACCTGCTGGTCTTCTCCTACATTCTCAGTATTTGTTTCAGATTTCCAGAATCTGCAGTATTATACCTTTATTAGTTAAATGAGGCCTTGCCTGCTCTGTCAGGTGGATATGAAAGATTCTGTGGCTTTATCCTGAAGAAGGGGGGACAATGATCTAATGCCATTATTGCTTGACTGTTAATCCAGAGACCCAGGTAATGTTCTGAGGACCCAGGTTCAAATCCGTATACAGCATATGCTGAATGTGAATTCAATAAATTTCTGGAATTAGGAGTTTAACAAAGACCATGAATGCATTGTCAATGGTCAAAAATACCAATCTGTCCACTAATGTCCTTTAGGGAAGGAAACCGTCATCCTTATCTCGTCTGGTCTGGCCTAGCCTACATGTGACTCCAGACCCTCAATAATGTGGTTGACTCTTAACTACCCTCTGGGAAATTAGTGAAGGACAATAAATGCTAGCCTAGTCAGTGACGCCCTCATCCTAGAGATGAATATTAGAAAAAAGCTGGTCCTTCTGGTGTTCTGATTAATATTAATCTCTAAAAGAGATTACCTGGTTAGTACCACACGGCTGTTTGTAGGAGGTTGCCACATTTCCTTAATTACAGCTAATAACACAGGCTATCAGGCTCTTTGGCAAATTCAGCACATATGAAAGGCGTTACATGAATACATAGCTTTCCGTGATGGAAAACTTACCTCTTCATTGCTTAATGATTTTCGAAGGAAGATCAATAGTCCTTTATCCTTTGAGAACACCAATGAACTGTGTAGGGCTGCGTATAAACAAAGGAAATGTGAGAATACACTAACAAAAGAAACACAAATTATTCATCACAGAAAAGTACGTGCATTCATTTGAAAAATGACAACAGTTGTTAGTACTAGCTGAGTACTTATCCTAACTTTGAAACATTCAATCAATTTACTCAGTATTGTAATAGCAAATTAGGGCTTAGGGAAAATTTGAATTCATCAGTGCAACTACAGACAGCTTAGTCAACAAGTCATAGTTACAAACTGTTGTATCAACATTAAATTTTGTGATAATATTGGTGATTCATTTTCCAATAGTCACCATCAGTTGCTTCAGGTAACTTGCTGTAGGACTCTTAGTTATTTACTAATGTTTCTTTGATCTAATATTATGATACTGGCTGATGGTATTACAGGTCAAGACAGATTCCAGAATGAAACCTGGCTTGTTCAGTCATAATTATGTGTTTTTTTGTTTAATTAGTTACCCTGGTAGTAATTCACAAACATATTCACACAAGGATTTTTTAAAAAATAACAATTTGTTACAGAAGAAATAAATAGACAATCCAAATATCTGCATATAGAAAAAAGTTAGAATGATTTTAAATTATGCAGCCAAACAATGTTACAACCTGTTACCCAAACACTATAGAAGCATTATAGAAACTCGAGTCCAGTGAAATTACAGAACTCTCCAAACTCCTCACATTTTCTTCACCATGGACTGTGGGGACAACTCAATAAGTCCTTTTCAAATCTGTCGACATGAACTTTTCCCCAAAAATGACAGCCTAAACAACTTTAATTTCCTGCAGATTTCTAACTAAACTCTCCTGTGTTAAAGTTTTATCAATTAAATCTTTCAGCTAAGGTGACTTATTCCCTGAATTGGCCTGATCTACTTCCCGAGAGAGAAACTAAACTTACTTCTAAACTTAACAATGATGCCCTCCAAATGGAATTAAAAACTTTCTCGCTCCTAGATTTCTCTGAACTGAAAACAAAACAAAACACGTTTACCCTACCTGCAAGAGACAAAAGGTATAAATGTCCTTTCATCAACACTACAAGAGGTCTGCAGTCACTTGCTTCCTGACAAAATACTAAAGTTCCAGAAGCACGCTGATCTAGCCCTTTTTAAAAAAATCTTCACAGTAGTAACCAACACCCAAAAGCCCCACTACCACCCTATCTATAAACATCTCTTCAAACTTCTCACATTGTCAATTGTCTTTTCACTTGAACAAAAAAATTGATAGATACATTTATTTAAAAAAAGGGGGCTGTTCATACATTTCAAAGAGTGAATGAAATGAGTTTCCCAAATTCAGTACAGTAGCAAAGACCAAATGCTGCAAACTCACATCAAGCTAAATCAATTGTCTCTGTCATTTAATGAAAAACATGGGTTAGAACCCCAGGTCCCCAGATTCACTTTTCAACTGCAGACAGTGACAGAAATATGGCATTATTTTCCCAGCAGAAATGGGGAATATTAGTGTTTCATATTATTCCACTCTCAAATTTTTCAGTGGCCTGTTGCAGAGCAAGATGGGTATGAAACAGGAGAAAACAGCAGTAGGTCCTCTACTGATGTTTTACAAGGCGATATACTGATTCTGGCCATAATAAAGATGATTAGAAAGATGACAAAAGGAAGAGTTTAGAAAAACAGCAGGGAAGTAGCAAGAGAGAAAAACATTGATGGAGTGGGATCCTCAGGGTAAGACTGACCTAACTATCGACTTTGCCACCACCAAAGGAACGAGACACGTGAAGAAGGACAGTGTCACCTCAAAAGACAATTTCCGAAGGAACCAAAGAAATCTTTCCTGCTGTTGCTATACGATATTGGATAAAAGGCTGGCTAATAGCACCACAGGATAAGTAGAAGTAGGCCATTCAGATCACTGAGTCTGTTCTGCTATTCAATGAGATTACAGCAGATGTGTTAACCCTCAAATTCACTCTCCTGCCTTTTCCCCATAAACCATCCCAGCCTTGAATATACTTCATAACCCAACCACGACAGCCCCTTGCTGCAAAGAATTCCACAGATTCACTACCATCAAGTGAAGAAACTGGACGGCACAGTAGATGTTGTTCACTTGGACTTTAGTAAAGCCTTGGATAAGGTTCCACATGATACACTAAATAATAAAGTTAGATCACATGGAATTTAAGGTGAGCTTGCCAACTGTATACAAAATTGGCTTGACAATAGGAGGCCAAGGGTGGTGATGGAGAATTGTTTTTCAGACTGGAGCCTCATGACCAACGATGTGGATCCAGTTGTGTTTGTCATTTATGTAAATGATTTGGATGAGGATTTAGGAAGCATGGTTAGTAAGTTTGTGGATGACATCAAAATTGATGGTGTAGTGGACAGTGAAAATGATCTAGGATTACAAACAAACCTTGATCAATTGGGTTTATAGGCTGAGGAGTTAATTTGAATAAATGTGAGGTATTGTATTTCTGTAAAAAAAAAGCCAGGGCTTGTAGAATTAATGGTACACCCCTAGGTACAGAGACCTAGTTCTCTGAACCATAGTTCTTTGAAAGTTGTGTCACAAGAAGGCATTTGATACTCTTGTGTTCATTGCTCAAACCATTGAGTATAGGATTTGGGATGTCATGCTGAGATTGTACAGGACATTGGTGAGGTCTCTTCTGGAATACTATGTGCACTTCTGTTGCTCTACTGTTGGAAGGATATTATTAAGTTGGAGAGGGTTCAGAAAATATTTAACAGGGTGTTGCCAGAAATTGAACATTTGAGTTATAAAAAATAGGCTGGGACTTTTTTTTCCACTGGAGCACAGGAGGTTGAGGGGTGTCCTTATAGAGGTTTATAAAGGGCATAGATAAAGTTTTTAGCGAGGGTCTTTTCCATAGAGTGGGGGAGTTTAAGACTAAGGGGTGTATTTTTAAGGTGAGAGGAGAAAGTTTTAAAAAGGGCACAAAGGGCAATTTTTTTTTTAACTAGACAGTAGTTCGTGTGTGTAATGAACTGCCATATCAAGTGGTGAGAGCTGGTAGTTACAACATTTAAAAGACATTTGGATGAATACACAAATAGGAAGGATTTAGGGGGATATGGACTAAACACAGGCAAGTGGGATTAATTTAGTTTGGGAACATGGATCACATACACTAGTCAGACTGAAGGGTCTGATTCCATGCTGTACAACTTTCTCTCTGAATTAAAGGGGCATCCCCTTATTCTGAGATTTTGGCCTCTGATTTTAGACTCTCTGACAAGAGGAAACAACCTCTTAGCATCAACCCTGTCAAACACTAACCCCCTTCCAAACTTTCATCCAAACCTGATGTCTATAAACAATCAAAGCAATGATGAAAAGGAGAAAAGCGATGAAAAGGAGAAAAGCAATGAAAATTTGGGCTGCAGAGCATACACACAGGAACAAAACCAAATGAGATGCAAAGTTAGGAAAGGTAAAGGATTGTTAACTACAGTCACAAACTACAGCAGTCATTGGTGTCACAGACCCAAATAATCACAAGTTTTGAGCACTGTGAAAGCGTGACCGAAGTAATTCAAACAAGAAACTAAGATTGAGAGCTGAGAAATCACATGAACATATGAAGTAGCAGATGCCACTCTTCAGTCCTCAGGCCTATTCAATATGATTGTGGCTGATCTACTTGCGTTTTGAATTCCACATTCCCATCTACTCCTTTGATTCCCTGTGTAACAAGAATCTATTGCTGCCTTTACTCAATTACTCCACGTCTACCACCTTCTGAGCCTCTGTTTCAAGTTACAACCTCACCCACAATCTTTGCATCTCTGTCCTATAAGAGGGAGCTCTAATTTTAAAATAGTGCCTCCAGTTCTGGATTCATCCACAAAAGTACATATCTTTTTCACACCCACCTTGACAAAACCATTCAGGATTTTAAGATAGTCACTTTTTACTCTTCTAAATTGCAGTGGAAACAAGCCTAAGCTGTCCAATCTAACATTCACTGCTTCCAGCTATCAACATTGTAAACAACAAACAATACTCTATCAATATTGTAAACTTCCTCTAAACAATTTCCAATGCATTTTCATCCTTCCTTAAACAAGGTGGCCAAAACTGCACTCAGGATCCTGGGAAGTCATCTCCCCGAAGACCTGTATAAAGTGTTACATCTTTACATTTACGCTGAATTCCCCTCATAACAAAGGATAACATCCATATAACCTTCTTATGTGCAGTACTAGCATCATAGCTTTTTGCAATTCTTGTACTTGACACACATGGATCTCCCTGCGCCTCAGATTTCTGCAGTCATTCTACATGCAAATAATACTTTAGTTTTTTCTTTGTTCCTGCTAAAATGTGAACTTCACATTCTTCCTTATTATATGTCATCTGCCATAATTTTGCAAGCCACTCAACTACATACATCCTTCAGCATACTCCTCACATTTTCTTTACAACATATTTCCAAGTATCTGTCTAAATCAAATAATTTATGATGGAGTAATCAAGAGCAGACTCTTGAAGAGACAAGTGGTAAGACTTTAACAATGAAGGGAGCTGCATCCATATCAAGGGAATTATTTACAACAGTACTAATGATTACATGGAGGCAGGTAACTCAGTTGCGACAACTGAGAGATTACCAGATCAAGAATTGTATCTTGGAGATAGACTTGGATGTGGAAATGTACTTTGTGATATAGAACAGGACTTTTGGCCTGATATATGAATGCAAATAGGCTAGCAGAGGGAAGTGCATTGTAATATCCCATCACCACTTGGTGAGCCTGTTTGCTAGACTCAGAGCCATTTGCCTGGAAGTCGTTGTAGGTAGTATGGAAGGAAATGAAGACAGAAATATTCAGTCAGGCTCAGAACTCTGGCAGCAACTGAAGCACACCTGCTACCTGGAGATGACTGTCCAGCAGCAGACCAGGGGGGCATCATTCCTGCCAGACTTTGACTCTTACAGCCTACCTGGCCACAGCTGCAGCAGCAGGCTACCTTATATATTCCACCCTTAAGATTCAGCAGCTGCAACCTTTCTTTTACTTTTTGTTCCCCAAGTTGATTCAGCTATGCACATGGAGACTCTCCTTATATCCCCCAAGTGCAACAGTGGGCTACAGCAGCTTGCGTATTAATGGGCCTACAGTAAACCCTCCTAAATGTACTTTGGTCACTACTTGGCCATTAAAGCAAATCCATGTCAAGTTGATGCTTCCAACACAGTGCATGCGGAGTGCTGCTGTTGACCTCAATTGTTGGGTTCTGTCCCACAAAACAAAATCTTCGCCCAAAATTCTGGGCTGGAAATAATAAGGATCGAAGGATTGAGGAAGTTAGTGCAAAAGGAAAGCTCAGTGGCTGAGCCAACTATAAGGATAATTTCTATCTTGAAACAAAATCTGTAAACTCTTGCTATGATGTGTTGAACATCAGATCAAGGGAGTTAAATAGGATGGTTTGTAGGAGGTAGTTTTGTTGTTCTGTCTGGGATTTCCTTCACTATAATTGACAAATGATGATGCATACAAAAAGGGAGATGTGGTGTCTTGAAAAGTCAAAACACTGTCGACGTTTAGCTATGCCTCAATACAATCAAACCTGTCTTTTTAGATCATGATAATGAAAATGGAAACTGCACTGGGGAACAGTGTGTGCATGAAGTCAGCAGAACGAGAAGCAGCAAGTATACTTGGTAGATACAGCAGGGCAGCAACAGTAATTCCAACACAAAGTACCCGGGGAAATACAGGTAGCTTGGAAGAAAAGGGGTTGGACAAAATGTTGGCCAGGAAGCTCAGTGTAGGGAGTATTGTCAATAATTGAAAAGTAGAGGACAAGGAGGCTTTTTTGTGGATTATCCAGTGAACTAACAAATAACAAGAGTTGGACACAATAAGCTGTTCTGTATTTACAATTCTTTATTTCAAAATCAAAATGATAATTTCAACTCCAACATTTTTCTTTCCAGATTTCTCATTCTACAACCTCACCACAACCTGAAATTTGTGCTCAGTTCCACCGTTCAGCCTTTAAAGCTGCACTTCACCTACTTTCAGACCCTCTCAAAATATCATGCTGAGCATAATACTAAATGGAATAAAGAGAATAGTTTGGGGAAGAGGGATGTTTGATTTTCCATCTCCACTTTGAGGTGCTGGCTTCTACTTAGCACCCGCTACATCAGCAAATTAAGACCAGCCAACATGAAAACTTTACACATGGGAGCTGACTACACAAGCCAACTATATAGATTTATACGTAATGTTCCTCCTCAAAGCATGCATGAAATTATTTCACAGTGGGGGCTTACAGAAATACAAGAAATAACATGCTATCACTTAATCTTTGAACAAGAAGAATAATGCTTACTATTTCGGTGTGACAACGTCACTCAAGTTCTGACTGGGTTAACACATGATAAAAACAAATTCAACTTGACGTAAACATCTTTTTCTGCTTTACCATCATCCTAAACAACACTGCTTAGGATGAGATGAAAAACTACCTACACAATTTTGACAACTATAGTCAACTCAGTTCAAAGCTATATAATTCATGCATTTAGCACTAAATTCTCAGTTTATTACTATTTTGATAATTCATTAGGTAATTTAAGTATTGCCAAAAATAACTCAACAAAAACCTTAATGTACTTTTGATATAACAAAAAGTGTGTAGCTGGATGAACACAGCAGGCCAAGCAGCATCTTAGGAGCACAAAAGCTTTTGGCCTGCTGTGTTCATCCAGCTGCACACTTTGTTACCTCGGATTGTCTAGCATGTGCAGTTCCCATTATCTCTGACGCACTTTTGATACGATTGAATTAACAAAATAATATCTGAGCAAAGTTAAATTCTGGAGAATTGTAATGCAAATTAGTAAAACAAGGGTCAATATCCATAAATTTACTTTGAAGCTGACTCAGGTAACAGCAGATAATACCACAACAACTCATACCTTTCACAGAATATGACAAAGACTTGAAAACCAGCCGATGCCACAAAACCTGTTTTGACCCCTTTTCTTGTTCCATTTCTACAAGTGAGGCATGAGTAAATTTCAAAAACTAACATTTTCTGCTTTTCTTTGCATTAAGCAAAGTAATGTTAGGGCAATTTAAAAAATTAAAATAAATCAGAATGCTCCCAGGCCCAATTTCAATATCTGAATCTAGTCCATTTGTACTTCAATCACTGGAACAACCATTGTCTTTACGTGTAGTGCCAACTATGGCCAATGTTCTGGGGAGTGGCAATCTCATACTGCTGCCTCATATCACCAGGGACCCCGGTTCAATTCCACATTCAGGTAACTGTGTAGAATTTGCACGTTCTCTCCATATCTTCATAGGTATGCTCCGGTTTCGTCCCATGGTCTAAAGATGCACAAGCTAGGTGGATTAGCCATGGGAAATAGAGTCACAGGGATATGGCAGGGGTGGGGGTGGCATTCTTCAGAGAGTCAGCGTGGACTTAATTCTTAATTTCACTTTTCTTCCTTTCTCCCAAAGGCACTGCTTGTTGCTTGGACAACTATTCCCATCCAATTGGCCATTCCTCCAAGAATTAGCACAGAGGAAAGCTATCCATCCACTTATATCTGCAAAAGTGCTATCCAATTGGTCCCACTCCCCAGCTCTTTCCCTGTAGCTCAGCAACTTGTTGGGCGAAGGGCCCATTTCCACATTGAAAGGATGCTATATCAATGCATTTCTGACGGCAGTTTCGGATCAGAACTCCTTCAGAGATGTGGAGCCGTTCTGCCACTCTGGCCGTGCAGAACAGTCAGGGGAAGCTATGCATGTCTATGTTTTCAGAGCAGCCAGCTGCCACATTCTGACAAGTTAAACATCAAGCATCACAGGCAGCTGGCTGTGACAGTAAACGACGAAGAATTTAGAGTAAGACAGGGTATTAGGTCCCGTGTGGGACGGGGACAGTTGCAAGATGTCTAGAAGGACATGCACTTGGAAGATAGTTAAGAACAGTACGGAGTCGGTTGAATAGCTTCTGAGGTGTTAACTAGCTTTTAATAGTCAAACTTTCCTCAGCAACCATTAATTACACCGGAACTATCCGACTGAAAAAGTGATTGGCTCTTCCAAGTAGATAGGAATTGGTCAGCGGAATCTGCAATTTCCCTGGAAATTGGTTCAGGGTCTCTTGCTGGGAATTTCGCAGGATCTCCACAAACAACTCTCAGCTAAACCTCAGAAACGACTATAATCTGTCTATGGAAAAATCCAGGCTTACTTCGCAATATATGCAGTCTACGTCTCCCAGCCATATCTGTTTACAAAATTACTCCTCTTCCCGCTCCCCCCCCAAACAATAGAGAATCGAAGCATCTATTTTGCTAATGTACAACAGCTAATTCTGTAGTTCGCCAGTGCGCTGTCAGCTCGGTTTATTGCCGAAGAGTATAAACAGTATTCCGGTGACTAGGAAACAAATTGGAGGTGGCGCTGGAGAACAGACAAACAACCAGCTGTTTTAACTCCTCCTTGTCCTGGTCAGTCACCCTCCAGGATATGCGCATCCTCCCAAGAGGCCGGAGGGGTTTAAAAGAACTTGTGCAAACCTTATGCACCTCAACCAGCGGCCTAACTGCCTCTACCCACCCAGCCGGCTTTCATGACTGTTGTGTAGAAGGTCATGGCTCAGGTTGGCGATTACACTGTGTGACTCCATTGCTGCACTCCTGAAATCTCGGGTTGACAGCAGCTGCTCGAGTTGGTGCAGCCGCCTCTCCGCCTCGAGCTGTACCGCAGCTCCAGGTCTCCGCATTCCAGCAGCCATTTTTCTGGCGCGAGCCCTGCCAGCACAGCGCTCTAAGCCCGCCCACTCCACCACCCCGCTGAGGTGGGGAGGAAGCACTGAACTTTGAACAACAATTCTCAAAATAATTCCCTTCAATTCACAGGCAGTAAACATACGGCGCTTTGGATAAATCAAATCAAGTGATTCCTGCAATACGATTTCTCAACTTCCATTCCAGCTTTTTCTCTCATTCCCCATTCCTTCTCCCTCTCCACCCCCCCCCCCATCTTTCGCTCGGGATAGATCTTTCCACGTCAGAGCAAGCGCGCGGATTGGCGATCAGGTGACCGTCGTGGCGGGAAAAGTTGTCTGTTGAGTTAAGAGGGAGCGCTCTCAGGTGGGATTCAGTCTATCGGCAAATAATTCACGTTATAAGATGGTCATAATAATAAGTATTGTTGTGTTTGCCGTGTTGTCCTTGCGCTGGGCCGCGAAAATAATTTGAAATTTTAATTAATCAGCCTGTCGAAATAGGTTAGTTACGTGACTAGTGAACGTTACACAGCATCCTGTCAGGCCAACTGGTTAGTATGCTACCCGCATGGACGGACTTAATTGTTTTAGAACTCCCAATTTTGCACCTGGAGCTTTATTTCAAGCAAAATTTTTGGTGCCGGCGTAAAGGGCGGTATCGCGCTTGGCATAAGCGATATTACTTAAGTTATGTTTTAAAAGTGCCTAGGTTTTATTTAAAATCTTGTTTTACTTTTGATCCAGAAAATGTTATTTTTCCTAGTTTATTCCTACCCCACTCTTGATCGCGAAAATAGATAGGATGTTCGCATGATAATCATACGTCATATTAGCCATCTAACCGCTTAGCTATCTATCTGATCTACTTATTAAGCATGCCTTGGAAATAGGAACTGAAAAAGCCTAATCGGCCCGTCAAACCCCTTATACTATTTAAGATGACCATGGCTGATGCTTTTTTTCTCTTTCATTTTTTCTGTCTTTCATGCGTCATACTTTTTCCTCTTTCTCCGTACCCCTGATACTTTTAACTTCGCGGAAATCTATTTCCTAAAACTTATTAAATGACTTGGTATGGTAGATTGTTACCACTGGTATACCACTCTTTGAATAAAGATATTTCTCCTCGTATCAGTGCAAAATTCCCCACTCCCTATCTTGGGACTAAGTTTCTGTTCGGGATACCCTGGTTTGGGGAACTATAGCTCTTGCGTCTGGCCTATTTAACACTATGAAATTTATACGATTCACTGAGGAGCCCTCTCATTCTTTTAAACTCTAAGTGATATGCACCCAGTTGACCAGTTTTGTCCTCATATGACAAACCTGCCTTGGCAGGAAATCAAATTAGTGCACCTTAACTGTCTTGCAATTATACACTTAGGCAAGGAGACCAAAATTGATCACTCTACTGCAAATGTGGTCTCACCAAGGCCTTATGTAGCTACAGTAACACTTCCTTGCTCCTGGACACTCATCCTCTTACAGTAAAAGCTAACATTGTATTAGTCTTTGTAACTGTTTGTTGTACCTGAATTTTGCTTTCAGTTGCCAATGAATGAGGATACCTAGATCTTTTTGTATGCCAACACATCCTAATGTATCGTTCTAAATAACATTTTCAGTTGTATTTTTCCTACAAAAGAGGACAACTCCACACTCATTCAAGTAATGCTACACTTCTGTGTATTTGCTCATTCATTCAACTTGTCTAAATTGACCTGAAACCTCTATCCATCTATCTCAGCACTTGCCCCATCGAGTTTTATGTTGTCAGCAAACTAGGATATCTAGGATATATTACACTTGATTCTTGCATCCAACTTGTTGATACATAACGCGAATAATTAAGGCTCAACAGTGCCTTCTTTTGTCACTGTTCTTTACTCCAAAACCAACATTTATTCATGCAATTGCTAACCAATTCTAACCCCATTTCAGTACAATACTACAAATTCCATGTACTTTGATTACATATATCAGCCTCTTATGTAGGAAAATTGAAGTGCACCACATCTACTGCTTGTATCATCTATTCTACTAATCACATCTAAGTTCCTTCAAGGATATCAATTTTCCTTCCCAATAGACCTTTACTTCCCTAGTATTTCTGGGTCATTATTTGTGTTGTCCTCTGTACAAACAGAACTAAGTTAGTTGTTCAAGATAACAAAGTGGAGCTGGATGAACACAGCAGGCTAAGCAGCATCTTAGGAGCACAAAAACTGGTGTTTCGGGCCTAGACCCGTCCGGCCTAGACCCGAAGGGTCTAGGCCTGAAATGTCAGCTTCTGTGCTCCTAAGATGCTGCTTGGCCTGCTGTGTTCATCCAGCTCCACACTTTATTATCTTGGATTCTCCAGCATCTGCAGTTCCCATTATCTCTAAGTTAGTTGTTCAATTGACTTGCCATTTCCTTGTCTTTTTTTCCCCCAATTCTGGTGCCATGGACTTAGTTTTTAAGGGAATGCAGTGATAGCTGTCTCCCTCAACAATGTCCAAACTATTGTCAGACAGAAGTAGCCTCAAGGGACTCCTGCACTAACTGTGTGGTGTTTATTTAAATCTGTCTGGTGTTGTGCACTCTTTACCCAATGTGTGACCACCTCATTATATATGCTATCACTGTATATCTCAGCTCTTCAGATACTCCACAGTGATTCCAGCTGCTGCTCCAGATCCAAAATGCAAATTTCCACTAACTGCAGCTGGATACACATCCCACAAACATAGTGATCCTGGACATTGGACGTGTCTCGGATGTTACACAGGGCACAGGAGGAGTATCCACCTAACTAAGCAACCCAACATGACTTATCCTTGGATTGCTGTCTTTATGCTCATTTTCTCTGGTTTAAAGAATATTAAATACACACTTTGGACTTTGCCTTATTCCTTTTACTCTAAATACTCATAATCTGAAGGCCAATATTGATTTTTTAAGAAATGCTCACTTGCTATGCAGTGCCAGCTATGAGTAAAATGCTTGAGTGCAGAGAAGTTGTTTTACTCAAGATTAAACCTTAAAATTTAAATTACCCCATTCTCCCTTTGACAATTTCACACTTATGCAAGTCTGTACCAGAGCACTTAACCTCTTTATTTCTATAATCGTTAAATGGCTAGGATGGTCGAAGAAGAGTGCAGTAATGTTAGAATAATGGGTCACTCAATTAGGATAAAGCTGAGGATTTTCTTCGTTCAGCAGGTAGTACTTCTGGAATTTTTTTTACTGAAGAGGGCTGTAGAGGCTCATTGAGCTGAATGGCTGACCTCTATGACTCCATCATATGGTGTTGTTCTTCTGACTCACTGATCGTGAATCCCACGTGCAAGTTGGTGAACTTTTGTTGAAGGAATTCTTGGGAAAAGCCCTAATGTTCTCTTTTTACTAGTTTAAGCTTAAATTGTTGTCATGGTTTAATTGATATGGATATTTAGGGTGAACCTTTTCTATGCTATTAACTGTGATGCATGTTGGTGGTAGATCACTTCAGATGCTACCATTCCATTCTCAAGCTTCCATGTTTCACAACTCTTCATAATTTTAGCTGTGGAAATCATTTTAGTGGATCTTCTTCTCAGTTTTTTAACGTCCTTGTTTCTCCAGCAACTGTAGAGAAAGACCACATTAGCTTTTTAACATTACATTTACAACTTCAGATAATCTATAAGCTGTACTGCAATGTTATCTATTGTATTTTATCTCTGTATGGCTTCAAGTTACTTAAGTCACTTGCAAACCTCTAAGTTTAACTGTTCCTCTTTAATAAAATCACAGGGATGTTAAAAAAACAATAAGCCTGCTGTTATAGCCTGGTGGTCTTGGAGGATACAATAATGGGCATGTTTGATGACAGCAAATAAACAATATTTTGAATTATTATTCTCTTGAAAGATTTGAGAAATGGAATGCCTGATGCATAACAAATTAGTTAACGTTAATGTAGAATTTGTGCATCAATATTTTGACTCTTCACATTCATTTTTGTTATAAACATATTTATGTTGAAGTCAGAGGTAATTTTTTTTTCAATTGCTAGAGATAGAGATGTCTTCACCAACATCAACACCTAGTCGTAAAGGAGGCAAGCGTGGAAGAGGCAGTAATACCCCCACATGTAAGTTCACTGCAGTATCAATGCAAATCAGGTCCTATTGAAGCTAATGACAAATTTGCTGCAAGTCATTCTATTATATTGGGTACAAGATAGGCAACAGAAACATCCACATTTTTAGTCATTGTTTTTGAGCAAAAATAGTTCAAAAATTTTAGTTCAGATTAGATAAACATTTGAACATTGAGGTGTCAATTTCATTAAAAGATGTAAAACAGCTAGTTTGCCACATTCCCGTTCATTTCCTTTCTCAAGATAGGTTTTATGGAACACTGATAATAAAATGTGAGGCTGGATGAACACAGCAGGCCAAGCAGCATCTCAGGAGCACAAAAGCTAGCTTTTGTGCTCCTGAGATGCTGCTTGGCCTGCTGTGTTCATCCAGCCTCACATTTTATTATCTTGGAATCTCCAGCATCTGCAGTTCCCATTATCTCTTTATGGAACACTGAGTTCCTTTCCATACATATATTAAGTTAGTGATGGTTACTGGCTGGATAAGAGGCAGAGGTTATTTATTTCTAATAACTTCTCTAACATTTTTTGAAATTTATCATGATAAGCTGTCTATCTTGTATTACATTTCAGTTGTGTAAAATATTTACAGTCCAAGCAAATACCGAGTTATGGTGCGGCTGATTTGAACTTTGAAAACCTTGCCTTTTTTATATTAGTTATACCACACGGGAGCTAGAATTATGTTATTTTCATTTTCAAAAAAGCTTTAAATTGTGAGAATGATAAAATGGGTTTAATATAATGGTAAAAATAAGGCCCCTTCTTATCAGCTCGTAGTGATGGAGTACAGTCTCCACCATCACAAAGACAACGGATGGATGAGTCAACATCCACTGGGGATCTGCAGCCAATGCCAACCTCTCCAGCACCAGATGCTCAGAGCCCGCGTGTTCAGGAGTCATCCTTTTTATCCAGCCCAGCACGGTCACGCCATTCAGGTTTGCTGTTTGTCATTTAGTATAAACTCTCCAACAATTCAAATATTTATCAAGAGTATAGACTATGTCTGCAACAGTGACAGTAGATACTATGATTTCATTTTTGTATCCAGTCAGAACAGAGGATGATGTGAATGTACCACCAAAAAAGCAGCAGTTTTATTTTAAACAGCAGTATGTTTTTGTATTAAGTCTCTTGCTGTATGCTGTATTGTGAGGCTGAGTACTAATCTTGTTGCATTGACTCTAGCCTTTTCATATGTTGTCGTTTGAAATTATTTCCAGCAGTGCATTTAACATGCTTTAACTAGGTCTGTACTAGAATGTTTAAAAATCTACGTGTTTACTTATGTATTTAGCCACTCTTGGAGTAGCTGTCAAAATATTTTATTGCCCCCAGCTGCCAGTGATTTCGACATAAGCTCACCTTTGACCTACGGCACTCCCAGTTCTAGAGTTGAAGGCACACCCCGGAGTGGTGTACGGGGGACACCTGTACGCCAGCGTCCTGATCTTGGGTCTGCACGTAAGGTCCGCCAGGTTGATTTGCATGCAGACCAGGTAAGAAGTTAAGCAGATTAACCAGTTATCTGTAAATTCATTTATATTTATGTGTTTTGTTTTGAAGAAGTAAACTTATTGTTGACAGATGTCTTTAAGAGTTTGATCTCTTACTTACAGCCTTCAGCAGACGACTTTGTGACCAGTGAGCAATCCCTTGGTCAGAAACTAGTAATCTGGGGAACAGATGTCAATGTGGCTGCATGCAAAGAAAAGTTCCAGGTCAGTTTCAAATAAATTATTGATCTATTTTTGCTGATACACTTTGCAAACATGCTGTTTGCATTTATTTTTAACATAGCTGTTCTTCTATTGAACTCATTAGGAGGCAGTTCTTAGTTATCCTCCACTTGTTGCAAAATGGCATTATTGAAATGCATCAACAACTTGTAGATAAACCGTGCATACACACAAATCTCCAAGCATGCCTTTCAACCTGAGAATTCCAATCATTTCCCTTAACTAGTATAAATGCCAAGAATACAAGGAGGACATCCGACTCTTTATGAAAAAATAAAGCGCTTGTTTTTTTTTCTTTATTCGTTATTCTTATGTGCGATGAGTGCATCCAGCTTTCATTTCCCTTGAAATCATTGACTCTCTCAACCATTTCAGAGGTCAATTCAGAGTCATGGGGTGGTTCTGGAGTCCACTAAGGCTACACCAGGTAAAGACAGCAGATTTCCTTCCCTAAAGAAAGTTCGTGAACAAGTGTGTTTTGCCACAATTGGCAATGGGTACATGGCGAATATGGAAGATGGTAGATAGGATCCTAATCAAGTGGGTTGCTTTCTCTCATGTTGGAACTGCATTTTTTTTCCAGACAGTGTAAAGTAGTTCATCAGACTCCTTGTGCCTTGTAGATTATTGGAAAAGACTTGGGAAATTAGAAGCTATAAAATTTGCAGCCTCTGATTTGGTTTTGTAGCCACAGTATTTAAGTTGCTGGCCCAGTTCAGTTTCTGGTCATTGGATCCCCCAGAATATTGATAATGAGGTTTTGAGATGTGAATACCACTGAATGCCAAGAGTGATGATTAAATTTCTCCTTATTGGCAACTGTTTGGCACACGTATTACTTGCCACTTGTCAGCTCAAGCCTGGATATTGTTCAGGTCTTCCTGTATGTGGCCCTGAACTGTTTAAGTATTTGACAAATCACAAATTATGTTGAACATTGTGCAGAACATCAATAAAAACCCCCACCTCTGACCTTCTGATGGATTGAAAATCATTGATGAGGCAACAGAAGATGATTGCGCTTAGGACACTACCCTGAAGAACCGCTGCAGAGATGTCCTGGAGCTGAGCTGATTGACCTCCAACAATAACAACCATTTTCTTTTTGTAGGTATAGCTCCAACAATAGGGATTTTTCCCCCGATTCCCATTGATTCTAGTTTTGCTCCGTCTCCTTGATGCCACAGTCGGTCAGGTGCAACTTTGATTTCAAGAGCAGTCATTCTTCCCTCAACTCTGAAACTCAACTTTTGTTGAGTATATTTGGACCATAGCTGTAATGAGATCAGACGCCTACTGGATCCTGCTATATAAATATACTTGATAGACCTGATGACAATTCTCTCTATGATTTTGCTGATGGTGAAGAGTGGAATAATAGGCCAGCACTTGTCCTGTTTAGATTTATGAGATGACAGAATTACGCAAGTATTGAAATGTGTAGTTTCTGCAGTAATCCAAGTGACAAAGTAATCATTGTACCATTTTTCAGAGGTTCCTTCAGCGTTTTATTGACCCTTCTGCTAAAGAAGAGGAAGTTACAGGCATAGACATAAATGAACCACTTTACATGCAACGACTTGCAGAGGTATTGTATATCTTAACCACATTTACTAATTACATTCTTTTCCCTACATAGATCTTTTCGCACTACATGAAATTGACTTTGTACTTTTATTGTAGATGAATTTGGTGGGAGAACCATTTCTCAATGTGAACTCTACCCATTTGAGAACATTTGATCCAGAATTATACAGGCAGCTAATTTGTTACCCGCAGGTAATGTGTATTATTTGGAAAATAATTGCTTCAGAGTCACAGCTTTTGAAAAAAGTTGAAATGTTTAAAATATGTTCATTAGTGCTTTGCAGCTAAATAAATCTTTTTAAAATATTTAGGAAGTGATTCCCACTTTTGATATGGCTGTCAATGAGCTTTTTTTTGAACGTTTCCCTGATTCTCTACTGGAGCATCAAATCCAAGTGCGGCCATACAATGCTTTGAGAACAAAAAATATGAGAAGCTTAAATCCAGAAGGTAAATTCTGCTGCTAAACTATAGCAGACTGTTTGTAAGTCTCTTTTATACTATGGTAATGTTAACTTGAACAATTTAAAATCATCCGAAAGGCATCTGCAGGACATTTTTGAAAATCAGAATTTGTTTTTCCTGTTTCAATTTTAAAATAATGCAAAGTATTGTTTTGCTCTTTTCTTTGCAGATATTGATCAGTTAATCACAGTTAGTGGCATGGTGATCAGAACATCTCAACTGATTCCCGAGATGCAAGAAGCGTTTTTCAGCTGTCAAGTGTGTGCTTTTTGCACAAGGGTAGAGGTTGATCGTGGCCGGATTACTGAACCATCTGTGTGCAAAAACTGCAACACAACACACAGTATGGCTCTGATCCACAACCGTTCGGTATTTTCAGATAAACAGATGGTATGTTATGCTTCAGAAATACAGGCAGACTTCAATACAAATGTACAGTTACTGCTAAATAATTGGATTGCAGCTGAATCATTCTCCCCTAACTTCAAAGTAATACCTTAAATCATCAATCATGGGGTGAACAGCCAATGTGTTTTCCCCAGGGGATTCCAAAACTAGAGGGCATAGATTTAAGGTGAGAGGACAAAGAATTAAGAGACACCTACGGGCAACTCACTCACACATAGGGTGGGGCATGTATGGAATGAGCTGCCAAAGGAAGTGGTAGTGGCTGGTACAGTTACAGCAATTAAAAGGCAGCTGGATGAGTACATGAATAGGAAGGGTTTAGAGGGAGATGGGCCAAACACTGGCAAATGGGACTACATTAATTAAAGATATCTGGTAGGCTTGGACAAGTTGGACTGAAGGATCTATTTCAGTGCTGTATGCCTCTCTGATTCTATATTGGACAATTGACAAGGGTCAAGACAATATCATGGAGTTAGCTGAACTGATGCTTTCATTGTGCATTGGTGCAAATTAAGCAGATTAAATTGTGCATATTTGACTTCAGTCAAGGAGGTGGTGAACAATAGGCTGCATCCTTCCCTGCAGAATGCGTCGCCTTGGTCTACTAATAGTATGAATAGTAACTGATACAAGGTTGGAGGTAGTTTAGGGGTAGGTTGCAGCATGAAGTATAGCGAGAGGAGCTTCTGATGAAGTAAAACAAAAGAAATTCTTTCAAACATATCAGCTGTATTTACTTCAGAAACACAACTACAATATACTGTGCAGCTGCTGTTGTTGGTCTAATTAACTAGTTTTACCTTCCTTCTATATTCATGCAGGTTAAGTTGCAGGAGTCCCCTGAAGATATGCCTGCAGGACAGACACCACATACAGTTATACTGTTCGCTCACAATGACCTAGTGGATAAAGTGCAGCCTGGAGATCGAGTGAATGTCACAGGTAAGTCTTATTCCAATTGAACATTGAAATTTAATCTACTGGAATTTATTTGAGGGGTAGAACAGCAAGGATGAGTTGATTTTAAGATGTAAAACAAAACCTTACATTTTCTAGCACAGTCAATGGGTGGATGATAGTTTACTTTTTAAGAGGAACTGGAGGATTTTACGTGTGCATTTATTTGCTTTTTCCAGGTATCTACAGAGCTGTTCCTATCCGTGTGAATCCCCGAGTTAGCAATGTGAAATCAGTGTATAAGACTCATATTGATGTTATTCACTTTCACAAGACTGATGAGAAACGGCTTCATGGACTTGAAGATGAAAAGGAACAGAAACTGTTCACAGAGCAGCGTGCTGACATGTTGAAGGAGCTGTCTAAGAAGCCTGATATCTATGAACGACTTTCAGCTGCATTGGCTCCTAGTATTTATGAGCATGAGGATATCAAAAAGGTGTACTATAGTTATTTGAACAAATCTTTATAATCCCCTATATTATAACATTTATAACAACTATAAGCAACATGGCTCAGAAGTTTCGGTGACCAGACGGTCATTTCTTTAGGGTGGGTGGGAGCTGTGCCTTGAGGCCATGCGGAAACCTCAATGCAGCTAACTGGGAATTGACGGAAAATTGAAAATTCTATCTCTCAATTCCTCTATGTCTGGAATCCTTTGGAAAAGCCCTTTAAAAAGTTATCATTCGACACATAACATCATATATAAAGATAAAATAACTGATCTAAGATACGTTGGTATCTTATTCTGAGAATTCAGAAATTCCAACACACTTCAAGTTTAATAGTAACCAAGGAACAGTTAGTGGCTTAGAAACCTGTTCTGACTCAATGGTTAACTGTTGAAGTGAACCTGACTTGCTGTTGACACATTCCCTCCACTCTGAAGTAACAAGCTCCTACCCCTCTCAACTTTAATTCTGACCCTTACATAGTATAACTGTCAGTACTGTGAAAAGGGATGTGGTTTTCTACAGTGACTGTCTCCACTGCTAGATTCAGGGATTCCTGGTCAGGTTTGTATCAGGTCCCTGACTCCAGCACAGAAATCATTAAAATATAAATGAGTTTTTTAATCTAGTTAGGATCAGCAATGGTGTTTCCAAACCTGACAGGGATGTCTGGGTTCAAGTGTGCTTCTGGTGAATTACTGTAGAAGTTCTGCATGCATTTTCTTTCAAAGGTTACTTGTATGTATGCACTTACTTCAGTAAAACAGTTACTGGTTTTATGCTCAAGCCGGCAGAGCATTTTTTCCAACCACTTATCCCCATGGCTGCTCAGATCCAGGAACTGAATTTATGCAAGTTAATAAAGTGTGAAGCTGGATGAACACAGCAGGCCAAGCAGCATCTCAGGAGCACAAAAGCTGACGTTTCGGGCCTAGACCCTTCATCAGAGAGGGGGTGGGTGAGGGTTCTGGAATAAATAGGGAGAGAGGGGGAGGCGGACCGAAGATGGAGAGAAAAGAAGATAGGTGGAGAGGAGAGTATAGGTGGGTGGTAGGGAGGGGATGGGTCAGTCCAGGGAAGACGGACAGGTCAAGGAGGTGGGATGAGGTTAGTAGGTCAGAAATGGAAGTGCGGCTTGGGGTGGGAGGAAGGGATGGGTGCCAAAACCAGCCCAGCCTGTCTCTGCCTCCCTAACCTGTTCTTCCTCTCACCCATCCCTTCCTCCCACCCCAAGTCGCACCTCCATTTCTGACCTACTAACCTCATCCCACCTCCTTGACCTGTCCCCTCCCTACCTCCCCACCTATACTCTCCTCTCCACCTATCTTCTTTTCTCTCCATCTTCGCTCCGCCTCCCCCTCTCTCCCTATTTATTCCAGAACCCTCACCCCATCCCCCTCTCTGATGAAGGGTCTAGGCCCGAAACGTCAGCTTTTGTGCTCCTGAGATGCTGCTTGGCCTGCTGTATTCATCCAGCTTCACACTTTATTATCTTGGATTCTCCAGCATCTGCAGTTCCCATTATCACTGAATTTATGCAGTTCTTTGCACATTCTCTGGACATCTCATACTGTGATGCAGCCAACTGAATACTTTTAAAATCCTTGTAATCTCATAGCAAGGTCCCACTCCATTTCCCCCAGTAAAGCCTAAAGTTGGAACATTGTCATGGTGGCGTGTATGTTTGTTTCATGGCAGTATATGTTGCGTTTCCAAAATCTCCCCACACCTTGGATATAGTTAATATCTACTCTACATTCTTTGAATAAGATACCAACATATCTTAGATCAGTTATTTTATCTTTATATATAATGTTATGTGTTGCATGATAATTTTTTGTCAAAGTTTGATTGTTAAAATTGTTCTTTGTATTTTATACCAGGGTATCTTGCTGCAGTTATTCAGTGGTACACGCAAAGATTTCAGTCACACTGGCCGTGGCAATTTCCGTGCAGAGATCAACATTCTGTTGTGTGGTGACCCTGGTACCAGTAAATCACAATTGCTGCAGTATGTGTACAACCTGGTGCCTAGAGGTCAGTATACATCTGGTAAAGGCTCCAGTGCTGTAGGTTTAACTGCCTATGTGACCAAGGATCCTGAGACACGACAACTGGTCTTGCAGACTGGTGCCCTTGTTCTTAGTGACAATGGCATCTGCTGTATTGATGAGTTTGATAAAATGAATGACAGCACTAGATCTGTGTTGCATGAAGTTATGGAGCAGCAAACCCTTTCCATTGCAAAGGTAAGAATGTTTTTAAAATATTGTTTAAAGTTAGCATTCAGAATTGAAATAAAATATGCAAACAGCACGTAAAAACGTGACTTCTACGAAAGTACAAGATTCTATCTTTCTACATTGTTTTGACTTTGTCTCTATTTAATTAAAAAGGGCTTATTTCCTTTCTTTTGGTGACTGCTTTTGCCAGTTTTTGTGCAGAATTAGAAATAAAAACTACTCTGTACAAATCCCTTTCTTGATTTGGAGTTCTGAAATGTTTTCTTTTAAGCTCTTTATTCTGCATATTTTAGGCTGGGATTATCTGTCAACTGAATGCCCGCACATCTATCCTGGCAGCTGCAAACCCAGTGGAGTCACAGTGGAATCCCAAAAAAACAACTATAGAAAATATCCAGCTTCCACATACTTTGCTGTCCAGGTAGGGAAAACTAAGTCCTAGACCTGAAATACTAACTGTGTTTTTCACTTGCTGTCTGACCTATTGAATTTTTGCAGTAGTTTCTTTATTAGAAAACTACTTAAATATCTCAGTGTTCAAGATCTAAACCCTACTAATTGCTACTTCCCAATGTTCTACCTGGAATGATCACATCCATTTTGTGCTGTTGACAATGTTGTAAGCATGTTGGTTATACTTGTAGGTTTGACTTGATCTTCCTTATGTTGGACCCACAAGATGAAGCTTATGATCGACGTCTTGCCCATCACTTGGTTTCACTTTATTACCAAAGTGAAGAGGAAATGGAAGAAGAATACCTGGATATGGCAGTGCTCAGGGATTATATTGCCTATGGCCGCACTTATATTCACCCTAGACTCAGTGAAGAAGCCAGTCAATCACTGATTGAGGTGAGAACTAGGTTCTTGCTTCGCTATTTAATATTTATACCAGATGTTTTATAAAATGTATCATTTCATCTAATGCAATCCGTGCTATTGCTTATTTTATTGTTCAAGGCTTACGTGGACATGAGGAAAGTTGGCAGTGGTAGAGGTATGGTCTCAGCGTACCCCCGACAACTGGAGTCACTGATACGACTGGCAGAGGCTTATGCCAAGGTGCGGTTTTCTGAAAAAGTGGAAAATATCGATGTAGAAGAGGCAAAACGCCTTCACCGAGAAGCTCTGAAACAGTCTGCGACTGACCCAAGGACTGGAATTGTGGATATATCCATTCTTACAACAGGTAATGATTTTCGATTTGGGTGTCATGTTTAGGAAATGGTGGTTTTGGAAAGTTTGGTAACTATATATAATTTATATGAAAGAAAATGGAAGTTTTAGTCCTTCCATTGTGTTCATGACTAGATGCAGCAAGTTAGTGAAAGTGTATGTATGGTAGAATGCTATTTTTCAAAACTGAAGGAACATGATATGTAATTGGATAGTGTAGTGGTGTACATTGTTTATACCTCATTTGAATCCAATCTTGGGGAATTTCTCTACTGTTCGTCCAAGTAATAATTCCATGAATCTTACACACCCACCAGAGAGACAGATGGAGCCATGGTTTAGCATCTTATCAAAAGATGGAAACCCCTGTGGCATTTTCACTTCTGAACGGTAGGTTAGAATCGACTCACCAGTTCCCTCCGGTCATGTACAAAGTACAAAACTTGAAAATTTAGCCCTAAATTGACAGTCTCAATTTGAAAAAAGATATGGCTATGGCTATGAAGCATTAATTCTTTTTTTTCCTCTGAGATTAAGGTTTTAGTCCACTATTGTTACAAAATGAAGAAATTTGTTCACCTCATTGTGCTACGCTGAACCTCCTGAATTGTGGAAACGTTCTATTTATTCATTATCTCACTTTGCACACAGACATCATAGATCTATACTTACGTTCCCTTTTAAAAAAATATTACAACGTCCAACAATATGATAAACTTGTGCTTCAATTTTGTTTCAGGAATGAGTGCCACTGCTCGTAAACGCAAGGAGGAATTAGCTCAAGCCTTAAAGCAGTTCATTCAATCTAAAGGCAAAACTCCAGCCATGAAATACCAGCAACTTTTTGATGATCTGCGATCTCAATCTGATGTTGTAAGTTTTTATCTGGAATAGAAATGTGATATTTTAGAATATTTTGTGTTTGATGTGGAAGTTTTTCTTGTTTATTTGTTACTTACCTTTTCTCTTCTTTTTTGTTTAAGTTTTCTATCTTCCTACTCTTTGTATTGTTTGATCATTGTTTTTATGACATTGTAACTGGCATACATATTTGCACCCACAACACCTAGAAGATGGACTTCTACATTATGTTTCTACAAATTTCATAGCCAAAGGTCCTGGTCAAGGTCTAGTATTACCTAACATTGTAGAGCAAAATGGCTGGGTTAATAACATATAATTCTAAACTTACTGAATGCCCGAACTCTGCTGTTCTTTAAAGTATGAGCAATGTTTTGTCTTTGCTAATATTTATGCAAAGTCCACGTCAGCATTGTTTAGTTAAACGTAGAAACTAGTAGCAGGAGTAGGGAATTGGATCCTACGAGGTTCCACCATTCAGCATGATCTTGGCTAATCCTGTATCTCAATGCCATTGTCTTTCTTTCTCCCCACAGCCTTTGATGCCTATAAAATCTTAAAATGTATCTATCGCGTTCTTGAATGTATATACGTGCAGTGACTTGGCTTCCACATGTTCACAACCTTTTGGGTGAAGCAGTCATTCCTCATCACAGTGACCAACCCCAGATCCTGAGATATCCCATTGCTTCTATACTACTCAACCAGAGAAAACAATGTCCCTGCTTGCCCTGTGCTTTTATAGCTGCATGTGGATCATGTGTTGTGCAGGTGGGGAATTACAGCAGTAACAATTGTAGACTTTGGATATACCATGTTGCAGGACAGGAACGACCAATAATGCAGGGGGAAAGAATTATTGCTGCTCTGAGACCAAAAGCATAATTTAACTACAGCAACAAACTAGTCACACTTACAACAAAAGACTTGATCTGTTTTTTTGTGGCTTGAGTCTGATTAGAATTGTCTTAATTTTCTCAGGCTATTACCAAGGATATGTTTGAAGAGGCTCTTCGAGCTCTGGCAGATGAAGACTTCTTAACTGTAACTGGGAAAACAGTTCGACTGCTCTAAAAGGAACTCTTCATAGAAATTTATTAGAAAATGCTTACTTCACTGAAGCAATATACCAATCAGATATATTTCACATTATTTTGCTTAATTATCTGATCTCATTCTTTAGCTGTTTTTCTCCTTTGTAATACCAAGCTTGAAGTTATGTCTTTAATAGTGTATTCAAAAGTAAGGCAATCAGCTAGTACACTGCCACAGATGTAAATATCAGGTTAGAACTTTACACTTTTCACGTATCGTGCCATTGTAGAAACTCAAGAAATGAAATAATTCAGATGACTATGTTAACGAAGTAGTGAAGATATTTGATTTGTACTGACAATAAAACTGTGCTAACATTTTTTTCCTGTTTAAGTTTGACATGATATTGGAATCTATCCACTTTATGATCGGAAGATTGATAAAGGTCTTCCAGAGAACTTATACCTATGTTGGATTTTAATTTGAGCCAAATAAATAAGATGAAATATTCCAAATCTTAAGCCATTGTTGTAGTGCATGATAGATTTGATATTTTTTCCACCTGATAAATTTAGGAAAGCAGAAATGACGTGTAAATGCTGCAGAATTTGTTGTAGGCAGAAGTGATGTGTAAAATGGACTGGGGCCAACACAGACACTTTATTGCATCAGAAATTAGTAAAAATTGGAACCTAAACTTCGAAGTTTTCATGTTTTAGCATGACTCAAATGGAAGGGAGTTCCATAACTTTGGTCCAGTGACAATTAGGGAACGGTAACATAGTTCTAAGGCAAGGGGGTGTGTTGGGAGGAGATCTTGCAGATGGTGCTGTTTGGCTGCCCTGGCCCTTCCGAAAGTCATAGACTTAGAAGGTGCTGCTGAAAGAGTGGTGAGTTACTGCAGTGCATCTTGTAGATGTGTGTCTTTAGTGGAGAAAGCGAATGTTGAAGGGTGAATGTGAATGCCAGTCAGGCCAAGCCACTTAGTCCTCGATAGTGTCAAGCTTCTTGAGTATTGCTGGGGTTGCATTTGTCAGACAAATGGAAAGAATTCCATCATGTGCAAATGGTCAAGCTAGTTTAGAGTGTGGTGAAGTGTAAGAGGATGAAATTAAACATGAATGGAATAATTGAAGGCCACTAGAGACTGAAAACGTTCTTCGATCATTAAAAGGCTTATGAAATGATCCACGATATGTGATAAGGCATGGTTTCCAGCGTACTGATAGTGCAGCCAAGCATTGAACTCCATGATAATTGCCCTGAATTGGAGGTGATGCTGCTTGAAGTGGTTTGAAAGCCATTCCCCAGCACTTCTCTTGACTGGATATTATAGCATGTTGATATTGCATTAGCATCAATTTAAAGGCACTACCTAACCTTTACTGATGCCTAATATTGCATGGTACCTGTAAATACTCTTGCAGTTGACAAACTAGCTTCACACAAGGAGGAAGATTCCCCTTGGTCACTGCACATTACATGTGTCGGAGCCTTGTTAAATAGTCAGTGGTAACTTCAGAAGATGTGGATAACCAGGTTACACTGATTCACAGAATCCCAGTGGTGAAGGAGGGAGCCAATGGCCTGAATCGTTATTCGTTCTTCATTTTTCCCCTCCTGAAAGTAAAATTTGTGATGCGTGTGTAAGTGGTGGGTGTAGAACATTTCTAGTTCAATTAGCCTTTCATGCCAACAGGAATAAAGGCTTGAGGGTTTCAACAGCAACTGCATTTGTATTGTGCATTTAATGCCAAAAATTGTTAAGGGGCATGTTATTTAACAAAAAGAAATGAATAGCAAAATTGTCAATAAAGAATGACAATAGACATAGCTTGAGATTGCGTTTCTGTTACTGTACCCTTTAAATTTATTTTCATTTCTCTGATACCCAGCAAGCTGGAACACCTGTTTCAGATACAGTGGGATTTGCATGTCTGAATCGTGGAATTCCGTGCAGAACGGGCACGTCAATTTGTATTAAATGCTGACAAACTGACCTTGACCTGTAGTTTATCCCTCCTATTAGAAATGTGCCAATGTAACATGATTAGAGTTCCTGTGAAATGTTACTGCTGTCCAATTCACATCAGTGACTAGAAATCCAAACTAGTAATATCTTCTTCATTGGTTTATTGAAAGTAGAAAAAAATGCTATTGAATCTCTTTCTAGTAATTTTCAAACCAGGAACTTAGGGAACTTTTTATTTGCTGTGTTTTTATTTGGCTGAGCAGTTGCACATCTGAACCAAGAGTCTCGATAGCAAATTCTTCCCCTTGACAATTACCGCATCTGACTTTGTACCACTTTGGAGTAGAGGTACAGGTGATCTTTTCCATAATCTTCATGTGACCTTTTTGATCTATCAGCTTAGGTGGCTTCTGGAATTGTACCAAAATACTTTACATTCAAAGATTTCACAAATGTGTTAAATCTGTTCAATGGATTAATGTATTAGAACCTGGATCTGAATCCAACGAATGGGATTAAGGAATCATTTTACATGTAAGAATTTTTCAGTGTCTCCTGAGTTTTGATAATCTCTAGAAAGTAACCACAAGATGCACCATTTTGACAGTTTCAAATAGAAAAGCTGTGATTATGGCTGGTTCAATAAGCAAAGTCTCATCTGGTGCAGTTGGTTTCTCTGGTTCGCAGCAATTGAGATATGTTTTCAAGATGACCAATTAGTGTTAAAATATTTGGTATTTAAGTGTGTCAGATTATTTGGAATGTCTAATTGATCCATGCTTCACACGAGTCTCCACTCACCCAATTTCATCTCCCCCTCGCTTTTGTTACTATAACCTTCCCTATTCTCTGAAAGACTTTGATGCTGTTCACTTCATCTACTTCACAAGAAGGTCACTTTTGAACTGCTTTATGTCAGAAGGCACACAACACCAGTTTATAGTCAACACATTTATTTGAAATCACAAGTTTTTGGAGCATTGCTGTTTCATCAGCTGAATGTATTAGTTGTTGTTAGGGTATAGGGATGGCAGCCAAACTAAATCAGTCTCTGTATCACTGGATTCACAACATTGTGAAATTTTTTACTCAATGGCTCTCAATTGCTTAGTTGTTCCTAATCACACTTTACAAACAAATCTTGGACACCTAGGTTATCACTTAAAAGAAAACTGATAAATTTACTAAAAGTGTAACTTTAGCAGAACACAAACTGCCAAGCAATCTAGTATCAACAATCTAATCCCAATCTTATGAAAGGCATAGATAGAGTTGATAGCCAGAGACTATTTCCCAGGGCAGAAATGGCTAGCACGAGGGGTCATAGTTTTAAGCTGGTTGGTGGAAAGTATAGAGGGGATGTCAGAGGCGGGTTCTTTACACAGAGAGTTGTGAGAGCATGGAATGCGTTGCCAGCAGCAGTTGTGGAAGCAAGGTCATTGGGGTCATTTAAGAGACTGCTGGACATGCATATGGTCACAGAAATTTGAGGGTGCATACATGAGGATCAATGGTCGGCACAACATTGTGGGCTGAAGGGCCTCTTCTGTGCTGTACTGTTCTATGTTCTATAAGGCGCATTGTCACACACAGCAATAAGGAATAAACTTTAAAAAAAACTGTAATTTGCCAGTTCAATTTCTTTCAACAACGAATACCAAGCATTTATTAATTCCTTGAGTAGAGTTATACAGAATGGAAACAAACCCTTTGGACTAACTTGCCCTCCTAAACTGATCTAGTCTTATTTGACCTAGATCCCTCTGAATCCTTTCTATTCATATGTCCATGCTGATGCCTTTTAAATGTAATTGTACCTGCCTCCCACTACTTCCTGTGGCAGCTCATTCCACTTATGCACCACCCTCTGCATGAAAGATGCCCTGCAGGTCCTTTTTGTATCTTTTCCCCATTACTTTAAAAGCATGTCCTCTAGTTTTGGACTCCCCCACCATAGGGAAAAACGTTATTCAGCCTCTCCTGCCCTTCATGATGACAGGTTGTGTTACAGACAATATAGTGTACATCTTTCTTGAATTCTGAGGTCACTGGTCTTAGAACTTGCAGCAAGTTTAAAAACTGGACAATAAGTGTAGAGATTGAAAGCAGCCCCAGTCCAGAAGCTTCTAAACCAAAACTGCCTCTTGTCCAAAAGCTCAGGCAGAATCATTTCATTAAAAACTGAAAGAACTGCAGATGTTGTAAATCAGAAATAAAAACAGATTGCTGGAAAAGCTAAGCAGGTCTGGCAGCATCACAGTTAATGAGAAATCACAGATAATGTTTTGAGTCTGGTGACCCTTCGTCAGAACAGTTTATTCTTTGATTTCCTGGTGGTTGACTGGCCACCCTAGTTCTCCCTTGATTGACCAATTCATCATTCAACCAGCTGCCAGTCCCTGAGCATAGTAACATTTCACTGCCAAATCATCCGTAGTGTCCTCAGAACAGTGATTAAACTGAATTATCTTAGCAGTTTCCAAAAGCAAACATTAGTCTTTTGTTCTCTGCTTGTTTTTAAGAGCAGTTTTAGAAGCTTCGGACCAGGGCTGTTTTCACTCTCTGTCCAGTTATTAGCTTGTCAAAAGTGGACGTTGGTCTTAGTGTTCAAAGTTCAATTGTCAACTGCAATACTCATTTACAAACCATCTAGTTTTATGACCCCTGGTTTTAAATCTCCCCATAACTGGAAACACTTTCTCCAATCTATATTAAGCCCTTTGTAACTTTAAAGACCTTTAATTGGTTACCCCTCAGCCTCTGTTTTCTAGAGAAAGGAGACCCAGACTATTCTGTCTTTTCTGATACAACTATGCTCTGCTATTGGGAAAACTGATTTTTTTCACCTTTTCCAGTGACTGTAAGTGGTGGTAGAACTCTAGACAGTACTGGAAGTTTGCTCAAATGAACCATAATCGTATTGAAGTTGTTTCTAAACGTGTCCCATTGCCACTGCTTGGACTGTGAATTTTATTTATCATTTGATCTTTCCAGCCCTCCACCTTATCTCAAATCTTCTTGGTTTTTTCCTCTTTTATTGGATGATTGATTTGCCCATATCCATGACTTTAGTTTTGTCCTTTATACAACACATCAGTCAAATATGACCTTAATCTCAAGGACAGTAATTTTCACCTCCCCTCTGGAATTTGTCTCTTTTGTTCATGCATGAATTAAGGTTGTAATGAGCTGAGTGGCCCAAATGGAACCTGAAATGGGAGCCAGTGAGCAGGTTATTGCTAAACAGGTTCTGTGTGATACCACTGTTGCTGACACTTTCCTGATGATTGAGTGGAGTTGAGGAGGTAATCAACCAGCTCGGATATGCTTTTTGTGTATAGGATGTACCCGGGCAATTTTACACATTATTGGGTCAGCTTGTCCAGAGATGCTCTAAGTTCTGGAGCACAAGTCTTTGGTACTAGCACCAGAATGTTGTTAGTGCCAAAATCAGTTGAAGTTTCCCTGAGTCTCCACCTGTTTCTTCATATTAAGTGGAATAAATCAAATTGGCTAAAGCCTGATATCTGTGATGCTAGGGAAGAGGCCGACATAGATCACCCACTTCTGGCTGAAGAGTCTTGTGAATGGTTCAGCCTTGTCTTTTGCCTGACAAATCGGGTTCTCCCATTATTGTGAACAGGGATATCCGTGGACCCTCCTCCAATGAGTTAATTGTCTACCAACACTGACCACTGTCTGTGACAGCACTG
Source organism: Stegostoma tigrinum (assembly GCF_030684315.1). NCBI lineage: Eukaryota > Metazoa > Chordata > Chondrichthyes > Orectolobiformes > Stegostomatidae > Stegostoma > Stegostoma tigrinum. The sequence goes on along the minus strand of NC_081358.1, from coordinate 72,180,682 downwards.
TAAAGCTTAGATCTGATCTGGTGTTGTGGAATCACTAACTTTATCTATCACTTGCCACTTACGCTGTTTGACCCACAAGTAGTCCTGTTTTGAGGCTTCACCAGGTTGACACCTCATTTTCACGTATGCCTGGTGTTCTCCTCGCATGTTTTCCTGCAATCTTCTTTGGATCCCTTCACTTGAATGCTTAAGTGGGGGGTGGGAAGATATGACAAGTTGCAGATTATGTTGGAGAATGATTCTGTTGCTGCTGCTGGCCAACTATACCTCACAGATTCATTCAAACTCAGTTCTATTTCGAATGGTTATAGGGTATTCTTAACATGAAGTCCGGACTTCGTCACAAAGACAGTATAATAAACTCTCTTACTGATATTGTTGTACTAGACAAATATATCTGCAGCAAGTAGAATCGTGACGATGATGTGGAGTATGTTTTTCCTTGTCTGTGCAATTGTTTACCAAAGAAGGTAGTTGTGAAGGATCAATTAATTACATTCAAGGCTGAGATAGACGTTTAATCAGTAAGGAACTCAACGCTAATGGGGATAAAGTAGGAAAGTGGAGTTGAGTATTATCACCAACAATAGTTTCATTGAATCACACATCAGTTCAGATGGGCCACTATGGACAATCCTGCTCTGGCATCTTATGGTCTCATTAATTAGCCTATACATCTATCCTTGTGTTGTACTGTCTTGTTATGCCAGTTGAAAAGCCAAGTCTCATTGTGAAATTGGATAATGCTTGACTCTCACCCCTCAGTCTTTCTCCCTCTCCGTATTTCAGTATCCTATGTATCTGCTGAAGGGAAATATTACATGAAAATAACATTACATGAAAATTCCCCTTCATGATTTTTTTCCAATTTTGAGCACAGCGGTGTTCTGAGGATTGATTTTCAATTACTGGAGACTCCAGGAGGGTTAGATGATAAGTTTTGAAGAGAATGAGAAAGATTCTAAAGTACTTGACGATGGAGTTGTGCCGACTTTATGAAGGAGGAGGTGAGTATGAACACTACAGGTGTGGAGATTACACATTGTCCGTGAGCGAAGCAGCAGGAAAGCAGACGCACATGCGCACGTGGTGCCACACCAGACCGGAAGTGACGAGAGAGCGGCCGAGTCGGCGCCGGTTCCTTTCGTTTGGAGCAAGATGACAGGCTGCCGAGGTCTGAGTGAGCTGCGGGTGTCCGGGGGGGGAGAGGGGAGGCTGAGGCCCCAGGTCCGAGTGATCCGGGAGGAAGGCGAGGAGCGCGGTTAGATACTGCCCTGGGTCACCCCGGCTCTTAGGCCGGGCTATGACCGGAAAGCCGCGGCCCACTCCGGTGGGATTGGAGGGGCGGGGGGTGTTCACTTTATGAGGGTTTGGGCCGGCCCGAGGAACCGTACCTGGGCGGCCTCCAGTTTGTGCTGTTTCCAGTCCCTCTGAACGGCAGTTGGTTTTTATTTCTGCCTGTTTGGCTGGTGGTGTGGCAGAGACTTTGTATATGACCTTTAAAATGTGTGTCTTTGGGAGCAGGGGTAGTTTTCTTGTTCAATGCGTTTGTGATTCATATAGTAGCCTGTATGTCCTTGTGTTATTTACATGAAAGTCTCTTTTAACTCGTGTCTTTCGAACCACATCTGAAGAAAATATTTTCCGTGTTGACTTTTCGTTTTGTGTTGTAGATTCTTTTTGTTTTTCTTCTATAAGGTGTCTTAGAGGTAGACTTTATTTACAAACTCCTGTGACAGCGATGTGCAATTTCCAAATGCAGCTGTGGCAAAGAGGAAGTTAGCTGAGTTATTCTTAGTCCGAACGTATTTGACAGCATTTTATTTTGAGCTGCTGTGTTTGATTTTTAGGATTCGGGAATTGAGAGCGAATAACTGACTATCATTTAATCGTAATGTTTCTCCTTTTCTTTGTTCGTTGTTATGGGGCATTTTGAGATTTATTGATATACGCATGATTCTCACAGATGATTGGGAACAAATGGTTTACCTCTGGTCAGCTTTGAGCAGTATGAAACGGTCAAATTTCATTTCGACTTTTTTTGAAAATGATACCTTTGTGATATATCTGTAGCGGCACCTCTTCAGTAGATTCGAACGTTTCTATTTGTATCGCCCACCAAACTGTTCAAGTTTCAAACGTTCTGCTAAATGATTCACTCTTTTGTCTAAGTAAAGAATGCATAGAACTGGCAAATAACGTATACTTTGACTTGAGTGCAGGATCACAAACTCGATAAAAGGCAGAGAAAAATATGTATTGGAACCATTGACATGGAACAAAAGTGACTTTCGAACAGCGTATTTGAAAAGAGATCACTTGCACAAAAAAATACAAGATAAGGGTTCATGGAGCTGGGGGTCATACACTAGCATGGTTGAAGGGTTGGGTAATGGGCAGGAAATATGGCTTTGGCATAAACGGGGTTTTTTCAAGTTGACAGACTGACTGCTGGTATGGCATGTGCCTGTGCTAAGCACTCACTACTTACAATCTGTGTTAATGATTTAGATGGAATCTGAGTGTAATATATTTAAAGTTGTTGACAGGAGAGTTTAGAGGTGGGAACGTAAACTGACCCAATACAAAGCGGCTGCAAAAATATAGTTTGAATAGGTAACAAAGTGGCAGATGAAAAATAAAAAAACAAAATAAAAAAGCAGCACCCAAATGTTTTTTGACATCATTGTAAAGGAAACTGGAATCTGAAAGTGAAAGCCTGCTCCATCAATACAGGGCATTGATGAGATCTCTCATGGGCTATTGCATATGGATTTGGAGTCCCTGTTTAAGTAGGAATATACTTGCATTTAACATAGTTCAGAAATCATTGATTAGGTTAATTCCTGGGTTAAAAAGGTTGTGTGTGAAAACATGAATTCGAATCATTTTAGCTCCCTTGAGCCCAACCATTATTACAAAGTTATGGCTAATCTGTTTGTTTCAACTTCCACATTCCCATTTATCCACAATCATCTTTGATTCATTTGCCTTACAAGAATCTACCTCTGCCTCAAAAGATATTCAATGATCTTCACTCCATCACTTTCTGAAGAAGGGAGCTTTGCATTTCCACACTTCTTTGAAGAAAAGTGCCCTCATCTGTCCTAAAAGACAGATGACTTAATTTTTAAAAAATACCTCCTAGTTCTGACTCATCAGAGGAAACATACCTCAAAAAGACTGTTCAGAATCTCGTAGCCTTCAATCAATTCAGCCGTTGCTCTTCTAAACTTTAGTTGAAACCAGTCCAATCTGCCCAACCTTTCCTTGTAAGACAACTCATTCATTCCAAGACCCAATCTAGTAAGCGATGTCTGAGCTATTTCTGATGCATTTACATTGTTCTTTAAATATGATACCAAAACTACTCTCAACTTTCACGAACAAAAACAAATTGCTCAGACGACTCAGCAGGAGAACCTAATGGTCTGGCAGCATCTGTGAAGAGAAAACAGAATTCATACTTGTGATCTAGTGATGTAGGTCCCATTCTGACGAAGGGTCACTGGACCCAAACCTCTAACTCTGCATCTCTCCAGATGCTGCCAGACCTGTTGAGTTTCTCTAGCAATTTGTTTTGGTTTCAGATTTCCAGTGAGGTTTTTGGTTTAGCTCAGTATTCAAGATCACCAGTTCCCTACATAACTGAAACAGAACATTCTTCTCTTCAAACAAGGATAGCATTTGATTAGTCTTACGTACTTTGCTGTACATGCATACCAAAGTTTTTGGCTCATGCATTTGGACCACAGGAAGAGGATTAGGCCATTCAAACCCTTGGGACTTACCATTCAGTGAGATGATAATTGATCTGCAGCTTACTTCCATGTATCTACCTTTGGCCAAAATCTTTTAATACCTTTGCCTAACAAAAATTACTCCAATTCAGACTTAAAATTAACATTTGATCCAATATCCACTGCTGTTTATGCATCCTTTGTGTATGGAAGTGCTTCCTAACGTCTCTCCTGAGTAGCCTGACCCTAGTTCTAGAATCCTCAAATAGTGGAAATACTTCATCTTCTGACTTGCCATTTCCCATTTATATCTTGAAAACTTTGTTCCAATAACCCTTTAATATTTCTAAATTCTAGAAACAAAGGCCAGATTTGTCCATAATCTCAAACTTAACCCTTGAAGCCCAGTTAACATTCTTGTAACCATGTTGTACTCTCTCCAAGGCCAGTGGGCTAAGAATTGGCAGATGGAGTTGAATTTGGATGAATGTGAGATATAGTATTTTGGTAAAACAAACAAGGGCAGGATTTGTATAGTTAATGGTAGGGCTCTAGGTAGTGCTATTGAACAAAGATCTAGAGGTTCAGATACATAGTGTTTTGAAAGTTGCATCACAGGTAGACAAGGTGGTTATAAAGGCGTTTAGTGCACGTACCTTCATTGCTCAAACTTGATTGCAGGTTTTGGGAGGTCACTTTGATGTTATCCAGGACGTTGGTGAGGCCACTTTTTAAGTAATGTTATTATTCAACCTCCGCCTTCAAGCCCAAACCAAAGTCACCCTAACAGCTGTCATTGAGGTGCAGTAACAGATGATGCTTGCATTTGTGCAAACTTGGGATGAACTACAGACCCTCGTCGGCACCATTTATGGAGGCATATGAGAGATGGATCTCGCCCTACACAGCATACACAAGACAAAGGTCCTCCACTGCCTGGCCTGGCATTGCGGAGTGAACCACACATCAAGGCCCATGGCTGGACACTCGTAAAACCTTGAGTATTCTGTTGACCAAAGCAGATATTGACAAAGTGACCCAGCACTGCCTCCAGTGTGCTAGCCTGTGGAAAAGGGTGCTCGAGGACAACAACTTCAGATCCAACACCTAGCTCATTGTATACAGAGCTGTGGTGGTTCCCACTCTCTGTCCCTGAGACATGGACTGTTTACAGCAGACAGCACATGTCACAATGTGCAGGAGCAACACCACCAATGGTGCCTGAGCCAGATCCTGCAAGTCTTCTGGAAGACAGACCCATTAACACCAGTGTCCTTGACCAGCCCAACATCGAGGCACTGACCACTCTTGGGGTGATGCTTTTGGGCCCATTATCCTCATGACCGACGTGAGAATTCCCAAGCAGCCATCTTGCTCCCAACTCCAAAATGGTAGGCAAACCTCCGGAAACACTCCGGAGATACCCTCAAGGCCTCACTTATGAAGTACAGCACTCCCACTGGCATCTGGGAATCATTGGCCCAAAATCATCTAAGCAGAAACCAGTCGAAAACACTAAGGCTGCACCCCCACAACAATGCCCCACCCACCCCTTCCCATGACCACCTTTTGTCACAAGTCTGGCAGGGCCTGTGGATGCAGCATTGGACTGTACAGTCACCTATGGACTTGCCCTGAGAATGGAAGTTTTCCATTACATCGTGTGAGAGGGACTGCCATTGAAGATTTTATATAGTTCTGGTTGCCCTGCTGTATGAAGGGTATTATTTAACTGGAGAGAGTTCAGAAAAGATTTACCAGATGTTGCTGAGATTAGAGGGTTTGAATTATAAGGATAGGCTGGAGAGGCTTAGACATTTTTCACTGGAGCATAAGAGATTGAAGGATGACCTTGTACAGTTTAAAGGGATATGGGCCAAACACAGAAGTGATTTGTTTAGTTTGGGAAACTTGGTTGGTATGGATGAGTTGGACTGAAGGGTCTGTTTCCATGCAGTACGTCTCCTAAGATGTGGCACCTAAATCTGCACTCACTACTCCCAAGTAGGATCAAACCAGGGTTTTGTATAACTTCAGCATCCCTCAGTCCCTTAGATGTAAAGACCAACATTCCATTAGCCACCTTATTTTCTGTACCTGATTGTGACATTTTAAAGAGCTATGCAGCTCACCCCAAATTGCTTTGGACTTCTGTATTTAACTTTGTGCTATCTAGAAAGTACCCTGACCTGTTTTCTTAAGTCCAAAATGGATAACCTCATGCTTGCAATGAGCTCCATCTGTCAGGTTTTGCCCATTCACTTAGTCAATCAGTGTGCAGTTGTAACTTTATGCTTAAAAACTGTGCTGTCTACACAGCAGCCTAACTCTGTCATCACAAATTTGGACATACGACTTAGTGTGCCATTGTACAGGTAGTTAATAAATAACACAAATTAACTAAGGCCCTGTCCTTATGGGATATCATTAGTCACGTTCTACCAATTTGAATACTGACCCATTATCCCAACCTTCTGCCACCTGTAGCTCAACCAATTTAACAGCCACGTCAGTAATTGTTCTAAAGTTAGAAGTTGCCTTCTAACTTTAGAGGAACTTCATCAAATGAAGTTAATATAAATAACATCTACAAAGAACATGGAGGTTCATCTGCACCCCAAATTCTACAGTTGTTCTCTGTTTAAGTAATACTCTGCTTTTTTTGTTCTCTGCACCCCCACATTATGGTCATGCCAGATTCTTACCTATTTGCCCATCTTATCAATATCAGTCTACATCCACCTCCTGTCCTTTTTAGATCTTACTTTGCAATCTATCTTTGTGATCTGCATTATGCTAATGAGAGGAAGAGCTATTTAAATAAAATGTTTCCTGTCAGCTGACCAATTGTTTGTCCATGCTAACCAATCTGCTATTTTGCATGATAACCTTTTATGTAGAGTGACTTGTTTAATGCCTTCATATGCACCATATGTCCACAGCTCCCCTTATGCACAGTACACTAGTACTTCAAAAATACCAAAAAAATGATTGAACATGATTTCTTTTTCTCAAAACTGTGTTGATTCTTCCTGATTACCTTTTGAGTTATCTTTTAAATGCTCAGCCCTAACCACCTCAATGATTCTAGCATCTTCCCCCACAACAAGCATCAGGCAAGCAGTTTCTGTAATTTCCTGTTTTCTGCATGCTTCCTTTTTTGAGGAGGTGCTTTAACTTTAACTTTTAACTTTAAATCGACTTAGGTATTAAAATTACAGTTGTTATTTGTACTCAATCTATTTTGAATTGTAATCATTGCACTGTTGACTGGAAAATGTCTGAAGTTATTACGCACCCTTTGAGCGGGTGGCACTTGAGCCCAGGACTTCTAGCTTAGAGGAAGGGACACCGTAACTGAGGGCTTCGGGATGAGCGATAATGTAGAATTAGTTTGAGGAAGCCGATCTAAAGTTTTCCAGTCTCGATTAGTTGCAAGACCCATTCCAGATCCAGATGTTTTGGCAAGTTTTGGACCTTTAATGTATATCAAAACAATGATATTTAATATTTATCCACTGCAGGATGCCAGCTTGAGCCAGTGGTTGACGAAGTACCAGTCTCTTGTTCTGTTCCTTTGACTGAAGTTCTTCTGCCTTTGGGTTTCCTCTTTGTGCATCAAACCATTAAAACTGAGGCCTTATTAACCATTGCTAATTGGTCAAGTTTCTGCTTGATCAAAGACACCTGAACTCTAATTGGTGGTTTGAGGACTTAAATCATTCATAGTCAGTCTCGGATTGGAGAAGTAGTCTACCTACTTCTAGATTTGTTCCTTAAAGTCATGGTCAACTTAGTGACATCACTTCCTGCCTTTCCTCATTCAATCTTTATCACATCACTTATTTTATTAGATTGTTCCACTTAATAGCTTACCAATCCAATTGATCTTTGCTAAGATGAAGATGGCACAAAAAAGCAGTTAATATCATTGCTTAGAATATGTGGTTACCTCCTGGCGATTAGCTGTCATCCCAAATGATACATTTAAGAATTCCAGAAAATTAGTTTCCTTCCTGCAAGAAGTCTGTGTGACCCTGCAATAATTCTTAATACTGAAAGTAAATTAAAGCTCAAAATAGCCATCGAAACTAATGCACACTATACTATTTTATAAATTTAAAACATAGCTGTGTCATTGAATGAAAGTTGTGCACTACACAGCATTCTTGTTTAGTCTGAAGTTACATGATTACTTACTGGAAAATTAACACCAACATATCTATGTCCAGGCTTGTTCACTTTGCTAGTTCATGGGATAAGAAGGCTTCTATAATGTTGAATAATTGGGCGATACTCTTGAATTTAGAGGAATGGAAAGTGATTTCTTCGAAACATGAGTTCTAAAGGGGCTTGACAGGATGAATGCTGAGAAATTTCATCTGATTTCGGAATCTAAAACAGTAAAATGCAGAACCTAAGCCTCCTGTATAAGTGATTAATCATAGGACTGGTCTGTGAACTATTTTCAGTCAGCTGGTTGTGTATTTTTGGAATCTTTTGTTTAGATTGTGGTTGCTCCATTGTTGAATACATTTAATGTGGACAACTTTTAAGGTATTCAGTTGTTGAGGTCCATCAGTCCCTGTGAATAGACTTAGCTGAGAGCTGACATTGAGTGGTATAGATAATGTGAATGGCAGGTATCATTACTCCAGGATGAGGGATTTCAAGACTGTGGGGCATAATTTTAAGTGACAGCAGAAAGATTTATAGACATGAGGGGCAGTTTTTATTTTAGTGGTTTGTGTGTGGAATGAACTTCCAGAGGAAATTGTGGATGCAGGTATAGTTAGAATGCTTAAAAGACATTTAGAAATTACATGAATAAGTATTTGGAGGGATATGGGCCAAGCATGGGCACATGGGACTAGTTTGGTTTGGTGGTATAGTCAGCATGGATCAGTAGGACTGAAGGGCCTGTTTCCATGCTGTATGACTCTCAACGACATGTGGAGACTAACATTCAGCCATAATTGTACTGGATAGCTGAGTAGGACAATTGGCTATATGCTCTGAGACAAACATTGACATATCAAATTAGTGTTTTTGATGACATGTAGAGTTCATTGGGCTGACTTAGGGGGTAAGTTTATAAATTGGAGTGTTCTCAACTAAATGAGTGCTGGTGGACTTGAAGTGTTGAAGGAAGAGGTTAGTGAATTCAGAATTTAAACCAGTGAGGCACAGCAAAGAGAAAATCAAATACAGAAATTATACCATTGGGCAAAAGAAAAGATATATTTGAAGTAGAAGTTGGCAGAGTTAAATAAAATCAGTAGAGGCCCAATAGGTGGCAGTCAGCTAAAAGATGCCAATAACTGAGATTTTGAGAGCTTTGGTTATGTTACCTCCAATGAAGTTCATGATCTGGGTTTTTTAAAGCCTCTCAGTTAAAAGAATTGACAGAGAATTGGCACATCATTATACTTCACAAGGTAGGTTTACATTTTCTCCGTGTGTTGAGTCCTCAGTCAGAGCTGAAGCATAGGTTCTGCTTTTTAAAATGACTCTTAATCTATGCTATGTCAATCGAAGACTGCTATTTTCAAAGTGAATATTGTTATGTGGCTAAAGTGCAAGAAACTGCAATTAATAAAGCAGCTGAAATTCTGCTGAACTCTTGTTTCATGACATTTCTCAACTTCAGTTGCCATTTTGGGAACTTCCTTGATAGGCACAGAAATAATGTTTTCACTCTGTACATTTCCACCAACTTGTTTATTCTCTGATCTACAGAACAATTTTGAGAATGCCATGAGAAAAGGAATTAGCGTATTTTTGCAAATGTGATAATAGGGTCACAGTCATACAGCACAGAAATAGACCATTTTGTCCAACCAGTCTATGCTGAACATGATTCCAAATTAAACTAGCCACACCTGCCTGCTCCTGTCCCATATCCCTCCAAACCTTTCCTATTCATGTGTCTATCCGAATGTCTTCTAAATGTTGTAATTGTACCCGCATCCACCACTTCCTCATGAGGTTCATTCCACACGCAAAGCACCCTCTGTTTAAAAAAAAATGATGCCCGTCATGGCTTTTTTAAAACTCCCTGCTTTCACCTTAAAAATGTGTCTTCTGGTCTTTAAGTTCTCTGTCCTAGGGAAAAGACATCTACTATTAACTCTATCTACACCTCTCATTATTTTATCAACTTGTCAGGTCGCCTGTCAAACTCCCATACTCCCGTGGGGCAAAAATTCCAGCCCACCCATTCTTTCTTTATAACTTGGCAATATCCTGTTAAATCCCTTCCAAATCCCTTCCAAACCCCCTCCAGTTTGATAATGTCCTTCCAAAAACTGGGCTACCAGAACTGAACACAGTATTAAAGAATTATAAACATACTAGTTATTGTACTAAGATAACAAGGTGTAAAGCTGGATGAACACAGCAGGCCAACCAGCATCATAGGAGCAGGAAAGCTAACATTTCAGGCCTAGGCCCTTTGGTCTAGGTCTACACCTTGTTATCTCTGATTCTCCAGCATCTGCAGTTCCTACTATCTCGAGTTATTGTACTGTCTGGTAAATTAATAAAATAGCCTTTATCTGGATTGTACTAGTGTGGAAATGGTTTAGCATGTTTCGAATGTCTTAGAATTAAATGGCAAGCTTTGGTTGTTCGGGTGGGTATGTTTGTCAATACTTAAGTTCTTCTAAAATAATATACTCAAATGGCATATAGCTTGTAAATGATTGCAGCATTGCTGAAAATATTAATAGTTTTGGAGTAAAGATGATATTTATAATGTCTGGAAGGTTAATGATGTAGCAGCATCCATTCTGTTTTGCCGGACAATTTTGTGCAGTTTAAACTGGGCAAAACAGAACTCTTCTTGGTCAGCGCAGTGTAAATTTGAGTGCTGCTCGTTGATTATTGTTAGACAAATGAGAATAGTTGGATAAAATACTGTTTTGCCACATTGATCAGCAACTAAATAGGGCAAAGCAATTGAGGTTAGGAAATTGCAGTTGAAAGGGTGTTGTCTCTCGTTGCTGTCAGTTATATATCAATGTAAATTCCTAGTCGGACTGTTCACCATAAATCCATTATACAGGAAGCCTTCATTTGTTTTACCTCTTTGTCTGGAGAAAGGGCTTGTTTTGAAGAACTTTCAAGCTCCTTTAGTTATTCAGTTAATATTTTAATTAAATGCAATTTCCAATTTGAAACATCTGTGCAACAAAATGTCTTAACTTGTTCCTTGGTGGCTTTTTGATATAAAACAAAATGATTTACTTTCTATTTTCATTTTTCTGATTGGGAAAACCTGATACTAAAAGTCTACCAAGGTAGAGGATTTCTTCTTCTTACCACCCCTCATTGTTGGCTCTTTAGGAACTGTTCGCTTGCTGTACCCAGCCTGAGTTGGCATCGTTAGTGTAAGCCTAACCAATATGTTACAATGAAGTAGTCTTTTCTCCTCCATACGCCTCTGTTTTCATTGGGATATCTATCCTATTTTTGTTGTCCCTGTCTGACATGGCTAAAGGGTGCCAAACGGGAGAATTTTGTGCAATTTAAACTGTGGAAGGTCTGTGTCAAAAAGCATTTTGCAGGATCTATCCAATCTTGGAAAGAACAATGAGCTAATTTGAAGTACGTTCCATTTTAATTTTTAAAAATGCTGGTAGAACTGAATAAACACATCTGAATATTGACAGCATTATACTTTTCTGTATTTCAACCATATCGTTCCCAATTTCTCGGACTTAAATGGAAGCTGTGGAACTTCTATCCTTGGGTTCTCTGTTTTGCCTTAAGTCTTCACCCGGGCATTTTGGCAAATGACACTTTTCATAGCTTGAAGATTTGTTATCTCTCTCAAATTTTTTTCAGTTTTACTTAGTATGAATTACGTGGGTAGATTCCTTGATTAATGTGCAGAATAGTAAATAAAGTGCAAAATTTTCTGACCCATATGAACCTGTCATTAAATCAAAGCCTTACCTTTTGCATCATATGAACCTAACAGTTTCAGCACTATATACCTTGGAAGTAACTAAACTTTCATGCAAATGATAGGGTGATAAGCTTGGACTGGATCAGCCAATGTCAAAAAATGGAAACAGTCTGCAACAGTGGAAATCTATTTGCCATATATAATGGAATCAAAAGGGCTGCTGGTTCACTGTCACCAGAAATCAGTAGATAGTAAAGCCCTTGTTAAAAGAACCAAACCAGTTTTTCCTGGGTTGAATCCTACTGTGAACTGTCATCCTGTCAGATTAGAGTTCTCCCAGGCTGTGTTTGACCCTTGCTGGTGAGCCTTCTAGCAATAACATGAGAGAGAAATGACCTGTTATTGGAGGAGTAGTGAGCCTGGTAAATAAATACTGGGAGTGGGAGGGGGCATAGAGAACTTAGAGCAGAAGGAAGAGAAGCTTAACTGCTGAGTTCCTTGCTTATGGCACATTTTGAACATCATCTGACATAATCATAAACATGTCCTCTATAAAAGGCAAATTCCTCAAGTTTGACACTCAACAAGCAGAGATATCTGTCACTGTCCTTGAGATTGCCATGAAAGAAAAACTGAACTGGACATGCCATACAAATACTGTAGCTACAAGAACAAGTTTGTAATTGGAATCCTGCAGTCAGCAACTCACTTCCTGACAGCCCAAAACCTGTCTACCACCTACAAGGCACAAATCAGGAGCATGATGGAATACTGTTGACTGGATGAGTGAAGCTCTGACAACACTCATGTTTGACAGCGTCCAGGACAAAGCAGCCTACTTGATTGGCACAATGTCCACAAATGTTTACACACTCCACCGCCACTCAGTAACAGTAGTGTTGCTAAGGCTGCTTAGTAGATACTCAAACTCATGACCTCTAGCATCTAGAAAGACAGGGACTGCAGATACATAGGAACACCATCTGCAAAATACCCTTTAAAGTCACTCAACACCCTGACTTGGAAATACATTGCCGTGCCTTCAGTATTCCTGGCTTCATTCTGTTAGAACCTGAAGGAGATGCAAGCACTTCTAGATGTGAGTTTCCTAATCAGCTATGAATGGAGAATGTGGTTTCACTTAGTAAAGCCTAGCAAAAGAAAGCTTGTTTATTTTAATCTAGCCTTACCGGAAAAGAAAAGTCTCATTGAGAAAGTGAATAGTTAGTCCACTTGGCGTAGGCAGTGTAACATTGACATTACTGGAAGGAGATTTAATGACCTAAGTTGAAGTGAGATTTAGAGTAAACATTGCCATGCATAGGTGTGCAAATACAAATTTACCTTAAGATCCTGTCAGTAACTCCTTTTTGTAAGATTTGAGGAAATGCAAGAGAGAATGTAATTTCCAGTTCTGAATTGCCCATTTATTTCGTGTAATTCGTGTGCACGGATATCTATATTTGTCGAATTTTAGCATTACCTGGTACTGTCATTGCCAGAAATGCAGTTTTTTTGAATTCTCATCCAGATTATATTCTGTGTCTTTGTCAGTGCTTTCTCCCAAGTGGTGTTCAATGTGGAGAAGCATTGATCCATCAGCCGGGGGCAGATGGTATGTGGTAATCAACGTTGAGGTCTCCAGACAGTGCACTCCCTGTACTAAGGGAATACATGACCGTATGTCCCTGAGAGACCAACTCTGGTGGGTTTGTCTTGATGGTAGGACAGGTCACGTCCAGGGATGCTGATGGTGCCTGGCGCATTGTGTGTAATGTAAGATTCTGAGTATAACTATGTCAAGTTGTTGCTTGACTGGTCTGTGGGCTAGCTGTGTCAGTTTTGGCATTAGGCTCCAGGTATGAGGAGGACTTTACAAGGTAGTGGTTGTCATTTCTAGTGCCATAGTCAATACGAAATGGCCTGTCCATGTTCATTCTATTTTGAGATTTTTCAGCTGTTGATGCAATTGAATAGCTTCCTAGATCACCAGAGGACAGTTAAAAGTGTACCATATCTGTGTGGGTCTGGAGTTACATGTAGGTTAGACCAGGAAAGGATGGCAGATAACCTTCCCTGAAAGGTTTTAGTGAAGAAGAAGGCTTTTTCTGACAATTCAAAATTCTTTCATTGTCGCCATTAGACTTTTATTCCCAGATTTATTTTAAATTGAATTTAAATTCCGTCATCTGCCATGGTTGGATTCAGGACATTGCTTGAATCTGTGGGTTATGGTCTAACAATAATGATATTTCACCATTGCCTCCTCCCATTTGTGGAATTGTGAAATTGAACATGAAATTACTTATGTCAGCAGTGAATCAATGGATATGATGTATGGCGGTTGGCAGACTGAAACGTGAACTCATCACTGCTATGAATTAACAGGATGTGATTAAGAAGCTGCTAGATTTTGGGGCTGTATGAGCTTTGTAATTGCGTGTATTGCTGGTAGTACTTTCTGTATTTGTCTTACTTTATGGAATAAGTTCAATACATTAAACATGAAACATGAAACTAATTAATAATTTCTGAATTGATAGCCAGCATCACTGGCAAGACTAGCAATTGTTGCCCATCTTAACTGACTCCATTGGCTTACTAGGCCACTTTAGAGGGCAGTAAAGAGTCCACTACATTGTGGAGAGTCCATAGTCAAGCGCTCAAGACTGGTTAAGGATGGTAGATCTCTCTTCTAAAAGAGAGTTGTAAACCTGATGGGTTTCAAGACAATAAATAACTTAATGGTCTCCTTTACTGAGGCTACCTTTTATATTCCAGATTTATTAACTGATTTCAGATTTCATCCACTGCTTTGATCAGATTTGAGCCTACGCCCCAGGGCCTTAACTTGAACCTCTGAATTACTTGTCCGGAGATAATACTGTCACTTCCCCTTCATGTTTTTAGTTAAAATCCAATTTCTGTTGAGCCAGTTGTAAACACCCTTTCATGTACAAACTTAGAATTTGCTGACAAAACTTGGATTACATAAACTGTCCAGCTGTATTTGAAAGAACATATATATTTAACTTGACGTGAAATAGTAAGTAGTTCTGGTCATATAAAGAAATTTTCCTTTTGGTAAATATTTCAGATCAAAACATTGATTCATGGCTTGACAAGTAACTAATTTTTTTCATGTTGGACAGTTCCTCGCAATTTTTGTTTGTTGGAAGAACTTGAAGAAGGCCAGAAAGGCGTAGGTGATGGAACTGTGAGCTGGGGGCTCGAGGATGATGAAGATATGACACTGACACGATGGACAGGAATGATTGTTGGACCACCCAGGGTCAGTAAATTAACATGCTATTTGGGTTAACTTACAGGATTTATTTTAGTGTGTCTTAGAGGATTATGCTCATGTTTTCTACTTCCCTGTAAGGATTGATATGCACCAAAATACCTGTGAAATCAGAAATGGATGTAATCCACACTCGTATTGTGTTATACCTTTAATATTCATGCTGTATTGATTGCTTAAAATGATGGATAGAAGGTTCAAAGGTGGAGTTTTGCTGTTATACGGAAAGTTTTCGGATTTTGAGTCTTAACTTGATGTAGCTGGGGCCCTGCTGAAGGTACCTGTCCTTGTGGGCAAGTTGCCTTTGATAATTATGCTGTTGTGTTAAGAAGGCCAATTGGAGAACATGCACACTGTCCTGACGTAGTTTTACATAGAATCCCTATAGAGTGGAAACGGACCCTTTGACCCAACAAGTCTGCACCAATCCTTGGAGCATCCCACCAGAGTGACACACCAGTGGACACTATGGGCAATTTAGCATGGCCAACCACCTACCCTGCACGTGTCCAGAACACCCGGAGGAGACCCACGCAGACACTGGGAGAATGTGCAAACTCCACACAGTCACCTGAGGGTGGAATTGAACCCAGATCCCTGCTGCTGTGAGGCAGCAGTGCTAGCCACTGTGCCACCCATTTTCTTGAATATGCTAGGGAGTGTTTTTTGACCAGCTCTGAAGAGCAGGGAAGCAGTCCAAATTTCTTGAATCTGTAAAGCTTTCTGTTTATCCACCATGTGATCCTCACCAATGCTAAGCGATCTATTGTAGGTGGTGTCACTGAGCTGATGCATTGGAGAAGGGAAGCAAAAGACACAACTGATGAACTCGTAGTAGAAGGAAGGGAGATTTGAAACTCTCTGCACTTGGCTAAACCTTTTTATCTGAAAGGAATTAAAGTTATATGTCCGAAAATGCCTGAAGAAGTTTCTAAACAAGCAGTTAAAGATGACATCTCTTTGTGATAATGTGGATGTGTTGGGCAAGGTCAAGAATCAGATGACACCAGGTTCTAGTGCCCCAGGTTTATTTGAAAACGCTAGCTTTTTGAGCGTTGCTCCTTCCTTCGGTGAAGTGAGGGAAGAGGTATCAAGACACAGAATTTACAAGTTTAAAAAAATCAAAGGATCGTTCAACTGATGCGATTGTATTGAATAAAGCTAGAAAGGCTGGTTGACTCCCTCCTGTTACGTCTTTAATCAGTTAAGGAGGAAATGCAAATCCCAGAATTTCTTTCAAGTCATTGCTTGAGACAACTAAAGATTTTATCAGTGAATTCAAGAGGTAACACCTCAGGTCAGACAATGCATATGAGGTCAGGGGCTTTGGACTATAATCTGACGCCATGTGATTTTTTGACTTCTTTGTCAGTTGCACTCGATTGGAAATGTCTGCTGAGACACTTTAAAAAAGACTTTTTAAATTGTGTTTGATATGCCTGCCGTGTTGCTTTTGCATTTGATCTTTAAATATTATATCTTTCATGTTCTTTTCTCAGACTTGTTTTGAAAACAGAATATACAGCCTGAAAATAGAGTGTGGGAGTAAATACCCAGATGTAGCTCCAACTGTTAGATTTGTAACAAAAATAAATATGAATGGAATAAATAATTCCAATGGAATGGTGAGTCAATTTTATTATCAAATCTTTAGTTTCAGGACAGTTTCATGGATTGTTGCAATCTAAGAAGTCATTACTTCTTACCCCTAACTTCTATTCATTTCCCCTGATGACTTCCTGTAAGGTTAAAAAAACTTACTTTTCTCTCCTTATTACGTATTTCTATATGTGGCGTACTATCCTTTAATAAGAAACAGTATAAATAATCCCAATTTTTTATATCGATTTTTAAGGGCAAATATTAGGATTTCACAAGAAAATGTGAGGACCTCTTGCTTCCAGTGCTTTTCCTTATTGATCTGGGAGAGCACATTTGTCTTGGCACTGCTCGGTGACAGTTTTAATAGAGTAGAATCACACTTAGCATCACTATGGGTCCTACGTGCTAGGTGATAGCATTGCATTATTCTTCAGTTTGTTTGTATTTCTTATTTCCCTGCACACCATTCTCTTCCCAATTAAATATCAGCTGTGCTAAATTGGAAGTTTTTGATTTACATTAACCCTCATAGAATCCCTACAGTGTGGGAGAAGACTGTTCTAGCAATGAGTCCACACCAACCCTCCAAAGAGCATCCCAACCTGGACCCACCCCTTTACCCTATCCATGTAATCCTACATTTCCCATGGCTAGTCCACCTAACCTGCACATCCCCAGAAACTGGACAATTTAGCACTACCAATCCAATTAACCTGCACATGTTTGGACTGTGGGAGGAAACCATAGCATTCGAAGGAAACCCGTGCAGAAGTGGGGAGAACGTGCAAACTCCACACAGTTGCCTGAGGGTGGAATTGAACTGGGTCACTGGTGCTGTCAGGCAGCAGTGCTAACCACTGTGCAATTGTTTTGCCTGAGAACCCAGTAACTGAATAAATAACCAAACCCATTCCTCTATGGTGAATATGCTGCAATGTTGGATCTGCCATACTTTGTTTGAAATCTTGAACAAATGATTCTGATGATATTTTAGAAACTCGAGTGAACTATGTTTTGTCTGATTAACATTGCCCCATTTAACCAATAGTACCAAAAATAGTTGGTAATTTGGTTTAAAATCAGAAATTGCTTCACAAGCTCAGCACACTTGGTAGCATGTGTGGAGAGAAATCAGTTAATGTTTGGGCTCAATCCCTCAGGTAAATTGATTTATTGTTGTGCACCAGCTTTGGTAACACAAACCGCTGAAATGTCAAGTGAGTTTTGTTTTTAGCTCCTTCGAAAGAGAGAAGGGTCTAGGCCTGAAATGTCAGCGTTCCTGCTCCTCTGATGCTGTTTGGCCTGCTGTGTTCATCCAGCTCTACACCTTGTTATCTCTCATTCTCCAGCATCTGCAGTTCTTACTTTCTCTGAAATATTCCAAGAGATTGTTTTATCATTATCTCATCAAGGGAGTTGGGATGCTGATGCACAGAAAACAGTTGTATTTGTTTTCCAAATTGGCAAATAATCAATTTTTGGGCAATTATTTACTTCATTTGTTTTGTAATTGTTGCATAAGAGAGAATAGTTATAGGGACGCAACACCTCTTATATGATTAGGTTGAGGAAGCTGAAGAAGGCAAGATTATAATGAGAACTGGTAGAAGCTAGTTTTGAGAAGACTTGTAGCTCAGGTTGAGGTTCTGGATGTGAGTTTGCTCACTGAGCTGGAAGGTTAGTTTTCAAACGTTTCGTCACCATTCTAGGTAACATCATTAGTGAGCCTCCGACGAAGTGCTGGTGTTATGTCCTGCTTTCTATTTATCTGTTTAGGTTTCCTTGGGTTGGTGATGTCATTTCCTGCATTAGTGATGTCATTTTCTGTTCTTTTTCTCAGAGGATGGTAGATTGATTTGGAGCCAATGTGTTTTGATGCATGGCATTCCAACCGGAACTCCATCAACAAACACATTGATTTGGAGCCAATCTACCATCCTCTGAGAAAAAGAACAGAAAATGACATCACTAATGCAGGAAATGACATCACCAACCCAAGGAAACCTAAACAGATAAATAGAAAGTGGGACATAACACCAACGTTTTGTCGGAGGCTCACTGATGATGTTACCTAGAATGGTGACAAAACGTCTGAAAACTAACCTTCCAGCTCAGCGAGCAAACTGACATCCAGAATTGGTAGAAATTTTCAAATTCATGGAAGTTCTAAACAAGAGAATGCTCTCTTCCTGGAGGGATTAGGGAAACCTGAATTAAAGGTAGTGGCAAAATATGGCAATGGCAACATGAAGTTGTTCTGATCTGGAATGCTAACCCTAAGAGTGGTGGGGGCAGATTTGTTCTTTTTTCTTCAAAAGGGAATAATGTTATAAGGAATAGTGTAATCATCTGAAGGTGGAGCAATTCTGGAGCAGTGGGATGGATGTAGTGATATGCAGAATGTCTGATGGCACAAGCTGAGTTGGTCCTACAGAGAGCTAGAGGATACATGGGATGGTTGTATGGTTCTACATGCTACTGTATCATTGAGGTTTGGGGGGGAAATGTGAAATCATATTGTAGCTGATGGTAGAAAAGAATCAGTAAGGAAACATCATTGCACTGTGCATGTAAATGGATAGGATTAAAATTTGAGTTAAAAAGAATGGAGATTTGTTTTGCGTTTGTGGAATACTTGAGCAGCAAATTTCACTTTGTGTTTGGAACCCTAATTTGAAAATTTTTACAACAAATCTTAACTGAATATTTTGTAACTTATGTTGTAATATTGAGGGCTTTTCTCTCCTTCCCTCTTCAAACCTTCACTTCCTGACCCAGTTGCAGAATTTAGATTTGCTGAATCATCAACACCAAATTTTCAAATCTTGTTAAAATGTTTGAAAATCTCCTGAGTCATACAAGATAAATTTAAATTTGCTGATTCAACTTACTTTACCTTGATATATATCCTATAAACAAACACACTTGCGAGTATAAATGAAGGTTTTATAAAATTGCACATTAATGCATATGAAACATGTTTTATACGACTTTCTTCCTTGCAGGTGGATTCACGGAGCATACCAGTTCTATCTAAGTGGCAAAATTCCTATAGTATTAAGGCTGTACTTCAAGACCTACGACGTATGATGACATGCAAAGAAAACGTGAAGATTTCACAGCCTCCTGAAGGACAGACTTACAACAATTAATTTTAATGGATCCAGACCCACCTCTCAAAAACTTCACTTCCTGTCTTGTCAATTCTCCGCAATACTAAACATCAACAAAAAGATCTCAATCTTGAAATGTACGTCCACAATAATGTTGTGAACCACAAATTAATTCAGTAGTGGTGAAGAGTAAATTATTTTCTCTTGTCAAGCCAGTGATGATATCAGTGATATACAAGCCATTGGAATCTTGGCTGTTACTTTGATGGGAAGGAGGGGAAAAGATGTGGGAATGAAATCAAGACATTGCCTGATCATAGTAAATATATATGTTAAACAGATTATTGGTAATAGAGGCAGTAATTGGTGTATATAATGGCATGCTCTGGAACATTCTGATGAAAAAGAGCCGTATTGAAAGAAAACTTGAGGTTGTGTATGTTATGCAAACTACACTCATTTGATAAGGGTTGTTGAAGTTTTTGCTCATTATTTTGCTGCATTGTGGTGCAGATTAATTGTAATGTCAGTGTGTTGAGAATGTTTTAATATTTGTATTTATGAAAATGACTCTGTTAAGCAGCTCTTGTGTATCAAGTAATATTATGTTTGTTTACAGCCTGAGTCTACCAAAACACGCATTTGAATTTGCGAGTAAAGAATTTTGGTGTATAGTTAGGACTTCCTAAAATTCAAGTTAGTCTTGAAGATGTGAATAGGGTGCAGTGAGATGCTTTTCATTTCAGCCTTTGAATTGGGTAATACTGTTTGACCAAATGTATTTTTTAAAAAAAGTAGTAACATCTTTCGAGTTGTTATTGTTTGAGAAATTCTTTTTGATTTTGCATGTAAAGAAAAGATTCATCTTGCCTTTCAAATTTATCTTGCTTCTGGAGGGCAAAGTGATCCTGGCCAGTCAATGTGCTAGGCTCAGATTTTCCCTTTAGAATCTTTTGGAAATTGTTAATTCTCTGACTAAAAGCTGCTAATGATTGTGTCAGAAAGCTAATCGGGTAGAGTATTACTATCTGAAGTTTACTTTCTCATGAGTTATCTCATCAATTTGCTGTAATTGAGAAGACTGTTTCCCATTCAAGTTTGTGAGAAAACTTAAGGTGGGTGTATTCATTTAATAAACAAAATTTAAAATACTGCTCATCTTCACATTTTTTTAAACCAACCTTGGTGATTTTGCCAGAGTAGTGTAGATTTTCCACCAAAAAAACATGTATTTCAGGGCTCCACTTTCTTACTTTTCTTTTCTAGACTTTGTGTAGCTCATCCCAGAAAGGGGCAGTATGTTTACGCTGATACACGAACAAAGATTTATGAAGCCAACTAATATTGCAGTGTACTCAGCTTGAATCAATATATCTAGGGTATGACCATTAACCAAATAAGTTGCAGCAAACTGACATTCGTTACTTTGAAGGAAGTGCATCTTTTTGGGGGTTCAGTCGTAATAGTTCTTGTGATGTCACGATCATTAATGACCAGTACTTGTGAGAAGTGTTAATCTAAGTTTTCTTAAGAGTGTCAGGATTCAGAAGCAGCAACATACTTGGAGAAAGAAAATGCAGAGTGTTTTATTTCTTGTATGCCTACTGCCTAAAGATACTTAGTCTGTGAATTTGGCCTACAATAAACAAAAATTAATTATTAACAATAATTTGTCAGGAATCTAACTTGTCATGTTTAAAATATGCTTTGGCTCTTTATCTAGGAAAACCAATGTTTGTTTCATATTTTGAGGGTTTTAGAAAATTCAGTTTTCTCGTTTTCACATTGTAGTTTTCTAATGTTTATTTTATTTTGAAATAGGATTTGAGGGAGAAAAGGTCTGTATAGGAGCAATAATAGAATAATGAAGATGGCGAAAATTTAAAAATCTCAGCATGCAGCACTAACCACCATGACATGTTCCCAGACCGTACCTCTCAAGAAAAAACATTGTGATCTGTATTGTACAATGGTTCTGAAAGAGTGTATGCATGATGTTGCATAAAGCTTCTCCTAATCTGATGGCAGACAGTTTTTGAGTTGAAAATCAGATGATTTCAAGATCACTGATAACGTACCTATCTCCCAGCAGTAAGCAAATAGCCAAAATAATTTGTACCTTTTTCCTATAATGCAATAAACTACCACTTGTTAAGATCTGTTGTGGAGACTGTCCGTCGTCTGTCTCATGCTGATAGTCATGCCTTCTGTATGGATTGGAGGATTCATTCTGTGCTGTTTCTATGAATATGGACAGAAACTTCCCACAACCACCAGCTGAAGAGTATTTGCTGACAGCTCAAACATTCTGACGAAGGGTTTTGGCTGAAACGTTGACTTTCCTGCTCCTTGGATGTTGACTGTCCTGTGCTTTTTCCAGTCTCACACCGACAGTTTCTGGATTCCAGCATCTGTAGTCCTGTCTACAGCTCTCAATGTTCTTTGAATATTTCTGTATAAAAACACCAGACTTTATTTGCCCAAATTTACCTGGGCTGATTAATTAAACATGTTCAGCTATGACCAGACAAGGCTAGGAGACCATCAGAAAGCAAAGGAGAAGAAGCTAGTCAGAAAACCACTCTCTTTTGCTTCTGCTTTTGTTATTACTTCTTGACGAATCATACAGACCATCATGTCTATACGAACAATATCATCTTCTATCTAAACTAGCCCCACTTTCCTGCAACAGCCCATGGCCTTTTAATGTTAATGCTCAGCTAAGTACTTTTTACAGGTGATGAGGTTATCCACCTTAACTAACCTCCCCAGAGCCACATTACCCTCTGGACTCCAAACTGCCTCCTCAACCCCCACCCTTCTTGTCTCCAAAGAAAGCAACCCAAGTTTTTCCAGCCTTTCATCCTAGCTGAAATGTCTCCAACCAGGCAACATCCTGGTAAATCACCTTTGCAACTCCTCCAGATGCAATCACATCCTTCCCACAGTGTGATAGCCAGAACTGCACACAGTATTCTAACTGTAGCCTAATCAAAGTTCTGCTTGTAATCTGTGGCTTAAATATTTGTTAGCCCATTCTGCCACACCTTCGAGGATCTGTGGACAAGCACGCCAACATCTGTCTGTTCTATGGAGCCTCCTAGTGCCTTGGTATTCATTGAGTGCTCCTTGCCTTGTTCCCACTTAGAAAGTGCATCACCTCACATTTATCAGGATTAAATTATACCTGCTTAACTAACAAATCTATATATGTCTTCCTGTAA
The DNA here is from genome assembly GCF_030684315.1 of Stegostoma tigrinum. NCBI lineage: Eukaryota > Metazoa > Chordata > Chondrichthyes > Orectolobiformes > Stegostomatidae > Stegostoma > Stegostoma tigrinum. The sequence continues at coordinate 72,157,787 of NC_081358.1, read as the reverse complement.
CTTAATACCTTCATCCTCACTGTCAATCACCCAGCCAATTTTTGTCATCTGCAGGCTTACTTATCCCTCCCACATTATCATCTAAATATTTATCATAATATATTATCATAAACAATAAGAGACTCAGCACTGATGTTTGTGGTACGCCACTGTACACCAGTCTCTAGCTACACAAATAGCCTTGTACTATCATCCGCTGATTTCTGTTACCGAGACAATTCTGGACCCATCTTGCCCAGTTACCATGAACTTTTACCTTCATTATAGGTTTCCCATGTGGGTGCTTGTCAAAGATCTTGCTGCACGTTAACTACGACAACTGCCCTATACTCATCCAAGCACTTAATCATCTCTTTGAAAACTTCCTCCAGATTTTTTTTAAGCATGATCTCCCTCTGACAAAGCCATGCAAACTCTGTCTGATCAAACCTTGCCTTTCTAGTTGCAGATTAATTTTCTCCAATAGTTTACCTACCACTGATATCTGTACCACCTTCTTATAAAGTGGAACCGCAATAGCTGTCTTCTGGCACTTCCTCTGTGGCCAGAGATTTAAAAATTCGAGTCATGTCTTCTGGAAATTCCTGCCACGTCACTCTCAACAGCCTGGGATGCAACTCATCTGGACCTAGGTATTTGTCTAAGTTCAAATTTGCAAAAATTTCCAGCACCTCAAGCACTTCTTAAGTCGATTTGCTCAAGAACTTCATGGTCCGTCCTACTGAGTTCTTGCAGAGAAAGGAGGAAGTTTGGAACGGCTGTTTATTGACATTAGAAGGAGAGATAAAGTTACCAACATATTTCAAGGGAGAAATTGGAATAACATACAACAATGTAATGACTATTGCAAGAAGAAATCACCAGGAGATGGGTGCATTGTTTAAAATCTATTATTGGACCATAACTGTAATTTTGGGGAGGGGAAAAATAGGATGATTGAACATAGAGCTGAGCTTACCCTTTCATCTAGTTGTCCTGTGGAAGAAGAGAACATTTTTCTCCCGTGTCCCCTCCTCCATTAATAAACTACCATCTGTTACTGCTGCTGCTGCAGTGAACATACCTGGAAGTAGAAGCACTTACCTACAGGCCTGTGGGCTGCTTTGTTTTGTTTCTCCTGTTCTTTGACTTAACCCTCTTTTCCCCATCTTTTGTTGTAAAACCACAATTTGAATGGAAGATTCCTGCAGTATTTATCAATCTCCCCTGTACATGACTTTAAATTTAAAACTGAAAGGGTAGGTCTGGCTTCGAGACCCATAGCGGCTCCAACATCAGGTGGTGGAGTGGCCCAGCAGTACATAAGCAAGGGTGGGTGCTTCCTATTGCCTTTCATCGCTGATTACCATAAGCCATGGATTAAAGAGCTATGCACTCCCTGAAACAAACATAGTGGTCTGTATGAAGGTTATGTTGGGAGGTTGTCAGCTCTCGAGCATTGTGTCAACTTGTAAACTGGAACGGAAGAGTGTATTTATGAAATCTGATTGCCCAATGTCCATGGCCTTCGAAAATGGCCACATGATTGGTGTGATTTACCTGCTGGTGGAGCCACTCAAGACATTCTTTACCGTGGGTGAGCTCTTTCTCTTCTGTTGGCCGAGGAGGAACGGTGCCAAGCGAGACAGTTCTTGGCATATTTACTGCTCCTACTCTGCAGTATTAATTTAGTCCAGGAGTCCTTCACAGAAGGTGGTTCTATTTTCAACCATGAGGGGGCCACCTGCTGAATTCCTTGGATGACAGACAGTGCCATGCTCATCAGGAGATGGGACATTTGAGGAAGAGCTTTCACAGCTCAAAGTCTTCTGCTCACCCAGCAGCAGTTGGCACTTCTGTATCCTTTCTTCCACCAATTCAAGTAAGGAGGGTCTGCATTTGCAGACAAAAGTACCACAGCTACTAGTGAGGTGGGATAGAGGTCTCCATAGATAAAAGGTGGATGCTCATGTGACTCTTCATGACCTCAAGTGTGTTGAGTAATTGTGTGGTTCTGAGCTCCACTCAGCCCTGTTGTGTCAATTTGTGAAGCCTGTATCTTGGCTGGATGTTGGTGACAAGAACCCAGAAGAGGATGATACTTCAGTAGTGGACATCAAGTATTATTTAGAATTCTAATACCAGTGAGCCATTGGATGCACTGTTTCCTGCTAATGAGTCACTCCTTATCATGTCTGTGGAACTCTGGGATTTTCTTGTTGCTAACTTGAGGCAAAGTCCAATTCCCTCTTGACCGATGTTCTGAGCCCAAGTCGCTCATTTGGTTCATTTGTTCTGCTCTTAGAACATTGGGTGGGGTGTGGACCAAAATGAGAAACAGCATTTTAAAACTTTCCTAACTGAGTTCTTGAGGGAGTTGCAGTTATACATGCCTGCTCACTCTATGATAGGATGCTGGTGATGGGTGCACAATACTGCTGATTTGAATAAAAACAGAATTGCTTTAAAAGCTCAGCAGGTCGAGCAGCATCTTTGGAGAGAATTCAGAGTTAATGTTCCTTCAGACCCTTCCTCAGAACTGACTTGAAGATAACTATAGCTGTCTCAACATCAATGGCAGCAGAGAAGAACAGCATAGATTTCAGCATTTCTCAAGGAAGGGAAGTATGCCGTGTGTTCCTGCAGGATTTTATGACAAACTGCACAGCAACTTGATCAGAAAAAAACTGAATTCAACACAGGTGTAGTAAAATTAAAGTCATGGGTGTGGCACTTACAGCGTGCAGATTAAAGTGAAGAATGTGAATGTTAGTCTGATCAGGGCATTTATGTAGCACCTTATTTTTCAGACAGACAGCAATCATTGGCACGCTCCTAAAGATAACTGATGAGCTATGTTATTGTGGTGGGATTATTAGGATAAGAGACACTACAGTTCCATAGGGAATTAGGTGACCCAAAAGGCTGACAGCAAGTGGAGTAGTTAGCCAGGACAGTCAATTCCTGGAGTCTGGACCCGAAAGTCTGATGGCCATGCCACAATGTGATGCTTTTCCACAAGTTTGTTTTCCCATGGTTCTTTGAGGTACTACATCATCATTTACTCAGGCTGTTTGATATGCTGTGAGGTTGAGTGTCATCTCCTCAATAATGCCTTGAGTAGCTTGTCACAATGAATTGCTCCTTGACTACAGTGACTATTCTATATGTAGTTAAAGTTTTGAAGTGAGATGAGATAAGCTTTGGTGCTCTTAGGATGTCAGAAGCTGAAATCTGAGTCTGGGATGTCTTCCCATTCTAAGTGAAATTGGCAGTCAAAAGGCTGAAGTTCCACTTGTTATCAACATTTGGAACTTTATAAAGTATAAAGTAATAACCATGCAGTGTAGTCTAGATCAGCAAATGCATTTCAGATTAAATCTCTTACCAAGAACACCATTAATCTCTCATGTTCAGTGCCCCATACCACCGTCTCTCATCCATCAGCATTCTCTGACACTTAATACTCTACCCCACAGACATAAATCTACCAATGCTGCTGGAGTACCATCTACCTCTTGCTGTCTTCACTTACCTCTGGATATTTAATTGCCATCCTCTAAATATAGCACCTCTTAATCCCTTGTTTTCTGTCCTTCCTCTTGCAGGACTAGGTGGCAAATATAGGGTGCAGAGCATACTTAGTAGTGGACAAGAATATCCCAACTCCTGTAGAATAGAAGACTCTCAGCAACATTGCACCGTCTATGACAGAGTTTGTGGTATCCAACATTGTTGAGGACAATTAAGGTGATCCTATATTCTTGTCTTATGCAACTTTTTAAACCCAGGGCACAACCTCATGCTGCTATCTGGTATGACCACGAACCTCTGCTTTACCCCAAACGTCTCCTTCACATCTCCCATTTTAAGAGCTGCTAGCTACCCGCTGCAGCTCACCCAAGGAGGGAGAGAGAACAACAACGTCATTAATGATTTTCTTCCTTGCAATCATAAGCTCAGGAGCCCATATTGCATGTACTATGAAGGCTACTATAGAGTTGGGATACAAACATAGAAAATAGGAATGGGAGTATGCGAGATAATAGGAACTGCAGATGCTGGAGAATCCAAGACAACAAAATGTGAGGCTGGATGAACACAGCAGGCCAAGCAGAATCTCAGGAGCACAAAAGCTGACGTTTCGGGCCTAGACCCTTCATCAGAGTGGGGGATGGGGTGAGGGTTCTGGAATAAATAGGGAGAGAGAGGGAGGCGGACCAAAGATGGAGAGAAAAGAAGATAGGTGGAGACAGTATAGGTGGGGAGGTAGGGAGGGGATAGGTCAGTCCAGGGAAGACGGACAGGTCAAGGAGGTGGGATGAGGTTAGTAGGTAGATGGGGGTGCGGCTTGGGGTGGGAGGAAGGGATGGGTGAGAGGAAGAACAGGTTAGGGAGGCAGAGACAGGTTGGACTGGTTTTGGGATGCAGTGGGTGGAGGGGAAGAGCTGGGCTGGTTGTGTGGTGCAGTGGGAGGAGGGGACAAACTGGGCTGGTTTAGGGATGCAGTTGGGGAAGGGGAGATTTTGAAACTGGTGAAGTCCACATTGATACCATTAGGCTGCAGGGTTCCCAGGCGGAATATGAGTTGCTGTTCCTGCAACCTTCGGGTGGCATCATTGTGGCACTGCAGGAGGCCCATGATGGACATGTCATCTAAAGAATGGGAGGGGGAGTGGAAATGGTTTGCGACTGGGAGGTGCAGTAGTTTGTTGCGAACTGAGCGGAGGTGTTCTGCAAAGCGGTCTCCAAGCCTCCGCTTGGTTTCCCCAATGTAGAGGAAGCCACACCGGGTACAGTGGATGCAGTATACCACATTGGCAGATGTGCAGGTGAACCTCTGCTTAATGTGGAATGTCATCTTGGGGCCTGGGATAGGGGTGAGGGGGGAGGTGTGGGGGCAAGTGTAGCATTTCCTGCAGTTGCAGGGGAAGGTGCCGGGTGTGGTGGGGTTGGAGGGCAGTGTGGAGCGAACAAGGGAGTCACGGAGAGAGTGGTCTCTCCGGAAAGCCGACAGGGGTGGGGATGGAAAAATGTCTTGGGTGGTGGGGTCGGATTGTAGATGACGGAAGTGTCGGAGGATGATGCGTTGTATCCGGAGGTTGGTGGGATGGTGTGTGAGAAGAAGCAGGATCCTCTTTGGGCGGTTGTGGCGGGGGCGGGGTGTGAGGGACATGTTGCGGGAAATGCGGGAGACGCGGTCGAGGACGTTCTCGATCACTGTGGGGGGAAAGTTGCGGTCCTTGAAGAACTTGGACATCTGGGATGTGCGGGAGTGGAATGCCTCATCGTGGGAGCAGATGCGGCGGAGGCGGAGGAATTGGGAATAGGGGTTGGAATTTTTGCAGGAGGGTGGGTGGGAGGAGGTGTATTCTAGGTAGCTGTGGGAGTTGGTGGGCTTGAAATGGACATCAGTTTCTAGCTGGTTACCTGATACAACTCTACTTTGCAATAGCAAAAGTTCTTTAAAATTCCTTCTTGTAGTTTGGTGTTGAACATTTAAGGATTGCTGGGCTCATTTTGCTCCTTAACACAGTTTGAACAATGAACTATGATTTTTTTCTTGCATTGCAAATGATTGGGTTGCGTCACATTAGGATTAGCACTCCTTGACAACTGGAAATGGGATGAATGAGAAATAATTCACACCAAGATCAGTAGGTTAGCATATTTTCTTCAAACTTTTAAAACTAAGTTTGCATCTAGCTGAAATTGATGGGGTAAAACCCCCCTCACTCATTTGGGTATATAGATTTTGCATAACATATGTCCTTTGTAGATATGAATTAACAATCAACAAGTCTATTTGGGTGGCTCAATGCTGTATGACACAGAAACTGTTGAGAAATGAAAGCTTCCGAGTCATGAAAATAAACTAATTTATATAATATGTTTTCAATCTCTGGACATCTCAGATTTTTTTACAGCTAATTAAATATAATGAAATGCAGTCACTGTTGTAACGTAGGAAATCCAATTTGCTCGTAATTCCCACAAATGACAAATAAATAATAGATGCTTAAGTTCTGCAGGAACTAAAACTGGTATGACATGAAAGAAATGGCTAGGATCACCACTCCGGTTCCTTTTTCAGTGAATCGATGCCAAATGTATGTTGTGGAAGGCAATGATATATGTATCCCACGTGTGATTCAGAATGCAGAGTGCGCAGGTTGTGATTTCAAGTAGCCTTTAGCATTGATTTGACACCCGCTCTACCATTTTGAATCGTGCTGTTTCAATAATCATTTTCTTAAATGTACATGTAGGTAACTAACGGCGCAAATGACCCTGCCCACCAGCACTGCGTAAAGCACTGCCACATATCTTAATGAATATAAAAAGGCTCAATTTCCTCATTGGTTCCAGTATATTAGTGGTGTACAAATAAGTCAAGAATTTGTTTTTGAAGAAGACGTAGGTGAAAATTATTTCCATTCAAATTTCATCTTTGAAATCATTTTCTTGAGTTCTTTTGAGCCTTTTGAACCACCCAACAATTCCAGTCACCCTGTCGCTGCCAGCAAGGAGAATATTTCAGGGATGAGTGTCCTGTGCATCAAAGAATTCAGGAAGATGTTCAACCAATATTGGAGTGGTAATTTTAGGTGTTGTTGAATGCTCTAGCAATATAATGAGGTGAATATTGAACGGACAGTAAATAGAGTGCATGGAAACGAAAGAAATCTGGGGATCCTGCTTGGTAATAAGTTATTGCAGCAATACTGAGTGGTAGTGAGTAAAACAAAACAGATGTTACAATGTATTCAAAGCTTAACAGTGAGTTGAAACAGTGGGATAATCCTACATTATTAATTATCATATTTGGGTCAGCTGTAAAATAATTGTTAGAGATGTATTCTACAATTAATCAACAACTAAAATTTCATACCATGGGTAGTAGAAGGCACAAGATTGATTTTTTTTGTGTTTAGTAATATTCATGTTCTTCAGTCAGATTGTATCTCTGTTGGCTCAACATCTCCTGACGGTAAACAAACCTGGATAAAACAGGTTACTGGAAGCATTTTCCAGTTAGCTATTTGTCACAAGGATCAACCAAAGCCACAATCTTTCCCTTTTAGAATCTTTGTGGTGCTGAAAACTCAGTGAACTTTGCTTTTTTAACAAGGATCTTTCCTTTGCAACTTTTGAAGCTGCTGATTTCTGAGGATCTGAAAGCTACTGGAGCTAAATGACGTCACTGCACTTCACGGCTACCAGGAAATGGAAAGATCCTGAGGAGCATCCCTTGTTACAACAATGCAGACGTGTGGCACATAAAGACCATGTTCATAAAAGAAATGATGGGGACAATGTAACTAATGTTAAGTGGAACCAGAATGATCGAGAAAACCTGGTATTACATGAGAGCCTGGATTATCTACCTTCTCACAGTGATATTTATAAAAAATGGTTGCAAAGAAAACCTTACAGGTAATAAGCACAATTTCTACCTATCATTTAGATATTTTCATTTCAACATCAATAGTTTTATGTTTTAAGAATGTAAACACAATTAAAAAACAGTCTAATCAAAGGTTCTAATCAAACTGTTACCTTCGGGAAAACAATTGTATTTATTCAGTACTTCTTTTTAATCATCCGATATCTCAAAGTGCTTTACAGTCAATGAAATATGTTTGAAGTTGAAGTATATTCACTGTTCTAGGAAGTGGAGGTACCAAATTACGCACACAGCTCCCACAAACAGCAGCACCATAATGACCAAATAATTTGTTCTATTGTAATATTGAATGAGGAATAAATATTGGTTAGGGCACAGTGTATAACTGCCCTGATCTTCTTTGAAATAATGCAATGGGATGTTTTACATCCTGCCGAGCCGGAATGTGGGCCTTCAATTTATCATCTCCTCTCAAAGAGTACCTTCGACTCAAGATTCCTTTAATAATGCACTGGACTGTCAGCCTTGATGTTTGTGCTTAAACCTTAGAGCAGGACTTGAACCTGAACTCTCATGACTCAGAAGGAAGAGTGCACAGAGACATGGCTAATAGCATTCAGGAAAATGAAAACTTCAATCTGCTTACATTTCTGTACCAAATGCTGAGAGCCTATCAATCTGTGTATGCGTTTCTTGTATGAACACTTATTGAGGATGGGATTGGGCTCAGAAGGTTTGTCTTTTATGACAAAATAGCTGACCAATGTTTACAGTTTAATTGTTCATATCAAGAATTGGTAAAATACCAAATCTCTGGAAAGTGCCTGGTGCCTGTGGAGCATCCCAGTAGAAGCCAGTAACTTTCACGCAAGGAAAGGAAAAATACATTGTGGGATGAGCTTGTTCTTAAAGATATTTACATTTTTTCAGAGTATAATGAGATTAGAGACAGATGTTTAGTAAAGCAGTAATGTGGAGCTGTGGTGAATATAGGTTACATTATTTTTTTGATGGTGAACTCAATATTTGATGTCACCACGCCTATGAATTTGACTGTACCTACAGAATTAAGTGTTTTGGGATGATTTATTACCTTGAAGGTATTATATAAGTACAAGTTGTTATTGCTTACTTAGCAAAAACGCAGATTAATGCAGAAACCCCAAAGTTATGGCTTATCTTTCAGTGCTCATCATGGTCTGCCTGTGGACTCCTCTCTGCCAATCATCTTGCAGTACTATTGTTCAATTCTCCTTTTTGGCCACTGTGTTGATTGAAAACTGCATACAAAGTTATGTTTTATTTAATCATGTAGTTATATTTTTAACAGTGATCTGTGAATAACTACGGCCGAGCAATTAATCTGGCTCTGCAAAAATAATTGGAATGTTGTTAGATGTCTCCACTTTGAAGAATTACTTGAACTTTTACAATAGATTTTTAAAAAATTCATCTTGAACTTGGGCCTTCTGTCCAGCAGTAGAGACACTATCACAGCACCACAAGAGCCCTTCAATCCCCAGAATAGATATTTTCTGAGCAACTTGTTCAGACATGTTATTACATGCCTTTGAGTGTCAGCATGCCTCAGGTGAGAGGTGAGGTTAAGAAGGTAAGGCCATAAGAAATAGGAACAGGAGTAAGTCCTTTGCCCCTCAAGCCTACTCTACTCTTCAATAGGATTGTGGCTGATCTAACATTGCTCACGTCCACTTTCATGCCCTTTCCCCTTCCCCTTGATTCCATGACTACCTATCTCAGCCTTGATAATACGTAAGGAATATCCCCCCATAGCTCTGTGTGGCAAGGAGTTCCAAAACCTCACAACCCTCAGAGAGAAGAAATTCCTTCTCATCTCAGTTTTTTGATTAGGACCTTTGTGTTGTAGATTTCTGCAGTTTCCTTTGTTTAAATAGCACTCTATTGTTTTGTTTTGCCTGCCAAAATGAACAGCTACACATTTTCCCACATTATACTCAACTTGCCAACTTATTTGCCTACTTACTTAATCTGTCAATATCTCTGTGTAAATTGTTTGTCTCCTGCACACAACCTACTTTTCCACTTATTTTAGTTCATCTGCAAACTTAGCTACAACACATTCACCTCCTTCCTCCAAGTCACTTATACATTGTAAACCATTGCGATCACAGCACTGATCCCTGTAGAAACTTAGATAAACCATATCCCAACTCACATTTTCCTGCCATTTAGCCAATTCTCCATCCATGTCAATATACCACCTTTAACACTGTGGCTCTTATCTTAGTACCTTTAGAAAGGTACCTGGCCGAATGCCTTATGGAAGCCCAAGAGTAAGACATCTTCGGTTTGCCTCTATCCACTCTGGTTGAGACTTCCTCAAAAATTCTAATAAACTAGCCTGACATGATATCCCTTTCATTAAGCCAAGTTGACTCTGCTTGATTAGATTTTGATTTTCCAAAGTTTCACGATTACTGCCTTAAGCATAGAACCCCTACAGTGTAGACAGAGGCCATTTGGCCCAACGAGTCACACCGACCCTCTGAAAAGCATCCCACATAGATCCAACCCAACCTGGAGCCCCACATTTACCTTGGCTAATTCATCTAACCTCCAAAACCCTGGACACTATGGGCAATTTAGCGTGGTAAATCCTCCCGACCTGCATATATTTGGACTGTGGGAAGAAACCAGAGCACCTGGCAGAAACTTTCATGGACACAGGGAGAACATGCAAACTCCCTGCAGTTGCCCAAGGCTGGAATCCAACCTGGGACCATCGTGCTATGCGGCAGCAGTGCTAACCACTGAGCTACTGCCCATTGTAATTGACTGTAATACTTTTCCATCAATAAATGTTAGGTATTCAGCCAATATTTACACATTTTTTGCCTCCCTCTCTTTTTGAACAATTGCGTCACAGCAATTTTCCAATCCTCTGATACTCCTCCAGAATCCAATGATTTTTGAAATTTTATAACCAATACATCTAGGGCTACCTCTGTAGTTACCTCTACTAGGATCCTAGAATATATACCATTCAGCACCAGATTGCCCAGTGGTTAGCACTGCTGCCTCACAGCACCAGAAATCCAGGCTCAATTCCACCTTCGAGTGACTGTGTGGGTTTGCACATTCTCCCTGTGTCTGTGTAGGTTTTCTCTGGGTGGTCTGGTTTCCTCCCACAGTCCAAAGGTGTGTAGGCTAGGTGGATTAGCCATGCCAAATTGCCGGTAGAGTTCAGAGATGCGTACATTAGGTAGGTTATAGTTCTGGGTAGGATGCTCTGAGGGTCAGTGTGAACTTGTTGGGCCAAAGGACCTGTTCCCACACTGTAGGGATTCTATGATCTATGATCTATCATCTATCATAAGATGACTTCTGTACCTCAGCCTCATTCGTTTTTCTATTACTACTTCTTTAATAATAACGATGGTGCTTCGTTTTTCTACTTCTTTATTTAGTATTGGTGGGATGCTTGCAATGTCTTCCACTGTAAAGTCTGATGCAAAATATTTGTTTAACTTCTGTGCCATTTACTTGTTCCCCAAAACTGTCCCCCAGATTAATTTCTGAGGAGCATATATTCCTTTCGACCTCTTCCTTTTTTCTTTTTATATATTTAAAGACGCTCTTACTGTCATTTCTATATTCCTCACAGTTTGCTCTCAGAATTTATTTTCTCTCTCTCTTTATCATCTTTTCAGTCCCTCCTTTGCTGGACTCTGAATTTAACCCAATTTTTGGGACTGTCACTGATCTTTGCCTCCTTATATGCTTTTTCTTTCAACTTTATCTTCTCATTAACTTTATCAGCCATGGTTGCTTTCTCCCTGTCTTAGAATCTTTCCTCCTTTCTGGGATGTATTTTTCCTGAAAGCCCTGAATTGCTTCCTTAAATGTCTGCTACTGCTTGCTTACTGTTATTCCTGCTAATCTATCTGCTGAGTTCACTTTAGCTAACTCTATCCATGTTTCATTGTAATTCCATTTATTTAAATCAAACACAGTTGGTTCCATCTAAAGTGCCTCACTCTTGAATTCCTAGGGGATTTTTTACTCTGAGCTCGTTTATTGAACCTGTCTCATTACCCATTACCAGATCCAAGATAGCCTCCTCCCTTGTGGGCTCCATTATAAATTACTCTTGGCAACTATCCCTAATGGTCTCTATGAATTCATTGTTGTAGTTATGCTTTCTAACTTGATTAATCTAATTGCCATTAAGATTTAAGTCACTCATAATTATTGCTCTATTATTTTCACATGCTCATATTCTTTGTTGATTTATAGTTTGTACTACGGAATAGATACTGTTTGAGGGTCTGTACACTACTACCAATGTCTTCTTTCCCTTGCTGTTTACTTATCTTTGCCCAAATAGACTTTACATCATCAGAGCCTAGATTTTCTCTCACACTGACCTTACTTCATCTCTCATTAACAGGGCTATCCCAGCACCTTTTCCACTCCTCCTGTCTTTCGAAAATGTCAAATATCACTGAATGTTAAGTTCTCATTTTGATTTCCTTGGAACAATGTTTGTGTAATGGCTATGAGACCACATTTCCTTTGTTTGCATCATTAGTTCATCTACCTTATTCAAATGCATTAACATATATAGTCTTTAACTTTGTTCTATTCTAATTTTCATCCACTTTTATGTTTCCTTATATGACCTTTGCATTTCTAATTTTCTATGCAACTGAACCAATCCTTACACTGTGCAATTCCTACTATCTCTGAAACAATCCTCACACTACTTAGTTTAAAACCTTATCTGCAGCACTAGTTATGCGATTTGTCAAGACTCTGGTCTTAGAATAATTCAGGTGGAGCCCTTCTGATCAGAACGGCTTACTCCTTCCAATGGTGCTAGTGTCCCATGATTTCAAACTCATTTCTCATACACCAATCTTTTAATCACATTTACCTTTTTAGTCTTGTTGATTCTGTGCCAAATAGCTTGTGGCTCGGATAGAAATCCAGATATTATTACCATTTTGGTTGTTCTTTCATTTAAACCAGAGCTACTCATATTCCCTCAGCAGAACCTCTTCCTTCTCTCTACCTATATTGTTGGTACCGATGTAGTCCACGACAATGGGATCTTTCTCATTCTATGTCAAATGCCTCTCAGCCAGGATGAGATATCCTGAACCTGGGCAACAGGTCTTTGGGGCTCTTAATCAAACAATATCTATTCCTCTGACTATGCTATCCCTGATTACAATATTGCTATATTCTCCCTCTTCTTGAATGGCTCCAAAATGCTTTGGTCAGCCATAATTCGCTACAGCTCCTCCTCACATCCACATAGGGAGCAGGAATCTCAAACCCGTTAGATGAGCTTGAGGGCTGAGTCTCCTTCTTCATCATCTCCTGGATCCGACTCACTGCCTCACTCATAGGCAAACCATCTTGTTCCTGACCAAATTTGTGGTATTTAATCTGAAGGGTGTGACTGCCTCCTGAAACACAGCGCCCAGATAACTCTCCCCACTTCCTGATGTGTTGCAGTGTTCAAAACCCAGACTCCAGCACATCAACTCTGAGTCAAAGTCCCTCAAGCAACTAACGCTTGCTACAGATGTGGTCATCATGAACCAAATGGGATCCAAAAGCTCCCACATATGCAGGTACAACATATCACCAGCCCAGGTTTTACTTGCCCAGTTCTTAAATTTAAAAAAAATTCCTACAGGTCTTTTAGTCTTTAACCAGTGAAATATATCTCCTATTTGCCTTCAATCTGAAAGCATCTTTTAAGGAGTAAAATTCACAGCCATTACCAATCAATAAACTTAAAAATATCTTGTGATGTTACACTTTCTTTTGTTCTGCTGCCGATCCTGGGCTTTAATTTATCCTGTTAAAAAATACCTTACAAACTAAGACCTTACAACACAAGGAAAAAGCACTTCTTCCCCTCAGCAACAAATTCCCATGCTTTTTCAAAGTCCAGTGACTCTGGAGAAAAGATGCTCTGAGTTTCTCCAGCAATTTCTGTTTTCGTTCATCCAAATGTTATGTGGCCTTCATAGCAAGAGGATTTGAGTAGTGAAGCAAGGAGGTCTAGCACCAATTGTACAGGGCCTTGTTATGATCACAACCGGAATATTGTGTACATTTTGGTACTCCTAAACTGAGGAAATCTGTTCTGCCTATGGGAATTAAACAAATGTTTACCAGCTTGATTCCCTGGGATAGCAGGACTAACATTTGAAGAGAGATTGAATTAGCGAGGTTTATATTTCCTGGAGTTTAGAAAAATGGGGGTGATCTCATTGAAATCTATAAAATTATGACAGCACTGGCCAGCATAAACGTAGGAAGGATGTTCCTGATGACTGGTGAGTCTAGAACCAGAAGCCATTCTCTAAGGATCTGAAGTTGACCATGTAGGACTGAGGTGAGGAGAAATTTCTTCCCCTAGGGAATGGTGAGCCTTTGAAATTCCCTGGTACATAAAGTGATTAAGGTCAAAACATTGAATGTTTTCAAGAAAGAGTTAGATAAAGCTTTTAAGGCTAAAGGGATTAAAAGTTATGGGGAGAATGTAGGAACTTGTTACTAGGTAGGTAGTCACCCATGATCATATTGAATGGTACAGCAAGCTCAAAGGGTTGAATGGCCTAGACCTGCATGTATTTTCTATGTTTCTATGCTACCAGAATTGGTCCTACCTCCTTTATTGAAGATGGTCATTGTTACAGTATCTTAATGATTCATTGACTGTTCCCCTCAGTCCATGGGGCTCATGAGCTCCTCATGAGCTCATGTATTTGTACTGTTGTGAGGCTCCTCTGTCCCACTAGAGCAATGTCTTTGTCCAATGGCTAGTATGGTTGAGACAGTTAGAGACCAGGTTTCACTGTACGGAAGGGGAGACATTGGGATATGCACTCTCTCACACATAGTCTCAAAGCATCCTTATCTTAACAGTCAAGTTGGGATCTTGCCAGCAGGTTGACATTGAAACTGATGACATCAATCATCTCCTGCAGCTCATCAAAGACAAGGGTAGGCTGCATACTTCACCACACACAAATCAAATCCTCCTCCTGTGCCCACATCATTTTAAATTGCTGACATTACTTTTCTACCTCTGGGCTCTGGGCCTCCCTTCTTCCAATGTTTTAACTTGCCGGATCCGGCCCTCTCCTGTAATAAAAACAAACTACCATGGATGCTGGAGATCTGTTGTTAAAAAAAGAGAAAGTGCTGGTAACCTCAGCATGTCTGGTAGCATCAGTGGATGGATAGAAACAAAGTTTACATTTCAAGTCTTTGGAGCTACCTCTCTCCTCACTACTCCCAAACCTGAAGCTGCTCCCCCCCTTCCCCAACTGCTTTAGCTGGCCATGTCTGCATAGCTCCTGGCTCTGACACTGCTCTCCCCTCTCCTGCTGTTCTCTCTGACCAGCTCTGCCTCCCTCCTCACTACTCCTAAATCTGAAGCTATTGATCCCTCTCCTTCAGTGGCCCCTCTCCTCTCTGCTCTTCAATGACACTCAACGGTGGGAATAATCACCCTAAAGTAGATGCACTGTAGCAACTCAACAGGAGTCCTTTGACCACACCTTTCAAATACACAACCTCTATCATCTAAACGGAAAAGGACAGCAGGTGCATGGGAACGCCATGACCTGCAGATTCCCTATCAAATTGCACACCATAATAAATTGTAACTCTATTGCTATTGTTTCTTTATTATCACCGGTTCACACTCCTGAAACTCTCAAGCAATCTTGTTAGTGTACGCCTACTCCAGATACACTTCACGAAGATGGCTCACCACACCTTCTAATGGGAAATAGAGATAAGCAATGAATGTTGGTGTTTCCATCCATGCTGATATGACAGAAGAATTAAAAAAGATTCCTTAATTCACCAACAAACCTCCTTTGGGTGAATAGCTGTCCATCACACTGATATTTAAACTGGAGGTGGGTGTGTTTGCCATATTTGGATTCTTGTTTCAGACATGTTTGGCTATGCAGTGTGCCACTTTGAGTAGATGCTTATGTCGGCATCATTGCCAGTGCTAGTGGCAATTGAATTCATGATATCATTTTGCCCCACAGTCCAAATTCCTGATGGAATGCCCGTTTCTCAAATTTGGACCACACTGTCCATTCAATCATTTCACAAACCATACACCAAAGATCAAGTATTCAGCTGTAAAGTGGGCTCCTAGGCACTACATGTTTTAGGTCAATTTATTGGACTTCTGATGCTGCTGAACTAGATAGGTGGCAGTGTATTGGAAAACATATAGTCAATATGTTGAGAATATTGAGGTGAGGGAAAGGGGACCTAGCAGAAAGCAAGAGGTCCACAGTGATCTCATCATCCCATTTGGTAAGCGAAAGGTGATCTGGGGGTTATGAAGCGTCATAGGGTAGGACCATCCTGAATGACCTAATCAATGCCAGAAATCCCAGCTTCTGTGGCTACTATTCCCACAATGCTGAAAACAATCCCCTCTGTAAATCTCAGGTGAAACAGGCATCCTTGTACCTTACTTGCCATGGCCTGTTCCTTCCAAATTGTGCCACTTTGTCCTGCAAGACTCAGGAAGAATCTTACTGATTGTGTCTCACTGTGTTTCGATGATATGCCTGCCACAACTTAATATTTGGAGATCTGTTGGAGTATTGAGAAGTGGATAGCTAGTGGAGTTGAAAAGGGGAAGCCAGTGGGTGTACTTTATTTGGAATTTTGGAAGGCCTTCAATAAGGTCTCATGGGGAGGATGCAAAGATGCTTCAGTGTGATTTGGACCATTTTGGTGGGTGAGCAAATGCATCATACATGCGGTATGCTGTAAATGTGAGGTAGCAAAAACAGAAAGACAGATTATTATCTGAACGGTTGAATGACGATGGAGGTGATTGTTATGGTAGCTTCATATTTCATAATTTTTGTAGACAGAGCTGAGAAGGATTACTGGCACATGGACTGCTCTTTTGTTATAGAGGTCAATAAAAGGACAATGGAACTTATATTAACAGTTCATTTCTTGAGTGTCACATGCCTTGTGATAAATGTTTGTTTACTGCAGACACCTTTTCCTAGGTTACTGTCAATTGAGTTGCAGCTTCTGCTTTGGAGATTGTTTGAATTTTTATTTTGGTACTAGCCTGAGGAAGGAAAATACTTGCCAGTCCAGCTGTCTTGTTTCTGAAAAATCTGAACAATTCTGATTGTCCTCCTTAAAAGAATTTGGAAGAATCCTCAACACTGCGTATCCTGAGCAAGCTGCAATGCCAGAGGATCCTAGAGATATCTGCTGGTGTTTGGTGAAATCTGTCTATGTGCCATATCTGCAGAATGGTAGCTGCCTTGACATTCCACACCTTCTCTTTGCTTCAAGAACTAAACAAATAATGGACATTATGTTACAGTCAGTTCTGATATAACGCGACAGTACCATTCTTGTATGAACTCGTGTTATAAGAAAATTGTGCAATAACTGCGCCATTAAAACTAATGGGGCTGGAATTGCAAGTAAGGAAAGTTTGTGTTTTACATATAGTTGTCTAAATTCTTCAATAGCATTAAAGCCAATTTGCGTGGAAGAAACATATGTTATAGCAGAACCAACTGTATTTTCCGAAAGTGAATTCAGCAAAGAGACATACAGCATCAGAGGAGCAAGAAAGTTGACATTTCAGGTTGGGACCATTCTTCAGAAACATCCCGACCCAAAATGTCAACTTTCCTGCTCCTCTGACGTTTACTGGCCTGCTGTGTTCCTCTAGCTCCACATTGTGTTATCTCTGACTCCAGCATTGGCAGTTCTTACTATCTCTCAGCAGAGAGACAGCAGCTTCTCTCTCCTTTACCTCTGGCGTGTGTGTGTGTGTGTGTGTGTGTGTGTGTGTGTGTGTGTGTGTGACCTCTATATAACTGGACTTCTCTTTTTGTTGAGATGTTTAATTTTTCTTGGTAAGAATTATAGTAAATCAGCAGCATCCTCCTGTAATTCAGTGCAGCTTTTCTTTCAAAGGGGCAGACTGTCTTTAGGAACAGAAGGCTTGCTGCACCATACGTTATAAATGCACTCTATTTGGTTCCTTGCTGAGTGCAGAGGCAGCCAGCAAGGCAAACCACAGTCCTATGCTGTATCAAGGTAAATGAGGCAACATCACCAATGCTCACATAAATTAATGGAAAAGGCTTGAGAAGCTAACTGGCCTACACCAGTTACCATATACCTAGGTTCAAGACTAAGATTGATAGATTTTTGTTAGATAATGTTATCCAGAGGCATAGAACAAAAGTGGATATAAGAATTAGGTTAAAATCAGCAATGATATATTTGAATGTTGAAGTATCTTCAAGGTGTTTTATAGACAGTTTTGTTCTTAATTTCCTTCTTGAGTTAAAAGGATTAGCACCAATATTTCTTACCCTCTTCCAGGTCAGACTGGGACTATTGGTTCATGATGGGACTCATTGGAATATCAGTTGGAGTCCTGGGATTCATGGTAAATCAGACAATTGATATTCTTGTCAAATTGAAATGGAAGCTTATTCTACACTACGTACAGGTAAGGAACACAAAATAATTGATGTAAGTGAACTTGCTTTAGAAATTCTTCCTACTTTGCTACTAATTGTATTTTGTTTAGTTATTCAATTATGCCACTAAAAAGTTGAAAAATACACAGTGCCCTCTAATTTTCTAATTTAAGTAAGTTTTGTTTATAAAGTATTTCACCCTATAATACTCCACTTTTGTCATCTGCATCCAATATATTTAGTACTCTTCTCACATTATGCACCATTTCTGGTCAAGTGGAAATAAATGGTCTACAGCTAATTAATGTCGTATAATGAAGTATGTAGTATCTGGAGTGTCTCTTGCTGTAATTCCCTGTCACTGAAGAGGCAGTCTTCACTTCCATTTAGAGCTAGGATTGAATAGCCAAAACTGACAAACCACAGTAAAAAGTATATGTTTTAGAATTTGGCTTTTGAATGACTAGTATGGTGCTTGGGTCTGTGTATCTGAAGGGGTTTAATAATTCACTCATAAGCATTTTGGTAGCCATGGTGACTTCTTTCAAATTGTAGTATTATAGAGAGAGAGAGAGACTTTCTGGAGAGAAATTGGGAGCGTTTACAAGACAACAAAATAAATAGCATAGTGCCTTAGGCCTTCAGATAGAAGACTCTGGAATTGCCCATAGAAGGAAAAGAAAAGTTTCTTAGTTTAAGTTTTAGGTGCTTGCAGAAGACTTGACTGAAGCTGGGTGTTGTTCCTGAGAAAGGGAGGTGATTTAGGACTGTTAAAAAAGAGGTTACCTCAATATAAGGAGCTTAGTTTAAAACGTACAGCCCAGAAGTGTTAGTTTAAAATCCTGAAGATTTACTTAAAATTAAGAAAATCTAAGCTCAATTATATGGGGCTCCAGGGAGCGTCTGATATATTTTCAAGACAGGGGGTTGGAAACATAATTAAAGTAAGCCCTAATATAAATGAAAGGCAAGGGAATTCTGAATGGGAGTCTGGAAAGGAGTACTGCGAGGAATAATTGATTGTATTTTACAATTTAAGCATTTAAATTTGGTGTTATTTGTAAATTGTTTTGTTTGTTCTATTTTATCTTAATTTCCTCCGTGTTGTAAACATCTGTTGTATTGTTAAACCCAAGCCGGTAATATTATGTCTTCAAGTCTCAATGAAAGATCATCTCCTTAAAACCAAACAAAAACCAAATATGTTCTATTAAGCCAGATTTCAGTTCAGTCTAGAATCTGACTTGTTCGGTAATATCATCATTTGGGATTATAACACTGAGTTCTTGGTGCATTGATGTCGACCTCCTATGCGCTTTCATTTCCCTTTACATAAGGTCAATATAAAAACACAATGACTGATAGAATAAGTTAAAAATTTGTGCTTTTTGTTTGATGTATACAGAATAATCAGTTTTTCCTCACATGGATCTGGCTCGTTGGAATTGGATTAGCAATGGTCACTTTCTCATCTGGAACAGTGCTGGTAAGAAATACTGCGATGTATTTCTTCCATAAAAGTTAGTTTAATTGCATGGTTCAAATGATTGAAATGTGATATTTAATGCTGATGGGGCAAATATTGTGCTGTTGGTGATTGATAATTCTGTTAAATTTATTTCTTGTTTTGGCACAATATAAAAAGGGGATGAAGAAGATTGTAGATGGAGACACTTGAAATTTTTTCTGAAGAAGGAGCTAGAACCGAAACGTCAGCTTTTCTTCTCCTCTGATGCTGCTTGACCTGCCTCTGTCATCCAGCTCTACACTTTGTTATCTCAGATTCTCCAGCATCTGCAGTTCCTACTATCACTTGAAACAGTACATGCATTTGGGTCAGAGGTGAGGGATAGGCTGACTGTGTGTAACCCATGTAATGTATAGTACTGAAGGAAGCACTGAAATAGTTATACCTTTAACACTTGGGGTGTCTCATGGTTATTTACTTATAAAGTTACTTTACCTTTATCAGAGCTGGTTAAAATGATCCATGGCAACGTCTGTATGTCTAATTGTTGTCAGACAATTATAGTGGTGAGCCTAAGTTTCTAGTAAAACTTTCGCAGGTCTTTTAAAAGCATGATCACTGCAAGGATTTAAAAACACCCTGGGGAGCTTTGCAGTGTAGAGGAGGCAATAGTATAGTAATTTAATGACCATTCTTTTACGTTTGTTCTGATGCCAGAGCTGTCATAAAGTTTTGAATAATTGGAATGAAAAATTTAGCTAAAATTTGAGTTGTGCGGTATTGAAAAATTCCCGTGTAATTCATGCAAACTGATACTATTTGTTCGATATTCCCAGATCTTCTGTCCATCAGGAATGCCAAGTGGCCTTCCAGAGGTGATTGGTTTCCTGAATGGTGCCTCAATCCAAGGTATCTTTCACATAAAGACACTGTTTGGGACCTTGGTGTCTTGTGTATTAGCAGTAGCCTCTGGGCTATTTTGTGGGCCAGAAGGACCAATGATTTACATGGGG
Source organism: Stegostoma tigrinum (assembly GCF_030684315.1). Classification (NCBI taxonomy): domain Eukaryota; kingdom Metazoa; phylum Chordata; class Chondrichthyes; order Orectolobiformes; family Stegostomatidae; genus Stegostoma; species Stegostoma tigrinum. Next base: position 72,137,405 of record NC_081358.1, on the reverse strand, counting down.
TAAGTAGTTCATTTCTAAAATTAAATTGTAAACTATTGAGTTGAACCAATAAGCATGCATAATTGCATCAGACTTAATGATTTAGTTAATTTATTGTAACGATCAGTTTTGAAATGATTAAAAGATTGAATGTCTCCTCTTTCTGAAAGCTGGAGGTGAACATAGAATGTCTAATTTCGGTTCCAAATTAATTTCTTCAAATCTACACCAAAATCTCTCAGAAACAGAAATCATTGGATTCCTACAGCGTGGAAACAGGCCCTTCAGCCCAACAAATTAACACCATTTCTCAGAGCATTCCCCTATAATCCACCTAATCTACATATCTCTGAACATTACGAGCAATTTAGCATGGCCAATCCACCTAGCCTGCACATCTTTGGACTGTGGGAAGAAACGGGAGCACCCGGAGGAAACCCATGCAGAGACGGGGAGAATGTGCAAACTCCACACAGAAAGTCATCCAAGGGTGGAATCAAACCGAGGTCCTGGCGCTGTGAGGCAGCAGTGCTAGCCACTGGACCACCAAATATAACAAATCCTATGAGAGCCCAGTGAAAACAATGGCAAGAATAGGAAAACAGGTTAAATAAGTCATAGAAAACACTTAATAAAGTTAAAAGCTGCACATTCCTTGTTTGAGAATAATTGGAGACTGATTTGCGTGTGACTTTGGACTGAAATTTTTGTTTCAGATGAGTTTGTGTGCAGAGGTGGAAAGTCACATCATTTCAGCCTTAAAGTTAAATGTCAGAGGACACAATACATTGCAGGTTCCACTGTGTATCGATGCTTCCACACACTCCATTTCATTTCATTACTTGACAATTGGAAAATTCCATCCCCTGGATCCTGGGAGACATTGGGAACTGCCTGTGATTGGCCTCCCTATTGCAGACCAGATGGCTACTGTTCCAGGCAGATTGAGAGATCTCACTTGCCTGTGTGGTTTCGTCTGTTACTGCAGCAACACATCACCTTGGGAATCCAATTTGATGACCTGGCTGAAGTAGTTCAATTTAAGATTAAAATGCTTGGAGAAAGGAGCCTCTATCTTGAGATGCACTCTCTCCCTCACTTATCTGAAAATACTTTTTCAGCCATATTATTGGACATAAGCCTACCTTCTGACCATGAATTGGTCAGTTCAGGCAAATCACAGCCTAATGACTGTTTTGATGTAGATTTCTGACCCCCATGTGATCATAACAGTGGAGGCCTAAGGCCTACAAAACAAAATCTTATTTCAATATAGAACAATGTACACTGGGCACACATTGAGAGAGATGCGAAAAAAGGTACGGCAGCACAAAACGTACAATTGATCATTGTTTGCTAGTCCATGCAATTAACCAAAATATTTTCCTAATGCAACATGAAAGAAGTCTACACTTGGGCAGTCTCAACTGGGTCGTACTGCACGCCATTCTGAAAATAAGTACCAACTTTCCCATTTCACTAGTTCATGCGTACACTCTTGTCTGCAGCAGAAATCTGACACTTTGGGTGGTTAGTAGATGTGTGCTTTTTAATGTAGTAATGCATGTTTAGTAAACCTCTGCTTATTCTGCTTGCAAAACTAGTTTTGTTTCATCTGAAAGTTGCAGTATCACTATGCACAAATCAACACATAATCTGGTGAATCCCCAAAAAATAGCCACTTTGAAACCATAAAAATGTTTAATTGTGTTGGATTGAACAACTGATCATATGACCATAAATATTTGTTGTAAATATCACTTTACAAATGAGTGAGATGGTATGTCTCCTATTTTTAATAGCTAGAAAAGGAGGTCAGTAGAATGGAATTGCTTGGGAACAAGCGCACCCACAGTGACATAGAAGCATAGAAGATAGGAGCAGGAGGAGGCCATTCAGCCCTTTGAGCCTGCTCTGTCATTCTTCACAATCATGTTTGACCATCCAACTCAATAGCTTAATCCTACTTTCTTCCTGTAGCCTTTGATCGCATTGGCCCCAAGTGCTATTTCTAGTTGCCTGTTGAATACATTCAATGTTTTGTCATCAACTATTTCCTGCGGTAATAAATTCCACAGGCTCACCACTCTTTGGGTGAAGAAATGTCTCTTCATGAAAAAGACACTATACTGTTGAAAATATTTCATGCAATTCAACAAATCAAGATTTGGTACAGAATTAGTTTTACAGAAGGCTTGTGATTTTTGTGGAAAAGGAGTATAATGAAGACATAGCCAAAGAATGTTTTTGGGATATTGTATAGGGAACTCTTACTGTAGAAGAGTATATGGTGCTAATTTGGATAATTTTTGATGTCCATGCTGGATGCTGTAAGTAACAAAAATTCCATTTCCCATAACTGACATCTCTCACCTTGGTGTTTTTGTATTCAAAACAAAGAATCTGAATAAATGAAACTAAACACACACAACAAGATGAGATATTACCATGCCACATGTTTCAAACAAAAACACTGAAAGATACTTCAGGGTATTAATATTTGTTGATGTAGACTGTTCTGCAATCAAATGCATAAGTCACGCAAATACAAATCTCAGATACAAACCAAATGTAATAAAGTTTCTTCATGGCCTTTGTGAAGACACCAGGATCAAATTAAGCACTTTTCAACCATGGGAAATTTGTGTTCTATAAAGAAATGAAAAGTGGAACGTAGTTGATTTACCAAATGGTCTCCGTTTGGGTATATGTGCAACTACACAAAAGTGTAGTCAGACAAAATTGTAATTTGTAGCTCAAGTAAAAGGTAGCATTCATTGGTTAAAGCCAGCCTGAACCTCTATAAGAGGAGTGGCTTATGGATGGATCAGTTGTTGGCAGTTTTTCAGGAAGTGTATCTGATTTGTGAAACAGTGAGGATTGGCACAAGGTGGAAGAAAGCAGGCTCTCAGGCTTTCAAATGCTGCATTGGAAATGTTGATTGTGGAGATATAAGGCAGTAGATATGTCTGCTACCTCAGGGACTGTGAGACCCTCCTTAACAATATATCAAATGGCACTGGAAGCAGATAGCCATGGAGACCAAAGCCTCAAACACCTGGATTCAGGAGCATTAGAAATTCAATGACCTTGCAAAAGTGGCTCAGGCCAGTGAATAAATTTTCAAATGCCATATGCTATGAACTGCATACTAGCCTCAGGCTTTCCTCAGTTTGCTGAAGGGTTAGGTTGTACACTGGCTCATTTGTAGATCTTAATGATGGTATCATTAGCATCGCCTGAAAAACAACTGTGAGTATTCACAACAAATTGCACTGATGCACTGTTGCAAAGCTTCTGTTAAAATGTTATGTGCAAGAGTTGAGAACAAGACTTAGAACTTAGCTTAGTGACAATCCTTTCTACCTTGGAAGTGAAGGCCATTTACATATTTGTAGACTCAACTACAATGCAATGTTTCTAGTATAGCTTCTGTTACAACACCTGCAGAATAGTTTTTCAGCAGAATATCAGATCGTTGCCATGCAGCCAAGAAAGCCTGAGTAAAATTGAATTCAGTGGGAACTGGGGGAAAGTTCTCCATTGGTTGAAATCATACCTTTCAGTATCTTGGAAAGTGTTTTTTTCCCCCCTTTTTCCTTTTCTTTGCAGAGACATGGTAACTAGATTCCTGGGAATTTTAGTTTGTCACTCATTGAAGAGAAATGTTTTCTCCTGGAATTTTCAGCTGTTTTGTCCAAATATGAAGTTGTAGCCAATCACCCAGGAACCAATCAAGAATTTGGCCTTATGCTGAACAGTCACAACTACCAAGCAAAAAGCAAACCAATCAAAAGTCTGTCACTGGGCAAAACTGCCCTGGACATGCACCAATGGATGTAAGGTGTCTAGTGTCCTTCCACATTGCTTGTACAAAGCAATGTTGTAGATAACACACATAACGAGTTACAGCAAATTTTTTTTTAACAAACTGTGTCATCTTCTTCCACAGCCCTTTGGTTTAAAGCAATATTTTTGTTCTTTTTTATCCCACAGTCTGAGAAATAAAAGTGGGCTTTACTGTACTAGCGGTAGTCATCTGGGAAAACATTCATTTTGTTGAGAATATCTCCAGCAATAAAGATCTTCAGTTACCTGAATGAATTGAGAAGAGAAGATTGAATGGAATATTGGTCAAAATGTTTACAAACATGGGAATCTAGAAAAGATAGATAGGGAGAAATGATTCCCTTTGGCAGATGGAGTGAGAACCACTGGACAGAGATTTAGTGATTAGCATGAGAAAGCAGTATGAGAAAAAAAGCACATTTTTACATAGAGAATATTTGTGATCTAGAATGCACTGCATAAGAGTATGGTGTAGCCAGATTCAATTGTAATGTGTGAAAGACAATTAGATAAGAAGCTGAAGGTAAAATCATTGCAGAGCCCAGGGGAAAGGGAGGGAAGTAGGCTAGTCAAATTGATCTTGCTAAGAGGTGGCCTGGGCTTTACAGTCTGATGGTCTCATTCAGTGCTGTACCCACTCTGTTTGGCAGTTTGGTGGTGAGGGGGTGGGGCATGGGATAATTGTGCATTGTGATCTCCATGCTCATGACCAGTCTGATTGAATTTATTCCCCATACCGCTTTTGCACTTCTTAAGGCTTTGGTATAAAATCTTTTTCTACCAAAGTTTGACTTGCTACAGGTCATTACAATTTAGTCTGGCTTGGCGCACAATTCTTAGCTAGAAGTAATTTGGCCTGATGATGTGTTCACCTTAAAGTTAAGTAACTTGTTCAGTGCTGCTCATCTTAGAATTTGATCATTTTAGAATAATTATCTCAGCTTTCAATCTGCATTTATCTCTGATACTTTGGCATTCCTCCGTGAAGACTACTGTTAAGTGTTTATTTAGAATTTCTGATATTCCTTCATTGCCATTTACAAATAATTTGTTCCATTACTAATGTCTCTGTCCTTATAGATAGCATAACATTTAATTTCTTTGCCTGCCCAACATCCCTCTCTTTGGGCTCTATCCCCTCCTATCATTTAATCCTTTCCCCACCACCTCCCACACCCCCCATCTTCCGCATATAAACTAATATTGTCCTAGCTACCAACAATTCTGAGGAAGGGTCACCAGATCTGAAACATTAATTTTAATTTCTCTTTGCAGATACTACCAGACCTGCTGAGCTTTTCCAGCAACTTCTGATTTTGTTTCTGATTTACAGAGGCGGCATATCTTTTAGTTTTCATATGGAGAGATGTAAGGTACTGAACTATTCTGTCTGTGAAACCCATGTACCGTTCTGAAGTGGTACTTGTTTTGTCTGAATTCTGCATTCCATGAGAAAAGGAAAAAACAGGGTGGGAGGCCAATATTTCAATACCTGGTATACAGGACTAAATTAAAAAGGTGAAATTACATTACAGTTTAGTTTGATATTGGATACTGCAAGAGAAATTCAGTATAATAAGTAGTACAAGATGGGATTGACTGGCAAGGTTGGACTCACAAATTGTTACAATATTCTTATTTTCAATTTATACTAAAATGTGAGCAATCATGTTTATGATAAATGTGACTTTCTTTGTAGTTCCATTCTTGGAAGTGGCCTGAGTCAGTTTAAATCTGATACATTTGGAGTTCAATTTCCTTTCTTCACAAGATTTCGAAACTGTGCTGACAGGTAATTGACTTTAATGATGTAAAAGTAGATTCCACTGAATCATCATAGTAGATTTATTACCTGTATGAGAACAGAGGGAACAAGAACAAATCAGCACAGGAACAGGCCCTTTGGACCTCCAAGCCTGCACTGACACAGTTTGCCCTTCCATACCAAAATTGTCTTTACCTACAGGGTACGTATCCCCCTATTCGCTTCCTATTCATGTATTTGACAAGGTGTTTCTTGAATGCTGCTATTGTGTCTGCTTCCACCAACCCCTCTGGCAGCGGTTTCCAGGTACTCAACATCTTTGATGTGAAAAGCTTTCCTGGCACATCTCGTTTAAACTTACCCCCCTTGACAATGAACCTGTGTCCCCTTGTAACTGACACCTCCACCATGGGGAAAAAGACTCATATTTTCCTCAATATCCGTGCAATTCACAATCTTAATAACATCTATCAGGTTGCCCTTCAACCCCCTGCATTCCAGTGAGAACAACCCCAGTTTATCCAATCTTTCTTCATAACTAAAATCCCCCCTACCAGGCAACATCCTGGTAAACCTTTTCTGTACCCTCTCTAAAGTATTCACATTCTTCTGGTAGTGTGGTTACCAGAACTGTACACAATATTCCAAGTGTGACCGAACTGAAGTTCTATTAAGCTGAAGCATAACTTGCCTAATCTTATGCTCAATGCCCCTTTCAATGAAGCAAGTATGCCATAGGCCTTTTTTACTACCTATCTACTTATGCTGCCACCTTCAGCAATCTGTAGACTTGCACACCCAGATCCCTCTGCATATCAATACTCTTAAGGGTTCTGCAACTTGCTGTATAATTTCCACCTGTACTTGACCTTCCAAAACGCATCACCTCACATTACACTCCATCTGCCATTTTTCTGCTCATGCCTCCGAATGAGCTATATCCTGTTGTTTCTTCTGACAATCCTCCTCATCATTCGCAACACCACCAATCTTAACATCTCTCACAAACTTACTAATTAATGTAGCCATGTTTTCCTCCAAATCATTTACGTAGACCATGAACAGTAAAGGTCCCAGCACTGATCCCAGTGGAACACCACTAGTCACAATATTCCATTCTGAAAAAGATCCTTCCACCTTCTGTATCCAGCTTGCCAGCTGACCCCTGATATCATGTGACTTCATCTTTTGTACTAGTCTGTCATGATGAGAGAGAGAGAGAGACAACTGGCAATGGTTTAACAGGGGATGGGGGTAGAGGTGGGGGGAGGCGGTGGTGTCACTATGCCTCAGGGAAGGGGAAAGGTTAAGAGGGTGGGATTTTTCATGGCAACCACAGCTGGTATAGGAATTGAACCCATGCTGTAGGGCATTACCCTACATCACAAACCAGTTATTTAGTTAACTAAGCTAACAATCTCCATTGTATGTAATAGCACACTGAAGGTTTGTCTGTGTGGCACATTTAAGGTTGAGAATAATGAATTACTCGGTGAAATGGATGGGTTAAATCTCTGTCCATTTTTTGAAAAATGTATTTTAAGGTATATTTTTTGCAATGGTCTGAAAATGAATGAAAATAATTATTTACACTGCGGAAGATTCCTTTTATTTGCAGTGAAACAAAAGTGTTTCTTTAAAATTCCCATTCAGAAGAGCTTTAAAGGCATTATCCTTATAGAAATATTCATCTGTTTCAGGAGAAACTTCATTACTGCAGGAGCAGGAGCAGGCATTGCCTCTGTATTTCGAGCCCCGATGGGTGGACTGCTGTTTACATTTGAAGAGGTGGCCTCTTTCTGGGATCTCAAACTTGCCCTGCAGACCTTATTTTGTTGTTTGATGGCCGCGTTTACGACTGATCTCCTGTCCTCTTCTTTTCATGGATTTGTTTATCAGGGACATTTTGGATTCTTCAAGGCTGAAGAGAGTATCTTGTTTGGGGTATGTTCTGCAGAGAGACGTTTGACAGAACTCCGTTAATTTAAAATAAACTGTGAGTTGCCGTTAAATTTCCTTAACAATGAAACATCTGATACAACATAGAAGCTATTATGAAATCACTGAGATTTTTAAAATAAAGTTAACTTTGGGGACTAAAGTTCACTTTGAAATCAGGATGTAAGCCAGTGAAGTATATATTTCCCTGAGGATCACATGGATACTGTGTTCACAGAATATCACTAGTTTTTGTAAAGCCCTTGATGACGTATGGAATTAGATTTTGTGGAATCAGAGCTACAGCAGATGCTGACATTTGTTTTCTATAAACAGGAACACGTAGGAGATCTGGTGAGGATGCAAAAAACTCTTTTCTCCCCTTGTTTGACACACCCATAATAACTGGGTGGGTTCATCCCAAACTCGTTCAATCAACACTCTAGAAACCAAAGTAATATGTTTTTATTAGTGTGGAAATCTTGCACTAGAATTTACAACTCTCACTCCCCACCCAAAACCTGCCTCCTGTAAGTTAGCAGAGATAATGGGAACTGCAGATGCTGGAGAATCCAAGATAATAAAGTGTGAAGCTGGATGAACACAGCAGGCCAAGCAACATCTCAGGAGCACAAAAGCTGACATTTCGGGCCTAGACCCTTCATCAGAGAGGGGGATGGGGAGAGGGTTCTGGAATAAACAGGGAGAGGGGGGGAGGCAGACCGAAGATGGAGAGAAAAGAAGATAGGTGGAGAGGAGAGTATAGGTGGGGAGGTAGGGAGGGGATAGGTCAGTCCAGGGAAGGCGGACAGGTCAAGGAGGTGGGATGAGGTTAGTAGGTAGGAAATGGAGGTGCGGCTTAGGGTGGGAGGAAGGGATGGATGAGAGGAAGAACAGGCTAGGGAGGCAGAGATAAGCTGGCCTGGTTTTGGGATGCAGTGGGGGGAGGGGAGATTTTGAAGCTGGTGAAGTCCACATTGATACCATTGGGCTGCAGGGTTCCCAAGTGGAATATGAGTTGCTGTTCCTGCAACCTTCGGGTGGCATCATTGTGGCACTGCAGGAGGCCCATGATGGACATATCATCTAAAGAATGGGAGGGGGAGTTGAAATGGTTTGCGACTAGGAGGTGCATCCCAAAACCAGCCTAGCCTGTCTCTGCCTCCCTAACCTATTCTTCCTCTCACCCATCCCTTCCTCCCACCCTAAGCCACACCTCCATTTCCCACCTACTAACCTCATCCCACCTCCTTGACCTGTCCGCCTTCCCTGGACTGACCTATCCCCTCCCTACCTCCCCACCTATACTCTCCTCTCCACCTATCTTCTTTTCTCCCCATCTTCGGTCTGCCTCCCCCTCTCTCCCTATTTATTCCAGAACCCTCACCCCATCCCCCTCTCTGATGAAGGGCCTAGGCCCGAAACATCAGCTTTTGTGCTCCTGAGATGCTGCTTGACCTGCTGTGTTCATCCAGCTTCACACTTTATTATCCTGTAGGTTAGCAGATGGATGGCAATGGCTGCAGGTATGGCTGTTACTCGAGGTGTTTGCTATCTAGCCTGCTGCTATTTTGTCAACAGTCATGGAAAAGGCAAAAGCCAGTCACGTTCTGAATTGTCCAATGAATGCTCACTAACCGGCCTTCCCTTGCCACTGTTGGCATCTAATTGGCAATGGGATTGACCCATACCATGTATACAGTTCACGGCTCAGGCTAGTGGCCAGGCAAAGAGGGTCGTAGTTTTTTTGAAGGGCTCACTTCCCCTCTGGAGACATTCTTTCAGTGTGATTCCATTCCTACTGCAATGTCATTTCTGGATAACAACTTATCTCACAGGGATCTGTCACCTGATGCCCTTTCATGCCACTGCATGCTGATACCTCAGATAATGAGATCATCACAATTTTCTGATATCCACAGGTAGTTTGAAAGCGTTAAGGGTCTGAAAATATCTTTGAACTATATCCTAAAATGAAGACCAAACTGAGACAATGGATAGAAAGTTGTCTCAGTGACAGGAAACTGAGAGTATTGAGGAATGGCTGTTTATCAGGCTGTGAGAAATGTAGAGAGGTGTTCACCAAAGGCCTGGCACTTGGACTGCTGCTTTAATTGTTTGTAGATATACAGCATCATTTCACTGAAATTTAACACGGGGATGAACTAGATGGAAGATTTTAAATGGAAGTGAAGAAGCAGCATAGGCTAAAAGGTACAATTTGGAAAACAGATGTGTTATTATATCTTTTTTATTCTTTTCATAGGCTGTGGGCTTTGCTGGCAAGGTTAGCTTTTATTGCCTGAAACTAGCTGCCATGAATGTCTTGACTGGCTTGCTCAATTATTTCAAAGGGTCATTAAGAGACAATCACTTTGTTGTGACTGTGAAGTCAAATGAAGACCAGACTGGCTGAGAACAGGAGATTTTCTTCCCGAAAGGACATTAGCAAACTAGAATGAAACCTAATGCTAGATTCATGGCTGACATTACTTAACAAATCCGGATTTTATTTTTTTGAACTCAAATTCCACCAGCTGTCCCTGGAATCTTAACCTGGGCCTTTGGATTACCATTGATAGTGACATTACCATCACCACCCACCCCCCAATAACTGTACATATGTATTTGTTTTTATTAATCCGCCTCACTGGATCTACAGCCCCTTGTCAGTTGGTCAGATCTTATCATGTACTCAATGCCTAATATGCAGCCTCAGCAGGAATTCAGTAGGAGTTAGAGTAATGCTATTTTACCCAGTCTAATTGAAGCATTTGGAGTGTCTGCTTTACTGACAGGATGATATTTATGAATTCAGCACTGACCAGGGATGTTAATTTACTAGCTTCTGCTCCACGAGGATGTGTTGCATGTTACTTTAGTATCATCTTCTTGGAGTATTTTCTTATCTCTACAGGAATACACATTTAGTTCTGAAAAGACTGAAGATTTTTGGTTTTGAATTATTGCTATCCTTTTTGATTTGTGTTTATCTAGGTTAAATATTTGCTCGACATGAATATTTTGGTATTCATTCCAACCATTATCTTGGGAATAATAGGAGGTCTGCTGGGAGCATTGTTTGTCTCCATGAACCTGAAAGTCAACAAATTTCGGACAAAATTCTTTAAATTAATTAAACATAAGTTTATGCAAAAGGCCTGCAAGCTTACAGAGGCAGTCCTAATATTGGTGAGTTTCTTGTGATGTTTTTGCTGAACACAGTCTATTTGATTTATATTTTCCCCCAATATTTTCATTTACATCCTCCTGTTTGATCTCTACTCTTTCACACCATCTTCAGGTGTAGTGCTACACTTCAGTTTCAGGCTGATTTTTTCATCATAAGCTGAGTTACACAATTATTGTTATAATACTCAGCTGTCATTCATACTTGTTGTAAGTAGAAATAGAACAATAGAAATATCAAGCATCCTGTCCAGTTATAGTTATAAATCAGTAGGTGCAAGTGGGAAAGGATATTGGTGAAATTACAATCATTAGGAAAGTAGTACTGAACAAACCGCTGGAGACGTGGCTGACAAGTCCTCGGGTCCTAATGAACTTCAGGCATGGGTCTTAAAAGAATGTTCATAAGTTCCTAGATATGTTGGCATTCATTTTTGAATTTTTTTTGATTATGGAAAGGTTCTATCAGTCTGGAAAATGGCTAACTTAATCCCTCTATTTAAGCCTAAGGGAGGAATAAAACAGGAAACAACAGATTAGTAGGCTTGGCTCCTGTAATAGGTAAGGTATTAATGGATCATTAATGACGTTTTAGCAGAGTACTTAGAAAAACTGAAACTAATTGAAAACAGTCAACGTGGCTTTGTGAAAGGAAAATCATGCTTAATAAATTTATTAAGTTAAAAGGACTAACATGTGCTATGGGTAAAAGGGAGCCTGTTGATATACTGTACCTGGATTTCCAGAAGGCATTTGCTAAGGTTGTCTTCTCAGAATAGTCTAGACAGGCTGGGCTGAGTTTATAATAGTGGGGAGTGATTTGGTTGAAATATATAAGATATTGAATGGTCTTGACAAGTTGAACATGGAACGGATGTTTCCTCTGGTGGGTAAGTCCAGAAATCAGAGGCAATGCTTTAGAATGAGGGGCTCCCCCTTTCTAGGACAGAGACAAGGAGATTTTTTTTGCTGTCTGAGGGTTGTGTGGCCATGGAACTCTTTGCCTCAGAAAGTAATGAAGGTGGGTTCATTAAACATTTTCAAGGTGGAGATAAATACTTCTGGTGTGCTTTATGTCCACATCCATAGATTTGTGTTCAAGACAGATTGGTTGAGAGAAAACAAGGCTGAGAACTATCTTCAGGCCTGGACTTCTTTACAATATTTTTACTACATATTCGGGTGAAATTCTACAACATGTTATATTCAGATGTAAACCAGACTCCAGACTTACTGTTGCATTATTGAAGAATTATTCCATAAATTTTCCCACTAAATTCTAGTCTGTATGCTTCCAGAATTCACATGGCTAGCCTTAAGGCTCTGCTTCATTCTTCATGTCTTTCTCTCTTTCTCTTAACTCCATCTATATTATACTATTTATGCTCAGTGAGGATACATCCATGACATCACCCATGATTTTAACAGGATCCTAAAGATGTTACACAACAGACACATTTTATAAGGCACAAGAATCAAAGGTTAGTGGGGTAGATGTGTATGTGAAATACAAAACAGCCAGATCATCTTCAGCTTTATTGAGTGGTGGAACAGACTCAAGGGGATGAATGACCAATGGCTACTCGCAATTGACAGTTGTGCATACCCAATGTTCCTTCTTTTCTCCAAGGAGAACAGTCTCAACTTCTTCAAATATTTTCATGGTTGAAGTTTCTCATTCCTGGAACAATTCCTGTAAATCACTTTCACACTCTGTCCAATGCATTCACATCTTTCCCATGTGACATTCACATCTGTACACCACACTCCAGCTGTGATCTGTGCACATATACTTCCAAGTTCCTCTGTTCCTACACATCTTCTTACAGTTTTACTGCATATTTTACATTGTTTTTCAATGTTCCTCCAATGAAACCTCACACCTCTCTACATTGAACCTCACTTGCCACATATCCTCCCACTCTACCAACTTGTCGATGTTCTTTTGGAGTTCTGCACTGTCCTCCTCACAGTTTACAATTCCTCCAAGTTTAGCATCATTGACTAACTTTGAAATTGTCCCTTGTATACCAAGATCCAGGTCATTAATAAAGATCAGGTAAAGCTAGGGTCCCAATACAGACCCCTGGGGAACTCCACAACAAACCATCCTCCATTGACTAATTTTGTATCCATGTTGCTACTGTCCCTTTTATGACATGGCCTATAACTTTTCTCACAATTCTGTTGCATGACACCGCATCAAACACTTTCTGGAAATCCACGTATACCATATTAACAGTGTCATCCTCATTGACTCTCTTCTTCCTCTTCAAAAATCTCCAGCAAGTTAATTAAACACAATTTCCTCTTTAGAGTTCCGTGCTGACTCTTCTGAGCTGATGCATGGGAATGCCATTACCTGTAGATAGTTTTCTAAGCTTATTTCCATTATTCCTTGGGACTTTATCGCTGTTCCATTACTGTCACAAGATTAAAATCCATGGACTTCTCCTCCTTCATGCCTTTCCAACAAGTATACCTGAAATTAGAACAGATAAATCATTTATGAAGTTTGATTCTTTGTAAACAATTTTTTTCAGATAATCACAATTACGGCTACTGTCTACGTGCCTTACTTCTTCCCATGCACATTGCTCTCTAGCCATGTAACAGAAAACAGGTAAGAACACACATTTCTCTTTTTCAATTCCAAACCTTTCCTCCACTCCTCTGTTGAAACCTTTGGTTCTTCATTGAAATACTATTTTGTAGGAAAAGTTGATTTTACAAACAGGTGTGAGACTTGGTTTTAAATGTTTGTTGGCTATTCACTTGTGTAAGTCATTCTATTCTTATCCATTGTTCAGTCGCAAGGGACTAATGATACCACCAGGGAGGAGAAATATCTTAAAACTTTGTTCTGTTTTCTTACTGCCTGTAATTAGTGTAACTTTGAAAAGGGAGACGTGTATTTCTTAACTTGTGATTTTCTTGTTAATTTGAATTGCCAGCAGCCATGTACTGTGTGTATAATTAAAGAAAATTGTTTATTCATCTCATTACTCCCAAATCTAACACTGCACCTTTCACTCGTCACCCATAACTCACGTACATGTAGGAGAAGTGGACAGTGAAATTTTACAAGTTACAGATAAAGGAACAGTTCATACGTGCAGGTCTGGTGAAGTGGTTCTTTTCTACTCTTGAACTGTGAGCATAGAAACATCTAAAATAGGATCTAGAATAGGCTTTCAGCCCTTTGAGCCTGCTCCACCATTCAATATAATCCTGGCTGATCATCTGACTCAGGAGCAATAGCTGTCTGCATTTTTTCCCCATATCCTTTGATTCCTTTATTCCAAACAACTATATCTAACTCCTTCATGACAACATTCAATGTTCTGGTCTCAACTTATGGCAGAGAATTCCATAGCGCACCATTGCCTGGGTGAGGAAACTTCAGATCAGATGAGTTCAATATCTAAATATGTTTATTATTCAAAGAGTTGTACTTTCCAACATTAGATGAAGTCAGTTGTTCATAGACTTATAAGAACATAGAACATAGCAGCATAAGAAATAGGAGTAGGAAATGACCATTTGGCCCCTCAAACCTATCCTGCCATTTATCAAGATCATATTACTTTGAGTTTTTTTTTTGCACTTTTTGACTTTTAGAGAAATAGTGGAAAGAAATTGCTGAGAGAGAGATAATGGGAACTGCAGATGCTGGAGAATCCGAGATAACAAAGGGTGGATCTGGATGAACACAGCAGGCCAAGCAGCATCTTAGGAGCAGGAAAGCTGACATTTCAGGCCTAGACCCTTCATCAGAAAAAAGAAATTGCTGCCCTTACTGTTGCTGTTTCTTGCTATGTTGTTTGTGGACAGACTGGTTTCTCCCTGGTTCTTGGGTGTGATAAGACTCTGTGTGACTTTAGTGTGATCTGTGATCAGATTTATTTGTTTGTCCAGAATGATTTGAACTTGGAAGTCATTGCTTTAAAATGAGGAATAATTTGAGGTCATTCACACCTACTTATGTTGGACTGTTTACTTCATAACTTCCTTTACTTCGTGTTTGCAGTCATCAAGTCTGGGCTTTCAATTTGGTAAATTCACAGATAATAGGAGGTGTGAATTCATCAAATGGTTTTATCTTGGTATGTTCATTCTGAGGAAATTATTGTCATTTAATTAGGAACAAATCAAAACATTTGAAATAGTTTTGTGCCTGTGTAAAAATTTGCAAAATCTCTTTTCCCTGGGCAACCAATTCAACAGTCCATCTGTGATAACAAAGTGTGGAGATGGATGAGCACAGCAGGCCAAGCAGCATCTTAGGGGCACAAAAGCTTTTGTGCTCCTAAGAAGATGCTGCTTGGCCTGCTGTGTTCAACCAGCTCCACACTTTGTTATCTCAGATTCTCCAGCATCTGCAGTTCCCATTATCTCTGATACAACAGTCCATCTGTACCCATTTTATGTATAATAAAAGTAGTACAGGGAAATTTCACACTGATGATGGCTAATATTTTAAATTCTTTTATAGGGTATGCCACTCCTAGGCCTGACACTGAAACAGTTGAATTCAGTTTTTAATTACAAGACATTTTATGATTCTTTTGAGTCTGTTATAGATTAAATATGAAATTCAGTGATTCTGTTGAATTTTTCATTAAGCATGTCAATAAGGGGTCATGTTGCTCAAACATGGAAGCCAGAATTGCCCCCTTTCACTTCCAGACTATTACCAATGAGGTAATTTTAGTGTGCCCATTGTTATCCTTATTAGCTAACTAAGTATTCACCAGAAATTGAATCTGTGACCTGCACTATATGTTTCTGAATTGGTACTTTTACCTTTGAACGAACTGAGAGTGCCGGGTAATGGATTTTTAATATTCAGTATCCTTCATTTAGCATCAGTGTGATTTAAACAAGTTTTGTAAGTGAGCAAGTGCATGGTGGACGAAGTATAATGTGGATTTATGTAAGGTTTTCACTGTTCTTGCAAAAACAGAAAGGCAGGTGTTTGGCATGCTTCAGAGATAATAGGAACCGCAGATGCTGGAGAATACGGGATAACAAGGTGTAAGAGCTGGATGAACACATCAGGCCAAGCAGCTTCTTAGGAGCAGGAAAGCTGACGTTTCGGGCCTAGACCCTTCATCAGAGGTCTAGGCCGAAAACATCAGCTTTCCTGCTCCTAAGATGCTGCTTGGCCTGCTGCGTTCATCCAGCTCTACACCTTGTTATCCCATGTTTGGCATGCTTGCCTTCATTGCTCAGTCTTAAAGTATAAGAGTTGGGAAGTCAAACTGAGGTTGTACGGGACATTGATGAGGCCTCTTCTGGGATACTGTGTCTAGTTCTGGTCCTCCAGTTATAGGAAGGATATTATTAAGCTGGAGAGGGTTCAAAAGAGGTTTACTAGGAAATTGCCAGGTATGGAAAGTTTGAGTTATTAAAGGAATGTTGGATAGGCTGGGACATTTTTTATTGCAGTGTATGAGGTTGAGAGGTGACATGAAAACAAGTACAGAAAATAATGAGACGTATAGATAGAGTTGTGATAGTTATCTTTTCCCTAGGATGGGGGATTTCAAGATGGGGGGACATATTTTTAGGATGAGGCAAGAGAGATTTAGGTAAGATATGAGAGGCAAATTTTTTTATAAAAAGGGTGGTTTGTATGCGGAATGAACTTCCTAATGACATGGCAGATGTGAGTACAATTACAACATTTAAAAGACATTTGGATAGGCACATGAAAAGGAAAGTTTGGAGGGATATGGGGCTGGAGCAGGTAGGTGGGATTAGTTTAGTTTGGTTTTATGTTTGCCAGGGACTGGTTGGACCAAAGGGTCTGTTTCTGTGCTGTGTGATTCTATGACTCTATCTGAATGACAATAGACTATGAAGGGAGGACGTTCAGCAAGTCCTGAGTATTCTTGTACATCTAATGCTGAACAAAAGCATGCAGGTGCAGCAGGTTGTGAAGAAGGCAAATGTTATGTTGGCCTACATAGCTAGAGGATTTCAGTACAGCTCAGGGACGTCTCGCTTCAATTGGGATTTGGTGAGACCACACCTGGAATATTGTGTGCAATTCCAATCCCTAATTGTGGGAAGGATGTTCTGGCTATGGAGGGAGTACAACAGAGATTTATCTGACTGATTCCTGGGATGGCAGGATTGATGTATGAAGAAAGACTGGATTGCTTAGGACTGTATTCACTGGGATTTAGAAGAATGAGAGAGGTATCATAGAAGCCCATAAAATTTGAACAGGTCCAGACAGAGAGTGTTCCCGATTACTGGGGAGCCCAGAACCAGACTTCACAATCTAAGCATATATAGCAGGCCATTTAGGACTGAGATGAGGAGAAATTTCTTCAGGTTATCAAGTTGGATGATCAGCCATGATCAAATTTAATGACAGAGCAGGCTCAGAGGGCTGAATGACCCATTCCTGTTCCTATTTATTACATTTCTGAAATTGGTATGTCTGATCACCACCACATTACTAAATACCAATATCCTATCCTCCTAGCTGCTCACTCAAGTGTGAATTCAGTCATGTCCTGTTTGATATTGAGCTGATTTCTACTGACATTAAACCACTCACAATGGGCCAAAAAGAAATCAGAATGTTTTGTAAGTTGTTAGGAGCTAGAAACTGTGTGTGAACAGAGAGTTTTCTTGTCCAAGTACAGAAATCACTACCAGCAGATGGGTAAAACAAAAATATAACAGCTAATGGAATTTATTTGGAGCAATGCATTCAATTCTGGGCACCACATCTCACAAATTATATTGTGGTTTTGGAAGGAGTGCAGTGCAGAATTACTGGAATTTTATGGAGAAAAATAGGTCAGGTTGCATAGAGTTATTTTTGTATTCCCTTGCCAGTAGAAGGTCGAGAACTGTATTTTTCATGGTATTTAAGATGATTGAAGGAAGTGATAAAAAGAAAAAAGGGAACTATTTCCTTTACTGGGGAATCCAGATCAAAGGGCCTAAGTTTAAAAATTAAAGCTCTGCCATTGAGCATGATGTCAGAATATACGTACTGTAATCGTATTGCAGAAATCTGAAACACTCAAATTGAGGCAGACTGTCACTGGGTGGGATGAGTTATGGAAAAACCAGTAAAATGTGTGCATTTTACTTAGCGGGCCAGCATGTCTTATATACTTCATAATGTAGCTCCAGCATGACTAGTAAATTTGATTTCAAATATCACTTGTATCTACAAAGTTTTTCTGTCAGTGTTGGAACTTATCAGAGGCAACCTTGTCACTAAGTGTGGTCATTCAGGGCTCAATTGAGGCAGACTGATTCTGGGTGTAACGAGTGCATGGTGAGTTGGTGTTTGATTAAGGCAGTCTGTTGTGGAGCAAGGAAGAGTGGAATCCAGGTTTGCTAAACTGTGACACCACGGGTTTAAATCACATTTGACCACCCAAATCAAAGGATTAATGTGTCTTCCCCAACTCCCAACTGCTGGGTAGAGATATTTCACACAGGTCTTGTCAAGCCAGGGGTGGGGGGAATGGTTGTTGAATGTCTTGGTTAGGTAAAGGACTTTCTGAGTTTCCCCTGCTAATAGTAAGTTTGCAGATGACACCAAAATTTCGTGGTGTAGTGGACAGTGAACAAGGTTACAAAATCAGAAATTGTGGGAGAAGCCCAGCAGGTCTGACAGCATTTATTGAGAGAAATTAGAGTTAATGTTTCAGGTCTGTTGAGGTAAGGTCACTGGGCCTGAAACGTTAACTCTAATTTCTCTTCATCAGATGCTGCCAGACCTGCTGGCATTTTCCAGCAATTTCTGTTTTTGTTTCTGATTTACAACATTTGCAGTCCTTTCAGTTTTTAGTGATTAAGGTTGTCTCAGAATAGAATGGGTCCTTGATCAGGCAGGCTGATAGTTTAAGTGTAGTAGATGGAGTTTAATCTAAATAAAGGTGAGGTGTTGTAATCAGAGCAGGACTTACACACTAAATGATAAGGTCCTGGAGAGTGCTGTGAAACAAAGAGACCTTAGAGTCCAGATTCATAGTTCCTTGAAAGTGGAGTCATGGGTAGACCATGCAGTGAAGAAGGCATTTGGCATGCTTACCTTTACTGGCCAGTGCATTGAGTATAGGAGTTGGAATGTCATGTTGTCGCTGTACAGAGCATTGAACAAAGAACAAAACAGTCGCGAAACATGTCTTTTGGCCCTCCACACCTGTGCCGACAGATTTTTGCCCTTCCATACTAGAACTGTCTTAATTTCCAGGATCCATATCCTTCTATTCCATTCCTATTCATGTATTCTTGAATGCTGCTATTGTGTCTGCTTCCACCACCTCCTCTGGCAGTGCGTTCCAGGTACTCACCACCTTTTGTGTGAAAAACCCACTTCTCACATCTCTGTTAAACTCCCCCCAACCCTAGCACCCTGGCAGCTTGAACCTGTGTCCCCTAGTAATTGACCCCTTCAGCCTGGGCAAAAGCCTCATACTTTCCATTCTATCCATGCCATTCACAATCTTAAAAACTTCTATTAGGTTGCCCAGCAACCTTTTGCATTTGAGTGAAAACGAACCTATCCAAACTTGCTTTATAGCTAAATTCCCCCATACCATACAACATCCTGGTAAACCTTTTCTGTACCCTCTCCAAAGCATCCACATCCTTTTGGTAGTGTGGTGTCACATTGGATAGGCCTCTTTTGGAATACTGCATTTAATTCTTGTCTCCCTACTATAGGAAAGATGTTGTTAAACTTGAGAGGGACAGATATGATTTACAAGAATATTGCTGGGGTTGGAGGGTTTGAGCTATGGGGAGAGGCTGAATAGACTGGGGCTATTTTCCCTGGAATGTTGGAGGCTGAGGGGTGCCATTATAGAAGTTTATAAGATCATGAGGGACGTGGATAGGGTGAACAGTCAAGGTATTTTTCCTAGGGTGCAAGAGTCTAAAATAGCAGGCATATGTTTAAGGTGAGGGGGCAATGATTTGAAAGGGACCTAAGGTGCAACTTTTTCATGCAGAGAGTGGTGTGTACTTGGAATGAGCTGCAAGAAGAAGCGGTGGAGGGTGGGGTAATTACAACATTTAAATGGAATCTGGATGGGTAAATGACTAGGAAGGGTTTAAGAGAGATATGGGCCAAATGCTGGCAAATGAGACTAGATTAATTTAGGATATCTGATTGGGATGGATGAGTTGGACTGAAGGGTCGGTTTCCATGCTGTACATCTCTCCCTCTGCGACCGTGACAACAACTTGTATTTATATAGCGACTTTAATGTAACAGTCTGTCCAAAGTGCTTCCCAAATGGCCGGGTCCTAAAGGGCATTGTTATTAGTCTGTGATTGCATCAGGTGGTGAGGGAACCAACCAGGGGGAACAACATGCTTGACCTCACCATCACCAACCTGCCTGCCACAGGTGCATCTGTCCATGATAATATCAGGAAGAGCGATTGTCATATGTCCTTGTAGAAGTCCTGATGATGCATTGAGAATATCCCATATTGTGTTGAGTGGCACTATCATTGTGTTAAATGGATTAAGACTTGATGACTGCCGTGGCCATTAACATCTGGAGGGGAAATGCTGAGAAATCCATTGGATCTGTCATGATCTCATTTTCAATTTGATGTGCATTGTGGGGTGTTTGATCATAGCCTGTTACACATATTTATTACCTATTAATTCTGGGCATTATAAATATGTTGTGCATGCTTTGTGGATTCTATTTCTGTTCTAATACTACATATGAAGATTTTCCTATTTGACCAAAAGTGTGGAATCTTGTGGTTTTATTATGTTAGCAAGCCCTTTGGGTGGTTCAGTTTGTTTACTTTAAAAATCATGCTTATTAGTCTGTTGCCAGATTGTAAAATAAGGTTAATCATCTGGTGCAGAATTCTGACAGTTTTGGTCGATGATAGAACAATAGGAGGTTATAGATTTGTAATTTTAGATGAGTTACAGGGAGTATATATATTTTTTGAAGATTCCCTACAGTGTGGAAACAGGCCCTTTGGCCCAACAAGGTCACACTAACCCTTGGAGCATCCCACCCAGAATCATTCCCCCTATAACCCACATGCCCCTGAACACTATAGGCAATTTAGCATGGCCAATCCACCTAGCCTGCACATCTTTAGATTGTGGGGGGAAAACCGGAGCACCCGGAGGAAACCCACGCAGACATGGGGAGAATGTGCAAACTCCACACAGACAGTCACCCAAGGCTGGAATTGAACCCGGGTCCCTGGTGCTGTGAGGCTGCAGTGCTAACCACTGAGCCACCGTGCCGCCCCATGAGGAAGAACTCTTTATGATTTGAAAAAGATCTATGATGAATACTTGATGGAAATAAACGTGTAAGGTTCTGGTTGGAGAAGTAGGACTGGGTTGCTCTTCAGAAAGCAAGCATAAACAGGATGGAGTTAATGGCTCATTCTAGTTATCTATCTAGAGCAATGCTGCACTCTATCTACTGCTGCATCACCTTGTTTAATAAATTATCCCAGGGGATAAAATGTTGGCCATCCTCTAGGATCTTTGGTCATTCTGATCTTAATTTTGCTGAGTACATATAGTTTTAAATAGCTAGCATGTGACTATAGTTTCAGGTCAAGTGAAAGCAATTAATTAATTTCGCTTTTAACAAAATCCATCACATGTAATGGTCTTTGAGTGTCCAGATATTTTGATACTGATTTTATTGCTTCCAATGCATGGGATTTGAGTTCCTTACATTTTGCATTGCTAGTCCAATTCAGTAACCATCGTGCTAAAATATCCTTATCCATGTGTGAAGAAAGACTTTGATGTCAGACATAAGATGACCTTTTACTCGTTTGTTTCACAGCCACACCTAAAAGTAATATACTCAAATAACATTTTCTACACCTTTTCTGTATCTTCTGCCTTTATGATAAGATTATTTCTCTCGTGTTTGTTCTAGGCAGAAAAGCTAACATTGTGTCATAGTTCTACATGTATTCTTATAAATTTCTAGTGGAGATCAATTTCATTACTTTGCACTATCACTGCTGTTGAATGTCTTACTTGTATCTTGATATGCAAAAGGCATTGGAATTAAGTCTATAAATAGATTGTAATGCTACGATGTTATTGATTTTCCTGATTTTGCCCTTCTTCCCCATTTGGCAGATCAATGCATTGTAGTAGTCCTGCACTTTACAATCAAAATTTATTGCTCACTTTTCACATAGAGCTAGATGCTTAAAGCTAACTCTCTGGCTAATATTGAATTATTAAGAAGTAGCATTTTGAAAGCGATACCTTGCCTCTTTTTTTTACTTGAAGTCATATCATTCAAGATGGCAGCCAAATTGACATAAGTTAATAAATGTATAAAGGTCATACAGAATAAGTCGCACTGAATTGTTCTAATTAAAATGCCTAAAATCCACATTTCTTCTGTAATTTTTTAATCGCTGTTGTAATGAAGTATTGTTATTACAGTGCTGATTCTAAATTTCATAGGAACAATGATAGCAACTTTAACATATTTCTCAGCCTCCTATTTTTATAAATTCTATTTTCAGCAGTTAGTAAGTGTTCTTAATTCATCTTCTAACACTGTCTTTGTTCTCTATTGTTAAATTTATTGCGAGAAACATAATCAATTTTTTTCTCTCAACGGTTATAACTAGATCATTATACTACAACATTTCAGCAGAGGCTTCTCACCTACTGGGTAACACAGAGTATTTTAATTCATACAACTGTCCATTGGGAACAACCTGGATTGGATCCAATGGGGTAAAACATTCAAATCACACTTACAATCAAGGTAATATTGGAAAAACTTCTGGAATTTTTGAGGGACTGATATTCATTTCAAATTCCTGTTGAATATTCCACAACATGCATGTCAAATCATGTAAGTGGTGGAGACATTTTTAATTATTTCAAAGTGAAATGATCATCTTGCAATGTTCAGTCATTTATCTGCTCCAATTAAGCTTCTTACTGACCTCAATTGTTAATAGTAGAGGATTCTGCTAAGTTGAAAGTCACATGGATGTTTTTATAATTTTCAGTCAGGAAACAATTAGATATCACAAAGTTCTGTCTGGATGGATGAAATATTCTTCCTTATCTATTCTTAGCACATTGGCATTTATTTTTAGTGTCATGGTGGTTATTTGCATGATAATGCATACATTAATGATATACATTGAGTGCAAGATCTTTATGAAATATAATAGCCCAAAATACCCAAAAGTCTCAAGTGGCAGTTATAGATTTCACATAAAATCAATTATTCTTTAACACTTTTGCCAGGTTACTTATTTTCGCTTACACCCACCAGAACAGAATCTCAATAATGCCAAATCTCAAAGGGAACAGTAGTTCACACGTTGATGTGACTGATCATGGAGTATGTCCCTAGTATGATACAATTCCAGATGGGAGTCCCTCAAATGTAATATTTGTGCCACACAAGAGTGATAATCATCACCAACAAGTGAGAATCCAACAACTGCTTCTTATCATTTAATGGCATTGCTATCATTGAATCCCCCATTACCAACATCCTGGGGATTATTATTATCGAGAAACTGAACTGGACTGGCCATGTGGCTACAAGAGCAGATCGGATGCTAGGAGTCTTCAACTCACTCCTCAAAGCTATCCTGTAGGACAGAAGTTAGGAGTCACGAATGATCACTTGCCTAGATGGGTACAGCTCCAGTAAAACTCAAAAATCTTGATGCCATTCTGGGCAAAGTAGCCCACTTGATTGTTACCACATCTGCATGCCTTACTTCCTCTACCACTGTAGCTCAGTAGCAGCAGAGTGTGCCATCTACAAGATGTACTACAGAAATTCACTAGGCCTGCTTAGACAACACCTTCCAAACCCTTGACTACTATCACCTCGAAGGACATGGGCGGCAGATACATGGGAACAACACCACCACTTGGAACTTCTCTTCCAAGCCAGTCACTATCCAGACTTGGAAATATATTGCCATTCCTTCACCGTCGCTGGGTAATGACCCTGGAATTCCCTCCTGAACAACATTATGGGTCTACCTGTGGCAAATGGACTGCAGCAGCTAAAGAAGGGAACTCACTGTCACCTTCTCAAGAGCAATTAGAGTTGGACAATGAATGCTGGCCCAGCCACCAAAACCCACATCCCCTGAAGTAATTTAAAAATATGGCTGTATTCTGGGTGAAGAGGAATGAACTGGCTCCCCATCTTTACTCAATTCCCACATCTCACAGTTGCTCATGCTAAGGTTAATTTTAAACTTAATTAATTAAAAAAAATTTTAAAAAGGCTTCTTCCATCATAGATACCTTTTCCAGTATTTTAAAATAAACCAATGTTACTAGGTTTCCTTGAGTTAACGAAAGAGTGAGTTTAAAAAGTGAGAATTATTAAATAAATGCATCACAAATACACAGATTAGAAATGAAAGGTGTGTCAAAAAAGTAAAAGTTGAAAGAAAGATCTACAATAACGAATAGGTTATAAAGAGTTGTGATCATTAAGAGGGTAATTCAGGTAATACTGACTTTGGCACTTCAATAATTGCATAAAGATTCTTGGTTCAGCAGTTAGGTGAATGGAATTTATCCATTTTCCTTCAACAGTGGTTTTCCTGACTTGACATGTTTGAGTCATCAGAGACTGGCTTCATTGCTTTTTGCCTGAACAAGCAGGAATATCTAATAGAAGTTCTCAGCTGTGTTCCTTTCGGTTTAGCGCAGATTAACTCAAGCCACTTGTTGGCGCATTTACAGGACTTGGGGTTACAGTTTTCTTTTTTAGATCCATTTCTTCTATATTCCTGGAAGAATAAAACACAAATATATATTTCACCCAGTTCTTTCAAATCTTAACATGTTCGTAGTCGGGGGCATAAACCCAAGAAATTACAACTTGGGTTTTGAATAGCATCTCCTCATTTGAAGTGTTACTGTCTGAAGCTCCCTTGACATTATTCAGGTGTGATCTTTCATGAATCTTTTTGACACTCAGTGTAATTCAGACAGGGGTTTTAGATGGCCACAGAGTTTGGATCTTTAGCCATCTTTTTTTCTTGTAAGCCTTTTGTTTAAAAAACACATGTTGTATTGAAAATAAAATTGATACATCCATAGGTAGTTCAAGTTTGTGATCCATTTTCATATAATTGAATGAGAAGAGGATTATGATTTTTTTGTCAAACAGATTCTGATTGGTAGAGGCTGCTCTGGAGAATATACAAGAGAAAGCTAACTTTCAAGCTTCTGTTTTCAGTCAAACCAAATAGGTTGACCCCGATTGTTTAAAGCATTTCCATGGGGAAAGCGCACAGGAATAAATGTCTCCTATGGTTAGTTGAAAAGTCAAAATGTTGGGCATGTACTTTCTTTTTGCAAAGCAACCAAACTATAAACCTGACTGATAATTTTAATCAGTGATAATAATTTTAACTTGTTTTTTCCTATAATTCTTAGGATAATCTGGATGGTCACTCATGGAATAAAGTCTAATATTGTACACTAATTTCTGAGTTTTACAAACAAGTAGTAGCTGAGTACAGTCAGTACGCTGCCCATTGCAAATAACTGAAAGAACTTGGTATAATGTTGACAGTTAATTTTCCATGGTGCATTCTCAATGTCAATGCAACTACCAGTCACAGTCAACTTACCAACTGATCAGCTCTTCTCATGTGTGTAAATTTTTGTTCCCTTTTCAAGATTGCACTTCTTGTGATTCTATTCTGATGAGTGCAGGAAAAGAAAACTTTAATCACTTTTTTTTAGTTTCAGCCGTATGCAAATATTGTACTTTTAAATAAATTGTTCACAAGATCTCAGTATCACTGGCAAGGCTAGCATATACTGCCGATCCATAGTTGCCCAGAGGACAGTTACGAGCCACCACACTGTTCTGGGCTGCAGTCATGTGCAAGCCAGACTGGTTAAATACAGCAGACATAATTTTCTAAAGGCCATTGGTGAACAATATGCTTTTTTTAAAATGACAACCAATTGTGGTCATATGATCACCATTAGGCCAGGTCTTTATTCTAAATTTTTATTGAATTCAGTTTCACCATATGCTGTGGAGGCGTTCAAAACTATCTCACCAGAACTTTGGCCCAAGTCTCTGGATTTCCAGCCCAGTGATATCATCACTACATCACTGCTTCCCCTAAGCAATTTTAAAAATATCTAATCAATTAAAGACAAAGGGGCTCACCCTGAAATATTAACTTTTCATTGTTTTCCTCCAAGGTGCTGACAGTTCTGTTGAGTATTTCCAGCAATTTCTGTATTTATTACATGCTATTACATTAAAGATGCCACCTAAATGTAAGTGATTGTGTTTTTTATTGTGGATCCACAGTACTTTCTTAACTGTTGTGTCTACCATCAGCTGCTGCGCTTCTGTTTGGTAATGGACAGGATGGAATTGTGTATCTCTTCAGAAGAGGGACGCCTGAAGAATTTGGATATGCTGCTCTCTTCACAACCCTTATTATTTACTACCTATTTTCTTGTTGGACAGCTGGTACTGCTATGGCATGTGGACTTGTCATACCAATGCTGTAAGAAGCATTTTACTCTAATAGAGGCATGTTTTCCAGTGTATTCTCTAAAAAGGCTGACAAATAATTGTGTTTATTTGACAAATCAACCTAAATTTTTGTTATTAATTTAATTCCAGTGAATATCCAATACTTCCTAACCCATAAACTTAATCCCATTCAAAACATTGCAGCTTGTTTCCTAATCTGCACTAGATTCCCATCTCACATCCCTCTATAGCCAACACTTACATTGGCTCCTGGTTAAGCAACGCCAAATTTTTACATTCTCATCTTATTTGTAGATCCTTTCATAGCCCTTGTGCTTCTCCATCTCTATACCTTTCTCTAGGTCTGCAAGTCTTTGATATACCTGCCGTTCTCTGATCCTTGCCTACTGGGCATTTCTGATGTTAATCATTCCACCTGCAGGATGGCACGGTGACACATTGTTTAGCATTGCTGCTTCACAGTGCCAGAGACCTGGGCTCAATTCTACCCTTGGGTGACTGTCTGTGTGGAGCTTGTATATTCCCCCTATATCTGCGTGGGTTTCCATTGGATGCTCTGGTTTCCTCCCACAAAGATGTGCAGGTAAGATGGATTGGCTGTGCTAAATTGTCCTCGAGTGTGCAAGCTAGGTAGATTAACTACGATAAATGTGGGGTTATGGGTATAGGGTGAGATGCTCTTTAGAGTGTTAGTGCAGACTTGATGAGCCTAATGGCTTTTGTCTACTGTGGAGCTTCTATGATTCTAACTCTGCTAACCATGCCCACAACTGCCAAGGTCCTCAAGTCTGGTATCCCTCCATAAACCTCCTTCACTTGCCCAATTTTCTGTAAAACATTCTTTTTACACTAAGCTTCCAGCTATCTGCTCCAATACCTCATGTGGTTCAGTGTCAAATTTTACTTGATAAGACTCGTGAAGTGTATTGGGATCTTTCACAGCATTAAATGACCTGTATAAAATTCAAGTTGTTGCTGTAGCTGTTATTGTCAAAATGGTTTGGAATGAAAAATCTGATGCACCCACTCTCTGCTTGTTTTACCTGTGTTGATTTCTTATGCAGCCTGTTTTTAACCTGCATCAGTCTCTGCTAGAGCTCGACTAATTTACACCAATGTCTGATACAGCCTAACTTTACTGCATTATTCTAACCTATGTTAATCTTTGGTACAGCCTATTTTATACATATTGACTTAATACAGTATACCTTTACACATGCCAATCTCTGATAAAACCTGTCTACACCTGTGACAGCCTATCTTTAACTGTGCCAATCTCTGATACATCCTGTCTTTAACTGTGTCAACACTGCATACAGCCCATCTTTACCTGTGTTAACATCTGATACAGCCTGGCTTTGCCATTGTTAACTTTGATATAGCCTGTCTTTACCTGTGTCAACCTCTGATACAGCTTTCCTGTACTTGTATTAATCTCCAATACAGCTTGCTTTTACTTGTGACAGCCTCTGATCCATCCTCCTTTATCTGTGTTAACAACTGATGCGGTCTTTCTTTAATTGCATCACTATCTAGTGTAGTCTGTTTTAGTCATAGAGTCATAAAGCACAAAAATGGACCATTTGGTCGAACTTATCCATGCCGATCAGACATCCCAATCTGACCTAGTCCAGCATTTGGCTCACATCCCTCTAAATTCTTCCTATCCATATAACCATCCAGATGCCTTTTAGATATTGTAATTGTATCCACATCCACCACTTCCTCTGGCAACACATTCCATACACACATCACCCTCTATGTGAAAAATTTGCCCCACAGTGCTGTTTTAAAATCTTTCCCCTCTCACCTTAAATCTGTGCCCTCTAGTTTTGGATGCCCCCACTCAAGGAAAAAGGCCTTGGTTCTTCACCTTATCTATGTTCCTCATGATTTTATAAACTCTATAACTTCATCCATCAGCTTCCTACACTCCAGGGAAAAAAAGCCCCAGCCTATTTAGCTTCTCCCAATAGCTCAAATCCTCTAATGCCAGCAACATCCTTGTAACTCTTTTCTGCGCCCTCTCAAGTTTAACAGCGTCCTTCCTATAGAAGGAACACAAGAATTGTACGCAGTATTCTGAAAGTAGCTTCACCAATGTCTTGTACAGCTGCAGCATAATGTCCCAACTCCTATATTCAGTATCCTACCCAATAAAGGCAAGCATGCCAAATGCCTTCTTTGCCGCCCTGTCTACCTGCGACTCCACTTTCAAGGAACTGTGCACCAACAACCCTAGGTCTCTTTGTTCAGCAACACACACGGGCCCCCCCAATTAACTGCATAAGTCCTGCCCTGGTTTGCTTTACCAAAATGCAACACCCCATATTTATCTAAATTAAACTCTTTCTTCCAATCTTCAGCTTTTTGGCCCATCTGATCAAGGACCCGTTGTACTCTGCAATAATCTCTTTCACTGTCCGATACCTATTTTGGTGTGATCTGAAAACTTATTAACCATATTTCTTACATTCACATTCAAATCATTTAATGATGAAAAGCAGTGGACCCAGCCCCGATCCTTGCAGCATTCTGCTGGTCACAGGGCTCCAATCTGAAAAATGACTCTTGATCATCATACATTAGCGAGGTCATATTTAGGGCAATTTGTTGGAACATTTTCCATATAGCCTACCTCTGATCCTCTAGATACTGATCTCAGTACGACTGGCCCAAATAGCAGCAGAGGGGTATTATAGTGAAGGACAACCCTGATCATAAGAATGTTACTCCCACATCTCAACATCCATGGGCTGTATCATTTCCTTTCTCCAGAGAAATATATCATGTTTGATCTTTCCTCTTTGTTCTTCGAAAGAATTTCCAAGTGGTAAATCAAGAGCACAATTGGTTTTACACTTTGTATGCATGATGTATAATATTTGTAAGCTTTCACCAGTAAAATATAATTGTGGAACTATTCGAATTATGTTCTGAAATTTTTCATAAGGTAAAATATATGAGAAGTGTCTTAGAACTGATTATCTTCTCCATCAGGTACACTGGAGCATTATATGGCAGGATAATTGGTCTCATCATGGTGTCAATGTTTGGTGTCCAAACTGACAAATATGGGGCTTGGATAGATCCTGGCCTTTTTGCAATAATTGGAGCTGCCTCATATTTCTGTGGGGTATCTAGACTGACAATCTCGCTCACTGCTATCATGGTAAGATATGTTCATTCAAAACATCATTAATTATTTTAGCTAATAGTGGCTTTGTTTTCTAACTTTATACTGGTCAGATTTAGACATCTTAGAAAATACCAACTATGTGCCGCATATTTGTGGCACTGGCTCAAGTTTCTTTCTGTTTTTGCCTCTGATTATTGTGATTGTTTCATTGTCTTCTGTACCTACTTGATACTCCCTTTTCTATTGGTAAAAGCTTTTGACATTGCTGCTTCAATTTAATCAGATTCCATGAAAGATGTTGTGTCTATGTTGCTCACTCAAAAAATAGACCGGTTTCTTAAGGCTCCCTTAAGAATTCTGGGGTTTACTCAAATCTGTTGGTCTTTGTCAGAGGTTGTATACTTTTAACAAAACTTGCTTAATTTTAAGCTCCAATCCCCTAGCAATGAAGGCCAAAATTCCAATCACTTTCTTCCTTATTTGCAGCACGTGCATACTAAGACTTTTGAGTTTCATGCAGAAGAACACCCAGTTCCCTCTGCATGGCACGTTTGTTTCAGTCTTTTTCTGTTTAAGTAATAGTCTGCCTTTTGATTCTTCTGAACTGGGTGCACATCCTTACTGTTTGCTGCATTGAACTTCACTGAGGGTGGTGATGGGAGATTTTAATTTTCCCAACATTGACTGGGATTCACTCAGTGTTAGAGGTCAAGATGGAGCAGAATTTGTAAGGTGCGTCCAGGAGGTTTTTCTAGAGCAGTATGTATGTAATCCAACTCGGGAAAGGGCCATACTGGACCTGTTGCTGGCAAATGAACCTGGCCAGGTGGCTGATATTACAATAGGGGACTACTTTGGAAATAGCGACCACAATTCCGTAAGTATTACAATACTCATGGACAAGGATAGGAGTGATCCTAAAGGAAGAGTACTAAACTGGGGGAAGGTCGACTATACCAAGATTTGGCAGGATCTGAGGAATATAGATTGGGAGAAACTGTTTGAAGGTAAATGCACATTTGATATGTGGGAGGCTTTTAAGGAGAGGTTGATTAGCGTGCAGGAGAGACATGATCCTGTGAAAATGAGGAATAGAAAAGGCAAGATTAGGGAGCCATGGATGACAGGTGAAATTGTGAGACTAGCCAAGAGAAAAAAAGGAAGCATACATGAGGTCTAGGTGACTGAACACAGACGAAGCTTTGCAAGAATATCGGGAATGTAGAGCGAATCTGAAAAAAGGGATTAAGAGGGCTAAGAGAGGACATGAGATATTGCTGGCAAACATGGTTAAGGAAAATCCCAAAACCTTTTATTCATGTATAAAGAGCAAGAGGGCAACTAGAGAAAGGATTTGGCCCACTTAAGGACAAAGAAGGAAAGTTATGCGCTGAGTCAGAGAAAATGGGTGACATTCTTAACGAGTACTTTGCATCGGTATTCGCCAAGGAGAGGGACATGACGGATGTTGAGGTTAGGGATAGATGTTTGCTTAGTCTAGGCCAAGTTGACATAAGGAAGGAGGAAGTGTTAGGTATCCTAAAAGACATTAAGGTGGACAAGTCCCCAGGTCCGGATGAGATCTATCCCAGGTTACTGAGGGACGCAAGAGAGGAAATAGCCGGTGCCCTAACAGATATCTTTGCAGTGTCCTTAGACATGGGTGAGGTCCCAGAGGACTGGAGACTTGCTAATGTTGTCCCTTTGTTTAAAAAGGGCAGCAAGGATAATCCAGGTAATTATTGACCAGTGAGCCTGACGTCAGTGGTAGGGAAGCTACTGGAGAAGATACTGAGGGATAGGATCTATTCCCATTTGGAAGAAAAAAGGCTTATCAGTGATAGGCAATATGGTTTTGTACAGTGAAGTTCATGTCTTACCAACTTAATAGAATTCTTTGAGGATGTGACAAAGTTGATTGATGAGGGAAAGGCTGTAGGTGTCATATACATGGACTTCAGTAAGGCGTTTGATAAGGTTCCGCATGGCAGGCTGATTGAGAAAGTGAAGTCACATGGGGTCCAGGGTGTGCTAGCTAGATGGATAAAAAATTGACTGGGCAACAGGAGACAAAGGGTAGTAGTAGAAGGGAGTTTCTCAAATTGGAGACCTGTAACCAGTGATGTTCCACAGGGATCTGTGCTGGGACCACTGTTGTTTGTGATATATGTAAATGATCTGGAGGAAGGTGTAGGTGGGCTGATCAGCAAGTTTTCTGATGACACTGAGATTGGTGGAGTAGATGATAGTGGAGGGGACTGTCAGAGATTACAGCAGAATATAGATAGACTGGAGAGTTGGGCAGATAAATGGCAGATGGAGGTCAATCCGGGCAAATGCGAGGTGATGCATTTTGGAAGATCAAATTTTTGGGCGAACTATACAGTAAATGGAAAAGTCCTAGGGAAAATTAATGAACAGAGAGATCTGGGTGTACAGGTCCATTGTTCCCTGAAGGTGACAACGGAGGTCAATAGGGTCGTCAAGAAGGCATATGGCATGCTTTCCTTTATTGGGCGGGGTATTGAGTACAAGAGTTGGCAAGTCATGTTGCAGTTGTTTAGGACTTTGGTTTGGCCACATTTGGAGTACTGTGTACAGTTCTGGTTGCCACATTACCAAAAGGATGTGGATGCTTTGGAGAAGGTACAGAGGAGGTTCACCAGGATGTTGCCTGGTATGGAGGGTGCTAGCTATGAAGAGAGGTTGAATAGATTAGGATTATTTTCATTAGAAAGACGGAGATTGAGGGGGGACTTGATTGAGGTCTACAAAATCATGAGGGGTATAGACAGGGTGGATAGCAAAAAGCTTTTTCCCAGGGTGGGGGACTCAATTACTAGGGGCCAAGAGTTCAAAGTGAGAGGAGGAAAGTTTAAGGGAGATATGTGTGGAAAGTTCTTTCCACAGAGGATGGTGGGCACCTGGAACGCTTTGCCAGCGGAGGTGGTAGACGCAGACACGTTAGTGTCTTTTAAGATATATTTGGACAGGTACATGGATGGGCAGGGAGCAAATGGACACAGACCGTTAGAAAATAGATGACAGGTTAAACAGAAGAACGCAGGCTTGGAGGGCCGAAGGGCCTGTTCCTGTGCTGTAGGTTTCTTTGTTTCTTTGTTTCTTTGTTTCATATGTCAAGTTTTTTGGCCATTCTCTCACCCTATCAATATCCTCCTTCAGATTCCTTATTTCATCATCACAACATGTCCTCCCAACTATTTTTTATATTATCCTGAAATTTTCTGAAGAAGGGTCCCGTCCCAAAATGTTTGCTTTCCTTGGTCCTCTGATGTTGCCTGGCCTGCTGTGTTCCTCCAGCTCCACACTATGTTATCTCAGACTCCATTATTGGCAATTCTCACTATCTCTGAACACATTGAAGAAGCTCTCTGTTGTTGGGTTTTATCTCACCCACCTCTGTCTTTTTTGCCCAGGTCCACTCACCCAGTCTGTGTCACAGAGATGCTGACTTCCTGCCCAGTTTTCCCAGTCCCGTTTCAGACACATAACTATATTTTATTGCAAACACATTGATGGTCTGACAGGCAACATTGAAGAACTAACCAAGGCAAAAACTGCATTTGGGACACGATTGTTTCAACTTTTCCCAATAATTACAATCCAAGTTTGGCCTCCTCATTCCATCTCACCTTAAGTATTGTTATCTTTGGAAATTGGATTGTAATTCATTTGGAAATGTTAAAAATGGAAAATGTCCTTTTAAGAAAAAAGTTATATGCGCAGCTATAATACCCTGCAGTAATGATCTGCTTCATGTTTGTCAATAAGTGTCAGAAATACTTCATCACACAAGAGGTCATGGAAATTGGAATTCCCTCCAGCAAAAAAACTGTTACGATAACATCACTTGAAAATGTCAAGACTAAGATTGATAGTAAACTATTGAGAGTCCTGGAAACAAGGTAGTGGGTTACTACCAATCAGCTGTATCTACCCTCACAGTTGCAGAGGCCTGTTTTCTACCCATTGTTGTTCTGAGCAAACAGTCAAAGGCAGGAAAATTTGGTTGAGGTATATATCATTTGTAAGAGACCTTGACCCTTGGTTACCAGTGCCTTGTGCTGAGAATTGGAACTCAGGAGCTGGATGCTTGAAACTATATCCCTCCAGGAAGCATCCAAACTGTGCAGTTAGTAACCATCATTAACAGCTACATCTCTATTGTAATACCTCTACCAAACTGAGTCCACTTGCCAACAATCAGCTATCTCCTCTTATACAGTATAAATGTTGTTTCTCCTTTTATTGGCATTTTTGTCAATTGTCCTGATTAGTCCAAGGTGAAATGTTTTGACAAAATGTGTCCTTTGTCAGCGATACCAAAATTCTGTAATACCGTGCCACTATAAATGAAATTATCTCTTAAACTATCAATGATCCTCAATCTATTTCCTTTTCAAGGAAGTGGAGGTAAGTTTATAGAGATTTCTGGTTGTTTATTAAATACTAAATATCTGTAAAGCATCTGGCGCAATATTTTTCTATTAAAATATACACATATTAAACAGTTAAAGAGGCACTGAGTATGACAATAATTCCAAGCCAAAATCAGTTATGGAAGACAAGTTGTGCCTAATTAGGAACAGTTTATTGATCTTTTTGATACAGAATCATTTGTTAAGGTCTTAAAAAATTCTAAACAGAAGGCCCATGGGGGTAAAATGTTTGTTGTAAATTAGCTAAATAGTAAGAAAAGATCATTTATTTTAATTGGCCAATAACGAACAGAGTCAGATTTGATTTGATGAATTATAAACCAGGATTATTAAAACATACTGTAAAGAAAAAATGCAGTGCAACTCGGCTTAAATTTGAACAGAGATAATAACATGTAACCTCCTAAAATTTCTTGACATCAAATTCCCTCAAGTTGGCTCCCGTTATTCACGGTAATTATGAAAATAGAATGAGGCAGCCAAAAGGATTCAGGAAGGCTTAAGAAAGGTGAATTTACATAACTGATCTTTAATGATAAATTTATTTATAATGTATTTTAGCCTTGAACCAGAATTAAATCGAATTGCTCAAAGTGTCTCATCTATTCCTAGTTTTGCAATTTTGAGACTTTAGACAAAATTTGGGCAGTATGCCAGCCAAAAAGACAAGAATGAATCCGCTTAATCAGCTGAAAACCCCAAGAAGGAGGCAATTAGACACCTGAAATAACAATATAAAAACACAGCCAAAACTAGCTGTTTACTTAGTAAGATTGTGCATTATAGAGTGATGTAACACCAATTTTGAAGAAAGGAGATCCAAGCACTATGGCTAAGATTAATTTTCATAACACTTTTCATTTTCTAATTCTGCCATGGTATGTGGAAAACAGCTGGATGGGCACATAAAATTCCTGTGAGATTTACTTGCTGAAGATTTGTACTCTTCCCACAAATTCTGCATTTAATCACAGAATTGTTACAATGCAGAAGGAGGCCATTCGATCCATGCACTGGATAATCCATTTTTTAAATACCTTTTAACATGTAACTTGGCTCTGATTAAAATACTGTGCCTAATGGCTATTCTAATCAAAGTCAGTGGAATGTAAAAAGGAACATGATGTAAAGTGGGTATTGATATGCATATGGTCACAGAAATTTGAGGGTGCATACATGAGGATCAATGGTCGGCACAACATCGTGGGCTGAAGGGCCTGTTCTGTGCTATACTGTTCTATGTTCTATGTTCTACACCAGCAGCCTGGCTACTAATTGCGGTAAGGATTACCCATTAGATGTATGTTCACATTGAGGGGAGGGTGAGACAGATTGGCGAAGGGAGCAATGGTTTTGGATACAGCAGTGGCTTTTCATAAGATTCTAATGTATCGGTGTAAATATTGAATTCGAAATCATATAATTATTTGCTATATGTGCTTTAATTCTCTTTAGCTTTCTGTTTGTCTAACTTCCTTTGTTTTTGCCTAACAAGTTTTCAAACCAATTTAAAAGAAAGTTCAAAATAGGACAAGGAACTATTCCCTGGAATACATTTAAATCTTCACCACCCAATTATCTGGGAGAGCAGATTGCTAATCTGTTACAGAAGTTTCCTGATTCATTGGAAGAGGTTCTTTGGGTGGTAAATGATCTGTCCTACAAAGATTATAAAATCCTTACAGTGTGGAAACAGGTCAGTCAGCCCAAGGAATCCACACCACCCCTCTGAAGAACATCCCACCCAGTCTCATCCTCAGTTCCCTTACCTGTAACGCTGCATTTCCCATAGCTAATCCACCTAATTTACACATCCCTGAATACTACAGGCAATTTAGCATGGCCAGTCCACCTAACCTGCATATCTTTGGACCGTGGGAGGAAACCAGAGTGCCCAATGGAAACGCACGCAGATATGGGGAGAATATACTAAGTACACATAGACAGTCTTCTGAGGATGGAATCAAATCCAGGTCCCTGCCATTGTGAGGCTGCAGTGCTAACTGCTGAATCACTGAGCTGCCCAAAGATAGTGAAAAAAAATCCTAGCAAAGCCTTCACCCTAACTTGCTCCACTGAACTCTTTTGTCTCTCTTAGAATCTTAAACAAAGCAATATTTACAAAAAGTATGGAACTATAGTATCAGTATCATAAATGAATTGGATATGTTTTCCCTCCCTCAGGAAATCTCAACACAAGCTTCACCTGAGATAATAAAATGTGAGGCTGGATGAACACAGCAGGCCAAGCAGCATCTCAGGAGCACAAAAGCTGACGTTTCGGGCCTAGACCCTTCATCAGAGAGGGGGATGGGGGGAGGGAACTGGAATAAATAGGGAGAGAGGGGGAGGCGGACCGAAGATGGAGAGTAAAGAAGATAGGTGGAGAAGGTGTGGGTGGGGAGGTAGGGAGGGGATAGGTCAGTCCAGGGAAGACGGACAGGTCAAGGAGGTGGGATGAGGTTAGTAGGTAGCTGGGGGTGCGGCTTGGGGTGGGAGGAAGGGATGGGTGAGAGGAAGAACCGGTTAGGGAGGCAGAGACAGGTTGGACTGGTTTTGGGATGCAGTGGGTGGGGGGGAAGAGCTGGGCTGGTTGTGTGGTGCAGTGGGGGGAGGGGATGAACTGGGCTGGTTTAGGGATGCAGTGGGGGAAGGGGAGATTTTGAAACTGGTGAAGTCCACATTGATACCATATGGCTGCAGGGTTCCCAGGCGGAATATGAGTTGCTGTTCCTGCAACCTTCGGGTGGCATCATTGTGGCAGTGCAGGAGGCCCATGATGGACATGTCATCAAGAGAATGGGAGGGGGAGTGGAAATGGTTTGCGACTGGGAGGTGCAGTTGTTTGTTGCGAACTGAGCGGAGGTGTTCTGCAAAGCGGTCCCCAAGCTTCACCTGAGTAAGGTATGACCCCTACTCTAACCATATTCCAAAACCCCACATTGTCTTTGCAGTCGGTGCTGGCTGCCAGTAGCAGTTGACTGCCTGAGAAATTTCAATTTAATTGGTACATTAAATTGGAGTATGTCTGAAGTTTGACCTTCGATGTTTTTTAGCTTCACCACTAGGTGTCAGAATTCCCAAAGTTTTAGAATTTTGGAATTCTTTTAAGAAGAGCTGAATATGTTTCTGATATGATGCATGATAATTGCTATGAGTTGACAATGAATCAATAACTATGAGGCAATGGGTGTTAGTTGCGCTCCAACTTTTGGAGGCTGAGTCCCGACGTTTACTGTGGGGGGGTCAGGCCCCTGTCCTTGTGTTAAGAAGCAGACCCTGAGTACACACTTGGCAGCATGTGAGCTCCTTGGCATTTTTTAAAACAGGTAGCCTCATAAATGGTTGGCTTTGGGACAACTGTCCCATTAAAGATAGTGGACATGCTTTTGCTGCTGCCATCTTAGTCAAAGACCAACCACTCTGAAGCTCCTGCACACAGGGAACCTTGAGAAATAGGCCAGCAAAAAATACAAGAAATCATGCAGACAAGTGCCAGATAAGGTGGATGTTGCTGGGATACCATTGTGCTCAAGAGAGGGGTGTGGGGGGAGGTGGTGGGGCTTGGTGGTGGGAGCTGCCTTTCCTGTCCGTGGACCCAGCTGTGGGACATTGAGTACGGATTAGGCTGATTCAGTGAGGCTGTCTTTCGGTAGCTGGTGGCCTCCACCATAGTAAGGGGTCACTCCTCCATTGGCAAAATGTTGACTGTGGGGTAAAATGACCCACATTCAGGTCTTTAATTCTGGTAATTGGCTGCCCACCTTCTTGTAGCAGTTGGTTGCAATACCCATTCTGCCTCAAAAGCTGTGCCATGCTGAGGTGCTGACGTTATGTGGTCGATGCCAGCTGAAAGTCCTGCCTGTGTCAACATTGCAACAACTGTGGAAGGTCGTCACAAAAAATGGCTATAGAATAATGTTACTGCTAAAAATGTAGCATCTTACAACTGTCCTGTCTTAAAGGGCTATAGCCCAGTGTAAAGTGAAATTTTAAAGCAGAGCATGCAGCATTGTCATAATCGACAAAGAAAATGACATCGGTGTCACTTATTGCTAAAGCGTCTGATGCTGTGTTTAATATTTACAGCTGAGTTTTGGATTACCCTGTTGTGGAATGCAAGTGGTTAGAGTAGTCAAATCCAGGATCTGGACATTTTAGAAAAATTTCATAACGATCA
This sequence comes from Stegostoma tigrinum, assembly GCF_030684315.1. Taxonomy (NCBI): domain Eukaryota; kingdom Metazoa; phylum Chordata; class Chondrichthyes; order Orectolobiformes; family Stegostomatidae; genus Stegostoma; species Stegostoma tigrinum. The sequence continues at coordinate 72,099,371 of NC_081358.1, read as the reverse complement.
TTGCATTTTTCTAACATATCAATTAGAAGCTAACATCAGTTTTAGGTTTTCAGGGGAAATGCAATTTCAGGGAGCTGATGAGTCATTCACTTGTAGTTCTCCCCCAGGGCTCTAACTCTGGACAAGCACACAGGTGACCATTGGAGGATTAGCAGTGTTAATGTAGAACTGAGCACTCCTAAATTTTGGAGGACTTTCCATGTTCCTTGTGAAAAAATTAGGCATTACATTTTTTAAAATCATATTTTTGTGGTAACTGCTGCCAGCTATGATGATATAACAAAAGGGTAGGAGGTGCCACAGGAGCTTTCAACTGCTGGATTACTTGCTCATCTATTCACTGGGATCTTCCAAGAATTCAAATACTGAATAAGGAAAAGGAACATGAAACAATCGTGTGATATGAAAATATAATAATTTGAGACCTCGCAATTGCCATTAGGGTAGCCTAGACTTTGGGACATATTTTGTGCACAGAGGTGAATGATCTGTCAAACTATTAATTCGAGTTAGCTTAGATCCAGTAAGGATCACAATGGCTTCTCACTGTAACAACATTAATATTTCATCTATACTGACTAAAGAAACAAGCCAGATCAAAAGCCAGGCAGCATCCTGTTATGGTGAACCAAAGAATAAATATTCAAATTCAGTGTCTTGTTTAGGCATTTCCCTTGCCAAAATCCTTAATATAATCATTCCAAACAACTGCAGATTTTTCAAGAAATTCGATAATGTTCATTTGTTCAAAGAAAGCCACTCGCCAAAAACTGCTATTTGCATCTAGATTATATTCTATACACTGAATCAAAAATTTGGAATTACTACAGGATATTAAGCAGTAGTGCAAATGTTGTGCACTATGAGCCAGAAATTAGCATAAGCATCAAGTAGCTAAAATGGACCACCCTTGTACAGTGACCCATTATTAAGATTAACTTGGATATCCTATAAAGTTCTGTTGTTGATAAATATATACAAATAATATCCAGTTGAAAATTTAGTACTTATTTGGGATTTTCAATACATTGGTTAGCTCTTAAATAAAATGAGAAGCTGAGAATTCAGTTTCTAATAAATGATATCAGTCTATAAAGATACTAAACGAGAAGGTTTTCAACAACGATTTCTTGTACAGGGAAACATCTTTTGTATCCACTGATTATAAAATCCTGCTACAATCTAAGCAAATCCAGAACTAATTCTGTAAAGAGGAATGCCATATATTGAAGTCATGCATTTTTATAATGTTCTTGTGATATGTTTGTGACTTTTCATTACAGTATATGAATATAGGATGTTGTGGGGGGCATAGTTTAAATGGAAACATAAATGACAATGCAATATTGATTTTTTGTGTCAAATGACCGATCAGCGTGTACTAGTGAACTTATGCTCATTCTTTAAAGAAATAATTGAAGCTTCTCAGTAATTTTGACTTTGTGTTACTTCTTTGCAGTTTGAGAACTGGAAATTAAATATGCAATTATGGGTATTATTATGACAGGAATATACTTGCTCACTTACTGCTCATGATCAGTGTGTTTTGAAAGGAAATTGCTCTTGGAGTGAATATTCCCAAGTAAACTTAAATCTAAATCTCATTTGAAATCAGTGACTAGATATATTTATGAGAGTAGTATGCAGTTGATGTGGTTTGTATCGACTTCAGTAATACCTTTGACAATGTTCCACATGGAAGGCTGGTTCAAAAGGTAAGAGTCCATGGGATCCAAGCCAAGTTTGCCAATCGGATCTAAAATTGGCTGAGAGTAATATGGAGAGATGTTTTTGTGATTATAAACCTGCAACCTGTCATGTACCTCAGGGATCAGTGTTTCCTTGCTATTTGTTATGTACATTCATGACTTAGATGTGAACATAGAAGGTTTGCTTTGTAAGCTTGCAAATAACAACTAAAATTTATGGTGTTGTGGATAATGAGGATAATGGTCTCAGGCTACAGTCTGATATTGATCGGATGGTAAATTGGGCGAATCAGTGGCAGATAGAATTTAATCCTGATGCATTATGGGAGGTCTGATAAGGAAAGAATATAGGTCCCTAGGGGGTTCCAAGGAATAAAAGAACCTTGGATTATGAGTCCATAGGTCCCTGAAGATATCAGATAAGGTAGGCAGGTTGGTGAAGAAGGCATATGGGATGCTTGCCTTCTTTGGCCAGGGCTTAGAATATAGGAACAAAGAAGTCTTGTTGCACCTTTATAAAAGATTGGTTTTAGGCCACAGATGGAATACTGCGTGCAGTTCTTGTCACCACACTATTGGAAGAATGTGATTGTAGTGGAATGGATGCAGAAGAGATTCACTAGGATGTTGCCTGGGATGAAAAATTTCAGTTATGAGGAGACACTGGATAGATTGGATTTGTTTTCCTTGGAGCAGAGGAGGCTGAGCAGAATCTAACTGAGGTATTCAAAATTATGAAACCCACAGACTGGGTAGATCATGAGAATCTCTTCCTCATAGCAGACATGTCTAAGGCTAGTGGGCATAAGTATAACATGGTTTAGAGGAGGTCTGAGAAGGAAAAAAAATGCATGCAAAAGGTGGTAGCTACATGGAAGGTGCTGCGTGAGAGACTGGTGGAGGCAGGTACTCTTGTAACATTTAAGAAGCTACTGGATGAGCGCTTAAAGTGCCGGGACAAAGTAGGCTATGGACCAAGAGCAGGTAAAAGGGATTACTGTAATTTTGTGGCATAAACATGGGGGGCTGAAGGGCCTGTTTTTATATTATTTGGTTCAAAATAACTAAAGAACATGATTTTGTGGGCTTAAATTCAAAGAAGATATTTATTCTCACACACTTACCTTGAATTATCTGTCAGACATACGTGTTTTCTCACATGTACAAAGATTGGATACAGATACAGGTAATGCTGTTTTACAAATTATGGCTCATTCAGTCTTTGGTTTATAACCTCCTGTCTCACATGGGGCAAGTCTGGTTTTTTGGATAGTTTTGAACACTTTAAATTTGAATTAAGTGTCTGGCTAAGTGAAACGTTTACTGCAGGTTGTGAGGGTTTTTATTACTGAATATTTAGGAGGTTGAATCTCAACTGAACTTTGAAAACTGGAATAAATTAATCCTTTGACTGTTTGATACCTTGCAGCTGGTTTCCAAGTTTGTTTGCAGATTGGTGAAACTGATGGTGCTGACGGCTTTCGTGGATCTTGTCAGAAAGCTTCTCTTTGCTGATCTTAAAACAGACTACAAAACCATGGCTAGTGAACATGTTGCCTTTGCAAAATCCAAGTTTTCCAAATAAGGTGTCCTGTTCATATTATTGTCCATTCTGCATTGTAGATTATGGGGTCCACCCAGTCTATTGTGAATTGGGGAGAATCAGTCATGACAAAATGTAAAATTGATAGTTTTCATACGTTAGCATTTGTCACAAGTTGAGTTTCAATCTTCCCTTTTGCTGCAGTGTGAAGCATGGAGACAGGCAGTCTGGAAAATCTGTAGTCTTTTTGTGGTAGCCCATTCTGAAACAAAGAAAGCTGTGAATTTCCTGGATGGCTGTGAATATTCATATTTCATTAAATGTTCACATGAGACTTGATACCATCTAGCGAGTTTTGAGAAGATTTGTAGCTCAGGTTGAGGTTCTGGATGTGAGTTTGCTCGCTGAGCTGGAAGGTTAGTTTTCAGACGTTTCAGGTAACATCATCAGTGAGCCTCCGACAAAGCGCTGGTGTTATGTCCCACTTTCTATTTATCTGGTTAGGTTTCCTTGGGTTGGTGATGTCATTTCCTGCGTTGGTGATGTCATTTCCTATTCTTTTTCTCAGGGGATGGTAGATTGGCTCCAAGTCAATGTGTTTATTGATGGAGTTCCGGTTGGAATGCCATGCTTCTAGGAATGCTGTTCACATCCACCAACATCAACCTGGCCAAAGAAACACTACACTATTAGAAGAACCGAAGACACATACACCAGACACCACCAACCTCATCAGCAAGGACAACGTCATCAAGCTAGTGGACCTATGCCTCACCACCCACTTCACTTTCAATAACGAAACCTACAGAAAAACCAACGGTACACCCATGGGATCTCCGATATCAGGGTTCTTAGCAGAGGCAGTAATGCAGAGACTCGAACAAACAGCTCTGCCAATCATCCAACCCAAACTTTGGGTCCGCTATGTGGATGACACCTTTGTCATCACTAAACAAAACAAATTAGAGGAAACATTCAAGACCATCAATAATACCCTTACTGGCATAACATTCACAAAAGAGGAAGAAAACAACAAACTGCCATTCCTAGATGTCACAGTAGAGCGAACAGCCAATGGGGAACTTCAAACCAGCGTCTACAGGAAAACAACACATACGGACCAAATACTGAACTACAGGAGCAACCATCCCAACACCCACAAACGAAGCTGCATTAGAACATTATTCCAATGAGCCACCACACACTGCAGCACTGAGGAACTACGAAGAGCAGAAGAAAATCACCTATATAGCGTATTCAAAAAGAATGGGTACCCTATGAACACAGTCCGCCGACTCCTCAGCAATAAACCCAAACAAACAGACAAAACGGGCTCAGAAACCATAACAACTCTCCCCTACATCAAAGACATTTCCGAAATGACTGCCAGACTACTCGGACCTCTTGGGATCAGGGTAGCCCACAAACCCACCAACACTCTAAAACAGCAGCTAATGAACTTAAAAGACCCTATACAGACAACAAACAAAACAAACGTCATCTACAAAATACTTGGCAAGAACTGTGACAAACACTACATCGGACAAACTGGCAGAAAGCTAGCCACCAGAATATATGAACATCAACTAGCCACAAAATGACATGACCCACTATCACTCGTATCTTTACACACAGATGAGGAAGGACACCACTTTGATTGGGACAACACATCCATCCTGGGACAAGCCAAACAGAGACACGCACAAGAATTCCTAGAAGCATGGCATTCCAACCGAACTCCATCAACAAACACATTGATTTGGAGCCAATCTACCATCCCCTGAGAAAAAGAACAGGAAATAACATCACCAATGCAGGAAATGACATCACCAACCCAAGGAAACCTAACCAGATAAATAGAAAGTGGGACATAACACCAGCGCTTCGTCAGAGGCTCACTGATGACGTTACCTAGAATGGTGACGAAATGTCCGAAAAATAACCTTCCAGCTCAGCGAGCAAACTCACATTCTTGATACCATCCGTTGACAATTTCTAAATGTCATATGAACTGAGTCAGTCATCTTAACGATTTGCTTGTGTCAAACTTATAAAAAAGTGTTAACTGTAAGTAAATTTACTGGATTCCAACAGTGGCTTGGAGCTTTAGTGGTGTTGGGGGTTTTTATGAAATTGTGCATTTTGTTTTATTCTACATTTCAGTCGAATACTGTGACTAACATTATCGTGTAATTTTCCTTTGTATCTCTTGGCTGTGGCTGTCTGCACGTACATACTCCCTGAGGTTGTAACCTCCTAATCCTTGACTAAGGCACCTCCACAACCATAATATCTGTAATAAGTAAGTTTACTAAGTACAGTTCTCCAATGTAGTGTCTAATACCCCTCACTCTACATGCCTCTTCATGTATGATGTCTTCTCTCCATCTGTCACTGATGTCAATCACATCATTAGCTGTATCAACACAGCAGAAGTTCTGAGTGACTGGTCAGGCTTAAAAGTAGATAAACCTCCAGGGTTTGGATGAAATGTATCCTGGGTTGTTGAGTGAGGCAAGGGAGGAAATAATAGGAGCACTGGCAATAATTTCCAATTCCTCTCTGGCCAAAGCAGAGGTGCCAGAAGGCTGGAGGACAGCCAATGTGTTACTGGAAGGGATCAAGGCCTAAGCCAGAAAACTACAGGTCAGTTAGTCTAACCTCAGTTGTGGGGAAGCTATTGGAAGCAATTCTGAGGGACAGAATCAACCTGCATTTGGAGAGGCAAGGATTTATCAAGAACAGTCTCCATGGTTTATTAACAGGAGGTTTTGTCTAAATACCTTGATTGATTTTTTTCAGAGTTGGCCACATGTGTAATTGAGGGCAATTTGATGTAGTCAACTTGGACTTCAGAGTGATTTTTGATAAGGGCCTGTATGGGGCAATGGTAAGAGCCCATGGAATCCAAGGAAATTTAACTAACTAAATACAGAATTGGTTGAGTGACAGAAAGCAGCTGGTGATGGTTGAGAGGTATTTTTGTGACTGCACTCACATACACACACACAAGCACACACTCGCTCACTCACTGAGTCAGTGTCCGGTGGGTCTCCACAGGGATCAATGTTGAGGCCCTTGATATTTGTGGCATTTTGTCAATGAATGTACACGTGAATGTAAGTTGATCAATAAGTTGATGGATGGGACCATAATTCCATAAGTTTTAAAATTGTTCTGGAAAAGCATTGGGCCTGTTTTAGAAGTTAAATTTCTTATTTGGAGGAGGGCAAATTTTGATGGTATGAGACAGGAACTTTAAAGAGTTGATTGGATTAGTGTCATTTTGCAGGTAAAGGGGCAAGTGGCATGTGGGAGGCTTCTAAACGTGAGACAATGAGAGTTCAGAGGCATTATGTTCCTGTTAGAGTGAAGCGCAAATCTTGTAAGAATAGGGAACAATGGATGAATAAAGATATTGAGGCTCTCATCAAGGATAAGAAGATGTATATTAAGTATAGACTACTGGCATCAAATGAATCTCTCGAAGAGTATAAGGGTTGTAGCAGCATTCTTAAGAGGGAAACCCCGAGGGCAAAAAGTGGATATGAGATAGCCATGGTTGATAAGATTAAGGATAATCCTGTGGGATTCTACAAGTACATTAAGAGCAAAAGAGCAACGAGGGACAGAATAGGCACCTTAGACAACCTCATTGATCTTTATGTGTGGAATCACAGGAGATGGGAGAGATACTAAATGAATATTTCATGTCAGCTCTTAATGTAGAGAAATACACAGAGGCTGGGGAATGCAGGGAAATAGAAATTGATGTCTTGAAAACAGTCCACATTACAAAGAGGAAGTTCTGGAGGTAGTAAAAAAATGTAAAAGTTCACAAACCTCCAGGGCCTGATCAAATGTATCCCATGACATTGTGGGAAGATAGGGAAAACATTGCAGGGCTCCAGGAGAGACATTTATATTGTCTACAGCCAGAGCTGAGGTGCTGCAGGACAGGATGGTGGCTAATGTTGTGCCTGTATTTAAGAAAGGCTGTAAGGAGAAGCCTGGGAACTGTAGACCTATAAGCCTGACATCAGTGTTGGGTAAATTATTGGAAGGGATTCTGAGAGATAGCATTTGGAGAGGCAAGGACTGATTAAAGATAGTCACCATGGCTTTGTGTGAGGGAAATGGTATCTTACAAATTTGATTGAGTTTTTTGAGGATGTAGCCAAAAGGATTGTTGAGGGCAGAGGGTTGACATTGTTTTCTTGGAATTTAGTAAAGCCTTTAACAAGGTTCCACATGGTAGATTAATTAGTAAAGTTTAGATCACATGAGATTCAGGGAGAGCTTGTCAATTAGATATAAAATTGCCTTTATGGTAGGAGACAGAGTGTGATAGGGGAAGGTTGTTTTTAAGACTATAGGCCTGTGCCCTGAAGAGGGAAATCAGGAGGGTGATCAGCAGGGATTGGTGTTGGGTCCACTTTTGTTCATCATTCATATAAATGATGTGGATGAGAATTTAGGAGGTGTGGTTAGTAAGTTTGCAGATGGCACCGTAATTGGTTGTATTGTTGACAATTAAGAAGGATATCTAAGATTACAAAGGGATCTTGATCAAATGGACCAGTGGGCTGAGGAGTGGCAGATGGAGTTTAATTTGGATAAAGCCAAGATATTACAGTTTGGTAAAATAAACGGGGGCAGTGCAGAAGATATTTACTGGGATGTTCCCAGGACCGGAGGGGTTGAGTTATAAGGATACTCTGAGACTTCTTTCACTGGATCACAAGACTTTGGAGAGTGACTTTGTAGAAATTTATAAGTCAAAAGGAGACATAGATAAAGTGATTAGCAAAGGTCTGTTTCCTAGGATAGGGGGACTCAAAGCTAGGGGTCATATTTTTAAGGTGAGGGGAGAAAGATTGAATTGGGATCTGAGGGGCAACTTTTTCACACAGACGATGTTACATACCTGGAATGAATTGCCAGATGAAGTGGTAGACATAGACACAGTTACAACATCTAAAAAACATTTCGATAGGCACATGAATAGGAAAGGTTTAAAGGGAAATAGGCCTAATACAGGAAAATGGGATGGGATTTGTTTGGGAAACTTGGTTAGCATGGATGAATTGGACTGAAGGGCCTGTTTTCATGTTGTAAGACTCTATGAATCCATACCAAAGTGGGTAGGTGATAAATAATGTGAATAGCCTTAGATTACAGAAGGATGAAAGTTAAAAAAGGTAAATGGGAAAAACAAAGCACAACACATTTCATGAGCACATAAAATAACGCCAGGCAAATGAAAGTGGGAACAAAAACAGAATTTGCTAGAAAAGCACAGCAGGTCTGGCAGCATCTGTGAAGAAAATATCAGAGTTAACATTTTGGCTGTGGTGACCCTTTGGACCCAAAACGTTAACTCTGATCTTTTACTTCACATATGCTGCCAGACCTGCTGAGTATTTCCAGAACCTTCTGTTTTTGTTCCTGATTTACAGCATCTGCAGTTCCTTCCGTTTTAATTTAAAGCAGGGACTCCTTGAGACCTGGGACAACTTGCAGAGACCTTGCAGAAACCCTGGAGCTGTGTTTGATACCCAATTTGAACAGAAGGTGAAGTCTATTTAAGTAATTTCTTTTTACTCTTTTCGTAACTCAAAACTGAGCAGGATTGTGACAACAAAACACTTTTCATTGTATCTTTCTAGATACATGTGACAATAAATTAATGACTCGTAATAACTCATGATGTGGATAGGCTGATCAGATGGGCTGATCAGTTACAAACAGAATTCAATCTAAGTGAGTGTGAGGTGAGGCACTTGAACAGAACAAACAAAGAAAGGACATATGTGATAAACAGTTGGTAGGCACCCGGGATGCTCCAAGCATCAGTTTGATCTTGATGTGTATATCCACCATTCATTTAAGGTGGTGGTATTGGTTGATAAAATGGTTAAGAAGTCAAATCCTACAACCTCAGAGATAGTAAGAACTGCAGATGCTGGAGCCTGGGATAACACAGTGTGGAGCTGGAGGAATACAGAGGCCAGGCAGTATCAGAGGAGCAGGAAAGCTGGTATTTCGGGTCAGGACCCTTCTTCAGAAATCCTACAACCTTGTTTCTGCAATGGCTATCAGATAATGCAGATTGAAGTGAATAAAAACTATTAATGAATTTGGTTTGTTTGGAATGATATGCACATTTGGGTACAGAGCCTTTAGTTTTGTCTGTTTTAAAATCTTTGCATCATGAAGTCTTGATTGTTGGTGTATTCTTACATTCATCCTCCCTATTCTTCCCTTCAATTCTCTACCCCACATTTTATATATCACTGTTTTCCTCTCTTCCCTTGTCTCTACTCTTTGTTATACCACATCTTTCCATATTTAATTCTTTGCCCCCACCATTTAGTTGAAAACCATTTCTACTTTTCTACTATGCAGTTTTCCTAGCATGGTGCAGGTGTAGAATGTGCATAAATGGGAACCCACTGGCCTTTCAGCCATGGATTCACCTGTCTAATTTTATGCACCCTCTGCCAATTTGCACAGGCTCAAGTATTAATGACGTCCTGCTTCTTAATTTAGTACTTAGCTTCTCATTTTGTCTGTAAACAGAAATCCTTTCCTACCTCTATCTATGTTTTTGGTACGTATATTCACCAGTAAAACTAGATCCTTCTCTCTCCCACTGTAAGCATCTCTCTAGCTCTGAGCAAATGTCCTGGATCCTGGAATGTGACAGAAAGTATACCTGTCTGGATTCATGCTCTTTGCTGTGGCAAAGCTATTAGTCTCCCTGACCCACCACAATCTACTAGTGCTACAATCCTTTGGAGATAGCAAGAACTGCAGATGCTGCAGTCAGTGACAACACAGAGTGAAGCTGGAGGAACTCACAGGCCAGGCAGCTTCAGAGGACCCCAAAGCAAAGCCATCAGACAGGGGTTCACCCGTACCTCTACCAACTTGGTCTACTGTATTCACTGCTCCTCATGTGGCCTCCTCTACATCGGTGATACCAAATGTAGGTTTGCAGACCATTTTGTAGATCATCCGAGCTCTGTACATGACAAAACAACAACATGTATCATGGTGCCATGGTCAGTTTGCTCATCTTGCTGCAGTGCCCACTCTCATCCAAAAATGCTTGAGATCCTTAAATCTAAAGGATAATTGCAGAGACTGACATACTTGCCTTCTGGGTCCTCCAACTTACCTCACTCACAGCTATGCCTTACTGTCCCTTACCACTGACAATATCAGTAAACCTTTTTGTAAATAGTATGAATGTCTCCTGGTGCAAAGAATCCAGATTTCCTGCCCTCTCCTTAATGCATCCCACAGTCTCCAGCTCATTTACTCTGCTGTTCAAGCTGAATCTTCTCAAGTATCGATGTCAATGTGTTTGCATTGAATCTCAGTACTTTTCAGGAACTCCCACATCTGCAGCCTTGACAACTAACCTACCCTGCCATTCTTAAAGAGTTTTAATTAATTATTTAGAAATAACTTGCACTTTCTTATTTTACCTTTTAAAAAACTTAACGCCAATTTGAATGCTATATTAAAAATAAAGAATAGAATTAGCCTTAATAATTTACCAAAGATTCAGCAAATTTAAAACCATAATAACAGAAGAAATGGGAGCAGGGGTAGGATATTTGGCCCTTCAGACCTGTCTGCTCTTCAAGAGATCATGGCTAATCATTCCTAGGCCTCAATTCCTCTCTTGGACCAGCTTATCATTGCATTAAACTTTCTGATATTTTAAAAATGTATCTATCGCTATTTTAAATACTTCCAGTGATGTGGCTTCCACGACACTTTGGGGTTGAGAATTCCAGACATTCACTACTCTCTGGCAGAAGAAATTCCTCACATCTCAGTTTTAAATGAGTGTCGTATTTATCTGTAACTGTGTCCCCGAGTTAAAGGTTCTTCAACTAGCAGAAACATTATCTAAACATCTACTCTGTCAAATCCCCTCAGAATATCTGTTCAATAAGATCGTTTCTCATCCTTCTAAATTCTAATGAATAAAAGCCTAACCCATTTTGATAAGTCAACTCTTTCACACCATGAATAAGCTGAGAGTGAATCTTGTTTGAACTGCAACCCATACCAGTTTATCTTTTCTTAAATATAGGGACCACAATTGGAAACAACACTTCAGATAGGGCCTCATGAACACGCTTGTGAAGTTTTTAACAATACTTCCCTATTTTTAAACTCCAACCCCCTAGCAATAAAGGGCAAAATTCCATGGTCATTTAAATAACTTGCTGCACCTGCATGCTAAACCCGTGTGTTTCATGCACCAATACACCCAGATCCCTCTGCATAACACTTTTGTTTTGAGTCTTTTTCTATTTAAATAACCGTCTCCCTTTTGATTCTTCTGACAAAACTACATGTTCTCACGTTTTCTTACATTGAACTCCATCTGCCAAGCTTTTTGCCCACTTGCTCAGCCTATTTAAATCACTTTGTAGATTCCTTAATTTGCATTACAATATTACGTCCTGATTATTTTAGTATCATAAGCAAATGTGGATACATTAAACTCTGCCTCCTCCAAGTTAATAATTTAAATAGTAAATATTCAAATGTATAGGACTGATCTTTGTGGCTATCCACTAGCTACATCATTCTAATCTGAAAAAGACACATTAATTCTAACCTGAGATAGCAAGAACTTCAGGTGCTGGAGTCCGAGACAACACAATGTGAAGCTGGAGGAACACAGCAAGTCAGGTAGCATCAGAGGTGCAGAATAGTTGATGTTTTGGGTCCAGACGGGAAGGGTCCTGACGTGAAACATCAACTTTTCTGCACCTCTGATGCTGCTTGACTTGCTGTGTTCCTCCAGCTCTACACTCCATTATCTCTTAATCCTAACTTCTGTGTGTCACCCAATCCTCAATTCCCTCTAGTACTATGAGCTCTCATCTTGTGCATGAAACATTTATTGAGTGCCTTCTTGAAATCAAAATACACCACATCTACCAGTTCTCTTTTATCAACCCTGCATTTTATATCCTCAAGGAGCTCTAGAAAATTCGTCAAACATGATTCCCTTTCACAAAACCATGTTGACTCTATTTGATTATATTAGGCTTTTCTTAATTTTCTGCCAATTGTTCTTTAATAATGGACTCTAGGATTTTAACAACAGATGTTAGGATAAGTGGAATATAATTTCCTACTTTTTGTCTCCCTGTCTTCTTGAGCAGGGCTTTTCAATCTGGTGAATCTCTCCCTGTGAATCTTGGTAAAGTTCAAGAAAAGTGTCCACTATTTCTAAAGCAACTTCCCTTAATGCCCTTGTATCTAAATCCTAATAACTTGTGTATCTTCAGCCCCATTAATTTGCCCACTGTAATAGGGACTGTTGCAAGAACATTCTTCCCATTAGCATCTTTCTTGACTGTTAACTTTGAGATATTTGTAGTGCACTCCATAACTTTGAGATATTTATAGTGTACTCCACTGTGAAGACTGTTTCAAAATATTAGTTAGAGTCATGTGCTGTTTCCCTGTTCCCATTACTAACACATCCTCCAAAGGTCTCACGCCGATTTTAGCTAATGCCTTTCATTTTATACGCCTGAGAAGCTCTTCAAGTTTACTTTATATTTCTTGCCAATTGACTTTCGTAATTAATTTCTTCCTCTTGATTAGTTTTTTAGTCATTCACTGCTGGTCCTTAAAAGAAACTCAATACCCTGGCCTATAGCTAATTTTTGTCCCTTTACACGCCTTAGTTTTTGATTAGATACCCTTCTTGACAACCATTGTTGACCAAGTTTTTTTTGACTGGAATAAATTTTTACTGAGTATTGTGGACTTTATGCTTAAATGCCTGTTACTACTCATTCATTGACTTTCACTTAGTTTATTTTCCCAGAGTGCGTGAGATGACTCTTTCTTCATACGTCTGTAATTGACATTAGCTAAGTTGAAGACACTACTTTGAGACCTGAATTACTCTCCCTCAAAATGAGATTGGACTTTCACCATGTTGTGATAGTTACCCACCAGAGGATCCTTAGCTACATATTCCTTTATTATTCCTATCTCATTACACATTATTAGATCTAAAAGCACTTGCTCCCGGGTAGATTCTGCAACATTCTTCCCAGTCAATATACAAATTAAAATCACCCAAGACATTTAAAGTGCCCTTCCTTCGCGCCTCCATTACTTTCCTACCATGAGGCAATTCTTTGGGAGTCCATAGGCAACTTCTACCTGCAACTTATTTTCTTTGCTATTCTTTAATTCTACCTGAACTGATTCCACAATACAATCTATTGCAGCTTTATCACTATTCACCACTGCACCGATGCCTTCCCTTAGTAATAAAGCTATCCAATCCTCTTTTTTTACATCCTTTTCTCTAGTAGAGCAATTCCAGTCAACTCCAACAAATCCAGCTCTGTCTCTGACTTTCTATCACAGTTCCTTGACTTGCCTGCTATCTTGGTGCTGCAGATTACTGGAAAGAAATTACTGGGGAGATGATTACTCCAGAAGTTTTCTGTAGAGGGATGTAAGGTCAATGGCCAGGGTATATAGCTTATGCTGGAGGAGAATGTTGATGGCTTCAAGCTTCTCAATGTTTAATTGAATAAATTGTTACGTATACAAGATTGGATATTAAACACACAAAGTGACAGCACAGAAATAATTGAAGGGTCAAGAAATGTGGGAGAGAGGCAGAGGTAAGTGCCATCATAATGACCTAAGTATATGTGAAGTCAATTCCATGAATGGAGAAGAGGTTCTGGAAAGGCAGCTTTCAAGTGAAGTAAAGAAGGATCCAAGAACAGACTCTGGAGATGTGAGGATGGGTTTCTGGCTCTAGTCTCACCTGCCTCAAATTGCTCTGCTGTAGTGTAGTTGGATCTTACAGTTTTGTTTTTTTTAAGATAAAGCTGGGAATTACCTTGCATTTTAATGGTCTCAAACCTTTAGTCATGTTGCTGCCAGGACAACAAATATCCAATCCCAATTCATTCTTGTTGGTGAAAACATGTTGGACGAAAATCTAGCTCAAGTATGCTACATATGCGTTATAATTGTGGAACAGTGAAGTGGTGAACAAAAGAAAATTAAATGTCAAAATTTCTGTTTTCTTTATCTATTGCTTAAATTTATGTTATGGTTTATCAAAAACAATTTATTAAATTTGGGAAAATGCTGTAAAATTACATTGAACAGGAGCTTGGGCTTTGTGATTTTATTTCCAGAGAAGACACATCAATTTATCTAAGAGTAAAGGAAGTCAACACCTTCCTTAAATCTGACTAAATCGTTAAATTACTGTTTAAAAACATTCTTATTTAACCTAATTTTAAATTAAAATATAAAACTTCCAACTAAGCTTGCAACTATTTTTGAGGTAAATGCTGAACTGTTTTATTTCCAACATTATTCCAGGTGGAACTAACCAATGATGTGCAGTCATTACTGCCAATGATGGTAGCTGTTATGGTGGCTAGGATGACTGGGGACTTGTTCAGCCACTCGTTGTACAGTTCTTTACTGAAACAAAAATGTATTCCGTTCCTGGAGCCAGAACCGTGTGTCTTGTACCAGAACAAGCCGTAAGTACCTTCAGAACTATTCGAAGAGTCTTCTCTGATCAGGCACTCAAGTATCTGTTTAATGTTATGTTTGAATGTTTGAATTCAAACAATTGAATAAATTAAACTACACAGGATCAGGAGTTGGATTTGAGCAGGATTATTGATCAATTTACTATTAGAAGGCAGTTGATATTTGAGAATGTGTTACAAAGGATGACTGTTTTTCTTATGCTTTATGGCCTATTTGCATTGATTTAGGATGTCATATTGAAAAGGATACACACCCTTTGTTGTGGATTTAGACCGTTCAACAGTGACAAATAGGTAAAAATGAGTTGGCAGAATGTTTCAATGTTTATTCTACTTTGGCCAATAAGTTCAATATTAATGACCTAATCTCTAACTCCAGCAATGTGCAGGAGGAAGCTAACTGGGGCAATCAACAAAATTTGGCTCATCATCCTTGAGCTGATATGTTTGTGCTCGTCATAATTTTTATGCAGGTGGTCATGACCCATGAAGCTGTGACACTATTATTATCTTTAAATCATGCTCTGATACTGTAATCATTTGTACCAATTCATGGAATATGGGTGTGGTGGTTTGCTGGCAATTACTGCAAATTGAGATTAGCAGCGAGCTGCCTTCTTGAATTACTACAGTCGGCACATTCGCAGTACTGTTTGGTAGGCAGTTCAAAGATTTTGATTAATTCACCATGAAGTAATAATAATATAGTTCTAAGTGAATCTCAATCATGGATTTCAACAGTTTTGTTCATGTTTAGTTGAAGGCTGTAATGAGGTTTGGAGCTGGTAGTCCTGGCATAACCTAAACTGGCATAAGCAACCATGTCATTGGGAACTTAATGACATGTATTAGCACTTCTCATGATGGCAGCCTTGGTGATTGAGAATAGGCTGAGCAGGCTGTCGAATGCCTGAAATGGATTTGTGCTGCTTTTTGTCAACAGGAAATATGGACATAGTTTTCAACATTGTCAAGTAGAGGTCAGTATCATAGTTGTACTGGAACAGCTTGGCTATGTGCGCAGCCAGTCTGGGACACAATTCTTCAGCACTGCAATCATAATATTGTTGAAGCCCATTATTCAAACTATTTCTTGATATAATGTAGAATGAACAGAGTGGCGGTATTATGGTTGGAACTTCAGCTGCCACTCAGCTGTAACTGAGCATTAAATTGACCAGCATTGCAAAAGTGTTTAGATGTATGCTCAGTGCTAATGTTAAGAACATTGCCTCAGGGTTGAAGAAGAACTTGGAGTGAAAAGAGGCAAAATCCAGTTGTCATGTTTCACCTGAGCAGCAATGAGAAAGAGGTTCTGCTGAGGAAGTATGAGCAACCAGGGCTAAAGGAAAAAGCAGAACATCAAAAATTAATAATCTCTGGATTGATAGCTAAGGAGGATTGTTCACATGAGGGGAGGTGTGAAAAGTTAAAGAGGAAGGACATATCAGTATTGCAGGGCTGTGGTAAGATAATGATTTTCAGAATGTAAAAGGAATGGACAAAGCATATAACATAAGAGCACACTAGCATAATGTTGCAGATTGGGGAAACATGGTAAAAAGATAGAATTAATGACTTTTTATGTGAATATATTCTGCATTTATAAAAGGATGGCATGATGATACCATTGCATAGATATGGCTTGAAAGTGACCAGGTTGGGACCTTAATATTTAAGGGCATTTGACCTTTTAGAAGGACAACGAAGGGAAAATATGGTGGAGTAGCTTTGTTAGTACAGGATGAATTCAGTATACTGATGAAGCATTAACTTGACTCAGCAGATCGGGGTGGTGTGGTGACATAGTGGTTAGCACTGCTGCTGCGCAGTCCCAGGGACCTGGATTTGATTCCAGCCTTTGTTGACTGTCTGTGTGGAGTTTGCATGCTCTCCCTATGTCTACTTGGGTTTCCGCTGGGTGTTGCAGTTTCCTCCCACGGTACAAAGATGTGCAAGTTAGTGGATTGTCCATGATAAATCGTCTGTAGTGTACAGGGATGTGCAGGCTAAATGGATTAGCTATGATAAATATGAGGTAGGATAAGGGGTGGGACGCTGTTTGGAGAGTCATTGATGACTTGATGGGCCGAACGGCCTCTTTCCACACTGTAGGGATTCTATTCTATTCTATGTAAAATCAATTTAAGTTGAGGATAGAGATAACAAAGGAAATAAGTCACTTGTGAGATTTGTTTGTAGGTCACCTGAGAGTAGTTACACTGAGACACAGTATAAATTAAGAAATAATAGGAGCTTATAGGAAACATACTGTAGGTAGATTTCAGACTTCATATAGATTGGATAAATCTACTTGATGAAGGTAGTCTGAAGTTCACAGACTGTAATCATAAAATTACTAGGCTAGAGGCTTGGTAATGTGTAATAAAGCAGGATTAATGAATGTCCTCATAGTAAACGATCCTTTTGGTAAGAGTGCTCGTAACATGATAGAATTTTGGGTTCAGTTTGGCAATGAGAAATGTTAATTCATGACTAGGGACATAATCAAACAACAACAATTACAAGGGTATGAAGTCAAATTTGGCTAATGTGGAACTGGAGAATGGATAAAATGTTAAACCGTTGGAGAACCAGTGATAAACATTTACGGAGATATTTCAAAACTCTGAAAAGACAAATTCCACTGACAAAGGAAGATTCTTTGTAAAGGATGTATTATCCATAGCTAGCTAGGGAAGTTAAGGATGGTATGAAATTTAAAGCTTAGGGATAAAACACTGCAAAGATTAAGGATAGTTGAGGAGATTAGGAAATAAATTAGAAACCAGCAAAATATTATTAAAATAAAAAGAGTAATGGATTGAGTTATGAGTGAAATATAACAGGAAGTATAAAAACAGAGAGTAAAAAGTTGAGTATTATGCAAAAAGAAAAAGAATAGCCAAGTAAGATTCATTCCCACAGCTGGTAGATAGGCAAATTTATATTCAGAAATTTGGAATTGGCAAATGTCTTGAACAATGGTCCTGTATTGCCCTTCACTGTAGAACGCTCAGAAAATCTCCCAAGAATAGAAGAAAATAAATAAGCAAACAGAATAGTAGAAAACTAATGGGACTAATGGCTAACATGTTTCCTGGACTTGATGGACTGATTCTTAATGACTTAAAAGAAGTGGTTGCAGAAATATTGGAAGCACTTGTAATTTTCTGAAATTCCCTAGATTATGGCAGTGTCTTACAGGCTTAGTAAATCCTAAATGCAGCACCTGTATTCAAGAAAGGAGGAAGAAAAATTAAGGAAACTATAGGCCATTAGCCTAACACCTGTCATTGGGAAAATGCTAGAATCCATTACTCAAGTCAAGTTGCCATAGTCTGACAAGACTCTAGAGCTACTGGGAGGCAGTAGCAGGATACTTAGAAGACTGTAATAAGGCAGAATCAACGTGGTTTTGTGAAATGTAAACTATATTTAATATATTTATTACAGTTTTGATGATGTGCAAACATGGTGGATAAAATGGACCCGATAGATTGAGTATATTTGCTTGCCTTTGTGTGCCCTTGTACATGAATCAGAAAAAGTTAGCATCTAATGAGGATGGTAAATGGAATGTTGGTCAGTACGCCAAGTGAAATGTAGTAAAGAAATTGAGATTCCTTGCTATAACTATATTGGACAATAGTGAGACCACACCTTTGGTACTGTGTGAAATTTTGTCTCCTTACTTAAGGAATGATGTGTTTGTTTTGGGCACAGTTCAAGAGCTTTACTAGACTGATTCCTGGATGAAGGGTTGTCTTATAAGGAAAGGTTGAGCAAGTTGCATTTACATTCATTGGAGTCTAGAACAATTAACTATGAACTTATTAAAACATGTAAGATTTTGTGTGGGCTTGAGAAGGTCGATGCTGTTAAGATGTTTTCCCTTACAGGAAACAAAGTTTCAATTTTCAAATTAAAGGGTCTGACATTTAACACTGAGATGAACATGAATTTTTACTCACAGTGTGTGGTTAAAGTTTGGAATTCTGTTCCATAGAGAACAATGGAAGCCATTTAAAAAAAAATATAGTCAAGGTTGGTTTAGACAATTTTTTTTGATGTGTAAGTGAGTTAAGGATTATGGAGACAGGAGTAACAGCAATATGCAGGAAAATGCAGTTAAGGTCTGATCCAAATGGTTTGTTTGTGCCTTGACTTCTTCAGAGCTTATGGTCCATTGATAATGTGGCTGTTTGCATTCAACAACATTGGGATTAAGATTTTAATATGGGAACTGAACCATGTTCTTAAGTCTTTATGTTGATTTGATGTGCAAACATCTGTTTAGTTTTTGAAATAACTGAATATATACCTGACAATACAGACATCTTTGGAAAGACCATTGTAATAAATTCTGGAGGGTTCATTTAATCAAAAACAATAGACTATCAATAGAATGCTTGGCTGAGTTCCAAACCAACTAATGGATTTAGCTTGTAGGGTTTGTTTACACTGTACACAATTGGTCAGGGCATGTTATGCTTTGTTTGATACTTCCATTTACAGTTAATGAGCAATTTATGGATTAAATTACTTCAAGATACTTTTGAATTACTTTTATGGAAATGTGAGAGCTTTCAAGAAGAGAATGAGTGGCTATGTGCTTGTTTGACAGTTTTACCTCACATTTTCCCTCCTTATAGTACATCTGCCACATTTTTGTATGTTCACTTAACTTATCAATATCCCTTTGTAGATTCTTTGCACCCTCCTCACAACTTGATTTCCAGCTAATCTTTGCATCATCAATAAATTTGGCTACAATGTAACCTATCCCTTCATCTGAGTTAACATAGATCTTATGTAGATAAGACCACAACACCGATCCCTGTGCCACCTTAGTTGTTTCAGTTTACCAAGCTGAAAATGATATGTTTATGCCAATGCTGTTTCCTGTTATTTAGACAATCCTCCAATATATCACCCAAATATCATTTTAAAAGTAGAGTCTTAATGTGTAATTGTTTATTTATTTGTTTCAGAAATTCTCCTGTTAATATGAGGCTCAAGGATGAGTTCCATACTAGGGTACTGGGTAAATGGTTAAGGTAGATGCATTGAGAATACATGGAAAATATGGAGGGGATGATATGAAAGTATATAGAAGGGTTATGGAGTGCATGAGAAATATGAAAGAGTATGGAAGATTATTAAAGACATAGGTGCAGTTGAAAATGAAGGCTAAGGGTCGGTGTACTTAGCATTCATTTATAGAACTGGACTGATGCCCCATGAATGGAGGCAGGCCTTCTAATCTGCCTACCTTCAGCTTCCACGCACTTTGTTTCCAACCTCAGCCCTCTCTAAAAATTGTCTTCCATGATCCCAGTTTTCTTTGAGACTTGGGTATGAAAATAGCATGGATGGGCTCTGTCAGGCCAAAGGCAGGAATATGACATCAGGAAGTAGCACAATCAATGATCCCTGCCTTGAAGATAAAAATCCTGTCCCTTGACTCCACAAGGATACTACGCTAGTTCCTCCTGTCAACACTGTTACGCGTTGTTGCAGCTATAGACTCAATATAGCACATTGGGCTATTTGGCTCATATAGTCTAAGTTAATTCTCTGTGGAGAAAGTCAATCAACTTCATTTCTTATTCTATCCCTCTAGCCCTGCAGTTATTTCTCTAGATGTGAATCCTTTTAAAAATATTTATCATCGCAATTTTGTAAACAGTGAATTCAAGGTCATTAACACTCTCTACAATGCTACTAGCTAATTTAAATACCATCAGCTAATGGGAACAGTGTTTCTTTATCTATCTTATCTAAACCTGTCGTATCTTGAATGACTTTATCAAATCTCCACTCATCTCTTTTGGTCTAAGGAGAATGACTATAATTTCACCTAGCCATGTGGCCAAAGTCCCTTGTCTCCAGAAACATTCTGGCAAATCTCCTCTTTACCCTCTCAGAAACCCTTATATCCTTTCTAGAATGTGGTGACTAGAAGTGGATGCAGTAGTCTCATTGTGCTGAGCCAGTGTTTCACTAGTTCAGCATAAATTTTCCTCTGTTTATGAAGCCGCAGGCCCCACATGCTTTGCTCAATACTCTCTCAATACATCTGACCACCTTCAAAGGCCTTTGCACATGATCCTTCAGGTCTTTCTGCCCTTTTACACACATCACCACATAACTCACTGTGTTAAATTCCATTAGATCCTTAGCTACTCATTCTGTGGACTTATCTCTGCCCTTACCAATGGCATCATCCTCAGTATTTGTCACAAATCCAAGTTCTGTTCCTGAGTTCCGGGGTTTGAGTCTGGGGACTGCTTATAGTCCCAGACCTGGCCACTGCTTCCACTAGTTTCAGTGAGACTGCTGTCATCCAAATTGATTTGCCCAGGTCTCGGGGGAGGGTTTGGGGGAGAGGTAGGGTGTTTGAAAAAACTCTACTATCCAAAAGATCCTGTTCATGGTATTTATAGTGGCCATTTCAGAGGATATTTAACAATCAAACATATCACTATGGGTCTGGAGTTGCACTTGAGCCAAACCAGTTAAGGACAACAGATCTCCTTCCCTTAACAGCAGTAACAAATCAGATGAATCTTTATGTCCGAATGGTATTTCAACAGTCACCATTACAGATTCTAGATTATAAATTCCAAACTTTACTTCAGTACCCGAATTAAAATTCCTGAATTACTCTGGTGGGAATTGAACTTACCATCGGGAGATCTTGTTGAATTAAAGGTCCTACTTCTGCATTGAAATAGTTCTTTGTTTCTAATGAATTCTGCAGAACCTTTGGGATGAATTAGATTGTTGGAGGGCTGGAAAATGGCAGGGGAAAGTGTCAGGTGGAGAACCTGATGTTTTCCTGCCACCATGGCGAAACAACATTGTTGGGAAAAATGGCAGTTTGGATGCACAACAGAAGACAAATTGAATCCTCACCAAGTGAAGTCCTGCAATGGGATTGGAGGACAATGAAATATAGTAGGTTTCAAAAAGACTGTTGGCAGTTCTTCTGGGCTATGTTGTGCCTGCACAATGTCTTGCACAGATTATCGCAATACATAACAATGGTCCCTTAGTCCTTCAAGACTCCTTACCCTCCTACTCCAGAGTCTGTCTGACTTTGGCTTTCCCAAAACTAACTTGTCTCTCTTTGAGGTGCCTTCTTCCTGGGTCTGTAGCCTCACCAATAGCCAGAAGAGTCAATAGCATTGGGGAGGATGTTGAACTGACTGTCTGATTGGCTTGCAGAAGCTAGGCATTATGCTGCCCTTAATCAGACATTAACCCCAGCCAAGGCCTTTTAATAGTCATCAGTAGCAACATGGGTCTCCAGGACTTACTGTCCACTGTAGTAAGGTCACCTCCAGTTTCACCCTTTGCTGGCAATGGCCAAAGTTCAGTCCTGAAGTGAGTGGATTGACTCAGTGTATTGGCATCTATTGTACCTCACCCTAATGCATTGGACTATATTTGGATAGACATGCCCCATTTTAGTTCCAGTTGCAGATGCAGGGTATAAATCAAATGCTGGACACCGACTGAGCTGTTCACTGCCTCAGCCAATGTTACTTATCCGCCTGAACCAAATCTTCCCAAAATCTATCAGAATGGTGGAAAGAAATCTCTGTCAAAACTCTAAGAGAACAAAGTGTGGGGCTGGATGAACACAGCAGGCCAAGCTGCATCTTAGGAGCACAAAAGCTGTTGTTTCGGGCCTATACACTTCAACAGATGAAGGATCTAAGCCCGAAACATCAGCTTTTGTGCTCCTAAGATGCTGCTTGGTCTGCTGTGTTCATCCAGCCCCACACTTTGTTCTCTTGGATTCTCCAGCATCTACAGTTCACATTATCTCCATCAAAACTCTGTGTGGTCTAAGTAGTGATTCATGTGTGCTTAGAATTGGATTTTTCTTTTATACTCAGATGCAGTTTGGATGACCAGAAATCAGCATCGGAAGTCTCTTTATGGTATTTCCGAATAGGCTAAATCTCTAAGAACATTTTCCTGAAAGTGGGAACCTTTTGTGCCATCAACATTATATGCATGATGCTGACAAATTATTACCCCCTTCTGTTGCTGTCTGGTAAATTGTAGGCATTTTCATATTAATATTGTGTAAAAGGTACAGTATTTTAAGTGTAACTGGCTTATTCCACCCTGCAGCTTCATGAAGGGAACCTACAGAAGTTAAAAAGCCTTACTACACTGGATGCAGGAGCAATCCAGTTGTTGTCTGCAGCAAATTGGCACATTCAGCTTCATTTGAACTAATGTAAAGATATACATGTTTCTAATGCAGCAATTCTCAACAATAGGAGACATTCTACAGTTCTAGCAAACTGGAGAATGTGATTGTCATTTTGAGTGGATGAGTATTTGAGAAAAGCATCATTTGAAATGTAAGGAAAGATCTAATGGTGAAAGCGAGACAGCTGCTAGTGGAAAAGAAAATGACGAGGAAATCCATCTGAAATGTTTCCTTCAGAAATCTCTGCAGATGCCAGATCTACTACGAAACATAACAAAGTGTCATGCCAGCTGGGTAGCTGCCTGGACAAACAAGGCAGCAGCAAATGGATACTATAGCTACCAATCTGAAATTGTTCCCTGGCTGCACACTTCTATTTTGTTATATACTGGATTTAAACCAGTAGAATTATGAGTGGTGTGAATCCAAATCTAAATGCATCTGGGAGCTAGTTCCTGGTAACTAATAAATTCTCTATTGTTTGATTTAAGTGAGTGCAAAATAGATTGAAAATCTAACTTTCTCCCAAAAGGCAAACACAATCTTTTCATTGTTCAGGTTCATACTAATATGGAGTTTTGCCCCTAAAGTTGAATTATAGGTGTGTATTCTCTGTGTCAGTACTCACTTCCACTTAATGTTGAAAACTTTCAGGAGTGCTGCCAATTAGCTCTTGCTTTGTCAATGGCACTTCCGCCCGAGGAGCCGATGATCCAATAATAAATTAATGTTATTGCCACTGTTGTTGTCTATGTCTCAATAAGGTTCCAGGCAGATCCCAATCATGGCACCATCTGTTAAGTGTGAATTCTACCCTTTACTTGATCTTAGACCAGACAAGACTCAGGTTTCTTTTGTACAAGTTTATTCATACATGCATGGGAGAACTTGGTGACAAGAAAATGGTGTACAACTTGAATCTTCATCAGAAGAAGATAAGTTTTATACAGTTAACAAATAAGAATCTTCCAATTGACTTAGAGAATACACATCTATATATCAACTTTAAGAACAAAACTCTACATTACTGTGAGCCTGAACAATGAAAAGATTGTGTTTGCCTTTATTATTCTATCAAACACATGATTATGTTATCCAATCATACTTTTGCATGGCCACATCTCATACAATCAACACATACTTGTTGTAACGGATGCTTTTTACTACTACTCTCTATCAGTCTTTGCTATTGTCGAGAATGGCTATTTTCCCTTTTAGCTAGCACCTTTCAAGTCCACCTTCTCAAACACTGTAAGGACAAAGACAAACAACGTGAGGGAACTTTTTGTAAATTGCCATTCCTTCCTTGCCACTAGGTAAAAGTCCCTAGAACTCCTTATTGCAACCTTCTTAAAGGAAAATTATGAATGGACTACCTTGCCAACAAAGCCCAAATCCAATAAAAGAAGTTTTACAATTAAACACAATTTTAAACAAGCAGCATGACAGCAAAAAGCTATTTATGGGGTTGAAAGAAATTGAGGTATTTCTTGTTAGTATAGATGTTGAAACTAAGCTTGTGTCTGCAGATGATCTTGTCAAGGAACAGTAACTACTTGAGCAAAAATAAAGGTCTGTCGTCAGCATGTTTCCACCAATATATGGTGATGAACATATATCAAATCAAATCCATTGGGGTAAGGTAACTTCACTGTTGACAATGACTAAAGATGCTGATCCTTGAAAGGTAGTTTCTGACACAAGTGTGGCATATGAAGTGGCTATCAAGAGTCATTGTGTGTTGCTGTTTCTGGTGCTGGCATTTGTTCCAAGCCTCTGGAGAGATTTTGGAGGAGGATGGTGTGCTCATGATGAATGAAGCAGAGAATCGAGTGACGACAAGGATACTTAATGTATCAAGGCCACAATTACAAAGGATATAGTTTGCGACTTGGTTGGGTCAGCTCAGTTATATGAAAAAGGTAGATGATGAACCAATGGAATTGAAACGGTGTTACAAGAGAGTGATGCTGAACTCCAAGGTGAAACAAAGTTTCAATATTAGTGGTGAGGTTATAGTCTGGTAATACCAGTAATTAATAAGAATGGAAGACATGCCTGGGTTTTTCATGATGGGGTAATGATGCCATTTTTGAGTGTCAGCAGTACCATACCAGTACCAGTGGTGGAAGCATTGAATATGCCAGTTTACTCAAATAAAACAGAGGGGGTTTGTTGGTGGTGGAAACTGGATTGAAAGAGCAGGAAAAGAAGTTGAGAACAAGTCATCTTGAAGAAAGAAGGGGAACTACAAAAATAACTGATAGAAAAAATAGATAGAGAGATAAAATAGATGGATAGATAAAAAGTGGTAGAATGGATGGGAGCCTGGGGACAAGAGGAGAATCTCTGAAAGGCAAGTCACAATCTTTTCTGTCCTGCACTTCATCCCTTTCCTTCTGAGCGATTCTCCTGAATTTTCATCCCTGCCATTTACAAGGAAGCTAATGTTAGCCAAGGGCTATTTAAACATCACCTGTTGACAACTGCTCAGTGCCACTGTCCTAGTCACGAAATAGACTGGAGACATTTAACTGAAACCCAGACGTGAAAAATACCAAGGCTGTTCTAGCATAGAGTAATACAGCATGGAAACAGACCCTTCAGCATAACCAGTCCATGGCGAATGTAATCCCAAGCTAAACTAGTCTCACCTGCCTACACCTGGCCCGTATCCCTCCAAACCTTTCCTATTCATGAACTTATTCAGATGTCTTTTAAATGTTGTAATTTTACCTGCATCCACCACTTTTTCAGCTCATTCCACATGCAAACCACCTGGGCAATTTTCCACACAGTTGGGTAAATGCTAGTGAAGACTTTATTTAACACTGAAAAATATTTGCCTTGGTACCTTATGGCTCCAAGGCAATCAACTTACAGAAACACTACTCAGAATCCAATTCCCCCACTGATATTTACTTTCCTAGAATAGGTTTGTTAGAATGATCAAAAAATGGACTGAATGACACCAGATATCTAATACATGTTACTTCTAGCATTTCGAGATTATCGAGGCAAAACAGATTCTATTAAACCTAAGCTTTAGAAAAAATACCTTGCTTAGCTTAACTCCTTGCAGCTTAGGACTTGGATTTTAATGAGTATCTTGTAAGACACTGTTCTGTCATCCTTCTGATCTACAGACTAATTTGACTTTTGTGTTGATTGAATTTAGCAGGTCGTTCCCACAATTGTCCAGGGACAGTGCAACACAATGTTTACTCTAAACATAATAAAAACACATTAATAATAAATGGCATGCGTGTAGCATAATGACAGGGAAAATTAGAGCACTATGAAAGGATCTCTTGATGAATACAATGGAATAGTTGATTTTTTCATCAAATTTGTCAAAGGTACCAGACGTTTTTATTTTCCATTTTGGCTCCAATAGTCTCTACCCAGTTGCCAGTATTTAATTATGGCTGCATCCCAAGTAATCAGAGTTCTTCTGTAAAAATTGTTCAATGCATAGATATAGTAGAAAGGTGTCCATAACCAGCAACTATTAAAATTTTACAGCTCTAAAGGTTAACATGGGAAATACTTTTGGCCTCATTGACACTTAAACATTGCCTTGCAATAACAATTATAATTGAGACTGTGCAGTATTTCAGAAATCTGGCAGGTTAAGGCACTTTGAGAGATCTGCACGCACCAGAACTGTATATCAGAAATTTTGATGCATGATTTTCCAACCATCTAAAATTAATAGTCGGAAAGGATGCCTGCATTCTCAATAGATGGGACGCCTGGAGTATAAATATGTGGTCAGGGTGGGTGAGAGTCCCTTCCTTGCCAATAGAGAGAAGTCTGATTATTATTCCATATTTGCCACTGCCACTCCCAACCTCTCCTTTTCAAGCCAATTGATACAGTCACTGGAACCTTCATGGAATTTATGATTCAACCTTACCAATAATTTTCACAAAATATCTGTGCATTTTATGGAATAAGTTAATAGGCAGATGATCTGATAAAACAGTAACTGGTTACTTTGGAGTATTTGGAATTGTTTTTGGAGTAGGAATACATTGTAAATACACTGAATAAGTTATGTTTTTGCAATTTGTTCACAGTATACACTAGCTATTGGCAAGGCTACAATTACTGTCTAATTCTAACTAACTATGCTTGAGAAGGAAGTGATGAACCACCTTCTTGAGTACAACTAAGTGGTTTATTGGGCCAACTTAGAAGGCATTAAGAGCAAGCCATATTGCTGTGGATCTGGAATCATAGATATCAGCCTGGGTAAGGATGACAGGTTCCTTTCCCTAGGAGACATTAGTAACCAAATACTATTTACTGAATTGTTATTTGCTTCATGGTCACTCTCCCTGAAGTTTAGTATTCCAGATTTCATTTAATTAATTGAATTTAAATTTCCCAGATAGCATTTTGATTCTTATATCAGCAACATTAGTCCAGGCCTCTGGATTAAAAGTTCAAAAATAATGCAATGCTGTTGTTTGCTTTTGTTTGGTATTTTCAGTAAATTTGTAAAATTGCTAAGAAATTTTCTAGGTTTTATCAGAAATAGCACAGAAATATCCTAACAAGCACATTTCAAATATAATTATGTATAAAATCGGTGAAATTTGTACCCTTCTTGTAAAATCTTCAGAAATGAAATTGGCCTCTTTCAGCTGAAGAGAACAGGATGTGTTTATAATGCAAAATGGAAAACAGTGGTTTGAGGACCTGAGGGTCATGTTAGTGATATGTAAATGGCGTTAGTGTGCACCACAGCGAAGATGGTAAAGGAAGAGTTGGTAGTGATGAAGAGAGGTGCTGCAGTCTGCCCTGGCGATAGGATGTAAGCTGTGTGATAAAGGGGAGGAAATTGTTGAACCCAGTAATGGAGCTGGGCGCAAGGTATGTTGTGGAGTGCTTCTAAGCCTGATGGTGTGATGTATTTACTTTTGATACTCTAGTGAAACTATTCCATTTCCTTTGGCATTCCTGTTATGTTATGGCATAGTGCCAGGGGCAATAGCCCTATCTGCAACACATCTCCAGAAGTGGACTACTGTTGTTGTAGGAGCAAATCTGCAGGTGACATCACTTTGCCTTCAACCCCAACTAAAATCTCATGGAAGGCACCTGAGAATCAGATTGGACGAGATTTTTGAGGCAAATCTTCTATTCAGCTTGTTTATTTTGTGCCTTTTAGTCTGGTGTTGTACTCCAGAGAAGGATTGGTTTAAGACCAGAGGTAATAGCATGAAGAGACACTGTACAACTTTACTTTAAGAGCTGCATCTCTATTTTCAATGCAGATCAGTATTTGTCCTAATGAAAGTCTGGCAGGCTGTCTGAATCATGCCTGGATCAAGAGGAAGCCTGTCATACATATTTAAACAAGAGCCAACATTTAAAAAGGGCCAGGCATCATGTTGGTAAGCTGTGTGATTGTAGAACCTATCAGGTCCATGTTAAAATTGTTGCTTCTGGTTAATTTTTTGCAGCCAATCTTCCTTTACTGATGCAAGTCAATGCTACGTTTGTCAGTAGGGCCACATTCTAACTGTAGTCAATCTTTTGATGTCAACTTTTTACATGATTATTCACGGTTCCAGAGTTGACAGGTGCACAGACATAGCCTTCTAAGAGGACAAGAAAATTGAGTGTATATAAAATGCAAGCGGTTAAAAAAATGGCAGACTAGGTGGACAAAATGATCCATGTGGCTACCTGATACCTTTTGAATCAATTGATAAGCCAACGCTGATGAAACATGGGGAGGAGGGATTCCGCAGCATCCCTGTAGAATCATTGGCTATGCCAGCACTGTCTGTTTATTAGCTGTGAGTGTTCTTGCAGTACTTAGCAGAAGTTTGCCTCTGCACTGATCTAGTGAAAGGTGGCACTGGTTCAGGCTGCTGCAGATACAGCTATGTATAATCATGCTTGTGAAAACTATTGCTGAAATATTGATGGATGAAAATAGCCAAGTTCACCTGGTTATTAAGCACTATTTCACACTGTTATGGATCATATTTTTTCCTATTTGGAGTATAAACTGGAATGGAAGTCAAACACATTTTACATAGCTGAAATACTAAAAGATTTGTACAAATTGAAAAGATCAAGTGGTGCACATTTTTAGCTGTGAAAGACAATGTTGCTTTTTGAAGCAATCAGTTTGCCACATTGAGACTGAGTGGCAACAAGACTCTGAGTTAAGGAAGGATTGCCTGACAACAGCCCTTGGATTGATTGAGCTACAGTATGTTACAAGTCTGAGTGCACATCAGTCAGGGACTTCCATAGCCTGCAGACTGTGCACAGCTGAACCTCTCCATCTTCGCTATGTGGGTAAAAAAGACAGCAAAAACCATTTTCTGAAGAAGGTCCCAGCCAAAGCATCAACTTTCCTGATCCTCTGATGCTGCCTGCCTTGCTGTGTTCCTCGAGGTCCACATTGTATTTTCTGACTCCAGCATCTGCAGTTCTCACTATCTCCAAGCAAAAACCAAGAAAGCTTGAAAAAAGGAATTTAAGCAAGAATTCTAAGTCCACAGGATCAACCATCACAGTGAAGAATGATCATTGCTTTACAGACAACAGAGTGTCATCAGTTTTAAAAATCAAAAGGAACTGTGAGAGACAATTTATCTTCCACTTGCAATTTGGACTTTACATCTTCAGAATTTTGTTCTCTGACTACAGTTTTAGTTTTCACCAATAAAATCTATGTCAAACAGTCTCTCTTTTACCTGTATTAAATTGTGAATAAATATGAGTGTTGA
Source organism: Stegostoma tigrinum (assembly GCF_030684315.1). NCBI lineage: Eukaryota > Metazoa > Chordata > Chondrichthyes > Orectolobiformes > Stegostomatidae > Stegostoma > Stegostoma tigrinum. Next base: position 72,069,537 of record NC_081358.1, on the reverse strand, counting down.
GTCATACACAGAGTCACACAGAACAAAAGACAACGTTGCTTCTCCAAATGGAGATTAATTCTCTCCTTCAGAACTTTCTCCAGTGGTTTTCCTCCCACTGTCGTGAGACTCACTGGTCATAAATTCCCTGGTTTATCTTTCCGACCCTTCTTGAAAAGGAGAACAACTTTTAGCTCGGGGACAGCTAAAAGTGGTTTCCCTGTTCAAGAAGGTCCTGGGGCCAAAGTGGATTTAAAACTTGGGCCAGAGCTGAAATAATTTTCTCCATCACCTCCTTCAATAGCCTGGGATACAACTCATATGGACCTGGGGATTTGTTCACTTTCAGTATTTCCTCACTCCCTATATCAATCTGCTCAAGAATCTCAGTCCCTTTTCCCAAATTCTGTACCCACAACCTATTTCTCCCATCTGAAGATAGATCTGAAGTATTCATTTAACACCTTGCTAATGTTTTCTGGTTCCATGCAGATTGCCACTTCATCCCTCATGAATCCTGCTCTTTCCCTGGCTATCCTCTTGCCTTTAATATATTTATAGAATAGTTTGAGATTCGCCTTAGTATTGCCTACCAGTGATTCCCCTTTCAACTCTGGGTCTCTGTTGATTTGTTCCCTTTGTACCTGGTAAAAGCCTCTTTTCTTTCTCATCTGGCTCTGGATATTCCTGGACATCCAGGATTTTCTGGCGTGATTGTTTTCACATTTCACCCTGCAAGGAACATGTTGGATCTATACTCATCCTATTTCCTTGTTAAAGTTTCCCCCACTGTTCTAATGTAGATTTTCTAACAAGTAGCTGTTCCGCATCTAGTTTGGTCAGATGCTGCCTTATTTCAATAAAATCTGCCTTCCCCAATCCAAAACCGTATTTTGCAGACCATCTTTTTTCATTTGCATAATAAGCTTAAATATTAACTTGTTGTGGTCACCATTGCTGAAATAATACCTACCCAACCTTGTACACCTGTCTGGCATTGTTCCCCAGAATTCAGCACAATTCTGCACTGTTGCTAGCTGGGCTTTCTCCATGTTGCTGTTAAAGGCTGTCCTGAATACGTTGTAATAAATCTATTAACTCTAAACCCCCATGCAGTCTGACTATCTCAATCAATATTGAGAAATTGAAAGTCAATGTTCTCATTTCCCTATTATTATCGTTATCATTTTTACCTACCTCAGTGAATTGTTAACGTATCAATTGCTCACTGACTATTTTGCGACCTATAATACACTCCAAGCAGTTACTGTTTCCTTTTTATTCCTAAAGTCTGTAGATAAAGCCTCATTTGAAGACTCTTCCAAGGTGCCACCTTTCTGCAGTAATTGGGTCCTTAGCGACTGATGTGACAGACCTATTCTTTTACAACCTCCCCTGAAGATCCTATATCACCATCATGTTGAATTACCAGTACTGCCCCTCCCACAGCCATGTTTCTGTGATGGCAACATCATAACTCCACATATTAATCCACACCCTTAACTCATTTGTCTTATCTATAATACTCCTTGCATTAAGCAGAAGTCATCCAGCCTTGCCTGACTTCAGTGAAACACAAATTGGTTGAACTTCCTTTGCCTGTTTCCTTTTCTATAGTCTGTTGTCTCCCAATTGTACTCTGTGTCCCCTCCCTTTATTAAACTGGTTTAAACTCATCTCAACAGTGCAAGGGCATTTGGCCCATTCCGGTTCAGGTGCAGACCATTCCACTTGTAGAGGTCTCACCTTTTTCAGAAATGGTCCCAGTAATCCAGGAATCTAAAACCTTCCGTCCTGCACCAGTTCTTGAGCCACACATATCTCTATCTGCCAAATTTTCATCCATATACCTAGCCTATACATTCCATTTGTAAATTTCTTACATATTTTCCTATCTATTTTAGTATCTTCTGTAAATGTGGCTCTGGTACCTTCTATCCCTGCATCCAAGTCATTAACATAAATTGTAAATATATCAGAACTAAAATATGGTTCAGTTCATTTTTATGAGCCCAGCTCCAATGGCTTCCCAAGCCAAACAGTTGGGGATAATTCTTTTCATGTCAATCTATTATAGAACTGTGAATAAATAAAGGTTTTGATGCTGACTCAGGTGCTTGATTTCAGGATTTTTAGATAAGATAGTCATGCTAATGTAGCTGGTTTTGTTTATTTCATTTTGTTTTCACAAAGCTTGCTTTAATCTGTAGTCTGATGATCACATTTTAGGCCAGTTTTTGTTTTTGTCAAAAATCACAAAGATCTGGAAGGTTCAGGAGTTGAAATCAGAAGATTGAAACCAAAAATCAATTGAAGATGTTTACTGCTATCATAATGCCTCCTGACTATGAATAACAAATGCAAACAATATTTCTTGTTTATGGTGAACATTCTGTTTCAAGATCAATATGAAATAACATTTTAAAAAATTGGGATGACAGCACACACGTTCTGTATTGACTCTTTTCATCCTAACTCAGCCTAGCCTGTTTTGGGTCCAGAAATCAAACTTAATCACATGTTGACCAAATCTATCATTCTGGCTATTCATCTTTGTTATCTTCCCTGGTGTGATTTTGCTTTATTTAACAGCTAATCGTCCATCTTTGTCCCTTTTAAAACCTTCAGATTCTCTCCCAAATCATTCAAACACTTCTGGCATGTCAACAGTCTGCTTTAATTAAAGGGATACCTCCTGAGTCACCCTAAACCTTTCAGGTCTTACAGTTCTCTGGATGGCTCTTGAAACTTTTCAGGTTGTCGGTATCTTGACTACTTCTTGGTGATTTAATTCTGTTGACCCTTCTTGAGCTATTTCAAAGCTCAAGGCTTTTATTATCTGCTGTTGAGCTTCTGGCCTTTATTTGGTTCCCCATGTTTCTGCTGCAGGCTTTCTCTTGTCTGGCTAGGCTATCCTTTTGTTTGAGGCATCTATTGGCTACCAACCATATTGCTCCTCAACAAAATCCCTAACATTAGCAAACTTGGGAACTACTCCCATTATTACCAGACTTGTAACAAGATCACTTTCTATATAAGTTGCCCTTTCCCATGTGCCCTTTCATCAGCACCACGGAATTTAGTTAGCTTCCAAATGGAAAATCTTATTATTTCATCAATGTCTGCCCAGATCTGGAGTCCATCAGAATGCTGATTCTCATCATTGGCTGTATGAAAGTCAATGGTTTCCATGCTTTTTAACAGAAACATTTGACAGGTATTTTTGATCAATAGTTGTGCCTGACCAGACACTGACCACCTTTAATTGCAGCAGGCACTGGTTTTGCAGTTTCCTTTACGTGTCCTGGCTTTCTGGAGTGAGAGGACTCCTCAGCTATTTCCCATTCGGATTTGACTTTTTAAAAGTCAGGTACAGTTCTGTCTTTTCTACAGCCTTCCCTTTTCTGTCCAACTTGTCCCTGGGGCATTTATGGCACCCTTATTTCTGTATGCCCTGCGACAGTTTCCAAACTCCAGCTTCCTTCATTAATGAATCTGTGCATCAGCTCATAATCATCAGCTAGAATTGTTGCCTGACTGGGCTCTGTTACCCTTCATTTTTATACATGCATCCAGATTGGAAAGAGTATTACATTTTTCAACCCCTTGAGGAGAATTACCTCACAAAGGTTTTTGTAGGTGGCTCAATTTTTAATAACCACTGGGAAAAACAAGCCGTTTAAGCTGTTCAAATTCCAGTTATGTCTGGTCAGTTGATTTCTTCAGGGTATGGAATTTTTCCCTACATATCTTTGGCACCAACTAATATGCACTTAAGATGGCTTTTCATGCTGCCTCATAGTTAGTGTGTCTCTCCTCAGAAAGTAAACTTCGCAAAGGTGCCTGCTCTTTACTAGCAGTGTCTGTTGTCAGAGTGGCCAGTTTACCTGCTGAACTATTGATTCAAAGCAGATAAAGATTGTGTCCATCTCTTCCACATCAAACTTGGGGATTAAATGACAAGCGTGAATATTTCAGTCCTTAAATCTGAGTTAGGCATGGTCCCCTAACCAGAGCGGCCTTCTTTGAAATACTCCCTTCTCAACTCAAGGTGTCTATTGGAACTCCCCTTGTCTTTCACTTCTTTGGAATTTTCTTTCTCCTTTTCTTTTTTGCCTCTCTTATTTCCTTCCATTGAATTCCAGATCTAATTTGTGCTGTTCCAATTTTAATTCATCTGTTTCACTATCTTTTGTGTCCAACTCTAGATGCTTTGCCACTTGTATTGCAATTTCAGTTTTTTCTGCATTTTGGGCAGAATTCCACCCCTAAATTCCTAGCTACCTCGTTTAATTCATCCAAGGCCAAGACCGATTTTTTAACAATTTGTTTTTCCCTAATTCATAAAGCATTCACATTAAACCTTAATGTAGACACCTTAACCCTTTTAATATTAGGGACTGAAGAAAACCAATTTGCAGATTATTGTTAGATAGCTTTTGAAGTAACAATTTATTACTCCATTTCAATTTTTTCATTGACTGTATGAACTCTCTGGACACTGGCATGACCAGGTGAGGAAAGGTGATTCAGCTCCCCTCTTTTACAACCTTTGGGTCAAAAAATATTTTTATTTCTCATCTTGAATCCAGCTTTCAAACATAATCAAAAAGCAGTCCTGGTCAAAATTAAGGAGTCAATTATAAGGCATTGTATAGAGAGAAAAATGGATTTTATCACACACTAACCTTGAAAAATAATAAGCAATATCAGACTCTCACAAGCAATGTTTATAAAGGCAGGAGAGGTATGGACCCGGAAAATAAAGGCTAATCAGTTTAAAAGTCTTGGCTTTAAAAGTCTTCAAGGTGTTAGATTTTAAATGTAAGGCCACAGTTGTTTAACTTTTGACTCATATCTACAGAAGTGGCAGAATCTGTGGAAATCTGATTTGGAGTGTGTGGTATTGCCACTGAGTACCTGAAAGGAAGAAGAATGCTATATCTTCACCCTAATGTTCCTCATCAAAATGAACAAGCAGCAACTTGTTATTTTAATAAAGTTTTTACCTCACTAATAACATGCATAAAATTACTGTGTGAAAATCCCATTTTAAAAATCCCATTCTCACATTCAACCAATGTATTAAGCTAACAGTTAGTTGAACCTACAACTCAGACTAAATGCTGAAAACCACAGCAGAATTGTAGGCTTCACCAAATTATGTGCTGAATCGTAAAAATTTTCTCCAATGCTTAATTAGAGCAAAAATTGTTAAAATGTTAAGTACACCCAGAAGTGAAACACCAAGACAGATATTACAAAACGTTCTCAACGATCTATAAATAATCAGTATGAAAACATTCTAATTTCTATAACTATGCCAGTGAGTCGGACAAAACCAGTGTGTAAACTTTCAAATACCTTCCGTAACCAAATCCAACAATGGAAAACAAAATCAATTTAAAAGCAATGTGTTTGCCACTTATCACTACAGGCAAAACAACACTAACCAAAGTCATAGCCAAACTTATTTATTCCCAACTCAGTTGTCCATTGTGATGATAGTAAATCAGTATATAGTAAGGTTAATTTAACATGTAAATTGCTGTCAGTTCAGACAAGGGATAAACAAGGTTCACTGTGTATTTCTGAGATAACAAAGTGTGGAGCTGGATGAACACAGCAGGCCAAGCAGCATCTTAGGAGCACAAAAGCTGACTTTTCGGGCCTAGACCCCCTTCATCAGAAAAGGGGGATGGGGAGAGGATTCTGAAATAAATAGGGAGAGAGGGGGAGGCGGACCGAAAACGGATAGAGGAGAAGATAGATGGAGAGGAGAGAATAGGTAAGGAGGTGGGCAGGGGATAGGTCAATCCGGGAGGACAGACAGGTCAAGGGGGCAGGATGATGTTGGTAGGTGGGAAATGGAGGTGCGGCTTGAGGTAGGAGGATGGGATAGGTGAGAGGAAGAACGGGTTAGGCAGGTGGGGATGAGCTCGGCTGGCTTTGGGATACAGTGGGGGGAACCAGCTCAGCTCATACCCACCTCCCTAACCTGTTCCTCCTCTCACCTATTCCCTCCTCCCACCTCAAGCCGCACCTCCATTTCCTACCTAACAACATCATCCTGCCCCCTTGACCTGTCCGTCCTCCCCAGACTGACCTATCCCCTCCCTACCTCCCCACCCATACTGTCCTCTCCACCTATCTTCTCCTCCACCCGTCTTCAGTCTGCCTCCCCCTCTCTCCCTATTTATTTCAGAATCCTCTCCTCATCCCCCTTTTCTGCCCAATGTCCTGGCTGCATTATTATCGTGATGATTGTCAGTGCAGTCCCAGATGCAGCATTAAATTGCAGAAGCAGCTTACAAGTGGATTGGTAGTATACCAAGAGGGCTCTTAGATGCTGGCATACATCAGTCGCCAATGTTTGTGGACTGGATAAATCTGGATGGCTATATGTAGCCAGTAGCTATGGAGCATGTCATGAGACGCTGGCGCCAGGTGTCCAACGTGGAGGCTCTTTAGAGCAAGCAGCAAACTGAAGTTGCCCCTCTCAGTGTCCAATTTGTTCATGGCAGGTGGTACAATAGAAAACCTGCATATCAATGAGACAAGATCTGCAATCAGTACGGTCATTTATAACATTCTAGTAACAGGTACCCGTCTAGAGAGAACCTCAGCCTGGAACTTAGTTAAAAAAATCCAGTGAAGTTCCCAACATTGACGTAGGCCTTGGTTACTTCTCATGTGATTCTGCCACATTTCCTGTCAGAGCTCATGTCTGTCATTCAGGCCATGTAAAATTCTGCCCATATAGTTTAAACATTGTGCAATCTCAAGTAATGATCTGAATTTTCCTAAGATTAGGTAATGTCAGTACTGGGGAGTATCATGTTGAATCTCCTACAGTGAGCCCTGACGAGTTCTCTCAGACAAGTCTCCACTGTTCATGTCATTAATTCTTGCATCCAGCCTTCACAAGGCCAGTCTTGTAGAATTTTACACTCAGCAGTGTTGTAAGTGTTGCTAGTGCTGGGACCTTGAAAAATTCATGTGATGGCCACTATATTTAAATCCCAAGATAATAAAATGTGAGGCTGGATAAACACAGCAGGCCAAGCAGCATCTCAGGAGCACAAAAGCTGACGTTTCGGGCCTGGACCCTTCATCAGAGATGAAGGGTCCAGGCCCGAAACGGCAGCTTTTGTGCTCCTGAGATGCTGCTTGGCCTGCTGTGTTCATGCAGCCTCACATTTTATTATCTTGGAATTCTCCAGCATCTGCAGTTCCCATTATCTCTGATATTTAAATCCCAGTTGTGTACCGCTTCAAACACTACCAGCCTGGTCGGAAGTAGTACCTGGTTTGGGATGGCATCCACAACCCACAGCAATGGTGCAGAAGGCTAATGACCTTCTGCCCTCCCCAAGGGTAAGAGCCACCAACTTCTGCTCCAACCTCACACTTTAACTCTACCAATAAGATCTGCTATTTTGCAGACAATGCAAAAATAGGTGGAAAGGCAAGTTGCAAAAGAGAGAGACAAGCAGTTTTCAGAAAGGTATTGATAGGTTAAGTAAGCAGGAGGGCAAAAAGTTGGCAAATGGTGTGTAGTGTGGGAAAATGTAAAGTTTTTAATTTTGGAAGGAAGAACAAAGTAATATTCAATGGAGAAAAGCTGCAAAAAGCTACAAGCCAGAGGGACTTGAGGGTACTTGTGCACAATGCGCTGAAAGCTAGTGCACAGTTGCAGCACATAATCAGGAAACCTAATGGAAAGTTGTCCCTTATTTCAAGGGGACTGGAGGATAAGAGTAGGTAAGTCTTATTGCAACAAGGTATAGGTGAGACCACATTCGCAGTACTATGAACAGTTTTGGTCTCCATACTTAAGAAAGAGTATTTTCCCAACACTCTTACAATTTTCCAAATTGTGCAGAGGATGTGCTTCTGTTTCAAATATCCTACATAAAAGAGAGAGCCTGTAGCACAAAATAATAATTTTCTGAGGTTCTGATCTAAGGTGTGGTCCTTAAGAATACACACTAGAAATCTGGGTAAGGATGTTAGCACTAAACTATTGATGTTTCATCATTTTCCAAACTTGTAGATCAGCACCACTGTGAATGAGGTTCATTGAACTTGCTCCCTGATTCTGTAATCTGCATTCTAATCAAACCAGAACCTACACCAAGAGTGGAGACTTGAAAAATTTATTCTTCGAACATTAAGTTTATGTTCCGTTCTTAATCAGTGGAATTCTTGACCCTATTATTCAGACATCCACAGATCCATGAAACTTTTTAATTTGTGTTATATGATGGGGTTAAAAAATAATGAAATCAAAAAGATATAAAAATGCGATTGTAGCCTTGAAATGTGATGACTGTCTTCTGTTAGTCTTTTGTGCTGTACCTTTGTTCTTTCACTTCATATTGCCACAGAAATCTAGGCATATTCCAAAATTATAAAATGCCTTTCTTGACACTGATGTTTCCAAGTTAGGTTTGAAATGGTGAAAATGAGCATTTAACTTCGAACCGTAGATTAACCCAGCAGGTGTGAAATTGGGATTGGGGATGAGATTTAGTATATTAATTAAAAGGATCAGTTCATTCTTCATGCATGCGGAATCCTGCATCACCCTCTTTAGAGACATTTTGAATGTAATGCCCTTTCTGTTTTCTTCATTGTCTAATATTGTACAGATAGAGAAGTATATGACATACACTATTATTCAAAAACTAAGAACAATTGTAAGCAGCTGTGATCGGCATTGAACTGCTTTCAACATTTAAAATGACAATTTAAAGTTGGGAAAACTGCCATATTTTCAGCCAGTCAAAACAAAGATGAATATGCTACCATGGTTTTGCACCAGTTTCCTCAGGCATTATAGATAAATTTATCAAGCAAATTTGATACTCATGAACAGTGTTGTCTGTTGCTATCTAAAGAAGAAAACCACATGCATTCTAACCGATTCTTCCACCGTTAATTTGGAAGGATGGTTGTCATATCTTTGCTGGATCATACTGCCTTGGCATTTAGTTGGAATAATAACACCTTGTCCATAAAACAAACATCCACTTTTGATTTAAATTCATCTTTTTGCCTTATGCAAGTAGATCTGGTGGCAAATATGGTCATCAGGCCAACAGTACGCCATGTATTACATAACTGGTGATAGTGCAGGGTCATGTCTTGTTGAATTACTTCTGCCAGTAGTTCTGACAGGAAGTGAGCTCAGCTTCTCAGTAAAGAATTTCTTGATAATGAAATCAACACTGGAACCTAATAATAGAAACATAATTTAATAATTTATTTTGGTAATCAATTTAGATGGTTATGCTTGATGCCAAACTAATAAGCTGACAAATCGACAGCACATCTTTGAATATTCAGCAAATTCAAAACAATGTTCAGAAAGTATGAAGTTTAGAAGCTCTTGACCAGTATTCAGAACAAAAGGACATTTGTATAGGCATATGTTAGGTTACTTCATTCTAAATATAACTTCACATACTAATTGTATATAACCGAGCTTGGTGGAAATCAGAGAACAGGAAACAAATGATATTGGTTATTCAAAGTCATCAAGATATCACAGTGAGATGTTATTGTCCTCAAATACTTTTGAGACAGTTCAACTGCTAAAATCAGGAAAAATAAGGCTCGTAATGTTCCAATAATATTGTACTTCCTATTAAAGTTTTCAGCCATTCTGAACTTGCGTATACTTTGAAAACTTGAAGAAATATATCATACAGGTTCTTAGTCATTATAAGTTGTGCGAATCGATGATAGTAAGCAAAACTACCCCCTTTTTTCTGACAAGTTCAAATTTATTTGTATCAGTGTAAAAATTGAGCATCCTTATATATATTCAGTTGAGTAAAACATACTGGGTAATCATATTTTTCCAACATTGATAAAAACATAACATGTTACATTTATTTAATTAATCAAATGTCCAATATTCTTCTTTTCATAATGCACTATCAATTATCCTTCTTGTCATCATTATACTCAGAAGTAGACAGGTGTTTATCACTACTCACCTTTACAGGGGTTCCCAAAGTGGGGCCATGAGCTGAAATTCTGGGGTTGGAGGCTCCGAAGGAGTAATGGCTGCTATAGATCTCAGATTGAGTTATTGTAGCCATTCTTCTGCTCTAAGCATCTCCTCTTCATACATCTATTTCTTCCCCATGCACCCCTTCACTCTTTCTGTTGCTTCATTGCTCTTGGTCTCAATGTTTCCAATGAAGGTTCTTAATAATCTTCAAACCTCAAAATAGTGCCACAGTGGGGAAGTGTTTGGGAAGCATTTGTTTGGAACATTCCGTCAAAATTCGTAAAGAATATAAGAAAGATGTATCAGAGAATATGGGAACTGCAGATGCTGGAGAGCCCGTGATAACAAAGTGTAGCACTTGGCCTGCTGTGTTCATTCAGCTCTACAGTTTGTTATCTAAGAAAGATGTAATTGTCTACTCTCATCATGCGATGTTTAGTTAACAGTAGACAAGTGCTATCAAGCTTATTTCTCACATTGTCAAGTTATAATTTACAGTTCAAGTCCAGTAGTATGCGCATGGATAATTTGAAACCCAATCTAGAAGACAACCACTTAACAATGGAGAAAGTATACATCTTACAAAGTTGTTTTTATCTAATTAAGTTGAACAAATATAAATGTTCCTACTAAAGGTTGGTGTCAAATTTATATTAAGTTATTCAAAGTGGCCTTTATACAAACAACAATAACCACATATCGAAAAGTCTTCCATGACTGCAGGATTGTTTAATCATATCTAATATCCTCATTCATTCAGGTTGAATTTAGAATTATTCACAGTGAAAGATGTCATGGAACGCCAAGTAAAGGTCCTCCATCTGAGGGAAAAGGTCTCTTCCCTGGCTACACTTCTCTTGGAGACAAAACATGGTGGATTCCCTGTGATTTATCACATGGAACAAGCCCATGAGGAAGTCTTCATAGGAAGCATCACCAGGTGAGTAATTTGAGTGCATGAATCCCAGCGCTTTTTTTTCACTTAGTGATATGGATGCAAGTTAATGAATCGTACAAACCTGATGGTTTGCATATTTGAGCAATAAGAAATCTTTGAGCAACTGGTGGGAGTACCCATTATGTCAAGAGTGTTGAACAGACAGTTTTAATAAGGTGAATGACAAAATCTAAATTCAAACCACATTGGTTGGAAACAAAAACTAAATTTAATTAATAGTTATCCAAAGGAACTTTTGATTATGGAAATACTTGTGATATTAAAAGACAAAGTTATAATAAATAAGACATGAAATGAAACTAATTCACAAGAAACAATCACACTCAATGGCTTTGTCCAGTTGAAATCCATTGCTTAAAAAAAATTTGCAGAACTCTCTAGCTTTAACTGCTAAATTTAGTGAGCCAGTACCTTCTGAGTTCTCACTAATATGTATAAAGAGCTGGTCGATCTTCCCTCAGCATTTTGCATAAAAAGAATTTCAGTGCAAAAGGAGAAATGGAAATCATTTTCTGCTCATGCTGAACTAAGAAAGTGCATTGCTATTGGCCAATCCATTCAATGTTATTTGTGTTAAAATGTCAAAATATATTACTGGACTTGCTACATTGCCAGTTGGATAAGAATGGCCTAAGAGAATCCAACAAAGAAAGTAAAAACAGAGAAAAAAAATTAAGATGCATTACATGTCATTGGTCTTAAAAGCTGCCAGCTGTGTTTGAAACCTAAATCCATTTTAATTTATGCAGTTATGTTGTCATACTTGATGTGCTGTTGATATTAGAAAAGGTTAAGTTAACAGTAGATAATCATTAGTCATTTGGCCTGACTGTCAATCTGAAAACATTTCTGTGCTTTTTTTGAAATCCTTCCTTCATTTTACGGCTCATTCTCTGATTCTTCTTGCTACTTAATAATTTTAACTGAGAGGCTAAGTGAATAATTGCCTTACTGACATCTGCGAATGACATCAAGAGATCTTGAGGACAGTGTAAGGTTCTTCCCTTGGGAGAAGAAATGCTCATACAATATAACACTTTGGTATGCCATCAGAATGTCTCAGGTTACTTCCAATAAATTCTTTTTTTGTTTTGATGAATTTTGATTGTTGTTCATCAGAGCATAAAGCTGTGATTCTGTGCAAACAATTCCCTACCAAGATGAATGGTGCTACTTAGTGAAGGTAAAACACAATCCAGGATACCAAAAGAACTTCTGCTGTTCAAGAAATGCCATGGGATCTTTAATGTCTAGATGGATGGGCCATTAGTCTTCTCTGAAGGTTTTCCTTCCCTTTCAGAGTGAAATATAGAATTGCAGTGGTGGGGTGGAGGGGGTGGGGGAATGCTGGTGGCAGTGGTGTTGTACAGAGGTGGTGGCTACCTCTGCTGATTGTTGGAGTGCTGGTGAGAAACCTATAAAGCTTCCTTGGATTTGGCCTACCAAAATGTGAAATAAGCGAGCAATCATCAGGCCACCAAGGATCTTTCATTGAATCAAAGCCAAAGACGTGGCAAATCCCGCTCACCAACAGCTGTAAGCCAATCAGAGGCTGGCAACTCCCTTATTCAGTATTAGCACCCAGGGAGTCTCTGGCTGCTATCAAAATATTATCCACTAAGGCCCAAGATCACGGAGCAGCCGAGGGCAGAGGTCAGTAATTGTGGAAACAATTGTGTGTGCTGGGAAGCACTACGGAGAAAGTGGTAGTGGTGTTGTCCTCAAGTGCGAGGGTTTGTCTATCATTGGGGCCCTGCTCTGATACTAGGTTCCTCGATTGCGCATTGAATGCTCTTGAATGAGGGATTTCCTTGGAAGACCAAATGTGAGCTTGTCATACGCATTGCATAGAGAGCCCCTTGTTTGTTTTTGTGTGAATACCAATAGTGGGGAGTTTAACCCTTTGAGTGGGCATTATTTAACTATTTAAAGGCACAAAACAAACCTTCCACATAAGACAGGGGTTCACCTGCATCTGCTGTTCCCGATGTGGCCTCCTCTACATCAGTGAGACCAAATGGACACTTGGGGACCATTTTGTAGAGCACCTGCATCCTGTATGCAACAAACAATAATGCCTTCCAGTTGCAAACCATTTCAACTACTGCTCCCACTCCCTAGGTGACACCACCTGCAAACTGGAGGAGCAGCACCTCAAATTTCACCTTGGGAGCCTATAGCCCGATGGTCTAAACATGGAATTCATCAGCTTTAAAATCTCCCCATCCCCTGGCCTCATCTCATGTCCAACCCTCCCTTTCATCCCCGCCTCCTTGACCTGACACAACCTGTCCATCTTCTTTCCCACCTATCCGCCACTCCCCCCTCACTGACCAATCACCACCTCTGCCGAGCTGCACCCGCCTATCGCCACCCCACTTGCTTTCTCCAGCCCCACCCTTCCTCTCTCTATTTATTTCTGAGCTCCCTTCTCCATCCCCCATTTCTGAAGACGTGTTTTGACCTGAAATGTCAGCTTTCCTGCTCCTTTGATGATGTCTGGCCTACTGTGCTCCTCCAGCTCGAGACTGTTGTCTCCAACATGTTATATTCTTTTGTAAATAATGTTATTTAATACTGTGGACAGTACATCAGATGTGGTCTCACTCATGCCCTAACTGAAGCATAACCTCCGTACTGTACTATTCAACTCTTCTCTTAATAAATGACAATAGCCTATTAACTTTCTCAATTACCTCATGTACCTGCGTAATAACTTTATATGAGTTATGTATGACAAAACCTAGATCGGCTGACAGCTCAGAACTCTACAATCTCTCACCATTTAAATAACATACTTCTCTTTATTCTTCCTCCCAAATGGACAACTTCACATTTTCCTACATTATATTCTATTTGTCAATCTACGCTCACTAACTCTCTTAAACTTAACCTTAACTAATTGACTTGTATATAACCTCCTTGAATCCTATTATTAACTTACTATCTTAACTATCATTGTGCTGTTGTCAGCAAATATGACAATTATACACTCAATCCCTTCATCAACATCATTTATATATATTTAAACCATTAAGGTGCCAAAACCAATCACCATTTCCTTAGTTCCCATTATTAGTTCTCCAGGCTCAATTTATATTGAACCAATGTTCATTTTGTTAACTATTCTTTTTCTTTTAATGTTTTTGGAAACTTCCGCTATCTCTTTTTATATTTCTGGATAGCTTTCTTTTGTACTATGATTTTTCCCTCTTTATTAACTTCTTGTCAATCCTTGCGGTTTTTGTTACATTCTGTCCAATCTTATGATTTGCCAGAGATAATGGGAACTGCAGATGCTGGAGAATCCAAGATAATAAAGTGTGAAGCTGGATGAACACAGCAGGCCAAGCAGCATCTCAGGAGCACAAAAGCTGACGTTTCGGGCCTAGACCTAGGCCCGAAACGTTAGCTTTTATGCTCCTGAGATGCTGCTTGGCCTGCTGTGTTCATCCAGCTTCACACTTTATTATCTTATGATTTGCCAACTATCTTTGCTCAATTTAAGTCTTTTAAGAACTTTTATACTATCTTTAACATTCTAGTTAACCTCAGATGGATCTATTCATTGGAGGTTTTCTTGCTTGTTGGAATGTATCAATTCTATTTATTCCAAAATGACCCCGAACTGTCTGCCACTGAAACTTCACTGACCTATCCTATTTTTCAAAATTATTTGTCAATTCACTTTAGCTAGCTCTGCTTTCGTGTCTTCATAATTATCCTTACTTAAATTTTAAAAAATAGACTCAGACCCACTCCCTTTCCCTTAATATGAATGTAGAATTCATTTATATTATGGTATCTGCTATCTAGGGACATCTTCACTTACAAATCATTGACTAATACTATCTCATTGTACAACTGGATCTAGTACAGCATAATATATCCCATTGTATAATACTAGACCTGGTATAGCCTGCTTCCTGGTTACCTCCAGAACAGGCTGCTTTAAGAAACTATTCTGAAAATATTAATGAACTCCTTACCTAGGCTACCTTTGCCCATCTGACATTTCCAGTTTTTATGTCAATTAAAATGTCCCATTATTATTACCATGCATTTCTTTCTTCATACTCTAACTACTCTGTGGTTACTTTTAGGAGCCTTGTGCACCACTCCTAAAAGAGACTTCTTGTCTTTATATTTCTCATTTCTAGCTAAACTGTTTCCACATTATGTTTTCCTGAACTTAGGCAATCTGTCTCTATGGTGCTGATACTATCATTAATTGACAGAGGCACCCTGCCACCTTTCCCTACTTTCCTGTCATTTCTAAATGTCATGCATCTTCAAGATTCTGGTCCCAATCTATTTTGCCATACAGCCATGTTTTTGTAATGGCTATTAGATCATATTTATTCATTTTGATCACTCATAGTTCTCGTTTTGTTTGAATGTTATGTGCATTCTGATATGCAGCATTTAGTTTTATTCTTTTCTTCTCTTTGCAAATTCTAGTCTGAACTGTCGGTTGCCTCTTAGATTTATATTCTCGATACCTTCCTATCGCGGTCTGTTTGACATTTTCCATATTAATAACTTTCTCTTTGCCCTTGATTCTACTATTTGATTTGATCCCTTGGCCTCACCATTTAGTCTAAAAATTTAGTCTCCCCTTCCACAGTTATTCTGTTGGCAAGAAATATCGGCTCCAGCACAGTTCAGATGGAGACTATGTCATCAGTATAATTACTACATTTCTAATAACGGTGCTGGTGCCTTGAGAATCAGAAGCCACTTCTCCCACATTGGTCTTTGAGCCATGCATTCATGTCTGATTTGATCCATGCTGCTTTGAATTGGATCAGATAATGATGCAAAGATTGTTTTCCTTGATATTATTTCCTAATTTGGTGACTAGCTCACAATAGCTTGTCCTGATGATGTCATTGATCTTTAAATGGATCATGTTAACTGGATCTTTCTCATCCCATTCCAAGTTTCTCTCCTCTCCAGCCCTTAGGAGATGCCCCTATGCTGGTACAGGGACTAATGCGGTACCTGGTAGATGACTACTATATTCCTTCTTTTTCCTCCTCTTGGATTGCTTTTTATACCTTCTGTCATGATGAGATAATTTATCCTCTCTGCAGCTCTCACTTTTAGCTAGACAAGTTGAAAGAGGCTCAAGTCCATTTGGCAGTTACCGAGCTATGGCTCTTGTACTTCTGTGCTCTGGGTCTCCTTATCTGTCTCACTCTCATTCATATTCTTCTGTCCCAAAACACTGGCTAAATCAGACAATCTGACCCTAAGAATTGTGACTGCCCCCTAGTACAAAGAATCCAGCCAAATCTTCTCAAACTTCAAAAACTTCCCACAGACATGTTTATTTTGGACCAAACTAGTATTCGGAAACTCCCAAATGCTTCAAGTGTGACACATCACCAGTCCTGCCATCCTTCATTATTATTTTAAGGAATTACCTCATTATTGTATTAAATGTTATATTTAGTTATGTTTTTTTCTGTATTTTGTTAACATTTCTACCAGCTGCTATATTACATTGAACCTTAAGAATATAACAAACCTTCATCACTTCCCAGATGCGCAAAAAATGACTGGCTTCTTCTCTTGTAGCAGAGCAAGAATCAATTCCCAGAGACTGAAAATGTTTAAGCTAAAGCAATAGAAAACCTGTTTCCTTTCTTTCACTTTCATCCCTGAATCACTTAACACTGGCACTCTCTGTAAGTTACATTCAAGTTGCACTATGTCTGCTAGTTTTATGAGCTCCTAACACAAAATACTGATCTGGCTCATGTAATGAGGACCCAGTTTCGGCTGGTACTTAATTAAACTGCTCTTTCACTGGAACTTTTGAAAAAAATAGCCTTGCTTAAGGCTGACAACTACATAATTTAAATCTAATTTAATTTACTTTAATTTAGTTAGACTTAAACAAAATGAAAATTTGGATTTTCTTTCCGAATTATTGCTTGCACTCCATCCTAGGTCAAACTCCTTATGAACTTGTACAATACCTGATATGGGGATGCTTGGTACTCACACTAGTTACAAATAAGTCTTCCATTCTGTAATGGGAACATCCCTTCAATTTCATGTGAACAGCAAACAAAGAAATTCTGAAAAAGATGTATTCTAGAATCATTAACCCATCTTTTCACTTTACAAATGTCACTGGGTCAAGCATTTGTTATTTGTTTTAACAATCTCCAGTCATTGAATGTTCAGCTATATTTTTACGCATTTCTTGAATAGATTAGAACTTTATCGAATCTTGGAAAATGAAACACTATTTGAAACGCAAAATGATCGGAGTTGCAAGCAACATTCTCAGATAAGCTACAGTGAGGTAAGATTACCTGAAATGATTGGACAAAGTAATAGCACTCATCTTCTCCAGTTCCAATTTATCTAATCAACTGACCTTTTTGATGCCTTAATTGTAACTCCAGGGTCATATTTTTATCTAAATAACCAAAATACCACTTGTTGCAGGCAGCAAGAAGCAAGAAATCTTGCAGCCTAAATGTTGCCTCCTGGTTTCAGGAGTGTGATTGGATTGGTTCAGGGTGTCTTGTAGGATTCACTTGGAAAATTTGGAGGGCACACAGTGATGTGAGTGAATTACCACCACCACAAGCTTTAACAATGTTTGCAGATGTGATAACAATAAATATTGATTGTACATCTTAGGTTTTACCATACATCCATGGTAGTGCTTCTATGTCATTGCACTCTATGAATCTAAATAGTTTGCGAGGACTGAAAATTGTTTTTAAGATTTTTAATTTAGACTTTTAAATGAGAAATCCAGCTCCCAGTTGAATCACAACATTCAGCTGATAAAATATCTCAGCTACAATATTCTTTTCAGGAAGACAGTCGGAAGCAGGGAGATTACAATCCATTGCACTCATCTTTTAAATTACACAGAGCTGATGAAAGAAGTAAGATAACTACACGCCTTAAGTGACATGTAATACTGACAATAGGGAAGATAATGTGAAGTGAGGACAACACATGATTGTAAATCTGCAGCTGGCCTGAAATGGTCTGGTCATTGCAAGTTCTGGGCTGCTGTACTGAAATGCTTCGGTCTGTTAAAATAAGCACGTTTTCAACAGCAATTGAATTTGTATGTTACAGAATAAATTACTGGGTCTATAAATAAAACAATATTCTTAAATAGCTTAGCAATTGTGTTGAACTGTGGCTTGCAA
Organism: Stegostoma tigrinum; assembly: GCF_030684315.1. Classification (NCBI taxonomy): domain Eukaryota; kingdom Metazoa; phylum Chordata; class Chondrichthyes; order Orectolobiformes; family Stegostomatidae; genus Stegostoma; species Stegostoma tigrinum. Next base: position 72,051,386 of record NC_081358.1, on the reverse strand, counting down.
TGCGTACACTTTGTTGTCCTTACTAAATGGTTAGAAGAATACGAGCCATAATGGTTATTACGTGTTTGGCGGTGGAGTGGAATAAATTATTGCAAGATTTATAAAAATACATACAAGCATATGAATTAGGAGCAGAAGCAGGCCATTCTCCCCCTCGAGCCTCCCACACTATTTAATTAGATGATGACTGATCTAGAGCCGTATAGTCATACAGTGCAGAACCAGACCCTTCAGTCTAACTCATTTGTGCTGACCAGATATCTCAATCTGACCTAGTCCCATTTGCCAGAATTTGGCCCATATCCCTCTGAATCCTTCTCATTCATATACCCATCAACATGCCTTTTAAGTGTTGTAACTGCATCTGCCTCCATTACTTCCTCTGGCAGCTTATTCCATGTGAGAAGAAGTTACTCCTTACGTCCTTTTTAAATCTTTCTCCTCTCACCTTAAACATAAGCCCTCTAGTTCTAGACTCCCCCAAGTCAAGGAAAAAGACCTTGGCTATTCATCCTATCCATGTCAGTCACTCTACAAAGTCACTCCTCAGCCTTTAATGCTCCTGGGGCAAAGAAACCCCAGCTTATTCACTTTGAATACCACATTTCTACCTAATCTCGATAACCTCAGATTTTTGTTAGGCAAGGGAAACAATCTACCTGCACCTTAAAAATATTCAACGACCCTGCCTCAATTGCCTTCCAAAGTAAAGAATTCAAAAGTTGCACAACCCACTGAGAGAAATACATTCTCCTCACTGCTGTCCAAAAAGGGTGGCTCCTAATTATAAAACAATGCCCTTGACTCTGGGATAACAAGGTGTACAGCTGGATAAACACAGCAGGAATGAAACGCAGAGGAGCGGGAATGCTCCTGATGCTGCTTGGCCTGCTGTGTTCATCCAGCTGTACACCTTGTTATCTCACATTCTCCAGCATCTGTAGTTCCTACTATGTCTGAAACAATTTTAGCCCTTGGTTCTGGATTCACCCACAAGAGGACAACATTGTTTCCACATTCATCTTTTCAAATCCATACAGGTTCCTCTATAAAATCTTGGTGAATCTTTAGATCGCATGCATTACTTTTTACTTTAGATGGTTCTAAAGCCTTTGGAGCCATGTTTAAGCAAAGCTGGTGATGTCCTTGAGTTATACTTTAAAATTTCAATATTTCTCTTATCTGTTCTTGTTCTCAGTGAAATGGAACTTGCCACTTCTGTTCACATGGGAAAGGGTCATGCATAGGGCTGCTGGAGTGTATAATGGAAAGAATGATGGGCAGAGTAAACAAGTCATTCTTTAATGTTGGCTGTTCATTCAGAGCAGGGGCATTATTGGGAAGTAAACCTGTGCTCCATCTCAATATTACTGTACACATAGAAAATATTCACTGATTTTCAAAAACAATAGTTCACTTGAATGCTTCCATAGCCAGCCACATAATTTTGTTTGATTTTTAAGCTGTCTTGTAGTAATTTCCTGTCATGCACAATTGGCTTTGTATGCCATTTAGAATTTCATGGGTTCAAAGCTACCTCCAATTCAGCAAGCAATATTTCGCCCTAGGTCTTAACAATGAGTGATCTTTATGTGGTGTGTTTTCGTTGAAGTAAATAAATAAATAATACTACTGTCTCATGCTGCCAGACCTACTAAATGCAAAGCTGCAGTTGGCAATAATCCTACCAATTCCATGCACTGACCAAGTGTCAAAGGTAGGCCAATATTGGACCTAAGCATAAAAAGGCAACAAAGGGAATGCCGCTTTCATATCAGAAGAGTCAGGCCTGACTTTAATGCAGTGCAACAACGTGTGATAGCTGTGGAAGCAGGAGACTGCAAGCAGGTGGCATTGGTCCTGGGGAAAGTGGGTGAAGCAACAAAATTCCTTTGGTATATTGAAGTAAAATTAAAATCTTTAAAATGGACATGATTTTAAAGGGGCTTGATAAGATGGTTACTAATAGATTGCCACCATTGGCTTAGGAATTTAGAGTACAATATGTGGAACAGTCCCTCTTCCGCCCCTACACAGGCCCCAAACCCCACCTCTTCCTCCGTTACATTAATGACTGTATCGGCGCCGCCTCTTGCTCCCCAGAGGAGCTCGAACAGTTCATCCACTTCACCAACACCTTCCACCCCAACCTTCAGTTCACCTGGGCCATCTCCAGCACATCCCTCACCTTCCTGGACCTCTCAGTCTCCATCTCAGGCCTCCAACTTGTAACTGATGTCCATTTCAAGCCCACCGACTCCCACAGCTACCTAGAATACACCTCCTCCCACCCACCCTCCTGCAAAAATTCCATCCCCTATTCCTAATTCCTCCGCCACATCTGCTCCCACGATGAGGCATTCCACTCCCGCACATCCCAAATGTCCAAGTTCTTCAAGGACCGCAACTGTCCCCCCACAGTGGTGGAGAATGCCCTTGACCGTGTCTCCCGCATTTCCCGCAACACATCCCTCATACCCCGCCCCTGCCACAACCGCCCAAAGAGGATCCTGCTCGTTCTCACACACCACCCCACCAACTTCCAGATACAAGAAGATAGGTGGAGAGGAGAGTATAGGTGGGGGGGTAGGGAGGGGATAGGTCAGTCCAGGGAAGATGGACAGGTCAAGGAGGTGGGATGAGGTTAGTAGGTAGGAAATGGAGGTGCGGCTTGGGGTGAGAGGAAGGGATGGGTGAGAGGAAGAACAGGTTAGGGAGGCAGCGACAGGCTGGGCTGGTTTTGGGATGCAGTGGGGGGAGGGGACGAAATGGGCTGGTTTTGGGATGCGGTTGGGGAAGGGGAGATTTTGAAGCTGGTGAAGTCCACATTGATACCATTGGGCTGCAGGGTTCCCAAGCGGAATATGAGTTGCTGTTCCTGCAACCTTCGGGTGGCATCATTGTGGCACTGCAGGATGCCCATGATGGACATGTCATCTAAAGAATGGGAGGGGGAGTTGAAATGATTCACGACTGGGAGGTGCTTCATCCTCCGACACTTCCGCCATCTACAATCCGACCCCACCACCCAAGATATTTTTCCATCCCCACCCTTGTCTGCTTTCCGGAGAGACCACTCTCTCCGTGACTCCCTTGTTTGCTCCACACTGCTCTCCAACCCCACCACGCCCAGCACCTTTCCCTGCAACTGCAGGAAATGCTACACTTGCCCCCACACCTCCTCCCTCACCCCTATCCCAGCCCCAAGATGACTTTCCATATTAAGCAGAGGCTCACCTGCACATCTGCCAATGTGGTATACGGTATCCACTGTACCCGGTGTGGCTTCCTCTACATTGGGGAAACCAAGCGGAGGCTTGGGGACCGCTTTGCAGAACACCTCCGCTCGATTCACAATAAACAACTGCACTTCCCAGTCGCAAACCATTTCAACTCCCCCTCCCATTCTTTAGATGACATGTCCATCATGGGCCTCCTGCAGTGCCACAATGATGCCACCCGAAGGTTGCAGGAACAGCAACTCATATTCCGCGTGGGAACCCTGCAGCCCAATGGTATCAATGTGGACTTCACCAGTTTCAAAATCTCCCCTTCCCCCACCGCATCCCAAAACCAGCCCATTTCGTCCCCTCCCCCCACTGCATCACACAACCAGCCCAGCTCTCCCCCTCCCCCCACTGCAGCCCAAAACCAGCCTAGCCTGTCTCTGCCTCCCTAACCTGTTCTTCCTCTCACCCATCCCTTCCTCTCACCCCAAGCCTCACCTCCATTTCCTACCTACTAACCTCATCCCACCTCCTTGACCTGTCCGTCTTCCCTGGACTGACCTATCCCCTCCCTACCTCCCCACTTATACTCTCCTCTCCACCTACCTTCTTTTCTCTCCATCTTTGGTCCGCCTCCCCCTCTCTCCCTATTTATTCCAGAACCCTCACCCCATTCCCCTCTCTGATGAAGGGTCTAAGGCCGAAACGTCAGCTTTTGTGCTCCTGAGATGCTGCTTGGCCTGCTGCGTTCATCCAGCTTCACACTTTATTATCTTAGAGTACAATACATATGTCTCAGGGTAGAGGAGCAGTCATTTAGAGATGAGGAGACATTTTTTCACTCAAACAATTGTGAGTCTTTAGAATTCTCTACTCCAGAGGATTGTGGATATGCAATCATTGAATATAGTTAAGGCTGAGATAGAGAGATTTTTGGTGTCTCGGGGTTCAAAGGATATGTGGAGGAGTGGGAAACTGGAATGATGGCCAATGGTTAGTCATAATCATAATGAATGATTGATCAGTCTCTGGCACCATATGGTCTACGCTTGCTCTTATGTTTCATGTTGTTATGTTAACTTCATACTGCACTGTATGATATACTAAATATCTATTTTACAGGAATAGTTACAACGTACAGTACAGAAACACACTATTTGGTTCAACTAACATTTGCTCTCCAGAAGCCTCCTCCCATTCCAGCTGTTCTATCCTAGAATTTCAGCATATGTTGCCTAGATTTTTTGTCTAATTTCATTTTGAAAGCATCAACAGCCATTCATCTATCCTCAAATGTTACATTCCTGAGAACCCCATTGAATGACGAAATTCGTGAGTTCAGAGCTCATTAAAGTTCTTAAAAATATTGCAGATAGTTGATTTTTGCCAGCCAATGTTGATTTTGTTGCTACCTATTTTTTGGCACAGATCGATGAATTTGTGATTTCATGGAAACAGAGGACTTACTGTAAGCTAATTACCTTAGCCACTTCCGATGGTTGTGTGTTCCACATTCTACCCGGTTTGTGATATTAGAGAGTTGAATGTAAATAGTAGCAAATGGCTTAGCTACTCTGCATTGAATCTGGCTGGACCCGATAAAGCACTAACGGCTCATCACTTGTTCATCAAAACTGCTTACTATTTAATGAGGATCCTGGTCTGTAGTACAAACTCCAGTTTCTCTGTTGCAAACTGTCTTCTTGAACCTCTTTGTTCTGCCTTGTCCACCATCACTTCAAAGAACAAAACTTGTGCAATTCTTTGCCTCTAAGATTAAGGCCATTATTCAGCCTTTCTTTTACCCTTGCAAACTCTCTCAGCTCTTCTTGAGAGAAGAGTCCAAAAGACCCACTCCTGTTCCCTCTAATTAAAAACAAAAAGAACTGTGAATGCTGTAAATCAGAAACAAAAACAGAAATTGCTAGAAAAGCAATTTCTGAAGAAGGGTCACTCGACCTGAAATGTTAACTCTGCTTTCTCTCCAGACCTGCTCCCTCTATTCTAGTCTCACCAAACAGATGACCTTGCTCCTTTCTTTTCTGGTCCAGCATTAGCTGATATCATTAATGTTTCTCCTTCCTGATGTTCAGCTCCCTCACTCCTTCAAATTTGTCATCATCACTCACTCCTTGAAAATCCAAACCTTGACCATCTCAGACTTTGTAAATTTTACCCCTGACACCAATATCTTTTCATCTCTAGAAACATAATATTACCTACCCCTAAATCTGCGCCAATCTTTTGGGAATTCTATGACTTAATCCTTCCAATCAGGTTTTAGCTCTTGTCACAGTCTTGTTTCTCCTTTACCAACAGACAAGTGACATACTATGTGATTTTGTCAAGGGCAAATCTTCCATCTCATTCATCATTACCTGCCTGTAGCCTTTGACACCATCCTCCTCCACTGCTTCTATGCTGCCATCCAGTTGGGTGAGATTGCACTCACTTGATTCCTTTCTTATCTATTTGTCATAATCAGTGAGTTGAGGGCTCTGGCCGTACAGTGGTAGTTACCATACCTCTGGGCCAGGTGACCCACCTGCTCCAGAGGTATGTCATAGTATCTTTGAATGGTTAATGATAAATATATATAATCAGTGAGTTAACTTAGAGGCTCTCTTTCTGCTTCTATACCATTAGCTGCGTTGTAACCTCTTTTATTTCTCATCCATGCGCTGCATTTCAACAGCATTTAAAAACGCATGGCTGGCATTTTGCAGAGTTGGGAAGACTCCACGGACCTTCCTCCCCCATCTCTTTCACATTTGCCAGTGTGGGAAAAACAGCAGGTTGTAATTACAGAGGAATGAAACCTGGACTCAGAGGAGCCATTTGAACTCAGTGATGAATTAAAACAGATTGCATTTGGCTGTTGCAAGGGCAGTGTGCAATTTATGTATTTACGAAGGAGAAAGAATTGCTCACACAGCGCAGATAGGGTCGGTATGAAGATCCTGCTTTTAAGTTTCTAAATGCTATGTGCATTAAACTTTAAAAAATACTGTAATTGTCAGTAAGAGTTATGAAAACTCTCTGCTGAGCAGCTTTTGTTTCTTAGCCTGGCAGTTTCAATACTTTTTTTAATTGACTTGTTACTTGTTTGCCCCTGGTCCAAGCTTCCAACCCTCCGCTCCCCTACTCCCTGGGTGAAAATCAATCTTTTGAGATCATTTTCACTGAGATAGTCAGGAGTCAGAAAAGTGATTTGTGCTACAATCTTGGTAGCTAACATTCAGCCCACAGCATCAACACTAACAATGCCTAGATCACCATTCTCTCCCTCAATTCTTCCACTGTCTCTAAATTATCAGGCTGCTTGTCGGCCACCTATACTGGATTAGCAGGATATTTCTCCATCTAAATGTTGGGTAGTCCAAAGACGTTTTCTCTGCCATATACTTTGCTCCTGGCACCTGATTCTATCCCCCTCCATGGCAAATATCTGAGACCGAGCCAGACTGATGTTGGCTTGTCAAATGTGACCCTGAGATAAGCTGACACAACAATTCCATGATGAGTACTACCTATTTCCACGTGCCTGACATCACCTGAATCTGTCCCTGCCTCAATGTTTTCGGAGCCTTCACTTCTCTCTTTGTTATCTTGAGACTTAACTATTCCAATCTACTTCTGGCTGATTTTTCATCTTCCACACTCCTTAATTTGACACTATCCAAAGTTCAGCTACTCATGTCCTAACTTGCACCAGATCCACCCAAAATCGCTCCTGTTTTCACTGATATTACATGGGTTCCTGTTTCAAAATTCCTATCCTTGCATCCAAGTTTCTCAATGGCCTCACCTATCCTGTCTCTGAAAATTTCTCCAACCCTACCACCTACCAATACATCTGCATTTGTCTAATTCTGGCCTCTTGATCATCCCCAGCTATGATGACTGCACTGCCGGCAGCTGGGCCTTCAGTTGCTGGGGACTAACTTCTTTCATTCCCTTTTAGAATCACTCTGGCTCTCCAGCTCTCCAGCTCTCTTTCCAGCCTGATGCCATTTCTGAAAACAGGTTTCCTTAGAGACACCCTAAATTATATCACATTTTGTTTGATAACAATAGTACAAAGTGTGTAGGGGTGTTTTATTATGTTAAAGGATGCATAACAAGCTGTTTTTATTTTAATAGATGTCTGTCAAGCTGCTAAACTCAACTAAGATAAATCTTCTCCTGAATGAGTATAGAACTGACATTCGATATAAGGACTGCTATGTCAATTTGGTAAGCCATTTGTACAAAGATCAGTCACTGTGTGGACTCTAGATATGTTTTAATCAACCTGAGCAGAGATATTACTACACATCTCTAAAGCAGGTGGGACTTGAACCCAGGCCTCCTTGCTTAGAGATAGGGGCATGTGCCACAAGAGCCCTCCTGTGTTGACTCTATGCCATCATTTGTTTTGATATTTTGCATTAGCAACAAGATTTTAAAAAGCAGTAACTGAATCAGGTGTCTAATATTTTCCAGTTTCCTAATGCTCCCGCAAAGTTTAATGACCTACCTTTATGATTGTTATTCCAGTGCAAATATGTCTTGCATGCCAAGCTCCAAATGTTTAGTTTATTAGTAAAACCTAATTGGTGAAGTTCCTGCAGGGACATAGCACTTGCATGTAGTAAATTCCTGCATATGACAGTATAATTGCATGCAACAACTTTTATCAGTCTGTTATATGGTAGTTAAGTCATTCTAATAGTATTACCAATACGTGTTCTCTGAACTGTCTGTATCCTGCTCCTCAATTTTTTCTGTAACTTTTTGAGTTTTTAAAGTTTACTGAGCATCGTGTGATTTCCCTTCTCACTTCTGAATTCTTTGGGTGCAGTTTTCCATCCTTGGAGAAGAGGAAGTGATGGGGAGTTGACCCAGGAGAGAAACTTTTCACACTTCACCAGTAAAGTGTAGAGGAAGAATGTCCACTAGGAACTTTCTCAACTCAGCAGGAATTAAGGCCCTGTAATTACCATAGAAAAAGACATGGAAGCTAGGTAACTCTGGGAAACAAATAATGATGGCTTGAAAAGAGTCCACTTTACAGAAGAGGAGATCTTAGAGATCTTAAAATATATATAGGTAGATAAATCCCCAAGATACGATCAAGTGTATTCCAGGACATTGCGGGGAGCTGGGGAAAAATTTGCATTGATTCTTGCTGAGATATTTGTACAATCCACTATTTAAGTTGGGTTGCAAAGAAAAGCCAGGGTACAATAGACCAGTGAGCCTAACATCAGTAGTGGATGTTGTTGAAGAGGATTCTGAGAGACAGGATCTCTCAGAAAGGCATTTTGAAAGGCAAAGGCTAATTAGGGAGAGTCAACATGGCTTTGTGTGACGGAAGTCAGTGTTACAAAGTTGATTAATTTTTTGAAGACGTGACCAAGAAGATAGATGAAGACAGACTGTTAGAGTGATAGACACTGTCTACATAAACTTTAATAAGACCTTCAACAAAGTTACACATGGTAGACTGGTTAGGAAAGATCACATGGGATCCAGGAAGAACTAGCCAAATGGATAAAACATTAGCTTGAAGCTCGGAGACACCGGGATGGTAGAGGATTGTTGTTCAGACTGGAGGCCTGTGACCAGCAGTGAGTCTCAAGAATTGGTGCTGTGTCCGTATTGTCCGTCATTTATATAAACAATTTGGATAAGAGTATAGGAGCATGATTAGTAAATTTGCGGGTAACACAAAAATTGGTGGTATTGTAAAGAAAGTTAACTAAGAATACAACGGGATCTTAGCATCTGGGCCAGTGTGCCAAAGATTTTCACATGGAGATTAATTCAGATAAATATGAGGAATTGCATCTGGGTGAGTCAAACCAGGAAAGGACTTAAACAGTTAATGGTAGAGCTCTGGAGAGTATTTTTGAGCAGACAGACCTAAGGATGCAGGTACATATTGACGTGAAAATTGTGTCACTGATAAACAGGTGGTGAAGAAAGTGTTTGGCACGCTTGCCTTCATTGGTCAGAGCATTGATAACATAAGTTAGGTCATCTTGTTAGAGATGTGCAAGACATTGGTAAGACCACTTACTGTGTACTGCATACAATTTTGGTCATCCACCTACGTGAAGAATGTATTAAACTGGAAATAGTGCAAAAAAGATTTACAAGAATGTTACTGAGATTGAAAGATTTGAGTTGTAAGGAGAGGCTGGATAGACTGGGACTTTCTTTCTTGGAGCATAACAGGCTGAGGGGTGACCTTATAGAGGTTTATAAAATCATAAGGGGCAAGGATAGGATAAATAGCCAAGGTCTTTTTTCCAGGGTAAGGAAATCCAAAACTAGAGGGCATAGATTTAAGATGAGAGGGGAAACAATTAAAAGGGGCTTGAGGGGCAACTTTTTATACACTGAGGATGATGCATAAATGAAATGAGCTGCCAAAGTTGCAGAGGTGAGTACAACTGTAATATTTAAAAGATGTTTGGACAGGTACATGCATGGGAAAGGTTTAGAGGGATATGGGCCAGACACAGTCAAATCAAGCTAGTTTAATTTAGGAAACCAGGTCAGCATGGATCAGTTGGGCCAAAGGGCGTGTTTCCATGCTGTGTACCTCTATGACTCTAAAACTGTATGAGATGCATTTCTCACCAGGGTCAGTCTTATTTTGTCCTTTCATTGGATGTTGATATTGATAGCTCGGCCAGCATTTAATATCCTTGCCTAACTGTCCTGTAGCAGGTGGTGATGAGCTACTTTCTTGAACTGCTCCAGTCCATGTGGTATAGGTACTGTTAGAAAAAGATTTCCAGGGTTTTGACACAATGAAGGACCAGCAGCGTAGCTCCAATTCAGTATGACTTGTGGTTTGTAGGGGAAATTGCAGGTCATGGTGTTCCCATGTATCTGCTGCACTTGTTATTTTAGGTGACAGGAACATGGGCTTGGAAAGTAGTTTCTAAGGAGACCTGGTGAACTGCTGCAGTGCATCTTATAGATTGCACAGTTGTAGCAGTATGTACATCAGTGGTGAAGGTATTTCATAAGGAAGCTGGTGGATGGCTGCCAATCAAGCAAGTTGCTGTGCTCTGCATGGTGTCGATCGTCTTGAGTGTTTTTGGAGTTCCTCTCTTCCAAACAAGTGGGGAGGTATTCCATCACAGTCAGACTTGTGCCTTGTAGATTGCGGACAGGCTTTGAGGAGTCAGGAGATAAGTTACTCTCCATAAAATTCCTTGCAGCCACAGTATTTATATGGCAGGCCCAGTTCAGTTTCTAGATAATAGTCATCCACAGGATGTTGTTACTGGGGAGGAATTCATCGATAGTAACACCATTGAATGTCAAAGGTTGGGTTCTCTTTTGTTGGAGATAGACATTGCCCAACATAAATTCTCCTCAACACTCATCAGTCCAAGCTGAACATTATCCATGTATTTCCACATTTGGATATGGGCTACTTCAATATCTGAATCACAAATGTTGCCAAACATTGTCCAATCATTTCTATTTATTTTCTTTCATCAATTTATCTAATATCCCCTTATCTGCATTTACTCTTTTCATTTCAACTGTTCCATTTGATTGTAAGCACCACATTCTAATTGTTGACTCGTTGAAGATGCTTCTCCTGGTTTCCCTATTGCGTTTATTAATTACCGTATTATATATATGACCAATTGCTCTTCTCTGGCCTACAAATGGAAGCAACTTTTCCATGTCTATCCTATCAAATTCTTGACTAATTTGAAACCATTAATAGGTCATCAGTCAGTCTTCACTCTTCTGGAGAAAAGAGCTCCAGTAAGACTAATAATTCTATCTGATATTGCCTCTTGGTTTTGCTTTATAGACCAAAAGAAATACAAACAGGAATAGGCAGTTTGGCCCCTTGAGCCTTCTCTGCCATTCAGTAGGATCATGGTTGATCCAATACTCTTCATGTCCACTTTCCAGCCCATTCCACTTAACCCTTGATTCCTCTACATATAAAGAATTTTTCAAACTGTTTGTGGCAAAGCATTTCAAAGACATTCAAACCTCCAATAGAAGAATTCCTCCTCATGTCAGTCTTAAATTGGTGTCCTTAAGTCTGAGATGATGCCCTCTGGTCCTAGAGTCTCCCACAGTCGGGAACGTCCTCTCAGCATTAACCCCACATGTTTCAATGAGAACATCTGTCATTCTTCTAAATTCCAATGAACAGAATCCCCACCTGCTTAAACTTTGGTCGTAAGAAAATTCTTCCATACTGATGATTACTCAGGGTGGCACAGTGGTTCAGCGGTTAACACTGCTGCCTCACAGTGCCAGGGACCTGAGTTCAATTCTGCCCTCATGTAACTGCCTGTGTGGAGTTCACACATTCTCCCTGTGTCTGTGTGGGTTTCCTTTGGGTGCTGTGGTTTCTTCCCACAGTCCAAAGATGTGCAGGCTAAATGGGTTGGCCATGGTAAATTGCCTGTAGTGTTCAGGGATGTGTAGATTAGGAGGATGGGTCTGGCTGGGATGATCTGTGGTTCAGTGTGGACTTGTTGGGCCAAAGAGCCTGTTTCTACACTGTAGGGATTCTATGAATTATCTTGGTGAATCTTCTTTACATTGCCTCCAATCATATGACATCATTTATTTAAATAACGAACCAAAACTGCTTGCTGTTCCAGATGTGGTCTCACCAGCACCTTGTACAATTGCAGTAAGACTTCCCTACAATTACACTCCAATCCCTTTGAAATAAAGACCAACATTCCATTAGCCTTCCTAATTATCGACTGTACCTGTGTGCTAGCTTTGTGTTTTGTGCGCAAGTATCCTTTCTTGTAGGCTTTACTAAATCAAAAATCCAGCGTGACTATGACCATATTGTGATATGGAAGTGAGGATTGCGCATGGCCATAGGACATGAGATTCCTTATAGATTGATATTCAATCATCATTCAATATTTTTTTCTGACTCTGTACTTTAAGTATGATGATTTTGTTACAATTGTTCTGATGTCATCTGCAAGAAGATTATATTCTGATCTTAAACCATTGCCTTAAGAATGCCACCAGTTATGAAGAGTGATTATTTTCCAATGTGTTAACTTCTTACATTAATATATGTTTGCTATGCATATGTTGTTTGTTGTGAACTGATAGGCGTCAGTCTTCATTAACTCTTATATCTGTAAAACTCTTTATCTGTCTCTGTTATCTATAGAAACCATATATCAACCAATCAGCAATGACAGTCCACGCTAATTTTTCTCTTCAACGAACTTACACCATTTTTCGAACACTGGGACTTCGACACTTGACCATTGTTGACTTGAGAAATCATGTCCTTGGCATCATTACACGAAAAGATCTGATGGCATTCCAACTTGAACAGAAGCTACTTCGATCTGAGAATTTGGAATTAGAACATAGAACATAGAACGTTACAGCACAGTACAGGCCCTTCGGCCCTCGATGTTGTGCCGATCTGTCATACGGATCTCAAGCCCATCTAACCTACGCTATTCCATGTACGTCCACATGCTCATCCAATGACGACTTAAATGTACCTCAAGTTGGCGAATCTACTACCGTTGCAGGCAAAGCGTTCCATTCCCTTACTACTCTCTGAGTAAAGGAACGACCTCTGACATCTGTCCTATATCTTTCACCCCTCAATTTAAAGCTATGCCCCCTCATTCTCGCCGTCACCATCCTCGGAAAAAGGCTCTCCCCATCCACCCTATCTAACCCTCTGATTATTTTATATGTTTCTATTAAGTCACCTCTCAACCTTCTTCTCTCTATTGAAAACAGCCTCAAGTCCCTCAGCCTTTCCTCGTAAGACCTTCCCTCCATACCAGGCAACATCCTAGTAAATCTCCTCTACACCCTTTCCAAAGCTTCCACATCCTTCTTATAATGCGGTGACCAGAACAACACACAATACTCCAAGTGCGGCTGCACCAGAGTTTTGTACAGCTTCACCATAACCTCTTGGTTCTGGAACTCGATCCCTCTATTAATAAAAGCTAAAACACTGTATGCCTTCTTAACAGCCCTGTCAACCCTGAGTGGCAACTTTCAAGGATCTGTGTACATGGACACCGAGATCTCTCTGCTCATCTACACTACTAAGAATCTTACCATTAGCCCTGTACTTTGCCTTCCGGTTACTCCTACCAAAGTGCATCACCTCACACTTGTCTGCATTAAACTCCATTTGCCACCTCTCAGCCCAGCTCTGCAGCTTATCTATATCTCTCTGCAACCTACAGCATCCTTCGTCACTATCCACAACTCCACCGACCTTCGTGTCATCTGCAAATTTACTAACCCATCATTTTACGCCCTCATCCAGGTCATTTATAAAAATGACAAACAGCAGTGGACCCAACACCGACCCTTGCGGTACACCACTAGTAACTGCTCTCCAGGATGAACATTTCCCATCAACTACCACCCTCTGTCTTCTTTCAGCAAGCCAATTTCCGATCCAAACTGCTATATCTCCCACAATTCCATTCCTCCGCATTTTGTACAATAGCCTACTGTGGGGAACCTTATCGAACGCCTTGCTGAAATAATAGCCTACTGCGGGGAACCTTATCGAATGCCTTGCTGAAATACTTGTTGGGCCGAAGGGCCTGTTTCCACACTGTAGGGATTCTATGATTCGAAGAGACACAAAATTCACTTTTCACTGTATCACCTTCAGAGATGTGAAAGAAAGTAAATTTGCCATGTGTTCAGAATGTGGTTTCTGACTAACCTTACACACAACAGCTGATCTACAAAGTAATCTCCTGCCTGCAACAAACCCCGCTTTGGGTTTGAAGAAGCCTGTTGTAGATGCTCAATTGCAACAAAGAAATTATTAAAATTGTGATTCTCATACTAAGTGACAGCTGCCAGAAAAATATATGTGCATACACCTTGAAAAGCTCCACAGGAATTGAACGGCCTAGTCACTTCCTCGAGAAACTAATTAACACGTCCAAAAACACTGGACGTCCATGTGTCATTTCTCATCCAACAATACAAAGACCAAATACTTGCATATTCCTCCTGCACTGTGATTAGTTTCTGGCCTGTTCTGATGCATATGTAACTGGAAAGAAACATTTTCTTTCAGCAAATAAATTTAACCTTGTGCGTACTTTTAAAAGTAGGTCACAAACCAATAACATGATAAGTCACATGCAAAATTGATCCCTTTTTTTCTTAAATCACAGGAATCTCAACCAATACATGAGAAAGATTTTTTTTGTAAAAGAAAGACCTTTTTATCATTCAGGGGAATGTGGACGTCACTCACTAGGTCAGCATTCACTGCCAGTCACTACCAACACAAACACAAAGTTGCTGGAAAAGGTCAGTAGGTCTGGCAGCATCTGTGGAGAAGAAAACAGAGTTAACATTTCGGTCCAGTGAGCCTTCCCCGGAACTGCCAGCCTGAACTAATTGTTCTCGAGAATCTGGAAGTGAGCTGTCTTTTTGATCTGTTGGATTAGCTCAGATAAATCCACGATTTTGACCTACCACCAGTAAAAGAAAAGCAACATAGTTCCAAGTCAGGATAGTGTGTGGTTAGAAGGAAAACTTGCATATAGCGGTGGCCCCATTTATCTGCTGCCTTTGTTCTTTGGGGCGGTCTCAGGTTTGAAAGGAGCTTTCAACAAAGATTAAGTGAACTACTGCAGTGCATTTTGTGGATATTGAACATTGCCATGTATCCCTGTTCAAGGGAATTAACAAGGAAAGTGTGGGTGGGGCATTAATCAAATTAAGCATTAATCAAAGGGTAGACATTGGTCTACTGGGAATATTGCTGAACTGTTAATGCAGAGACTCAGGTAAGGTTCTGAGGACACAGGTTCTAATCCCATTATGGAAGATGGTGGAATTCGAATTCAATAAAAATCTGGAATACTGTGAAACCATTGTCGATTGTCAAAAAAAAAACTCATCTGGTTCACTGATGCCCTTTAGGGAAAGAAACTCTTAACCTTACCTGGCCTGACCTACATGTGACTCCAGACCCCACAGTAATGCGGTTGACTCTCAATGCCCTCTGGGCAATTAGGGATGGATAATGAATGTTGGCCTAGCCAGCAACACCCTAATCCTGTGAATGAATGAAAAAAGGGATATTTTGTCCTGAATGATTCTGAGTTTCTTCAGTATTGTTGCAGCTGCAATCGTCCAGCAAATGGCTAATATTCCATCACACACCTGACTTGTATCTTACAGGTGATGGACAGAAGGTGACTTACACACTACAAAATTCTTGGCATCCGACCTTCTCTTCTAATCAATCAAAGTGCGCATATAGCTGGTCCAGTTCAGTTTCTGGTCAATGGTAAACTCAACAATATTGATACTATGAGATATTGCAATGGAAATAACACTGAAAGTCAAGGAGTGATGGTCAGATGGTCTGTTGATGGAGATGGCCATCGCCTGGCACTTGTTTGGCACAAATGTCAATTGCTACTTATCAGCCCTAACCTGGATGTTATACAGATCTTCGAGCATATGGATTTATTCAGGACCTGAGGGTTTGCGAATGGTGCTGAACATTGTGCAATCAGCATTATTCCCACTTCTAACCTCATGACAGATGGATGATCCTTGATAAAAGTGACGGAAAATGTTCAAGCATAGATCGCCCTGTTGTGCCTCTGCAGTGATGCTCTTGGACTAAGATGGTTGACCTTCATCAAACACAACCATCTGGCTACTGGGTTTGACTCCAACCTGCTGAGTCTTTCTCCCAAGATTCCTAGTGACTCCAGGTTTGCTACACCTCCTTGATGTCAAGGGCAGTCACTTTCACCTCAGTTCAGGTCACCTCTTTTGTCTATGTTTGAAAAAGGTTGGATGAGTTCAAAAGCTGAGTGTCCATGGTCAAACCCAAACTGAACGTCAATCAGCAAGTTAATCCTATACAAGTGCTGCTGAATAACGCTGTGAGCAACACCTTCTGTCTCTGGTAGGGCAGCAATTAGGCAAGTTGAATTTGTCCTGCTTTTATAGCCAGGACACACCTGGGCAACTTTCTGCATTGTTGGATAGAAGCCAGCATTGTAGCTGTGCTAGAACAGTTGGCTAGGGGCACAGCTGACTCTGGACCACAGAACTTTGGTAGTATTGCCAGAATATAGACTTTCCAGAATCCAGTGCTTTCAGCCAGTGAATCAACTTGGCTGAAGACAGGAGACCTCAGGAGGAGGCCAATCAGAAACATATACTAGTTATTCCTAGTGCAGGAGGATACAAATACTCAGGCTCAGCTTTTGCATTGATATGTCAAGTCCCCATCCTTATAATTATGGAGATATAGTTGTGGAGTCCTCTCCTTCTGTTTACTGCCCAACACATTTGTCCAACATTTATGATTGGCTCTGGCAGAACTGCAGAGCTTTGGCCAACTCACTAATTGTGGCATACCTTACTCATGTTTATTGCATGCTGTTTAGCATGCATGCATGTATTCCTGTGTTGATAGCTTCAACGTGTTGACACCTTAATTTTGGGTATGCCTGGTACAGATCCTGGTATACCTTTCTGTCCGCTTCATTGAACAAATGATGTGAAGTGCTGATGCTGGGCCGAGGTGGACATGGTCAGAAATTACACAACACCAGGTTATAATCCAATAGTTTATTTTCAAAACCTGTCGGACTATTACCTGGTATCATTGAACAAAGACTGATCTCCCACTTTGATGGTCGTAACAGAGCTGGGGATATACCAGAGCAAGCAACTGTGGTTAATTACTCCACTAATGGCTCACGGCATTTCTTGGACATTCTGTTCTAAGTTCGTCCCTTTGGGCACAGTGGTAGTGTGAAGATGGGACTGAGTCTCCACAATGACTTTGTCATAATCATTCTGACAGATACTGCTACAGAAAGACACATCTGCAACACGTCAGTCAGTGAGTGCAAGGTCAGTATGTTTTTCCCTTTTGTTGATTCCCTTACCACAGACAACAGAGTAAGTCTCACGATTGCGTCTTTTAGGACTTCATCAGTAGAGGTGCTACCTAGCAACACTTGAAGTCCCTGACCCAGGTTATATTTTGCACCCTTACCACCCTCAGTATTGCCTCCAAGTGATGTTCAACATGGAGGAGTACTTATTCATCCGCCAAGGGGGATCAGTATATGGTACTGGAGGTTTCCTTGCCCATGTTTGATCTGATGCTTTAAGACTTTATGGAATCTGGAGTCCATGTTAAGGGCTCCCAGGGCATCACTGTCCCTTTTGCATTTCATTAGTCTGCCACTTTTGGTGGCTCTGTCCTGTTGGTGGTACACAGCACAGTCAAGGATGCTAGTAGTACTGGCTGGAACATTGTCTGTAAAGTATAACTCTGTGAATATGACTTCGTAAGGCTGTTGCTTGACTGGTCTGTGGAATAGCTCTCTCAATTAGCAAGAAGGAATTGGAGGGTTAACAGGGAACCCTTTGCTGTTGTCATTTCTGGTGCCCAGATCAATGCAGGATGGTCTGTCCAGTTTCATTACTCAATTTCAACTTTATAGTGCTTCTGAAACAACTGAGTGGTTTGTCAGGCCATTTCAGAGAATATTTGAGAGTCAATCCCATAGTTATGGATCTGGAGTCATATGTAGACCAGACTTAAAAGGACATTAATGAACTAAATGGAGCTGGAGGAACAC
Organism: Stegostoma tigrinum; assembly: GCF_030684315.1. NCBI lineage: Eukaryota > Metazoa > Chordata > Chondrichthyes > Orectolobiformes > Stegostomatidae > Stegostoma > Stegostoma tigrinum. The sequence goes on along the minus strand of NC_081358.1, from coordinate 72,033,511 downwards.
AGCAGGCCAGGCAGCAGGGGTACCAGAAAGTTGACGTTTCTGGTCAGGACCCTTCCTCAGAAATGGGGAGGGGGAAGGGAGCCCAGACATAAATAGAGACAGGAGGGATGGGGCTTGGGAAGGTAGGTGGGATGGTGATAGGTGAGTTCTGAGAGGCAGTGGTGGGGATTGGTCAGCGAAGAGGGAGGGGCGTATAGGCGGGAGAGAAGATGGGCAGGCCACGTCAGGCCCAGGAGATGGGGACGAGAGGGAGGGTTGGTCACCGGACGAGGCTGGGGGTGGGGAAACCCTAAAACTGGTAAAATCCACGTTCAAGCCACCGGACTACAGGCTCCCCAGGTGGAATACTACATGTTGTTCCTCCAGTTTTCAGGTGGCATCACTGCGACACAGGAGGCGGCCCAGGACGGACACGCCACCCCGGGAGGGGAGAATCAAAACGGTTGGTGACCAGAGGCGCTACCGTTTGTCACAAACACAGCGCAGATGCTCCACAAAATAGAGTCCGAGCCTCTGCTTGGCCTCACCGATGCAGGGGAGTCCACATTGGGAGCAGCAGATGCAGTAGACCACATTTATGGATGTGCAGGTGAATGCCTGTCTAATGTGGAAGGTTTGTTTGGTGCCTTGAATGGAGGCGAGAGGGGAGGTGTGGGGGCAGGCTGCAGGGAAAGGTACTGGGGGTGGTGGGGTTACTGGGGAGCGTGAAGTGCACAAGTGAGTCACAGAGAGCGCAGTCGCCATGAAAGGCACATAGGGGTGGGGAGGGATATACAACCTTGATTAGAACAAAGAAAATAGCGAGTTTTGAGAAGTTTTGTAGCTCAGGTTGAGGTTCTGGATGTGAGTTTGCTTGCCGAGCTGGAAGGCCAGTCCCCAGACGCCTCGCCACCACTCCAGGCAACATCATCAGCGAGCCTCCGACGAAGCACCGGCGCCAGGCCCCGCCCTCCATTCACCTGGCCAGGCCTCCCCGGGTTGGTGATGTCATTTCCTGTTCCTCTCATCAGGGGATGGTAGATTGGCTCCACGGCATTCCAACCGGAACTCCATCAACAAACACATTGATTTGGAGCCAATCTACCATCCCCCGAGAAAAAGAACAGGAAATGACATCACCAACACAGGAAATGACATCACCAACCCAAGGAAACCCAACCAGACAAACAGAAAGCGGGACACAACGCCAGCGCCTCGCCGGAGGCCCACCGACGATGCCACCCAGAATGGCGACGAAACATCCGACAACCAACCCTCCAGCTCAGCGAGCAAACCCACATCCAGAACAAAGAAAATTACAGCACAGGAACAGGCCCTTCGGCCCTCCAAGCCTGCGCCGATCCAGATCCTCTATCTAAACCTGTTACCTATTTTCTAAGGATCTGTATCCCTGTGGTCCCTGCCTCTTCATGTACCTGGCTAGATACATCTTAAATTACGCTATCGTGCCCGCCTCTACCACCTCTGCTGGCAATGCATTCCAGGCACCCACCACCCTCTGCGTAAAGAACTCCCTTAAACTTTTCCCCTCACACCATGAAATCGTGACCCTAGTAACTGAGTTCCCCACTCTGGGGGGGAAAGCTTCTTGCTATCCACCCTGTCTTTACCTCTCATGATTTTGTAGACTTTAATCATGTCCCCCCTCAACCTCCCTCTTTCTAATGTAAACAATCCCAATCTAGTCAACCTCACTTCATAGCTAGCGTCCTCCATACCAGGCAACATCCTGGTGAACCTCCTCTGCACCCTTTTCAAAGCATCCACATCCTTTTGGTAATGTGGATGTCAGAACTGCACGCAGTATTCCAAGTCCTAAACAACTGTAACATGACCTGCCAACTCTTGCATTTAGTGCCCCATCCGATGAATGAAAGCAGGCTGTATGCCTTCTTGACTACTCCAACCACCTGCGTTGCCATCCACAGAGTACAATGGACCTAAACACCCAGATCTCTCTGTCCATCAATTTTTCCCAGTGCTTTTCCATTTACCGTATAGTTCGCTCTTGAATTGGATCTTCCAAAATGCATCACCTCGCATTTACTGGATTGAACTCCATCTGCCATTTCTCCGTCCAACTCTCCAATCTATCTATATTCTGCTGCATTCTCCGACAGTTCCCTTCACTATCTGCTACTCCACCATCTGTTACTCCACTTGTGGGGTCAGATTGTAGGTGGCAGAAGTGGCAGAGAATGATACATTGGATGCAGAGTTTGGTGGGGTGATATATGAGGACAAGGGGGATTCTGCCTTTATTTTTGTTGGGAGGAGGGAAGAGATGCAGGAAGTGCAAGAGATACGGTCAAGGGCATTTTCCATCACCAGATGGGGGCAAATTGTGGTCCTTGAAATAAGAGAACATCTGGGATGTGCAGGAGTGGAACACCCCATCTTGGGAGCAGACACAGCGGAAGAGGAGGAATCGGGAGTTGGGAATTGCATTCTTGCAGGAAAGTGGGTGAGAGGAGGTGTAGTCTAGGTAGCTGTGGGAGTCAGTGGGCTTGAAATAGATTTCAGTTTCGAGGCAGTCACCAGAGATCGAGACAGAGAGGTCCAGGAAGGAGAGAGAGGTATCAGAGATGGTCCAGGTGAACTTGGGGTTGGGGTGAAAAGTGTTAGTAAAGTTGATGAACTATTCAAGCTCCTTGTGGGAGCAAGAGGCAGTACTGATACAGTCGTTGATGTAGTGGAAGAAGAGGCGGGAGATAGTGCCAGCAGCAGAGGGACTGTTCCACGTATCCTACGAAGAGGCAGGCATAGTTTTTACCCATGCAGGTGCCCATGGCCACCCACTTAGTCTGTAGGAAGTGGGAGAGCTTAAAGGAGAAGTTGTTAAGTTCAGTTAAGCAGATGAGGGTGTCAGTGGAGGGTTTTGGTTGGGCCTGTGGGGGAGGAAGAAGCAGTGGGCTTTTAGGCCATCTGCATGGGGGATGCATGTATACAGGGATCATTGTCCGCCAATTCTGCCACCTATAATCCAACCCCACAACCAAAGGTATATTTCCCTCCCCACCCCTACCTGCCCCCCACAGGGACTGCACTGTTCGTGCCTCTCCTGTCCACTTCACATCCCCACCAACCCCATCCCCCCTCACCTCCATTCAAGGTACCAAACAAACCTTATAATTAAACTTTAAGTTTAGGGTAAACGTTCGGCACAATATCACGGGCCGAAGGGCCTGTACTGTGCTGTACTGTTCTAAGTTCTTTGTTCTGTTCTAAGTTCTATGTTCTGTTCTAAGTTCTAAATCTTCCACATCAGACAGAGGCTCACCCGCATCCGCTACTCCCAATGTGGTCTCCACTACACCAGTGAGACCAAGCAGAGACTCAGAGACTACCCTGCAGGGAATGCGAGCTCTATTCGCAACAAACAACAACACCTGCCCGTCAGCAACCACTTTAACTCCAACTCCACTCCCTGGGTGACATGTCCATCCCAGGCCACCCCCAGCGCCACAGTAACACCATCCGCAAACCGGAGGAGCAGCACCCCATACTCACCTGGGGAACCTTCAGCCCAACGGCCCAAACGTGGACCCCACCAGCTTCAAAATCCCCCAATCCCCAGCCTCATCTCACGACCAAGCCTCCCCCTCACCCCACCTCCCCGACCCGACACAGCCTGTCCATATTCCCCCCCACCTACCCGCCCCTCCCATCTCACTCTCCCACCCCTCCTCTCTCCACCCACCTCTGAGCTACCTTGCCCATCCCCACCTCTGAAGAAGGGTCCCGACCCAAAACGCCAACCTTCCTGCTCCTTTGATCTGCCTGGACTGCTGTGTTTCTCCAGGGCCACACTTATCTCTGACACCAGCATCTGCAGTTCTTACAATCTCTTAATGAACCAGATGGTTTTTTTAAGGTATTGGTTACATTTTCTTAAATTTTTCATGGGATAGCCACATCCTAGGCCAGGACTGCATTAATTGACCATTCCTACTTTCCCCGAAGAATACAATCGTGAGCTACCATCTTGAACTGTTGCAGCCCTTGAGGTACAAGGATATTTTTAAGAATACTGTTAGGGAATTTCCGGATTTTGACCAGTTGTGAAAGGTCAGTGGACCTGAAACATTTTGACCCAGCAATTGTGAAGGAACAATATTTTGATTCCAAGTCATGATGGAATGTGGTTTGGAGGGCAACTTGCATGTGCTGATGTTCCCATGTATCTGCCATCCTTATCCTTCTAGGTGTTAGGAGATCTCAGTTTTTGAAGATGCTAGCAAAAGTGCCTTGGTTAGTTACTACAGTGCATATCATTACGAGTTTCACTGCTGCAATTGTGCTTCGATAGTGAATTAAATGAATGGTGAAGGTGGTGGATCAGGTATCAATCAAGCAGGGTTGCTTTGTTTTGGAAAGGTTACCATTAGACCAGCTTTCAATTCCAGATTTTACTGAATGCACTTACATAGTGCCTTTCACAAACTCAGGAAGTCCCAAACCACTTTAAAGCACCTGATCTGAAGTCACTATTAAAATGTTGAAAACAAAGAAGCCAATTTGCAAAAGCAAGGTCCCACAAGCACCAATGTGACAATGGCCAGATAATCTGTTTTTAAAAAAACAAAACAACTGCAGATGCTGTAAATCAGAAACAAAAACTGAAATTGCTGGAAAGGTTTTGGTGAAGATCTGGTAAAGCTCAACGAGTCTGGCAGCATTTGCGGAGAACAATCATGATTAACATTTAGGGTCAAGTCACCATTTCGCAGATAATCTGTTTTGCCGATATAAAGAATATCAGTTAAAATATCAAGGAAAGGGGTCCTTTTCTCTTGATGTTAGTTGTAAAGTATGTCTAACTGAGACAGCCCACAGTAATCAGTTAAAATAAAAGATACCACATTAAAACTAATAGGTACTAACTTATTTTGTTCTAGATTTATCATTTTGCAGGGAACCTTTAAATAGCTAGTAAGGCCAATTGTGAAGGGTCAGTGGACTTGAAACATTAACTCTGATTTTTCTCTACATACACTGTCAGACCTGTTGAGTTCCCCAGCAATTTCAGTTTTTGCTTCAGATCTTCAGTAGTCACAATCCTTTGCTTTATACTCTGAACTGTTTGGTTACCTGGAAGACCTCAGCCTTTTCTTCAAAGGTCATGGCGATATACTTATAGTCAGCATAGGCCCAATACAGAGAACGAGGGAAAGCAGCAAAGGGTCCAACCAAGTCCTTGGATTCATCGTGTAGCCAGGCTAAGAACTCCTGCAGCGTAGCCTGTATGTACTCACAGTTTGTTTCAAACTGAGGAACTAGGAAAGACACATAATTAAACTGGCAGCTGTGTACAGGAAAGCAGCCCTATCATTGTTTCTTGAGTGCACTGCACATTACACTTTTGCACATAATGTGGCCATTTTAAGTGATGAAATACAAATTGTGAGGCAATGTAAAACAAGTATTCAGTTACTCCGAGACAACAAGGTGCAGAGCTGGATGAACACAGCAGGCCAAGCAGCATCAGAGGAGCAGGAAAGCTGACGTTTTGGGTCTAGATGCTTTTTCTGCCCCTCCGATGCTACTTGGCCCGCTGAGTTCATCCAGCTCCACACCCTATTGTCTCAGATTCTCCAGTAGCAGCAGTTCATACTATCTTTGAATTCAGTTAATTCTCCTTCTACCATCCCAGTAGTCGCATGGTACAACGAAAAATAAAACTGATGACGAATAATATCAATAAAACACCATCAAGTACGAAACCAGACCCAGACAAAGGCAGGAAACACCCACTGTTAGATTAATTGGGAATCTGTAAAAGCAAAATCACCTGCTAGTGCAAATAAACGACACTTATGACAGGTCATATCTTAAAATTACTGACATACTGCACTCCAAAGTGTAATTTTTCTGTTAAGATATCCACTTAATTTGCATCTGAATTCATTAATACTAATTACGTTTATTGTCTCAAGGGAATCTGTTCCATTGCATATTGAAATCTTGTTTTTGCACAAAAATACAAATTGTGTTTTGGAATACAAAATACCACTCCACAACAGTGTCAAACCAGTAAGTTTTACAGCGTCAAAGTACCAGTGTTTTCCCGATATATTATATCCTGCAACACATCTTATAGCATACCATCACACACAAAAAAAATCAGTTAATTTTCTTCAGTATCTGGAGCAGAAGCTTATTAAACAACAGTGCTTAGATTTCAGCCTGTGTATTAACAGCAGAATACTTAACATTTGGAAAGGGGTAGGTGAAAATGTGTTATGCATCATTAAAATAGAATAGTGAGCCACATTACAAAAAATACCCTTGGGTCTGTTGACAAGAAATATTTAAAAGGCAGACTGAATGTCACAGAAAGAGAGGTCAACAAAGGCATACTGATTTAAATAGATAAGTCTTTACTAAGTGGACACTTCTCAAGATCACTTGCTTTGTTAGCTCACAAAATTTTACACTTGTTAAGCAAGTGACAGATAATGCTGCAGCAAGTTGGCATACGCCGAATTACACAGGAGAATATTAAAACATACAGAATATGCTGAATTCTCAGTGTGAATTTAATTAGCATCCAATTTAATGTATTTGATATTGAGTTTCTTTTAAAAGGTAGGAGGTAAGCTGTTCATATCCGCCAGTTAAAATGAGTTTGAGCAATTTCAGTTCAGTCCCCAATGAACATCGAGCCACAACCATCTCTAATTCTGCATTACTGAGTATAAAATTGCCAATCTCATTCAGAAAGCTCACAGAATGGCTTTGAATAAAAGATGTTACAGGCACTCTGGTGGAGTAGAAACATGTCATATAGTCACAGAGCTGCACAGCATAGAAACAGACCCTACAGTCCAACTCGTCCATGCCCACTAGATATCTTAAATTAAGCTAATTCCATTTGTCAGCATTTGGCCCATTTCCCTCTAAACCCTTCCTACTCATATACCCATCCAGACGCCTTTTAAATGTTGTAACTGTACCAGCCTTCACCACTTCCTCTGGCAGCTCATTCCATACACGCACCACCCTCTGTATGAAAAGGTTGCCTCTTCGGCGCCTTTTGCATCTATCCCCTCTGACCTTAAACCTACATCTTGTTTCTGACTCACCTACCTTGGCTGTTCACCCTATCCATGACCCTCATGATTTTATAAACCTCTATAAGGTCATCACTCAGCTTCGGATGCTGCAGAGAATAGTTCCAGCCTATTCAGCCTCCGCCCTCCTTTAGCACAAATCCTCCAAACCCAGCAACATCCCCACAAATCTTTTCTGTACCCTTTCAAGTTTAATATCTTTCCTATAGCAAGAAGGCCAGAATTGAACATAGTATTCCAAAAGTGGCATAACCAATGTTCTCTACAGCTGCAACAGAACATCACAACTCCTACACTCAATGCACTGACCAATAAAGACAAGCATGCTAAATGCCTTCTTCACGACTAAATAAAAGCCAAAAGAACTGCAGATGCTGTAAATCAGGAACAAAAACAAAGTTGCTGGAAAAGCTCAGCAGGTCCGATAGCATCTGGGTGAAGGAGAAAACAGAGTTAATGTTTCGTGTCCAGTGACCCTTCCTCAGAACTGATGGTAGCGGTGCAGGAAGCTCATACCAAACAAAGTGCATTGGGGTAATAGACCAGGATGAGGAATACAGTGTTACGGCTGCAAGGAAAGCAAGGTCAACATTAAATTTGAAATTTGAGAGGTCCATTCAGAAGTCTAATAACAACATGGAAGAAGTTGTTCTTGAACAAAAACAAAGTTGCTGGGAAAGCCCAGCAGGTCTGGCAGCATCTGTGAAGGAGAAAACAATCAACATTACGGGTCCGGTGACCGGTCTAAGGAAGGGTCACCGGACCCAAAACGCTAACTCTGTTTTAGAAAATGATAGAAGATAAAAACTTTCTGATGGAAATCTTCACATATTACACTTTCTGTGCAGAACACAAAGGTCGTTAAGAGAGGAAAAGAATTCTATATTTGTAGGATTGTTTTTGATACATTGTCTCTAAAGCATCCTCACAACTTCTAATTTCTTTTTATAAACTTTGCTTAGTAATAGTCTTCACTTTCAGGGATTCTTCAAACAGCCTTTTTAAAATCCCTTTCAAATAGCAATTTAGTAGGGTGATGTTGTATACAGAGGTCACCTTCTTCAGAAGATATTCTTCAGCAGGGTATATCTCTTAACCAGCCTTATGAGGAATTACAGTAAATTTCCTGCATGCTTGCATTTTTCACAGGTGATCACAATTCTCCAGGTTTTGATAATTGGTATACAAACTTACGCTTTAGCGAAGAAAATCGTTTTACCTGAGAAAATTTTGCCTCAATTATCCAGCAATCATGAACATTTTAGGTTGACCTTTCTTTCTAATTTATTAAATTTGCATGTTGCCATGAAGTAAAGTATATAAAGGATACAAAATCTATGTAAAATGGTAGATCTTCTAATTTAGTGTTCATAACCTGAAATATGTTTTGCAACCTCGGCACTGTAGGCCAAAAACATTAAGTACACACTTAATTCCATTCATCTATACATTACAAATAGCTTTGCTATTTTGCATTGGCTTTTATGAATTTGTTTCTAGTTATAGATAAATAATGAAAGTTGAAAGTAATATGAAATTGTACTTAATTTTTAATGGGAAAATACATTGAGAAATTAATATTAATATTTCAGTTAAAGGAGTGCCATCAAAATTTCAGGTGACTGATACTTAAGAAGGAGAGTTTGAGCTGGTGTTTAGAAAATAATTAGTTCGGAGGAATTTGTGCATATTACTAAAATTATTATTTGTTTTGAAATCTTTGTGTGCAGTATATTCCTGGAAAAGCAGAGCCCTAGTAACCTTGGTCTTTGACAAGGGGGAAAGGATTGCAAGAGATGTTGGACGAGGCTGTTAACAAGTGACAGCTAACTTAAGTTACTTGTTGCCAAAGGCCTCTGACTGTATTGGTACTGTCCCAGTTCCTCACTATCTTTAACGTCATTTGTGTCATCTTTATCACACTGTTGAAGATTTTGACCTAACGGTGAATCCAGTTGTCATCCCTACTACAAAGCAAATGCAGGTGGTATCTTGCAAAGTTTAAGAGTATGGGACAGTCTTGCTTGGCTGCATTGGAGGAAACTCTCTTTTTCAGAGAGTAGAAACTTTGCTTCTACACAGTTATGAGTGCACAATGCAAATGTATATTTAACACAGATCTTTAGGAGGTCAGTCTGAAATATCTGCCTGCGGTATGTGTAGGCCTCATGATAGAAATCACGTGACATTGACTGACTAGATATTTGTGTAAGATAGGAGTGTGTTTGGATTGAAATAAAATTGTTTTCAAAATACCTTGCACACTATTTCAGCATATTTCAGCCCTTTGGTTTGAATTTTGCATAATAGAAAAGCAAATGGCAATGAAAATTTAACGTAAATAAAACAAATAACCGTGAATGCTGGAAATCTGAAACAAAAACATGATTTGCTGGAGAAACTCCACAGATCTGGCAGTATCTGCAGGGAGAAACAGAGTTAACGTTACGAATCCAATGACCCTCCTTCTGGTTCTGAATAGAAGGGTGAATATTCAAAGAGAACCAGTAGCAACAGCAATAACCTGCAATTAAAAAAAGTCCATTCAAGCAAATGATTTGATCCCAGTGCGCATCACTCGAATGAAACAGAGAATATTAACACTTGCAAATATTGAGTACTTTTTGAAATTGCACATTCAAAGTTCTTCAGTTTTGCCATATACAGTTGTGAAAGACAATTAAACAATCAACTGGAGGAAGGGGCTCCACAAATATGCCCACCTTAATGATAGGAGAGCCAGCACATCAGAATAAAGGATTGAAGTATTTGCAAAGATATTCGGGCAGAAGCATTGAATAAATGATCTACCTTGGGGTATTTCTGAGATCCTCAGTCAATTGCATTCATCAGACATTCACACTTTGCAGGTTAAAGACATCTATAATTGCAAATTCTGGATGTATATCTCAGGCAGTAACTAACTGTATTGATCATAAACCCTGGCGGCAAGAAATCTTGACAATGACATTGATTAATACAAAGTAATCTCCAAAGACCAGAAGTAATCATATGTGACGTTTAATGAGCGATCAGCAATATGCAAATTACCAACATATCCCAAGGTCTTATAGGCTGCTCAAGGCCTGGGCCCACTCTTATTGCACTTAAAACTGTGAGTGTTTCACAACATGTAATATCCAGTGCAATGCTGCCTCACTTGTGTCATAGTGGGATGGAGTGAGGTGTAATAGATCCTATCACACTGACAATCTCCTACTGTATGTGCCTGACATGGCTTATACAGCATCTATCTGAATAAGGTCTTCTATTTTAAAGGTTCATGTAGAGAAAGCCCGTTGCCCTCATTGTCAAAGGACTTATGTTCTAATGTGTGGACGATTGTGCTAAACTGTCAGTCAATAAATGTAGAGCTGGAAAAGCACAGCAGGTCAGACAGCATCTGAGGAGCAGGGAAGTCAATATTTCGGGCCAAAACCCCTCGCCAGGGCTTCAGCCCGAAAAGGTGACTTCCCTGCTCCTCAGATACCGTCTGACCTGCTGTGCTTTTCCAGCTCCACATTTATTGACTCTAACTTCCAGCATTTGCAGTCCTAATGTCTCCAGTATGCTAAACTGTCATGTGTGTGTGCTGTGACTGTTGATTAATCACATTACTAAGGAGCTGCTTAGCTATTGATACTTGCCACATAGGCTCATTGCAACACAACTAATGGATCCAGGCCTAGTTGCTGTGTTGCCTCTGTGGCCACTGTGCATAAGTAGCCACAGAAATTGATGGAGAACATATGTATCTGGAAGCCCAGAAGCAGCAACAAACTCTAGCAGTTGCTGAACAGTCTTCAAATAGATTTTCACCAAAAGGTCCCCTCAGGATGTAGAGGAAGTGCAGGATGATCACAGTGAAAAACCCTCCCAATATGTGAGTCTCAGTGCCACCACTGAATGAGGGTATTGCAGGGCACGATCATAGAATTGTGCCTCCTGCCGGAGCATTTGTTGGGAAGTGTGCTTTAGGCCGTAAACTGGTGGCAATGAGAACATAATATCATGACACCAGTCACTTCATGATGAGGAAAGAGTAACATTCAGTCAAAGACTGACTCATCTGTAATTATTCTGAACACATCTTTAAAATCTGCACTGAATAACTTTGAAGTTTCCTGCTTCATTCCAGGGGCGGCATTCCTTAAAAGATGGCCTCTCCAAATGTGACTGATGAGGCTGAGGTTTTGCAATATGTTTCAAAATTAAAAATAAAAATACATTTCTTGCCTGTGTCTTCCTTTTCTTCTAGTCCCTTTACCATTTAATATTTTAATAACAGCATGGATTGAAAAATAATTTTTGGCCCTTCTTTAAAGAGAATATTTTCAAAACCATTAATCTGTTCAATCATTCTCAATCTTTGGTATCCTTACATCTAGAAAAACCTTTATTCTCTTCCATCCTAAGATGTCACCCATCTAAAATCTTTCCAGTCCATGGAGTGTGGATTTGAGGTTCTCTGATCATGACTTGTTCAGCTGTCCATCAGGAAATATGGCTGGATGATGTGAAGTGCTGATGACTTCACTGTCCTTTAATTAACTGTACCACCCTGTCCCTCAACCACTGTTGGAGTATAGTCCTTGAAGGCCAGTCAAAGCCAACAACTTGCGTTTTTCCAATATTATTAATATGATTTTATAAGCCAAGGAAGTTCACAGGAGCTTTATCAAACAAATTTTGACACCAGGTTACATGCAGAGATCTCACATGATCAGATGTTTGTAAAAGAAGAGAGTAGGGTGGAGAAGTGATCTGACAGATTTAATTGAGTTCTTTAGCACAGTGACATGAATAGTGGATGAGGGTATATTGAACTTTCAGGAAGCATTTCATATGGTGCCATATGTCATGTTCATTATTAAATTAGAAATGTTTGGGTACTTAGCAGCATGGATTAGAAGTTGGCTAAAAGATTGGAGGCAAGTTGAAAGTGGTGTTGTCCAGGGATTGGGGTTGGGATCTTTCTCTGTTCTACTTTATACAAATGATTTAGAGATGGGTTTAAAGGGCAAAATCCCTAAATTTGCAGATGATACCAAGCTGGGAGAATAGTGAATTGTGATGATGATGCTGAGTGACTTCAGAGGAAATTGATACATTTCCAAAATGGACAGACACCTGGCAGATGAATTTCAATCCAGAGGAATGTGAGGTAATGTACTTTGGTAGAAGAAACACAGACAATACAGGCTCAATGGTACAATTTTGAGGATAGTACAAGAGCAGAGGGACCTTGGGGTTCATGAGTGTGATTTTCTGAAGGTGGCCGTGCAAGTTTAAAAAGATGTTAAGAAGGCTTATAGGATTCTTGGATTTATAAATTAAGATATACAATATAAAGGCAAGTAAGTAATTGTATACCTCTACAAATCATTGGTCAGACCAGATTTGGAGTATTGTGTTCAGTTCTGGGCACCTCATTTAAGAAAGGATGTTAAAACCCTGGAGAAAGTTGAAAGGAGATTTACTAGAATGATACCAGGAATGAGGAAGTTTGGAGGGAAGGAAAAATTAGAGAAATTGGATTTATTCTTGGAGCAGAGAAGATTAATAGGTGACTTTATAGAGGCGTTCAAAATTATGAACAATTTTGACAGGGTAAAGAAGCATATTCCATTTCCACTAATAGGTATGTCAGTAACTAGAGGTCACAGTTTCAAGACTGCCAGCAAGAGAGCTAGGTGTGAGATGAGGAGAAACTTCTTTACTCAGAGAGTTGTAAGGATTTGGAATGCATTGCCTTGGAGAGTGGTGGAGGTGGGTTTTATTAGGAGGTTTCAAAATGGAGCTGGATATACAATTGAAAATGTTGAATTTAGAGGGTTACAGAGATAAGGCTGGGAAATGGGATTAGGTGGGTAGCTGTCTTGGGGGCCGATACAGGCATGATGATTGAATGGGCTCCTCCTGTACTGTAACTTGTATGATTCTAGGCTTGGAAGGGAATTGCAGAGCCAAGGCAGTTGAACAATATTGGAATAAGTAACATTAGGGATTTGCAAGAGGCCAGATTTGGAGATGTATAGGAATTTTGGAGAGTTGTAGGGCTAGAGGAGCTGACAAAAATAGGGAGGTATGATGCTATGGAGGGATTACAAAGCATTATTGGGAATTTTAAAATTGGAGACATTTCAAGGCTTGGACCCAGTATAGGTTAATGAGCCCAGGAATGATTTGTGAATAGAATATTGTTCCATTTATGATATAGGCAACAGAAGTTTGGATAAGGTCATGGATATGGTGGAAGGTATGAGGCTGCCCATTAAGTAATCAGTGAATATCTTCCTCAACCAAACTATTTAAACTCTTCTCTACCTCTCCTCCCTCAACTGAAGGCGTGTAGGGAGTATGAGGAGGGTTCTGAGGGGCAGAGAACACAATCAGGGTCTTGAGGGACAGGGAATGCAAGCAGGGGCTGGAGGGCTAGGGAATGTAAGACTGGCCTAGAGAGACAGGGAATGTGAGGCATGTCTGGATCAAGCAAGGTGAGTGAGCAGGTTCTGTAGGGGCAGGACGTGTGAGTAGTGGAGTGACAGGGCTCTTAAGGAGGGGTTTGGAGGATCTAGGATCATGAGCAGGATCGGGAATGGGAGGAAGCATGAGGAAGATCTTGGAGGGATAGTGAGTGCAAAGAGGGGAAGTTATAGAGTGACAGAGATCTACAGCATAGTAGAAGGCCTTTTAGCCCATTATCTCCATGCCAATCCAAAACAACCACTAACTATTCTAATACAATTTTCCAGCACTTGCCCCTTGTATATCTTGGCAGCGCAAGTGTACATCCAAATACTTCTTAAATATTAAGTCAGTTTTTGCCTCTACCATCTTTGCAGGCAGTGAGGTCCAGATTCCTACCACCAAAAAGATTTTCTCACATCTCTTTGAAACCTTCTGCCACTTATCATAAACCTATGTCCACTGGTCATACAATCATAGAATCCCTACAGTGTGGAAGCAGGCCATTTGGCCCATTGAGTTCACACTGATTCTCTAAGATTCGTGCTCCCACACCCCCCACCACCGCCAGACTCACCTCCCCAATCCTATTCCTGTAACCCTGTGTTTCCTAAGGCCAATCCATTTCATCTGCACATCTCTCAGCACAATGACAAGGTCAATCCACCTAACCTGCACATCTTTGGACTGTGGGTGGAAATTGGAGCACCCGCAGGATTCCTTTATTCCTTTATCAAGCGGAAATGTTCCATCATGTCTACCATATCTATGCAGCTCATAATTTTATACACCTCAATTACATCCCCTCTCAATCTGCATTGCTTTTATGGCTGACAATCCCAATCTGTCTAATCTCTCTTCATAATTCAAAATCTCCAATCAGGCAACATCCTCGTAACCCTCTTCTGCTCCAGCTCCAGTGCTATCACACCCGTCTTATAATGTGGATTACAGAACGGGGCACAATATTTTAGCTGTGACATTACTAATGTTTTATGCAATTCCAGCTCCCTGCTCGTAAACTCTCTGCTTCAGCTAACAAAGGTAAGTACATCAGATGCCTTCTTAACCATTTTATCCACCTGTCTTGAAATTTTAAGGAGCCAGTGTACATGTACACCAGTGCCCTTCTGATCCTCAGTGCTTCCAAGGGTTCTACAATTCATGTATCCCTGGCCTTGTTTGTCTGGCCCAAATGCATCACAGTACATCTATCTGGATGGAATTCTGTTTGCCACTTGTCAGCTCATCTGACCAGCCAGTCCACATCATCCTAAGGCTATCCTTCTCACAAATTACTACCCCACCAATTTTTGCTTTGTTCACGAAATTAGTGGTCAACCATCCTGCATTCAAGCCTAAATAACTTATACAAACCAAAAATGGCAAGGACTCCAACTTTGGACATTGTGGGACTCCACTGAACATAGCCAGAAAAACATCCCTCAACCAACACCCTCTGCTTCCTGATACTCAGCTAATTGAAGATCTAATTTATAAAATTCCCTTATAATCCCAAGGATCCTTACCTTTGAAACCAGTCTCCCATATGGAAACTTCTCAAAAGCCTTGCTGAAGTCATGGTGGATTACATCAAAGGCATTGTCATAACCTTAGTTGCCTTTTTGAAAATTTAATCCAGTTGGTCATATGTGATCTCCCCTTAACAAAACCATGATAACTGCTCTGATTATATCCCACCTCTCAAAGTGCAGATTAATTCTGTCCCTCAGAATTGTTTCCAATAATTTCCCCACCTTAGTGGTTAAACTGATGGGCATGTTTTCTGGTTTATCCCTTGCTCTCTTCTTGCATAATGGTACCACAGTTGTGGTGGCTGTGCACATGTGAATTCAACTTTAATGGTGCAGTAAGAGGGCATTCAGCATATTCTGCTTGCACTGGTTATTTGGATAAGTGTCATGACTTAGTGCCATTCTTCTGTCTTGTCCCTCTGTGATCCTGCACATTGTTTTGTTTCAAGTTTCCATTCAAGACAGCACTGGATAATTATTTGGATAAAAATGTTGCTCAGGGGTATGTGGGAAAGGGAGTAGATTGGTGAATAGTAATTAAAAGGGAGCAGGGATGATGGAACATATGATTTCCTCTAAGTATAATTGATCTATGATTCCATGAACTCCAACAAGTGCAGGGGAATCAAGGAATAACAAGGTGTAGAGCTGGATGAACACAGCAGGCCAAGCAGCATCAGAGGAGCAGGAGAGCTGACGTTTTGGGTCTGGACCCTTCTTCAGAAAAGGAAGAGAGGAAGGTGATTCTGAAATAAATAGAGAGAGAAGGAAAGGCGGATGGAAGGTAGATAAAGGAGCAGATAGGTGAGGAGGAGATGGACACGTGAAGGAGGTGGGGATGGAGCCAGTAAAGGTGAGTGTAGGTGGGGAGGTAGGTTGGGGGTTGGTCTGTCAAGGCAAGATGCACAGGTCAAGGAGGCGGGGATGAGGCTGCTAATGTGACGTATTGTATTCTCTGTTCCCGTTGTGGCCTCCTTTACATTGTGGAAATCAAGTGGAGGCTTGGAAACTGCTTTGTGGAGCACCTATGTTCGGTTCATGACAAACATCTGCACCCCCCAGTCATGAACCACTTCAACTCCCCCTCCCACTCCTTGGACGACATGTCCATCCTGGGCCTCCTCCAGTTCCACAATGATGCTACCTGAAGGTTGCAGGAACAACACCTCATATCTCTCTTTGAAAACCTGCAGCCCAATGATCTCAATGTGGACTTCACAAGCTTCAAAATCTCCCCACCCCGATCTCCTCCTAAAACCAGCCGAGCTCATCCCCGCCTCCCAAGCTTGTCAGTTTTTTCTCCCAACTATCGGCTCCTCCCATCTCACTGACTAACCCTCAACCCCACCTCCTACCTACCAGTATCATTGCCGCCTCCTTCACCTGTCTGTCTCCTCTCCACCTATCTGCTTCTTTATTCACCTTCCATCCGCCTCCCCTACTCTACGTTTATTTCAGAATCCTCTTCCCCTCCCCCAGTCCTGAAGAATGGTCCAGACCCGAAACATCAGTTTCCTGTTCCTCTGATGCTGCTTGGCCTGCTGTGTTCATCCAGCTCTACATCTTGTTATCTCAGATTCTCCAGCACCAGCAGTTTCTACTGTCTCTAAGTTAGGGGAATCAAGGATTTATTTTCTTCTATGACAGAGACTGCACGTTTTATTCTTCTGATAAATCCTCCCCTCTCCTT
Source organism: Stegostoma tigrinum (assembly GCF_030684315.1). NCBI lineage: Eukaryota > Metazoa > Chordata > Chondrichthyes > Orectolobiformes > Stegostomatidae > Stegostoma > Stegostoma tigrinum. The sequence continues at coordinate 72,016,745 of NC_081358.1, read as the reverse complement.
GCACAGACTAATCCACCAACAGCTACCTTGTCTGAGCACAGAATCCATATCTTGTTTTCTTTTCCTTTCATGCCCTCTCCAAGCGTATCTTATTCTCCAGACTCTGCTCTATTGTCCCTACTCCCATTAACCGGTTAATATCACAATCTCATTTCTGGCATCTATTCAGGCTGAAAGTATAGGTAAATTATTCTCCTTAGGTGCTGATTTGGTGTGGTTTTCTGCATAATATGTAATATATATCACAAAGGCATGAGTTGCTATTGAAACAGATATCCGGAAGTTTATTAACAACTATGTATATTAATATGCCTGCATTCTACATTTATTTCAATTTCAAATTATATGCATAATTGACTGGATGACTAACTGGTTTGCTGTGCAGAAAGTAAGATGGGGACCGTTTATGCTGTAGTAATAGTCTTAATGTACAGTACGTTTTTGAGATCCACACTATAATTAAGCTGGTATAATTTTCCTTTCAGTCATCATTAAACATATACCTTTAAAACTTTACTTCTGAGTTCTCTGTTCTTGAATATGATTGCCTTATCCCTACTATCCTTCTTAACCAAATTCTTGGAAGTGTTTTTAATTGATGCTGGACTTTACCATATCTTCCTTTTAAATCTTTCAAATTTAGCTGCTGCCCTCTCTGCAGCACTGAGATAATGCTCATCAAAACCCCAAATAACATCTTTCTTTAATGTTGCTTATTATAACTCTTTTGTCTGCTTCTTCCTGTTCATAACCTTTTACATGTTTGACTGTTGTACCCTTTTTCAATGTATCTGATGCAATGTCCAATCCAGTGGGACAACCCTTGCTCAATTTTTGCTGCCTATTTGAATTGTAGCCATATCCTTTCTCTTTGTCCCACATTTCTATCCATAACGTGCTCCATGGGGCTATCTCTAGTCTTCTGCTTTTCTGCGAAGCTACTCACTTAATGATATCAACCATAAATGGAGGCTTAGCTGTTGTGTTCATGCTTATGACACTGTACCTGTTGCCTATCTATCTGGACGCCCCCTTATGTTGTCCAAATGCAGCCATCGATGAGTAGCAATTTCCCAATGCTACATGTTGAAAAAGCTGAACTATTACCTTTTATTCCTCTACAAAATCTTCCACCAATCTTCTAGTTCTCCCAACCACACCCTACTTGCAATTCCATCTTATTTATTACTGATCTCTGTTCTTAATCTACATTCTTTCAGTCACAATGACTACTTGCATCTACTTCTGAACTTATTTCCTCTGTTTCTGAAATACTCTTCTTCATCACAACTAGACTTAACTATTTGAATATTTCCCTGCCCGAACGCCTATCCGCCACTTTCCATTAAAATCAACTCATCAAAAACTGTTTTAGCAGCATGCTAACTCTTGCTGTTTTACTCCAGAAGACTTAGCAGAAGCTTAATATCTAGATCCTGCTAAAACCAAGATCAGGCACAGACTGCAGCCAGTGAAGATAGGCAACTGCTCCTCCTCCAAGATAACACTCAATACAGGAGCCCCACAAAAATGCATTCTTGGTCCCCTACTGTTCCTGTACACCAATGGCTATGTTGCCAAATTTGGAATGAACAACCTTGACAAGTTTACTAACAATGCCACTTGTTGTAGGATGGGTATCAAATGACAAATCAGAGTACAGAAAGAAGATAGAGATAATCTGGTGCAATGAGAACAACCTCTCTCTCAATATCGGAAAAACTTAAGAACAGATCATTGACTCCAGAAAGAAGGGAGGAGAACATGCCCCTGCCTATATCAATAGTGCTAAAGTTGAGAGGGTGGAGAGCATCAAGTTCCAAGGAGTGATGATAACTGACCACCTGTCCTGGACTTTCCATGTAGATGCGACAGTCAAGATGGCACAACAATGTCTCTTCTTCAGGCAGCTTAGGAAATTCAGCATGTCCATAAGGTCCCTCACCAACTTTTACAGATGAACCATTGAAAGCATACCGTCCAGGTGCATAACAGCCTAGTACAGCAACTGCTTTGCGCAAGACCCTAAGAAACTACAGAAAGTTGTGTACATAGCTTGGACTATCACGGAAGCCAACCTTCCATCCATGGATTCCATTTACACAGCCCTTGCTGCAGAAAGGCTGCCAACATAATCAAAAACCCATTAAACCCTGGCAATGCTCTCCTACCACTTCTTCCAGCAGGCAGAAGATACAGAAGCTTGAACACATGCATTAGCAGGTTCAAAATAGCTTCTTCACTGCCTTTATTAGACTGACAAATGGACTCTCTAACTTCAAATAAAGCTGATCTTGCTAATGTTGATCTTGCTTAGTGCATGCTCAGTGTGATCTAACATGTATTCCTCTGACTAGTTTCTTTCTCTCTATGATCCGTATGTCCTTGAAGTTGTTGGCTTGCTGGTTGAGCTGCCTGGTTACCTTGCAGACATTTCATCACCATGCTAGGTAACACCATCAGTGTGGCCCCTGATGAAGCGACGTTGCTCTACACTGTTTAGCATTTATGTGATCCGATTTGTTACGTTGGGTTGTGTCATTTCTGGTTCTTTTTTGCATGGGTTTGCATATGGGGTTTATAGCATGGTGACAAAATGCCTGCATGCTAATCAGCCAGCTCGGCAAGGAAGTCAACAACCTCATCCATAACCTGAGCTACAAATCTGAGGAGGGACTCTATGTCCTTGCTAACTATGATCTGCCTGTACTGCTCATTAATGATGCCTGTGCTGATCTGTTTTTACTGTCCATAAACAAAGGTTTTCAGTGTACTTAGGTACACATGACAATTAATCAATCAGTGGGCATGAAAACAACCCTGCTTCTGGACTAACTTTGCTGAGGCATGATGGTGGGCGAAGGCAGGGCTAATCAACTTCATTTAGTGGTAGTTGGCACGGCTTGTTGAGAGCCACTTGAGGTTAATTATAGGAGTTGATTGAGACTTCCTAGTCACTCATCAGGTCTCTGCAGGTGGCAGGGGCAGTTGGGCTGCCTGAAGTTGGCCTGTCAGTTGGAAGCGGGCTTTGAGGTCCAACCTTCCTTCTTGTGTGTGCATGCTACCCTTTAGAGAACACCCAATCCTGCTCCTTCATCCTGTACAGTAATGGCCTGGCTGCAGAAGACATTTTGTTTAACTTAAATTCAACAATAAGTAGAGAGGGGCCACCTTATCTTTTGGTCACCTCTCTATTATCTTCCGTTACATCCTGCTGCTGCTTTCCAGATTGAAGGACTTGAATTGTCCTCCCCAGTTCTGAGAAGCAAGTTGCTATCCTCAATTGGTCAGTGAACTTGCTGTATGAACATAAACCCACTGTTTGCTAGTGGCATTCACACCCAATACTTTGCTCAGCAAAATGAATCTTCATACTGAATACATACCTAAAACAAAAGCAAAGTGCTGCCTGTGATCTGAAATAGATATAGAAAGTGCTGTTGAAACTGTATGTCTGTCAAAATCTATGGAGAGAGAAACAGAGTTAATGTTTCGAGACCGATATGACTCTTGCCTGGACCCTCTGAGTGAATACCCATTTTCTGAAAAGCAACAATGAATGATTTAGGTTGGAAGGTTTCATGATTACAAATAGAAAAAGTTTGAAACTCATTTGAATGTCATAATGTAAGATGTACTCCCATTAATCCCTTTCTTTACTTGAATCTTCCTGCACCTGTCTACCGACAGGAAACTGCTTCTGGCCTCAGTCACTGTCTTGTTCCTCGGTACAATCTACTCAACCTTTTGTTGATAGTTCTTGCTTCTTGGTGTTGGGTTTAGGGCTGGGCCTGAGATGCATGAATCTGACCAGTGAGTCTTTAGGATAGGTGGAGTAGTTCGAGGAATGAGCATTCAGTTCACATGAAACTAGAGAAAAGTACGAGTTCAGGGGTATGGCAGGAAAGCCTTAAGGATGTTGGGCCCAGTGTGCAAGTGGAGGGTCAGTGGAGAAGCAGCCAAATCACTGGTGTCAATCTCCGTGATGAATAAGTCCCTGAACTTCTCACAATGGTTGATAGAACTTGAGGAGGCAGGGGGATGATGTATAAAAAATGCTCTGTAGTAGGGGAAAATATTCCAGGGAACAGCTTTTTCAGATTAGAGTCAGAGCGTACTATGATATAAGTGGTTCAATCAAATCTGGCGATGGACGATAACCCCAAATTCCCACCACAAAAATCCAAACCTGCTTCCTTTATAATTGAAGTAATGGAGAATGGGGGAACCAATGTGAGAGGGAGTGATGGCTTTGTTTGGGACTGTCAGCCAAGAGAGCATAATGAAAGTTGGCTGAAAGACTAAATATCCATTCGGTTGCTGAAACACCTGAGTCCCTGCTGGATCCAAGTTCTGACTGTCTGATCATTCGCAAATTCACAAGGTTTGTTTACACAAGGTGAAGTGGTTTCAAGGGCCATTGAGAATTTAAAGGGCTGAGATTAGTTTGTTTTATTGGGCTACAATGAATGGAATGTCTTTAAATGTAGTGGAAATTTAGTAATGAATCCCATTTTAAAAACATTTCATTGACGTGCCCATCAATCACTTTAAGATCAAATATTTGGATACTGTGTACAGAGATTGAAATGAAATGGACAGCATAATGGGCCATGTAGGTGGGACGGTGTGTCTCTCAGCATGGGGTACGTTGAATGCGTATGAGATGTGAGGGCCAGAGAGTCTGTCTGGGTTATTCTATTGTTGGGATGCCATGGGACTGCAGATCCCATAACACTGGGATGGCCCTTTAAACTGCCAATAGTCCCTGTGGTGACGTTCAAATTTGTTTTGTGGCTAGCTGGTTTGACTGCTAGCACCTGTTCCCGGCAATTAAATCATGTCTATAGAGCCGGTATTTCGTGAGGTGGTTACATGAGCCAGGGACTTTTTCCAACTCCTGTTACCCACCTCAATTAAAATCCGGCATCAAGAAAGATTGGAGATTAGTGAAAGTAGAGGAAAGGGAGCATGATGAGCTGTGTTTGAAATCGCCAACATAAGCTACTCAGTGCAGTAGCTAAAGGATGAACCAGTGAAGATATCTCAGTGACAAAGTGTTTATGGCACTTGTGTGGGCTTTAGAGAGCATGCATTTTAAACAAGGCTGATGGATGGAATGAGATGCTTCATGTAAAAGGTGCTGGACGAGTAGAGGTTTTCTACAAAGTGTGATTTGGTGACAAGGATTGTTGATAATGGTGAAAAGTCTGTTCCATATAAATTCAAAGGAGTTATTAAAAGTGGGTTGGGGGTTAAATGAGGACATAAGCTGCAAGTTGAAATTGCTTCAGATGTATCAGAGATAATGGGAACTGCAGATGCTGGAGATTCCAAGATAATAAAATGTGAGGCTGGATGAACACAGCAGGCCAAGCAGCATCTCAGGAGCACAGCTGCTCCTGAGATGCTGCTTGGCCTGCTGTGTTCATCCAGCCTCACATTTTATTATCTTGCTTCAGATGTGACAGTTTCTTACGTATGAGTTTAGTTCTTCCTGCAGTGGTTCTGTTTATTTTACTTTGCCGCTTTTGCATGGCAGGAACAAGTCATTTCAAGCATTTTTCCACCCTGCAATTTTCTCTCTTCCTTCCTTACCACAAGATGCCAAAATGTATCACAGTACAGCTCCATGGGTACTGACCTGAAATACTTTGCCCAAATGGCTGTGCTTCATGTGTAAGACCGTGAATGCTGACAGAGTGACCACAGACCTGAGGGGGATGCTGTCATCATGTAACTCACATTTCAACAGAGAACTATGGATACTGATCAGGAGTAGGAAATCTGCCAGATTTTTCATCTTTCAAGATTTGGGTTATTGCGAATGATCGCATTCCTTACTGCTGGCTGGCTGAGATCCTTGTACAGTTTGGGCATTGAAAATGTGACTTTTCTTTCTGTATTGCTGCATTTTGTACTTTGGATATCTGGCAACAGTTCATGGTGACATTAAAGAGAGAAACCTTTGTTTCTTGACATCTGTGTTCTTTTGCTCAGCTATCTGAATGGCCTTCTTAGTTAGCGTTAGTGATTCATCAGAGATCAGTCTCGTAAGGAGCTTTAGAAAATTAGGTGCAGTTAGGTTCGCTAAGAGCTTGTAGGATAAGTTGGTGCCTGGTTGATGTGGCTGATGCAGTTTAGTTTTATCACACTGGGAGGCAGTTTTGCCTCCTGCTTAATGATTTAGTCTGAAAATTGTGGGAATATACTTGGAAAATAAGTAAATGCAGATATTTGTTGCAGCTCCTCATCTCTCTGACTTGTGTCCATTTAGTGATGTAATTCTGCATTTATACACTTCCTCTTTAAAACTGCCTGTGCTATTGATTTCCAAAGAAAACAAAGTTTGTAGATTTTAAATACCATGCTTCCTGCTGAAATTTATTTGAATTCTTTCCAGAAAATTATTGTTATCTTAAAATTTGTTACATGCTTTTCTTCGTGGAGGTAAAATGAACACAAAACAGGGTTTTTAACTCAAAGCATAGGTACCATAAGGGGTTTTACAGTCTGGTTGCCATCTCTACCTAGCAGGGCAACAAATGCAAAGACTGTCAGGAAAAAGATTCCCCTGGGGCTTCAGAAAATTTCAGTGCCGTATGATTCTCCAACTGAACAAATAAGACAGGAGCAAAAACTGAAGTTGCTGGAAAAGCTCAGTAGGTTTGGCAGCACCTGTGAAGAAAAATCAGAGTTAACGTTTTGGGTCCGGTGACCCTTCCTCAGAATGGGGATAAGACAGGGCCTCTTCCACAAATCTCCATTAGAGTCTTCATACAACAAAAGCTTTACAAGATGCGTCCTTCTCTGAAAAGAATGATTTATTTTTACTGCAGCATTTTCCATTCCGTAATTGTATTTAACACTGGGCTTTGAGCAACCAGGCCAACATTGGAATGGAAAGACCAAGAAAGACCATAGATACTGTAGTGTTATTATGACATTTAGAGAGACTATTTGGTTCATGCAGGTTTCCTATACAGCATTCAGTCAGTCTGTTCTCCTGTTTGATCCTTGTGGACTTGTACTTTCATCTAATATATAGAAGTTTCCTAAATCAATACATAGAAGGCATTCCTCAGGAGGGTGCAACGCTGGAGCTCCTATTAGGAAAGGAGGTTGGGCAAGTGACTGAAGTGCCTGTCAGAGAGTATTTTGGGCCCAGTGACCATAACTCTCTTAGTTTTAATATAGTTGTGGAAAATGTAGGACAGGTCCACAGGTTAAGGTGCTGAACTGGAGCAGGGCCAATTTTGGGGCCATGACGCAGGATCTAGTAGAGGATGATTGGGTGAGTCTGTTTGAAGTAAAAGGAACAACTGGCAAATAGGTGTCTTTTAGAAGTGTGATATCAAGAATCCAGGAACAGTATGTCCTTATTAGGGTGAAGGAAAAAGCTAGCAGGTTTAAGGATTCCTGGCTGACGAGGGACATTGAGGCTCTGGTCAGGAAAAAGGATAAGGCTTACATTAGGTTGAAGGTTTTGGGCTCAAATCAATCCCTAGGTGACTATAAACAGTGTAGAAGCACATTTAAGAGGGAAATCAGAAGTGCAAAAAGAGGCTCTGAGATGGATCTGGCAGGTAAGGCTAAAGGTAATCCCAAGAGATTCTGTAGCTACATTAAGAGTGAAAAATTGGCTATGGAGAGAATGGGTCCCCTTAAAAATCAGCATGACTGTCAATGTGTGGAGCCATAGGAGATAGGGGAATATTTTTAATGAATATTTCTCCTCAGTGTTTTCTGAGGAGAGAATTACGGGTGCTAAGGAAATGAGGGAAACAAGTGGGGATGTTTTGGACCACATACATATTACCAGAGAGGAGGTGTTTGTAGCCTTAGGCAACAAGGTGTAGAGCTGGATGAACACAGCTCCAGCAACAGTGGAGCAGGAAAGCTGATGTCTCGGACCTAGGCACTTATTCAGAAATGGGGGAGGGGAAAGAGGTTCTGAAATAAATAGGGAGAGAGGGGGAGGCGGATAGAAGATGGAAAGAGGAGAAGATAGGTGGAGAGGAGACAAACAGGTCAAAGAGGTGGGGATGGAGCCAGCAAAGGTGAGTGTAGGTGGGGAGTTAGGGAGCGGATAGGTCAGTCCAGGGAGAATGGACAGATCAAGAGGGCGGGATGAGGCTAGTAGGTTGGAGACGGGTGGGGTTTGAGGTGGGAGGAGGGGATAGGTGGGAGGAAGGACAGGTGAGGGATGCAGGGACAAGCTGGGCTGGTTTTGGGATGCGGTTGGGGGAGGGGAGATTTTGAAGCTTGTGAAGTCCACATTGATGCCATTGGGCTACAGGATTCCCAAGCGGAATATGAGGTGCTCTTCCTTCAAACTTTGGGTGACATCGTTGTGACACTGCAGGAGCCCAGGATGGGCATGTCGTCTGAGGAATAGGAGGGAGTGTTGAAATGGTTCGTGACAGGGATGTGCAGTTGCTTAGTGCGAACCGAGAGTAGGTGTTCCGCAAAGCAGTCCCGAAGCCTCCGCTTGGTTTTCCCGATGTAGGGGAGGCCACAACGGGTACAGCGGATACAGTATACCACTTTAGCAGATGTGCAGGTGAACATCTGTTTGATGTTGAAAGTCTTCTTGGGGCCTGGGATGGGAGTCAGCGCGTAGGTGTAGGGGCAGGTGTAGCATTTCCTGCAGTTACAGGGAAAAATGCCAGGTGTGGTGGTGCTGGAGGGGAGTGTGGACTAGACAAGGGAGTCTTGGAGAGAGTGGTCCCTCCGTGAAGCAGATAAGGGTGGGAGGGAAAAATGTCTTCAGTGGTGGGGTTGAATTGCAGATGGTGGAAGTGTCCGAGGATGATGCGTTGAATCCGGAGGTTGGTGGGGTGGTATGTGAGAATGAGAGGGATTCTGTTTTGGTTGTTATTGCAGGGAGTGTGTGTGTAGGATGAGTTGCGGGAAACACGGGAGACCCAGTCGAGGGTATTCTCAACCACTGTGGGGGGAAGTTGCGGTCCTTGAAGAACGAGGACATCTGAGATGTTCAGGAGTGGAATGCTTCATCCTGGGAGCAGATGTGGCAGAGGTGAAGGAATTGGGAATAGGTGATTACATTTTTTCAGGAAGGTGGGTGGGAGGAGGTGTATTCTAGGTAGCTGCAGGAGTCGGTGGGCTTCAAGTGGATATCAGTTTCCAGGTGGTTGCCAGAGATGGAAACAGAGAGGCTCAGGAAGGAGAGAAAGTTGTCAGAAATGGTCCTAGTGAAGTTAAGATTGGGGTGGAAGGTGTTGGTGAAGTGGATGAACTGTTTGAGGTCCTTGAGGGAGCACTAGACAGGAAGTGCTGCATCTGCCCCTACACTTCCCCCTCACCCCATCCCAGGCCCCAAGAAGACTTTCAACATCAAGCAGATGTTCACCTGCACATCTGCTAATGTGGTATACTGTATCCGCTGTTCCTGTTGTTGTCTCCTGTACATTGGGGAAACCAAGCGGAAGCTAGGTGTGCACTAAACAACTGCACCTCCCAGTCACGAACTATTTCAACTCCTCCTCCCATTCCTCAGAAGGCATGTCCATCCTGGGCCTCCCGTAGTGCCACAATGATGCCACCCGAAGGTTTCAGGAACAGCACCTCATATTCTGCTTGGGAACCCTGCAGCCCAATGGTATCAATATGGGCTTCACAAGCTTCAAAATCTCCCCGCTCCCAACAGCATCCCAAAACCAACCCAGCTTGCCCCGCCTCCCTAACCTGTCCTTCCTCCCACCTATCCTCCTATCCCACCCCACCTCCAGCCCCACCCCTATCTCCTACATACTAACCTCATCCCGCCCCCTTAATCTGTCTGTCCTCCCTGGACTGACCTATCCCCTCCCTAATTCCCTACCTACATTCATCTTTACTTGCTCCATCCCTACCTCTTTAACTTGTCTGTCCCCTCTCCATGTATCTGCACCTCTATCAATTTTTATATCTGCCTCCCACTCTCTCTCCCTATTTACTTCAGAATCCCTTTCCCCAACCCCATTTCTGAATAAGTGTCTAGGCCCGAAACATCAGCTTTCCTGCTCCTCTGATGCTGCTTGGCCTGCTGTGTTGATCCAGCTCTACACCTTGTTATTTCAGATTCTCCAGCGCCTGCATTTCCTACTATCTTTGTAGCCTTAGGTTGTATTAGGGTGGATAAATCCCCTGAGCCTGATCAAGTCCATGCTCGGATGTTATGGGAGGCTAGGGAAGAAATTTCAGCTGTTTTTGCTTCATCTTTAGCTTTCATCTTTAGGTGAAGCTCCAGAAGATGGGAGAATGGCTAATGTTGTTCCATCGTTTAAGAAAGGCAGCAAAGACAAACCAGGGAACTACAGACCAGTGAGCATTCGTGGTAGGCAGGTTATTGGAGAGGAAACTGAGGAACAGGAACAACCAACATTTGGATAGTCAAAGTCTGATTGGGGAAAGTCAGTATGGATTTGTACGCGGAAAGTAATGCCTGACAAATCTTTTAGATTTTTTGGAATAGATAACCAAGATGGATATTGTTTATCTGGACTTTAGTAGGGCCTTTGAAAAAGTCCCACATGGCAGGTTAGTCATGAAGGTTTGGTTGCATGGTTCCAGGATGAGCTCGCTAATTGGATTCAAAATTGGCTCAGTTGGAGGAAGCAGAGGGTGATGATTGAATGTTGTTTCTTGGACTGGAAGCTTGTGACTAGTGATGTGTCACAGGTGTCGGTGATGGGACCTTTGTTATTTGTTATTTACATAAATGATCTGAATAGACCATAGAACATGGAACATAGAATATTAAACAGTACAGCACAGTACAGGCCCTTCAGTCCACGATGTTGTGCTGACCTTTTATCCTACAAAGATCAATCTACCTTCTGTGCCCTACATTTTACTGTCCTCCATGTGGTTATCCAAGAGTTGCTTAAAAGTATCTAAATTATCTAACTCCATTACCACAGCTGGCAGTGCATTCCACATGCCCACCACTCTGTGTGAAGAACCTACCTTTGACATCTCCCCTATACCTTCCTCCAATCACCTTAAAATTATGCCCCTTGTAATAGCCATTTCTACCCTGGGAAAAATTCTCTGGGTATCCACTCTATCTATGTTTCTCATCATCTTGTAAACCTCTATCAAGTCACCTCTCATCCTTTTTTGCTCCAATGGAAAGAGCCCTAGCTCCCTCAACCTTTCCTCATAAGACCTGCGCTCCAGTCCAGGCAGCTTCCTAGTAAATCTCTTCTGTATCCTCTCTAAAGATTCCACATCTTTCCTGTAATGAGGTGACCAGAACTGAACACAATACCCCAAGTGTGGTCTAACCAGAGTTTTATAGAGCCGCAACATAACCTCATGGCTCTTAAACTCAGTTTCCCTGCCAATGAAAGCCAATACACCAATATGGCTTGTTTACAACCCTGTCAAGTTGGGGGTCGCAACGTTGAGGGATTGTGGACATGGACCCCACGATCCCTCTGTTCCTCCACACTGCCGAGAATCCTGCCATTAACCTGGATTCTGCATTCAAATTCGATCTTCCAAAATGAATCATTTCACACTTTTCTGGCATGAATTCCATCTGCCATTTCTTTGCTTAGCTCTGCATCCTGTCAATGTCTCATTGTAACCTACAACAGCCTTCCACACTGCCCACAACCCCACCAACCTTCATGTCATCGGCAAACTTACTAAACCACCCTTTCACTTCCTCATCCAAGTCACCTATAAAGATCACAAAGAGCAAAGGTCCCAGAACAGATCCCTGTGGCACACCACTGGTCACCGAACTCCAGGCTGAATACCTTCCATCTACTACCATCCTCTGTCTTCTATTGGACAGTCAGTTTTGTATCCAGACAGCCACATTTCCTTGAATCCCATGCCTCCTTACTTTCTGAATGAGCCTACCATGTGGAATCTTACCAAATGCCTTGCTGAAATCCATATACACAACATCCACTGCTCTACCTTCATCGATGTGTTTTGTCACACCCTCAAAGAATTCAATAACGCTTGTGAGGCATGGCCTGCCCCTCACAAAGCCATGCTGACTAGTTCTAATCAAACTGTGCTTGTCCAAATAATCATAAATACTATCTTTCAGAATCCTCTCCAGTAATTTGCCCACCACAGAAGTAAAACTGACTGGTCTGTAATTTCCTGGATTATCCCTATTCCCTTTCTTGAACAAGGGAATGATATTTGTCACCATCCAATCTTCTGGCACTACTCCAGTAAACAGCGAGAATGCAAAGATCATTGCCAAAGGAGCAATATTCTGTTCTCACGCTTCCAGTAGTAACTGGATGGGTATATCCCATCTGGCCCCAGGGACTTATCTATCCTCATGTTTTTCAAGATTTCTAGCACACCATCCTTCCTAACAACAACCTGTTCGAGTATATCTGCCTGTTTCATGTTGTTCTCACAAATGCCGAGGTGCCTCTCACTGGTGAATGCTGAAGCAAGGAATTCATTAAGGACCTCCCCTACCTCCTCAGACTCCATACACAAGTTCCCTCCACTATCACTGATTGGCCCTACCCTCACTTTGGCCATCGTCTTGTTCCTCACCTAAGTGTACAACGCCTTGGGTTTTCCTTGATCATACCCACTAAGGTTTTCTCATACCCACTTCTTTCTTCCTAAGTCCATTTTTTGAGTTCCTTCCTGGCTACCTTGTAGACCTCTAGAACACTGTCCAATCCTTGCTTCCTCAACGTTAAGTAAACGTCCTTCTTTTTCTTGACTATGTCTTCAACATGTCTTGTCATCCAAGGTTCCTTCACCTTACCATCTTTTTGGTGCCTCAGTGGGACAAACCTATCCTACAACTGGAGCAATTACTCCCTAAACAACCCCACATTTCTATTGTGCATTTCCCTGAGAACATCTGATCCCAATTGGTACTCTGTAGTTCTTGCCTAATAGCATTGTAATTCCCTCTCCCCCAATTAAATACTTTCCAATACCGTCTGCTCCTCTCCCTCTCCATGACTATAGTAAAGGGCAGGGAGTTGTGATCACTATCACAGAAATGCTCTCCCACCGAGAGATCTGACAGCTGACCTAGTTCATTGCCAAGCACTAAATCCAATATGGCCTGTCTACATATTGAGTCAGAAGTCCTTCCTGGACACACCTGACAAAATCTGCTCCATCCAAACTATTCACACTTCGCACGTTCCAGTCTATATTAGGGAAGTTGAAGTAGCCAATGACAACAATCCTATTACTTCTGCATCTTTCCAAAATCTGTCTCCCAATCTGTTCCTCGGTGTCTCTGTTCCTATGAGTCTATAGAAAACTCCCAATAAAGTGACTGCTCCTTTCCTGTTTCTGACTTCCACTTGTACTGACTCAGTGAACAAACCCTCCTCATGACCTCCTCTTCTGCAGCTGTGATATATTTCCTGATTAGCAATGCCACTGCCCCACCTCTTTTACCTCTCTCCCTATTTCTTTTGAAACATCTATTCTCCGGAACATCCAACAACTATTCCTGCTCCTGTGTTATCCAAGTCTCCATAATGGCCACAGCATTGTAGTTCCAAGTACTGATCCATGCTCTAAGTTCGTCGCCCTTATTCCTAACACTTCTTGCATTGAAGTTGGCTCACTTCAACCCATCGCACTAACTGCCACTTTGCCATATCAACTGCTTATCCTTCCTCATCGACTCTCTGCTTGCTCTATCTGTCTGTACACTGGATACCTCATTTCTGATTTGGAGCTCCGGTTTCCATCTCCCTGCCAAACTAGTTTAAACCCTCCCAAAGAGCTCTAGCAGGGTATTGGTTTCCCTCCAGTTCAGGTGCAACCCGACCTTCCTGTACAGGACCCACCTTCTCCAAAAGATATCCCAATGATCCACAAACCTGAAGCCCTTCCTCCTACACCACTCTGTAGTCACGTGTTCAGCTGCGCTCACTGTCTGTTTCTAGCCTCACTAGCCTTGGCACTTTAGTAATCCTGAGATTATTACTCTACTTGTCCTATATTTTAGCTTCTATCCTAACCCCCTATAATCACTTTTCAGGTCCTCATCCCGCTTCCTCGCTATGTCAATGATACCGACGTGTACCACGACTTCTGACTGCTCTCCCTGAAGACACGATCCGAGACATTCCTGACCCTACACTCGGGAGGCAACGTACCATCCCGGAGTCTTGCTCAGTACTACAGAATCTCCTGTCTGTTCCCCTAACCAGTGAAGCTCCTATCACTATCACTCTCCTATTCTCTTCTCTTCCCTTCTGAGCCAAAGAGCCAGGCTCAGTGTTAGAGGCTTGACTGCTATGGCTTTCCCCTAGTAGGTCGTCCCCCTCAACTGTATCCAAAGTGGTATACTCATTATTGAGGGGAAAGGTCACAGGGGATCCCTGCACTACCTGTCTATTACTTTTTCCTCTTTTGACAGTCACCCAGCTACAATTGTCCTGTCCTTAGGTGTGACCACTTCCTTATAATTCCTCTCTATCACCCCCTTACCCTCCCAAATGATCTGGAGTTCATCCAACTCCAGGTCCAGTTCCCTAATGCGGTGTGTGAGGAGCTGGAGTTGGGTGCAATTCTCGCAGGTGAAGTCAGCAGGGATGCTAGTGGTGACCCTTATCTCCCACACCCTACAAGAGGAGCATGCAACTGCGCTAGCTTCCATCACTTTTACTCTAGAATTCCAGAAGAATAAAGAGAAAAAAAGCCTTACCTTACCAAGCCCCCACACAGACTTTTATTTTGGTTAGAGGAAGACAATGGGTGGGAGATACTACATGTGTAGTATTTTGGGTTTAGCCAATGCCTGAATATATTCGTTCACTTCCCAGCTCACGTTCTCACCGCTCCTGACGCTGAAAGCAAAAAGGCTGCTGCTAATGTGAATGTACAAGGCATGAATAGTAAGCTTGCGGAAGATACAAAATTAAGAAGTATTGTTGATAGTGAAGATTATCAAAAATTACTGAGGGATCACGATCAGCTGGGAAGTGGGCTGAGGATTGGCAAATGCAGTTCAATACCGACAAATGTGAGGTGTTGCACTTTGGGAAAGTCAAACCAAGATAGGACTTATACAGTAAATGTTAAGGCCCTGAGGACTGTTGTGGAACAGAGACAACTAGGAGACACATACCTCATTGAAAGTGGCATCACAGGTGGACAGGGTATTGAAGAAAGCATTTAGAATGCTAGCCTTCATTCGTCGAGGCATTGAGGAGAGGAGTTGGGATGTATGTTACAGTTGTATAAGTCATTGGTGAGGCTGCACTTGGAATATTGTGTACAGTTTTGGTCACCCTGTTATAGGAAAGGCTTAGTTAAAATGGAAAGTGTGCAAAGAAAACTTAGGAGGATGTTGCCGGGACTTTTATCCTTGGCACGTAGAAGACTGAGGAGGGACCTTTTTGATGTGTATAAAATCATGAGGGGCATAGGTAGGATGAATGCAGACAGTCATTTTCCCAGGGAGGTGTCATTGAAAGTTTGAGGGCATAGGTTTAAGATGAGAGGGCAAAGATTTAAGAAGAACCTGAGGGACATCTTCTTTATGCAGAGAGTGATGTATATATGGAATGGGCTGCCAGAGAAAGTGGTTGAGGCAGGCGCAATAGCAACATTGAAAAAGCTTTTGGATAGGTACATGGATGGGAAGGGTTTAGAGGGATACAGACCAAATGTGGGCAGTTGGAACTAGCTGAGTGGGCACTATGGTCAGCAAGGACCAATTTGGACTGAAGGGCATGCTTCCATGCTGTACTACCCTATGACACTATCCGCTCTAATATAAATACCTTTTTGGTTATTTTTGTTTTGAAACCATCATGCCTTTCCCACAGATTGGAATTCCCCAGCTAATACCATATGGAAGCAATAGTACGAAAGCAAAGTACTGCAGATACTGAATTAAAATAAAAAGTGCCAGAAATGCCCACCAGATGGGGCAGCATCTGTGGCGAGTACAGCATTAACAATTCAAGTTAATGACCTCTCATTAAACCTGGGATGATTAGTACCTTGAAAATGGATTGTAACCCTGAATTACTTACGGTCCATAAGTTATGAATATATTGCACTTTTAAATATAGCATACGATTTATTTAAAAGAAAAAGCAAACCAAAGACGGCTGAGGATTTCAATTCAGTGGCTGTCCTAAGTTCCACTGTATATTACACAGTGCCCTGTGTCATGGAATGGTGTACATGAAGAGTGAGAAGGGAACTTCATACATCAACCTTTCACAAGGAAAGGAGCCATTCAAGAGAAAAACTGAAGTGTGATTTCCCAAATTGTGGGCATGATAAGTCAAAAGACAACCTGTATTGGGTGAAAAGCAAGATAATAAAATGTGAGGCTGGATGAACACAACAGGCCAAGCAGCATCCCAGGAGCACAAAAGCTGACGTTTTGGGCCTAGTCCCTTCATCAGTTTGTCTGTCTTTTACTTTTCCTAAGAACACATAAGCAGGGAGGTTAAAAATCAATAGCAATCTGAAATAATGCCACGAAGGCCAGCAACCCATTCCAAGTGACCCTTTATTTATACATAGGGACTCCTTGACTCTGATCCTGCTCCCTCAGAGCCAGGTCTCAGAGCAAAGGGGATGTCTGACACTCCTTGTTATATCTGTCAGACAAGGGTGCCTGATTGGACCAGATGAATAGTCGCAATCAAGGAATTCATTTGCTGAGGTCCACTTGGCTGACCTCATTACAATCACTACACAATCCCTCCCCTCCGACCCTGAGGACATAGGCCAGCTCTTTTTTTTGTGGTTCCTCCCTGGACTGGGTCAAGTTCCTCTAAATCGGCCTCTAATATGAGTGGTGCGTGACGTATAGTAGCTCACCACTCTCACCCAGAGTGCCTCAGAAGAATTTCATTCTCTTCTTTGGGCTGCAAATGCATTCCTAATGTCGATTCACCCACCATTCTCCCATCACCACCAGCTCTGTTTTTTCAGGACTGGGACTTTCAGCATTCAAAGTCTGATGTTGTCAGCTGTGATTGGAAATGTGTCTGAAAACTTTAAAACCATGAGGGACTTTTCTAGTGGCAGTAGCACCAGTGGTATATCTGCCAGCAGGATGCAACTGAACACATCTGCATTTGCTAATTCGCCTCCTGGACAGTGTTCCAACTTGCAATTACATGCATTTAGTATTACAGCCCACTACTGAATTCAGCCTGATGCGATGGATGGCATTGCCTTGCCCTCTTTAAGTAGACCTTGCAGGGGTTTGTACTCTGTTTTATTACAAATTATGTCTGTAAAGGTATTGGGGGACAAACCCAGCTTCAAATGTGAGCTTTCTTCTCTATCTGAGCATATTTGCACTCTGCATTAGCCAAAGTTCTGGATGCATATGCTATTGGACAGTCTTCTCCACTGAGCTACCTATGAGATAATACTACCTAAATGCCATAATGGGAGGCATTGCATGTCAACACCAGATTTTGTCCAGGATCATAGTGTAGCCACACACCTTAGAGGATGATAGCTGTTTCTTCACTTCCCTGAAGGCTATATGGCATGGCTATGTGACTATCTCCAAGGCTGACCCTTTTTAAAGAGTTTATGCAATGGTGCTAGATGGAGGCCAGGTTATGTATGAACTTTCCATAATAATTTACCAACCTAACGAAAGACTTAAGCTCCTGTACAGAGGTTTGAGTCCAAAGTGAATTTTGTTAAAGACTGGTTCTGCGATCATTGAATCAGCCGCATGGTATTGACCTCCATTAGAGTCAGATGATCATTTAACCAGATGTTCATTTTGGTTGTTTCTGGGAGCCGAGGTTGTTTTGATTTCCCTGACTTTATCTTCCAATGGGTGTAACCTAGTCTTGTCGACTCTGTAGCCCAAGTAGGTCATTTGATGTGCCTGGAACATACTTTTGTTTTCCTTCTAAGCCATATGCTTGCCTGGGAGAAACATCTAAGGACTATGTCCAAGTTCTCTAAGTGCTCTTTATTGGCTTTTCCTGTTATTAGCGTGTCGTCTAGATAAATGGTAACCTGGGTTAGACCTTCTAAAATGTTTTCCGTTGTCCACAGGCTGATGATACCTGAAATGCCTGTCTTGTATATTTCTACAATCATTATGAGTATTAATTGTAGCATATTTCTGGGAATCCTCATCTAATCGCAATTGCAAATATACATGGCTCACATCTGGCTTCATGAGGACTGCACTCCCCACTACCAGTTTTGAGTCTAACTCCTCTATGTGAGAGATTGGGTATTAAGCGAGCTGTGGAAAGTGGTTTACCATTTATTTAAAATTCCCACAAAGCTGAACTGACCCATTGGGCTTCACAATCAGTCCTACTGGTGTTGCCCATTCTGTAAATTGGACTGGTTTGATAATTCCTTTACTTTCCTACCTCCTGACTTGTGTCTCTACTTTTGCCCGCAAGGCAAATGGCACTGGGAGGGCCCTGTGGAATTGTGGAATGTTTTCCTGGTCAACATACAAGGTGACCTTGGCTCCTTTGATAGTCCCTAGATCATCCTGAAAAATATCTGAATATTTAATTAGGACTTAATTCAGGCAGCCATTTTCTAATCAAAAAAATGTTGAGCCAATTGATGTAAATCTTTTTCAATCAATTTCATTCTATCAAGTCTGGGCCCAAGCCTTTTGCTATAATCAGTTTACTACTGAACCAGAGATAATGGGAACTGCAGATGCTGGAGAATCCAAGATAACAAAGTGTGAAATTGGATGAACACAGCAGGCTAAGCAGCATCTCAGGAGCACAAAAGCTGACGTTTTGGGCCTAGAACCTTCATCAGAGAGGGGGATGGGGTGAGGGTTCTGGAATAAATAGGGAGAGAGGGGGAGGCAGACCGAAGATGGAGAGAAAAGAAGATAGGTGGAGAGGAGAGTATGGGTGGGGATGTAGGGAGGGGATAGGTCAGTCCAGGGAGGACGGACAGGTTAAGGAGGTGGGATGAGGTTAGTAGGTAGGAAATGGAGGTGCAGCTTGACGTGGGAGGAAGGGATGGGTGAGAGGAAGAACAGGTTAGGAAGGTGGGGACAAGCTGGGCTGGTTTTGGGATGCAGTGGGGGAAGGAGAGATTTTGAAGCTTGTGAAGTCCACATTGGTACCATTGGGCTGCAGGGTTCCCAAGCGGAATATGAGCTGCTGTTCCTGCAACCTTTGGGTGGCATCATTGTGGCACTGCAGGAGGCCCATGATGGACATGTCGTCTAAGGAATGGGAGGGGGAGTTAAAATGGTTCACGACTGGGAGGTGCAGTTGTTTATTGCGAGTCGAGAGGACGTGTTCTGCAAAGTGGTCCAAAGTGGAGGCTTGGGGACCGCTTTGCAGAACACCTCTGCTCGGTACTTACTACTGAACCAGTTGCTTTTCATAAGACACTGGAACCAAAGTTGTATCCCAAAGGTTCCCATTATGGCTTTTCAGTCTGGCTGAGATCTTCCACAAACTTAAGAATTGGAGTCCTGAGCAAATGTTGTTAAAAGCGGATGCAGTGATCATTGAAATGGCAGCAGTGGTATTTGCCTCCATCAGAACCGGTTGACCATTTAACCTGACAATTATTTTGATTGGTTCTGATCTGAATGTTGCTAAGCAATTTAAGTGCTCCAAACCAGCTGTAGGTGGACTTTGCAGGGTATGCACTCTCCTGGATACTGGCCTATGAGTTGTCTTACACAATTTAGGTCAAGTAGGATTCTTTTGCTGTCTCGAGTGTGCATACTGTCAGCAATTACAATGGCTTGCTGACCTAGATTCTGTAGAAAACTTTAACCACTTGGTCAAGGCTTGGCTTTGTTTTGGAGTTTTACTGTGGACTGACCTTGAGTCCCTCTGTTAAGGATATGTCCTGAGTGAGGCTATGCAAATGCCTTTACTCATGTGGTGTTCCCCAAGCTCAGTCAGGCTGGTGAGTGTGTCCACTTAATCAGAATACCCTGCAACTGATATGTTCCACTTGCCTTATTTTCTAATGATAAAGCCAGCTCTACTACTTGTGAAGTATCCAGCTTCAATGAGTTGGTGCTTTTGTACAGTTGCATCATTAATCCCACATACCAAATGGTCTCTTAGTATCTCATTAGAGTTAAACCAAAGTCACATGCTTCAGCCAGTCGTTTTAACTTCATCAAAAGTTCCAATACAAATTCCACTGGTTCTCGAACTGCAGAGCAAAACTGATAGTGTCTCACAATTGGAGGAGGCTTGGAGTCATAATAATCATTAACTAAATCCATTGATTCTTGAAAGGTTTTAGCGATTGGTACTTCAGGTAAACTTAGGGACCTAAAATCCTGTAGGTGCACAAGCTGTCAGGAGAATTACTCGTTGCTTTTCACCTACACCAATGTAATTTGCCTAGAAAAAATAATGCATTTGTTTCACATACTAGGTCCAGTATTTGAATGAGTCAAGTTTCCCAAATAACCAAATGCATTCGTCAAGATGGCAGAGAAGGATGTTCAAACTGGAGATCCTCCGTTCCTTCTGTTTCCTTCTCCCTTTCCCCCTTTTATGTCCTTTTTATCCCTTTTGGCCTCTTGGTTGGTCTCAGACTGGTCTCCCAGTGGCTTAAAGCAATATGTCATTCTGGTCTCTCGGCTGCTCATGGTTGGACGTAGCCTGGTCCCTTGAAGGTATGTCAACCAACTTCTCTGCGGGTCATGGTGGTATCTCATCCTGGTTTCTCGGCAGCTTTCAGCCTGTTCTCTTGGTGGCTTATGGTGTGTGAGTGTGTCTTGGCTCAGTGGATCCTGCCCAAATGTGTTTCTGAGACATGGTTGACGGGGAGTGGAGGTGGGGGTACATCAGAGAGACGACTGTTTCAGTGGCAGTGATGGTATCTGCAGCAGTGGCTTCGAGAACAGACAGCAGAACAAAATAAGTGGAAGACTGACCAAAGACTGTCATTTATTAATTTATTCCTAGTTTAACCTACAAAACACTTTAATATAAGCTATGATCTATTTCTTTATTTTTCTACTATTCTATGAAGTAATGCTTAATTTTTAACTCTGTTTTTGCTTACTACCTTGTACTTAAGCATTTTTTGTAACAAGGTACCTTAGCACCTAAGATGGCTCCATGTGTAGCGAAATTGTACACGTTTCACTGTACTCCTGTACTTCTGTACTTGAGTACACTTGACAATAAAAGCTAAAATCTAAGTCTAATAGCATGATGCCAGGAATGCTTATCCAATTCAAAGACAGCTGTCTCAAGTAAATTTCTTCAGAACCATGTTTTCTCCACAGTTTGTCATCTCGGATTCTCCAGCATCTACAGTTCCCGTTATCTCTGCTGGTGTCTGATCTCGTGATTCAATTTCCACCGGGCTAAGGTGTGCTTTGAAGAGGCACGCCTGACAACTTCTACGAGACACATAGGGCATGTACAAGTAAAATGAAATAATATCAAGTCAGGCAGGGATAAGGCGTTCACCAGCTGTGGCGTTGGAGATTAAAGAAGGGAGTCAGTTCTTTCCTCATCATTCAGGACCTTAATGATTTGGGGTATCCATCAGGAATCATAATAATTGCAACATTGTCCAGGGTCTGGCTATAGCAATCTCATATTTCTCAGCTTGACCGGTTGCTTTTTTCTCCTTTCAGATATCAACAAACAAGACTACCCCAGTAGAACCATTCTTTTATCCTGTTTCGGCCTGATTGAATTGATGTCCCCTCGTAATAAAAGCAGATATTGCTAAAAAAACTCAACAAGTCTGGCAAAATCTATGGAGAGAGTTAATGTTTTGAGTCCAATGGCTTATAGGAGTGAGCAAAAATCCTTGTCATTTAGAATACTGGACCCAGCCTGACTGAGCTTGGGGAACACCACATGAGTAAAGGCATTTGCATAGCCTCACTCAGGACATATCCTTAACAGAGGGACTCAAGGTCAGTCCACAGTAAAACTCCAAAACAAAGCCCCTGGAATGTTTCTCCTGCAGAATGTCAGGAAAACTTGAACGAAGAGATATAATAGAAAGATATAATGAAGGAGTCTGACTATCTCTACCTCTTAGCAGAAAACCATACATTGCAGATGTTTATGGTGATCTGAACTTCAAGGAATACACAAAACAAAACAACACATCTTACTGCATCAGCAGACTCAAAACAGACTGAAGGCCTACACCACCTGAAGTCTTCAGCAACGCACTGGCTATGGAAAGCGGGAACAGTTAGCTGTGAATCAAAACACCTTTACCCCCAGTGATAAGCTTATTTTCCTGGAAACTCAAAGGTATCCAACCTGGCTAGTTGGGAGGGGAAGGTAGGTTGATGACAGTGCAGGGCACCCTAATTTCAGGAAGTCTTATTAAACTGTCTGTGCTTAAGCTACTATTTAGTTTATGATAGTAATTGGTCTGTGTTAGTACTTCATAACTGATAGTATAAATTTCACTGTTATTCATTTGTTCTTTCTAACTCTTATAATTTATTCACCTTTGTATTAGTTCTCTGTTTATTACATAGAACATAGAACAATACAACACAGAACAGGCCCTTCGGCCCTCGATGTTGCGCCGACTTTTGCCTTTCATTTCTTGTGAGGTATGCACCTTTATTTTCAACAAATGTGGCGATTCTTCGCTGAAACACCTGCCTCCTGATTCGTTACTCCACCTTCACTAACCCAAGCCCTGTTTCAGGCCCAGGGATTTGCTGGGTGAGCCAGGCTGCCTGAGACTTCCAGCAGGGTTACTGGGTACACAGGCTAGAACTTCCCATGGGCTTTTCATCAGGCATCTTCTAATCTCAACTCTTTATCTCTTCATCTTCTCTATCTTCCCATTACTTTCATTAATCTTCTAATCCCTCTATCACTTTTACAATTTCATTCCCCTTGGTTTCTGGGCAAGTGTCACTAATCTATTACAATCCAGGATGAGGAAGGATGAACTGACTCCCTTTTTTATTCAGTTAGCTATAATGAGGTTAATCTAAAAAGGATCCCTCCCTCTTGCATGTCTTTCTCCCAGCCCCACATGAAATTATGTTTTAAACTAAACCAATTAAACCGGGCTTTCTTGAGTTGACAAGACAATCACTTTATTTGTGGTTTACTGCAAAAGAAAGAACAATGCAGCACATACATAACAGATTAGCATTAAGAAGTCAGAAAAAGATAAAAGCTAAAAGATAGATGGATGAATCTTTCTGGGTGGTTGATGAAGAATAGGTAGTGGGATGTTAAAGTTGAAAAGTTGATTTCAGAATCCTTGGCTTCATATTTAGCTGAAATCCTTTTTGTCCTGTTTTCTTTGACAGTGGCAGACTGCATTTAGAATGCGTGAGTCCTTCCTTTCTCCTCTTTCCTTTTGACTGACTTGTTAACTATATGACATCTGACATTCAGGGACCAGAGAATAATTTGACCTGAAATGTAAAATTTCTTTCTGTGGGAAGAAGCCATTCAGCCCACTGAGTCTGCACCAAACCTCTGAGGGGTAGTCCACCCAGACCTAATCCAACTGTATCCTTGTAGCCCCACATTTACCATGATTGACCCAGCTAGCCTGCATACAATGGAGCAATTTAGATAGCCAATCTATTTAACCTGCACATATTTGGACTATGGGACGAAGCCAGAACACACAGAGGAATGGGAAGAATGTGCAAACTGCACACAGGTAGTTGTCTAAGGCTGGAATTGGACATAAGTCCCTGGTGCTGGAAGGTAGCAGTGCTAACCAAAAGCCACAGTGCAGCCCAAATGAAGGGCTGATCAGTGGGTGGGTCTTTGAATGTGATGTTTACAGCAATCCAGCACTTGAACCCAGGCTAATGCACATGGGCCTCTCAGTTTGCTGGTGCACCTCCTGCCACTAGTACAATTTCATCCACTAGGAGACAAAGGCCTGTTCAGGGATAGTCAGCAAGGATTCGTGTGTGGAAAGTTATGTCTGACAAATCTTTTAGAGTTTTAGGAATAGGTAAGCAAGAGGATAGATGAGGGTAGGGCAGTGGATGCTGTCCATATGGACTTTAGTAAGGCCTTTGTCAATGTCCTGCATGGCAGCCTAGTCATGAAGGTTATGTTTCACTGGATACATGTAGAGCTGGCTAATTGGATTCAAAATAGGCTGGATGGTAGGCAACAGAGGGTGATGGTTGAAAGGTCATTTCTTGGACTAGAGGCCTATGACTAGTTATTTGCAATAGGTTTTGGAGCTTGGACCTTTGATATTTGTTATTTGCATAAGTGATCTGGATGTGAATGTACAAGGCATGATTAGTAAGTTTGAGGATGATACAAAATTAGGAGGTATTGTTGATAAAAGGGAAAGTTATCAAAAATTACAGAGGGATCTTGATCAGATGGCAAAGTGGGTTGAGGATTCAAAAATGCAATTCAATACAGATAACTATGAGGTGTTGCATTTTGGAAAGTCAAACCAAGGTAGGATTTATACATTAAATGTTAAGGTCCTGATGACTATTGTGGAACAGAGGGATTTAGGAGGTTTAGGAAAGTGACATCACAGGTCGACAGGGTGGTGAAGAAGGCATTTAGCATGCTGGCCTCCATCGGTCAAGGCATTGAGAAAAGGAGTTGGGATGTTATATTACAGTTGTATAAGTTGTTGGTGGAACTGCACCTAGAATATTGTGTACAGTTTTAGTCACCCTGTTATAGAAAAGACATAGTTAAACTGGAAAATGTGCAAAGAAGATTTATGAGGATGTTGCCAGGACTAATAGGCCTGCATTATAGGGACAGGTTGGACAGGATAGAACTTAATTGCTTGGGACATAGGAGAATGAGGGGTGACCTTACTGAGGTGTATAAAATCATGAGGGGCATAGACAGGATGAAAGCATATAGATATTTTCCCAGGGAGGTGTAATTGAAAACTAGAGGGCATAAGTTTAAGGTGAGAGGGAAAAAAAGATTTAAGAAGGACCTGACGGGCAACTTCTTCATGCAGAGAGTGGTGTGTATATGGAATGGGCTGCCAGAGAAAGTGGTTGAGGCAGCTATAGTAGCAACATTTGAAAAATATTTGGATAAGTGATCTGGATGTAAATGTACAAGACATGATTAGTAAGTTTGAGGATGATACAAAATTAGGAGTTATTGTTGATAAAAGGGAAAGTTATCAAAAATTACAGCGGGATCTTGATCAGATGGGAAAGTGGGCTGAGAATTGGCAAATGCACTGGATGGGAAGAATTTAGAGGCACCAAATGTGGGCAGTTGGAACTAGGTGAGTGGGTACCATGGTCAGAACAGACCAGCTTTGGCCGAATGACCTATTTCCATTCTCTATTACTCAATTACTCTGTAACTCTATGAACAGTGCTACAGACAGTTTTAACCTTTGTTTTGTGTATTCCTTGAAGTTCAGATCACCATAAATATCTGCAATGTATGGTTTTCTGCTAAGAGGTAGAGATAGTCAGACTCCTTCATTATATCTTTCTATTATATCTCTTCGTTCAAGTTTCCTGACATTCTGCAGGAGAAACATTCCAGGGGCCATTAACTGACTTGTAATGAACTTTGACTTCATCTTTGGCACTAGCCCCCAAATGTCAGTAAGGAGGCCTTTGCAGAGTCAACCGAGCTGTGTTTACTGCTTTCACTTCTGGTGCCCCAGCCAATGCCAGGCCGTTCATCTACTTTTACTCTCTCTTTTTCTTTCAATATGTTGATATAACTGAATGGCTTACGAGGTCAAGATAACAAAGTGTGAAGCTGGATGAACACAGCAGGCCAAGCAGCATTTCAGGAGAACAAAAGCTGACATTTCGGGCCTAGACTGTTCATCAGGCTTACGAGATCATTTAGTTTTCAGTAAATATGACATTGACTCATGTGGGTCTGGAGTCATATATAGGCCAGGCCACATAAGGATGATAGTTTTGTTCTCTTAAGGGTATTAGTAAACTAAAGGGGTTTCTCCACCAAATAATCAACAATGGCTTCATGGTCATCATTAGGATTTTAATTCTAAATTTTTACTGAGTTCAAATTCCACCATTTGCTCTGTTTGGAATTGAACCTGGTTCTTTGGTTTATTGGTCTTGTCACAAAAACTCTAGGCCAATTTTTTTTTGACACAAACCAAGTGGTGTTTTACAATGTACAAAGTTACAGAAAACAATAATCATTTGAAGAGGAAGACTAATTGTCGAGTCAAGGTCTTCAAAGTTTAAGGTCATAATTCTTTAATTTCCTGGATTATCTTATAACCCTTTTATAAATTGGCTCAATATTTGCTTCTGCCAAATTCTTATGTAGATTGATTCCCTTAAAATATTTAACAAGTTCTGATATAATTTGCTCACTTGTTTCAAGCCCTTTTGTATCTTTGTGTCTTTTAGGGTTGAAACATAGAAACATAGAAGGTAGGAGCAAGAGAAGGCTATTCAGCCCTTCGAGCCAGTTCTGCCATTCTTCACAATCATGGAAGATTTGTCCAACTCAATAGCCTAATCCTGTTTTCTCTCCATAACCTTTGATCCCTTTCACCCCAAATGTTATATGTAATCACCCCTTGAATACATTCAATGTTTTGGCATCAACTGCTTTCTGTAGTAATGAATTCCACAGGCTCACCAGTCTTTGGGTGAAGAAATGTATCCTCATCTCCTCCTTAATGGTCTATCCCAAATCCTTGATAACACGGTGTGAAACTGGATGAACACAGTAGGCCAAGCAGCATCAGAGGAGCAGGAAAGCTTAATGTTTCAGGTCGGGACCCTTTTTCTGAAGAAGAGTCCTGACCTGAAACATCAAGCTTTTCTGCTCCTCTGATGCTGCTTGGCCTGCTGTGTTCATCCAGCTTCACACCGTTTTATCTCAGATTCTCCAGCATCGGCAGTTCCCACTATCTCTATCCCAAATCCTGATCCTGTAACCCCTGGTTATCGACACTCTCACCAACAGTAACATCCTCCCTGCATCTACCCTGTCCAGTCCTGTTAGAATTTTATAAGTCTCTATGAGATCTCCCCTCATTTTTCTGAACACCAGCGAAAACAATCCCAACCTCGTCAATCTCTTTGTGTATGTCTGACGCGCCATCTCCAGAATCAGCCTGGTAAACCTTCGCTGCACTTCCTCGAGAGCAAGAACATCCTTCCTCAGAAAAGGAGACCAAAACTGCACACAATATTATAGATGTGTTCCCACCAAAGATCTGTACAACTGCAACAACATATCCCTGCTCCAAAACTCGAAACCTCTCGTTATGAAGGTCAACATACCACTTGCCTTCTTTACTGCCTGCTGCACCTGCATATATATGAACTAAGCTAAAAGGGAATGCAAATCAGTCCATAGGTAGATAAAAACAGTGCATTCCTTATTCTCCAGCTTGTGATTCTGAAACTTCAGTGCACTCTTGAAGCATGGGCTTGAGGAATCAAATCTTTAATGATATTGGCCTGTTACCTCTTTGGCTGTAACTTTTATATTTTGCAGTTTTTCTTTCTCCAATTCTTATCTTATTTGTGGAACTTGTGTCAAGGGACTCTTGATCATATGTTTCAACTTTGAGAGAACATAGCAAATAAGAAACTGTGGAGAAATAGCATTTTATGCTGCTTCTCTGGGGTTTCTGTTGAACTTCTGCCAAAGTTATAGCAGACAATCAAGAGACTGTCTACAGGAATATTGTTGCGAGGTGTTAGCTATCACTAAATCACAAGTTATTAACTGCTGATCTATGAAGTGATGAGTAGAGGCAAGGCTTGCCCCATATGGGAGATACTCCCAGCTTTTAACTACTACCTAGAGAAATTGATTCAAGGGAGACAAGTCATGACTGGAGCTGGGGCGGGAGCAGAGCACACGGGCCGAGCCCTACAGTGGCAGCAGAGTGAGCATGGGCCAGGGCCAAGTCCCGGCGCGACAGCAGAGTGAGCTTAGGCTAGCACCGAGACCTGGAGTGATGGCAGAATGAGCATAGGCCAACACCAAGTCCTGGAGTGACAGCAGAGCGAGCACAAGCCAGCACAGAGTCCTGGAGCGATGGCAGAGTGAGCACAGGCCAGCACAGATCCCTGGAGCAACAGTGGGACAAACATGGGCTGAGCCATGGGCCAAGTCCCAGAGCAGCAGCAGCAGAGAGAGTCCTGGATGGAGGTCAATGTGTGGAGGCAACATTGCCTCGTATTCTGAAGCCAGTGGACACAGTCTCGTGTTGGAAAAGAAGTAGGACTTCAAGAAATTAAGAACATTATAGCTACTTTTTATTATCATCCTGAATTGTTTAAACTCCGTTCCCATACTTACCTTTTTTTCACTCTGTAGAAACTCTTAAAATATCTGTACCTAAGTACTTCGTACCTAAGATGGCCCTGAGAGGAGACAATACAAACCTTTCACTGCACTCATTTGAGTGCACATGACAAGAAAGACTGTCCTAACTTACTCTATTCAATTGTCGGTCAAGTGAATTTTACAGTGGAGGGGCAGTGGGTAAGGGTGTACATTGTTCTCCCTGCCTTACAAATATCATTCACAAACTGATTTTAAAAAGTTGCCCACAACAATAAAGTCCTACAAGCACTTAAACATCCTGAGAGTAGGGCATCCGTTCCTTAGGGTCAAGAGTTCCCAGGTCTGTGAGCTATCTGCTAAACTGAGTAGCCAACAGATATAGCAGTTCCATCAATGTCAGAACTCAGTCGTGTGAATATTGGGATTGTGAGGAGTCTCTAGGGTAAAAAGGATATTGTTACTGGAAAGAGGTAAGTTTCCAGTTTTGAACTGGAGGGCTTTGAGGAGCTTAGGGAGGTATGTTCAGCAAGGGGAATGGAGGTCAGGTTTTGGACACTCTGGAACCCAAAGGGGCAGGTAACATCTGGGGTTAGGGTGTGGGGGTGGGTACACAAAGCAAACCCTTCATCAAACCCCCACAACTCCTAAAAGATGTGTCTTCCTTCCCACCTATTAAACAAAGTTGTTTAATAAATAGCCTTCTGGTTCCCCTGAACCTGCCTACACCAAGCATATTATAGTGTAGGTGAAGGATTTTAGTTGCAAGCAATTAATAAAGCATACAATATTGTCAGCTTTATTAATGGGGTACAGAGCACAAGAACAGGGAAGCGATGTTGAACGTGCATAAGAGACTTGTTAGACTTCAGGTGGAGTACTGAGTAGAGTTGTGTATGCCATATTATCAGAAATTGTGAGCAGGCTGGATACAGGAGGTAGAGAGAATCTGTTCCTGCTCTTAAAATAAACATGAATGAGAGGACAATGATTTAAAATGATAAGTAAATGAAGCAAGGATGATGCCAGAAATTTGTTTCCCACTCAGTGAATAGCTAGGGTATGGAATGCACTGCCTGGAAATGTGGTGGAGTCAGGTTCCATTGAGGAATTCAAGAGAGCATTGGATTATTATTTGAACAGAAATGTTGTGTAGGATTTGGGGGAAGAAGTAAAAGATTGGCACTTGGTAATAGTGCGGGCAGGATAGGTCAAATGACCTTCTCCTGCACTGTAATAATTCTTTGATTCTGATCTTCTGTTGAATTCTGTAATAAAGCATCAATGACATCTCAGCATCAATATTATACCAAAGCATGCCAAGTTACATTGAATGCTGCAAGGGAACATTAACTTTTACAGGGAAAAATCATGTAAATAACTTTCAATTACTGCTGTTCCCAGGGAGAATGAAGGTGGAATGTTCTCCCTCCTCTTCCTTCCAACATTGGTAATGCTGTGCACTATGTCTTTTTATTCTTTACTTTGGTTTCCTAATTAAAAAATAAACAGTCCATGAAAATCCGAAGAGATTTGAGATTTTTGTATAGCTGAATATTATAGTTTCGGAGTTTTTCAAACCATTGTATCTTGGCATGAAATGTTGAAAAATGAAACACAATTTTACCTATATGTAGTTTAAACATTTAAACTCATTTTGGTTTTACCAAGTTGCAATGAACTGAAACCCCAGCTGTGAAAAATTTAGGAAAAAATATTTTAATACTTAATTTAGTGTTTTCCAGCTTATACTTCATTATTCCCCATGGGTGATATAACATTTTCTGTGTCATCTATATATATCTTTTCAAAAATCAAATATTTTATTTCCTTTAACACATTTAAAAAATTCCAAGCCTCTTGGGAAGAGGTTAAGTGACAGTAACCATGCCTGCATGTGTCATTCATGCCATTAGAACATTCCATATCCATGAGGCACACATATGTAGCTTGAAATTTTGTTTTTGAGAATTGATTCCAGAGAATATTTATTGCAACAGCAGTTTTGAAGTGATCTGTTTATAAACGTTGGCTTCTTTGAATTTTATCTTGCTATTAAATCAGGCAGAGAAGCAGCATGCAATCCCTAAATAGGGTCCTGTTCTGAAATTATCAGGTTTACATGCTGCAGGTAATATAGTATAATTCAACCCTAATGTAATTAAGCACAGTAATCAAACATACTTAGCTCTTAACTCAAAGCATTCACACATGACTGCAATGAAGTTATGATGTGCTAATATGAGGAATGCACCAAGGCAGCCACAGACTCATGAATTTTTTGTCAACCTTCTGCAGGGATGTTAGTTAAGAATGATCAAGCTGACAAGCAGACAAAGTTGAATCCTGCTGAACCTAATCAATCCAAGCTGAAATATCTGGCTCTCTGAGGCCAAGAAAGGCTACAAATTGTGCAACTCT
Source organism: Stegostoma tigrinum (assembly GCF_030684315.1). Classification (NCBI taxonomy): domain Eukaryota; kingdom Metazoa; phylum Chordata; class Chondrichthyes; order Orectolobiformes; family Stegostomatidae; genus Stegostoma; species Stegostoma tigrinum. The sequence continues at coordinate 71,986,113 of NC_081358.1, read as the reverse complement.
TACTGACTAAAAGTGTCTGATATCAGCAAAGATTGCTATTTTGCTGTAAGACATGGATCTGTTGTGTAAAGGTGGCTAGAAACGGATCTCTGTTGTGGTTAAATCTTGCAACATAAAATTGAAGAACTTGCCTGACATGATGTCAGGGCATCCAAGAGTGCTTTACAGCCAGTAAAGTACTTTTTGAGATGTAGTCAAAATTACAATAACGAAACAAAGATGCATACAGCAAGTTCTCACTAGCAGCAATTTGACAGTGATCAGACAATGGTGATGCTTGTTGAGAGTTAAATTTGAGGAAGGACTAAGAGAAATCTCCCACTCTTCCTTGAATAATCATAACGGGCAGAAATTAATGATCATGATGGTAGGCCTGTCAAACGGTTGGAGAGTTGATGACAACCCCACTGCAGCCATAGTTTTCATTCATTCATGAGATACGGGTATCGCTCTCTGGCCTGACAGTTATCACCCATCTCTCTTTGTCCTTGAGAAGGTAGTGGTGAGCTGCCTTCATGAATTGCTGCAATCCATTTGGTATTGGTCAACTAACAATGCCGTTAGGGAGGCACTTCTGGGATCTTGACCCAGAGCCATTGGAGGAACAGCGATATATTTCCAAGTCTACATGGTAAGTGGCTTGGAGTGGCACTTGCCGTTGGTGACGTTCCACCTGCTGCCTTTGATCTTCCAGATGGTAGTGGTCATGGGTTTGGAAAGTAGCATATAAAGAGCTTTGGCAAATGTTGGCAGAGTACCTTGTAGTTGGTACACATGCTGCTACTGACTATCAGTGGAGGAGGGAGTGCATGTTAGTGAATCTGGTACTAATCAAGTGGACAGTTTTATCTTGGATGCTGTCAAAATTTACTGAGTTTTGTTGGAGCTACAAACATTCTGGCAAGTGGTGAGTATTCCTTCACATTCCTGACTAGTGTCCTGTAAATGATAGAGAGGCTTTAGAAGTCTGAAGGTGAGTTGCTTACAGGATTCCTAACCTCTCACTTGCTCTTGTAGCCACGTGACTAATTCAGTTCAGTTTCTGGTCCATGGTAACCTCCGTAATAATGTGGTATTCAGTGACAGTAATCCCATTGCATGTGAAAGGGTGATGGTTAAATTTTCTCTTTTTAAAAATAGTCATTGTCTGGCGGTCACAAATGGTGCTGAACAATGTGGAATCATTGGTGAACATCCCTAATTCTGCACTTACAATGGATTGAATGTCATTGATGAAACAGCTTAAGATGGTTGGAAGTAAGAGCTTACTCAAATGAAATCTTGCAGACCTTGGAGCTGAGATGACTGACCTCCAACAATTATCTTCCTATCTGCTGGGTCTGACTCCAACCAATTGAGAAATTTTGCCATGTTTTCCACTGACTACAATTTTACTCAGGCTCGTTGATGCCACATTTGGTTTAATGTGCCTTGATGTTAAGGGCAGTCACTTTTAATTCATCTCTGGAATTCAGCTGTTTTGCATACTTGAACTAAGGCTGTAATGAAGTCAAAAGCTGAATGTCCCTGGAAGAACCTGAATTAACTGGCAGTGAATGGATTATTGTTTAGCAAATGCAGCTTGATAGCACTTTTTGTGACACCTTCCATCACTTTGTTGATGATTAAGAGTAGACTGATGGAGTGGTAATGAGCCAAGTTCAATTTGTCTGGCTTTTTGTGTCCAGGATATACCTGGGCAGATCTATTTCACATCAGTGGGTAGATGCTAGTGTTGCAAATGCACTGGAACAGCTTAGCTAGGGGAGTGGCAAGTTCTGGAGCACAAGTCTTCTGTCCTACTGCCAGAATGTTATCAGAGTCCAAATCCTTTGTAGGATCCAATACAGTTTCCTATTATCATGTGGAATGAGCCAAAATGTGTAAAGACTGGCATCACTGATGTTGAGGTCCTTTGGATGTAAGTGAGATCAGATTCAGCTTTATCTTTTGCACTGATGATACAGACTTTCCCATTATTATGGGTTGAGATGTTTATACAGCCACTCCCTCCAGTGAGTTCTTTAATTGTCCACCACCATTCATGACTGGATGTGGCAGGTCTCCAGAGTTTAAATTTGATCTGTAGTTTGTGGAATCAGTTGTTGCTTACGCTGTTTGGTACGTAGCCCTGGTTTGCAACTTCACCAGGCTGACATTTATTTTTAGGTGTGCCTGGTGCTGATCCTGACATGCCTTTCTGCATTCATCATCGAACTAAAGTTGATTCCCTCTGTTTGATGAAATTGTTAGAGTGGGGAATATGGTGTACTATGAGGTTGCAGATTGTGCCGGAATACAATTCAGCTGCTGCTGATGGCACGTAATGCCTCGTAGATGCCCAGTGATGAGTTGTTAGATTGTTTGAATGATAATAACATGGTGAAAGCCCCACACAATATGCTGGAAGGCTTGCTTAACGTGAAGACAGGCTTTTGTCTGCACAGGGCTGTGTGGTGGTCAGTCTTACCAATTCTGTCACGGTCTGATGCATCTGCGGCAGGCAGATTGGTGAGGATGAGGGTAAGTATTTTTTTCCCTCACCAACTGCTGCAGACCCAGTCTGTTAGCTAAGTCCTTTAGGACTCTATCCATTTCATTTAGTAGTGGTGTTGCTGAGCCACTGTAGTGATGAACATTAACGTTCCTATTCAGATTATATTCTGCATCCTTGCCAACTTAAGTGCCTCCTCCAGGTAGTGTTTAACAAGATTCATCAGGCAAGTAGTGGAGGCATGTGATAATCAGAAGGAGGTTACCTTGCCTATATATTACCTGAAAGCCAGAGACATCGCGGGCCTAGAATCAATGTTGAGGACTTCTAGTGCATTTCCCTCCTGATTGTTATATCTCTGCCCTACTACCTCTGCTGGGTCTGTCTTACCCAAGGACCAGGACATGAGCAGGGATAGTGATAGTGCTGCCTGGGACATTGTGAGAAGGATATCATCCTGTGAGTATGACTATGTCAGGCTGTTGCTCAAGTAGCCTGTGAGACAGCTCTCCCAATTTTAACAATAATCCCCAGATGTTAGGAAGGAGAACTTTGTAGGGTCGACAGGGATGTCATTTCCAGTGTCTTAGGCAATGCCAGGTAGAACATCTAGTTTCATTCCTTTCCTTCTTACTAGCAGCTGATACAACTGAGTTGATTGCCAGGTAATTTCAGAGGACAGTTAAGGGTCAACCACATTGCTGTGGGTCTGGAGTCACATGTACACGAGAACAGGTAAGGATGGCAGTTTCGTTCTCAAAGGACATTAGTGAACCAGGTGCGTTTTAAAGGAAATTGACTCATGGTCATCATTAAACTTCTAATTCCACTTTTTTACTGAATTTTCCTTGCATTCAAATTCCACCATCTGCCCTGATCATGCACCCAAACATTGCTGGCGCCTCAGGATTATAAGTCCAGTAATGTGACCACGAGCCCTTTGCCTGGCCAATCTGATTTCATGGGATTACGCACTTACTTGGTTGTCACTAGGCTAACTTCAAGACAAATCTGAGAGTTGCTGGCCAGCCAGGGTTGGCAGCTACCCAGAACTAGCAGTGCCACAAAGTCCATCACATATTATGTTAGTGGCTGCCTTGACCCATTTATTCTCAATGCATTACTGGTCCTGTCACAGTAGTGGATGGACCAATTTCAAATGAATACAGAGTCATAGAGATGCAAAGCATGGAAACAGACTCTATGGTGCAACTAGCCCATGCAGACCCTCTACATGAAAATGTTGGTCTGTAGGTTCTTTTTAAATCTTTCCCCCTCACCTTAAACCTATGCCCTCAAGTTTTGAAGTCCACTACTCTGGAAAAAAAAGACCATGGCTATTCACCCTATCATGCCCCTCATGATTTTCATAAACTTCTATAAGGTCACCCTTCTGCCTCCGACTCACTGGGGAAAATGGCCACTGCCTATTCAGCCTCTCCCGATAACTCAACCCTCCAACACCAGCCATATCCTTGTAAATCTTTTCTGTACCTTTTCAAGTTTAACAACATTTGTCTCAAAGCAGGGATATTAGAGTTGAAACAAAAACAGAAGGTGCTCAGAAAGCTAGCAGGCCTGGCGGCATCTGTGGAAAGAAATGAGAGTTAATGTTTTTGGTCAAGTGACCCCTCTGCAGGACAGAGGAAGATCATAACAGATGAGAATTCAATACAGTATTCCAAAAATGGCCAAACCAATGTCTTGGTAAAGTGCTCAATATTAAGTGTCCAGTGTTAAGTGCCCATACACCAATGGCCCACTATGTAATTTTCAGGGACTTATTTAAACAAAGAAACAGAGATAAGCATTAACAAATCAAAGTAAATGAGCTGGTTAGTTAAACTTTCACAAATGCATTAAGAATTGCTCTATGACCCTTCAATGGTTTGAATGTTTAAATGTTTTGTTAAAGTCTTGTCTATGCTTCATACAAATCATAAAGTGTTAATTGAAATGTTATTTAGCCACTTCTGAGAATTTATTATTAATTTTTAATGAATAACCTTCTTTCTGTTAACAAGAAGTTATGTAAAGCTATGCATTTAATACATTTGTGTATTTGGGTCATTAGACAGAAGCCTAGCTACTCTAGGGAGATTATTAAATTGCAACGGGATGATTTTAATTAAAATTGAAAGTTTGAAAAATGTCTTGCTAGAGAGGAAAAAGAAGTCAATACCTATCTTTCAGCTGAGGGGCTGGCAATGCAGTGAGATGTGATAGTTGGCAGTTGCTTTTAGTGTCCCCTAGATGACTCTAGCAATGTAGCTACATGGATTCTTCAGTATCAGGCTACATTGCTGTTACTGGCTCAGGGAGAGGAAGTGGGTAATAAAACACAAATCCAAGCTGCTTAGAGCCAATGACTCTGGGGTTGAGTTAATTGCCTCAAAATGGGAAAGAATTTAAATTAATTTTTGCATTTAATTTAGTCTTGTAAAATTGCCAGTTCTCCAACTTTACTTGTAGGGCAGTAATAGTGTTTTTTCTCAGTTCCTTTTACTTATGTACTTTTAATCACCTTCTTGAATGGGATTGCTTGAATTATGAAAGCTTATTGCATTTAAACATTAGCTACCCCTCACTTCAGATTTAGTCTCCTTTACTGATCTGGCAACAAATAGGTCTCAGCAGTTTCCATTACTGCCGGGAAGCTGCTGACACATTTTGGCCCAAGGATGGTTAACATTAGGGCTTCAAAAACCTAATAGTAGAGTCAGTCACTGAGATGCAGTGATAACTGTGCCATATCCACATAATCACATGGGTGTGTCCTATTGCCTGCAGCCAAATGGTGCAAATTGCAGTTGGACTCCAGAATCACTCTGAGCTTTGAACATAAAAGTGACATTTACAAAATTCATGTTAGAAGAAACATATTCAACAAAATGATCCTTCATTTTTTGTGTTGGAAACTTGGATGTGTTAATTTTAGCTTTACATGATAGTAGAACATGGCTGATATTAGATTGACAGCCCTCTTTCAACTCCTATTGAATAAATGTTGAGGGGCATACATAACAAGTGGTTAATCCAACATTGTTATTTTATCCCATTGTGAAAAACAAATGTTCTTCTCAGACTTTGATTAAAAATATTACATGCTCTGTTTTTAAATCAAGTCTATGAGTGTGGGAGAGAATATTTTGTGCATTTACATTTATATTTAGAGGTGACAGGTTTTCAGTGAGAGGTTTTAATCATATCAGTTATGATCTTACTGAATGACACAGCTGGCTTGAAGGGCCGAATGCCCTACCCATGTTTCTTGTTCATTAGTTTCTGGTCCATATTTAAAAAGCTTGAAATTTCAAAAATCTGCTCACAGAATGTACCGTAAATTGTGTCTATTAATTAATGAATATAGCCAATTCAGCTAGTATTCAACCTTCACTTGGCTAAAACTGTGCCAGAGAGGAAACACTTCTGTTCCATCCATCTAGCAAACCAACTCACCACTTCCATATGAGATTTGAAGTTTTTTATTTGTGTGAATTCGCTGGTAATCCATTATGCCTCTGAATGCCAGAATTTCTGAAATGTAACATTCTATCTTCATGTCCAAGACTATCAGTAAAAGTATGAATACCACAATCCATGACTCTAATACAATGTCTGCATCACAGGGAGATTCTTATAGTACCTCTGTTATATTCTGAAAAGGGTGCAAGAAGCAGTTTATTTTTGTTAGGCAAACTATTCTCAGCTGCCATATCCCTGTCTATCTCTATTTATTACTACTACCGATACTCTGTGTGCTGCTTTAGTCATTCTAAACCTTTGATATCTTTGACTCTATTTTACCAAATATCGGCTGTGCCCATTTCAGGGAGTTTGACGGAGGGTTTCTCTTTGTGAGCTGCAGTGAGTTTTCTCACACAACTCTCTGCTGCCGATCCTAATATGCTTGCACCACACCTCTACGGTGCCACACTTGCTGTATCATGTATCATGTAGCAGCAGAAGTGAGGACATTCTGGAATTTCTGCTGCTGGCACCATTTTTAAAGCCCAACCACACACATGCTGCCAGGTATGGGCAGCCCTTCACAGTACATATAGAAGAAAGGAAACAAAAAGAGAACAGCTTCTGAGGGCACATAGGTGGCAGGGATGTGTTTTCATTGGTAATAGAGGTGCACATTTGTAAGTTGCTATTTTGCATTGCCGCTTATCTGATTGTCTGTCCTTGTAACTGAAGCTACAAGAATCAAGCTACACAGGCCAGCTGTCTTTAATGCCATACCATTTTAGAAGTATGTCTAAGGGAGTTATTCTTTCCGTGATGCCCAATGCAGCAAAATAACTTGTCATTGCTCAAGTTCATAGCATCACATGATGGAAAGCTGATAACTGGTTGCAGGTGAATATAGGAGATAACAAGGTGCAGAGCTGAATGAACACAGCAGGCCAGGCAGCATCAGAGGAGCATGAAGGCTGACGTTTCAGGTCAGACCAGGTCCAGAAGGGTCCAGACCCGAAACATTATCCTTCCTGCTCCTCTGATACTGCCTGGCCTGCTGTGCCCATCCAGCTCTACACCTTGTTATCTCAGACTCAGCACTGGCAGTCCCTACTATGTCTGATGTTTTATGTAGTTCTAGTAGCAGGGTAATATGGTTACAGATGATTTCAACCTGCACTCTGAAAGTGCCTGATTAATTCATTTGTCCCTTGTAAGTAAAGCTCACATGCTCAGACGGAATAAAATACTGACTCCTCTTACTGTTGGCGTGGTGGTAGCAAGTTTTCATGTGGCATATTTGTGATTTGGATGAGAGTAGAAGGCAACACAAGTCCTGCTTCGTGCAGTGACTTCAGGCTCAGCTTAGTACTGCAGGGGATCCCTAAAACTTCTGTGTTGTTTTCTTCCCTGTATTGCCTCTCAATGTTGTCAGTGCCAAGATTCCACATGTTTCTGCTCAACCCTTATTTAATTCTTCATCTCCCAGCATTACCATCTGAATCTTAGACCTACAGCTTAGCCTTGTCAACCATTATGCTGTACTGTTCCCAGTTGAAGACAGAGTGGTAGGGACATTCAATGCAACTATCCCCTATCCCCATCTTCCTTACACTAACTCTTGACTTCCAGTGCACCATTAACTCCTACCATAACATGCTCAATTGCACACTCATAAGAATTATTGTCCCCTCTTCATTACAGCATACTGCCTCCAATCCCCACATCTGAATTCTGCAACTTTCCTACCACAGTGGTAGTGCCTAATAACCAGCCTTGATTTCTAGTGAACAGATCCCAGGACTAACTGTGCCCTCCCCATCCTGATTCACTTGGAAGGACAGCCACAGCTAAGAAGTGACCGGTATAACCTCTGATCTGAGTTCATCTCTGTGAAGCTCCTCAACTAACTTACTGCTAATTCCCAGACTGGTTGAATTGAATCCGTAGGACTGACTGTGGCCCAACCCTTAAACTGTAACAATATGGAACCCTGACTGTCCCAAGCAAGTGACTGACCATGTCCAAGTCATCTGATTGAGATTGAATGTTGCCCTTGACAGCTTGTGGAGGGACTTCTGACTGATGACAGTCGCCACTGACTTTAGAATTTGAGGCATGGCCATTTGGCTGAAGCAAATGCAATGTGCTTGCCACATAAGGTGCTGACATGTGGATGTGACATTGAAATAGCGTGATCTCCTACTGCAAGATGTCCATCCACTGAACTGACCACTGCCACCATGATGGTCACGTGGCATGGTTTTCAAGTGTTGAGAGAACTCTGTCTATTGTTTTAGAAGCTCTTTCTCCTCCAAATAATCTCCATTGCAATGAAATATAGACACATCACACCCAATATATTCATCCCCATCCAATTCCCCAAACTCCTGAATTGCTCAGGCTTTCCATTCTCTTCCAATTCTCAAACTTTTCAAACTCAAACCTGGCACAATCTGCACACTGCCTAATGATGTAGTTGTCTTTTCTTTCTGATTTCTATATTGGTGCAATTCTGCAGTTTCTCTTTTATCTTGACTTCTCAATAAAATTGAGATGGAATGAAAGTAAAGAATATGATTCTAGGACCACGCCTTCATTGTTTCTCAAACTGATGAAAACAAAAGCTTCCTTTCATTTTCATTGGGAAGTTACAAAATGGCTCCTGAATCACTCAACTGATGTGCATGCAACTTTCTTGTGTAACTGAAGGGTGATTATCACAGCATGAATCTTAAATCCTGTGATGATTTGGAAATTTTGATCGTTTTTGGCAAATTTGGCCCCTTTTCACATACTAATTCCTGGAAAATTAAACTTTTCTTCTGAGCTTTGCAACATGACTGTTTCTGATATAAATATTTAGAGACATAAGTATCTGAAACATGTTGTTGACTATTATAAGAAGAGTCAATATTTATGCTGCTATGGCTCTGCATATAAATCTAATGTAGTAGTTTAGCTGTTTTGATCATGTCCAACAGTGAACTACCAGAATTGCCCCCAAACATTTTGCCTGCAAAAGAGGAATTTGGGGATTACAAATGCCATGTTTATGCAGATGCATAGTAACAGTATGTGTAAACTCTTCAGTGCTAGTTTATGCAAACAGCTAGACAAAGAAGAAAGGTTGCAGTTTAGATTTATCTAATTCACAGACGTCCAGTGAAAGTATTGAACAGGCTGCTCAGGGATACAGTAGGGGTGGGTTGTGTCAGTAACCTCAAGACAAAATCCAACACACTGTTACACTTGTAACTTGTAAATGCATTGCTACACTTGTTCAGCAATATTGCTAATTTTGCCTTATTCAAATAGAATGAATAATATCTATCTGTGTGTCAGTATAGGGTTTTGTGGGCAGTATTGCTGATGTAAAGACACTTTTTTGCGATTAAGTGCTCTTGGGTTGGTATGGCTTTCTTGGTGCCTTGATCCACCTTTACTGTATGTCAGCATCTATCAATATCTCATCAGGTGGCTGGTGATAATCTGGTTGTGGCTTCACCTCTGGAAGTGATGACTTCTGCAGGGACCACATAATTTTCCAATGGCGAGTGTTTTTGGTGCCAGACTCTGAGGTAAGTGAGATAACAAAGTGTGGAGCTGGATGAACGCAGCAGGCCAAGCAGCATCTTAAAAGCAGGAAAGCTGACATTTCGGACCGAGACCCCTTTTTTCTGATGAAGGGTCTAGGCCCGAAATGTCAGCTTTCCTGCTCCTCTGATGCTGCTTGGCCTGCTGTGTTCACCCAGCTCCATACCTTGTTAACTCAGATTCTCCAACATCTGCAGTTCCTAATATCTCTGAGGTAATTGGGGAGGTTATCAGCAGAGCCATGTTGGCAGACCATGGTGAAGAATATACAGGCTGTGGTAGGCAGACCCAGGAGGAGGGAAAGGATAGGAAAATACCTTGGGGGGCTGTTGATGGGCTCAGGGGGCTTGTGGAAAAGGTACTCAACATCCCAATCTTTCCTGCCACAAGCCTGAACAGAGAAAACTGCAGGACTTCAAACTTGTTGCTGGCCTCTGCCTGTCATCATTGTGGAGCAGTCAATAAAAGGGCGTTATTCAGCCACTTAAGTGCTTTAATTGACTCATGGGTGGGCAACCTGCCTGATGCCCTCCTTTTTAAAAATGGTATTGCCTATCCCTAGTTACTTTTGAGAAGGTGGTGGCAAGCTGCCTTCTTGAATGACTGCAGACCATATATTGTTGCTGGACCCACAATACCATTTTCAAGAAAATTCCAGGATTTTGACCGAATGACACTGAAGAGTCGGTGATATATTTCAAAGTCAGAATGGTGAGTAGATTGGAGGGGAACTTGTAAGTGGTGGTGTTCCCATCTGTTGTTGTCCTTCTAAATGATGGTAGTTGTGGATTCGGAAGATACTGTCTAAGGTTCTTCGATGAACTTCTGCTCTATGTCTTGTAGAAAGTACACACTTGCTGCTACTGAACATCGGTGGTGCAATGACTGAATGTTTGTGGTTATGTTGTCAATCAAGCAGGCTTCTTTGTCTTGGATGGTGTCAAGCTCCTTGAGTGTCATTGGAGCTGCACTTATCCAGGCAAGTGGGAAGTAGTCCATCATACTCTTAACTTGTGTCTTGTAGCTGGTGGGCAGGATTTGGTGTGACAGAAGGTGAGTTACTTGCTACAGAATTCCCAGCCTCTTATATGCTCCGGTAGGCATGTGGCCACTTCTTTATTTGGTTAGTCCAGTTCAACTTCTGGTTAATGGAAATCTCTGGATGTTGATAGTCGGGCATTTAGTGAAGTAATGTCATTGAATACATTGGTGGTGATTACGTTGTCTGTCATGGAAATAATCATAACCTAGTATTTGTATAGTGCAGATATTACTTGTTATTGTCCAGATCTTGTTGCATTTGAACACAGACTGCTCCAGTATCTGAAGAGTTGCAAATGGAGCTGAACATTGCGCAATCATGGGTGAACATCTCCGCTTCTGGCCTTATGATGGAAGGAGGTCATTGATGAAGCAACTGAAGACTGGTTTGACCTAGGAGACTACCCTGAGGAACTCCTGCAGAGCTATCGTGGAGCTGAGATGACTGACCTCCAACAACCACAGCCATCTTCCTGAGTGCCAAGTATGCCTCCAACAAGCAGACAGTTTTCTCCCTGATTCTCAGTGATGCCAACTTTTGCATGGATTATTGATGCCATTTGATCAAATGTGGCCTCGATGGTAAGGTGTCTCAAAGTCACCTCAGCTCTGGAATTCAGCTCTTTTGTCCATATTTTAACCAAGGCTACCAAGGTCAGGAGCTGAGTGACACTACTGCCAAACTGAGCGACATTAAACAGGTTATTGCTGAGCATGTGCTGCCTGATAGCACTGTTGATGAACCTTCCATCACTTTACTGATGATTGAGAGGAGAGTGATGGGGCAGTAAGTCACCAGATAAGATTTGCCTTGCTTTTGGTGAGCAGGATATATCTGGGCAATTTTCTGCATTGTCAGGTAAACGCTAATGTTGTAACTGTACTGGAACAGCTGCAACAGTAGAGGTACAGCAAGTTCTGGAGCACAAGTATTTCAATGCTTTTGCTGGAAGGATGTCACAGCCCATAACCTTTGCAGTATCTAGTGCCTCTGACTATTTCTTGGTTTTACGTACGGTGAATGGATTTGGCTGACGACTGGCATCTGTTATGCTGGCAACCTTTTCAGGAGGCCAAGATGGACTATCCACTCAACACTTCTGGCTGAAGATTGTCGCAAATGTTACCTGTCAACCGTATAATTACATTGGATAGATGTCAGGAACGGATCCTATTATCATGCCTCTGATAGGTTCCTGCCTATCAACTGCCCCATAAAATTTATCCCTTGCAGTTGAAGTGGAAACTCAAGGTGGGCCAGAAGTTTACTGAACAGTGGAGGATCACATTTTATACCAGTTCTTGGCTTTACCTGGTATCTTAACAGCACATTTCTTGGTATGTTTTTGAAAACTAATCATGAACAGGAAAGTTTGTTGATTTTCTTCAGCCTGGGCATGACTTTAAATATTATTCATCTGAAAAACAGCAGCCCATTGTCATATGCAATGCATTAGTGGCAGCATTAAATAAAACATTTTTAACTTGAATTGGATGCGGTAATGTTGTCAAGACTTAGTTTGGAACTGAGTAAAAGTTGAACCTGGGGAGGTTGCTGGTCTATCTGGCACAATTCTTTGCTGGGCAATACACATAAAAACTGAAAAACTGGAGCAGCAGCTTTAGTAACCATATCCAATACTAGTTTTAAATCTTTCTTTAGAAACAAAAACCACCTAATAATTTATTGCAGGTCTTTTTTGTTACAATATTCAGTTTAATACATTTGTGGGCTGATGTGACAAAACAGCTACAGCATTCATGATCTTCTTTATTCAACTTTTGGAAAAGTCTTCAAAAAGCCAAGTGTTAACAAAAAGCTGACAACTCAAAGTAACCAATGAAAATTAGCCCTGAATGAAAGCCTATGTCCAAGGCCACTGCTTCACTGAATGTATCAAATTCCTTTGGGTTTAGGAGCTTTGTGAATGTTTTAGGATTGTCTCAGCAGTTGAGGCAGTTTTCTGCAAAAACTGAACCCTGTGGCCTCATGCTGATGGGGAGAAAAATAATATTTATTCTGATATATTTATTCTGATTCTTGACCAGACTTCATTCACAAGCATATTCAACAACAACCAGCTTATTATAGAAAGAAAAGAATGAAGGGATAATTTTTGCAGGGGAAAATGAGTTCATATCATGTAAAAAAAATCACCTGCTTGGTCTGAGAGTATGTCGCTTGCGGGCTTTTGACTTTGAATGTTCTTAGGTGTATTTCGTGATTTCCTATGCTCACTTTTAATGTACCTACCTGCTGTACATAAAAGTGCACACAGCGTCTATCTGAGGCATAAGGGTAAGTAGACAGCTCGTTGATACGTCTGAATGGATGAATTCTGGACCCCTGAGCAGCCTTAATTTCCTCACCAAAAGTATGCCAACCTGGCTCCAGCATTATACCTCCCTCCACTCTATGTCTGTTGTGTTTTGTCTCACAGTTAACATGCAGTATACCTTTAAGAGATCTGCTCATCTTGTTATATCATAGCACATGACTCAAGAGCGTGAAGATCTTCGCCTTCATCTTCTCTGGGGCCGCTTGAAGCATGATACCCGAAAGGCTATTTGTAACCAAAAGATTGATAATGGCCCAGACATTGAAGTATCTGTGACTGTAACATATGAGAATACTTTCAAAGGTGTAATAACAATCTGCTGAATCAATCGGCATTACATTACCAATATTTAGCTGTTATGTTATGGGACGTAACAAAACATTGCTACACCAGGAACAAATACCCTGCTAGAGATAAAACGCACACCAGGGTTACAAATCAATGTCCAGGACTACAAGCAGTCCTCGGAGTGGCCACTACATGCAGTGCTGCTGCTAGGACTGTACAGCTGCTGGCCATCTGACTTGTCAGTAGTTCCTGGAGGTCGTCTCCTTCCCTGCACAAACTTCAAACAATCTCAGTGTCTCAAAATATCGTTTCATTGATTCCAAGAATATATACATTGAGAAAATAAACAAAAATGCCTAACATGTAACTCCATGACATCATTTTTTAAATGAAAAGGTGCTATTGTCTTTTGGGTCATAAAAGTGAGAGAATTTTAGGTTGAATTGGATATTACTGTGTGGGTTCACTGAATTTGACACCTTGCCTTGGAATATGCTAAGCACCCTTGTCAACATTTGGCTGCTGAAAGCCAATCATTTCAGTCTTAGGATGTAACTGCATGAGTTCCTCAGGATAGTGTTCTAGGCACAACAATCATCAACTATTTCATCAACGATCTACCCGCTATCGCAACCTCAGAAGTGAAATATTCACTGATGACTGCACAATGTTCAGCTCTATTCATATCTCTTCAGATACAAAAACATGTTCATGTGCAGCAAAGTAAATGCCATATTCAGGCTTAGCTTGGTAGTGATAAATAACATTACACAAATGCTATTCAATGTCAAGAGAAAATCAAACCATCTCCCCTTGACATGATTAAGCATTACTTTCATGATTTCCCCACCATCCATGTTCTAGGGGTTATAATAGACCAGAAATTGAACTGGACCAGTTAATTAAATACCCTTGTTAAAAGGCCAGGTCAGAGGTTAGGAAGGCTGGCAGTGAGTAACTCATTGGAAGCAGTCCAAAGTCTGTTCACCATCTACAAGATATAAATCAGGAGAGTAATTGAACAGACATTGCTTGTCTGGATGTTGCAGCTTTTATACTCAAAAAACTGAGGGCCCTGACAATATTTTGGCAATAGTACTGAAGACTTGTGCTTTAGAATCTGTCGCACCCAAAGAACAACGAACAAAGAACAAAGAAAATTACAATACAGGAACAGGCCCTTCGGCCCTCCAAAGCTGCTATGACATGCTGCCTCTCACTACTAAAACCTCCGACCCTTCCGGGGATCGTATCCCTCTATTCCCATCCTATTCATCTATTTGTCAAGGTGCCCTTTAAAAGTCACTATAGTATCCGCTTCCACTACTTCCCCTTGGCAGTGAGTTCCACGCACCCATCACCCTCTGTGTAGAAAAACTTGCCTCATACATCACCTTTAAACAATGCTCCTTGAACCTTAAACCTATGCCCTTGGTACTGGCTCTTCCACCCTGAGAAAAAACTTCTGACTATCCAGTCTGTCCATGCCTTTCATAATCTTGTAGCCCTCTGTCAGGTCCCCCCTCAACTTTTGTCATTCCAATGAGAACAGCCCAAGTTTCTCCAACCTCCCCTCATAGCTAATGCCCTCCATACCAGGCAACATCCTGGTAAATCATTTCTGTACCCTCTCCAAAGCCGCCATATCCTTCTGGTAGTGTGGCGACCAGAATTGAACACAATATTCCAACTGCAGCCAAACTAAGGTGCTATAAAGGTCCAACATTACCTGCCAATTTTTAAAGTCAATGCCCTGGCCGATGAAGCATACCATATGCCCAGTTGATTACCTTTTCCACCTGCATTGCCACCTTCAGTGACCTGTGTACCTGTACACCCAGATCTCTCTGCCTATCAGTACTCTTAAGGGTTCTACCATTTACTGTATATTTTCCATCTGGATTAGATGTTCCAAAATGCATTACCTCACATTTTTCCAGATTAAACTCCATCTGCCATCTCTCTGCCCAAGTCACCAACCAAACTATATCCAGCTATAACCTTTGGCAATCCTCATCGCTGTCAGCAATTCTATCAACCTTTATGTCATTGGCAAACTTACTAATCAGACCAGTTACATTCTCCTCTAAATCATTTATACATATTACAAACAGCAAAGGTCCCAACACTGATCCCTGAGGAACACCGCTAGTCACAGCCCTCCATTCAGCAAGACACCCATCCGCGGCTACCCTCTGACTTCTACGACTGAGCCAGATTTGATCCATCTTGCAAGCTCACCTCTGACCCAGTGCAACTTTACCTTCTGTATCAGCCTACCGTGAAGGACCTTGTCAAAGGCCTTACTGAAGGCCATGTAAACAACAGCCACCGTCCTACCCTCATCGATCATCTTCGTGACTTCCTCAAAAAATCTCAACTAAGTTAGTGAGACACAATCTCCCCTTCACAAAACCATGTTGCCTTTTGTTAAAATGCCCATTGATTTCCAGGTGGGAGTAAATCCTGTCTCAAAGAATCCTCTGCAATAAGCTCCTACCATTGACAGAAGGCTCACCGGCTTGTAATTAGCTGGATTATCCTTGCCACCCTTCTTAAACAAAGGAATATCATTGACTATTCTCCGATCCTATGGGGCGTCCCCTGTAGCCATTGAAGATACAAAGATTTCCCTTAAGGCCCCAGCAATTTCCTTCCTTGCCTCCCTCAGTATTCCGAGGTATATCCCATCAGGCCCTGGGGACTTGTCTACCTTAATGCTTTTCCAGACCACCAATACTTCCTGCCTTTTGATCTCAACATAACCCAAACATTCTACACACCCTTCCCCAGATTCATCATACACCAAGTCCTACTCTATGGTGAATATAGGCACAAAGCACTCATTTAATACCTTGCCCATTTCCTCTGGTTCCACACATAACATTCCTTCCCTGTCTTTGACTGGGCCAACTCTCTGCCTGGCTATCATCTTGCTCTTTATATGTGTATAAAAATCTTTGATGCCATCCATAACAAAGCAGCCCTTTTGATTTATACTACATCCACAAATGTCCATTTCCTCTGCAAGCAATACTCAATAACAGCAGAGTATACCATCCACAAAATACATTGCAGAATTTCACTAAAGTTCCTTAGACAGCACCTTCCAAACACACAATCACTGCTGTCCAGAGGATAAAGCAGCAGGTCCATGGGAACACCATTACTTGTAAGTTACCCTCCAAGTGGCTCACTATCCTGACTTGGATATGCATCGATGTCCCTTCAGTGACACTATAGTAAATTACTGGAACTTCCCTTCCTACCAGCATTGTGAGCATGCCTGTACCAAATAGTTGCATTATGTTCCAAGAAGGCAGCTCACTACCACCTTCTTGAGGGCAACAAGAGAAGGTCAATAAATATTGACCCAAACAACCTTGTCTCCATCCATGAATTAAAAAAGAGATCGAACAGAAAAAATACACTGTATTAATTTTAATTTGGAGATCTAAACATCTTCCAATACTCAATCTTTATTTGGCATTAACTGCCCATTTTAGCGAAACAATGGAAAATGAATGATTGCTTCGGGTAACATTATTAAAACAACAAACTATTACATTTTGTCTTTTCATCACTTTGTCGCTACTTGGGGACTTTAAGTTCTAAGCTACATTGTGTAAATTACAGTAACCTATCCCAAATATGCTCATTCAGGAGTACAAAGAGAAAAATTACTTTTCTATTCAGGTAACGATGGCGCATGCGCAGCTCCTGAACACATTGCCACATAAAACACAGAAGGTTGGCTGCTATGAATATCAATATGCGATACTGGTAAAAGTTTTCTTAACTGTACTTATTGCCTGAAGTCACCACCAGGTTTTGGTCCAGCAGATTTATTTGAAATCACAAGCTTTGTGAATGTAACCTGTTTGTCACCTGATGAAGGGTCAGCGTTTCAAAAGCTTGTGATTTGAAATAGACTGGTTGGACTATAACCTGGTATTGTGCGGCTTCTGATTTTGTCCACCCCAGTCCAACACCGGCACCTCCACATCATGTACTTATTGCTTGCAATGAAGGAGTTAAATCAAATGTATGCAGTTTGTTTTTCTAAGCCATACATAAAAAGTAGCTTCGTAACACAGAGACATTGAAGCCATTAATCCTACAAAGGAATATAGTGTCTGCAACCTTTGATTTTTTTTTGCTGAATTACGCTTATCATTATCATAGAACAGAAAAGAAATGCCATCATTTGATCATCCTGTAATTTGAAGTTCTTGTCTACAGTGAGTTATAAAAAAAAACACACACAATAGCTGGAAAATGAGATCAAAATGGTTTTCCTTTAACTGTGGGTCAATGTGTTCTGTAAGCACTTCCATCCTGTGAAGTCCCTGGTTGGTCTCCACCTGCTAGACCAGCGCTAGAGGCACCAGTGACCCAGCCTCCCCCTCATTTTGCTGGCGCCAGTGCTGGATGGGACTTGCACTTTGATTATTTGTGTTAACAGTTAATTTAACACGGTGGACACGCGTGCCAAAGCTGCCTGCACTTCCTAATGCATCCCAACAAATGTGACTTTTATTGGTTCCTCTGTATCACCCTTCCCCCTCTCTAATCCTTTCCACAACTTACAGGAAAAAGCTATTTCTGGCTGCTGCGCCCCTAATGTTTGCTCTGCAAGGATTGAATTTAATGGAGATTTATGGACCCAAGGGCATGTAGCTCTTAAGAAATTTCATAAACTCAAGCAGTTATATTTAGAGATTACAGATGAAGTTCCTTTCTGCAGCCTGGAGGTTTACTGACATTTTCTCATTAACTTTCTGTTGTATGTTTAATCTAAACATTTTACTGACACATGGCCCTGGGAACAGCACTAAGTCTCCTTTTTATGAGTGAAAAATGTTTAAATTAAGAGGCTAGGAACAGGCTGCCAATGACAACAAGAGCAACTTGGGAAATGTTTAGATTTGTCAACATCCAAATAGACGAAAGCCACTCTGACAGTCATACCAGACCCACTTTTAAAAGGGATTAAAGAAGGAGTGCAATATCTGAAATCAGTGCACTGATTCCAAAATGTTTGACACATATAAACAAAAAGCTCATCCAGAGTCACAATGTACTGTTTATATCTGAGTATTAGGCTCACTGGATCTTAAATTAAACAATTTGTTCATTTAGTTGGGATTTCACTAATAAAGAAGAACTCAAAAAGCCTTTAATATTTATTGGGTCTTCTGACAACTGGGGAAAATAACACAATAATGAAACACTGTGCATGTGGTTTGGACTGGGTTCAGGTTGTTCGTCTCTATCGCCCCTTCTTTTTCAAATTCCATTGTGCGGGCTAATACTTATCCTGTTGACATACAGGTTGGACTTCTTAGATTAAATCTTCTGGGATCACAGTCACTCTTACACTCTGAACAGTATACATTACAGTTCAAAAACAGGAGATTAACTAATGTTTTTAGGGATACAGAATGTCTAAAGTAAGGAAAAGCTATCTGGATCAGCAGCTTATTTCTCAGACCATGCATTATCTCCTACACATGGAATCTCCCATGGGAGAAAGGGCTTCTGCATAAATGCTTCCTTACATATGTCAGCTGAGAAATGAGAAACAATTCACTAAACCCCCAAAAAGCTGATGTTTCAAAAACAGCTCAGACTTTAGGGGATGAAGGCATTAAATTTATGTTACATATTTTCAAACTCTATTTTCTAATTAACTTGTTCAGAGATATTATTACACACCTCTGGAACAAAGTGGGACTTGAACCTGGACCCCCTGTCTCAAAGGTATGGATATTACCACCTCACCACTTGTATTTCGGAAGTAATGGATTTGTCTTCAGTACTGCTGAGATGGTTCAGCAGTTTGACTGTAGATGTGGTTGACTTGAACTACATTTCAACAGAAATTTTGTCATCACTGTGTCCTCTATACTCTACCCTTCCAAAAATATCTGGGTTTTCCTTATCTGCCACACTTGTTGCAGAACTTGGATAACAATTTGCCAATTCTCTATATTGACTTAACAATGATAATATCAATTCTATCCTACCAAGGTATTCAAAGTTTGAGCTTCTTCATATTTTCCCCAAATTTTTTTCCACATACACCACCAGGATATGTGGACCAGATATTTGCTTGCAACCAGGCATTGGTAACTTTGGTTTTCCATGTATCCACTCACTCACATGTTTAGTTACCACTCTGGGTTTATGCTTTTCCACTCCCCCTCCCAATGTTTTTACTTCTTTTCTCTTTATCTCTCCTGGACTCCTCTCTTCTGTCATCATGCCTCCTTACTAATTTCCAAGAGTGGAGAAAAAAATGGTTCCCAACTCCCTTTTTCAATCTTTCAGTGGATCTCTATCTTCTTCCTCTGCTGTTGCCATTCTAGGCTTGCTGCCCTTTTCAATAATTTCAGCTTTCCTCTGTGCCTCTATTGGCAACTTCTGAAGTGTTCATTGAGGAACTCAACAAAATCCTCATTACAAACAGTAAATCTAACTGCTCCATTCTACACTAATTAAAGCTTTCTGTCCGGTCTATCCACCGAGGTTAATTTTGCTAACATCCTTCCCATCCAACTCATGCCTCACAGTGCTGCCATTCTGCTAGCTCCATGCATCACTCTTCAGAATGTCCATTCATTTGAGAACAATGTGCTCATCATCCATTAACTTATTATAGAAACTTGCATTAACATAATAACTTTGATGGAAATCTGTTCAAGGGTTGATGACATCTTTTCCGCAAATGAAGTCTTACTGCTTGACTACATCTTCTACCATTTGTCTTACGAATGCCAGTGTGAACCTTATCACCAAGTTAGATCTTGGCCTGGTCTCTACTCTGGCGCTTTCTCCTCCTTTCAGTATTTCATTTTATAATAGTCTTCTTACCATTCAGTTCGAATCCTTGGTCTCTGCCACCTGCTATGAAAATATTTCTGCTGGGATATCTTCACAGCTTTTCTCTCTCAATATCCGTACTGAGCAACTTCTTGTTCTTAATAAAAGTACAGAAAACACTGGAAATATTCAGTAGGTCTGACAGGCAGCACCTGTGGAAAGAGAAGCTTCAGGCTGATGACCTTTCAACCATTTATTCTCATACTTGGTGATTTCATTTCAATTTGTTATGCACTCTCCTTTGACTTCACTGCTTTCTCATCCTCCTCAACCTCTTCCTTTGTATAAACACCACTCCTTGAATTAGCTATCTCACATAACTCAGTACTCTAAAATTAATCACAGATAAGGCATTCCACATATCACTTCATTGTGTTGCGTTCCACCTATATTTCTCTTGTCCCTCCCAACACTATTTCCTTCTGCTTCCACTACTGGAAAAACTCTCTGCCAATACTCTTACAATTGTACTTCCAAATTCCATGTAGTTTAGTCATTGGCTTTCAGTTCATCACAATTTATGCAGCCACGAACTTACTGTTTCTTTGATGCTCAGGATGCATTAAATTTTTGCCCTCTCTTACTTTGGCTGTTCTTCAAGGTCCAGTATGGTCAATGTCTTCACTCCCTAAAGATGCAGAACTGAATGGATATAGCAAACATTTATCACTTTCATAGAATCCCTACAGTGTGGCAGCAGGCCATTTGGCCCAACGAGTTTACACCAACCCTCCAAAGGGCAATCCATGCAGATCCACACCCCTATCCACACCTGCAACCCTGCATTTCTCATAGCTAACCTGTCTAGCCTGCACACCCCTCTGTGGGAAATTTATTACACCCAATCCGCACAACCTGCCCATCTTTGGACTGTGGGAGGATTCTGGAGCATGCAAAGGAAGCACTCACAGATGCAGGAAGAAAGTGCAAATTCCATGCAGACAATCACCCGAGGGTGGAATTAAACCCAGATCCCTGGTGTTGTGAGGCACCGCTGAGCCACCATGCCACTCTATATCAGGCAGGACCACATGACCTCCTGTTTTCAACTGCTAGAATTATTTGATATTGTAGGATCATGTTGGAAAGCAAAGATCCCATCTCCCTGTCACACCAGTGCTGTTTTGTTTCCTCCATTGCAGTTGTTTTATCAAACTCCTCTCATCCGTCTCCTCCTTCCTGCTTCTCTGACAACAAGATTGATGAGTTCATGAATTTAGAAAATAGCAGCAGGAGTAGACCATTCGGCCTTTTGTATTCAAGTGATCACAGGCTCAAAATTGGATATTCTAAATTGACCCATGCCCAGAGAAATCAGGCCCAACAGCAAACGGCTAAACTAAATTAAATAGCAGCTAGCAGCTATTGGCTACAGAGAACAGTGGAATCTAAGAAAAAAGAGTTCACAAAGATTTAAGAGGAAGAAATTGCAACAAATCTGATGCTTGTGTATGGGAGAAGTGTTGATCAGACATTCTGGCATCTTGAATGCCTGAGTACGGGGCATATTATACTTCCCGGAATGGCAGCAGTGAAGGATGTTGGCGTGATCCCATTGGATGACTTGAACCCACCTCATTACTTCATTGGCCAAAGGCCACAGTAAATTCTGGAAGGTCAGGGCTAAACGGGGATAAGAACACGCACTTGGATGCTATCCCCTCAGTGAAAACTCAATGAAGATGCTCGGTGAAGACTCTGAATGAAAATTTACAGCAAAGACTTGTAGCAAGACTTGTGGTGAAGAAGACCTAGGAGAAGATCCACCCTGGCCTGTGAGATCCAACTTTGTAGAAGAGAACCAGCAATGTGTCAGAGGGAAAGGAGTATCCAATGGCTCAGGGCAAACATGTGAATCTTTGCAGGTAATATCCTTTCTCAGACGGATAGAGCTATAACGAGACCAAATATTGTGGAAATTTGGGCAATGGTGCTTTTAAATAAGGAATATTTTGTTAATGAAATCGAATTGAACCAGAAATCCATTTCTGTGTCCCTTTGTCCACCTCACCAACTGGAGTGCTTGAGTTCGGTGTTTTTAATACATAAACCGGTTGAAGTATCCAAAGCACTGACAACATTTGCGTGCCTTGATTGCTATTCAATGTGATCTTGGCTGATCATTCACATAGTACCTTGTTTCCACTTTCTCCCCATATCCTTTGATCCCCTTAGCCGTAAGAAAAATAGCTAACTCCTCCTTGAGATTTGATCTCAACTGTTTTCTGTGGCAGAGTTCCACAGGCTTCCCACTCTCTAGATGGACAAATTTCTCTTCATCTCAGTCTTAAGTGGTCTATCCTATATCCTTACACTGTGCTTCCTGGTTCTGGACTCCCCATTCATCAGGAATATACTTCCTGTGTTTATCTTTCTAGTCCTGTTAGGATTTTCTGGGTTCTATGTGATTCTTCCTCATTTTTTAAAGAGTAGGGTTATATTATCTACCCTCTAATCCATTAGAACTGTTTCAGAGTCCATAGAGTCTTGAAAGATGATAACCTAAAGCATCCACTATTCAAGGGCCACTTTCCTAAGTACTGTGAGATATAGATTATCAGGCCTTGGGGATTTATTGGCCTTTAATCCAAATAACTTTCCCAACACCATTTCTATACTAATGCTGATTTCCTTTAATTCCTTTCTCTTACGTTTTGCCCAAAAATTTTGAAACATTATTTATATCCTCCTTTGTGAAGACAGAAATGAAGCATGTATTTAATTGATTTGTCATTACTTTGTTCTCCATTACAACTGGCCCTGTTTCTGACCATAAGGGACCTAAATTTAACTTAAACTTCATTTAAGTTTTTTTCTCTTCACATTCATTTGGAAGCTTTTACAATTCATATCTATGTTCTTCGCAAACTTATTGGCATACTCTAAATTTTGCCTCCTAACCAATCCTTTTATCCTCCATTGCTGAAATCTAATCTGCTCTGAATCCTCAGGTCTGCTGCTTTTTTTGGCCTCTTTCAATGCTCCTTCCTTGGATCCAATACTATCCCTAATTTTCCTTGCTTGCTTTTCCCATTATATTCTTGTGCCACCTAGGAATTGTTGCAGTTCCTCAATGTGCTCCTTAAATGTTTGCCATTGCTTGTCTACCATCTTTCCTTTGTGTAATGTTCCCAATTTATCATTGTCAACTTAAACCTCATGTCATTATAGTTTACTTTGTTTATCTTCAGGGTACTACTGTCAAAACCAGTTACGTTGTTCTCCATTTTCGTGATGACTTCTATCCTCAAACACACATTTGCCAATTATTCCTTTCTTATCACATAATATACCCAGTTTATCACAGTCTGTTTACTATTTGGTTCCTCAATATATTGATTCAGAAAACCATCCTGTACAGAACTTCATCCCCTCTGGGAATTCCTCTTTATTGGTATTGTTACATATTTGATTTACACAATCTATATGCAAATTAAAGTTATCCATATTTAAAGCTGTGATTTTAGGACCTCAATTCATTTTTAACTTCAGTTATTAGTATTGATGTGTTTCAATGACTGAGTGTTAACCCTCCCACTTCAAAATGTTTTGTCTCTGCTTTGACACATCCCTGACCCTAGAACCCAGGACGCAACACATCACCCTGGTGTCTTGTTTGCGGCCACAGAGATGTCTATCTGTTACCTATGACTGAATTGTGTAACATTCTTATGTTAACTGAGCTACATTGGCTTCTTTTAAGCAACGTCTTAGTTTTAACACACTCATTCTAGTTTACAAATCCTTCCAATTCTATGCCTTCCCTAGCTTGGTCATCTCCTCTAGCTTTTTAACTGGGTAGACTGGGGTTCATCCAAATCTCTTGACCATCCCCAGTATCAATTGCTGCATCATTAGCACCTTTTTTTCAGCTGATGGAGTGGCCCCGATCTGAAATTCCCATTTCGAAACTTTCTTCTGTCACAGTTGCTTTTTTAAAGATCCTTCTTAAAGGCTACCTTTTTGACCAACCTTCTGGCCATCTGTCCTTATATCTCATTATGTGTCTCTGCATCCTGTTTTTGTTCCAGAAGTTGTAGAAGCATAGCAGACACTTGTTGATGCCAGATCTCCAAGACTTCCATGGTATTACTGAATGACTTGTACAATGAGTAACATTTACTTAGCTTCTTACGAGGGACGTGATGGGATAGAAAAAGGCCAAGGAGAAGAACTCCTTATGCCAGCAGCTTCTTAACAAGGCTTCTAAATGTTGTATCGTGATTGTGTGCTGACTGATATGAAAGGTAATTGGAGTCAAACCAGACTTTGCATGGGCATGGATAGGCCTGGTAGGTGAGGA
Organism: Stegostoma tigrinum; assembly: GCF_030684315.1. Lineage (NCBI taxonomy): Eukaryota > Metazoa > Chordata > Chondrichthyes > Orectolobiformes > Stegostomatidae > Stegostoma > Stegostoma tigrinum. Next base: position 71,961,701 of record NC_081358.1, on the reverse strand, counting down.
CTAGTTCTGACATGTGATGTGGATGCATGATGAGTCATTTTTAATACAATAATCAGATTATTCATCTTATCTCTTTATCAGAGGTTAAAAAAATGTTTGAAAGGAAGTTCGTAACTGCACTCCATTATCTTAATATTTTTCAAGACAGGGTGAAATTTTGTAAGAGCAGTGATCATATGCTTGCACATATGGGGAAAGAGGAGGACACAACCTCTATTCTTCATTAATGAACTTTTCAAGGGCAGCTATAGATATTGTGGGATGTGCGGCTAATAGGCATCAGTTTGGGAGACAGTACATACTATCTGTATGTACTTCCGAGCAGACTAAGACTCAGTACAATGTTCAGTTAAATTATGACCGGTCCTTTCTTGGAATTAGTGAGGGTTTATGTAAATAGTTAGACCAATGCATTCGACTGAGTTAGGAGCAATTACTGGGGCAGCATACTCGCTCAGTGGTTAGCACTGCTGCCTCACAGAACCAGAGACATGGGTTCAATTCCAGCCTGAGGTGACCATCTACCCCTGTCTGCACAAGTTTCTTCAGGATGCTTCAGCTTCCTCCCACTCTTAAAAAGACGTGCAATTTATAGGGATTGGCCATAGCAAATGCAGGGTTACAGGGTAAGGTTGGGTTGGATCTCTTTTCAGAGGGCAATGTGGACATGATGGGCGCAATAGCCTGCTTCCACACTGTAGGGTTTCTATGATCAGCCTACAGGTTACCTTTCATGAAGCTGAAAAAGTATTAGATTAGATTTAATCCTTCAGGTGGCCAAAACTTTATTTTGATGTCCTTAGCTTTTCAGTGTTCTGATTTTAATGAGTTAAAACCATCCCATCTACAGAATTGGACTCTTCTGCATTCTTTCAACCTAACACTGTTAGTAGTATTTATTAGCTTTGGTGTTGAAGAAATGGAACACCACTTCACATTGTTTCAGTATTTAAAAGGACAGACTGCTGGGCGTATTCAGCAGGCCTGTCATCCTCTGGAGAGAGAAAACTTGTGGAACATGGGCATTGATGGCTGGGGCAGCATATATTGCCATCTCTAGTTGCCCTTGATGGAGTGATGAGCTACCTTCTTGAACCATGGCAGTCTACATGCTGTAGACCCACAATGTTGTTAGGGAAGGATTTTGAACCCATGACTTTGACCAATACTTTATATACTTATCTACAGAACTGATCTGACGGTGTGTTCGTAATTGAAATATTAATTTGCCTTTTCACTACAGATTCTGAAAGAACTTTGGTTTATTTTCTAGTGAGTACCTGTTTCTAATTGCAGTGAACTTGATTATAACAGGAAACAATGCTATCAAGTAGTGGGCTCATAACATTTACCCAAAGCTTCATTTCATCAGAATAATTCTGAAAAAGGTTACAATGCACAATTACTGACTGACTTTAGGAATTCTTGTGACACTTCAAAGATATTTTTATTACATTTATTTCATATGGATGTATTAAGGATTGGATAAACTTTGGATTTGCACAGTATCCTTATTTTAACATATTACCTGGATTCTGTTTTTGTACAGTGTTTACACTCTGCTTCACAGGAAATTAAAAAGTACTATTTATAATCTCATGAGTGATGATTAACGATTAATTCATTGGATGAGTATAAGGTCATTCTTATAATACACCCTATTTTTCACAGTGCTTTCTCCTTACAAGTCATTTGAGAAAAGGGCATATAAAACTATCGTAACTATGAACGTTCAATGTTCAAATGTTTATGGGAACTAGGAAACACTTAGACTGTTAATATGTTAAAACATGTCACAATGAATTCACAGTGACTACAAAGTGAGTTAACTTGTTTTTGAAAGAAATTTCTTTTCACTGGTGATACTCACCATCGAGTGTAATAAAAATGGTGATTCATGCTTGTCTGTGCATGCATAACATGCCATTTACTTGTTATGCTGAATCCATATATTTATGTTACAGTTCATCAGGATGTCTGAGTTGCTGTACACTTTTACGTTCATGTAATGTGGAGCTAGGGTCAGTGATGCTAGATGTCCCAACTTTCTTTCTATTGCATGGGTGACTAGGAATCTCTCCAGGTCATGCCATGTGCTATTGGCATGTGTTAGAAGGATTTGTAAGCTGATACTTTGACCTGTTGGCAGTGTTATGAGCACACTTTTCTTGTCCATCTAGTGCTTGGGTGGGAATCAACCCCAGAGATTCTGGCTCAGCTGCAGGGATACTATTCACTTCACCACAAGACATTTAACAGTGTCCACAAATAATTATCTGAGGTGTGGTGGTGATCCTCTGAAATCTGGGTTCAAACCGTACAAAGGCTGATGGGTGAATTTTCTTTAATGGCTTAGATGCTTATTAAAATAAACAGTTCTGCATGGCTATCTGGCATCTCCAGAACACCATTGACATTTTTTAGAGTGCCTCAACACAAAATAGGGTGTTCACTTTCTCCTCATGGAGGCTCATCCCCATGATTCAGATGCAGATAATTTACATTCAAGCAAATGAGAGCTATGGCCTGGGTATCTTCAAGTGTGCACAGTTCTTACAGTAATACACTGGCAATTTTTCTGTTTACGTTTTTCGAATAGGACTTGAACCCACAATATTATGACGTGGAATCTAACAGTGCTACCAACTGAGCCATGAATACCAGAATAATCTTTTTCTGATTTCCAAAATGTTAGCACCTGGAAGGTGGGAGCTACCGAAGTGCTGATGCAAAAAAACTGTCTTGCTGGTTCCACCTCCACTGACATGCTGGACTTTGTGGTACTATACTTGAGAAGGGAGCAAGGGATAAACCAGGACACTACAGGTGAATCAGTCAAACTGCAATGGTGGAGAAACTATTGGAATTAATTCTGAGGGACAAAATTCACTTGCATTTGAAAAGCCAATGATTATTCAAGAATAGAACATAGAACATAGAACATTACAGCACAGTACAGGCCCTTCGGCCCTCGATGTTGTGCTGACCTGTCATACTGATCTCAAGCCCATCTAACCTACAGTATTCTTTTGGTTTTTATCTATTTGGGCTTGCCTTTTAAGAATTTTATGTGCTTCAATTAAATCACTTCTAATTCTTCTAAATCCCAGAGTATATAGACCTAGTCTGCTCAATCTTTCTTTCTAGGACAGTCATACCATCTGAGAAAACAATCTGCTGTGCCTTTGTTTCACCTCCTTTAAGACATTCCTTAGATAAGGAGGCCAAACTCCACATAGTATTCTAGATGCAATGTTCCCAAAACCTTGTACTTTTTTTTCATGTCAGTGATTAAGAAAGAATATTGACAAAGCCACTCAAAAAATTATTTAAATAGTGTCACCTGAAAGATGTCAGTATTCTATGGTCTACCATCTTCACTGTTTCACCAAAGATTTTTCTTTCATCATTGATTTACAAGTGATATATAGATAGCATTGTTTTGCAAAGGGAATGTCATATATGAACAACTTGATTGAATTTTTTGATAAGACAACCAGACGTGCGGATGAAGCCAATGCGTTTAACTTAGTCTGCATGGGTTTCAGCAAGGCTTTTGATGAGGTCCCATATGGGAGAATGATAGTGAAAGTAAGATGCTATGTGATCCAAGGAAATTTGGTTTATTGGATTCAGAACTAGTCGAGTGGTAGGAAGCAGAGAGTGATGATCGAGGTATGAAAGCCTGTGTCCATTGGAATTCTGCAGGGATCAGCGTTGGGGCCCTTGCTGGCTATGGCATATATAAATGATTTTGTTGTGAATGTAGAAGGGTTGATCAGTAAATTTGTGGATGATACAATTGGTGGGGTGGTAAATAGTGGGAAAGATAGCCTTAGATTACAGGAAGATATAAATGGTCTGACCAGATTGGCTGATCAGTGGCAAATGAAATTCAATCTGGATAAGTATCAGGTGATCCAATTGGACTAGAAAAACAAGGCACGTGATGTAAGGTAAGACCCTGGGTGACACCAAGGATTAGAAGGATTTTCATGTGCTTCCTGAGGTAGCACTGGTCCCTTAGGTAGTGGGACAGATAAATAAAGTGGTTAAGAAGGCATATAGGATTCTGCCTTTATAAGGCAAGGCATTCAGTGTAAAAGCAGGGAATTGTATAAAAGCTTAGTTGGGCCACAGCCGGTTGTGCATTTCAGGAATACAGATTATAAGAGGGATGTAACTACACTGCAGAGGGCGCAGAGAGGTCTAGCAGGAACTTCCTTTGATTGAAAAGTTTCAGTTGTGAAGAGAGATCGAATAGACTGGGACTGTATTTCTTGGAGCAGAGGAGACTGAGGGAGTCATGATTGAGATGTAAAAGATTACGAGGAGCATTGATAAGATAGACGGGGAAGAAACTTTTCCCCTTGATGGAGGGATCAATGACCAGGTGGCTTAGAACTAAGGGAAGAGGCAGGAGGATTAGAGGAGATGTGAAGAATTTTTTTGGTTACTCAGAGGGTTGTGGGAATCTGGCACTTACTGCCTGTAAGGTTGGCCAAGGTAGACATTTTCATAACTTTTAAGAAGTATTTAAATATGCACTTGTGATGGCAAGGCATATAAGGCTATGGGCTAAGCGCTGTAAATTAGGTTTAGCCTAATCAGGTACTTGTTTTTAATCAGCACGGATTTGATGGACTGTAGGACCTTTCTCTTGCTGTAGAGCACTATGGCTTTTAATGAGACAGATGGAACTTCTGCCAGTTCCAGACTAGCAACAATTATTCTCAACTGATCTTCTCGGTGAAAACCCAAGGCTTCCAGGTTGCTGCTGACTATCCTCCTTAGTTGTTATTCTTTCAGTTATTTTACATAACTCAGAACCAGAGGAGCTTTGTATATTGGGTTTTATACCCATATTGTTCTTTTCCTTAATGCCCACACTCTGATTTGGTGAGCTGTGATCAGTGAGAGGCCTTCAATTTAGTCAGCTTGTTCCAGCTGGCAAGTTAGAAGTTGAAGTGTGTTTGCAAAAAGCAATATGATGCTTTCTGCATTATATTGGCTAGTCCTGGAGTAAGGTCGATAGAAGGTGGTACATTTGGGAAAAGAAAAGAACTCTGAATAAGGAATACTAAAAAAACTGAAAGAACTGCGGATGCTGTAAAAGGCGTATGAGAATGTCTACTGATTACTTTATTACCGTCTTTTAGTGCTAAATGTATCAGTGGCATTAGCAGCAAGAAGTGAACTGCTTTCCCTCACATTGATTGTTTCTGATAGATTACTGCTATTCTAGCGTTTAGTACCAACAGAAAAATTGAAGCCAGCATATTTTGTTACTGCCAACATAACAATTTTGTACACAAGTGCCAGCACTTGGCACACAGGCACTGTAGGATGTCTCTCCAAGCTAGACAAGCAGGCTTTTAACTGGCTTCTTCCTTTCTGGAAAGAAGAAACAGCCTGATGCTTGTGAGAATAATTATTTCATCATGGCTGTGCACTGCTTGGTTCAGCATTTGCCTCAGAATTTCATAATTTGCACTGCAACAGTCTAAATAATTTTGTTAAGTTCAATTACTTTCATTCAACTTAAAACTTCTTCATAGACTGGAACAGATTTTATTTTTAAAAGTACTTGCACGTAATTAAAAGTGTAAAATAAATCCAAATGCTGCATTTGCTCCTGAATGGGTAAAGCTAAAGGTAGTTCTATATGCCCTGAAGCCAGCTTTGCTGGGCTTTCTGTTTCTCAAGTTACATCATCAGCTACAAATCACCCACTTGAGAGTTTATGTTAAATAAATGCCTAACAATGAAAACACTAGAAGCTTTTGTTGCGTGGAAGAAGGAATCTCAAACACTTAATTCTTGTAAAAAAGATCCTTATATCGGCATTACATGTTCCAGTGATAGAAAGGAGCAAACACAAGAGAATGGTTGAAAAATAATATAGTACTTCTTACTCATTCTCCTCTTGTTCTCCTGGAATGGCCCCCCTGTATTATTATATGACCATAAGACCATTATCATGGGCCTTGATCCATTGTCACCTTAAATCGTCTCTTCAGTTCAGCTGGCAAGCAAAAGATTGAGATACTATTAATATGCTGAAAATAACACTGCAGAAAAAGAAATTTGACAGAAATTGCTAATCATGACTAATCTGTGCTTAACTTCATAAACCAGATATTCCTCTGTCTCCCTGTTAGAAGATTCAATGGTTTCTCTACCCGATGTTCACATATGTGCTTTCCAGCAGGATTTACCAGATGCAAGGAGGGGATGACATATTCCTCTGTCCTGTGTTGGTGAGGTTAATATGGTGTCCTGACTTGTGCTTTGATGAAAATCTGCTAACTGCCCAGATATGAGATTGATCCTGGCATATTTTATTACGGCTTCAAGTATGTGTGTGCTTTTGACTACTTCCACTTCCTTCCAAAATCATGAATATAACCAGTTAATGTAAGAATGGACAGAACCAGATGATAAAGCCCAGGTGATCTTGTGGATGACATGTTTTATGCATTGATTAGTTTTGAGTGTGCCTGTACCTGAACTAAATCATTTAGGGCAGTTAAAAAGTAACATAAACTAATGCAGAATGAACTTTTTGTATCTATTTGGAGATTATCTATTACTTTCTTTTCTGTTGCATTTGTAAGGGAGTCTGTATAGGCTAGGGGCCTTTTAGCCCAGGGTATTTTCACATCCAAAATCTAATAGAATAACTGCAGTCTATGGTGATGCCAAGTAAGTCTAGGCCTCCACAAACGCCATCTGAGTGAAATGGTCTCTTTGGGTTTTGGGGTGAGATGAGGGAATCTAAGTTAGGGCTGTTGATTGGACTCCTGAAGGGTAATAACATTTTTATGATTTGTCACTCCCTTACAAAGGAAGTCAATGCATAAGTTATGATGGTATATGCATTCCACCACCCTGTGGTTTTGGACTCCTTTCGATATTGAATTCTTGAACTTTCCACTTCAGTTGGCAACTGGGCTGCACCCAAAGGATGGTGGCTGCTTGCCTACAGTCATAAAATTAAATTATCTTCTCATGATCTCACATACTTTGATAGAGACAGCACCACAGAACATGGATGTAAATATATGAACATACAAAATAGAAGAACAAACAAACCACCCATCGCCTCGAATCTGTTCCAATATTCAATAATATCATGGCAGATTTGTTTATGTCTTGAATTCTGACCTATTCCTGATAACGTTTGATTCCCTTGCTTGACCAGAATTGATCGACCTGTGTCTTAAAAATATTGAATGATAATGCCTCCACTACCTTTGAAGTTGGAGAGTTCCAAAGTTGCACGCCCCTCTGACAGGAAAAAATTCCCTAAAGGGGCAACCTCTAATTTTGAAACATACTCTTTAGTTCTCGGCTCACCAACAAGAGGAAGTATCATATACATATTGACCTTGTCAAGACCATCAGGATCTGATACTTTTCAACCACGTCACCCTTCACTCTTCTAAACTTCAGTCCAGTCTGAAACAAGCCCAGTCTGTCTCTCATGTCTAAATAAAACAACCTGTTAATTTCAGATATTCATCCAGTAAACTGCCTTTGAACTGTCTCCAATGGCGTTTACATCTTTCTGTCAATAAGGAAAGTAAAACTGCAAAAAAAATTGAGATGTGGTTCACTAATGCCCTGCGTAACGAAGCAGAGCACCTTCATATTCAATTTCTTGTAATAAAGGACAACATTTTTTTAACACTGATAACCCAATATGGAGCTAGAGGAACACAGCATCTTGGAGCAGGAAAGTTGAATTTTGGATCGGGACCCTTCTTCTGACCGAAACGTCAACTTGCGTGTTCTTCTGATGCTGCCTTGCCTGCTGTATTCGTCCAGCTCCACACTGTGTTATCTCTGACTCCAGCATCGGCAGGTCTTACTATCTCATCTTTATAGCACTCTTGTTTATATGTTATACCTGCATACTAACTTTGTGTGATTCATTTATTAGATAGCCTAAATAATTCTGTGTTATCAAATGTTATAGTCATTAATATTTTGTTTTTTCAGTATTTATGCATTACATCCCATCTACCAGACTTTTTTCTACTTACGTAAACTTCCAATGTCCTCTTCACAATATTTTTTCTTATTATCTTGACGTCATCTGCAGATTTACCTACCATGCCTTTGCTCTGCTTCTCTAAGTCATTGATGTAAATTACAAAATGTTAAGGCTCCAGAACAGAATATTGCACATCTTGTCAATCAGATAGGCATACTTTTGTATGCTCTCTGTTTTCTGCTAGTCAGCCAATATGTTAACCTAATGCCATGAGTTTTCTTTTATAATCCAATTACGATATCTCCACAGGGCATATTGTTCTTTCTAAGAACTCTAATAAATTAGTTAAACAAGATTTTCTTTTCACAAAACCACATTGATGCTTCCTAATTACCTTGAATTTTCAAAGTTCACAGTTATTATTTCTTTAATGATTAATTCTAACACCTACCCAATGACAGATGTCAAGCTAACTCATCTACCATTTTCTATTTTCTACCTCCATCACTTCTTAAATAGATATGTTATATTTGCTACTTTCAGTCTGTGAGAACCTTTCCTGAACTAGAGAATTTTGGAAAATTAACACCAACTTATCTACTAGTTCATCAGTCACTTCTTTTAAGACCTTAGCATGAAGTCATCTGGGCATGGAATATTTTCCAAACCATAGCTTCATCAGTTTGTTTGGCATGTTTCCCTTGTAATTGTCACTGGAGTAAGTACCCTTCTTGCTATCACCTTTATTATTGGAATTTTTTTTGTATCCTCTACAGTGAAGACAGAAGCAAAGTATTTGTTTGTTTCATTTATCATTTCCTTATTACCTATTATGAATTCCCAATTCTTGCTCTCTGGAGGACCAAAACTCACGTCACTTACTCTCTTCCTTTTTAAATACCTGTAGAAACTCTTGCTATCCAGTCTTATTTTTCTAGTTAGATTCCTCCTATACTGTAATTTCAATGTCTTGGTTAATCTTTTAGTCATTCTCTGCTATTCTTTATATTCTGGCCAATCTTCTAACCTGTCATTGATCTTTGCACAGTTAAATTTTCTTTAATTTCAAAGCTTCTTTAGTTCACCAAAGATAGTGCATCATCTCTGTTAGAATTTTTCTTTATAGTAGGCGCATACTTATTGTGCATATTGTGAAATATCTGCTTAAATATTGCCACCTTGTCTCAATTGATCTATTCCTCTGCTTTGGATGGCAGTTTGCTTTAGCTAACTCAGCCTTCATGCAAGTAACTAACTGGCTATTACAGAGGGAGAAAATTGATTACAAAGCTATAGAAACAAAAAGCAAGATCTTTTGTCAGTATAAAGAAAGGAAGTAACTAAAATAAATTTGAATGAAATTGGGGAACTAATAATCATTGAATCATAGAATCCCAACATTCAGTCATTCAGTCCGTCAGGTCCACGCCGACTCTCTGAACAGTATATTTCTACATTGGATTCCTTGTCCCATGTCTTATTTTAAAATCTCTCTTCCTTATTAATTGTGCATTTCATAAGAACATGACCCCAGCACTCTTTATGTGTAGACCATTTCAATGGTAAAATCTCTACGTTCTCCAGTACTGATGCCACTTGTTCAAGATCTGCAACACACTTCTCCAACATCAGTTTTTAGGCTATTAATTCATTGATCTAATTTTATGTACCCTACATCAGTTTGCACATGGTTCAGGTAATAACACAGAGATTATAACCTTTAAGGCATTTTTTATATTTTAGTGCCCATTTCGCGCACAGTCTATGTAGAATCTCATTCCTGCTTCTATGCATGCCATTTCAACATCGACTGTGATCTCTAGATCGACTCCCTCCCAGGGTAAGCTCATTTCCAGTCCTGAGCAGATGTCCCGAGTCCTGGTACTAGGCAGGCACTGTGTCCACTTGGTTTTTCCCTCTTTGTTGCAGAAGAAGGTGTCAACTTCCATCACTGTACTATCCACCACAACTCCTATTTTCCTTTTTACTCCCTGTACTTAAATGGTTTCTTGTACCATGTGCCATGATCTGTTTGCATATTCACCCTGCAACCCACATTTTCATCCAATCATTAAAAAAAAGGAGCAGAAGTAGGCCATTCAGTCCTTCAAGTCTGCTCCACCATTTAATATGATCACCAACTCAGTGCTCTGTTCTCACTTTCTCCCCAAGCCTTTGATCTTGTAAGGTCTAAGAGCTATGGAAATATTCAATGTTTGGCCTCAGCTTTGTATAGTGGCATAAAATTCCATGGGCTCACCACTCCTTGGATGAAGAGATTTCTCCTCATCTCAGTTCTAAAATTCCTCCCCTGCATCCTTAATGTGTAATTTTGGTTCAGGACTCCTTGATTATCAGGTATAGCTTGTCATGGGATCCATCCTTATCCTGCTCTTTTCAATTCAGCATCTATTTTGAAATGTTTGGTCTGTTTGTAGCTTTCAAATCACACAATTCATGACATTCTCTCATCTTGTTGCTTCCAATGAGTATTTGACTTGGAAGAAAGTTTCAGCTGTTCTGATAATGTTACTCAACATTCTGATATAGGAATTCACACTGGGGAACTATAGCATCCTTTACTGCGAATGAGCACATGAGACAGCCTCTGACTTTACATGCGGTCATGTTTGTCCTGAACTGTGGAATCCTTATTTATGACACTGAACCACGAAAATGTAAAAAATGTTCCATTGTTACCATAACCTCCCTCTGAAACATAAACAATGTAAAAAAGAAAATGACATAGGAAAATATTTGTGTTGCATGGCAAACTTTTAAGTTGATATTTTTACATTATTCCTGCGCATATGTTCCAAATGCAAGCTGTCATGAATTCTTTTTGTCATTTTTCTTTATCACTTAGAAAAGCAATGTAATTACTATATCAGACAAATACTCACATGTGTACCTCAAAATGACATAAATTAATCTATAGAGTAGATATTGTTAATAAAATGTTTTTAAAAGGAAATTTGAATTCTGCATTGCATTTTCTGCTTGAGTTTATACAATTCAAAATATGGTTGCTTCTTTCTGCAGATGTTTAAATGCAATTCCACTGACTTACACACTTTTTGGAGATTACACACTCTGTCGACAGTCTCTGAAGAGTGCTTAACTAAGCAGAGTTATGTGTCAGCATGTTGAATATTCTAGTCAGTGAACTAACATCTGTTTTAGTACCTTGACATCAAATTTGACACAAGTCAGATGATCATTCAGTTTGCTATCTCCATTCTATTTTCTTACGTCATCTCTGATATAAGCAAGGTTTTTAAAGGGACTGGGAAAGATCGCTGAAGGTCAGGCAAAATTTGCTTTTGTACTTCTTATGATGCAGAGATAGAAGGACAGGCAAGCTTCCTGTGGGTCCACAGTAGTATCATAGGCTGTTGTTGGCCTATATTTATGCTATTTCAATTTGCCTTTCCTCCAGAACTCAGCTGTGTGCCCGCTTGCCTTCTTGGCAGCTCAAGCCTGGATAAGTGGGCTGTGAAGAGTTGGTTCAGGTCACCCATTTATGTAGTTAAGGCCAGATGCCAAATTTCAAATGAGATTCTGTTGCACTGCTCTGTTTTCATTTTTGGTTTACTTGTTAAACTTGTTTACTTATATGAGAAAAGTGAGGATTAACGTCAAATGATACTCTTATAGGTTTTTGAGTGTGCTGTGATGCCAAGAGTTACCAACTTGTAGTTAGAGTGGTTGGCTGCAACTATTCCTTTTCCTTTAAGGCCGACTTGGTTTACAGTGGTAGAGGAAAAGTAATTAAGCATTATAGTACAGGAGAAGAGGCTCTTTTTTAAATAAGATGCTGTTTATTGTATGATAGCAATCAGTTACATTGTATACTGGTAAGTTTGATATTGATAATAAGTCAATGGGCTATTGCAAGACCCAAGAAGCTGGTTCCAGCCCTTCAAGATCCACTTCAAGTCCTTCCAGTGCTATCAGATTACATAGAGTTTAGTGCTGTCTCCAATGTTACACCTCGCATATCCTTATGTTATAATACATTACAGCCCTCCCAAGCTGTTCCTCCAAAGTAGCATTTTCATAATTTAACCTCTTGTCTTGTTTGCTGTTCATTATAACCAGTTGAATTCCTTCCACTAATGCAAAAATATTAAGGTAAAAACATCTTTGCATCATCATGAATATAATTTCTTGATGATGAATTATAAATATATTCTCAACTATCTTACACACTTGTGTTTCAGTGGTGAATACAATTAATCTTGAGAGTTGTTCTACTTGGTTCATGCTGTTTTATCCCTGTGGGTGATAACTAATCTTTCTTTATCATGGTTTGTGATCTAATAAGACAATTACTCTTGCCCATGCATCAAACTTACATTTAATGAGATGACCATCAACATAAACAGGATTTGTCAAACTGTTATCGGTTTGGCCACCAAACTCCCTAGGACACCACTGGATATCTCTTCTAGTGCTGGTAGCTCGAACATGGCACCTCAACATAGAGACATAGAATCTCAGAGTTTTACAGCATGGAAACAGGCCTTTTGGTCCAACTGGTTTATGCCAGCCAGATATCCTAAAATAATCTAGTCCCATTTGCCAGCATTTGGCCCACATCCCTCTAAACACTTCCTATTCATGTGCCCATCCAAATGCATTTTAAATGTTGTAACTGCACCAGCCTCCACCACTTCCTCTGGCAGCTCTTTCCATACATGCACTACCCTCTGTGTGAAAAAGTTCATCCTTAGGTCCCTTTTAAATCTTTCCCCTCTCACCTTAAAACTATGCCCTGTAGTTTTGGCGTCCCCTTTGGACTCCCCCACCCTGGGTAAAAGACCTTGGCTATTCATGCTATCCATCTTTGTTTGAATTGTCATTTAACATTTTGCTGTCATTTAACTGTGTACTACTTCTCCCATCTTTTGGAAATGTTCTATAACTTAAGATGAAATATTCTTTTTTAATACCTGGGTATAGTTTGTGTCTGTGAGATTTCCTTGAGCCGCTGACATTATTTCTAATTATCTGCTCTCTGGAGTACTCTTTATGTCGCTTGTCTATTCTGTTGTTTGGCTTTTTCTGCCTGAAAAGCTAAATGGATTTTGTTACTTTCCTGTGGCAAGTTTTGCCTTCTTCTCTTAGCGTGTGGAATCATAGAATCTCTACAACGCAGAAAAAGGTCATTCAGCCCATTGAGTCTGCACCAACCCCCTGAACAGCATCCCATTCACACCCAGCCCCCCACTCTATCCATGTAAACCAACGTTTACCATGGCTGATCCACATAGCTTACATGTCCCTGGACACTATAAAGATTTTTGCTATGGCCAATCCACTTGACCTGCACAGCTAGGACTGTAGGAGCAAACCAGAGCACCTGGAGGAAACCCATACAGACACAGGGTGAACATACAAACTCTGCACAAACTGTCACTCAAGTCTGGAATTGAATGATCCCTGGCACTATTAAGCAGCAGTACTAACCACTGAGCCACCATGCCACTCATGTATCTGTGATTCTTCCTGATTTCTGCCTTCTGTACAACAGAATAGTTTGTCCAAATTTAAGTCTTCTTTAGACTGTAATAAATCTGACAAAGACTCATTAGTAGTTCCAACAATTCTGTATCTTATAAATTCTGATCTCAAACCTTCATAGTCACAATTTTCTACTATTCTGCAAAATTGCAAATTAATTTATCTACAAATTCCTCTGAATGCTGAATTCTCTTGTTAATATTTGCATATTCAATAATTTTACTTGTTATTGATTAATTAATCAAAAACATCTGTATTTTATTTTACCCTTCATGATATTTAATGCTGTTAAGTGTAGGTCCTATTGAACGTAAGTGTATTTATTTGTTCATTTGTGATTTATTGTCCAGATCTAAATTAGATCCAGAAGAAAGTACCATTTCATCTGCCGTTTCTTCTGTATTGATTATTTGTTATCCCTATTTTAAAGGTTTTAAACATTCTGTCACATCTCAATGTTGTTTTATTCTTGTTCACCAGCAGAGTTTTACTTCTTCAATATAGCAATCTTGCTTTATTTTCCTCATCATAAAAGCTTTTAAAGTTTGTACTGTAGCAACTCTGTAGGTCTCCACTCCTTACTGGGCTTTTGTCCATGTCTTTGACTTGAAAATGGAGTTATCCACCTTCTCTGGGTAAAATGGAAAATTTCTCGCCTTTTGCAGAATAATAAATCAGGCCCATTTTTTCCCATGATTTTCCCAAACGAAGTCTAGTGCCTGTGTCCTTTTCAAATTCTTCCCATTTGAACAGTAATATAAATTATGGATCCTTCAGTCTTATTGCGGTCTCAATGATCTTATTAACGTTTTCTGTTAAACTCCATTTAGACTTTTAAATTACCCCTTCAGTCACCTTAAGTCTGCCTGTACAAAATCATCACAGCTACAATCTTGGTTTAAGTTACTTCCTTAGCATTTAATTTCCCTTCTGTAGCTGAGACTCAATGTGTCCAAATATACAGCTGCAATCCTCAGCGTAAACCCATAAATACTCCTTTATCATGTATAACTTGCTCAGTTCATTCTGTGCCAATAATTTAAATATTTGCCTTGTTAAGAAAGGAATTTTAACTTTACTCATAGAGCTGTAATATATTCTCACTCTTTTCATAAACCATGAATTTGGATTGCTCCTATCTCCCAATAGAATCTGTAACTGCCAGATATAATGAGGATCAAATCATGCATGCTTCTGTTCTTCTCTTCCCAAGTGTGATGAAAAAGGCATTACCATTAAGTATTGTTTCTCCCTTATTGATCTTTGCATTAGTTTGTCTTGCTCAAATTTTGAACAAAACACTGTAGAGTCTTGGAAATCAAAAACAAACATGGAAAATGCTGGAATAACTCAGCAGGTCCATCACTTTTTGCAGAGGGCAAAACAGAGTTAAATTATAGGGATCTTCTTCAGAACATTTCTCCACAGATGCTACCAGACCTGCTGATTTTCTTGAGCATTTCCTGACTTTGTTTTGCTGTTCAGTTGCTGCAGCTGCCAACGGTCTGAATAAGCAGTTCTTAACTTCATGTTGTCTTTAAAGCTGTTAATGTCCAATAATGTTCCTGGATGCACAGAATCGACTGTGCTTGTGAACGTTGGAGTTCTCACTGTTATTACCTTGTCAGATATAAGAATCACTTGATCGTCTTTTCCTTTATTTCCCTCCCACTATATCTCAGTGCATTCTCGGAGATTGCAGCTGGGGTGGAGGGACTCTGTTAGAGTGGAGCCTGTTTGCCTTGGAGTTTGGCTTGGCTGGCTTGATAGGCATTAGTGTCTCAAGGGTTGAGGTATCCTGAGTGCTTCCTGCCCAGATGGAGGTGCATCCTTCTTGGCTTGACTTCCTACTGGACTGAGGGCAGCAGGCAGGAGGAACGTGGAAGACAAGGCCATTTCTGCATTGTCCCAGTGGAGACTTCTGGGGAAGCAGGGTGCGTGTTGTCCTGTCTCCTTGTGATGAAGGGATACCCAAAGTGAGCTCAAGGTCTTTCATCCTCTTTTTGATTTTCTGTTGGTAATGAACTCCAATGACTAGAGAAATAGAGTGCATGTCTGCCTGTATATCGACCAGACCCTGAGGGCGCTAGGCCTGGCTCTCCAATGTGGCTGTCAACCTGCTCATGGAGGCAGCCAGATACTTCCATGCCTGAGACGACAGGGTTCCAACAGTGTTGTTGCAGTCCTGCAACCTTTGTGTTAGCTACCTAGTGCCTGTGACAAACATGCTTCTGTCTCTGCTTGAGCATTTCAATGTAGGCAAGCATGTCTGGCACAATTGGGTCCTCTCCCACTTATAGCTGCAGGAGATAAAAGAGCGAATGTGTTGTGAACAAGCAGCAGAAGTTCAGGGATGTTAAGAATCCATTTGCAGTGCTGGTAATGGCAGTGTAGTACAGCAATGGACAATGCTTATTATTTGGGTTTCAGGACATAGATGTTTCTGCTTTACCACAGGAACGGTCCTCACCAGAGAGGGTCAGGATCCTCTCCTGGTAGTGGACTAGCAACTGAATGTTGGGTGCAACCACTCATCTTGACTTTTTCTGATCTTTTATGGGCTGTTATCTCACATAATGAGATTGAGTCAGTTGGAAATAGTGACACAGCTGACAGTGTTACTGCAGGTGGGGAAAAGGTGAAATATATCCTGAGTAGGCAGCACAAGGGTATGTAGTGTTTGGGGGTGGGTGGTGGGGATTGTTTGCAAGGTTGTTGAGGTAACAGGAGTGAGGGAAGATTTTGCATGAAATCAGGAGAGTGGTAGGCCTTGTGCTTTGGTGGGAGGTGTGTGCAATATCAGAGATAGAGTGAGTGTGAGGCAGCAAACACAAGAATGTGGCACTTACCAGAGCGAAGCAGAGAAGGTTAGTGACTCTTCTTCCTGTACTGCTGGAAGTTTACATGAGCAATTGAGACCTAGCTGACCTGGTTGGCAAAATTGTCAGGGTCTGGTGTTGTAGTCTTCTCTGTCCACCCTCAGGGGAGAGGATGGCTTTCCTCGCCACCATCCCAGCCACCAGGACATCCAAATGTCTGTTGGAAAGGTTGATTGCCAATTTTCACCTGTATGCCATCTCTGGAATATTTCACAGGAGACTGTGCAGTGCAACTCTGACAGTGCTTTTTAAATTTGGTGCAAGTACCAGTATTCCTGGCATTGGCATGTAATACAATTTAAGTTAAGAGGAGAATAGGATGAGTACGGTGCCTTAGGGTGTTGTGCATGATTAGTAAACCAGTTGGGGATAATTGCATCAGAAAGCTGACAATACCTTGAGGACAGAAATCCTCCATGAGCCTGCCAAAAATGACATTTAGCCAATTTCTGGTAAGATTTGACCCAAGTATTCTGTCCATGACAATTTAATTAAAGTCACAATATCCACACTTCAGAAGAGAGAATCTACAGGAAGAGAAAAGAAAACCATGATTTAACAGCACATAATTCTGCTTCTTGATTGCTCCTTCCTTAATTTTACTGTTTCTTCTTGAGAACTTCAGTGGAAAGAAGACCAGACATGCCAGATAAGTGGCTGTGAATTCACTACAAGCCCATTTTGTGCAATGGGTGCAGACTCATTTCACCAATGCATTAACTATTGAATAAGATGCTTTATGTAAGCATTTTCCCCTATGAATACCACTGAATAAGGTCATCCATAATATAATTAACATAAATAGAATTATCTTGAAAAACAAGTGATCAATTTAAATATTCAAAACAGGACAACAAATTACTTATTCCCCAGAATAAAAATGTTCGTCTTTCTCAAAGACACAGAAGCAGTTTGTTCATTATTTATATACTAGACATGAAAGGATTTATTTTATTGTTTTCACTTGTGACCACTTCAGCTTCCAAGAATTTTGTTCTTGTGACTTGTCAAGGCACAGGGTCATGCAGCTTGCTCACAGTCCTCAGCCCAAGGTCCAGGATTCCCTCCTTTTCCTTCCCAGTATTGTCCTACATCCTGCAGGGCTGTTCTCCGTCTCTACCGTAGCTGCCGTGACAATGACTGGTGCACAGTCCATGTGGATACAATGGTGACATATATTGGTTTATTGCCAAGACTTAATTATTACAGTATGATTGCAGAAACTTAAAGGTTTGCAGAAGGTGTATGCTGATCTAAACAAATTACATCCTGTGAAGAAACTCTTCTCCTGTTGCACAAATCAAATCTATACACATATTAACCACCTCTAAAGAGGTCTAATAAATCTCCATTAAAATACACTTGCAGTAAAGTTGATTAACAGGACAACAAGTTACTTTGATATTACTGTTTGATATTAGTTACACATGCTGAAATTCTTTTTGCTATTTTAGCAAGTTATTTAAAATATATGGCTATTGTTTTTGTTATAGGGTTTGAATGAACAGATCTTAAAGGAGGAAGTGTAGCATGGCGAGGTTGCAAGTTTTAGTCAAATACGTCAAAGAGTAGGATGAAAGAGGGGTTGCACAAGTGACTCAAGTCAAAGGAGATTCAAGTGTAAATGAGTGAGGCCATAGACAAGTTTAAACGCAATGTTCAGAATATTAAACTAGGGATAATATGGGGACTAGAAGCCAGTATTTGTTAATGACGACAGACTGAGGAATAACTTTCATTCTAGTTATTTTTTCTGCTGCATGGACTTCAGTATTCTATCCACAGAAGCAGTTTCCAGAAGAGGAAACATAGTTTAGAGGGAACTTTGGTGATGAACATGAGGAACGCAGCTTGAGACAAAATACAGGCAAAAAAATTTTAGACGAGCTGAGCTTATCGTGGGCTAACAGTCAGCCATTTTTAAATCTAAAGATGACTGAATTGTGAATGGTCTTTGTTAAGGAGAAAATACTACGTACAAGGATCAGCTCGGGGTATATTGACAAGACAAGATTTTGAATAATCTAGTTCAGAATTAAACAGTGGCCAGAGAATTGGTAACAATAACACAGATAGGTTGATGACAGCAATTATTGCCTCAAAATCAAATTTATAAGTATATAAAACATAGCAGCTAGAATAGATCATACCACACTTTGAACCTGCCCCGCCACTCAACATGATCATGGCTGTTCTTCAGCCTGAATTCCATTTTCAGAAAGGTGGTTTGTGGGGTAGATTTGAATATTGTCAATTTACACGTGGAAACAAAAATAAAAGCAAAATGCTGCACATGCTGATGATCTGCAATAAAAAAAGAGAAAATGTCAGAAAAACCATGCATGATTGCAGTGAAAACAAAGTAGGCTTTTGCCCCAAACTTTCCCCCTTCCATCACCTCAACTGACACAGGCCATATGGAAAAGTGAATGGGCTTTACTCGCGACATTGCACCCCCTAATGTGGGGAAAAATATCAGCAAGCGTATGACGATGTTTTAAGGTTGTGACTTGGGCATTGGTAATTGACTTCAATCAGGCCAAGGGTGGGCTGGTGCCCCCTCATTGGTCACTCCAGAATTTTAGAGAGTTTGAGAGCGAGTGGGGAGGCCACACATTGGCCAGAGAGCTTACAATTCTGACTGTCGTTACGGACCTTTCTGCAAAGGCAAATAGATCATTCATAATCACTGAGATTGGGAGAAGGATGCAAGCCTAAAAATACCACAAAATGCAGGAAGCAGGGTTTGGGCATGCAAGAGAGATACAGGCTCAATTAAAAGCAGGTGTAAAGGTGGAGAATTTCAAAAAAATTCAAAAAATGCAGAATGTGTCACCTAAAAGAATAAACATGCAGACAGCAATTTGTAAGAGTTAACTTATCATTTAATCCTGGGGAACTGAGGAATTCTAAGTATCATTTTGAGAACATAAACTTTTACAGTTTAAGCACCCATGAAGGAAAAGAAATCATGACAGAATCATGAACGCAGTGGTGATGCCACAACTAACTGTGACGCACAGGAAGTGAACACAGATTCGCACTTTAAAACTTATTATTTTCGATTAATCACACTGTGGCAATTGAATCATAAATTGCCCTGGGTCCTAGAATTGTCCTTTTCACTCTTATCCCAATTCTCCTTTGAGATAGTCAGCATTGAATTTGTTGCAAGTATTTAAGTAAGCATGCCTGTCTAAAATTTGGCTGAATTACATGCATTTACAAACTTTAGGCAGTAAATGAGGTTCTTATGATAGTGGACTGAAAGCATGTGCACATTTTGACAGAGGTCGACTGAGCGCTATTCAGATTTGGGCAAAAAAAAAGAGGTATTGTGGTAGCAAGTAAACAATCTTCAGAAAAGGCATTTCTGTTTGATGCTCCAGACATGTTGTGCAAATAGTGCTGATATCAAGATGAGTGAAAGGGCTTTCATGTAGTGGTCACCTATCAATCTAAAAAACGGAAGTTAAAAGGATTATATAATACAGGTTCATGCAGTGTCTGGGTAATAGGTAAGTGGCACTGTGATAAACATTGCAAGCAAACTTATAGTGATACATACTTCTATGATTTGTGGTTAACTTGAAGTTTTATTTCTATTCGTGCATCTGGTAGCCAGCATAAATGCTGCTGTAATATTTCTATGCATACTTTTTGTAATATTTGCCACAAATTACAGCAGTTGACTAGGCTCTCAATTGCAATATTTAGATTGAAAATAAACACAGATCGTTCTCCCATAATACATTAGTTGCATTCTTGTGTGACCTTGCAACATAGAAAATCATGCTGTAGGAAATCACGTTATAGGAAAATCACTATAGAAAATCGCTATACCTGTACAGCAGAAAGTTTGTGTTATCCAAACAGCGTCCACTATTATTCAATCACATTACAGCCACTTCACATTAATGAAACAAGCATTATAGCAGAACTAGCAGCATCAGAGGAGCAGGAAAGCTTGACATTTTGGGTCGGGACGCTTCTTCAGAAATGGGGGAGGGGAAGGGGATTCTGAAATAAATAGGGAGACAGGGGGAGGCGGACAGAAGATGGATAAAGGAGAAGATAGGGTGAGAGGAGACAGACAGGTCAAAGAGGCCGGGTTAGAACCAGTGAATGTAGATGGGGAGTTAGGGAGGGGATAGGTGAGTCCAGGGAGGATGGACAGGTCAGGGGTGATGGGATAAGGTTAGCGGGTAGAGGATGGGGGTGGAGCTTTAGGTGGGAGGAATGGTCAGGGAGGCGGGGACTAGTTGGGCTGGTTTTGGCATGTGGTCGGGGGAGGGGAGATTTTGAAGCTTGTGAAGCCCACATTGATGCCCTGAGGCTGCAGGGTTCCCAAGCGAAATATGAGATGCTGTTCCTGCATCTTTCAGGTGGCGACATTGTGGCAATGCAGGAGGACCAGGATGGACATGTCGTCTGAGGAGTGGGGGTGTGGGAAATTGAAATGGTTCGTGACTGGGAAGTGTTGTTGTTTGTTGCAAACAGAGCGTAGCTGTCCCACAAAGTGGTCCCCAAGCCTCTGTTTGATTTCTGCGATGCAGAGGTGGCTGCACTGGAAACAGCGGATGCAGTACATCATATTAACAGATGTGCAGGTGAACATCTGTTCTGTTTGATGTGAGAAGTCTTCCTAGGGCCTGGGATCGGGGTGAGGGGGAGGTATAGGGGCAAGTGTAGCACTTGTGACTGTTGCAGGGAGAGGTTCTGGGGCTGGTGGGGCTGGAGGAGTGTGTGGAGTGGACAAGAGACTCACAGAGAGAGTGGACCCTCTGGAAAGCACATAAGGGTGGGGAGGGAAAATGTCTTTGGTAGTGGGGTCAGATTGCAGATGGCGGAAATGTCAGAGGACGATGCGTTGGATTTAGAGGTTGGTGGAGTGGTACGTGAGAATGAGGGTGATTCTGTTTTGGTTATTATTGCAGATGGGGGTGTGAGGGATGAGTCGCAGGAACTACGTTAAGACGTGGTCAAGGGCATTTTTGATCACTGTGGAGGGGAATGGCGGTTTTTGAAAAAGGAGGACATCAGTGATGTTCGGGCGTGGAATGCCTCATCTCGGGACCCAATGTGGTGGAGGCGAAGGAATTGGGGATAGGGGATGGCCATTTTACAGGAAGGTGGGTGAGAGGAGGAATGTTCTAGATAGTTGTGGGTGTCGGTAGGCTTAAAATGGATATTGGTTTCCAGGTGGATGCCAGCGATGGAGAGAGAGAGGTCCAGGAAGGAGAGAGAGGTGTCAGAGATGGTTGAGGTAAACTTAAGGTTGGGGTGGAAGGTGTGAGTGAAGTGGATGAACTGTTCAAGCTCCTTGTGGGAACATGAGGCAGCGCTGAAACAGTCGTCAATGTAATGGAGGTTGAGATGGGGGATAGGGCCAGTATAGCTTTGGAAGAGGGATTGTTCCATGCTACAAAGAGGCGGGCATAGCTTGGGCCCATGTGGGTACCCATGGCCACCTCCTTTGTCTGTAGGAAGTGGGAGGGATTAAAGGAGAAGTTGTTGAGAGTGAGGACGAGTTCGGATAATCTGATGAGGGTGTCAGTGGAGGGGGACTGGTTGGGTCTGTGGGACAGGAAGAAGTGGAGGACTTTTAGGCCATCAGCATGGGGAATGTAGGTGTATGGGGACTGGGTGTCCAGAATGAAATGAGGTGTTGGGGTCTGGGGAATTGAAGTTCTGGAGGAGGTGGAGAGTGTGGGTGGTGTCACTGGCGTAGGTAGGGAGTTCCTGGACCAAGGGGGAGAAAATGGAATCCAGATAGATGGAGATGAGTTTGGTGGGGCAGGAGCAGGCTGAGACAGTGGGTCGACCAGGGCAGTCAGGTTTGTGGATTTTGGGAAGGAGATAGAAGTGGGCAAAGCGGGGTTGGGGAAAGATGAGGTAAGAAGATATGGGTGGGAGGTCACCTGGGGTGATGATGTTGTGGATGGTTTGGGAGATAATGGTTTTTGGTCAGGGGTGGGGTCATGATCCAGGGGATGGTAGGAGGAGGTGTCGGACAGTTGGCGTCTGGCCTCAGTAATGTAGAGGTCAGTGCGCCATACTACAACTGCACCTCCCTTGTCCGCGGTTTAATGATGAGGTCAGGATTGGAGCGGAGGGCTGCACGTTCTACAGGGGAGAGATTGCGGCGATCGATGTCTCAACGACAATTAGAGGTGAAGAGGTCGAGGGAGGGTAAGAGGCCTTGGGGTGGTGTCCAGGAGGAGGGGGTGCGTTGGAGGTGGGAGAAGGGGTCAGTAGAGGGAGGGTTAGTCTCACAATTAAAGTAACGAGCATGGAGGCGAAGGCGGTGGAAAAACTACTCAATATCCAGACGAGAGTTATATTCATCAATGTGTGGGTGGAAGGGGACAAACGTGAGACCCTTACTGAGCACTGACCATTCGTCCTCACTAATGGGGAGGTCTGGGGGATTGGTGAAGACTCGGCAGGGCTCTGTGTTATTGTTTTGTCTTGAGATTATGGCTATGAAAGTGGTGGGTTGAGCGATGTCGGCGGTGGGTGGAGCGATGTCACTGGTGGGCAGAGCAAAGTCAACGATTGGCGGGGCAATGTCGGCAGTGGGCGGGGCTACATAGGCAGTGGGTGGAGCAACATTGGCTGACAAATCGAGCATGTTTGTTAAAGTGGCGTCCTCGATGCCTGTGTTGGCCTCGGAAATGGAGGCGGCGGTGGCATCAGCAGCGTGGATGATGGCATCGGTTGTACCGGAAGTGGTGTCCTGGGTGACAGCGGATGTGACGTCATCAGTGAAAACCATTGGTGCTCTGCAAGTAGCCACATAGCTAATGGTGGTGGCCAAATGGTGGGGAAGGTTCTGGGTTTGGTGGCAAGTACGAGTGAGTTTAAAGTACTTTAGGTTTTTAGAATCTAATAAAGCCAAGTAAAATTTAGAGCTCAGGTTGTGGATCTTACGAAGGATAAAAAACAGGAGAGGTCCTTTGCAGGTCTGGGAGAGGGAAGCTCTGAGTTGGGGTAGACTTGATTGCAGTGTTTGGGGATGCCGGTACATTGCAGCGGGTGTGTATTTCAGAAGTCACAGTGAGAAATGTTTCTGTAGGAGATCAACGATATGATTGTAGCGGCCATCATGGTTGGGGCCAAATTTGAAAGGTTTAAATGTAGACTTTAGTCCATTGGGAATTATTCAGTTCCATAGGCAGGTACTGAGAAAGGAAATGTGGCTGTAGTACCTGGTTTGCTTTAGGACGTGGCCGAGCAGTTTCAAGACTGAAGAAAGTACAAGAGGGTTGCAGTGGGAAAGGGATGAACTGAGGTTTTTTCGGAGGGGGGAGGGTAGCTTCTTTAAGGTAGGCATCCTTGGAAGAGGTTTCGCAGCAGGGTTAAAATAGTTACAGAGATAGTAGGAACTGCAGATCCTGGAGAATCTATGATAACACGTTGTGAAGCTGGACACAGCAGGACAAGCAGCAGCAGAGGAGCGGGAAAGCTTGACGTTTCAGGTTGGGACCCTTCTTCAGAAACGAGGGAGGGGAAGGGTATTCTGGAATAAATAAGGAAACAGGGAGAGGCGGATAGAAGATGGATAAAGGAGAAGATAGGGTGAGAGGACACAGACAGGTCAAAGAGGCGGGGTTGGAGCCAGTTGATGTGAATGTAGGTGGGGAGTTAGGGAGGGGATAGGTCAGTCCAGGGAGGACAGACAGGTCGGGGGGGGGGCAGGATGAGGTTAGTGGTTAGGGGTCACAATTAAAGAATAAGGAGGATGCCACTTATGGCTTGAGGTGGGAGGAATGGTCAGGGAGGTGGGGACTAGCTAGGCTGGTTTATGGCATGTGGTCGGGGGAGGGGAAGTTTTGAAACTTGCGAAAACCACATTGGGGCTGCAGGGTTCCCAAGCAAAATATGAGATGCTGTTCCTGCATCTTTCAGGTGGTGTCATTGTGGCAATGCAGGAGGCCCAGCATGGACATGTCGCCCGAGGAGTGGGATGGCGGGGGGGAGTTGAAATGGTTCGCAACTAGGGGATGTAGTTGTTTGTTGCGAACAGAGCGTAGGTGTTCCGCAAAGTGGTCCCCAAGCCTCCTTTTGCTTTTCCCGATGTGGAGGAGGCCACAACGGGAACAATGGATACTGTATATCACATTAACAGATGTGCAGGAGATCATCTGTTTGATGTGAAAAGTCTTCCTAGGGCCTAGGAGCTGGGTGAGGGAGGAGGAATAGGGACGTGTATATATCTTAAGCCTACTGACTCCACAACTACCTGGACTATTCCTCTTCTCACTCAACTTCCTGTTAAAAGGCCAACCCCTATTCCCAATTCCTTCGCCTCCACTGCATCTGCTCCTGAGATGAGGCATTTCACTCCTGAACATCACAGATGTCCTCTTTCTTCAAAAACCGCAACTTCCCCTCCACAGTGATCGAAAATGCCCTCAACTGTGTCTCCCGCATTTCCCGCAACTCCTACCTCACACCCCCTATCCACAATAATAACCAAAACAGAATCCCCCTCGTCCTCACGTGCCACCTCACCAACCTCCAAATCCAACGCATCATCCTTCGACATTTCCGCCATCTTCAATCTGACCCCACTACCAAAGAAATTTTTCCCTCCCCACCCTTATGTGCTTTCCGGAGGGACCACCCCCTCCAAGACTCTCTTGTCCGCTCCATACTCCCCTCCAGTCCCTCCAGCCCCGCCAGCTCCAGCACTTTTCCCTGCGACTGATGCAAGTGCTACACCTGCCCCTATACCTCCCCCCTCACCCCGATCCCAGACCCTGAAAGACTTTTCACATCAAACATATGTTCACCTGCACATCTGTTAATGTGATATACTATATCTGCTGTTCCCGTTGTGGCCTCCTCTGCATCGGGGAAACCAAACGGATGTTTGAGTAGTCTAGAGCCGTGGTCACAATGAAAGAATAAGGAGGATGCCACTTATGGCTGAGAAGGGAATTTTTTTACACGGAGATTTGTGAAATTTTGCAATTCTCTACCATGGAGAGTTGTGGAGGGGGCTCAGTCTTTGAGTATGTTTAAGGTAGAGACTGACACATTTCTGATTACCAGTAACATACAGGGTTATGGAGCTTGGTCAGAAAAAGGCATAAAAGTGTTTGATGGTCCATGATCATACTGATTGTGGGAGCAGGCTTGGTCGGCAGAATGTCCGGCTTCTGTTCATATGTTCCTAATTTGGAATGAGTTGTATTGATTTTGGAGAAAGCATTAATGATTCTGGAGTGAGTCTAACCAAAATCTAAAGCAAAAAATAAGGATTGATATGAGATTCTAGATGGTCAACTGAAACCTGTTTGGTGCAATTCTTCAGCCAAATGGGAATTTTCAACAGCGTGTGTGTCTTGGGAACAATGCATGTAGTAACTGCCCTCAGCTGCTTGAATCCAAACTCAAGATTTCTAAACTTCAGCGGTCATTGGAATTATTGTAGAACTTCAGGGAGGATGAATATTTCCTGGACCATTTATTCTAGAAGGAGCTCACCCTATAAGCAGGATCATAGATAGATGGCCATCCAGAAGAGTAGGAAGAGGTAGGGGGCACAGGGATTTCGGGATGTGTGTCATTCTCGAATCGGTACTCAGTAGTGAAGGCTTTTGGGAGTAATACGATCTTGGAGGATTGCAAAAACTAGGTGTCTGCAGGAAAGGCACTGCACAGGTTATGGCAAAGTGTAAAAGTGTAATAATTGTAGGACAATTGATGAATAGTTAGGAGGATAGAGACATCTGGGAAACTGTTGTCATGAGTCCTCCACGGCTAGAATATGGTCTAGATACCCCTGATGGGAATGGATATGAGCCAGAGGTTATGGTGCATGTTTCTACTATCTCATTGGAAGGCCAATTCTCCTACTTCTGGAATATTATACATTAGTAGAAAAATTTAAAAAAAGGTAGGATTTAATGTCACAGTTATAAACGTGTGCAAGAACGGAGAGATTTGGTGTTTATAGATTTGATATTTGAAGATGGTGGGGCATATTGACAGTTAGCAAGGTATATGTATGTTGGATTTCATGAACAAAGTTACTGAGTGTGAAAACAATGAAGTTATGTTGAACCTTTATAAAGCTCAGGTGAGGTTATAACTAAAATATTGCACATAGTTCTGGTTTCAACAATTTAGGAAGTATGCAAAAGTCTATGAGAGAATTCACATGAGATTGTCGAAAGTGTTTTATTATTCTTGAATGTGATATGCGTGTCAGTAACAAGCCTGGAATTTGTTGACCATCCCTAGCTTCCCTTAAACTGCTTGGCTTTCGAGATCGATTAAGAGGACAATTAAGCATCGACCATTTAGGTTCAGTTACGAGGAAATTGACCGATATTAATTCAGAGAAGCTGCTCTTTAGGGCAAAGAAACTGACGGGGATGTGATAAAGGTGTACATGATTATGAGAGGCATAGATAGAGTTGATAGCCAGAGACTATTTCCCAGGGCAGAAAAGGCTAACACGAGGGGTCATAGTTTTAAGTTGGTTGGAGGAAAGTATAGAGGGGATGTCAGAGGCAGTTTCTTTACACAGAGAGTTGTGAGAGCGTGGAATGTGTTGCCACCTGCAGTTGTGGAAGCAAGGTCATTGTGGACATTTAAGAGACTGCTGGACATGCATATGGTCACAGAAATTTGAGGGTGCATACATGAGGATCAATGGTCGGCACAACATCGCGGACTGAAGGGTCTGTTCTGTGCTGTACTGTTCTATGTTCTATGTTCTATGATTATGACTAGGATAGATTAGGTTGATTAGGCTGTTCACATTTACTAATAGTATCAGGGCTAAGGACAGTGATTTAAGGTTTTGAGCAAGAGATTTAAGTTGGATATGAGCAATATTTTTATGCAGTGAGTGGTAATGACCTGAACCCACTGCCTCTGAGGATGAAAATAAAGAATTTTAAATGGAAGTTGAATAGGTATGCGAAGGAAATATACTCGCAGCACAAGTTTTATAGAATGAGGAAATGGGACTGTCTGGATTATTCTACAGAGAGTCAGTGCAGTCTCAAAGACTTAAACAGCCTTCTTCTGTGCTGTAACGATTCAATGACTCCATTTCAACTCTGCTTCTTTTGCCAACCTACTTTATTTTGGCCATTGGCACTTCAGCCATTGGAAACTATTTACATCCTCTATATGAATCTTATGACATTCTGAAAATACATAACATATGTAAAACGTTTATCATTCCTGTATTTCACCAGCAATGATTCTGAAGGAAAAAAAATGCATTTCAGCATAATACCTCATATATTTCACCAAAGCTCAATTTTAAAGAAACATTCTGAGTGCTTAATATCAGCCCTAATCAAGTACACTTAGAAACTAAGATAATAAGGTGTGAAGCTGGATGAACACAGCTGGCCAAGCAGCATCGCAGGAGCACAAAAGCTGACGTTTTGGGCCTAGACCCTTCATCAGAGAGGGGGATGGGATGAGGGTTTTGGAATAAATAGGGAGAGAGGGGGAGGCGGACCAAAGATGGAAAGAAAAGAAGATAGGTGGAGAGGAGAGTATAGGTGGGGAGGTAGGGAGGGGATAGGACAGGGAGGCAGAGACAGGCTGGGCTGGTTTTGGGATGCAGTGGGGGGAGGGGAAGAGCTGGGCTGGTTGTGTGATGCAGTGGGGGGAGGGGACGAACTGGGCTGGTTTTGGGATGCGGTAGGGGAAGGGGAGATTTTGAAGCTGGTGAAGTCCACATTGATACCATTGGGCTGCAGGGTTCCCAAGCAGAATATGAGTTGCTGTTCCTGCAACCTTCGGGTGGCATCATTGTGGCATTGCAGGAGGCCCATGATGGACATGTCATCTAAAGAATGGGAGGGGGAGTTGAAATAGTTCGCGACTGGGAGGTGCAGTTGTTTATTGCGAACCGAGCGGAGGTGTTCTGCAAAGTGGTCCCCAAGCCTCCTCATTGGGGAAACCAAGCGGAGGCTTGGGGACCACTTTGCAGAACACCTCCGCTCGGTTCGCAATAAACAACTGCACCTCCCAGTCGCGAACCATTTCAACTCCCCCTCCCATTCTTTAGATGACATGTCCATCATGGACCTCCTGCAGTGCCACAATGATGCCACCCAAAGGTTGCAGGAACAGCAACTCATATTCTGCTTGGGAACCCTGCAGCCCGATGGTATCAATGTGGACTTCACCAGCTTCAAAATCTCTCTTTCCCCCACTGCATCACACAACCAGCCCAGCTCTTCCCCTCCCCGCACTGTATCCCAAAACCAGCCCAGCTTGTCTCTACCTCCCTAACCTGTTCTTCCTCTCACCCATCCCTTCCTCTCACCCCAAGCCGCACCTCCATCTCCTACCTACTAACCTCATCCCACCTCCTTGACCTGTCCATCTTCCCTGGACTGACCTATCCCCTCCCTACCTCCCCACCTATACTCTCCTCTCCACCTATCTTCTTTTCTCTCTATCTTTGGTCCGCCTCCCCCTCTCTCCCTATTTATTCCAGAACCCTCACCCCATCCCCCTCTCTGATGAAGGGTCTAGGACTGAAACATCAGCTTTTGTGCTCCTGAGATGCTGCTTGGCCTGCTGTGTTCATCCAGCTCCACACTTTGTTATCTTGGATTCTCCAGCATCTGCGGTTCCCATTATCTCTGATATACTTAGAAACTATATTTGTTATTCAAATATTTTCACATTTCATGATTAAATGCCATTTACTTGAGATTTTCTGTGGCTGCCAGCTTACTGCCATGAAACTATGAGAGATTAATGAGCACATCTTACATGGAATGATAGCAATACTTCAATTTGTGTTAGATTATGATTTCCAAATCAGACACAGGAGGGTCTTTTCTCCTTTTCTGCTGTACTCTTCTAGATTTATGCAGAAGTTAAAGCAGTGGACAGCAAACATCTGTGTTTCACATCACAAAAATATGTATTTTTTCAATATTACTGAAAATATTCACTTTTTTAATTTAAATGTATCTGAATCAACCATCAAAAACACTCTTGAGAGACAGAAAGTTCCCCTTTATAAATCTCTGATTCTATTTTAATTAACTTTATATTAACTTGCCCTTGGTTCAGAAAAGTTACTTTAGCTGTGACGAAATTGAAATTTAAATTTGAATAAATTTTTGCCTCAAATTTCTTTAACCCTTTAATGTTTCGCTGATTTCTTCCACCTTGCTCTCAGCGCATGTCTGCAAAGTGCTCCAAAACAACTCTTTGTCAGGCAGTTGGGACAAGTTCCTGTATCACTAGTTGCTTTATATTTGTATTTGGCTGGTAGTTGCTTTGGCTCGAATATGTAAGTCTGTGATTGGGCGGAGCCCTATTTATGGTGAGCACTTTTAAAGGCTGCTGCAGGATGTTGGAGATTGAATCAGTTAACTCCTGAAAGCAAGCAGGGAGTTCTCAGTTATAATTAGCCCTTATGTACTCATCGGACTGTGGCAACATGTTAATTTAATGCTGTCTTCTGGTATAAGTCATTGCTGTGAAACCAGCACTCCTGAACTATATCATTGGCTACACTTCAGTCAATCCTTGTTATCAAGTAGCTGATGCAATCTGCATCTTTTTAAAAATGACTTGCATTGTGGCCACAAGAAGTGCTCAGAAGTTTTTGAAATGTCAATCTAGGCTCTGCTATTTTGAAGAGCAAGAAGGTCTTGTATAGTAATGGAGGTGCCGTTGAATTTCCTTGTCGCATTTCAGGGAATATGACTCGGTCACTTCCTCTGAAGGATTCTCAACATCTGTGGCAGAATAAGAAATGGGCAGGACAGGACTGAATGCATCAATACAGTGCAGAAAACATGGATTCAGTACAAAATAAATGTAATAATCACACTAGGCAGGTGGAAGGAACTAACTGTCCTATTTCTCTTGGGTTACAAACCATTGTAACAAATTAAAGGCAACAGCAACCAAATACTACCCAGCAGACAATTAATACACAAAAATTCAGAAAATATAACTTTTAAAACTATTTTAACATACCCTACAATCTTGCAGTATAAAAATACATAACAGCATGCTGTACATAGGCTTGTAATCATTGAAGAAAACAGTCCATAGTCAATCCCAGTTTCAAAAATGGTATCAGAGATAATGGGAACTGCAGATGCTGGAGACTCCAAGATAATAAAATGTGAGGCTGGACGAACACAGCAGGCCAAGCAGCATCTCAGGAGCACAAAAGCTGACGTTTCGGGCCTAGACCCTTCATCAGAGAGGGGGATGAGGGGAGGGAACTGGAATAAATAGGGAGAGAGGGGGAGGCGGACCGAAGATGGAGAGTAAAGAAGATAGGTGGAGAGAGTGTAGGTGGGGAGGTAGGGAGGGGATAGGTCAGTCCAGGGAAGACGGACAGGTCAAGGAGGTGGGATGAGGTTAGTAGGTAGCGGGGGGTGCGGCTTGGGGTGGGAGGAAGCGGGGAAAATGGTTGTTGACTTTCCACATTGACAAGGCTTGACATCTAAATGTACTTCCCTCAGTTTTCAGGGAATTTCTGAACTGAATACCAATGGTCACCTTTCACTCAGGTAATGTCTGCTCCTAGCTTCACCAGGGAAAATCTTCAAAAACCTTTTAATGTGCTGGGAGATGTGCATTTTCAACCAGAGATTGCTTTCTCTTTCATATTCTGCCTGGTAGCTCGCCGACAACTTATAGCCTTCTTGTCTCTGCTGCCTATACAAGCTGCAGCATTTTGTCTCTATTAGTTGCCTCTCTATTTTTTCTGTCTGAAACTGAAAGTCTATCCGCTATTAGCCCAGTTACTCTTCCATTGTTTTCTGATGTGAAATACCTCATACAAGTTTCAGTGAGGTCTGACCACGGGTCTGCTGTCCCCATGGTAACCAAAGCACATAATTTTGTTTTTGGGCACATCTTCATACAGAGAGATTTACCTTGAATTAAAGAGACAGCCCAAAACCTTGTCATTTTATGAAACCTTGGATTTATAACATGCTTTCCAAACATGTTTACAGTCACCTGTGAATCCCACTATACACTTGTCACCACTAACCTTAACCATTGCACATCTGAATAAACAACATACATAGGCTCTTACAGACCCTCTCTGTAGGCTGCATACTTATCTCCTTAGAATGTTCCTTCCTATGTCAGAGTAGGCAAATTCCATGCATATGTAAGCATCTTGATTACATCTTGATCGTTTAGTTGATTAATAGCTGCCAACAATAGAGGACGGCAAACTGATACTAGAGATGGCTTCCATTAGCTTGTAGATGTCACTTGGAATTAGAACCATGCAACAAAGACCCAGGGCCGAGGTTCTGAAGTTGGAGCAGGGGATGAGAATGCCGAGGGGAGTGAAATAGGAGATTTTGCTACATCTGGATTGATGTTCTATATTGTTGTTTCGTGAATAATACATCACATAATTTCCACACAAACTAACATCTAAGGCATCATTCATTAGATGGTTGCTTGGCCAAGGCAGCTGTTAATGAGTTACTTCTGAACATATTGCACAAACACTTTACTCTCTCAGTATTCTTAAGTTGGAGTTGTAAGAGAGGGTTTCCATCCACCCAGTGCCTCACCAAATGTCATGACTTTTCTTCAGAATCAGGTCAAGGTATTCACAGAGATTCCTAACCTGATTGTCGGTTTAAAAGGGCAGCATTCTCATGTGGTCAGGAAACTTCCCAATCAGGCCATATCAAGTG
This sequence comes from Stegostoma tigrinum, assembly GCF_030684315.1. Classification (NCBI taxonomy): domain Eukaryota; kingdom Metazoa; phylum Chordata; class Chondrichthyes; order Orectolobiformes; family Stegostomatidae; genus Stegostoma; species Stegostoma tigrinum. The sequence continues at coordinate 71,929,608 of NC_081358.1, read as the reverse complement.
GACGAAGCATCGTGGTTCAGGTTGATTCTGCCCCCATGGCACTTTACATGGAGGTTGCGTAGATGATTTTTTAAAACAAAGCACACACCTCTTCAGGGGTTTAGACTTTCAACCAAACGAGAACAATTATTGAAGTTAGGGGGATCTGAACAATGTAAAACCTCCAATATCGGATTCCTTACCTTTGGTCCTGTACTCTTCCAGTGCTAACATTCTGAGAAAGATGTTGTCCGGCTAAATAACTTAGCTAACAATTTACTGCTCATTCATTGGAATTGGTCTCGATTTCCTCAGCCCTGGTAATAAAGATTTCTAATTAGCAAAACAAATTCCTGTAACATTTTTATGTTAACACTTGTAATAAAATCATACCGTACAACAATGTGTAATGTGATTTTTCTTTGTAAACATTTTATAATGAGAAACCTGACAAACTATTTTACTGACAATTCAACTAAATGATTCAAAATGTTTACAAAAATCTGCAAATTTACTCTCTAATTTCCAAGATAAGGTTTAAATTTCAAAAGTGCAGAGTTCGCAACAACTCCCAGTAGCAATTAAAAAAACGAAGAAAATCTATCAGTGAAGTAAATTTCGAAATAAAACTCTGGTTTTACCTTAAACCTTGCAATGCAAACAGGATATGTTTAAGTTCAATACTTGATTTAATTCTCACTCAGTTTTACACTTCATTCGATTTAATGTGGCACAATCTTTTGAGTGAAATAGCTGCTAACCTCAGTTGGTGTCCGTTCTCAGCAGATGGGATCTCTGCTCTGGGGTTACTCATTTTGGTACGAGACCCACGACTGCCTGATTGACCTGTGAATTGGCAGGCTTTCCCAAAACAAAAACACAGGTCTCTCACTGGTTCTCTAGTTGGTAGGTGAGATCCTAAACATCTTTTGTCTGATTTCCAGAAAGTATTTGAAAACTGCCACGTGTAAAGTAATTGCACAGTATAGGAGCTCACTGTGCGGAGAGTAATGAATTAGCATGGACTGAGGATTGGTTAACACACAGAAGACAGGGAGTAGAGATGAACGAGTACTTTTCAGGCTGGAAAGTCAAAATTAGTGGAGTCACAAAGATCTCAATTACTTACTATTGATATGAATAATTTGGAGGAGAGGTAATATATCTAAATTCCCCGATGATACAAAAATAGGTGGGAGGGCATGTTGTGATGAGAACGCTAGGAATCTGGAAATGATTATATAACAAGTGGTAGAGCTGGATGAACACAGCAGGCCAAGCAGCATCAGAGCAGCAGGAAAGCTGATGTTTTTGCTCTAGACCCTTCTTCAGAAATGGGGGCGGGGAAGGGGATTCTGAAATAAATAGGAAGAGAGGGGAAGGCGGATAAAGATGGATAAAGGAGAAGATAGGTGGAGAGGAGACAGACAGGTCAAAGAAGTGGTGTTGGAGCCAGTAAAGGTGAGTTTAGGTGGGGAGTTGAGGAGGGGATAGGCCAGTCCAGGGAGGGCGGACAGGTCAAGGGGGCGAGATGAGGTTGGTAGGTAGGAGATGGGCGTGGGGCTTGAGGTGGGATGAGTGGATAGGTGAGAGGAAGGACAGGTTAGGGAGGCGGGGACGAACTGGGATGGTTTTGGGATGTGTGTCAGGGGAGGGGATATTTTGAAGCTTGGAAAGTCCACATTGATACCATTGAGCTGCAGGGTCCCCAAGCGAAATATGAGATGCTGTTCCTGCAAAAGTCAGGTGGCATCGTTGTGGCACTGCAGGAGGCCTAGAATGGACACGTCATCCAAGGAGTGGGAGACGGATCCTCCGCTTGGTTTCCCTGATGTAGAGGAGGCCACATCGGGAGCAGCGGAAACGGTATACCACATTAGCAGATGTGCAGATGAACATCTGTTTGATGTGGAAGGTCTGCTTGGGGCCTGGGATGGGGGCGTAGGGGCAGGTGTAGCAGTGCCTGCGGTTGCAGGGAAAAGTGCCAGGGGTGGTGGGGCTGGTGGGAGTGTGGATTGGACAAGGGAGTCATGGAGAAAGTGGTCCCTCTGGAAAGCAGGTAAGCGTGGGGCAGGAAAAATGTCTTTGGGGTCAGATTACAGATGGCAGAAATGTCGGAGGATGATGCGTTGGAGCCGGAGGTTGATGGGGTGGTACGTGAGGATGACGGGGATCCTGTTTTGGATGTTATTGCAGGAAGGGGGTGTGAGGGATATTTTGAGGGAGATGCAAGACACATGGTCATGGGCGTTTTAGACCATTGTAGAGGGGAAGTTGTGGTCCTTAAAACAAGGACATCTGAGATGTCCAGGAGTGAAATGCCTCATCTTGGGAGCAGACGCGGCAAAGGAGAAGGAATTGGGAATAGGGGATGACATTTTTGCAGGAAGCAGGGTGAGGTGAGGTGTATTCTATGTAGCTGTGGGAGTCGGTGGGCTTGAAATGGATACCGGTTTCCAGATATAACAACCAAAACAGAATCTCCCTCATCCTCATGTGCCACCCCTCCAACCTCCTGCAGTGTCACAACGATGCCGCTTGAAGGTTGCAGGATCTCATATTCCGCGTGGGAACCCTGCAGCCCAATTGGATTTCACAACCTTCAAAATCTCCCCTCCCCTGACTGCATTCCAAAACCAGGCCAGCTTGTTTCTGCCTCCCTTAACCTAACCTTCCTCTCACCTCTCCACTCCTCCCACCTCAAGCCCCACACCCATCTCCTACCTACCAACCTCACCTCCCCCTGACCTGTCCGCCCTCCTTGGACTGACCTCTTCCCTCCCCAACTCCCCACCTACACTCACCTTTACTGGCTCCAATACCACTTCTTTGACCTATCTGTCTTCTCTCCGCCTATCTTCTCCTCTATCCATCTTTTGTCCACCTCCCCCTCTCTCCCTAATTATTTTAGAATCCCCTTCACCTCCCCCATTTCTGAAGAAGGATCTAGAGCTGAAATGTCAGCTTTCCTGCTCCTCTGATACTGCTTGGCCTGCTGTGTTCATCCAGCTCCACACCTTGTTATATCAGATTCTCCAGCATCTGCAGTTCCGACTATCTCTGGAAATGGTTATAGGTTGGTAGGGTGAGTTATGAAAAACTTGGTACATGGAGTTTAATGTAAGAAAGTGTGAGGTCACGTACTTTGCTAGGAAAATGATTAGAAATCATTGCCAGGTTATCATCCAACAAGTTTAATTGCAATCACAAGCATTTGGAGCGTAGCTCCTTCATCAGATGACAAAGGGGCTATGTGTCTTCAAATAAACGTGTTGGGCTATAATCTGGCATCATGTGACTTCTGACCTTGTCCACCCCAGTCCAACATCGACACCTCCAAATCATGGCGCAAAAGAGGCAGACTATTATTTATTTGGAGACAGACATCAATTAAAATGTAGCATGGAGAGATTTGAGCATGAAACACAAAATGCAAGCATGCAGGTCAACAAGTAATTAAAAAGGCAAATAGAATTTTGTCCTGTAATGCTTGGGTTTACAGTTTAAAAATGAGCAACTCTTGTTACAACTCTGTAGGATGTTTACGACTGTACAGGGCTGTACTTGGAGATCTGTGTGCTGCTTTGCTCAGGTGCTTAAAAAAAAGGGCATTGGAAGAAATTCAAAAGAGATTCACTAGACTGAGTCCTGGGATGACGGGGTTGACTCAACAAGAATGGCTAAAAAGGTTAAGCCTTTATTCATCAGAGTTTAGAAGAATGAGGTTGATCTTATTGAAATATACAAGGTTCTGAGGGGGCTTGACAGATTAGATGTTCAGAAGATGTTTCCATCATTGAGAAATCTTGAATGAGGGGATAAAATCATTTAAAACTGACACATGGTAGAATTTATTCCCTCTGAGGACAATGAATGTCTAGAATTCTCTGCTCCAGAGAGCTTTGGAGGCTGTATCACTTAAAGTTTTTAAAGAGGAGGTAGATAGATTTTTCAAAAATCAAGAAATTGAGGGCATTGATGAGTTGGCACAAAAGAGAAGGCTGGACCAGGAAGGGAGCTGCATTGATTCCAGATCTGGGTTTTGGGCTGGGCTTTTGTATTTGGGCAACCCAGAGATAACAGAGCTCGGGGTGGGTTTTAAGGAATTTGTGGATGGGATAAAAGTTGTCTTTCCAGTGGGTGACCCCTACGAATAAAGCACACTCTCCAATAATAACACACCCTTCTCTTCCAGTTGTTTTAACACTGTATATAAATGTTGTGAATCCCACTCCGTTTCCTCATGTTTTGTTATGGCACTGGTAGACTGCCATTTTTGGTTCTGCCTGTCATCTTTATTTTGCAGATTCCTATGCCCTCGTCGTGAAATGCTCTCCCACCTTTTTTTCATCATTGGGAACTTTAGATGTAATTCAAACTGCACTCTCCTCCAAGTTATTCATTTGGAAAGTAAATAATTGAGACCATCAGACTGTTCCTTGTGACATTGCACGAATTATGTTTTCCCAACCTGACAATGACCCACTCTTCCCAACTCCCTGTCTTCTGGATGTTAGCCAATCCTCAATCCATGATAATTCATTATGATGTGAGTTGGAAGAATGTCAATGGTAGTGGGAAAGCCACCTGGCATATTTTACATGCTGCAACACTGAAAACATGTTTGGTATAGACATGTAATATCCAGTGTCATGTTTGGGAGCAATGTAACATCTCTGAGCCTGTGAAAAAATAAGACAAACTCAAATCAGAACAGGTTGAAAATGGGACAACACCAGTCCTGGTGTATCTACTTGGAACCAGCCAAGAGAAGAGCTGGCATTTTCTTCACCCAACAGAAATTACTTCAGAGATGGGGTATCATAAAATGTGTGGAGTGTCAATGGAATAGAATTGTTTATTTTTTTACTTAATGGTTCTTGATTTACACAGTACAAAAGATGGCTGAGTGCAGAGTATTGCAGTTTAGTTTACATTGCAACTTGGATTAGATCTGTTTTATATAGCTCCCTACACCTACAATTTGTTCAACTTGTCAGTGAACAATGAATGATTGTATGACTGGTGCTGTGGGCAGGATCTTCCATGATTCTTCCAACAGATTTCTCTTGATAAGGAGTCACTTTGTGTCCTGGAACGTGACTCGTACAATTCCATTTTAACACAAAGTAGAATGCTTTAATTTGTCTTTTGCAGTTGTTCTTCACTGACTTTGCAATGTCTGCAGGAAATTAAAAAGATCAGAGAAAAACTACCTTTCAGCTTCAAATAGTTTTGACTGTTCAAATGAAAGAGAGGAAGAGAGGAATTGGGCAGCTATTGCTGGCATTGTTAGAACAAACTGATTTGGACCCAAGCCTTACTTTCTTTGGCACACATTTAGCATTGGAGATGTTGAATATTAAGTTTGTAGAACAGTATATCTCAACTTATTTCTTTTCCTGACTCAGAGTTGGCAGGATTTACATCACTGGTGTACAATGCATGTATCTTCCTCATTCTGGAGGGTGGCAGACTTTACCTGCTTCTTTTGTAAAGTCTTCAAAAGAGCAGCAGTATTTCACCACCAAATGGCTCTTCTCCTCCGCCTCCATTGCAGTAATCCAAAAGGGGCCATTCCTTGTGACAGCCTGATTCACTCTTCAATTACCTCTCAGCACCTTCTCCTCTTCCCTCAGCACTTCACATTGAAATACACACCCTTTCACCTCCTTCTTTTCCACTTTCCAAACATCGAGAACACCTCACAGGTGGAGCAGTGATTTACTTCCATGTTAAAAAATATACACTGTATTTGTTGATTACAGGCCTGTACAATTGCAACACTGCCATCTACCAATGTGGAAAATTTGTCATCAGTTATTAAGCAGCACTTGTTTAACGCTGCTCAGTTTGTGTTCGGCAAAGGCCACTCAGCTCTTAACTTAATTACAGCCTAGTTCAGGCATTGGCAAAACAGCAGAATTTCAGACGTGAGATGAGAGGGTCTGTCCTTGACATCAAGGCAGGATTTGCCTAAATGTGGTATGAATGAACCCTGGAAAAGCTGGTGTCAATGACAATTATGATGGGAAAGAAGATGATGCAGTTGTTGGAGTAGGTCATTTTGGCTCCTGGTCATAACTGCAGGTGTTCCTCAGGGTAGTGTCCTCGGCCCAACCATCATCAGCTGCTTCATCAATGACCATACTCCATTCTAAGGTCAGAAATGGGATGTTTATTAGTGATTGTACTATGTTCAGCACCATTTGTGACTCTTCAGATACTGAAGCAGGTACTGAATGCAAAAAAAGCTGGATAATTTCCAGGATTGGGCTGTGAAATAGCAAATAATATTCATGCCACTCAAATACCAGGCACTGGCCATCCTCAACATGAGAGAATCTGACCATCTCCTTTTGTCACTCTGGGGTGTTACCCTCACTATAAGCATCCCAAGGGTTTGCATCAATCAGAAACTGAACTGGACAAGTATGTAAATATCATGTTTATAACAGCAGGTAAGAGGCTGGGAATCTCAGCATAACTCATATCCTGTCTCCCCGAAGCTTACCATTTAAATGATCAGTTGCCTTTACTGATCTAAGATTTTGGAGTACCTGGACTATAGAACCCAGCATGTAAAGGCAATGGCATAGTAAGAGGTCAAGGCCGAGCAAAGGTCACTTGATAGTGCTGTCAACTAAGAAATTGGGGAAGCCTTACTAAAATTATACAAGGTACTGGTGAGACTGTGAAAGTTTTGATCGCTCTGTTGAAGGAAAAATGTACTGGCATTGAAGGGAGTCAAAGAAGGTTCACCCGACTGATTCCAGAGAGAGAGAAAGACTGTCTTATTAGGCTTGAGTAGGTTGGGCCTGTACTCATTGAATCTAGAAAAATGAGAGATGACTTTGAAAAATTTAAGATTCTTAGGGGACTTGACAGGGCAGATGTGGAGAAGTTATTTCCCCTTATGGGAGAGTCTAGGCCCAGAACATGAAATGGCAGAATAAGGAATTGTCCATGTAAGAGATAAGGAAGAATTTCTTCAAAAGGTAGTGAATCTGTGGAATTCTTTATGGTAGATGTCTGTAGAGGCATGGTTATGTTCAAGGCTGAGATAGACAGATTTTTGATTTGTAAAGATCAAGGGTTGTTGAGGAAAAAGCTTGAAAGTTGATTTGAGGATGATCAGATCAACAATGATCTCATGGAATGGTGGAGCAGACTTGATGGACAGAATAACCTGATTCTGCTCCGATACATTATTAACTTATAGTCTTTAAGGTTGGGCAGTTAATGCTTTTATATTCATCTGGACAGACAGATGTGGCCTCAATTTAAGATCTCATTTGAAAGAGGGAACTTCTGACACTGCAATTCTTCCTCAGTGCTAAAGGAACTCCAGCTCATCTTTCAATTTGTCAATTTACAGCCTTCTAGACACTGTGTTCAACAATTTCAGACTGCAACCTCTACTCCCCGGTTACCTTCTTTTCTCTTGGCATATTTTTACTCTTGTTTTGTTCCTGATTTTGTTTGCAGACAGCGTTTATGCCTCATTTTGACATGTGTCATGTCTCTTTACTTGTCCACTACTATCCCCTTTGACCTTGCATCTTCGAGTTTGCCATTTAATCTTTCCCGTTTTCTATCTCAACATAAACATTACTTCTTACTCTTTATCTGACCCTTCCTCTAAGGCCTAATGTCATTCTTCTGTATCTGCAATAATATGAATAACAAATTCACCTGACTACGCCAAAAAAATCAGTAAACAATCAATCCAAATCCATGACAATGCAAAATTAGTTGTGCACACTATTGTGATGGCTTCCAAGCGAAGAGGTAGTGCTTGTGTGCCTAAGTGCAAAAAGGTGGTGATGAAGTTCAGTGTAAAGGTGGTAGTGTTAGATAAGTTGCAAAATGGTATGTCAGCTAATGCTATAGGCCGTGAGCTCAGCCTCAATGAGTCTACAATTTGGTAGATCAGGAGCAAAGAGGCTGAAATAATGAGAGCTGTGAAAGAATCTGCTCCTCAAAGTGCTGCAGGATTTCCACAATGAGTTGATGGAAAAAAGACATAATTTATGGATTGAGGAGATGGTAATGGAGAGGATGTCTGGAGTGTATGGCTATGCCCATTGTGAATCTATGAGCACGTGACGAATACATGTGGGATGCAAAGTCTTTAAAAGGTGGCAAGGAAGGTTTTTGAATCATTATGGCATTAATAACATCAAGCTGAGTGGGGAGGCTTGTTCCACTGACCAGGAGGCTAATGTTTTTGTGTCAATGTTCTTCAGGCTGGTTGAGGAGAAGGGAGAGAGGTGTGGACAAGCATTTAATGTCATCAAAACTAAACTGTTCTCCAAGCAAATGAGGTCATCCATGTACATCATTGAGCAAGTCACCAAAGCACCACAATTCAAAGTATTCAAGGGGTGGCACAGTTGTCTAGTGGTTAGCATTGTGGCCTCACAGCGCCAGGGACTTGGGTTTGATTCCAGCCTTGGGTGACTGTCTGTTTGGAGTTTGCACATTCTCCCCATGTCTATGTAGGCTTCCGCTGGGTGCTCTTGTTTCTTCCCACAGTACAAAGATGCGCAGGGTGGGTGGACTGGCCATGCTAAATTGACCATTGTGCCCAGGGAAGTTTAGGTTAGGTGGGTTAGACTCGGGGAAATCAGGTGTAGGGGAATGGGTCTGGGTGGGATGTTCTTTGGAGGGGCAGTGTGGATGTGTTGGGCTGAATGGCCTGGTTCCATAGGGATTCTATGATTCAAAGATTGTGACACTTCGCTGCTTTCCACCAATGCTTGGAGAAACTTTAAGTGTAAACTGTTGATAGTATACTTGCTGATAACCCTCATGTTTCAAGGAAGAGAACAAAAACAGCATGCCTGTGCAGTGGAGGCCTAACAACAAGGCTTGGATGTCCATGCGTATCTTCGTATCTTGCCTTCAAAATTCTTTTCATCCTTAGCAATGTGCCTGTTCGTCAGATATTCACCATAACTTTGAAGTTCACTTCATGCCACCCAACACAACTTTGTTGATTCAGCTGCCTGACCAGGGGGTCATCTTGGTGCTCAAGAGCCACTATACCCAGAAGCTCTACCGGGCCACCTGCCAAACCTGTCCGTAGATGAAAACCTGATGGTGATGGAATTCTGAAAACTGCTCAACATCTGTCACCTCATCGATCTGCATCTACACAGTCCAGCATCAACAACTGCTGGGAGGAGGTCTGGTCTGACCATGTGACCAACTTTGCAGCTTTCCCAATGTCAATGGTGCTGTCAAGAACATCTTACATCTGAGAAGGGGATCAGAGTGGAAGACTTTGAAGGTATGAGCAAAGATAAGGTTGAGGACAGGCTGACCCAAATGGCTGAAGAACCAATAAATGAGGAGTTGGGCAGATTGGCTAATGAGGGGCTTGATGGTGGCAACAATAATGGTGATTATGATGTCTAAGATCTCCACAAGGTCAAGTCTCTTACTTTGTTGAAGCTGACACCACCTAACACCATTGACACCATGTGCAAGGAGCTGCAAGAATCTGATCCCATATTTGAATGGAGCCTAAAGTTCAAGGGCACAGTCAAGGCTGTAAGTCTCCCCTACATGAAGGTCCTCAAGGATATCCAGCAACACGTGTGATAAACAAAACTTACACAATTCTTCTGACCTGTGTTCCACAGGGATCTGTGTTGGGATCACTGTTGTTTGTGATATACCTAAATGATATGGAGGAAAGTATAGTTGGTCTGATTAGCAAGTTTGCAGATGACACTAAGATTGGTGGAGTAGCAGATAGTGAAGGGTGCTGTTGGAGAATGAAGCAGAATATAGACAGATTAGACAGTTGGGCAGAGAAATGGCAGACAGAGTTCAATCCAGGCAAATGCGAGGTGATGCATTTTGGAAGATCCAATTTAAGAGCGAACTATACGATAAATGGAAAAGCCTTGGGGAAAATCGATGCACAGAGAGATCTGGGTGTTCAGGTCCATTGTACCCTGAAGGTGGCAATGCAGGTGGATTGAGTGGTCAAGAAGGCATATGGCATGCTTTCATTCATTGGATGGGGTATTGAGTACAAGAGTTGGCAGGTCATGTTACAGTTGTATAGGGCTTTGTTTCGATCACATTTGGAACACTACGTACAGTTCTGGTTGCCACATTACCAAAAGGATGTAGATACTTTGGAGAGGGTGTGGAGGAGGTTCATCAGGATGTTTTCTGGTATGGAGGGCGCTAGCTCTGAAGAGAGGTTGAGTAGATTATGATTATTTACAGTAGAAAGACAGAGAATGAGGGGAAACCTGATTGAGGTGTACAAAATCATGAGAGGTACAGACAGGGTGGACATCAAGAAGCTTTTTCCCAGATTGGGGGACTCAATTACTAGGGGTCACGATTTCAAGGTGACAAACGAAACGTTTAAGGGAAACATGTGTTGAAAGTTCTTTACGCAGAGGGTGGTGGGTGCCTTGAACGCATTGCCAGCGGAGGTGTTAGAGGCGGGCACGATAGTGTCATTTAAGATATATCTAGACAGATACATGAATGGGCAGCGTGCAGAGGAATACAGATCCTTGGAAAATAGGCAACAGGTTTAGACAGAGGATCTGGATTGGAAAAGGCTTGAAGGGCTGAAGGGCCTGTTCCTGTGCTGTAATTTACTTTGTTCTTTTGTTTTTTGTTCTGGTATGCAGTTCTTCCCTTCCACCCTACACAAGCAAGGGAGTAGGTGTTCGGGGGATGAACAGTAGACGAATGTCTTGAGGACATCTGCCAGATGGAGGTAAAGGAGGAGGGCGCATCATAAAGAGAGTATACCTAGGAGGGAGGCATATCCACAGCATCCTCCCCACAGAACACCCCGTAATAACCCATAACCTCATCTAACACCCAGTATCCACCCATAACCTTGTCCAACACCCAGTATCCACCCATAACCTTGTCCAACGCTCAGTAACCACCCATAAACTCCTCCAACAATGCCAAGACCTGCTGAACAGAACTTCTTGCCTTATCTCTAAGTTACAATATACTACAATTGTTTTTTAACATTTTATTTAATCAATATTAACTTTTATTTCAGATGTTTTCATGTTTATTATTTTAACCCAAATAATATCCAAAAATAATAGGTGAAAAATCATAATCTTTGGGTTCAGGAACCTAACCCTATTTTTAACATAACTTATTGAGCTCCGCATTTGCAAACTCATCATTCATGGGGTTTTTTGGGAGCCTCTGTATACAGAGGATACAGAGGAATGATTGTCTTACACTTCAGTCTTTTCCCTGTTCTGATGAAAAGTAATTTCATTAACTCAGTTTCGCTCTCCACAGATGCTGTCTGACTCGCTGAGTATTTCCAGCATTGTTTGATATATTTTTGTACAGGGTATATCCAATCTCTGCTTAAAAACTTTATAACAACATCTTCTATCCACCAAAGGAAAACCACTAAATTTCAAAGCTGATTGGATTCTGACCTGATGGCATTAAATGAGGAAGAATTCCACCAGGCTGACTTCAATTTTTTTTAATGTATTGCTGTAAGTTTGGATGTTGCAACAGGCAACATTATACTTTCTCTCGGCCTAAATGCAAATTCTGTTGAGTTTTATTGGAGTGCATTTTGCCGTGAGGCCTAGTGAGCTTTCTAGCCATATTTTGCCGAACTTGCCTCAATACTTACCAACCCTGCTATGTGGTGTCTCTCACATTCGATTCCATCCCCTCACATTGCCATTCGCCATTTCTGAAACATTGAATATCTATCGGGAGAGCAGAGTCCCTGGTTCATGTGCAATCTTTGAAAGGCCACTGTCCACCTGGCCAAATGTTGGAAATCCAGCATTGCACCTCATCAACAATGTATTGGCATAGCAGCCACAAAGCCACGGAGTTTATAACACATAGTAAGGCTGACAGTCCTTGCTCATCCAACTTCATCCCTTTGCCGTCATCTCTGTTTAACCATCAGGCCACATACTTTAATAGTTCCTTACTACATCCTGTCTAAATACCCTTTCTAAGTCATTGCTTCCCTGTGCCAGTGCCCATCCATGTCTTGTCATTGTCCACCAGAGGAATATCACATACAGGACAAGTTCAAAGAGGGGAACATCATTTACAGGTAAGCAGTTAAACAACTCCAAACATGAACTTTTATTTACAGACAGCAAAATTGAATACAAAACAAAATGAACAGAAAATTCAGATCACCCTGACAATGGAAATCAAATGTGTTGACCATCATCAGTGACTATCGAACATCCCATGATACACTCAGCTCTCATCTACTGGAATCAGATGTTAATCAGAAGCTAACTGGTTTGTAGTGTCCAATGCAGTTGAGCTCTGTCATGGACAAGGAAGCTTTATCCACCTCAAATCCTTCCTCTTGGAAGTTTCCCCCGATTCCACAGCTCCCAGTGTATCACCTTATGGCCTGCTCCAATCTTGCAGAGCACAACACTCCAGGATGTTTCACTCTGGAGGGGCCCACAGATTGGTCCAGAGAGCAGGACCACATTTTCAGCAGCCCTATCAACACTCCAGTGGTGGAGGCATGGGCAGCATTTTATCTGCATTTAGCATCAGGCAGCAGGTAGTTCATTGGTGTTATAAGCTATGGCCACAGTGGGTAGCCCTTATGCCTGAGTAACAAACTTTGTGAGGCACTGCATCTTCAAATGTCATAGGTACATGAGAGTGCTGCTGGAACGGAGTCATGGCAGCTGTGGGCACACATGTCCAGGGTCACAAATCGCCTGAATATTAATGGAATGAAACCCCTTCCTGTTGATTAATTCTGCACTGTTGTGGTACAGAACTCTCAGTACCTTTGCTTGCAGTGGATGGCACCCTTCCTGGAGGAAACCACTATGTTCTCGAATCCTATTGCCTAAGCTCAGCACTGACCTTGTCATTGGGAAAAAAATGAACTGTTGTGACCTTGCACAAATGGCATCAATCACTGTCCTGATGCATTGTGGGAGTATGACTGAGAGTACCCATGACTCCGTAGAAGGAGCCAGTCACATAGAGGTTCAGCACTGGACCTACCTTCACACCCATTAGGAGGGAATGGTCTTTCAATCCTTCAGTCGCTACATCCCACTCCAGAATCTGGCACAGTTCCTTCATAGGGTCTCAGGATATATGGAGCCTGTGATGGCCCTATGGCTTGCTCATCCCTAGGGGAATGGAGTCATGGTCAAAAGACTCCAGCCCTCTTGCACAGAGCATACATCTTGAGGGACTCTAGGGCAGTGACCTCTCGCTAAGCTGGGTGCTCCTCATTGTCTGTGCTGGCCTGTTGCTTGTCCTGGAATTAGCATTGACCCTGGTCCTCCTGTACCTGTACTTGTCTTTTTAGGAAGGCAGCCACAGAGACCAACATTACACCAGTTGCTGGGTGCAAGACCCCTGCTGAACACCACCACTATTGGGAATGTAAGACGCATAACATGTTTTTAGATCTCAGAACAATCAGCATTTGCACATTCTGCAAATGAGGGCTGGACTCATTCCTCATGCAGTGAGATATACTGCACCCCACATAATGAGGGCCATGTTTTCATTATTCCTTCACCCTCAGTATCATTGTGTACAGTAACTTGGAAGAGGCACTATATTAGGTGAGGGATCAACACATTGCATCAAATGGGAGTTCCTCATGCACTCTGAATTGCTTCACATCTCAGACCCACATCAATCACCCAACTAATCATTGCATTCAGTAAAGGCCATCGTCATAGTTACATTATAGACAATGAAGTGATTTTCTTTGACTTCTTTGGAAATTACACATTTATGCTTCACCTTTGGCAAGAATTTTCCTCTTTTTAAGCTTTTCTTGCTGACATCAGCACCATTGAGATGTCAGTGCTTGATTTGCAGGGATCAGTGACATGGTGTCAATTACCTTCGAATGATATTTGAACCCTAAGCACCCTCACTCTGCATGCATTGCAAATAGGCAATGAATTGATGACGAATTATATGTAGCTGGACTTCAGAAGTACACGTTTTATGCATTTGCCCCTTCAATGTTAGCGTCATCTAGCACACGTGGACCCCGTACTTACGCCCATTAAACTGACACTGACTGAGCCCACCCTGAGTGCTGTTGCAGCCATTTTCCAGTTGTATTTCATAAGTGATGCAGGAATTGCACCTCATAGTGGACACAAAATTGAACACAAAACAAAATGAACTGAGAATTCAGATCACCCTGACAATGGAAATCAAATGTGTTGACCATCATCAATGACTATTGAACATCCCATGATACACTCAGCTCTCATCTACTGGAATCAGATGTTAATCAGAAACTAACCGGTTTGTAGTATCCTATGCAGTTGAGCTCTGTCATGGACAAGGAAGCTTTATCCCTCTCAATTCCTTGTCTTCCTCTTGGAAGTTTCCCCTGATTCTCCAGCTCTGAGTGTATCACCTTATGGCCTGCTCCAATTTTGCAGAGCACAACACTCCAGGGTGTTTCACTCTGGAGGAGCCCACAGATTGGTCCAGAGAGCAGGGCCACATTTTCAGCAGCCTATCAGATACTCTGCAATCCCCAAAGCTTCCATGCCCCTTTTATCGCACATTACTCCAACAATACATTTCCAGCCAATTCCCTCATGTGGAGACCACCCAACTGAACTAGCCACTATTAAGGGAGGTCAGTAATAAAATTAATTCTCACTTCTTCCCAAGAAGGAGCATTCTAAATCTAATGCCTGATTCCGCTACCACCAACTGGTTGATTAGATCCCCCTCCAGCTAAGTCACTTTGTCATGTTGCCACAAAGTAATCCCAAAGACAAAAAGAGATGTCTAGTTCTCTCTCTGGCAGAACAAATTACATTATTGATGTTCTTATAACGCTGGATCCAATTTCCTGTGATGATGTCCGCCACAATTTCAATCCAGGCTTGCTTGCTCAAAGTGAGCATTCATGCCCTCTCATCCCTGGGTATAAGGACTTCTTGGCTTGCACATGAGGCCTGGAGTAGAGCTTGTGTGGTGGCATTACTAAACCATGGAGCCACCCGAAGTCTTCTATCCATTATTACTTGTCGCTTTCTGCAAAAGTCCTGGCAGCACCCATTCTACTATCACAATGTGTAGAGGGTCCAGACCCAAAACGTCAGCTTTCCTGCTCCTCTGATGCTGCTTGGCCTGCTGTGTTCATCCAGCTCTACACTTTGTCATATCAGATTCTCCAGCATTGGCAGTTCTTACTACTTCAGCCCCCATTCTACCATGTGTTCACATCCCATTAAGTATGGCATTAGCACCTGATGCAGCTTGACCTCATATAGCCTCTGCCACCTCTCTGCCCATCTCCACTCCCTCAATGATTGGCCCTCACATTCATCAAATGTAAACCATCCAGCAAGTGGAAAATTGTTCGCGACTGGTAAGCTTCATCTTAGCAGCAGTGGGAACGTCTCTGGTCGTGACACAGGGACCTGGGGCCTACTTATTTCTGTATTATTCCACTCCTATTCTATTTGTGACTTTGACTATTTTTCACAGAAAACATGAATGAGATTATTATTTCTAATTGTAATATACAGCTAAAACAAATGTGGAGGGATAGAGGAGCATCAACATATACTTGGCCAAAATGTCAACAACACAGTTATTGTAGGTGAATTACTTGTGAAATTAATCTATTTCACCTTTTGAAATCCAGGAATCAAAATAGCAAGGCCAAATATTTATCAAACTTCAATTGACCTTTTCACAAAGAAAGGTGAAATGTTGACCAAAAGACTAGATAGCATTCCACTCTATAGGGACACTGAAGGTATTTATTGCTGATCTTGCTTTACCTCTGGCAATGAAGGGAGATAATTACCTCCAGAACAGCAATGAGAAAAGCCAATACTGCACCGAACTTCATGACCGAAACAGGAGGGTATAAGTCAAATTCTCAAATGTATTCAGAAGAAATGCCATAGTTAGAGTGTACCTTCAATGCTACAATTTTTCTATTTCAGGCCATGGGCATCACTGACAGGGCAACATGAAGGTAATTCCAGAATTTTGATTTTGCATCATTGAAGAAGAGCTGCTAAGGTTTCAAGGTTTTTCATTCATGGAATATGGGTATCACTGGCTGGTCAGCATTTATTTCCCATCCACATTTCCCTTGAGAGGTTGGTAGTGAGCTTCCCTTTTAACTATTGCATCCAAGTCCTGTTGGTAGACGCACAATGATGTCAGGGAGGAAGTTCCAGGATTTTGGCCCACTGATACTTAAGGAACAAAGATATATTTCCAAGACTGGGTGGTGAATGGCTTAGAGGGGAACTTGTAAATGGCAGTGTTCCCATGTATCGGCTGCTCTTGTTCTTCTAGATGGTAATGATTGTGGGTTTGCTGCCACCGAATGTTGGTGTTGGACTTAGTGGATGCCTGTGGGTGTGTGGTACCACTCAAATGTACTGCTATGTTCTGCATTGAGTCAAGCTTCTTGAGTATTGTTGGAGCTGCTTCCAGGCTAGTGAGAATTGTGTGTGATTTTTTCGGGTACTTGCAGTTTGTAGTGCACCCATGCATCTGCTACCCCTGCCCTTCCAGATGGTAGAATTTGCAGGTACTATTGAAGAAGCTTTGGTCAGTTGCTGCAGTGTATATTGTAGATGGTACTAGCTGCTGGCATTGTGCTTTGATGGTGAAAGAATTGAAGTTGATTGATGTCTAGTGGGTGATTCAGCATGATAATGTCACAGAATGTCAAGGAAAATGGTTGCATTCTTGTTGGAAATGGTCAATGCCTGGCACTTGTGTGGCACAAAGCTTATCTTTCACTGATCTACCCAAGACTTAATGTTTCCCTGGCCTTTCTGCATTTGGATGTGAACTGCTTCAGTATTTGAGAATTTGTGACTGGTGCTGAACATTGTATAATCAATGAACATTTCCACTTTTCATTTTTATCGGTTCCAACAATGAAAGGAAATATTCCAGAAGCAGCACAGAAAAGAGCCATAAAGATGAATTCAACTTTCAGGAGTCCAAATTATCCAATTTTTGAAGAAGTTTGGACTTTTCACCCTGTAAAGTAGTCATACGTCTAGGTATATAAGATAGTGGGGAAAGAAGGGTAAAGTATGTCTTGTCTGCTGGGTGAAGGGCTAATGACTGAAGGGTTTCATAGACCCCTTTATGAAATCCTTTATCCACTGTATTGCCATGAGCACTGATAGTGAAATTGTTTCAATTATAATAAAGTTTGATTTCAAAGAAGTGCAGTCCAATCTTGTTGCAGGCTCACATTATAGTGTATTTACATTGGACTTGACTCATTTGTATTGAGATAAAAACAAAATTACTGGAAAAGCATCAAGTAGATGGAAAGTGAAATGATAACATCACTTTTGAAGTGATAAATAGATTAAGATCATCAGAATAACTGAGGCAAAGGAAGTACAGAGAAAATGACTCACTATGTTCAATTAGGTTTGATGATAAACAGTGATAAATGAGAAGGGAAGTTTTTTTAAAATTCTCCTGTGGAGCGTGCTTCTTGCAGGCTGGCCAGCATTTATTGCCTGCCCTTGCTGCTCTTGAGAAGGTGGTGTTGAGCTGCCTTCTTGAACTGCTGCAGTCCATACATTTCAGATAGGACCATAATGTCTTTAGGGAGGGAATATCCATATTTTGACCCAGCAACAATGAAGGTGATATATTTCCAAGTCTGGATGGTGAGTGACTTGGAAGGGAACTTGCAGGTGTTGGTGTTCCTACGTATCTATTGCACCTTATCCTTCAAGATGGAAGTGGTCATGGGCTTGGAAGATGCTGTTTAAGGTTCTGCAGTGCATTTTGTATGTTGTACACCATGCTGCTGCTGCTGCGCGTTGGTGGTGGAGGGAGGGTTGTCTGTGACAGTGAGGAATATCAAGTGTGCTGTTTTGCCCTGGATGGTGTCGAGCTTCTTGCATGTTGTTGGAGCTGCACTCGTCAAGGCAAGTGGGGAATATTCCATCACATTCCCAACTTGTGTCTTGTAGAAGATAGACATGCTTTGCCGAGTCGGGAGGCAAGTTACTTGCTGCAGCATCTATATCTTCTGACCTGCCCTTGTAGCCATTGTTTTTGCACGGCAAGTCCTGTTGAGTTTCTGGTCATTGGCAACTACCAAGGATGTTGATATGGGTGGATATGGTTATGGTAGTGCCATTGATTTTCAAAAGGGATTGGTAGATTGTCTTTTTGCGGAGCTGGTTATCGCCTCACACTTCTGTGATGTGACTGTTACTGGTTAATTGTCAGCACAAGCCTAGATATTGTCCAGATCTTGTTGCATTTGGACATGAACTCATTCCATATCTGAGGAATAATGAATGGTCCTAAACAATGAGCAACCATCAGCGAACATTCCCTCTTCTGACCTTATTATGGAGGGAAGGTCACTGATGAAGCAGCTGAAGATAGTTGGATCTAAGGCACTATTCTAAGGAACTTCTGCAGAGAAGTCCTGACAATCTGCTCGGGTTTCATGGTCATCATTAGATCCTCAATTCCAAGTATTTTCAATTAATTAAATTTCCAGTGTCTGTCATGGCAGGATTCAAACCCAGACTGAGTTCCTGGATGAATAGTCTAGTGATAATACTACTAGACCATTGCGTCCTTTTGTTTTGCTAACAAGAAATTTAAGTACAGTCTGTTCTACACAGGCCTATTAAGTTTATCTGTGTTTCAATGAGCTCAGCTCATATGAGGTAGATTTAATTTGAAGTACCTCTTGGGAGTTGAGAAGGGATGTTTCTGAAAACTTTTCAGGCACCTAACCAATGGAGCTGATGGTGAAGAGATGGCTACAAACTTGAGTCTCTGTTCTGTCTTACATTACCAAACAGGTACACAAAGAATGTGATTTCTTGGATTGTGACTGAGTTTGACTTCCAGATGGCAACATGCCTGATTATTTATGCGGGATTCAGGTAAGCTGAGTTAGTCCTGCAGGAATTTGGAATTGTCAATGCTAGGCCTCTTCAATCTGCTATTGCCTGTGCCACAACCGAAAATGACAATTGGGTCCCAAGATTTCACTTTATGATCTGCTTTGCAGAAGCATTCTATTACCTGAATCAGGCAGTTGTTTTGAGGGCCCAGTGGTAGATCCCTTTCAAAATGGAAATGACCATTTGTTTCTTTTTTAAAAGTTACCTCTTTGCCTTAATTTATTTTTTCATAGCAAATAATCCATGAGGAAATTATGGCACAGATTTGTCCTCTATTATTCAACCTCTTGTGACAGGAGATTTGCACACACAGACGGCCCAGAGATCAGATGCAGGAGTTCTTTATTCCACTGGTATAATGACATTACAAACAGAAACACAGATTAAGGATAAACACGGAACTATTTACACTGTGCATGTGGAACGATGGAATGGGTTACACTGGGCTTAGGAATTCCTTTATCGGCTCTCCATTCGAACCAGCCCTCTCTCCAGCAAACACACGTTTTTTCACTCCAGCAGGAGACCATTTGCCTGCTCCAGCTGCCCTCTATCATTGTTGTTATCCTGCTGCTGGAGGTCTATTACACACACATTCAACTTTCAAGTCTTGTATTGCACCTGTGCATTGAGAAATCTTCAAAAACAGCACCTGAAATAAAAAAAATCTGGAATTTGTTTATATGTTTATGATAATACCAGATACTTGTAAAATATCTGAAAGTAGTTAATTAATTCCTAGTCACATAATTGAGCTCAAACATCAATGTTGACAGTTCAGTGAGGGAGCGCTGTGCTGCTGGACATGTCAGAAACATCAAAACCAATGAGGTCCTGTCTGTTCTGTCAGGCAGATGTAAATTATATATAAACTAATTTTGAAGAAGAGCAGGTGAGTTATTCTTGATGCTGTTATCACTTAACACTCAATCAATCCCATGGAGCCTGTTTACTTGGTTATTACCTATAATGTTTTTGTGGGAGTTTGCTCTATGCAGACTGATTATTACATTTCCTTCATTACAACTGCAATGATGAGCTGAATGATCCTATTTTTTAGCGAAATGTTTTATTGGATGACATTCATGTTGGCTATTTCACTATGACTCACAGTATCCTTTTTCAAATAATCCCGTGTCTTCGTCTCATTAATATTGCAACTGTTTTTTTTGACAGCCATCTCGCAGAATTATACAACATGAATGGTAAAGGTGTTCACTGCTGCCAGGACTTGATGATATGCATTATGTTTGTGCCTTACTTAACTTACAGCTCCACAGCACTTCAGGAACTGCAAGCTAAGAACTGGCTTTCACGCACTCTGTTGCTCCACTGTTGTTACATCGGACATGAGCCAGAAAGAAAGTTCACATCCTGCTTCATCAACAGGGACCTCAAGGTTCTGGTGGATGGTATGGTTGAGTAGATGGTAATCCTTTTCACCTGTAGATTTTTAAGCCACATGTTAAGAATCATCTTGTCTGGACTAAGACAGTGGCCTCGGTTCATGTAGTGTCCCAGAGAATATGTGTCTGGACGTATGTCTGGCTATTTCTGCACTGCAGAAAGAAGGTGAAAGGTCTTATGTGGGCTCCAAGGGTATGTGCAACTATTTTCTCTCTACTACCTGACACTGTCACAGGTCCCACTCATGTGAACTCTTCCTTCACATATCCTTCTCATCCCAAGGCCCGTGGACTGGAATTCTCGCTATTTAATGCAGAATGTCAACTTAACTGCTCTTATCCACCTCATGCTTCCAAACTATTAACGCTTCCTGCCCTCTACATTTCCTACTCACTGACTAGAGTATCATCTCTCTGTTCCTGCATTGCCACAAATAGCTCTTCCATCTACTTTTATCACACTCAATCCCTCTCTTTGTGGCATTGCAGGAAATAAAATCTCACAGTTGGCTGAAAGGATGAAGACTAGTTGGGGGGAGGCAGACATTTGGCTCATTATGACATATAAGGAGAAAACACTTGATTTGGCCAAGTGTTTGGAGACCTCCATGGACAACCAATGTATTGGACATCATTGTGTTGGTTGTTCTGCCATTAACAGCAAAGTTAACTCATATTAAACTTTTACATGCTAATTCCCTCCCTTCTCCTGCCTGGAAACTAAAGGCATTCAGTATCACTGGCTCATTTCGAAAGCTGGTTGAGGAAGATACATCCCAGGTCTCTGGGACTCAAAGCACTGTCAGAGACCAGGTACCTGCTCAGGCCCAGGAAGAAGAAGTTCTCATGGTCTTAGCCATTATTGACTTCATCAGAAAGCACAGAGCATTCCAGAAACACTCAGCACATTTTTTAGGGACAATCTGTAAACTAGAAACAGCAGAAGGATTGAGGAGTCTACAAAGTAATCAATGCCGTGCTGGCTTTTGCAAGCGTGTGTCTGGCTATTTCCACGGACAAGCTGCTAATTGCAATGAAGACCCAGGTCTAGCAGACCTAGTGTCAGTCAGATACGTGCCTGTAGTTACATTGCTCTAACCATAGGAGCTCAGCTTCAATGGCAGAACAAGAGGAGGCAAGGGAACTTGGGCTTCACTCCAGTTGATCCTTCTTCCCAGGAGACAGGTGGTGCCAGCAGAGATCCATAAAGAGGAACTGCCGCACACAGCAGCTTGTTCCCAGGATACTCCACACATGCACAGTCCCTCCACCACAACTTATCTATAATGACAAAACCTAAAGAAATCAAAACCAAAGAGAGTCAGCCTGCATCAGGGTAGCTCGCACCCAGCAGATCTGGGCACTCTAGACCCAAACCATACCTAGCAATTACCAGTAAAATTTCCCCGGACAATAGGGCTTATTACAGAACAGTTTCCATTCATCCGTGCTAAAGTTGGAACTGAACTTAAAGGGAGAGATAGGAAGGGATATAAAAAAATTTATCGAGGGTATATAGATAACACATCACTGTAAAAGGTGCTGCATTTTTGCAAGTGTAACCTCATAAATGTACTTGTACTCTAAAATGTCTGACTGAGTGTTTTTGTTACTGTCATACCTGGAGAATTTGCATTCATTTGACACATGAACAGCCTCTTCAGACATCCCAAGGATGAGAGAAATAATAACGGTCTAACATTGCTCATTTCTCACAAGCAACAAATTGTTTAACTGCAGATAGCATAAGTCATCAGGAGTCCTTGAACTGTTACATGTGCCTGTAATAAAGTTATTGTATTTTAATGTGGACAACTCTGAGGCTACAATCAAAGCACAGGGATTGTCTTAGGGCCTGCCGTGCACACATTGTTCCACACTCACATCCACCTTTTGAGGGAGAATATGGATTAGTCGTAATTCCATTCATTTCATGATGCTAAGTTTCAATCTATCTATCAACTTTTGGAAGGGAAGCACAATTATTCAAGTCTGGGGCATGTACAATGGAACGTTTGCATGTCCGCTCTCCCTTCTGGTACGTTGGTCTGCTAAGTGAAGCTGCACAAAGCACATCTTACCGGATGTTCAAACATTTCAGGGAAATTTAGCTGACGACATGAACTCTCTAATATTGAAGGCCAATCACTAGTGGAAGGATGAGAAGGCGGTGCCACGGGATTGCTTTCGATCTGCACAGCACTCAGATATCATATCTTTAATGCCGTGTGATGTGAGCATCCTGTATCATTGGCTGTCATTTTCATCCTAATGTGAGTAGGACCAGTTCAATGTAGATCCGTGAAAATGAGATTAATTAAAGCGACCAGATATATGGATATAAATGTGTTTATTCAACAACAGAAAAGCTCAAGAATTGCAGAAATAACCAGATCCATGTGTACTTTGGATTAACCAGGAACTACTTACCATAAAACCAGTAATAATTGCATAATGAAAGGAAATCCAAACCCAGCACATCAATCCTGCATAAAAATTGAATGAACTGTGGATGTGATAAATCAGAAACAAAAACAGAAGTTGCTGGAAAAGCTCTGCAGGTCTGGCAATCTCTGGAGCTTTTCCAGCAACTTCCATTTTTGTGTCATTCATCCTGAAAGTGCGTTACAATCAGGTTCAGTCTGGCTTCTAAAGCTCAATGATCCACTTATTCCTGGATGTCCATGAAAGTCAATGGCCTGATTCTTATCTTCATCCTCTTATTATTACTCTTGTTCCCCCATTTTGGCTGTAAAGGGCACAGCATTCCTCAATTATACAACACACCCTTTCAGGAAATACTGTAAGGCTTTGCTTCTTTAGTTCAGGTATCAACTCTCATTTTAAGGACATTTATAGTCTGTTCCACCATGTCCCTGTCGGATGCAAGGATAGCATTGCACCTGTATTCTGAGGTCTGGGGCTTGTAAATGTGTCGTGACCCGTATTTGGAGATGGTATCTTTTGTCTATCAGCAGACATCACTGCACCATAAAGACGTTGGAAGGAGGCAGGAGCCAGCGAGTTTAAGTACGTTGGCTCCCAGAAAATATGGTGCACAATGCCAAAATTGAGCACTGTGATAATCACAGAGATAGTGCACATTGATGTAGTGGAAACCTTTTCTTTTAATAAACTCTTCAGATTGATGATAGAGCATTCTCAAAGCAACATGAGTGGTTGATAGCACACAGTACGTGGGGATGCCGGCAATTATATAGGATCCAATTGTCTGAGCCTCTTGACTCTCCATATTATTCGGGAGCAAATTGAAGAGCTATGATCTGGAGAAAATAACATTGGTGACAATCCAGCTGCAGTTGTGGGTTTAGGATTGGGAGATGTTATTCAGGTCCCCAGACGTTCCTTGAAAATAAAAGCTCAAGGCAGGTGCAACCTTGACGACCACAGGATGGGATGTCACCCAGCCTCACTGAGTACAAGTCACGCTCCAAGTGAAAGAATTTGGCGACAATTGCCTGGGATGTCCTTAGATTTTGGCTGCACTAAGTTTTTGATTGCTGTAGAAAATCACAGTGAAGTCAATATATCTGAGGTGTGTTCATTCTTTTCCACTTCTTTGGAGTCTTCACTGTTGCTTCCCTGTTGGGAGTTTACTGTTCTTGCTGGACTTGTTGATGACGTTGTAATTGCCCCCTTCTTCAACATTGTCTTCAGCTGCACTCCAAGGCCACAAAGAATGTTCCAAATATGAGGCCCCTGTCATAAGGGTGAGTAGTTAATGTCTGGGATATTTTGGAATTGTTACAGTGAATCAGCAATAGTACTCCTGTGCCCTTGAATCAATCACAGTGATGTGTCATACGATGTGCTGAGACATGGTGTGTCACTAGAAGCTTTGTAAGGAGGCCTATGTCACAATTTTGTAAAGAGCTCCAAGCTATCTAAGTTTATACAGATGTGTGTTACAAAACAATTGTGTTTCTGCAACATTGCGAGAATTAAATTGTCAATTTTCCCCCATCACAGCATCCACTCTCAAAATAATGTCCCCTAATGTTGCAGAAGTACTTTTGTTCGGCCGACCACCTCTTTACATACTTACAATTCAAAGTGCAGGAGTGAGGGATCTTGGTCCTTGCGCCCTGGAACTGACTGTGGGAAAGATAACACGTGTACAGGTAGACTGTACCTGAAAAGTGTTTGGACTTTGCGGGGCAATTTGCTTGTGGTGTTTGAAAGGCTTTTGACAAATTTGGCAGAGGTGTGGAACCAAGCAAGGCAGCAGTGTTTGTTCATTCCTAGAAGAAAGGATGTACTATTGGACCTAATTCTTAGAAATGTGGGGGACCAAACAGATCAAGTGGTAGTGGTGGGGACATAGAGATTACAATGGCTATTATATCATAAGGTTTAGGATGAAACTGAAAGGGAAAATATAGGCAATACAGAGTACAAACAATTGCTTAAGTCAACAGCTGACTTCAATGGGGCAAAAAGCAGCTGCTCAAATAGGTAGAACAAAAGGCTAGCAGGAAAAAATGCAGCAAGAGAATGGACTGCTAGAGTTAAGGTATATTCCTGCAAAAGGGAAAAGGAGGGCAAAAAAATCCAGAACACCTTGTATGAGAAATGAATGAGAAAGTAAAGTGAAGAAGAAAAAGTGTCTGTATGACTGGTGTCAGGTAGAAAATACAATTGAGAACTAAAAGGAATGCGAAAGGTTCACAGGTAAGTAATAAAACATGTCAGAGATATAAAGAAGAATTATGAGTAAAGGTTCTTAGCAACATAATAAGGAGTCCCAAAGTTTTCTTCAGGCCAATCAATTGCAAAAGGATAGTAAACGAAAGACTGGGTCTGATTTGGGACCAAAAAAGGAATTTACACATAGATAACAAGGTGTAGAGCTGGATGAACGCAGCAAGCCAAGCAGCATCAGAGGAGCAGGAAAGCCAACATTTTGGGTCTGGAGCCTTCTTCAGAAATGAACTATTTCTGAAGAAGAGTCCAGACACGAAACATCAGCTTTCCTGTTCCTCTGATGCTGCCTGGTTTGCTGTGTGCATTCAGCTCGATACCTTGTCATCTTAGATTCTCCAGCATTGGCAGTTCCTACTATCGCTGGGTGACATTTACACATGGAGACAAGAGACATAATTCATGTTCTAAATGAATACTTAGCATCTTCTTTACTAAGGAGGTACATGTTTTGCAGGCCATGGTGGCAGAGGATGTGACTCTGTCACAAGAATCTGTTACCAGAAGAGTTCAAAATTGAAAAGGAGGAAATGTTGGACGGGCTATCAATTCTTAAAGTTGGCAAGGAATTGGGCCTAAGTGAGATGCATCTAAGGGTGTTTAAAAAGCCTGGTATCAACCTGGTGAATCTACTAAACAGGATTACTCATGTGACAAACAGCCTAAATAGAAAATTGATAGATAGGGCCAACCAATCCCACAAATAACGGATAGCATCTAAGTTCAGCGGTGATGCCACATCCTGTTGTAATTGGCGATGGACAATTAAACAACTCAAGGGAGGAGAATGAAACATCCATCGTCAATGATGGGAGAACCCAACACAGCAAAAGACAAGGCTGAAGCATTTGCAACAATCTCAGCCAGAAGTGCCAAATGGATGATCCATCTCTGCTTCCTCAGTAGCAGTCTGTGGTAGATATCTGTTGCAACCAATTTGATTCACTTCACAACATATGAAAAAGTAGGTGAAAACACTGGACACTAGTATCCTGAAAACATGCTGGTAATAGTACTGAAGACTTGTCCTCCAGAGCTTACCACAACAATAGCCAAGTTGTTTCAGTGCAGCTACAAAACTGACATTTCCCAACAATGTGGAAAATTGCTCGAACAGGACAAATCCAACGTAGCAAATTACCATCCCTTCACTCCACTCCCAATGATCAGCAAAGTAATGGAAGAGATAGTTAACAGTGCCATTAAGCAGCACTAGCATAGCAATAACTTGTGCACTGAAGTTCTGTTTGGGTTCTACAAGGCCCAGTCAGTTCCTGATCTCAAGCACAATTGAGCTGAATCACAGATGGCAGGTGAGCATGCTAGGAGTGGCATCAAAAAGAACCCTAAGAAAACTAAAGCCAAAGGGAATGAAGACAAAAACTCTTGCCAGTATGAGTCATATCTTGTACAAAGGAAGTTGGGAGTTGTATGCAGTTGTTGGTGGTCAATCATCTCAGCTCCAGGGAATAAATACTTCTCCTTGACCCACCATCTTCAGCTTCTTCATCAATGAATTCGTCCCAACCCCACCATAAAGTCAGAAGTGTGGACATTGGCACAATGGTCAGCACAATTCATAACTACTTAGTTGCTCGAGCAGTCCAGGTCCAAATGCAGCAAGATCTGGATGATATCCAGGCTTGGCATGACAAGTGCCAAGTAGTATTCATGATACGCAAGTGCCAGGCAATAGACATTTCCAGCAAGAGAGAATTTAACCACTACTTCTTGAAATTCGATGACATTACAATCACGGAATCCCCTATGACCAACATCTGGTGGTTACCATTGACCAGAAACTGAACTGCACTCGACATATAATTGCAGTGACTATAAAAGTAAGTCAGATGCTGAGAATCCTGCAGTGAGTAACTCATATCTTGACTCCCCAAAGCCCATCGACCAGCTACAAGGTACATATCAGAAGTGTGATGGAATAATCTCCATTGATCTGCATGAGTGTTGCTCCAATAAAATTCCAGATGCTTGAAACCATCTGGACAAAACAGCCCACTTGATAAGAATTCACTCTCTATCCATAATCTTCAACCAAAGTACGGTATTAGCAGCATGTACTGTCTAGAAGATACACAACAGAAGTTTATCAAGGTTCCTTAGATAGCAACTTCCAAATTCACTACTTCTTCAAAAAAACTCAAATCAAACTAGTGAGACATGATTTCCCATGCACAAAGTCTTGTTGATTATCCCTAATCAGTCCTTGCCTTTCCAAATAAATGTAAATCCTGCCCCTCAGGATTCCTTCCAACAGTGTGCCCACAACTGATGTCAGAATCACCAGTTAACAGTTCCCTGGCTTTACTATGCCACCTTTCTTAAATAGTGGCACCTTGTTAGTCAACCTCCAGTCTTCCGGCATCTCACCTGTGGCTATCAATGATACAAATATCTCAGTAAGGGGCTCAGCAATCTCTTTCCTAGCTTCCTACAGAGTTCTAGGGTACACCTGATCAGGTCCCTGGGATCTATACACCTCTATGCATTTTAAGTCATCCAACACCTCCTCTTCAGTAATATGGACAATTTTCAAGATGTCGCTATTTATTCCCCCACAGCCAAACCATTCATATCCTTCTCCACAGAACACACTGATACAAAATACTGAGTTAGCATCTCCCCATCTCCTGTGCTTCCACACATAGGCAGCCTTACTGATCTTTGGGGCCCCTTAAGTAACTCTCCCTAGTTACTTGTTTATCCTTAATGTATTTATAAAATCCCTTTGGATTCTCCTCAACCTAATTTGCCAAAGCCATCTCATGTCCCTTGTTTGCCCTCCTGATTTACCTTTTAAGCCTACTTCTACTGCCTTTATACTCTTCTAAGGATTCATTCGATCTTAACTGCCTACACCTGACATATGCTTCCTTCTTACTCTTGACCAAAACTTCAATTTCTCTAGTCATCCAGCGTTCCCCACACCTGCCAGCCTTGCCCTTCACCAGAACAGGTACATATTGCCTTTGGAATTGCGTTATCTCATTTTTGAAGGGTCCCATTTTCCAGCTGTTTGTTATAGTAAAAGTCTTAAAAATTGAAAACTTGTCCTTCGCTTATTATGTCAATGATCATTTTGGAGATCAATTTTTTAAAAAAAAGTTGTAAGCCTCTACAAGGATCGTAACACTTTGTAATTCTTTCTTGCCTATCTCTAAACTTATATAATTAACAATCACCAAGGAACCGTTCTGAATGTTCAGATAAGTGTCATTTTGATGCAACCAGTGTATAAATGCTGCATTTTGTTTTTATGATGGAAATAAGGACAAGTTTAGAAGGATTTTGACTAATACATTTATTTCAAGATGTTAGGTTCTGGCTTGTTCATCAAATGATTAGGATTCTGAATCCCAGGGCACGCTGTCTGAATCCTGCTGCCAAAGCTGATCCAGTTTTGTCAGTGTTTAGTGCTGCTGTTACATGAGAAGTTTCTGACAGCAAAAGTGTTCCACCTCAAGAACAGAATGCAATAGCACTTCATCTTCTTTTACGTGTATTGTCTTCTACTGGTTCAGCATAGGGTGATGTTGATGGCTGTCATAGAAATGTCTGCTTGGTATAGTTTCTCACCATCCCACATGAAGAAGATCACAAATAAATGAGGAGCTGTAGGGTATAGAATGACTGCAAGATTTGGAGGAAACAAATCAAACCTACTTCATTGCCGATTGTGACTAATGCCCTAGATTAAAAGTAGTTGCCTTGCTCTTTCTCAAAATTGAATGGAAGTCTGAAACTCATTCAGAGTGACGATGACATTCTATTTATTTTATGTGTGCATGGCTCCTGCTCGAAATTTATATGCATTGTTGGAGTTGACTCCACCAAAAGTTAATTGTTACTTCACATATGGAAGTAATCATCATGGATTTTCACTGAAATTAACTATACAATCTTATGGTCAATGAAATTACTGATAATGCATACAGAGTAAATAAAAAATACTTTATACATGTACAAAGGTTTGACTCATGGAAGATATTTCTTCAAGGATATCAATCACTGTTTTGTAAAATACTTCAAATATCGTTGAATAAATGTTTTCTCACCTGCCTTACACCTAAATGGTGCGTTCCTAAAATTTAGCAATTTTAATACATTAAATATCTTTAGGCTCTTGTGTGATATTATTTTCCTTGAGGCCTGAATGCCAAATAGGGTTTTCTTTAGCATCTGCAACACACTTAATTTCTGCAAACTACATTCAAGTCTGTCGTTAATAGTGTCAATATATTCAACCAAATTTTATTACCTTATCATAACAGTATAATGCATGACACTTCCATGTGGAATTGAGAGATATGAGATCAGCTGGGATCTCATTGAATAATGGAGCAGATTCAATGGGCTGAATGGCCTACTTCTGCTCCTACTTCTTATAATCTTATGGCCTTAAGGTTACAATTTTTACCGATGAGGTCCTTCAATATGTTATGGTTCCAAATGCTGTGGCAGCAGGATTCACACAGAGTGGCCTCGGATTCAGAATCCTAATTGATGAACAAACCAGAGTCTAACATCTTGAAGTAAAAGCACTAGTCAAAGTTACCCCTGGGTTATGAGGGATGAAGTGGGTGCCTTTAGTTATTCATCCACCATCTTGGCTGGTCACAGCAAGATCA
Source organism: Stegostoma tigrinum (assembly GCF_030684315.1). Lineage (NCBI taxonomy): Eukaryota > Metazoa > Chordata > Chondrichthyes > Orectolobiformes > Stegostomatidae > Stegostoma > Stegostoma tigrinum. The sequence goes on along the minus strand of NC_081358.1, from coordinate 71,899,896 downwards.
ATTTTAAAAAATCTTTTCCCCTGTGTAAACTTTTCTTCCAGACCCAAATTAACTTATATTTTTAAATGAATCAATTTAAACAGGCTTCCTTGAATTAACTAAAAGTGTGACTTTATTAATTGCTGAACACAAGAAAAGATAACAACAGACCACAGACAGACTAGAAATAAGAGGTGAGTCTAAAAAGATAAAAGTAAAATAATACATATCAGTCTTTAAATTAGTAATAAAGAACTAGTGGATGTCATTAGTTAGCACCAGTACCTTTAATGTCGACAGTTTCTTGGTTTTAACATAGAACATAGAACATTACAGCACAGTACAGGCCATTCGGCCCTCGATGTTGTGCCAACCTGTCATACCGATCTGAAGCCCATCTAACCTACACTATTCCATGTACGTCCATATGCTTAGCCAATGACGACTTAAATGTACCTAAAGTTGGCGAATCTACTACAGTTGCAGGCAAAGCGTTCCATTCCCTTACTACTCTGAGTAAAGAAACTACCTCTGACATCTGTCCTATATCTTTCGCCCCTCAATTTAAAGCTATGCTCCCTCGTGCTCGCCGTCACCATCCTAGGAAAAAGGCTCTCCCTATCCATCCTATCTAACCCTCTGATTATTTTATATGTTTCAATTAAGTCACCTCTCAACCTTCTTCTCTCTAATGAAAACAGCCTCAAGTCCCTCAGCCTTTCCTTGTAAGACCTTCCCTCCATACCAGGCAACATCCTAGTAAATCTCCTCTGCACCCTTTCCAAAGCTTCCACATCCTTCTTATAATGCGGTGACCAGAACTGTATGCAATACTCCAAGTGCAGCCGCACCAGAATTTTGTACAGCTGCAGCATAACCTCTTGGTTCCGGAACTCGATCCCTCTATTAATAGAAGCTAAAACACTGTATGCCTTTTGTATGTTGATTGAAATTCTTTGGTCCTGATTCATGTTAAATTGACTGGCAATACTCAGAGTGAGGAAGAATTTATCCTTTTATTTTACCTGCAGTGTAAGAGTGTTTAAAACAGCTGCCCTCTAAGTTGTGGGCCTCACAACACTGTAGTAAACCCATAACACATCCAGTCAATAACTTTCAGACATGGTCAACAAAACTCTTCCACGCCAATTTAATCGAAAGTGGCAGGACTTTTTCTATTTGTTTTCTTCAGTCTGAACTTTAATTCACCTATATTCTTCTCTTTTACAAAGTAATTATGATTGCAATTCTTTATACTCTTTGGCAGACTTGTGAGAAAAATTGGCATTTGACAGCAGTGCAATCTGACAGTTAACATTTACAGAAGGTTAATAAGCATGTCTATGACATCATTAATGCAGGTTTATCAAGAAACAGTTTGCAGTTAATGAGAGGGAAATTTTATGTCATATAATGGAAAACAGATATTTCCTCTTAAAAGAAATACAGACACCAGCATGACTGTTTTCATGCTGCATATATTATATGAATTAGGAAAGCAGTTGGAGTCTATAGCCAGTCTTAGTGCCAAATTTACATGCAAGATGTCACTGAGTGCACATGGCCTTCAGTAACGCAGACATTCTCAGCTTCAGTCATAGGTTCAGTAATGTACAGCCCAATTATTGATGCTATGGTTACCAATTTAATGGCATTTGCATAAATGTCTGTAACAACAATTTATATTTATGTGGCTCCTTTAACGTAGCGAAACATCTCAAGGTCCTTCAAAGAATCATTAAAAAATGATATTAAGTCACAGTAGGAACTGTTAGGCCTCTTCACCAAAATTTTGGTGAAAGAGATAATATTTCGAAGGGGAAAAGCAGGGAGTGAAAGTGTGGGACCTAGGCAACTCAGGGTAAAGTTATCACTGGTGGAGCAGATATTATTGTGAATGCAGAAAGGATGCAGAGTGGGTATCATGGAATTTTGTGGGGATTAGAGGGGATTAAATAAATACGGAGGGTGGAGCCATGGAGTATTTTATACAAGGGTCAGAAAGTCGAAATCAAGATATTGCTTGATTTAGAATGTTTTAGATCAGCCAGCTAGGATTCATTCAACTACAATGACTTCCAGTAGTTTAAGCAGATGAACAATGTGTAAGGAACAATTCTGCACTGAGCATGGAAGCTCAAGGCCCACCTGCTGTGAGTCTTATGTTTCATTTACATGATGCCAGAAAGTGCAGACACCTATGTTGGAATTTGCTGGTGATTCAAAATTAAACTTTGCACCATTATGTTACCATCTGTTGCCTCGGACATTTCTAGACAGTCAGAGTAAGTGATCAGGTGGAGGGGGTGTGGGGAAGCTGGGGGGGGCGGGGGGGAAGGGTGGGGGCATGGGGGTCAGTAGTGGTGGGTAACTGGAAGAAAGACTTTGTAATTGTCAAAGGGTGACTGAGAGATGGAGGGAAGTGATCAGAAAGCAGGGACCAGACCAAGTAGAAGCCAGCAATAGCCTATGGCACAGCAGTAGTGTTCGGACGAGCACATACATTGTTTTAAAACGTCGGTCTTTTTGGTGACAGCTTCCAGAGATCCTTAAAGGACTGTTGGTTCTGTCTCATGCAAATCACATTTTACTTAAAGCAGTCTGCTATGTGTTCAGGGCTTCTAATTTTGCATTGAGGACCTCATGCAGATGTTTGGTTCCATATCTGAATAAACTAACAGACTAATAAGGTGTGGGAACTTAATCAATCTTTTTTTTGTTGCATCAATATTGCAGGTTGTAAACCTCCAACGTAATTTGTTTTAATTCATTTGTAGGATGTGGGCATCGCTGATTGGTCATTCTTTATTGGTTGTGGCTAGTTGCACTTGAGAAGATGGTGGTGAGCTGCTTTCTTGAACCACTGCAGTCCACATGCTGTGGGTTGACTGACGATGTCTTTAGGGAGGGAATTCCAGGATTTTAACCCAGCAACAGTGGTTTATTTCCAAGTCAGGATACGAGTGGCTTGCTGGGGAACTTGTACAGTGGTGTTCCCATGTATCTGCTGCCCCTCTCCTTCTAGGTGGAAGTTGTTGTGGGTTTGTAAAGTGCTGTCTAAGGATCTTTGGTGAATGTCTGCAGCGCTGTTTTAGGTAGTACACACCGCTGCTCCTGCATATCTGTGGTGGATGGAATGGATGTTTGTGTGTTATTTCAGGCACCAGTCAGGCAAGCTGCTTTATTCTGCATAGTGTTAAACTTCTTGAGTTTTGGAGCTGCACCAATCCAAGCAAGTGGGGAGTATTCCATCACGCTCCTGACTTGTGTGTTGTAGGTGGTGTACAGGCTTTGGGGAGTCAGGAGGTGGGTTATTTGTTGCAGTATTCCTAACCACTGTGTTTAACAGAATGAACACCTCTGGATTTACTTGTAATTGGCTACTTAAAGGTGGACATGTTTTCAGGCTGTAGTAAATGTTACTCCACAATAAACTGGTGAAACATGGCCTAGAGTAGCCCATATTTCTCTTTTCTATCTGCTTTTCTTCTATGTGAAATCACATCCATGTACTTGGCATCTATTCCTCATTTTGGATGTGAACTGTCAGGGGAAATATGTTTGTGGAACTATTAACATCAGGGAATTTTGAAATAAGTTATTATCTCTGTATGAGTTAAAACTTAACAAAAATGTGAAGCTCTAAACTGTCTGTTAAATCCCTGGTGAGTAACAACAACAACTTATACTTATATGGCAAAATTATTTTTCCTGTGTGCTTCATGGGAACACTGTCAAGGAAAATTTGACAGTTAAATAAAACTTCAAAAATGTCAGTTAAATTGTTGGGTTTTAAGAATGTCTTAAAAGAGGAAGGAGACCCATTCTGATGAAAGATCATTGATCTGCAATATTCGTTTTCCTTCTCTCTCTACAGATATAATCTTACTTTCTGAATATTTCATTGGCAGATTGCCGCGCCACTAAAACTTTTGCACATCCTTTAGTTGCACGAACTTCTTGCTGGCTTTCAAATCCAGTTTATCTAGAAATGGAGAAATAGCCTTCAATGAAAGAGCCTCATTGCACAATGGATCATTGTGGGGGAACATGGACACATCACGTTTTATTAGATTTGGTTGCCATTAGGTAAGTTTAATAATGATCCATCTTGAATGCCAGTGAACAGGTGAATGTTAGTGAAAGGATGAACTGGCGAACGGATAAATAAGTGAATGAATATGATTGTGGGGTGGACAGTTGGGTGAGCTAAGTTGGTAAGGCAGATTGTGTATGTGGGTAAATGGGTAGTGTGACAGATGGTTAGGTAGCAAGTGGAAAGAGGAGGAGACAGTGTTAGTTGGATAGGTTGTAGATGGTAGTGTGACAGCTGGATACAGTACTCGGTGGTCGGGTAGCATGTGGGTAGCTTATTGAGTTGGGTGGATGGGACGGGTTTGTGGGGTAGTCAAATTGAGAGCTGGTTGGGAGGTTTGGGTGCTAATGCAGTAAGGTGGGATAGTGGGCTTAGATCAAAGGTGTTGGGAGCCTTGGTCAGTGCCTGAAAGTCGCAGTCAGGGGTTAAAATTGTGGTTGGCGGCTTGGGATGTCTGGGCATCAGTTACATAGTTACCCAGTTAGACTAAGATATTTCCTTCCTGGCATTTCCCAAATATTACTATAAATATAGAAGAGTTTTCTGAAGCATCTGACTCTTACTCAGAGTTGGAGCCATTTCTAAATGGAACTACGGAGGAAGGGAATTGCCTGTTGGAAATTCAAACCATCTAGGGATTTCCCATGGAGATCAATGTAAAAGGATGTCAGCAGGATTCTAATGCACATTTTAGATCATGCTTCTGGTCTCTGGTTATCTACATCTGGAAAAACGTGAACCAATGATCTTTCTTAATCAGCAATCCCACCTCCCCTTTTTACTTCCTTATCACGACTAAACACTTTGGAACGGTGAATATTAAATGATCACTCCTCATTTTTAAACCACATTTTTCTTATTGACATTATATCGTATTGCAGCTCATCAACTTTATTCACTGCACATTATGTACACATGCATGAAGTGTTGTAAACCTGCCTACGTATTTTGATACTGAGATTAAATTAAAGTGTGGGAAATTATGATTGTTGTGAGCTTTCCACTTGTGGAAATATTGAAAAAGAAGTCAGGATTTATTGTTGCAGAGTCAGTTATCTAAACATTGAATGAATGGTAGAGCTTCAATTAGATCTTTTTGTAATCAAATGTGGGTTTTGTTTACTTTTTCTCTTCCCAAAGGGCTTCCATTTGACATTATGCTGTGTACAAGAAGGCTATGTGCCAATGTCTGTCAAGTAAATTCCCAGGCTTCCATATATGAGTGAAAGGTTCAGAGCTTTGCCATATTCCCTTGGACAGATACCAATGGCCGACATGTCGACCAACTCCATTAATTATCTTCAAGTGCCTAGAGTGGTGTCTGCAATTACGGTGAATAATTTTCCATGTGGTAGTTGTCAGACCACAAGGACCTCTTTGGTACAATGATGTGGAAATAATGTTATAGGGGAAAAGAAATAGATGAAAGAATATGCTGAGCCACGGAACCTATACATCATAGGTACGAAATTCAGTCACTGGATATACCAATATTCATCAATATTTGAGATAATAAAGTGTGAAGCTGGATGAACACAGCAGGCCAAGCAGCATCACAGGAGCACAAAAACTGACGTTTCGGGCCTAGACCCTTCATCATATCTTCTTCATCAATATTTGATTCTTTTGTTATGTTGCCTAAACAGCCACTTCTGCTATTGCAAACCCATAATTTTGCAATGAAGGATAAGTTACAACTCTCTAAAGCCTGATGATTTCATTTAATTCCAGTATTTATTTTATTTTGTGGTATTGCTTCATAATGTTGGTTTATCTTGGACATACCTTTGTAATATTAACAAATCTGCTAGCCTTCAAGGAATGTCCTTAGAAGTTTACATAGCCTCCCCAGTAAGCTATTTATTCACTGGAATTTCAGGACATAATTCCATCTGTGCTTTGTTATTTCCCTGACCATCTTTTCTATCAACTATTAGTCAATTGCATATGTCACAGTCAGTAGAAGTCAAAGTAGATTTTTTTTAAAATGAAAAGCTGTAAGTTAGGTAATGTTTGTATCGATTGAGCCCATCTTCTGATCAAACTTGCTTTCGAAACTAGTTTCACTAGCTCATCCTTATGCTATGTGCAATGCATTCAGCAGTGTGTCATAGCACAGCACAGACCCGCCAGTAATGCCAAACCACAGAGCCAAGCAAAGCATGTGTATACTTAAACTTAAGGATGACTTAGAATGTCAATCTGATTAATCACAAGACAACAAAAGGAAATGGAAGAAGAGAAAATGAAGGCATTTTAGTGGGGAATTTCCATTTTTGATCCAGTTTCAAGCTACTTCGTAACTGATCAGAGCAGAAATTTTTTGTCCTACCAGCTCCCTCAGCCACCATGTTTCAGGGCCAATGGATATCATGGCAAACGCAAAGGATGGTTTTTGATAGCAAAGACGTATTTGCCACCATTGACGCATTAATGAACGCTGTTGTTGTCCTGGTAACCATCAGTATGAGGGAGGCACAACAGTTGGCTTCCTAAATATTGCCAATCAAAATAATACATTACGAGTGAGTTACTACTGGGTTCCGCATGCTCATCTGCTGTAATTGTGACAAAGAATACTGTGGAAAATTTGGAGAAATGGATTCATCCCTTTACAACAAATTGGGAAGAATCAATACACTTTTCAGCAGCTATGACTATTGGTCACATGTTTGCAAAACATGTAGCAAAATATTTACTTATCCCACTACCAATCACATCAGAAGTATGTGATTGTGTGGCTTCATGAGTACATTTGCAATCCCAAAACCATCAAAACCTTTATCGCAGGGATACATCAAAGGATAGAAGACCTGTCCTGATGCATCCCTAGTGAAAACTTTATTTGTAATGAAAATCCATGCTTTTCTATATTTTAGTGCTTTCAAAGTGTCGTAGAATAATAGGGAATCACAGCACAGGAAAAAAGGGCCTTTGGCTGAATCATTCGTGCTGGTCAAAAACAACCTCCTAACTGTTCTAATTCCATTTTCTAGTACTTGTCTTTGTGCCTTGGCATCACGGCTGCACATCTAAATACTTCTTAAATATTATGAGGGTTTCTGCATCCACTAGCTTTACAGGCAGTGAGTTCCAGATTTCCACCACTCTCTGAGTGAAAAGGTTTATTCTCACATTTCCTCAAAACATCTTCTGCCCTCTACCATAAATCTCTGCCCCCACCCCTAGTCATTTATGCTTTCATCAAGGGGAAACATTTGTTCCTGTCTGTCCGATCTATACCCCTCATAATGTTGTCCAAGTCTGTTGTTGCCCCTCTCAATATCCTCTGTTTGAAGGCAAACAACCAGTCTGTCCAATTTCTCTTCATAACTGAAACTCTCCAACCCAGGCAACATCCTGGTACATCTCCTCTGAATCGTCTCCAATGCTACCACATCTTTCGATAATGTGGAGTCCAGAATTGCACACAGTACTCTAATTGTGGACTGACCAATGTTTTATACAGTTCCAGCATAACCTCCCAGCTCTAAAAATGTATGTCTCAACTAATAAAGGCAAGTATAACATATGTCTTCTTAAGCACTTTAACCACCTTTCCTGATCCCTCAGGCGACTGGTGTGCATGCCTACCAATGTCCTTCTGATCCTTGATGCTTTGTAGGGTCCTACTGTTCGTTGTGTATGCCTTGCCTTGTTTGTCCTGCCTAAGAACATCACCTCACATTTACCTGGATAGTGTGGAGGACTAGCTTGTTTTACTATTCTCCTCACTTTAAACAGGCAGGTGACAATGGTTCAGACCAATGGTGTAGACCATTGGAGACTGAACCCATGACGAGAATCAGGACCCTGTGGGTGTCCTGGCATGTTGATGCCATAGGAATTGACCAGGATGTCAGAGCTTCTGATAGGTTATTCTCTTTCTTCATCCCAGGACTAATTGCAGAAGTCTCCGTCACTGAGTTGCACAGTTCTGCCTTGCATGTCTGGAAGAAGTAAATACTAGTTAGTCTAAAACCTAGTCTAATACTGGTGTAGTGACAAAACTGACTGTCTTCCCCAACTCCTTCACATCTCTGGCAGCTTACATGTTAGAAAGGGTTGATGATCAGTTAACACACAGAAGATAGACAGTTAGGAAGAATTGAACTTTTCCAGGTTGGAAAGGCATAACTGAACGAGCATCACAAGTTTCAGACATAGTGCCTTTATTATTTACGATATATTAACATTTCAGATCTGGAATTCTGCATTTTATATTTCTCACAAGATGTAGGAAAGACTGTTAATTTGTGCCATTTCCCCATTCCTCTTCATAGTTTTCAAGTTCTTTTGAATAATACGTAAGATTTACACTCTTTCTGTTTCTTCACTGAATTATGTACATTGTGTACATTTATGTACATTAAATTAAGAAAATTGACATTATGCTGCCTTTAAATCACTTAAAATATTTTTGGTTTTACAATTAAAATTTGCTTGCCCCTCAAAATCTGATTTTGAAAAAATCTTCTGCCTTCAATTTTTTTGAAAGTCATTAGTCAGGTTATATTTCCATTTTGATGACTTCCTTAATGAGTGTCCTTTTATTCAGAGTTTTTTTGCAGTTTTCTCAGCAGTTTTAAATGATTTTAACAATATTCAGTTACTAAAGAAAGCAATTTATAGCATCTTTTGGCTTCTCAGCCAATAATTTTCCCTTAAATGTAAGAAATTTTACTCTTGATCTAAGAGACTTAATTTACTTCATGTGCCCAAATTGATCAGTTTCGAATGCTCATGAATTGGATAATTCTCCTTTTAGCTCTGGTATAGACTCTTTTGTGCTCCACACAAACATTTTTAGCAGTTTTCACTCTTCTAGCTGTTCTAAGGTTTTACAAACAGGTTTAATACTTCTACTTGTCCTGCAGCCTTTTTAATTTCTGGCTGCTGCATTTCACAGAAACTGAGAAGTTCTGTGTGCTACTGAGCTGTTGTATACTTAAGGATACACTCAGTTTCCTCTGATTCTTTTTTCTCTTATTTCTTTTCGTTGGGTGTCTGTGGCTTTCATTGTAATAAAGGTTTCTTCAGAAAACCCCTGCCGTCAGAATGTTATATCAGATAGAGGTGCTCATTACTGCTGCATTCCTGAAACATTGTAGCTAACTGACATCCAACCATTGCAGACAAGATCTTATAATGTCATGGTCATCCAATGAAACCATCTGGGATAGCTAGCATAAATTGACTGCCACTAATCTTTTTTGGCATTAGTCTGTGGACTGTTACCAAGGGACATGGATGCCCACACAAACTCTTCAGTAGAAGATTGGCTTATTTTTGAAAAGATGGAATAGATTTCTTAAATATCATCTAATAGGTATTTACACTATACCTGAGATATATAATGGTGAGACTTTGGCTTAACCTACATTAATCTGCTATAGAAACATTTCCGCATGCATATCAGATACTGAACAATTGCAACTCTCCTCAGCTTCTCCTATGAATTTTTCTTTATTTCCTGATGGGTGGAGCTTATTTCATGGAGTCACTTAAGTGTATGAGGTGTGAAATGAATGATAGAAGAAGGAGTGTATCCAATTTTCTTTCTAAAGCCCAACTGTATCTGCCTTCACCACAGCACCAGTCAGTGCATTCCAGATCTGCTCACTTGCTTTTCTTCATGCCTCTGTTGCTTTGTTTGCTAATTATTTTAAATTAGTGCTCTCTGATTCTTGATCTTTCTGTGAATTGGAATATTTTTACTCTATCTCCTCTGTCTGTGTACCTCATGATTTTGACAACGAGAAAAAAATCTGCTGTCAACTTTCACTTCTTTAAGCAAGACTATCCCAGCTTCTTCAATTAATCCTTGTACTAAAAGACTCCCATCGCTTGAAAAATAATTCTGGGCAAATTTTTTTTCACTCCATTTATAGCTTTCACCTCATTCCCAGCGTAGAAGGCCTAGGATTAGACACAATGGGCCAGATCTTCCGAGGAGTGGAAATCTCGGAGGGTGGGGAGGGAGTGATAGGTTGCTGTCAGGACTCAGGAGGATTGGAGATGTCAGGTCAGGGTCTGTGAGACCTAACAGTTCTAGGGGATTGTAGTTGGCATGTATGAGGTAATTGGAGGGCCATTTTAATTGTTTCTCAGGAATTAGACAGTGTATTTAATGGTCTAACTTTTCCTGGATAACTATTATAACTCAGCAGAACCCTCCATGATCTCAGATTTAAATAGAGACATTTAGAGGGTTCCAGGCATAGAGAAATTTCTCTGCAGAATCTTCAATTTCCAGGACAATTCCTTCAGAGTCAATTGTTATGGGATTCCACAGGGTCCCATATGCAACTCTGTTCCTGCTTCAGAAATGATTATCTGGCCTAAGAGAAATCTTGGCCAAACCTCTCGCAAAAGCCAAACCAAAGTTTTCTGAAAATTCATCATAATTTTCTTCTTTTTGGATTCAATGACTCTAAATCTAAAACCTAATCCCAAATGACTGTTTAAGCACTTTCTCAACCTGCGTTACTACATTCAGCTCTTGAAACAAAAGGTGAGAAGTAGGCACTTGAGTAGGCTTTCTAATCCCTCAAATCTGCTTTGCCATTTAATGACTATGGTTTAATTTCACTTTCTTGCATAATCCCGGTATTCCTTGATTCCTTTTGTGCCTTAAAATTGCTTGATCACCATATGAAAAACACATATTTAGTGCTTTCTGAGTCAGGGATTTCCAATGAATTACAGCCACGAGAATGAAAATACTTCTCCATATCTCAGTCTTAAAAATAATCCCTTATCCTGACATTACTATGTTCAGTGATAAACTCTCCAGCAAGGAGAAACCATCTCTAAGCATTTATCCTGCAAGCCCTCAAAGAATTTTATGCCTTTCAATGAGACCTCCCCAGTTTATTTTCAAAATCATAGCACATGAGGCCCACTCCTCTTAGGACGACTCATTAATCCCAGGATTCCCATTCAAGAAAGGTATAACTTTCCTTTGGTAAGGAGACCAAAAATGTGCACAGTTTGCTAATTGTGGCATCAACAAAACTCTTTGTAATTCCAGCAAACTTCCTTAATCATTCACAGTAAAGTCCTTTACAATAAAGTATGAGGTACCATTTGTTTTCCTAAATCTCACTATAGCCACACACTAACATTTTGTAAAATCATGTACAGACAGACGTAAGTGATCCCATAGTACTCCTGTTTGTAGAATACTGCTGAAAGAAAATTGGCTGCCGTATTTTCCTACAAAATAAACTGATTCATTAACTGCTTCCGTGACTCTACGAGAAGCATGTTGAATATTTATGATCGTCCTCTGAATGTCAGTAATTACAAATATTTCACCTTTTATAAAAATAATCATAGCAGGTTAGACCATGAGAGCTGTAAGGCTTGGACCTTAGAGCTAGCTCTGAATGACTAGACTGAGTGAGCATCCATCCATGAAGAACACTGTAACCCTCTAGTTATGCCATTTACCCAAGGTCTGTCAATGCTACAGGAGGCTGAGGCACTCAATGCAACTGGACTATCCCTACTCACTTAGCTCAATTGCTTTTATCATCTGATATGTCCTATCTTGGTTGGGAACATGCCACTGGTTTTAATTTTGGGGATCTCCCCATCATTCCTTAACAACTCCAGATCAATAGTCTGCAAATTAAAGCTGTAATAAGCCTGCAGAGTTTTGGAACATGCTGTGGAACACCTCCTCCCTTATTGCCAACATTCATCTCTAGGATTGCTTTTCTTTGCAGTGGTAAGTTCAGAACTAGACAAATCAGTACTTTGCACAAAATGTAACCCAATATAATGTTGAATATTTTTGTTATATCTTCCTGTTTACAAACACCTAGTAGTTTGATTATTAGGCTTCTACCAAAAGTAAACATCTGTGAATAAAAACATATGCCACAAACATTACTCAACCACAGAGCTAGTACAAGAGAGAAAAAAAAATGAAGCTCATAAATATTACACATGATTCTCATTGAGTCGTACAGTTTGGAAACACTGAATAAATCAGTTTACTTTGTAGGAAAATGTGGCAACCCATTGTCATTCAGCAGCATCCTACGGGCAGGATGTTGGGACATTCACCTGCACATGAAGATAGGACCAAATTCCCATGGTTCACCTTGAAGGAAGTATCTCTGATACAGCAATAATGCCTTAGTGTTCTCTGGAGTATTTTATCTAGAGTAGCACTGAACTGCTGATGTACTTAAGGACTTGAAGGCAACTGTAGAAATTACACCGATGTTTCATGTTTTCACTTCAAATAAATTTACTTTCAAGGGTACAGCCAAGCAAACCTGAATACCCATTTTATGTGGTAACAATTATCATTCAATACATTTCTAATTTAATAGCAGCGAAGCAGCATCAATGTCCAAAAACAGGTCACTTCTGATTTCAGTGATAATGGGAACTGCAGATGCTGGAGAATCCAAGATAACAAAGTGTGGAGCTGGATGAACACAGCAGGCCAAGCAGCACCTCAGGAGCACAAAAGCTGATGTTTTGAGCCTAGACCCCTCACTGATGAAGGGTCTAGGCCCGAAACGTCAGTTTTTGTGCTCCTGAGATGCTGCTTGGCCTGCTGTGTTCATCCAGCTCCACATTTTATTATCACTTCTGATTTCTACCATTTACTTGTCTAAGTTCATCTGGCAGAAGAGGGACCTCCCTGTTCAGGTACACATGATAAAAATTTCCTTGCATTGTTGCTGGCATGAACACTTTTGGACTTGCTGCAAATACTTGTGCTTTTGAATGGCACCCAAAAACAAGAATTACCTTTAAGAGTTAGGGGCAGGCAATGTGCTCACAGTTGGTCATACTGTAATGTTGTGCTAAAGAAGATTCCAGATGTCTTCAAAGTTCTGAAGTCCAACACATGAAATGTAATTCATTAAATCCCACAATAGTCTATGAAACATACCTGACCTCAGAGGTATTAAAAAGGAACTTTAATTACCAAAGGTTCAAAATAATCACTAAAGATCAGTCCTATCCAAATTAAAATGAACTTGGTCAGAAAGCAGAATGATAAGGTTGTTTCAAAGGGTGCCTCTAATTTTCAGGAGCATTAATATCTAAACTACAATATCTAAATTTAACATTCAGATATTTATTAAATATTTAATAAATATTTAAACTACATTTTCTCTTTTCATAGTATCCCCTGACACAAAAAAGTAGCTAAGTTCGACTAATTTTATTTCTAAGGACAAGAAATGTCCAGGGGATACCTTCTGATTCAAAACTTACTGGTGGAAAAATGGGGGCTCAAAATTCCAATTTTTCATCAAGATAACTGCAATGGATTGGATTCATGACTCGCTGGCAGGATTTGAGCCTGATCTGCTGGAACATCCCATATTAAATTTTGATTCCATTGCCAAGCCATATTCAATCCAGGCGCTTAATGTGGCATTAGCTTAGATTCCCTACAGTGTGGAAACAGGCCCTTCGGCCCAACAAGCCCACACCGCCCCTTGAAGAATCCCACCCAGACCCACCCCCCTAAACCCACACACCCCTGAACACTATGGGCAATTTAGCATGGCCAATCCACCTAGCCTGCACATCTTTGGGCTGTGGGAGGAAACTGGAGCACCCGGAGGAAACCCACGCAGACACGGGGAGAATGTGCAAACCCCACACAGACAGTCGCCTGAGGCTGGAATCGAACCCAGGTCCCAGGCGCTGTGAGGCAACAGTGCAAACCACTGAGCCGCTGTGCCACCGTAATTTTATCAGTCATTAATCTTCTCCCCAAGACACCAAAATACATCTTATCACGTTATATCTAGGTTGCAGAGACAGGAATGCTGTATGAACACCAAACTAATGAGGCTAAAAATTACACTGAACAATGTTAGGTTGAAAACATCAAGAATCTGGGGAGTCCTTCAAAGACACAGCACATTAGAGTGCATTGACATCAGAATAAGCAGACAGATTAAAGACCGCTACATTTAAATGGCACCAAATGTAATTACTGACTTTCTTGAATTAAAAATCTTCCAAAGGAGCTACTGAAGTAAGATATCTCTCATGTTTACAGGTAGGTAAAACCCGTGGCAATCTACTCTTAGCTTTGCCAACTATTTTTATTTCATGCTGTAGTGTTATTTTACTGACTTCTGTGAGTAATACTATTTTCACAGAGCCAAGATGTCAGTATGTTACATATTAAATGTGAATGGAGTTTTGTACAAATACAAACTTATGCTCCCCACTCCTCTAGAAACACTGTAGAGGATTTTTTTTGCAGTTTTGTTAAGCTTTGGTATTTTAACATGTACTTCAGCTTCATTCAATTAACAACTGCTTAAGGGCCACAACTCAGCATCACTTGTAAGAACCCAATAGCAGTCAGGTGGCTTGGCATGTGGGCAGCATGACAGGAAAATGTGTGCAGTGCTATTTGTGGGGTCCCAGGAGGTCACTCATTCAAAGACACTCAGTGTCCAATTAAGAAACCTGACTTTCAAAGTGTCCCACTGAGAGCCTCCCCACTAGCTTGTTCCTATTCCTCCATGACCACTAGCTGGCATCGTCCCCCTCCCTCCTGCAATCACTCAGCTCTGGGCGGATATCTATCAACCATTCTTCACCTTGGATGAATGCCGTACAAAAGGAAACCTCTGCCTTTCTGGTACTGCTGCCATTCAATACAGCTGATCGTCTCTGTTTGTCTGGCAGCTGATGACAGGCAGAACATTTGCTTCCATAGCCTTTGTTCTCTGGGAAGGCTACCCACTGATCAGTTAGATATCTGTGACAGGTATGGTGATGGGTCTTTCCTAAAAGAGGTGATGCATGGTTCTCACCTGTGCAGAACAATATTAACTTCATTAAATACAGGCCCTTGCCTTGCACTCCTTACTCATGTTGCATTTCCTGCACTGAATCCAGGTCTTGGACCTATGTCACTGGAATCAAGCTTAAGTCTAATATTTTCAGGCCTTCTAGATGTTAATCCATGGAATGTTTATCCCATTCATGGGAAATTGAATGCCATTCTAATGAAGGGTCTAGGCCCGAAACGTCAGCTTTTGTGCTCCTGAGATGCTGCTTGGCCTGCTGTGTTCATCCAGCTCCACACTTTGTTATCTTGGATTCTCCAGCATCTGCAGTTCCCATTATCACTGCTATTCTAATCCATTACTTATTCAGCTTCCAGTGCCTTTAGGGAGTCTGCAAAGTAATTGGCGGATTGGCCATTAACTTAGAAGCATGAATTCATTGCAGCTGTACCCTGTGGGTCTCTAGATCCTGCTGCAGTGGATTCATGTCTAATACATAGAAAATCTCAGATGGCTAGGCATGTGTAGAAGGACATAGAAACACTGATCCCTAGATACTAATGAACATAGACAAAACAACTTGTGGCATCTATAGTTTTTATTTTTAAGTGACGGTAAAAAGAAAGGTTTACACGTGTATAGACTTTGACAAGAAAACGAAACGTCAAGTTTTGCTGAAAATGCACAATTTGTTTAAACTTTTCGTCTTGCACTCAATTTGCAAGAATACCAATTCAAGAGGAAAGCAACATTTAAACTGCAAAGGGGAGAATGCTGACTGGTTGGTAGGTGGATTCTTCCTGGTCGAGGCACTATTCTACACAATGAATCAATAATAGTAATTGACAGTTAACTGCTAGGATTTGTTTAAGTTTAAAACCAGCAGGTTAACTTTGATTAGTCAGGTCATTGCCTCAATAAATTAAGGAATGAATGGCTGCCGCTTATTTTGTTGTGTTGAAATTGACACAATGATTTTAGTTATGCTTTCTGTCTGCAGAAAACAGAGGCCTTTTTATTAAAGATATGTAGCTTCTAGTACATGCAAGTGCACCACACTGACAGCCTGACTGACAATGTCAAATTGATTGTCAGTATAACTCTTCACGCAATCAGCATTATTCAGTAAATGTTACATAGGAACATAGGAACAGGAGTAGGCCATTCAGCCCCTGGAGATTACTCTGCCCTTCAGTGAGATCAGAACTAATCTATGGTCAAACTCCATATAATATTGCTCTGGCCCAAATCCTCTAGAATTGTGATACCAGGTATGTAGGATGTATGCGTGCGAGCAGGGAGTTATTCAATTCTGTTAGAAAAGCCCTAATTCTCACAGAGACATATGCATATCCACATATGCAATTCCATTCTATGCTGCTCCAATCACTCTTTGGCGTTCTATGCATCTGATCCACTATCTCTGACAGTGCAATGTTTCCTCTGTTATGCATTGGAGAGTCAGGTTTGATTTTTATGTATCAATAACTGTAGTTTCATGAACAGTCTGGTCATATTACACGAAGAATGCAATTGCTCTAGTTGGGGTAGAATGGAGATTTGCAAGAATGTTGCCAGGAACTGAAGATTGCAGATACAAGGTAAGATTGGATAATAATAAAATATTCAATGACAATCTGTTAAGAAAGAAGATGCATTTGAGCATGGAAGGCCTTAGGAGTTCCAAAATGCAAAAATGGGTGCTGTTTGCATTTCAGTGGAAGTAGAGAATTATTTAATACTGCGAAATTTGGCTTGAGATCTGAATTAATCGAAATCTGCATTTAACAGTGTTTCTATGCTAGGAAAGCTCATTAACTAAGTAGCCACGATCAGTGATTTTTTTTCTTTAGTTGTGTACATCCTGTTGATTTAATTGCCTTATTCCCACTAAACAATTTTGTAGAATCACTTTGTGATCAACTTGTGTGCTAGCATAGTGTTGATATGTATCTAAGAACTCAACATCTTAGTGTAAACTGTAGTGTAAAGGGTTAATGCTAATATGTAAATATGCCTATAGTATGGTGAAAGATTACATGACCATTTGAAAGATGGTTCTGTCTAGGACCCTTGGACATTCAGTTAGAGCTTATCTTGTTCAATAGGACAGCATGGTCATTCAGTGTTTTGTACTGCTGCCTGACAGCACCTTGGACCTGGATTCAATTCCACACTTGGGCAACTATATTGAATTTGCACATTCTCCCCTGATCCTGTATGTGTTTCCTCCGGGTGCTCTGGTTTCCTCCCACAGTCTGAAAATGTGCAGGTTATGTGGATTGACTATGCTAAGTAGCCCATAGTGTCGAGGCATGTGCAAGCTAGGTGGATTAGCCAAGGTAACTGCAAGGTTACAGGGATGGGGTAGGGGCTTGGTCTGGGTGGGATGCACATTGGAGTGTCAATGTGGGTGAATGGCCTGCTTCCACACTGTAGGGATTCTACATAATAAAAGGAAATGGTTATGTTCAATAAGGCCTTTAAAAATCTGTATCAATACCAATACAGGTCACAACCAAAGGACAATCATAGAGGGTGATAACAAATCACAGCACAGTGTGCAGAAAATCCACATGGAGCACAGCCACTGCACTAGGCCACAATTGGGAAGATCTTACAGAAGTTCTTTGGACACATGGCAGGTCCAAAATGGCTGATAAGTGCCTGAACTAGCTTCATAGATTCACAAGGTGACACACCACGACAGAATTAACTGAAAGTCCAGTAAGTAATGAATCAGTTCTCTTTTCTATGCGATAGGCAGTAGGACAGATGATGTTTTGATCAGCAAGGTGATCCATGAAGAAATGAGTGCATGTAATGAAGTTACAAAAGCATTTGTTGCCTACTTTTGTTTGAGAAAAAACATCATAATTGAGAACGTAAAGTTAATGGACACCCAATAACAGAGGGAGAGTGTCCATTCCTTTATTCATATCTTATATTGGCCGATGGGAAATTGTGAGCTTGGAATTTTAGGAAGTAATTAATCCAGGAATTTCAGTTAAGTCATTATCAGATTTTCTGCTGTCAAGGTAATTTTTGATGTTGTTGAAGTTTATATCGCTAATCAGGTGGAAGTTAGAAAACAGAGCTGCGCAGTAATTCAGCGCAACAGGGAGGCTTTGTAGGGAGGAATAACTGATTACAAAAATCAAGCGATTAAGCTCTGAATCCTACAGAACCCCATTGGTGACAGCTTTTCAGTAGTAAAAACAGTCAGCAATCATTAGAGAGATTGTAGGAACTGCCGATGCTGGAGAATCTGAGATAACACAGTGTGAAGCTGGGTGAACACAGCAGGTCAAGCTGCATCAGAGGAGCAGGAAAGTTTGACATTTCAGGTAAAGACCATCCTTCAGAAAGTTTTCTGTTCATCCAGCTTCGCACCGTGTTATCTCAGCAATCATTAGATTTATCTCCTGCCAATAAACCAAATTAGTCGCCAGTCTCCCTTGATGCCCAAAAACTTTTACTATTTTGAACAGGCTGTCATGTGGGTCTTTGTTGTAAATTTTGCTGTGAAATTGATTTGTTTTGATTTATTATTGGCACATGTAGCTAAGTGTAGTAATAAGTTTTATTTTGTTGCAGTACAGGCAGATCATTACATACAAAGATTATAGGGTGACTGAACAGAGCAAGGAGTACAAAGTTACAGCTGCAAAGAAGGTGTACAAAAGCAAGATTTGAAATTTGAGGAGTCCATTCAGAAGTCTGATACCAAAGAGGGAGAAGCTAATCTTGAATCTGTTGGCAAGTGTGTTTAAGTTTTTGTATTTTCTGCCTTGCATAAGAGTTTGGAAGAGATTATAACCAGAGTGGGAGGGGTCTTTAATGATGCTATCTGTCTTTGTGAGGCATCAAGAAGTGTAGATGGAGTCAATGGATTGAAGGTTGGCCTGCATGATGGCCTGGGCTGTGTTCAAAACCTTCTGAATTTTCGTATGCTCCTGTTCAGAGCATTCCCCATGATGCATCCGGATAGGTTGCACCCTTTACACTGTCCTTGTCAATCCACTTGTCACCGCCTTAAAGAAAAATCAAAGTTAGTCAGACATGACCTTCCATTAACAAATTCATACTGACTTCCCTCAATTAATGCATGTTTTCCTGAATGAAGGTTTATGTTGTCCCTTGAAATTGATTTAAATAATTTTTCCATACTGAACTTAAGATGACTATTCTATGATTACTTGGATAATTCTTCCTCCTTTTTTAAACAGCAGCAAAACATTGGCAGCCCTCCAATTTTATGACACCACTCCTGTAGTTAGGGAGACTGAGGTATGTAGCTATTCAGCAAAACATTTATTGCAGGACAGGATGCTACAATATTTTAAGTTAGCAGGCAGCATAAAATTAAACATGTCTTTGGATCCGTGCTCTTTTGGGACCTATCCAGCTTTCCCCCCTCAGAGCTTTTCCTGATTTTGACAATTGATAGCTTTATAGTTTTGGAATGCTTTTACTTCATCTGTAACAGATTTTATTACTTTGCTTTTGTCCAAAATGGCCATTTTCATCTATTTTTCCTTTACTTACTAACTGTGCATTCTCCCAGGTTCCCCTCTGTTATGATTTTTTTTATGAGTTCTGTCCTGTTTTTCACCTACTTATATAGCCAGAGGTTCCTAAAACCTGCCTTCAAAATCTTCGTTTTAACTTTTTTCTTTGTTTACTCTAAAATGAATGACCCACTGATCACTATTCCTGACTTGCTCCCCATGTTCTTTACTTTACTGTAACATTTCATTGTGTCATGTTAATTCATGTAACTGGCGTTCAGAAATCTCTGAACAGTTTTTATTATTAGCACTACTCAAAACACCTTTGAATTCAAAAGTTGGGACAGTTCCCCAGTATTAAACCAAAATTTATTTTCCTTATTGTTCTGGAAGTGTTTGATTAATATCGGTTGTTTATTGAGAACAGCCTCCGCTGATAACTTACTTCTGTTTCTTTCATTTAACTGACATCCAGAGTGATTCAGTTCTCAGAGAACTTTTAAATATGCTTCATTTCTGGTATCTTTCTACTACACTTTTTTTCAATGAAATTCCACGTTTCAAATACCTATATTCATATCCTCTAAGCGATTTATATCTTTTCGTTGCTATCTCCTATTTTCATTCCTTCCAACTACAGTTTCCCACAGAATTTGTTCAAACAAGCAGTTTTTTGATTAATCTTAATTTTTAAATACCAATAAGATTACATTAAAACAATACTGTTATATCTATCTCAGTTTTAACGTTAAACATAATTAAATCTGACCCATGAAATGCAGTCCCGACAGAGTGCTGCATGTTGAAGATAAAATGTTTACCCAAAGGTCCATTGGTCTGCACAAGTGGATTTATATAAAAAAAAGTACAGATCTCTTTCAAGAACTGCATGGAGGTCTAAAGACCCTATCAACATTTCAACCTCAACTTATGGCATCAAAATCAGTTAACTAGCCATTCATTTCATGTACAATTGCTTAAAGAACAGTTATTAAACAGCATTTGGCATTTTGGCACATTCTGAAAGAGATTAAGAAACGAACTTTTATTTCTATGTTTGTTTTGACTAGTTTTTATATATGATTAATTTTTGATAAGTGTAGGTTCAGCAATAACCAATCACAATAAAAGCAAAATACACTAGATACTGGAAATCTGCAATAAACAGAAAATGCTGGAATCTGAAAGCAGACACTGATTGATTACAGGGCAGGTGACTGAATATTTTCAGTGTTTCTTTATGTAGAGGTGTTCATCAACCTCTTCAAAACACTAGAGAAACACCACCAGCTGTGCCTTTGAGCAATCATCCAAAACCATTGGCAAAAAAGGCAGTCCAATGGCAGCACATCCTCCCTGATCAACTAGTTCAGCAGTGCTGCAATAATCATTCAAGCATTTAAAACTAGGTTTGCTCAGCAAGAGAGACAAGTTAGTAACATACCTGACACTAACTCCAAAATCATATGCCCTACTCTGAATTCGAACGTGGCATGAACCTCTGAGAAGGACAATGGAAATGCTTTAGGAATGGCCTTAAAACATCCCTGAAAAGACTAAACATACCCACAACTAATTAGAGAACCTAGACTGAAACTGAATCAAATGGAGAAAACACTTTTGTGAAGACAATAAACACATACATAGGAACACATAGGCAGGAGTAGGTCATTTAAATTCTAAAGTCTTTTCCACCATTAATTAATTCATAGCTGACCTGTCAACTAACTCTATATACCTGTGTTTGCTCCATGTTCCTGAACATACTTACTTCATAAAACAAAACTCTCTTAAATTTAAAATGAATAACTGAGCCAACATCCCCTTCATTTTTAGAAGAGAGTTCCAAACATTTACCGCCCCTTGTGTTTTTCATTCACTTGTTGGACATGGATGTCGCTGGCTGGCCCAACATTTATTGCCAGTCCCTAGTTGCCCTTGAGAAAGTGATGGTGAAATGCTTCTTGAACCACTGTGGTCTACATGCTGTATGTTGACTGATAATACCTTTATGGAGAGAATTCCAGGATTTTGACCCAGGACAGTGAAGGAATGGTGATATATTTCCAATACAGGAATGGTGAGTGGTTTGTACGTGGTGATATTCCCATACACCCCTTCTAGATAGAAGTGGTTGTGGATTTGGAAGGTGCTGTCTAAGGTTCTTTGGTGAATTTCTATATTGCATCTAGTAGATATGTATACTGCTGTTAATGACCATCGATGGGTGAGGGAGTGGATATTTCTGGTTGCCATGTCAATCAAGCAAGCTGCTTCTTGAGTGTTGTTGGGGTGCACTCATCCAGGCAAGTGGGGAGTATTTCATCATACCGTGACTTATGCTTTATCGATGGTGGACAGCTTTGGGGAGTCAGGATATGAGATATGTTCCACAGTATTTCTAGCCTTTAACCTGCTCTTGTAACTATAGTGTTTATGTGGAGAGTTCAGTTGAACTTCTAGTCAATGGCAATCCGCAGGATGTTGATAATGCTTCCAAACAACTATCCTGAATGTCAGCAATAATTTTCAGGCTATGTCCCATAGTTCTACGATCCCCAAACAGTGGAGATAGTTTGCCTTTACTTACCCTGTCTTTTTCTGTTAATATCTTGAAGACAACAATCCCATCACTCCCTTAATCTCCTAAATTCTAGAAGAGACAGTCTTAATTTGAACAATAACTCCTCATAACTTTGACCCTGAAGTCCAGATATCATTCTTGTAAAGCCACATTGTACCGTCTCCAAGGCCAATATGTCAGAACTAAAGTGTAGTGCCTAGATCTGCTCACAGTGCTCCAAAAGCGGTCTAACCAGGGTCTTGTAGAACTGCAACATAACTTCTGTATCCTTGTACTCCAGTCATCTAGTTATAAAGGCCAACATTTTATTAGCTTTCTTGATTACTTTCCACACCTGTTTGAGAGATTTTAAAGATTATGCACCTGAACTCTCAAGTTACCTTGGACATCCACTGTATTTAACTTCACACCATCTAGAAAATACACTGTCTATCCTTTCACAGTCCAAAATGGATAATCTCCCACTTACATACATTGAATATCATCTGCCACTGTTTTGCCCATTGACTTAGTCTGTCAATATCCTTTGTAATTTTATGCTATCATCCACACTGTCTACAATGCCGCCTAACTTTGTGTCATCATCAAATTTGGATATATGACTTTCTGTGTGATTAGCCAAGTTATCAATTAAAAATGTGAATAATTGACGTCCTAATACAGATCCTGTGAGACACCACTGCTTACCTTCTGCTAATTTGAGTATCGTCCCATAATCCTGACTTTCTGTCGCTTGTCGCTTAACTAATTTCCCAGCCATGTCAGTAAATTTCCCTCAATTCCATGGGGTTCTATCTTAGTTAACAGTCTCTTATGTGGGACTTTAATTTCCTCCATACTTCTGACAGGCTTTTCTCCTTTTTTACTGAGACAAAGTAATTATTCAAAATGTCTGCCATTTCCCATAAACATTGACAAAATTCCCACTTTCAGTCAATAGTGGGTCAACATTGCTCCAGACCACCCACTTGCCCTTGAATAATTATGAAATTTCTACTTATTGACTTGATGTTCCTGACAAGTTCCCTTTCATGATCCCTTTTAGTAGGTCTTATAAGCTGTTTTGTGGCCCATTTCTGGTCTTTGTCTTTTTCTCATTCAGCAGGATCTCCGCTACTTTTTGCATTTTTGTATGTCCTTTCTTTTAGTTTAATTGTATCCCTTATCTCTTTATTTGTCAATGATTCTCTTTGTGAAATGAAGATTTCCCTCTCACGAGTATAAATGGATTTTGGAATGTATTAATATTCCCCTAAATATCCTGCACTAGTCTTCTGTTGTTTTATCCATTGGCAGATTTTCCCAGTGTACTCCAGACAGTCTCTGTCTCATCATGTTGACGTCGCCCTTAACAAAGTCTAAAACTCCCATACTCTTTGCTTTCAAATGCTACATTAAACTCAATCATGTAATGATCACTATTTGAATTATGTCATGTATGATTTGGTTAATGATTAAATTTGCCTCATTACTCATTCATAAATCCAATATTACTTGTCCTCTTGTTACATACAGGACATATTGCTGTAGGAAACTATCTCTAGAAATTCTCTACCTTCCTGAAAGGTACTTTGTTGCCTCTCCAAATCTATGTTAAAATTAAAATTCCCTAGCAATACTTCACCGGCTTTGCTAGACACTTTCCTAATATTTGTATTTATATGATTTAGAACTTCAGAGATGCCACCAGGGAGTATGTACACAATGCCTATAACAATTTTAGATTCTTTACTCTTCCTCAGTTCCACCCACCAGGTCTCCTCTGAAGGCTTTCCTCTCATTATATCCTCCCTAACCATTGAAGTAATTTTGATTCAAATCAGCAAAGGATAGTTCATCTCCTCTGCCATTTTCAAAGCTGTAAATTACCTGGGATACTTAGTTTGCAATCTTGACAATCCTGCAGCCATGTCTCAGTAATGGTTACTACACCATAATTTCTGATTTGAATTTGTGGCTGTAGCTCATTTAATTTATTCCTTATGCTCTGTGCATTCATATATAGAACTCTTATTTAGGTCATACACTGTAAACTGCCCCTCAGCATTGAAGTTTTATATAGCTCTTTATTATTTATCGCTTTTAGTTTAATCAATACCCATCTTATGGTTTTGCCAATCTCTGTCATAAGTGAAGTAAGGTTCTACTTTCTATCACGTTATTTGCCCCAAACCTTCCTCCTCAAACTTAAAGTCTTGTGGCCACCCTCTTTAACTTTCCATGAGGACGTTGGTTCCAAATCAGTTTAGGTGGAGCTATCCCAATCGTACAATCCTTCCTGTCCTAATAATGAGGCCAGTGCACCATGAAATTGAATTCCTTGTTCCCACACTACTATTTTAACCACTTGTTTACTTCCCTATTTTCTTTATTTGTATATCAATTTGTATGTGGTTTGGGTAATAACCCAGAGATCATAACAATTGAGGTCCTATTCTTTAATTTTGTTCTTAATTCCTGATATTCTCCTAACAGGACCTCTCGCCTACTCTTGCCAATGTTTTTGGTCCCAACATGGATAGCAACATCCATCCAACTCCAATAATCTTTACAGCCAGTTTCAGTCATCCCTCACCTAGTCACAGGCAGGAAATGTGTCAAGTGGGACTCTCAATCTTGCTTACAAAGGATGCTAACCGTTCCCCCAAATTATAGAATCCCCTACCACTTTTTGTAAACCAGCGCCGGTCTGCTGCATACAATCTCCCAACAAACTGAGCAATCACAAAGCCCCCTGTGACCTGCTGAGGGTTGCATGATGGATCAACAGTTAGTGCTGCTGCCTCCCAGCGCAAGTGACCCAGGTTCAATTCTACCGTTGGGCGACTCTGTGTGGAGTTTGCATATTCTCCTCATGTCTGTGTGGGTTTCCTCTGGGTGCTTGGTTTCTTTCTACAGTCCAAAGATTTGCAAGCTAAGTGAACTGGCCATGCTAAATTACCCTTAGTGTCCAGGCTCGTGTAGGCTAGATGGGATAGCCATGGGAAATACAGCATTATAGGGTCGGGAGGTGGGTCTGTGTGGGATGCTCTTTGGAGCGTCAATGTGGATGGGCTGAATGGCCCACTTCCACACAGTAGGGATTCTATGATTTACTTTTCTTTTTGCTCTCCTGTTTGAAGGCTGCCTGTACCATGGTGCAATGATCTTTGCCCAGCCTCCCTACAGTCCTTTTCCCTCGACACACAGGTAGTACCTCATACCTGTTGGACAAGGTCAAGGGTTGAGCCTCCCGCAATGTTAAATTTAGGATCTTCTCTACATTGTCTCACTTGTAGTCATACTCTCATATCACTGACTACTGGCCAAATTTGAAGTATTTCCCACAGTACTGACCACATCAAGAGACTTTGTCAAGCATGTGTGGAGTGAAGTCAAGGCACTAGAGGCGAAAGAGAAACTCCACAATAACTCTTCTAACCTTTTGTTATGACCAGACACTATGAGGTATTCTGATTTGTTATGCTGCACACAGGATTCCCCAAATGGTTAGGCTCTCAGGTGATGATAAAGGAATTGGCTCCCCTCCGTTATTCACACTTGTACTGTGTTAGTTGTAACAAATTTAACTTAAAATGAATCCTTTTCTTTTTATATACTTTTCTCCCAGACCAAATTAATATATGTTTTTAAAGGAGGCAATTTAATCAGGTCTTCATGGAGCAACAAAAGACTGCTTATTAGTTACTAAATATGAGAAGGCTAATAATGTAACATGCATACACATAAATGAGGAATGAGAATGGAGTGCAAGAAATGGAAAAAGATTTAAACTAGTTTCAAAGTCATTTGTGAAATGTAAATAGTAGAATGTTGTGGAAATTACATGGGATAATACTCTTAAGCTTTGATGTTAAGATCATAAGAACTAGGAACAGGGGTAGGCCATTTGGCTCCTTCTGACATTCAATAGAATCATGGTTCAACTGGCACTCCATATATCCACTTTCCAGGCCTACCCCATTACCCTTGATTCACCTACTGATAAAGGATCTGTCTATCTCAGCCTTAAATATACCATTCCTTGATATGGCAAGAGTTCCAAAGACTCACAACCCTCTGAGAGAAGAAATTCCTCTACATCTCTGTTTTAAATTGGCACCTCTTAATTCTGAGACTATGCCATCTGTTCCTAGACTCTACCATGAAGGAAAACATCCTCTTAGCATTCACAGTGACAAGCCCCTTCAGAATCTTATATTTTTCAATAAGATCACCCATCATTCTTTTAAACTCCAGTAAGTAGAGTCCCAATCTATTTAATCTTTGCTTATAAGGCATCCTCCATACCAGTGATAATCCTAGTGAAATTTCTCTGAACTGCCTCCAAAGAAATAATACACTTTTCTTTAAATAAGGGGATGAAAACTGGTCACAGTGCTCCAGGAATAATAACAGAATTTGCTGGAAAAGCTCAGCAGGTCTGGCAACAATTGTGAAGATAAGAGTTAACGTTTCGGGTCCAGTGACTCCAGATTGGTTTCACCAGCATCTTGTATAGATTTCCTTACTCTTATACACCAACTCCCTTGAAGTAAGGGTCGACATTCTACTAACTTTCCTGATTACCTGTGTGGTAGCTTTCTGTGTTTCATTTGCACATACCCCCAAGTCACTTTGTGTTGCAGCTTTCTGTGGTTTTTCAATATTTAAATAATATTTTGTTCTTTTGTTCTGCCTTTAAAACAACTTCATGTTTTCCCACATTATACTCCAATTTCCAACTGTTTGCCCACTTACTTAACCTATCAGTTTCTCTTTGTAAACTGTTTGTGTTCCTCTTGCAACTTACCTTTCCACCGATTTTTGTGTCATCTGCAAATTTGGATATGTTATATTCTCTTCCTTCCTTCAAGTTGTTACCCTATATTGCAAACAGTTATGGCCCTAGCATTGATCTCTGTGGAACTTCACTGGTCACAGGTCACCAACCTAAGAATCCCTTATCCTTACTCACTGTTTCCTGTCTAATGGCCAATTCACTATTTGTGCGAATATACTACCTCCAATACCATGGGCTCTTACCTTGTGACTTAAAATTTCATGAAGTACCTTGTTGAATACTTTCTGGCAGTCTAAATGCAACACATCTACAGGTTGAGACTTCCTCAAAAACTCTAATGAATTAGCCAGATACTATCTCCCTTTCATGAAGCCATGCTGACTCTGCTTGATTGGACCATGATTTTCCAAATTTTCTGCTAACATTTTCTTCATGTTATTGGTAATTGCGCACTTGATTTCAAGATTCTTGGCTTTGCAGACTAATTGAAATTCTCTTGTCCTGATTCCGCTCAAAGATGTCTCGATGGAAACACTCAGAGCAATTGTTTTCATTTCCGTTTTACATGCATTGCATCGGTATTTAATGCTTGTTTCAAACTCTGACCTTCACAACACACAGGTCCACATACTAGCAATTTAGATGACTAACACATACAGACCTATGGTTGCAGTTAGTTTTTAACCATTTTTCTTGAAGGCTAAATTGGAAACACATCTGCACGTTATGACTTCTGTTGAGAAGGCAGTAGGTAGTTAATCTCTCATTATCTCTTTCCTTTTTGTATTTTTTGCTTGAAATTTCCCTGACTCTGCATAGGTGTGACTTTCCTTGTGATCACACAAGACTCCAACAGACATTTATTCAATTTACATCCACAGTTTTCTTTTGGTTGTTGCAATCCTCTTTTTAAAAAGCTGTTTTGGAGTCAACAGTTTAACATTACCCAAAGTACTTTGAGGTTCTGATCTGTCATCATGACAGTTTTCAAGCATTACCTACCCAACATGTGTCAGAGTCTGCAGATCTCGAGTTGTTCTTGTTTGCCATCTTAGAAGGCAGAGAACTGAGGTGGAAGAAAGTCATTCTTGATCCTGACAGACTGTGCAAGAAGGAGAAGAAAATATTTACAGATTTTTCTTTTATTTAATGTAAAATGGAGTATTCAATCTCAATTACAGTAGCATGATTCTGACAAACTAATTGGTTCACAAGATTGAAACTTTGCATCAATAAACTCATTACTTGAATAACATAGATAGCCTTGGGAATGTACATGCTTTGCTATTTTAGATCTACGTTAAGATAACTATGTGGTCAATTAAAATGTGCAATATATATGTTAATTTATTACATCGCCAATACTATGTTGAAGCCAACTCTGTAAATTGATTCAATTCATGCCTTTATAAACAAAAAACATTAATGCATATTCTCTTTGCAACATCTGTTCAAGTTGAACATGCTTTTTCCGTTAATTTAAAGCATATGCCTTAGTTTAGGAATTAGGTGTCAAGGAATTCTTTTTCTGTTCTAATTGCAAACTTATGGTTGATAACATTTTGAAAATATTTCAGTTCACATAGTTCAGTTCACATTCTTTCATGAAAGAACTTTTTATATTTGGCAAATATTTTGTTTCAAAAGGCAAAATACCCCAGTTAACATTTAATTATGATTACACCATGTGTAAACATTTGACAATAATGCCTAAAACACAATTCATTTCATCATTCAGGATGCTCATGAATAAAAAATTGCTAAACATATTATGATGTTTGTATCCCTTTAACAGTCGCTTGACAAGCCGTGGGTTTTGCTCCTGCTTATTTATTTCTGCTGAATTCACTTCCAAATATAACTGGTGTAAACAATGTCACCTTTCTAATTCAGCCTATGCTTGAATCCATAGAATCCCTACAATGTGGAAACAGGCCCTAGGCTCAACAAGTCAACACCAACACTCAGAGCATTCCACCCAGACCCACCTAATCTACACATCCCTGAACACTATGGGAAATTTAGAATGGCCAATCCACCTAGCCTGCACATCTGTAGACTGTGGGAGGAAACCCATGCAGACATAGGGAGAGCGTGCAAACTCTACACAGACAGTTGTCCAAGGTGGGAATTGAACCCAGACCCCTGGCTCTGTGAGGCAGCAGTGCTGACCACTGAGCCACTTCGTTAGCATGCAAGACTAAAATCATGTACATTTGAATACATGTCTGATGTTAAGTTTGCAATTAAAAGCCACTCCTTCCACCATCCTTTTATGCTTTATCTGACCATAGAATCCTACCTGCATGCTGCTGGCATTGACACACCTAAATTAGGATTAGCTATGGCAACGGTGTTAGTTTTGGATAGATTTTTTATTTTTCTGAGAAGCAAAGATTGGTGATTACTAGATATCAAGATGCCCTCATTTTGTATCTGTGAAATTAAAATGAGCATTGCAGTATTATAAATGGTATGTGCCTATGAGAACATGCTTAAAATCACACAGAATCAAAGTAATAGTTGGAGTTTGGGCATAAGTTGAATCATCAGTAATTAACTTGCAGTTGATATATGCCTGAAGCAAAATGGGTCATGGCAGAAAATAATGTACTATAAGCAATAGGAAGTATTTAGTTAAAAAAGAGGAATCATTGTTTTTCAGTGAATGAGTAACAGAACGTAGATCATGCTGACTCCACCAATTTATATTATTGTTAATACAACTTCAGTTCACTTACTTTGACTAAATTCCTGGCACTATAATACTTTTAGTAGATGTTAGAACTAAAATCCTGTTGGATTGTAATGCCTACCAGATTTCAGCAAAATCACGTGTTACATAATGCCAAGCAATAAACTGAACTTGAAAGTGTTTCCCTATATAAATAAATACATTTTTGGGTTCTGATAAACAATCTTAAAACATTGCTCAATACAATATGATGTAGTGCGGTTTAAGTCTTGTTTAAAGAAGTTTAAGACTAGCAATCAGCACAGTGGTCGCTTAAATAGTTGATATCTCTCACCCCTATTCAAAGACAACCAAATACAGTAACAGAACTACTTTTGTGTCTGCATTTTGGAAACGTGTCCCAAAGGAAAGTGGGGTCAGGCAACAGGGACATGAATTAAGTGCAGCTGCAGTTCTCTGTCTTGGCCCAGCTCCATGATCGGGATATACAGGGTCAGTGTTTCATTTTAAAAATAATAACATTTTAATTTTTCAATATGAATTATTCATTTTAGTAATTGTGTCACTGATATTGTCAGGATAGATCTTTAAAATCAACTCCCATTTTCAATTAAGCACCTTTTCATATCAGTAAAATGTCCATTTACAGTTGATTCCTGCTCATTACCTTCATTGTTTGATAAACATCTAAATCTAATGTCATTTTAAGTCCAATTCTTTTCCTCAATCCCATGTCACAATAGACTGGGTGTTAAGCTAATTTGTAATTACGGGCAGTAATGTGACTTTTTAAAACACTTTTAATTTTATGTTTTGATTTCCTGTTAGCTGGTGGCCAAGTGACATGCATACAACCAGTTCACAAATTATCAGCAATGCCCACTGCAGCAACTCTCCAAGAGATTGCCCAGAAATAAGTTTCTTCCCTATTTGGAAACCCACTCAGCCTCCTTTTACATCAGACAGTTCAAATTGAGAATTGAGCGTACTCAAGTTGTATCCATCCTTTCCCAAGGGACTGAATGTGAAGAGATGTATTGTCCTGTCCACAGGACTGAATTATTATAGACATTTTTAACTTATTCCAGAACGTGTTTGTTAAAAGAGTGAAACAATCAACATAAATTAAGTAGTTGTTTGGAGAGATGGAGATCTAGTAGTGTCACGTATAAAGATGTGAAAGGATCTCCAAACAAGAATTCTTTTAAGGGGGGAAAAGGCAAGTCAAAACACTTCCTGATATCACACTTTAGGAAGGATGTGAAGCCTTTGGCAAGAGTGCAGGTAAGATTCATGAGAACAGTTTCAACTATGAGCAAATTAAATTAGGTGGATAGATTGAATAACTGAGAACTGATCTCCTTGATGGAGAGAAAGTTGAAAATGGATTCAACAGAGGCATTCAAAGCCATAACGGGTCTGGACAGAGTAGAAAGAAAGAAACTGCTTGTGGATAATCCAGCTCCAGAGGACTACAATTTCAGGAAATTGTCAATGACATGAGGAAAGACATTTTCACACAATGAATGATTTAGATCTGGAATGCACTATTAAAGATAATGATGACAGCAGATTCAACTGAGGTGTTCAAAACAGAATTGAATTTTTTTAAGAGAAAAACATTGTCGTGTTGCAGGGAAATAGGGAGAGCGCGGTAGGCAAGCTGCTTTCAGTGCTGGTTTGGACACTTCAGACCTGGTAATCCATCTATACAATAGTCATTCTGCATTTATATGGCGCTATGATATCAACAGCCTAGACACAATGTAGGAAACAAAACATTCATCAACTGTGCTTTTCTTCCTGTTGGAATTGGAAAATCACATTGTCTAGTTGCACCACTGAAGAAATCTCTAATCAAGAAAAAAATGAGAGGGTGACACATTGCGCTGCAATGTGTTGCTGCAGACAGCATAGGGTAATGATTAATTCTGCTGTTGATGGTCTGATAACTGAGTATGTAATCAGAATAAAAAATCCAACAAGGGTCAGGATCATCATTAAGATAGCTTGATGCATGAAGAGTACTTTGTAACAGAAATGGAGCTGGTTTACAGCTTGCTGTGGTGTTTTTGCTAGTGATCAATGTGAATGTGGTATTACCTTGGAGATTTGTGCTGATTTCTGAATTTCATTTATTTTATGCTATAACATGATTTTCTCATATTTTAAATGAAATGTTAAATACATTTTTGTGCTTTCAGTGGTTTGTAACAGTATGCTAACTGTAAGGTTTTAGTTAGTTTCTTTATGCATGCTGTTAATATCCAACTCCACTTCATTGTCTAATCCAAAGTTAATTCTTGGACTGTTAAATTGCCTAACTGTTATCATGACCTGGAAGAACAGGTCACCTTCCTTTCTTAAAGGGAAATGGTGTTCATTCAAAGGAAGCCGTTGCTGACTTTGGATAAATTGTCGACAAGGAGAAACTCCCCAAACTGACTGGTGGCAAAGAGAAAGAGCTCAATTATTTTCAACTGTTCTGGAAGTATTAAATACATTCTCAAAAGGAGAGAAGCAGTGTTTCTGAAGGAAACTCTGGTGCCCCAACTCTAGGGAGGGAATTAGACTAGATCACCAGTGAAATCAATTCCTATAGACTTGCCCAACAACCTGGCAGCATTGCTGCAATGTACACATGCTGGTGGGTAAAGCTGGTGAATGCATCTTCATGTGACATTTCCAAACTACCAGCCCCTTTCACTGTTCAAAGCAGCATGGCTCCACCATAAACAATTTGCAGCAATTTGCAGCAATCAGGAACCAGGCCTATGATCCAGGCATTCTACTACAAAGTTCCTGAGCTGTATTGTTTTATTTTCTATCTATCTTCTATCTTTAACTTGTGGTGCTTCCAGTTGGAAACTGCATTGTGCTGCTTCCATATACATCCTGCTATTCATCCATGGAAGAGAATCACCCAGACATAATCACTGATATTCTTCCTGTTGGAAAGGAAATGGTTCCGAAGGGATTAAGGTTCATGTTACATTGGCTCCACTCATTTTACTGATGTCACACACACACACAGTGGGTAGAAATAAGAAGTTTTACTATAACTTTCAAAGGGATTCGTATTTCCACTGCCTCCCTAAGTTCCTTTTAATTAAGCCTGGCTGAGTGTACTTGTACTTACAGCTATCATACAATAAAACTTACTTTATCTAAGAATAGTGACTCTTCTATAGATAACATAAGGAGGTCTTGCCTCTACCATTAATCACTAGGTGAGCTCAGGGCAAAGCAGAGATAAAGAAAGATTGGTGCCAGAAAACTACCTCAAACAACCCTTATCCAGGATTGTATGCTGGTAGAGGTGATAAATACCATAACGTGCTAGGGCCGACCCTTTGGGAAAACACCCCACCTTCTTCTGTGTTGCAGGATAATGCAAATAACAATACAGCATAGCAACCCAGAACTGTAGGGGAACAGGCTTGTCTGCATCTCTTGATCCCTGTTGAAGAGATTTGGATGATTAGTGCCAGAAGTCTACACATTCAACATCGCTGAGTACATTCAGGTGATGGAATGGCCTTATCTTGTACATATTCTTAAATCCCTCCTCACTCTACTATATGGCATGAAGTGAAAGCAGGAAATGCTGCGACTGTGAATGTCTTGCTTTCCATTGCACCTTGATTCGAAGTTTTCCTTCTGTATTTATACTTCCAAATATCCAACAACATTTCCTTGGCTAGCCAATGCAACACTATGAGGGACGGCAACAGCTAGTACAGACCTCTGAGGAGGGTACTATCACTTGATCTGATCAATACAGTAATTTGTTCAGACATTAACCATGCATGTACCTTAGAAGGTAATGTAAAGGCAGAATTAGCATATGGTGAATAAGCGGGCATGGGTGTACTGTACCCTGGCTGGGGAAGGCCAGAACATCAATCATATCCTCGAAGATGAGATCACAAAGGTAAGAATTTCAATGGGGCTGTATAGAGGCGAATGCTGTTGGGCATGTATGCCAAGGTAACTGTCCATTATCACAGTCAAAGAATACACAGGAATTTGACATCATCTTGGCAATGGATTTCAATGTGTTGCAAGAAATTACACTTGGTGCTTGGAGTCCAGCCTTTACAGAGGGAAAGTGTTAACAAATCTCAGACAGAGCTAGTGAGGTCCTTATTTAGCACCATACATGCTCCAACTTCCATCAAATAACTCCAGATTTGTATGTTGAAAGGAGTTTCCAGACATTTGCAACAATTCAGCAATTAAAGCTAAGGGAAAGACAATTTAACCTGCGGGAAAGGCTGCTGATCCATGGAGGACAAATCCGCAGTCCCTCTCAATGTGACAGCATTCATGCAACATCTGTACTGTTCAACAGTTTTGTGTTTGATTTTGTGAGCCTGGTGCTGCTAATAGATCTATGCTCACTATGCTTACGTGATTAGATTTAGGCGCTGAGGCAGCGAAAAGCAAATTGACTCCATAGATAGAATCTCACACTTTTTTGGCTAATTGTCAATTTTGCACATTTTCATGGAGGGTTTGCTTCTGCAATCCCTAATGATATATCTTGATTGCTTCTTTGCAAACTTGCTCCATTAAGCACCTACTCCACCCCCATACCTAATCCTATCATCAGCTATTCTCAGAAGAACTTGCCACTCACCTGATATCCACCAAAAGTCTAGCATCCCTGTTGCACATGCTAAATATAAAAGGCTGCTGTGCACCAGGACAAGCACTGGCATTCTGAAATTTCCTTGCTCAGTGATGGACAGTAATTCTGAGGATTTCAGAGAAAGTAAGAACAACATTACAATTCTCTAATTGGGACTTTGAGATTCTGATGGATGGAGTGTTACAGAGAAGGAGTACCCTTTTCCTGGAGGACTAGGAGAGAAGCCTCTGACACCAGACCCTGGTAGCCTAGTCCAAAATCATCATCCAGGTCAGTGTGGTCTCCACGGTCTACAGGAATGGCTAATAGTGCTGGAAAAATGTCAATGACCTTCTCCATTCCGCTGGCTTAAATACTACACTCTACCAACTCACACTATCTATTTCTCCTACAACACACACTTCCCACTAGGGCTCATGCTCTGCCACTCTTACTAATGCCTGCAACATATACCCTCACTCACTCACATCCAACATTAACCCTACATTGCATCCAGTGCTGCCTACTGACTCAACTAAGATATCTCACCACCTTTCAACCATTAACAGTTGTGCCACCCACTTCCATTTAATTCAAACCCTCCCTACCTCTCATTCCAGGAGAAAACAGCCTGTAGCATGGTGGAATGAGTCAGGATTGGTGGGGGTGGAGTATGCCTGTCAGAGAATACTGACCCTCCTGTGGGGATACAATGCTGTGTCAAATGAATAAGCATCGTTCTTCATTCCGTGCCAGTGTCATTCATTGTACACCACGTCTAGCCACTAGCTGCAGAATTGATTCTCACTTATGCCTTTCAGGTACAGGAGGGATGTCCATAACCCTGGTGAAGAAATGTCCAGCCTGTTTAGAAGTCACCTCCTCACCTTAGAGGAAGAGAATTCGGAGGCTTCAGAAGAAGAAGGAGAATAGACAAGTCTCCTCCACTGTAGTGTTGGGTGTAATGTTCTTGTCATCTAAAGGGTCTCACATCAATGGATCTTGAGCCTCATCCCTCATGGGTTAAGACAATTTGGGTTTGGTCATGCCATTTTCTTTCCCATTGTGCAGTTATGAGTTCCAGCATGATG
The DNA here is from genome assembly GCF_030684315.1 of Stegostoma tigrinum. Lineage (NCBI taxonomy): Eukaryota > Metazoa > Chordata > Chondrichthyes > Orectolobiformes > Stegostomatidae > Stegostoma > Stegostoma tigrinum. Next base: position 71,864,731 of record NC_081358.1, on the reverse strand, counting down.
GAAGATGACAGTGACCACTCCTCAGACAGTGGCCCCTAGCCTCCAGCTCTACATACCAGTGAGGACCTGAACATCCATTTCGCCTTCATAGTAGCATTTCCCATGAACCTCCACGGCCTTGCACTTCCCCATATGCCCACTGAGCCCATCAACAAAAGCTTGCACTTGCTCACCTTTCCCCTTCTCCAGCCCTTGACATATGAAGTGACCATATCAAGTGTGATCATGCACTGATCCCAGCTTGAAGCCAAGCTGCTCCTGACTGTGGATGAAACATACCTACTGCATTACTCCCTCACCATGCTTTACTATATCACACCACCCCACAACACACACACACACACAAATAGATCTTTAAAATGCACCAACAGGGATGGGGACTGGGCCTTGAGGTGGGAGGAGGGAATAGTTTAGGGAGGTGGGCACAAGCTGGGCTAGTTTTGGGATGCAGTTGGGGGAGGGGTCAACCCATTGCCCACCTACTAGCCTCATCCCACCACTTTGACCTGTCCATCCCTAACCTATCCTCTCCCTAACTCCCCACCTACACGCACCTTTATTGGCTCCATCTCCACCTCTTTGACCTGTCTATCTACTGTCCACCCATCTTCTCCTCTATCCATCTTCTATCCGCCTGTCCCACTCTCCCTATTTATTGCAGAACCCCCTTCCCCTCCCCCACTTCCGAACAAGGGTCCAGGCTCAAAAGGTCAGCTTTCCTGCCACTCTGATGCTGCTTGGCCTGCTGTGTTCATCCAGCTCAACACCCTGTTATCTCAGATTCTCCAGCATCTGCAGTCCCTACTATCTCCACTATATCCAACATGTCCTCATCAACACTGAACCCCATGACCCTGTATAATAATATTGCTTCTCTTACAGTCCAGAGGTGTTATAAATAATTGCAATTTTTTTACTGCTAATTTCCAATGTTCAGTCATCAAGTTGTCCAAGCAGCTGATTGCATGAAAGGATTGTCACTGTCACACGAATAGGAAAGAAAAAAATGTAAAATAGAATTGTTATAAAATTGCTACATTGAGAAGATTAAAGACAGGGGCCTCTATATTGCATGAAGGTGGAAATTAGAACATACTCAATATGATTTTTAAGATTTTTAAATTTCGTCCTTGGGATATAAGTGCTGCTGGCAAAACCAATATTTGTTGTTCATCCCCAACTACACTTGAAAATGTTTTAGACCATAAGACCATAAGACATAGGAGTGGAAGTAAGGCCATTCGGCCCATCAAGTCCACTCTGCCATTTAAATCATGGCTGATGGGCATTTCAACATCACTTCCCTGCACTCTCCCCGTAGCCCTTGATTCCTTTTGAGATCAAGAATTTGTGGATCTCTGCCTTGAAGGCATCCAACGTCCTGGCCTCCACTGCACTCTGCGGCAATGAATTCCACAAGCCCACCACTCTCTGGCTGAAGAAATGTTGTCTCATTTCAGTTTTAAATTTACCTCCTCTAAGTGTATCATTAAAACATTTTAAAAATTAAAAACTTACTAATTAATCATATAACAGCATTCCATAACTATAAAATATTTTTAGCAACATTTCTGTTGTTAGGTTGGAAAGGTATATTGGTAGAAAAGTAGGATGTGAAACAAGTTGTGAAGCTGACAGAAGGAGATTATAAAAATAACAAACGGCTAAAAGGTCTGGCAAATAGCATCAAATGTGGAAAATATGAAATTATCCATTTTGGGAGGAAAAATAAAAAATAAAGCAAATATCTGAATAGTGAGAAGCCACAAAGCTGTGAGATACAGATGGATATGTGTGTCCTTGTGCAAAAATCACAAAACATTAGTATGCAGATACAGTAAGTAAAAGGGGAAGGTAATAGCATGTTACCATTTATTGTGTTGGAAATTAAATATTAGAAAAAGGAATGTTAAGCTTCAGTTGGTGAGACTGCATCTAGAGTATTGTGTAGAGTATTGGTCACCTTACTTAAGAAAGGATGCAACTGCATTCGTGGCAGTCCAGAGAAGAGACACCACATTAATAGATGGAATGGGCAGGTTGTTTTATGAAGAAAGTTGGACAGGCTAGGCTCTCATCCATTGGAGTGTTGAAGAGGTGATTTGATTGAAATGGTCTTGACCGGCTTGATGTGGAGAGGACTTTCCCTCTGATGGTAAATCATTGTTTAATAATCAGCAGCCTCCTATTTGAAATGGATATTCGATGATTTTCTTTTTCCCTTAGAGAGTCGTGAGTCTTTGGAACTCTGTTCATGAAATGGTGGTGGAAACAGAATCCTTAAATATTTTTATGTTAGTGGTGGATCGATTGATGTTAATCAGGGCTGAAAGTTTACTGGAGTACGAAGCTGTGTGGATTTGTGGTTGCAATTAGATCAGCTGTGATCTCATTGAATGGTGGAGTAGGCTTGAGGGGATGAATGACCTACTCCTGGTCCTGATTCATATGTTTGCATGTTAATCAAGGCAAATTGGCTATATTGATAATTAGTTAAAGTGCAAACTTTTCAGGCATTTGTAACTAACAGTGATGTAAGATTGGGAATGTGGAAATGCTCTTTGATTTTAGCGATTGCAAGCTGAGGGTTTGCAGGATAGAATCATAGAATTCCTACCGGCCATTTGTCTCACTGAGTCAGCACCAACTCTCTGAAGAGTAACCCACACTTTCAGTCTATCTCTGTAACTCTGCATTTACCTTGGGGTAATCCACCCAGACTACACAACTCTGGAAACTATGGACATTTTCATTATGCCAATCCACCCAGCCTACACTTCTTTGGACTGTGTGAGGAAACTGGAGCATCCAGCGGAAACCCTTGTAGACATGGAGAGAACTTGTAAACTCCACACAGACTGTTACCCGAGGATTGAATTGAACGCAGGTCCCTGGTGTTCTTATACAGCAGTGGTAACCAATGAGCCACCATGCTGTCATAAGGAATTAATAAAGAGGATGTGGAAAATGGTAGAAGAGTTGGATAAATACTATACATTAGTCTTCACAGTCGAAGACACTAATGGCATTCCAAGGTTACTAAATATTCTGGGGCAAAAGGAGGGGAGGGAATAAATAAAATAACTATCACCTGAGGAAAAATGCTCTTGAAACTAATAAAGACCAATAAGTCCCCTGGACCTGATTGCATACATCCTAGGAAATTAAAGGAAGTAGCTACAGAAATAATGGATACAGTGGTAAGAATCTTTGAAGACTCCTTAGTTTCTGCAAGAGTGCCAGCGGATTGGAAAACTGTCAATGTAACACTCTTATTCAAAAGGAAAAGAAACCAAAAAAGTGAAATATAAGCCAATTAGCTTAAGATTTGTTAGTGGGAGAATCTATTGTAAAGGATACAAACAGCAGAGCATTTAAAAATGCATAACATGATCAAGCAGAGTCAGCATGGCTTCATGAAGGGGGAGTCATGCCGGGCAAATTTACTGGAATTCTTCAAGGAGGTAACAAGCAGAGGAAGCAGTCATTAATCATTATGCCTCTGTCTTGGAGTGTACTGGATCCAATCCCTCCATCTGAGTTCCCTGCATTCCTTAATACAGCAGCACCACTGGTGACACTCTTCTTCTTGACGTTTATTCCCCAAACTGACGGGACTAATACTGACTTACCCATAGACCACCTTTAGATCATAGCCCCGACTGAGGACAAGTGAACTCCTTGACTTGTTTTTGTACCACTTCTCAACTGACTTACTAATAATTCTCAGATTGGCTGGACTTGACCTGCAGTACTGACTGTGGCCCAAGTCCCTGGACTGAAAGATTATGGATTCATAGACCCTGATTATACCATGTCGCTGACCGCCTGTGGCCAAACTAAGCCCTTCCCTCCAACCCAAGACTAACATAGGGTGATGTCCTTTACCGATTGTGGCAGCTTACTGATCACAGTTCCACTTTACTCAACTAGAGACAGCGGGTATGTTTCTGGGTGGCACAGTAAAGCCTGTGTTGAAGCTTGGAGTGACAGACAAAACTTTACAATTTCCTTGCAAACCACTTCATACCCCACATCTTGAAACTGCATTAATTGCTCAACTGAGTAGCGTACACTAAGATCCCATCTATCCCATCCCCTCAGCCCTTGTAAAATACAGCCCAGTTAGTATTTACAAACACTATGATTTGGAATGCATGCCTCCCTCTTTATTAAACCATAAACGTCTCAATCCATATGTGTAATTTTGCGGACAGAGCATTGGTGCCTTTGCAATTAGGTTGCATAAACATAGACCCTTGGTCTACCCAGTCTGACCAAAGACAAACAGTTTGAAGTTGTGTTGTAAAATAGCTGATTCCAGCTGATCACTGGAGCCAAAACACCACAGTCTGGAGAGCTGCTGAAAGAATTACTAACTGTTTCAGAGGGTGAGATGACAGATTTCAAACTCTTGTCAAATTCTTCTAATGGACGCTGGCCAATTTTTAAGCACATCATAAAGTGTTAAATGCTGAAGAATCCAATCATTGTCAATTTATAAAAGTAACTGAAAGAGATATTAAAAGGTGCTTGTACTTCATAATAGAAGCCATTGATAATTGAAGAGATATTGAGTTCTGCTGCCAGTGTTCAAGGCTGACTGAAATTGAAACTGTTGACACTGTTTCCAGACAGTTACATAGGATTAGATAGGATATTACTTAGGCAAGGATACGGGCCATTCAATCCAACCTGGCTGTGCTAGTATTTATGCTCGACTCACATCTGCTCCCATTTTTGCACATTTAAAATCTACGATTATAATCATCCATTCCCGACTCCTCTTTGTGTTTGTCTAGCTTCTACATATATGTCTAATTGTCCCCAAGCATTAGGGTGAGGCCTGAAGATTAATTTTAGGCGAGGGTCTTTTTGTGCCTGCAGCGTACAGGAAACCAAATTAAGTGTTCAAAACTGGGTACATACAAAATATGCCATCATTATGTTCTGACAGTTTTATTCATAAGCCATCCTGACCTTAAAATGGCATTGCAACCTTCCTTGACTTTCCTTCGCCATTCCTTGGATTTGTGGGTTCAGTTTGAGAGCATTCCAATTGCATGGCAAGTGGTAAAACCATTTCAGTCGAAGCTATAGCAACCCCTCACCCTCACTTGCTGGAGACTCAGCACATATGGCTCTTATATCCGGGGCATCCACTCGTCTCTTGTTGGAGTTATGGACGGATACTTGTGGATTTGTGGATTTGCGGATTTGAGGATTTGCAAGATCTGTCTCAACAAAATGATTCTTACTATAATGCTATTTTTATATAATTCTCAAAGGCAGTGCTCTAGAGAGATGATCTATTGAACTAATTCTGTACACCATTTTAACACAGAACAGACTGTTGGTGATTGCATTAAAGCGTATAGTCTCATGTGGCAAATCCATAGCTAATCTCAAACTGTTAGTCATTAATACAACAAAGTGCATATATGATGGCTTCTGATGGACTACGCTATTTCCTTCTGGCCAGGAATTTTAAAAACTCTAGAGATCTTCTCTTTGGGTGATAAAATAGCTTCCCATTTTAAACAAATCTATTGTGTAAAGAGACCTCAGAGATTTCTGAAACACACGTGCTTTAAAAGATAGTGTGGTTTGACAAAAGATTTCACTTTACATTCCATCTGAAATGACAGACTATAATCTAAACGAGGAACTCAAAACAGATTGTATAGAAAAAAAATCAAATTTTCCTGCATTTTTCACTATCATTAGGACTAATTGAACATTTTATTAAATATATAAGTACTGAAACTGTGTCCCATTGATACTTTCCCTTCAGCTGTCTAGTAATACCGTATATCTGGTCTATTCTTAAGAAATAGGACAAATAGAAATGATCCAATAAATAGTGAATGAATACACACCTAATGCATCTTTTTCTCAAAATGTTAATAGTTTTAGTAGAAACAATTTGCCACAAATTTATGTTTGCTGTACAGTAGTCATTTCACCTTGAATACCACACATGGAGCTGAGGGAAAACAATGAATGGTGTGAAAAGATTGGAGTCAGCAGCTCTTCAGTAGCAGGCATGAAAACAGAACGTACTGTAGAAACTCAGTGTGCCTGAAACACCTGAGGAGAAAGAATCAGAATTAAAATTTGAGTCTTCTTCGAATCTCTGTTATTGCTGTTCATTCACAGATGTTTCCATGATATACTGAATTTTTCTAGTACTTTCATTTTTTATGCCAGTTCTCTAGAATTTGCTTTTACTTCAGTAGCAGGAATTTGTGAATATTTTCAATGTATTTTCATTCATTACTTATTCATGTCTGCCCTGCTTGGAGACAGGTCCTTGGCTTCACTATTCATTGCAAGCACACTCACACTTACTCCTCCATTGCCCACTCTAACCTGCCTTATGAATACTTGAGGAAGATGCTCCTGGCCAAGAATTGAAAGCAACAGTTAAGTCAATCCTATAGATATGATCAAGAGGAGATGTTTGATGTTTGACCACCGTAAAGGGATGATGTTGGGACAGTTGGAATATTGCATTTTGTTGTGTATTCTGAAATCAAATTTTGTTGTGTATAAATAATTCAGTTTATTCTATTATATTTTTCATTTTTGAAATATACATCTGCTTTATTGTTAAAACCAAATCTACAGCCTTGTTGTTTATGTTTCGCTGGAAGACTGCCTTATTAAAGTAAAGAAAAAGAATGTGATTTATCAGGCCAGATTTCAGTCTAGGGTCTGACTTGTCCAGTAATAACAACAGTCTAGTAACTGCTGTTGTGCAGGCTATGTGTGTGCATGTAGGCATATAAAGTATGCATATTTTGTGTTTACATGATTATACTCAGATTGTTCTGTTTGTATAATACATGTAAATATAGGTGTGCATCATTTAGTCTATCTCTGTATCAAGCTACAAGAGCAGGAGTGGCTGCCCAGGTATGCAGGCATGATGCAGAACTTTTACAATTAGATTATTTTGACTTTAATTACAACTTGTCTGAGAGAAAATATCATACGATATATGTAATAAATGTGATGGGCAGAAACTTCGGAGCATCATGTAACATGACATGGAGATGAAACCGCACACACGAAGGTCTTGTGACAGACACAGATCATCATTATTTAGGTTGCATTGCCCATAGTGCAAATCAAGGATTGGATTTAAGGACGGTGTTCTGCACTAATTGAGGTTTGGGTGTTAAACAACTAGATCCTGGGACACATACCTGATAGGAAACAGCTTAAATGATACGGAATATGTGTGACAACCTGCAGGACAATTTCAGTAACTCAAAGGGTGAATTTGACTTTACTACATCACTTCAAAATGACATATATTTGTCAGTTCCTGTGAAGAGTAGTGCTGCCCATTTTAATAGTTTCAAAGAATCAATTTTTTTGATACTTAACTACATTTGTGCAGTATTCTGCTGTTCAAATTATCTGACACAGAACTAAAGAGAAAGACAGCCAATATTTCTTGAAATTACTGCTTACCTGTTGCCCTGCCTCTTCTCTTTAAGATTAACATGAGGCCACACATGCACTCTCCTTAATAAGAGTGTGGTTTGTACACAGACTGTTGGTTCTCTGCATAGTATAGTCTGGACTGCTGTGTGACCATGAACCTGTGCAGGAATGCCACTGGCCAGAAAACTAAAAGTGCCAGAAAAACTCTGACTATTTTTCCAATGACCAGCATTATAATTTTACTGCCTGAAACAGATTGGGAATTGTCAAGCAACTGCAATATGGGATCATTAATATTTTCATAGTAACATAATAATATAACATTAATAACACATACAATTCAGCAAGTTGATAAAAGTCAGTTCAACTAAGAAAATGGGGCAGGGACACATTTAAATATAAAAGTTCTTAATTATACATCAGGAAAATATGCAGAATGTGAGAAACCTTTCAAGATGTTGCACAGACACTAGAGCCCTGTGTCTGTGTCTGGTTAAGTGGTGAGCTTAGGAAGGTGGAGAGCATTGACTCAAACTTCCTGTGGGATCCTTCTGTAATGCAGCCAGAACTCTGCTGAGTTTAAAAAAAGAACCTGAGGGAGAAGCTGGAGCTGGAAAGATTTGGGTTGAGCAGGGCACGTCTCCACAGGGCCAGGCTTTGCACAGTTGGATTGGATCACACTGACACTGTGAAAACCTGGTGGCTCCAGCCTGGCGGGCCGCTCAGCAGGTTGATGAATGTCCAAGGCTCAAGATCTTGCCACTCAGGCCAGTAAAATCAAGCCACAATGAGTTACAGTTTCCCAGCTCTCTCTCCTCCCCCGAAATAAAACATTCATTGCAGTGTTAGATGCTAGCAGCTTATTTTACGTCATATACTCGCTCCATCTCATAGCGCATTTCGATGACTCTGCCCAATGCATCATTTTAAACATCCTCATTACATTGAATCAAGCAAAAAAATGTTTTCAAATGTATTTGTTTTCTTAACGATGAAAAACTAATTTGAGAAATGCCTTTGAAGTACAGATAAAATTAAATTCCTGCTTAACCACTTGACTCCCATATATATCAATGTCTCCCTGAGCTAGACAGTGAGGTCTGGCAAAGAAATTTCACTTGATATTTTAATCCGGGAGCAGAGCTGGGTATTTTGCTGATATGCCAACATATTTGCCACACTCTGCTAACACTTTGATATATACACAGACAGAGGGAGAAGAGTCAATTGAGTTTACATTACGTAGGCGTCTGTCAATGCATCCCAAAGATAGTACTGTATTGATGGTGCTGCATAAGAGTTAAATTGGAGAAGAAAGCTTAAAAGATAGATGTGGGGATTGGTACGATATTAACCCATACCCCATCATTGTGACGCAGCCAGCAAGTTAAATTCATCTTGCTTGCTGTTTCAAATGATTGTTTGTGTAGCCAGTGCTCCTTGCACAGTTCACCGGCTCCATGTATCAACAGGGGCCCAACCGTGCAAGTGGCTAGAGTTACTTCAAGGCAGACTTTACCTCTTAAAGGAGCATTGTATTGTGGCTGTAAAAAGTGGCATGCTTCTTTTCAAAACCATAATTTGTGCTGTGATATTGTTATAAAGAGGAGGTTGATCCCCCCCCCACCCTGATAACTAAAAGCAAAACACCCAGAGAGGAGCGCCTCACCCTGTAATCTGTTAAAAGGAGTGTGAGAAGGGGTGTAATCTATTTCTTTCAGCAACTTCTAGTGGTTAAGTAAAATAAACCCCTGACACTCACTTTACAATCAACAAGTAACAATTGATTTATCTAACAGTGAACAAATTAACTAAATTATTAACAAACTGAATAAACCCCTTCTAACTACTAACTGTTCCTGAATAAAACAAGATTCTAAAGGCATGCTATCCCTATATAATACTTGCCCCACTCTTATAAAACAAAAATTATAAAAATAGAATTTAGTCTCTTGAAAATACAGCCAGTTTATGTGTCTTCTGGAATGTTCTATGCCTTCTCCATCGAATGTTCTGTCAGGAAAGTCTTTTTCTGTTGAATTCCTCTGTCAGGAATATTAACTAGTTGTGCTGTAGGTATTTTTGATTTGGATGGTGCTTTCTCTAAAACTTAGAGAAGTCTGTGAGAGCTAGCAATTTTCTCTTGAGAGATCAAAGCTGTTGACTCTTGCAGATGGCAGTTCACTCTCTTGTCTTCACCCGACTACCTATTTTTTATACCCTTGATGACATATCAATGTTCCTTACAATTGGATTGGTCCTATGTTGTCAAAACCACCAGATTTAAATTTAATTGGTTTTTGTTATTTGCATCCCTGGTTCAAATTAATTGGTTAAATTCAAAACTTGTTGTCTTGATTGCAAAGCAAAACTGTTGCTTGGCCTATTGACTGTACAGCCTTTTGACAAAAGATGCCCGAAACGTCAGCTTTTGTGCTCCTGAGATGCTGCTTGGCCTGCTGTGTTCATCCAGCCTCACATTTTATTACCTTGGAATTCTCCAGCATCTGCAGTTCCCATTATCTCTTTCATTTCAGGAGCTCTGTGCACCTGCAAACCCATGAGCTTCTGCCCACAGACATTGTTTTTGAATCTCTAAGCATAGAAAAAGCACATTATCTTTTAAAGGGGCCATACACTTCTTTCCGCCATGGCATTTTACAAACAACAAATTCTAACTTTCTGCCTTCCAATCCACAAGTACTCTACCACCTTTGCAAAAATATCTTAAGCAATGACTCAACAAGAAAGAGACTGAACACTAGGGTTTTTTGTCAATGCATTTATGTTCTTGGTTCAAGATGTGGTGAGAAGGAAAGATATCCTCCAAGAGGCATATGCTCAGGAATATGTTCCAGGCATATGCTCAGAAAACATTGTTAAGAAATAATGTTGGAGACCAATGTGAGGAGGTTTGTTGGAGTTAATGAAGAATCATCATAGAATTCCTACAGTGTGGAAAAAGGCCATTTGGCCCATCAATTTCACACTGAGCCTCTGAGGAGAATCCCACCCACACCAATCCACCCTATCCCTATTACCATGGATTTCCTATGGCTTAATCCATTTAGTCCACACAAACCTGGACACTATGGGCAATTTAGCTTGACCAATCCACACAACACGCACATCTTTAGACTGTGAGAGGAACCTGGAGCAACCCAAGGAAACATACGCAGACACATGGAGAGCATGCAAACTCCACACAGACAGTTGCCTGAGGGTGAGATCAAACCCAGGCCTCTGGCACTGTGAGGCAGCAGTGCAAACCACTGAGCCACCATGACACCTAATTCTTCCTTCGGTATGTGGACCAGAACTGCACTCAAGAAGACTGAAGAAAGACACTAGTACTCCTTCTTATGGAGATTTTTCATTGTTGACATCTTTTGTTCAAAGATTTGTTCAAAGGATTGTTCATTTGAAAATGCTGAGAAGAATTACCAGATTTTTTCAAGGTGTCACTGAAAGGAAATTGGTACACTTATTCTGAAAGATACATCTTGAAAGTTACACAATTTCAGTTAATTTTTTGGACTTGTTTACAGGAAATCACATGCCTGGGTTTATGGATTCCTTTGGATATTGCTTGGAGTTCAGTTTGGTACAGCCTTCTAAGTGAGAGAAGGTACCTAGCTCATTTTTCAAAGAAAACTCTTTTGGAGAGTTGCATGTAAAATCAGAACAACAGATGGGACTGTTCTCCCGACAAAAACTCTCTGAATTATTTGCGCTTACTGAATGAAGAGTATTTACAGAGACACTGGTGACAAATGTCTGTTTTTGATAAGACTTGTTTACAACTGTCTAATGCTAACTGAAAACCACCTTTAACATTTAATAATTTAGTTTTTTTCCCTTTTGTGGACTAACAAATATTGGTCAAAGTGTTTTTTTATTTCAAAGCAAATCTCTGCAGAGACAATCGCAGTTTTTCTCTCAGTTAAGTAGCCAATGACAAGCCTCTTCATATCAGTTCCAGCATTTTATCAGCTAGCTGATACCCCAAGTAGTCTCTCTATCACACGAACATTAATAATCTCACTGAAGGCTGAGATATTAGGAATATGTTCCCCTAATTGGGACTCTGAGGCCCACATCAGGCTGCTGTATGTCAATGATCACCTCTGCACCAAAATCACTCACTGTCCTCACCTACTTCCCTTTGCTGGGGCCTGGCTAAATTTCTCTGGTAAACCTCAGCCTCATATTTTACTGAAGATGGTTTCCATTGTATTTGTCATGGTTGGATAGAGTACCATTGTGCGCCACTGCTCCCAGTGACACTGCTAGGACTGCCATCTGCTCTTGGAGAAAGGAACTTGGCCAGAAGGTTTGATGAGACTGATGGCCACTCATTAACTGCTGGAGGAAGTAAAGTTTGGTTGGTTTCCCCAAATGGCAAAGATGGGACTGCCCCTGCTTTCCGCTCATTATCGGGACCAATACTGCCTCAAAAATGTCCTGGCTACAGCTGCAACATTTGGCAGGTTTCACCCATGACCTGTTTTGTGAAGCAGAGAGGCGTCATGCATTGGTTCTCATGGATAGTGAGGAAAGAAAATTATTTTCATGATCTTGAGAGTATATGGCCTCATATTGAGTGCCGTTTTTCTTCTTTTTTCCCATTTTCCAACAAATTACCCTACAATGTGTGGCCACACTTTTTTCTTACTAACATGTTCTATTTCCTGAGCAATCACTACCAGGCCATGCATGTCTGGAAACAATATTTTTCAGTTCCTGTGTGTGAATTACAGAAATAAATACGCACAGCACTAGCAGTATTGTTCCCTGTTGGTTAATCTAATTTTAAGCAAGTATTGGAAAGGTCTAAGCGCGTAGCAGCAACCAGAAGAAGTAATGCAGCAAATAACTGGTAATACTCAAAATCTCTTTAAATTTTATAGCTGGGCTCCCTACAAACTGTGCAGTATACAGAATTGTACATGGTTAAGCCAAGCTGTTGGTGTACTGCATTGCAGTCTGAAAAAGACAGCAATGACTTCAAATTCTATCTAATGAGACAGCAGCCCTATGGTCCAGTAAGACAATGATAACTTTACCTTTATCCATTTAAATATCTACATAAGTATATTATTACCATTAGTGGTTTTGACTCCCATGAATTACATTGAAAAAGAATATCAGTAATCATCCATACATATTTATGTCTTTTAGTGATCTGTAGCAATTTGTATTCATTTCTCTACTTCATGGAATTGGCTTTAGAAATTTCTTCAAGGCAAGTCTACAAGATGTACTGACTCAAATATTGTCTTGCCAATGCCAGGCTGGCAAGAGTGGGTATTTCATTTTTCAAAGGCTTTTAAAATGGCAGGAAGGAATGGGGCTACTAACATTGAAGGCAAAAATAAGACAAGAAGCTGCAGATGGTGAAGTTCCAAAATAAAAATGGAAATTGCTGAAAAATCTCAGCAGGCCTAGCAGCTTCTGTGCAGAGAAAGCAGAGGCAATGCGTTGAGTCTAGTGAACTTTCTTCAAAATGATGGGCTGAATGGCCTCTTTCTGCACTGTAGGGATCCAAAGTCCAGAAGTTTAAGGCTAAAAATGTGATTATTGTGTTCAATCCTCACCATGGCAATCCGAGAAATTTACGTTCAATTAATGAATCTGGATTTAAAACTTAGTTTCAGTAATGATGGCTTATGAAACTAATATTGATTTGTTGTAAAAACCTATCCTGTTTGCAAATAACTATTAGAGAATGACTGGTCTGGCTTCACAAGAGTGCAGGCTGACACTAATTTGCATGAGTCTTAAACACTCAGAAATTGCTTAGCCAACCCCTCAGTTGTATCAAATCACTAGAAAGCCAAAAAAGAATAAAACAGGTCACACTATTTGGACTCAACTGGGGCACTAAAATGGCAATGCTGTTATTATTTGGACACAGCACAGTTCTACTCTTCAACATCTGGGGACATGTACTAAAACGGGAAGAGCAATCTCAAGGACTAGTCAAGCAACAGCCTAACATACACATACTCATGAAATAACACCCTACGAAGTCCTATACCCCACTATCACTATTCTTGGATAAGTCCTGACCTACTGGCAGGGCTGACCAATCAGAGATGGTTTATAGCCAGGACAGAATTTCCCTCAAAATTCCCAACATTGACTCTCAAAAAGTCTCATGGCATCAAACCAAACATGGGCAAGGAAACCCTCTGCTGATTATCATCTTCTGCAGGCCCACCCACCACCACCACAACTGTGTCATGTGGCATTATCACCGGATCAAATGAGATAGATTTTAAATGTATCTAACAGGTCAAGATAGGGCAAGCATGAGGGTCTATAGGTCATCAGCAGTATCGGAAGTATTTTCAATCTCTTGGCATAGCAAATCTCCCAGTCTAGCATTACCATCAAGGGATCAAACCTGCTTCATTGGAAACTGTATGTCTAGACCAGCACCAGGCAAACTTAAAAATGAGTTTTCAATTTGATGAAGCTACATCCTACACCAAGCAGCAGAATTAGATGGACAGAGCTAAGCTATCCTACAACCAAATCCTACCCCCCCCCTCAGTTACGAATGATGGTGGAGAATTAAACAACTAACAGGGAGGCTCTACAATATCCCCATAAATGTTGGTGGAGCCTAGCACATCAGTGCAAAATGCAAGGTTGAAGCATTTGCAACTATTCCAGTCAGGAGTGGTGAGTGATGATCTATTTGGGGACTGTTTGAGGTTTGCAATTTTAGGTGCCATTCTTTCCCTAACTCAAATCATTCCACATGATATCATGAAGTGGCTAAGATCAAGGATATTGCAAAATCTATGGCCCTTGACAATTTTCCAGGGATAATGCTGAAGACATATGTTCTGGAGTTAGCTACATGTAAACTGATATAGGTGGGACACCTTAGCTACCACTTTGGCATTTAGACAGCAATATGGAAAATTGACCAAATACCTCCTTTCCACAAAAAAGGGACAAATCTAAGCTGGCCAATTACTGACCCATCAGACTATGCGTATTAGCAGAGTGATCAAAGTGTTATGAAGTGGCACTTACTCAGTAATAAACTGCCCACTGTGCTCAGTTAGTATTTTGCCAGGGCCACTCAGCTTTTGACATCATTACAACTTTGGCCAAGATGTGAGGTGTAAACTACTGCTTTGACATCAAGGCAGCATTCAACTGAGCATGGTATTCAGGATGTCTAGAAAAACTGAAGTCAGATGGAAGTGGGAGAGAGCTCCACTGGTTGGCATTATATTGTTTTAATTGTGAGAGGTCAATCCTTTAAGTCTCAAGGCACCTCTTCAAGGGTTTCTCAGGATAATGATTTAGGCGCAACCATCTTTACCCGCTTCATCAACCACATTCCTTTCATCATGATACAAGATATTTATTGCTGATTGAACAATATTCAGCACCATTTGCAACTTCTCAGATACCAAAGCAATCTGCTGCTTAGCTTGGACTGATAAATGGGAAGTAACATTCACGTCACACAAGTGCAAACCAATAAACATCTTCAACAAGACAGAACTGAATGTGGGTGGCATGGTGGCATGGTGGCACAGTGGTTAGCACTGCTGCCTCACAACACCATGGACCCGAGTTCAGTTCCACCCTTGGGTAATTTACTGTGCAGGTTTCCTCTGGGTGCTTTTGCTCACCCCACAGCCCAAAGATATGCAGACTAGATGGATTGGCCATGCTAAATTGCCTGTAGTGTTCAGGGGTGTGTAGATTAGAAGGGTTGTAGAGGGTCAGGTCTGGGTGGGATGCTCTGAGGGATGCTGTTGGGCTGAAGGGCCTGTTTCCACACTGTAGGGAATCTAATCTCTATATTTCCCCTTGACATCCAATAGCATTTTCATCACTGAAACCCCATCATCAACCTACGGGAGGCTACCATTGACCATATAAATATTGTGGCTACAACAGCAGGCCAGATGCTGGGATATCTATGCTATGTAACTTACTTCCTAACTCCTCAATGCCTGTCCACAATCTGCAAGGCACAGTTCAGAAATATAACAAAATATTGTCCATTAGCTTGAATAAGTGCAGTGCAGCTCCGATAATACTCAAGGAGCTTGACACTATCCAGGCCAAAGCAGCCCATGCAGTCTGCACATGATCCATGATCTTAAACATACATTCCCTCCACCAGCAACACACAATAGCAGTGGCACTTACAAGATGCATGGCAGCAACTCACCAAGGCTCCTTCAACAGCACCATTCTAACTTGGGATCATTGCCAGAAGGCCAACAAATATATGGGAATACCATTGCCTGTGAACTTCTGTCCAAGAGAAACGATATACTGACACAGAAATATATTGCTGTTCCTTCATAGGAACATAAAAAACAGGAGCAGGAGTTGGTTTCTAGTCCTTTTAAGCCTGCTCCATCATTTAAAATGATCAAGGGTTATCATCCACTCATTACTTCACTTCTGATTTCTACCCTTACCCTTTGATTGCTTTACCGCAAGAACTGTGTCTAACATCGCCTTGAAAACATTCAATGTTTTGTCCTCTACCTCTTTCTGTAGTAGATAATTCCATAGCTTAGCACTCTCTGGTTGAAGAAATTTCTCTTCACCTCAATCCACACATTATTCTTAAAATTTGTCCCCAAGTCTGGACACTCCTGTGTTTACCTTGTGTAGTTCTGTTAGGGTTTTGCAGGTTTTCTGCAACTCCCACTGCAATCTTCTAAAATCCAGTGGTCGCAGTCCTAACTAATTTCACTTATATTCACAAACAATTCTGCCATAACAGAAATGAATTTGGTAAATTGTTGTTACACTCTATCCATTGCCAGAATATCTTTCATCAGATAAGAAGACCAAAACTGTACACAATACTCCCAATGTGTTCTCACCAAGAAGGTGTACAGTTGGAGTAACCCATCCTTGCTCCTGCACTCAAATCCCCTCACTATGAAGACAAACATACCACTTGGCTTCTTCACTGCCTGTTGCATTTGGATGCTTAGTTTCAATGACTGGTATACAAAGATGCCCAGGTCTCATTGTATATCCTCCTTTCACAATCTGTCAACATGCATATAACAACCTGCCTTCTTGTTGTTGCCACCAAAATGGAATACCTTACACTTAGCTACATTATATTTCATTTGTCATCCATTAGCCTACTCTCTCAACTTGTCCAAATCACACAGAACCATCACTGCATCTTCTTCATAGTTTACCCTCCTACCCAGCTTTGTGTTGTGTGTCATTCACTGTCATTGATGATATGACAATTTATTTTTAGAATTTAAGAGAGAGGAACAAATGCCAAGGTTACAAGAATAATTTTGAATTTCTTTGGAAAAGGAAATTATGTGAATCACAGGAGGGTGACACATGTTAAACCCCTAGGTTTCGGGAAAAGCAGACCGTAAAACACTAAGAAATTATTAATCATGCTGTTTTCATTTGTCAGGAAACAACTCTGACTGGGCCTTTTGCTTCTAGTCACTATTTCTTCCACCACAACCTAAGAGAACAAGAGTAGAAATGGGCAAGACTCTTCCCACTTTTCATCATGTTTCAGTTTAATAGAATGAAACTAGTCCTGCCAAAAGTTCCTACGTTAAACAGACTTTTAATATTCATTTCAGGCATGGACATTCCTATACTGTCACTTCCTGGGTTCTAGTGTACAGAATGTTGATTCAAAAGGATGTGGAGAAAGGGAAATGGCTGTGGCAATGAATTCATTGTTCCAATTAACTGTTGAAGCAGATGTTATCCTTTTAAAAGGAAGTTAATTGTTTCAAAAAGAGAAATATGAGCATTCATGGGGATCAAGCAGGAGAGTTGGATTAGGCTATATGACACAGTTGGAGGAAAACGTCTGCAAAGACAAGATACACTGAATTGTTTGTTGTAGTATAGGGTTTGATAATTTGATGACATTCACCAATGGTGTCAGGGGCAAACAATATTTTTGAAGTACATTTGTATTTCAGTATCTGTTTGGAGGCTACTCATTATGGTGGATTTAACAGCTATTTCTGATTGAGATCTATACCCTTCCTGGACATTTTTTCTCTGAAAATACAACTTGAGTTAAACTTTAGCAAGCATAGGAAAAGGAACAAATGGCATAGAAGCAGAGTAGGTCATTCAAATCTTCACTATCATTCAATCAGATCATGGCTGGTTTGCTTACAATTTGAACTCCACTTTCTTGTCTTCCCCGAACACCCTTTAATTACTTTGCTATCATAGATGTATTGAACTTAATCTTGAGTAAATTGAATGATTCAGCCTCCATTGTTTCCTGGGGAAGAGAATTCCATAGGCTAATAATCCTCTCGGGAAAGAATTCTCCTCAAGCCCATTTTAAAAGTGAAACCTCACTATTAGACTCTGTCTCCCAGTTCTAGTTTCACCTGTAAGTAGAAACATCCTCTGAATCCGATATAGTTTCCTGAGGACTCTACATGCTGCACTAAGATCATTTCTCTTCTAAACTCCAATGGATATTGTTCGAACCTATTCAACCTTCTTCATAAGACAAGGCCTTCACCCCAATAATGAGTTACGTTAACCTTTTCTGAACTGCATCTATTGCAGCCATGATGTGACTCATATACTGAGACTCCCAGATCCTCCATAACTTCAGGTTCTCAAATCCCCTCAATTTACACAACATTGTGCTTGTCTATTTTTCTTCCCGAAGTGGATAAGTTCACTTTTTCCCACAAAACACTCCATCTATCAATTTGTTGCCCACTCATGTAGCTGAGATCAATTAAGCTGGCTCAGGACAAGAATGAAGTATTAGACAATCTAAGCTGTATGAATTAGAACTGCACATAGAATCATACAGCACAAAAACAGATCCTTTGGCCGAACTCATGCATATCAACCAGGTTTCCTAAACTTAACTGGCCCCATTTGCCTGTATTTGCCCCATATTCTGGCTCGCTTGTAGATAAAACCCCCTGTTCATGACCACTGACTGAATTCAAAGTAGTTAATCTAAAACTGTCTCCTGAAACAAAGCGGATATGTAACTCCCGCCCTTCGTGATGCTCACACATCATGCAGTTGCAACACATCACCTGGTCTGGTATCTCTTGTCTTAATCACTTAGTTCTTAATTTGATTTAAGAAAGACTTGTGCATGTCTTTTAGCTTGCAACACATACATTTTCCCATATGTACCTTCAATCTGAAAGTAATCTGCAATGGATAGTCAAAATTTGCAGCTATTACCAACCAATGAACTTATGGTTTACCTGTGTTGTCACTCTTTTGTTCTGTGCCCCGATCCAAGGCTTCAATTTATCCTGTAAGTAAACCTTACAAACTATGAGCCAAAAAGAAGCAAAAAGCACTTCTTCCCCTCTGCACCGAATTCCCATGCTACCACCAAATTCCAAATATATATTCACTCGGGCTGTGTCTTACTCTGGATGTGATCTCTCCTTCTTGCCCATGTGAAGCTTACAGCTTTAATTCTAACTTTTAAAAACTGAGAGAAAAGAAAAATGCATTTGGAGAAACAGAGGTGAGTGAGCGAATTTGATAGAACTTATAACAAGCAAACACAGACATGAGTCGGATGGACTTTCTGTGCAGTATCATTCTATGGATCTGTAACCATTCTTTCTCTCTTCCCATCTCCCAATTACACATTCTCCTGGGAAGGGAAGAAAACAGAGAATAAAAATATGCCAGTGTAGGAAAACAAGTTAGAATATTTTCTTCAATGTAATCAAACATATTCCATGCAACTCCTTGGTCTTGTGTGACAGTCCTCAAGAGCTACCTACACTCTGGCAATGAGGCTTTGTGGTCATAACCAGCAACTTATTCAACTTTGGTTTGAATACTGTACTTACTGGAAATGGCGGTGTAAATCAATGACGCTCTATGATAAAATGGGTGGAATTTTTCTGGGCCTGCCTGGAGCTTTTAGAAGGGTGGGCAGGAGAACTTGGTGGGGCAAACATTTAGTCTCCTGGTGAGGGATGGCGAGATAAAGTTGTGCTGCTAACTTCTCATAATCTCTCAGGTAGTTCGGCTTTCCTGACCAGGGTGGGGAACTTACTTTCTACTCGTCAGTATGTCATGAAGACTTATTAACTCTTGAGGCTGCTGGAATTACATTCACAGCATGCAATCTTATTAGACATAACGGAAAACACGTGCTCACAAAATTGACTGTATTAATGAGAGTAAGGTAGACTTCTTCCTCCAAGCCCTGCTGAGTACACCATCTTCATGCTTGTTGATTTCTTCATAAATAAGGCATTTCTTTGCTCAAGTGCTTAAGGTGAAGCCTCTCCATGTTGATTGGTTGATGAGAAGTCTTAATCATAGGCAGAGTTGCTTTTTGTGCTGACATTGTTAGTGATGAATTCTAACTGGGCAAATCAGACTACCAAGTGAGCCGGCCTCTCTGCCTATGGCCAGCAAATCTGACTGGGGGTGGGCAAGTAGGGCTCAACTCAAAAGAGACCTCATTTCAAAAGAAAATATTTTGTGGTAGCGTTCTTTTCTTATCCAAGCCTTTGACAAAAAGCTATCCGATGTGTCTGATCCGAAACTTTCCTGTTCCTCTTTTGCTGCCAGGCCCGCTGTGTTCCTCCAGCTCCACACTGTGTTACCTCTGACTCCAGCATCTGCAGTTCTCACTCTCTTCTATGTGTATGTTCTCCTGCTTATGATGGAAGATCATCTCTGATGACATGTTAGCTGCTGAGTGCTGTAGGTCAATTTTTCTTTTAGAGTGAGTCCTGACAGGTATATGAGAGGCTATATTGCTGTGGTGTCAGCAGTGCTATGTTGTGAACTGTAATGAAGTGACAGACATTTGTTGCTCATGGGACATCTGGTGGAAATTCCTGATGACTTAGTGGCATTATTGCTGGACTGTTAATTCAGGAAATGTTTTGGGGACAGATGTTCAAATCTTGCCATGGCAGATGGTGAAAGTTGAATTCAATAAAAAAAAGTGGAATTAAGAGTCTAATGATGACAATGAATCAATTGCAGATTGTTAGAGGATAAATCCACCTGTTTCACTAATGGTCCTTAGGGAAGGAAACTGCCATCCTTACCTTTTCTGCCCTGTATGTAATTCCACACTCCAACAATGTGATTTTCTCTTAACTGCCCTCGGGCAAATAAGGATGGGCAATAAATGCTGGTCTAGCCAGTGACAACCTCAGCCCATGAATGAATTTTTAAAAAATTACATTGATATCTGTAGCTGAAATCATCACTGACAATGCTTAACGAAGTTTCATTTTACAAGGGTATTTTGTTAATGGAAGTTTACAAGTGCACACCTGTATCTTTCTGAAAATAACCCATATTGGACAGAAGAGAACTGGGGGCTTTGGTTTTTCTTTCCTTTCCTGTATGTAGTGAATTTAAAAATTACAGCAGCAGGTATGTGTGGGTTTAAACAAAGTGGATTAGTTATTTACACACTCAGCTGAAAGACATTATTCAATACCTGTCACTCACCACGCACTCAATAAACTATAGAATTAAAGAAATGCAGGGCATTTTGACAAGTATTAGATAAAAAGTATAGATCACAGTCCTGAGCATTTGAGGCTTTCAAGCCTCTTGATACATTAAAGACAACAGCAACACTTCACAGCAGCTGTGGTCTTGTTGGCATTATTCTGCAGGCTGCCTGAAGTCTCTTCTGAATTATGTGACAAAAGGATTTCAGTGTAAAACAGTCACTTTGAGTCACATGTACACAATATAAGGTAGATATTGGTTTCCCAGTATCAGGGAATTAGTTTCAGTCATATAGTCAAGGGCAGCATAGAGTTAAGGAACCCATTGGCTCTGTGCTTTAGATAAGCATTTAACAATAGAAGAGTCATGAATTTGTGACAGGACGGAATGCTGTGTTGGCATTTCTGTTCAACAAGGAGATCCCAGCCAATATTATTTAAATCAGAGATCAGAAACTTGATTATCCGTGATGAAGTTTATCCACTTGGTAGTATCCTTAACAGTTATTCAAACAAAGGCAGTTCCAGAAGCATCAAGAGGAGCACAGTCCATGTCTATAATTATGAATATGGCAGATCTTTTACCAGGTCTGACAAGTGATATAAAGTAGAAAAGGCTATTGGCCCTAATAACACTCTGGAAAGCATGTTGAAGGTGTGCTCTGAGCTAGCTACAACCCTCTCAGTTATTCCAGTACAGCTACAACTCTGGCATCTACCGGACAATAAAATTGCCCAGATGTGATATGTGCACAATAAACAGGACAAATCCAACCAGACTAATTACCATCCACTCAATCTATTCTTGATTATCAGAAAAGTGATGGAAGGTGTAATCAACAAGTGCTATCAAGTGACATTGGCAAAGGAATAACATGCTCATCGATGTTCACTTTAAGTTCTTCCAGAACTATTTGCTTTCTGATATTATTGGCCTAAGCATGGACAAATGAGCTGAACTCCACAGATGAGCTGGTGGGATGAAAAGTAAGGACAACGGGGACCCAATTATGTTGTTGTGAGTGATGGGAAGGAGCAGGGGCAGAAGCACAGGAGATAGGTGGTATGCAGTTGAGGGCCTCTTCAACCACAATGGGCAGGAAATCATGGTCATAGAACCTGCAAGGAATGTCAGCAGCACTGATTTAGACGATGGCATTGGGCCGAACAGATATACCCTAGGTGAGGGAACTGGGAGAATGTGATGGATCCTCTCTGGACATGGAGTGGGGAGAGCTGTAGTGAAGGTAGCTATTGGAATCAGTGGCTTTATATTGGATGGCACTGAATAGTTTATTCCCTGAAATGGAGACAGAGAGGTCAAGGAAAGGAAGGGAATTATCAGAAACAAACATATCTTCCCCTTTGATAACAAAGTGTGAAGCTGGATGAACACAGCAGGCCAAGCAGCATTTCAGGAGCACAAAAGCTGACGTTTCGGGCCTAGATCCTTCACCAGACCTTTGATGAAGGATCTAGGCCCGAAACGTCAGCTTTTGTGCTCCTGAGATGGTGTTTGTCCTGCTGTGTTCATCCAGCTTCACACTTTGTTATCTTGGATTCTCCAGCATCTGCAGTTCCCATTATTTCTGATATATCTTCCCCTTTGGTTCTGCCAACCATCATTTCAAGTGAAGTAGCATTTCAGTTGTGCCTCCTCCAATTTTGTATATTGTATACTGCATCCAATGTGGCCTACTCTATACTGGAAAAACTAAATGCAGACTGGGTGTAACCCAAGGGTCACCATATCCCAGGCAATGGACAAGATTGAGTGGGGCCTTTATGGTGACTTCAGTTGTCCAGACAAATAAATCAACTCACCTCCAAAAGCTTCAACCAGGTTGGATTTGCTTTTTATTTATCTCAGGAAGGTGATAGCCTAGTGATGTTATCTCTGGTCTGTTAATCTAGAGACCCAGATAATTTTCTGGGGACCCAGGTTCAAATCCCGCCACAGCAGGTAGAATTAAGAATCTACTGATGACCATGAAACCATTGACGATTGTTGGAAAGACCCATTTGATTCACTAAGGCCATTCAGGGAAGGAAATCTGCCATCCACATCTGGTCTGACCTACATGTGATTCCAGACCTACAGTAATGCAGTTGACTTTCAATTCCCCTCTGAAATGGCCTAACAAGCTGTTCAGTGATACCAACCACTACAAAGTCTCAAATAAATGAAACCAGATGGATCACCAGACATCGACCTAGGCATCGGAAAATGCACCTGTTGACCCTGCAAAGTCCTCCTCACTAGCATCTGGGGGCTAGTGTCAAAATTGGGAGAGTTGTCTCACAGACTAGACATCATATCTTATGGACAATATCACAGACACAACCACCACCATCCCTGGATATGTCCTATCTCACTGTCAGGACCGACACAGCAGAGGTACAATAGTGTACAGTCGGGAGGGAGTTGCTCTGTGAGTCTTCAACATTGACTCTGGACCCCCTGAAGTCTCATGGCTTCAAGTTAAACATGGGCAAGGAAGCTTCCTGCTGATTAGCATGTACCATCCTCCCTCAGCTGATGAATCGGTATTCCTCCACATTCAAAGGATCATTCTCCACTATTTCAAACAACTCCAGCAGAACGCCACCAAACACATCTTCCCCGCACTCCCCCAACTGCATTTTGCAGGGATTATTCCCTCCGGGACACTCTAGTCTATTCCTTGACCAGCAACACCGCCTGCCCTTCCCACAGTACCATCCAATGTAACCACAGAAGATGCCACATGTGCCCCTTCACCTCCTCCCTGCTCACCATCCAAGGCCCTAAACAGTCTTTCCAGGCAAAACAGCATTTCACTTGTACCTCCTCCAATCTTGTATACTGTTTTCACTGCATTCAATGTGGCCTATTCGATACTGGAGAAACTAAAAACAGGCTGGGTGACTGCTTTGCAGACCACCTCTGGTTTGTGCGCAAGCTTGATTGTGACCTTCCTGTAGCCAGTCCTTTTAACACAGCATCTTGCTCACATACCCATTTGTCTGTCCTTGGAATGTTACATTGCTCCAGCGAATCATAGTGCAAATTGGAGGAGCAACGTCTCATCTATAACTAAGCAATTTACAACCTTCTGGGCTCAACATTGAGTTCAACACCTTCAAATTGTGAACCCATTCCTTCCCTTCTACTTAGCTTTGCTTGTTACATTCTCTGTCACCCTCTCCTCTTTTCCCAGTTCAATGGGACTGTCTGCTCTTTACAGTCTGGCAGTTAGATACACCATTGTTCTGCCTTTCTCACGTTCCAAACACTTAACCTGAGCTGTCAACATTCTTTCTGCTCCAGCAGTCCAGCAACAACACTCACCCCCATCCCACAATAGCATAAATGCTGTCCCCTTCCCTGTAGAGGCTGAGTCATTTAGTATATTTAAGATCAAGATAAATTTTAAAACAGTAAGGGATTGAAGAGTTATGGGGAAAACATAGCCAAGTGGAGTTGAGGATTATCAGATCAGCCATGATCTCATTGAAACAGACTCAATGGGCTGAATTACCTGCTTCAGCTTCTATAGCTAATGTCCTTACAGGCTTATAGGTTGGGAAAATAGTACTAAGGTCAAGACCAGTAGATGTTTGGCTGTGTTTAAGCAGATATTACACTATGTTCAGTGATATTTTATTCTGTTTATTAGGATGGATGAATCACTCATGGCTAACAAAGGTACTCGAGGAGAGTATCCAATCAAAACTTAAGATATACAAAGTGGTAAAAATGAGTATTGGACTAGAGGTTTGAGAATTTTTTGGGAACAAGCAGTGAATGTTTATAAAGGTAATAAAAAGGGGAAAAATGTTTATGTAAGTAAATTGGCAAGAAATATAAGAACAAACAGCAAGGCTTTCCGTGGGTAAATCCAAAGAAAGGGAGTGTCTATAGTGAATGTGGCACCCTTGGAAGTTGCAACTGGGGAACTTATAATATGGAGCAGAAAAATAGTAGGTATTTGAGACCAATATGTTGCATTGGTGTTCACAGTGGAGGACATTATAAACATCTGAAAGATATCAGCTATTCCAGACCTTACCTGATTCCAGGTGGTTCTAGAGGATTGGAAAACTGCAATGCCTTTTTTCAAGAAGGGAAGAAAATGGATAACACAAAACTTGTTGGCCTCGTATCTGTCATCAGGAAAATCCTAAGAAATAGCAAGACATATAGAGAATCTTAATACAATGAAACAAGGTCAACATGATTTTATGAAAGACAAACCATGGTTGACAAATCTACTACAGTTCTTTGAAGATATAACAAGCAGAGTTAATAAAGGGGCATGAGAAGTTGCAGTGCATATGGATTTCCAGAATGTATTCAATAAGGTGCCACCTCAAAGTTTATTACTCAAGATAGAATCTGACAGAATTGGAGTAATGTATTGGTGTGGATTAAGGATTGATTAACATACAGAAGACAGAGTCAGGATGATTGGTTCCTTTTCAGCTTGGAAAGGCATAGCTAGTGGAGTGTCAAAAGGATCAGTTTCAAATGAGTGTCCCCTTATTCTTGAACTAGTTCGAGATTGCTCCATTAGTGGAAACACAACAACTTTGTCATGGCCCCTCTGAATATTGTATAGTTTAATAAGATCACACCTCATTCTTTTAAATTCTAATGAATAAAGGCCCAATTTGTTTAGCCATTCTTGATAAATCAACCCTTGCCTCCTAGAAACTAGCCTAGTGAATTTCCATCAAGCTGCCTCCAATGTCAGTACATTTTTTCTTAAATATAGGTCCTAAAATTCTGAAATAAAAAGCAAGCCCAGTGGTGACCATGTAACACTGTCAATTGTTGTAAAAACCCATCTATATCCCCTAATGTCCTTTAGTGACACCTTGCTCGGTCTCATCTATATGTCACTCCAGTTGCTATAGCAAGATGGTTGATTATTAACTGCCACCTAGCTTATTAGGGATGGACAATAAATGTTAATCTAGCCAGTGATGCTTGCATCCTGTAAACAAAAAAAATCTATCAGTGACTTGGAGGAGGATGTAGAACGTGATATATCTAAGTTTTCTAATAGAGTCATAGAGATATACAGCACGGAAACAGACCTTTAGTCCAACTCGTCAATGCCGACCAGATATTCTAAATAAATCTAGTCCTATTTGCTGCATTTGGCCCATATCCCTTTAAACCCTTACTATTAGTATACCCAACCAGATTCTTTTAAAATATTGTAATTTACCAGTCCCCACCGCTTCCTCTGGCAGTTCATTCCATACATGTACCACCCCCTAGGTGAAAAGGTTCCCTCTTAGGTCCCTTTTAAATCTTGCCCATTTTGCCTTAAACCTATGCACTCTAGTTTTGGAATCCTACCTCAGAAAAAAGACCTTGTCTATTTACCCTACGCATGCCCCTCACAATTTTATAAACCCTCTATAAGGTTCCCCCTCAGACTTTGATGCTCCAGGGAAAATAGCCCCATCCTATTCAGCTTCTCCCTGTAGCTCAAAACGTCCAACACTAGCAATGTCCTTGTAAATCTTTTATGAACCCTTTCAACTTTCTCAACATCCTTCCAATAGCAGGGAGACCAGAAATGCATGCAGCATTCCAAAAGAGGCTGCACAGCCAACTCCCGATACCCAGTGCACTGACAAATGAAGGCAAGCATCCCAAATGTCGATTTCACAATCCTTTTTACCTGCAACTTCACTTTCAAGGAGCCAAGAATCTGCACTGCAAGGTTTCTTTGTTCAGCAAAGCTCTCAGGACCTTACCATTAAGTGCCCTGCCCTCATTTGCCTTTCCAAAATGCAACACCTCACTGATACAAAAATAAGCATGACGCCATATTGTGATGAGAAAGTAGAGAATGTGCAAGAGGAGAAGCAAATAGGTAGAGTGAGTGATCAAAAACTTGGTAGATGGAATTTAATGCAGGAAACTGTGAAGTCAGGCTCTTTGTTAGAAAGAGTCAAATGACAGACTTTTTAAAATGGCCAGAGGCTCCATAAAAGGGCAGCACACACAGATCTAGGTATTCTGTGCGTGAGAAAAAGAAAAATTGTCATGCAAATGCAGTTAATAATTAAGAATGTAAATGAACTTTTGACCTTTATTGCTAAGGTTTAATTGAAGTTTAAAAGTAGGGGAGTCTTTTTACAACTGCAAATGGCAGTAGTGAAGTTAGATCTGCAGTACTGTGATAATGGGAACTGCAGATGCTGGAGAATCCAAGATAATAAAATGTGAGGCTGGATGAACACAGCAGGCCCAGCAGCATCTCAGGAGCACAAAAGCTGACATTTCGGGCCTAGACCCTTCATCAGAGAGGGGGATGGGGTGAGGGTTCTGGAATAAATAGGGAGAGAGGGGGAGGCGGACCGAAGATGGAGAGAAAAGAAGATAGGTGGAGAGGAGAGTATACGTGGGGAGGTAGGGATGGGATATGTCAGTCCAGGGAAGACGGACAGGTCAAGGAGGTGGGATGAGGTTAGTAGGTAGATGGGGGTGCGGCTTGGGGTGGGAGGAAGGGATGGGTGAGAGGAAGAACAGGTTAGGGAGGCAGAGACAGGTTGGACTGGTTTTGGGATGCAGTGGGTGAAGGGGAAGAGCTGGGCTGGTTGTGTGGTGCAATGGGGGGAGGGGACGAACTGGGCTGGTTTTGGGATGCGGTGGGGGAAGGGGAGATATTGAAGCTGGTGAAGTCCACATTGATGCCATTGGGCTGCAGGGTTCCGAAGCGGAATATGAGTTGCTGTTCCTGCAACCTTCGGGTGGCATCATTGTGGCACTGCAGGAGGCCCATGATGGACATGTCATCTAAAGAATGGGAGGGGGAGTGGAAATGGTTTGCAACTGGGAGGTGCATTGGTTATTGCGAACCAAGCGGAGGTGTTCTGCAAAGCGGTCCCCAAGCCTCCGCTTGGTTTCCCCAATGTAGAGGAAGCCACACCGGGTACAGTGGATGCAGTATACCACATTGGCAGATGTGCAGGTGAACCTCTGCTTAATATGGAAAGTCATCTTGGGGCCTGGGATAGGGGTGAGGGAGGAGGTGTGGGGTCAAGTGTAGCATTTCCTGCGGTTACAGGGGAAGGTGCCAGGTGTGGTGGGGTTGGAGGGCAGTGTGGAGAGAACAAGGGATTCACGGAGAGAGTGGTCTCTCCAGAAAGCAGACAAGGGTGGGGATGGAAAAATGTCTTGGGTGGTGGGGTCGGATTGTAGATGGCGCAAGTGTCGGAGGATGATGCGTTGTATCCGGAGGTTGGTGGGGTGGTGTGTGAGAATGAGGGGGATCTTCTTTGGGCGGTTGTGGCGGGGGCGGGGTGTGAGGGATGTGTTGAGGGAAATGCGGGAGACGCGGTCGAGGGCATTCTCGACCACTGTGGGGGGAAAGTTGCGGCCCTTCAAGAACTTGGACATCTGGGATGTGCAGGAGTGGAATGCCTCATCGTGGGAGCAGATGCGGCGGAGGCGTAGGAATTGGGAATAGGGGATGGAATTTTTGCAGGAGGGTGGGTGGGAGGAGGTGTATTCTAGGTAGCTGTGGGAGTCGGTGGGCTTGAAATGGACATCAGTTACAAGCTGGTTGCCTGAGATGGAGACTGAGAGGTCCAGGAAGGTGAGGGATGTGCTGGAGATGGCCAGATGAACTGAAGGTTCTCACCATGGACATCCAGTCCCTATACACCTGTATTCCGCATGCAGATGGCCTCAAGGCCCTCCGCTTCTTCCTGTCCCGCAGGCCCAACCAGTAACCCTCCACCGACGCCCTCATCCGCCTAGCTGAACTCGTCCTCACCCTCAACAACTTCTCTTTCGATTCCTCCCACTTCCTACAGACAAAGGGGGTGGCCATGGGCACCCGCATGGGCACCAGCTATGCCTGCCTCTTTGTAGGTTACGTGGAACAGTCCCTCTTCCACACCTACACAGGCCCCAAACCCCACCTCTTCCTTCGTTACATTGATGACTGTATTGGCGCCGCCTCTTGCTCCCCAGAGGAGCTTGAACAGTTCATCCACTTCACCAACACCTTCCACCCCAACCTTCAGTTCACCTGGGCCATCTCCAGCACATCCCTCACCTTCCTGGACCTCTCAGTCTCCATCTCAGGCAACCAGCTTGTAAGTGATGTCCATTTCAAGCCCACCAACTCCCACCGCTACCTAGAATACACCTCCTCCCACCCACCCTCCTGCAAAAATTCCATCCCCTATTCCCAATTCCTCAGCCTCCGCCTCATCTGCTCCCACGATGAGGCATTCCACTCCTGCACATCCCAGATGTCCAAGTTCTTGAAGGGCCGCAACTTTCCCCCCACAGTGGTCGAGAATGCCCTTGACCGCGTCTCCCGCATTTCCCGCAACACATCCCTTACACCCCGCCCCCACCACAACCGCCCAAAGAAGATACCCCTCGTTTTCACACACCACCCCACCAACCTCCGGATACAACGCATCATCCTCCGACACTTGCGCCATCTACAATCCGACCCCACCACCCAAGACATTTTTCCATCCCCACCCTTGTCTGCTTTCCGGAGAAACCACTCTCTCCGTGACTCCCTTGTTTGCTCCACACTGCCCTCCAACCCCACCACACCCGGCACCTTCCCCTGTAACCGCAGGAAATGCTACACTTGCCCCCACACCTCCTCCCTCACCCCTATCCCAGGCCCCAAGATGACTTTCCATATTAAGCAGAGGTTCACCTGCACATCTGCCAATGTGGTATACTGCATCCATTGTACCCGGTGAGGCTTTCTCTACATTGGGGAAACCAAGCAGAGGCTTGGGGTCCGCTTTGCAGAACACGTCCGCTCGGTTCGCAATAAACAACTGCACCTCCCAGTTGCAAACCATTTCCACTCCCCCTCCCATTCTTTAGATGACATGTCCATCATGGGCCTCCTGCAGTACCACAATGATGCCACCCGAAGGTTGCAGGAACAGCAACTCATATTCCGCTTCGGAACCCTGCAGCCCAATGGCATCAATGTGGACTTCACCAGCTTCAAAATCTCCCCTTCCCCCACCCAATCCCAAAACCAGCCCAGTTCGTCCCCTCCCCCCACTGCACCACACAACCAGCCCAGCTCTTCCCCTTCACCCACTGCATCCCAAAACCAGTCTAACCTGTCTCTGCCTCCCTAACCTGTTCTTCCTCTCACCCATCCCTTCCTCCCACCCCAAGCCGCACCTCCATCTCCTACCTACTAACCTCATCCCACCTCCTTGACCTGTCCGTCTTCCCTGGACTGACATATCCCCTCCCTACCTCCCCACGTATACTCTCCTCTCCACCTATCTTCTTTTCTCTCCATCTTCGGTCCGCCTCCCCCTCTCTCCCTATTTATTCCAGAACCCTCATCCCATCCCCCTCTCTGATGAAGGGTCTAGGCCCGAAACGTCAGCTTTTGTGCTCCTGAGATGCTGCTTGGCCTTCTGTGTTCATCCAGCCTCACATTTTATTATCTGCAGTACTGTGTACAGTTTTGATTCCTGTATTTTAGAAAGAATACATAGGCATCAGCAGTACCTCAAATGTGACTAGTCTGATTCCTAGGATGAAGGGGTTGACTTATCAAGAATGGTATGGCTAAACAGGTTAAGGCCTTTTTTCATTACACTTTCAAAGAATGAGGGGTGATCTTTGAAACATGCAATATTTAGAAGGAGGCTTGACAGAGTAGATGTTGAAAAGGTGGTTGCATTAATGAGGGAATGTTGAACTAGGAGACAGAGTTATGAATAAGGAGATGCTGATTTCAAACTGAGGTAGGAAGGAATTTCATTTCTCAGAGGGTTGTGAATCTCTGGCATTTCGTACCTCAGATAACTGTGGAGGCTGGATCACTGAAAGTATTTAAAGAGAAAGTAAATATATTTTACAATTTCAAAGGAGCTGAGGGCTACGGGCCAGGCCAACCATAATGGCAGGACAGGCTTGAGGGCGTCAGTGTTCTACTCAACTCCTATTTCATGTGGTCTTCTGTCCTACTTTGCAGTTACTGTTCGGGGTTCTCCAAATAACTTGCATGTGACTCCTTACTGTTACAAATGCAAATCTTTACCAAAACTAATTTTATGTCTCAATCATCTGAACAAAGACAAATTTGCACTGTTTATTGATCTCATATTTTATTAACAGAGTTTCATCATCTCATTTTCTTTTCCTGTTTTTGTTCTAAAATGTCCAATACTGTTGAATATCTAAGACCCAGCCTTGGTCTCCTTGTAACCATATCTCTCTAATAGCTATCAAACCATATTCTTCATTTTCATTTGTACTATCAATTCACCCAGCTTGTGATGCATATTGTACATTCGATAAAGAGCTCTTTGTCTTTTTGTTATTTGTTTGCAGAGGACCGTTATACTCTTTATCTTCTTGTCAAATTCGCTGCTTCATGTTATTGCCTTGACTTTTCTTTTTAACTTTCTAAATCTCTACTCATGGGAAGCTTGCTCCACTGCTACTTGTTTGAAAGCCCTCACTGTAAGTTATACAATGCTGTAGCACATTGGTCCTGACTCGGTTCGGGGGAAGGCAGCTGTAATGATACAGCTCTTCCTCTGCCTAGTGCGAGAGCCCAATGAATTGAAACCAATTTCTTCCACACCAGTCTCTGAGCCTTACATTCAGCTATCTGATACCATACACCCTTGACCAATTCTGTTGTTGTTCAAGTAATAATCTAGAGTTAATTTGCTATTCTGCTTTTTAATTTGGTGACTAATTGCTTACACTCCTATAGGAGAACCTCTTTCTTATTCCCAGCAATATTCCAAGCTCACATAATTATGAGAAATGGCCACTTTGTTTTTAAAGCAAAATGAAGTTGAGAGTTCTGGTGAGCTATTTTATTTTATGATGAGACGCACAGAATTGACTATCACCCAACTGGCTTAATTGTTGTCTCTGTTCATTGAGTGGTCATGAAATTCCCACATGAATGGTAACTCTGATTTATGTTAGCTTCAGTGGCAGGACCATACAACTGGAACAATGTCATGCTGCTTTTATAATTCAACTGAGCTTCAGAGCACAGCTCCCAGATGAAAAATAAAACATTGCCACATTGCAGGAATTTAATGCTGTGAAATATGAACCCAATTGACTGACACAGAATTAGTGCCTGACAGATTCCTTGTCACTTCATCTTTGGAATTCTTTTTGATGTTTTCCTGAAGATAGGCAGGGGCCCATGTGTAATGAAAAAGTAACATTCTGTATTCTATCTCAAATTCCTTTCTTTGATGTTGTAAGTCTGAGCAATCAAAAGTCGGATTGACTCAGTGAATTGAACGTGTCACGTTCCCTTAAACTGGGAGTTGAGGTGGGAATGTAGAGAGAGCTGAGAGTTTGGGGTTGTCCCTGAAAATAAAGCTGTGGGCAGCATGTCAATTTCAAAGTGTCGATCTGGCACTGGCAATAATCAACAGGGCAAAGGAAGGGCAGATCATGAATCCCACTCACCTTTTCATTGAGGCAAACTACATTTGGATTTATAGCTTGTTCGAGGGGGGAGTGAAATATTTAAAGGGTTGTGTGCCTGAACAGGCAAGGAGAGCAGGGGGCAAGGTGAGGAGCCCATTGTAACCTAGGACAGCACCCTAACGTCATAAACAGGTTCAGTGGAGCACAAAAGGGACTGCCACCTGATAAGCAAATGGCATTGTAGAGGTGGCAATGCATGTGAGCCTGGATTTTGAATATATGTGGAATCCCTGTGGCATCACAGTGGCAAAAAAGCAGGGAGTGAAGTTACAAGGTCAATTAGGTAGCCACCTGTCCAGAACAAAACTTTGAGCTGTCACAACTGATAGATTTTGACTTGAGTGGCGATGAGGGTTAGAGCTAGACCCCTCACAGGAAGGGGAAAATCTCAGGCAACAACAGTACATGGCAATGAAGGAAGACAGAAAGGCAATGGAGACAAGACCTCAACTTTGGCCCCACTACCAAACATGAAGCAACTTGGAGATAAAAAAGAGCCTATGACACAGGAGTAGTAGGAACTGCAGATGCTGGAGAATCCGAGATAACAAGATGCAGAGCTGGATGAACACAGCAGGCCAAGCAGCAACAGAGGAGCAGAAAAGCTGAAGTTTCGGGTCTGGACCCTTCTTCAGAAACAGGGGAGGGGAATGGGGTTCTGAAATAAGTAGGGAGAGAGGTGAAGGTGGATAGAAGATGGATAGAGGAAAAGATAGGTGGAGAGGAGACAGACCGGTCAAAGAGGCGGGGATGGAGCCAGTAAAGGTGAGTGTAGGTGGGGAGGTAGGGAAGAGATAGGTCATTCCAGGGAGGACGGACAGGTCAAGGGTCCAGGATGAGGTTAGTAGGTAGGAGATGGGGATGGGGCTTGAGGTGGGAGCAGGGGATAGGTGGGAGGAAGGACAGATTAGGGAGGCAGGGACGAGCTGGACTGGTTTTGGGATGCGGTAGGGGGAGAGGAGATTTCAAGCCTGTGAAATCTACATTGATACCATTGGGCTGCGGGGTTTCCAAGCAGAATATGAGTTGCTGTTCCTGCAACCTTTGGGTGACATTTTTGTGGCACTGCAGGAGGCCCAGGATGGACATGTCGTCCGCAGAATGGCAGGAGGAGTTGAAGAGGTTCGGACTGGGAGGTGCAGTTGTTTAGTGTGAACCAAGCGTAGGTGTTCTGCAAAGTGGTCCCATGCCTCCACTTGGTTTTCCTGATGTAGAGGAGGCCACAATGGGAACAGCAGATGCAGTATACAATGTTAGTAGGTGTGCAGGTGAACATCTGCTTGATGTGGAAAGTCTTCTTGGGGCCTGGGATGGTGGTGAGGCAGGAGGTGTAGGGGCAGGTGTAGCACTTCCTGCAGTTGCAGGGAAAAATGCCAGGTGTGGTGGGGCTGGAGGTGAGTGTGGAGCGGACAAGGGAGTCACGAAGAGAGTTGTCCCTCCGCAAGGCAGGTAAGGCTAGGGAGAGAAAAATGTCTTTGGTGGTGGGGTCAGATTGCAGATGGTGGAAATGTCGGAGGATGATGCGTTGGATCCGGAGGTTGGTGGGGTGGTACATGAGGATGAGGGAGATTCTGTTTTGGTTCTTATTGAGGGGAGGGGGTGTGAGGGATGAGTTGCGGGAAACACGGTTGAAGGCGTTCTCGGCCACTGGGGTGGGAGGTTGCAGTCTCTGAAAAATAAGGACATCTGAGATGTATGAGAGTGGAATGCCTCATCCTGGGAGCCAATGTGGCGGACGTGAAGGAGTTGGGAATAGGCGATGGCATTTTTGCAGGAAGGTGGGTGGGAGGCTATGTCACAAGAGACTGGACTGTCCAGTCAAATTGTCACAGATGGCTGCACTGCTAAAGCCCTGACATATCACAACATTCACCATTATGCCAGTGGCAGCCAAAATCACTATGGTCTTGAATCTGTCTGTGTCTGGTTCTTCACAAGGACAAACTGGAAAATTAATGGTGTTTTGATCCTAGCTGATATTATGACTCGACAAGTCAGATACCAGACTAAAATCTGGCTCGATTGATTGTATTTTGATTTTGTTTTGTTTTAATGAGGTAGTTTTTCACTGTAGCACAATCTCAAAATGTTGCAGATTTGGGTTTAACAATACAGTACATTCATTATTACCTAAAAGAAATTGATTGATTAATTGTTTTTATTGTCGCGTGTACCGAAGTATAGTGAAAAGCTTTGTTCATGAGTGGTACAGGAAAGTCACAGCAAGCAAAGGATATACTGATCAAAGAAACCTAGAGGCACTCAGGTCATATTGCAGGTTACATTGTTTGAGACCAGAGTCCATTTCACAGTCCATTCATCAGAAATGAAGGTAAGAGAAAGTATAAGCTATTTGCAGAGAACACAAATGTAAAGATTTTGAATCATACAATAAAACATAATCTATTAACAGCACTCCATTACTGTACACACATCAAAGACACTTTCCTTCTCCTTCACATTCACAGAGCTTCATTTAATTGTGATTTTAATTGCCTGACTTGACAATTTGATAGCGTCTTCCTGGATCCTTCATACAACTGTGCTTACGTGCTTTCAACATCAAATAACTCACTCATTGTTATAAACAAACACATTTGATGTGGAATTAAACTAGACTCCTTACACTGAGATAACCTGTTTCTAAACAGTCCGAAACTACTTCCCCTGTTTAGGAACAACTCTCTTACACAGCCAGCTTCAACCAAAACTTCTGCACTCACCTGAAACACAAAAGTTTTCACTTTTTTTGCAAGTGTCATCACAGGCAGATAGGGTGACAAAGAAGGCATTTGGCATGTTTGCCTTTATTGGTCAGAGCATTGAGTACCCGGGATTAGGATATCATGATAAGGACATCAGCTTTGATAAAGGCACAGTTGGAGCACTGAATACGATTCTAGGCTACCCTGCTACAGGAAGGATGACATTAAACTGGAAAGGGTGCAAAAAAGATTTATGAGGATGTTACCATGACTGGAAGGTTTAAGTTATAAGAAAAGGTTGGATAGGCTGGGACTTTTTTCCCTCAGCGTAGGAGGCTGACGGATGACCTTATAAAAGTTTATAAAATCGCTAGAGGCATAGATAAGGTGAATAGTTTAGGATTTTTTCCGCCGGGTAGAGGGGTCCAAGGTAAAGGGTGTAGAAATAAGGTGAGAGGGGAAAGATTTAAAAGGACTTGAAGGCCAACTTTTTCACACAGAGTGGAATGTACATGGAACGAGCTGCCAGAGAAAGTGGTAGAGGCAGTTTTATTATGACATGTAAAAGACATTTGGACAGGTATACGGATGGGAAAGGTTCAGATGGTCATGGGCCAAACTCAGCCAAATGGGACTAATTCAGTTTAGGAAATCTGGTCATCTTGGATAAGTTGGGCTGAAGGGCCTGTATTCATGCTGTATGACTATATGACTCTATAATTCATTCTCGAGTGAATTATATTGTGTTCTTCATTCATTTGTAAACTCTCCCAATGTAAACACTTTCCCCATTATTCTCCAGGAAACCTCTCTTCAGCGCAATGTTTTAAAAGGTATCGCCATGGCTACATAATTATTTACAAGTTAACAATTAAATACTTTCAGGCACAGAGAAAACCATAAGGTGCTGGTTCAAAATTCAAAAATTCCAAAGTAAGTGATATTAAAATATATACATAAATTACATACTTTACATCACAGTGGTATCTCAAAAAGGCTGTAACACACAGCATCTTGCTAACCACTGATACAGTCTTTACCAAGAGCTGAACAGCACATTTATTTATTGATCAATGTGGGCATACACATGTAGAGTATTAATTTTCACTGCCATCACTGGGCTTCCCCAAAAGTAGGGCAACATCATCTGCTCCTGTGTAGCCAATAAGGTACTCAGTGATTAGCTATTGGGTTTTGTCAGTTGAAAGACATTCCATTCTCTCAATGCCTAACTGGTTTGTGACTATCACAAGAAATTCCTCCATGTGTACTTGCATGTGTGCTGACATTTTTGGGACATCCCAGCCTGAATGCTAAATCCTTCTTTCACAACTCTTTTCCTCTCCACAATCCTTGCTGCTTCCAAACTTCACTCCTTACCAAAACAGTGCGAATACAACCTTAGGGGTCAGTGATATCTCCTAATTTAATGGATACTGACCCCTCTGGGAGAGCCCAGACAGACACAGAGGAGATTAAAACCAATGCCACCTGTTTCATAGAAGAACAATTGAATGGGCCATCATCATGTCCTGGTGGGATCTTTGCAACAATAAATTAGCTAGCCCACGCCCCTGTTCTTCCCCATGCCCCCATTACACAGTTCCCTTAAAAAGTACCATAACTGGAATTCCTTTCACATACTCTCAGACAGTACATTCTAAGTCTGAACAACTTATTGGTTAATAGCTGTCCCATTATATGAAACATCAAACAAGTCACTAACTTGGCAGAGCTTAGGCTGTTACATTAAACATTATGTTATGGATATCACTGACTGATTTCTGACATATCCCCTCCTTCCTGTGGATTGCTTTATTTGATGATTGTCAAAGGAATGAATTTTTCCTGATTTGTTGAGATTCCAAGATTAAGTTAGAGAACTTTTTGAGGTAAACAGAAACTATTGTTGTTATTAGATTCTCCAAACAGACAAACTTTGCTACTTTGATTGAGATGAGATCTTACAAAACCTTTTTACATTTAGAAGACAGTTCAATTTTTGTATCTGTATTAAATGTACATACACAACAAATCCCAACTTTTCCACAGGGGATGGTTTATATAATTAAGAGGAAATCCATTGGTTGTGAAAACATTATAAGCAATTACAACTGTTGATGTTGTAACTCAGATTTCAAATGACCCTCGAACTCCTTGACTGAGTGGTTCACACATATAGAATACCTGATAATTATCAATACATCTGAGTGGTTAAACTTTAGATTTCAATATTTTATTAGTCTTTGATCTCAGCTTTTTGTTTATATTTTAGTTTTCATATTAAACTTGTTCAGTCTCCAGATGGTACAATTACCAGAAG
This sequence comes from Stegostoma tigrinum, assembly GCF_030684315.1. Lineage (NCBI taxonomy): Eukaryota > Metazoa > Chordata > Chondrichthyes > Orectolobiformes > Stegostomatidae > Stegostoma > Stegostoma tigrinum. The sequence continues at coordinate 71,827,270 of NC_081358.1, read as the reverse complement.
CTAAGATAAAACAAAAGACCTTATTCTTCAACGAAATCTATTCAAATATTTTCTTATTAGCTTTGAATAACAAGATTTAGTTTCCATTTTACAGGAACTTGTTGAACAGTTTTTGTGTAACTTGATTATGGAAAATTAAAAGTTAAAAGAGGAATTTAAGGCTTCAAGCTTTTGTGCACCTTTCCATTTTCTTTAAATGTTTATTTGGTAGATTCCTTTCCGCTTGTGTAAGATTCTACACTAAGTCTCTACAATAAGACTCCCATTGATTGGGTCATAAATAGGGGAGGTGGTGTTGTAGCAGCAATGTCACTGGGCTAATAATCTAGAAGACCAGACTAGTGTCTGGAGGACATGGGTTTGAATCTTACCATAGCAGATGGTGACAGTTGAATTTTACTACAATTTTCTTTAAATGTAGAATTAAACAAAAATTCCTAATTGAATGGTGATCACTTATTACCAATTGTGACTATTGAATGTCATAAAAACTCATCTGGTTCACTAATAGACTTTTACAAAAGGAAATCTGACATCCTTGCCTGGTTTGACGTAATGTGACTGCAAACCCACAGCAATGTGGTTGCCTCTTAAATGCCTGATGGGCATTGAATGCTGGCAGTGATGGCCACATCTGATGAATTAATTTTAAAAGGTAAAAGTAAAGTTAATGCCATGTGGTGGTGACTGGCACGAAGAGATGATGTTCATTTCAGAGAGCTAGTCAAAAAATGATGATCTGAACGGACTTCTTTTCCAGCATAACAATTCTGTGATTCAGTGATTCTATGAATTAAATAAAAAGGACACAATAACAGCCAGAGAGGAATACAGGCCTTTTCTATCGTGCATGGGACGTATATAGGCTCTTTATGTTTAAATCTTTGCCATAACAAAGCTGGCTGGTCACATGCTGATTTTTAAAAATATATATTGTGATTTTGTTCCATTGGGAGGTACAGATGAGGTACAAAATAAATACATTATATTAATACATGAACTATTTTGATTTTATAAAATTAGTTCTGAAATTATGATTGCATGTTCAAAATGAAACTCAAACCATGTTGACATCTGATAAAGTGTATTTTCAGTGAACCCAGCCTTTATAATATTTATTTAGTTTATTCTTTTTAAACAAAGCTTCACCACCTGGGAGGTCAAATTTCTCAATCTTTGCAGCACATTTCTGCTGTATAATTGGACAAGTAAACCTTTGTGGCAGGAAAATTGAGCAGGAATTATTTTCGCCGGTTTTCTGTATTTGAATTGCTTTCCTGAGTTCCCTCTCAATGTCTGTCATTTTTCTGACCCACCTGTTGAATCCTGAGTGCTCTTATAAAGTTGCTAAGAATGCACAATCTATATTAAGGAGATATCTGAAGGAAGGTTGTGTTTTATTAAAGACTGAACAGAGCAGGGCTATCAACTACTGCATAGACACACACAACCATAGTCATTTGCTTGCATGGCTAGGAAGGTGCCACTGCATTCAATTTAAACGGCACTGCTTCATTTCAGACAAAGGGAAAGAAGTGGTAATCTCTACAATATCAATCAAAGTATTGTCAGTAGTAAGAGGTGCATTCATGAGATGACTGATGGAAATTAAAAGAGAATTGGAAAGTGAAATAAGTACCCGGCCAGTTTTGAGGGATTACTTGCTTCCACTGGGACCTGTAAGCAATCTTTGGCATTCATATTGCAACACAAGCCCCCTCAACTCATTCCCTGAGCTAAATTATAGCCATGTCAGCCATTCTTTCAATGTAAAAATTGTCTGACAAATACTGGTAATTCCACATCAGTGTTTGACATATCATTTTGGAAGTTGTTACAACGGATCTATTTTTCAAAACTCATTTGTCTCTAACCTGCAGGGAAGAAAGATGGGCTAATATTTTTTAAAATTCATTAGCAGAATGAGGGCATCATTGGCTAGGCAGCATTTATTGCCCATCCCTAATTGTGCAGAGGCAGTTCAGAATCAACCAAATTACTATGGATCTGGAGCCACATGCAGGCCAGACGAGGTGAGGATGGCAGTTTCCTTCCCTAAAAGACATTAGTGATCCAGATAGATTTTTCCTGGCAATTGACAATGGGTTCACAGTCATTATTAGATGCTTAATCCCAGATGTTTTATTGAGTTTAAATTCCATCATCTGCTGTGGCAGGATTCAAACTGGGGTCCCCTGGACGTTATCTGTGTCTCTGGATTAGCAGTTCAGTGAAATACAACTAGGCCATCACCTCCCCCTATTGCTGTGTTCATCCAGCCTCACATTTTATTATCTTGGAATCTCCAGCATCTGCAGTTCCCATTATCTCTGATACTATTTTAACCTCCCCCTAATAGTTGCCTTCTGAATGAAAGGGCAGAATTTTACCAGATAAATAAAGACAGTTATCTGTCTGCGGGGGAAATTAAAGTTCTTGAATTAATTGCTGATGGGCCATTATGCCCATCTTTGCTGACTTTCCCCATAGTGAGTTACAAGGCCAACAGGGAACTCTCTTTGACCAAATGGGGAAGAAATCGAGGAAATTAAAAAATCAATTAAGAACCTTTTGAACCCCGGATTCCCTCATTCCCAAGCATTCCCATTTTCCATGTAGGTCTCTATTGGCTAAGATCAAGGAGTTTGCTCACTATGGAAAGAGCCTCTTTAGTGAAACTAGGAAGGCTTTAATCAGAGATAATGGGAACTGCAGATGTTGGAGAATCCAAGATAATAAAATGTGAGGCTGGATGAACACAGCAGGCCAAGCAGCATCTCAGGAGCACAAAAGCTGATGTTTCGGGCCTAGACCCTTCATCAGACTCTGATGAAGGGTCTAGGCCCGAAACATCAGCTTTTGTGCTCCTGAGATGCTGCTTGGCCTGCTGTGTTCATCCAGCCTCACATTTTATTATCAAGGCTTTAATCAGTTTCAGTGAAGGTCTTCTGTCATGGCCAGTTGTGAGGCTGCTGTCCAAAGCAGTTCTGCTTCCTGGCTTTATTCAACGCCAGCTGCACTTCATTGCTTTCATATCTTTTAACATGATACGGGAGCAGATAATGTAATGCCAGTTTCTTTTTCCTGATGAAGGGTCTAGGCCCGAAACATCAACTTTTGTGCTCCTAAAATGCTGCTTGGCCAGCTGTGTTCATCCAGCTCCACACTTTGTTATCCATGATGCCAGTTTCTATCCTAGTTAAGGGCAAAAACAGAAGATGCTCCACCAACAATTGACCTAGCAGTAGCTACAGCAAACAAAGCAGCAACACTAGCTGTCTACTCCATAGCCGCATGCCCCTCCATAGGGCGGATGCTAAGATCCAACTGGAAGGAAGTGAGAGCCTCAACACAGAGTCTTAGCTCTGAATCTAGGTATCTCAGGAGGCTCACCCTTTCATAGTAAGTCATTGCTGACATCTGTAACATCCTCAAACAAGACTTCCTTCCTGCTGGAGCATGTGGGAGAGTCTAGAATGAGAAGATATAACCTGAGAGTAAGGGATCACCCATTTAAAACAGAGATGAGGAGGATTTTCTTTTTCTCTCACCTGGTTCCTCACTGGACCTGAAACATTAGCTCTGATCTTACTTCACAGATATTATCAGCGGTTGACAATGCGCTTGTCATTACAGGCATACCCTTTCTCTACTGCATTTCTTCCTCTCCCTTGCATGTGAGTGTTTGCATTGGCTTGTGTGGGCAGGATGTTATGTGTTGAGCAGTACTGAGGGCAATACCCAGAGCATTTGTTTTTGCTCTTTAAATGGCAATGTGAGATTCCTGCAGATGGAGGAACTGTTTAATCATTGCTGGATGATTCAAACTTCTTTTACAATCAAACAGCAGTCAGTACATATTCCATTTTAATATCTCATAACCCAAAGTGATCATGTGTATTTGTTCCTAATGTTCTTGCCCCTATGGCTATTCACATCTTGAAGATGGAGCCCATCATTATTAGCCATTATGAATCACAATTGATTAGCCACAAAATTTAGTGGATATTTGAGCAAATAAACAGATTGCAGGCCTTTATTTCAAATGTAATAGAGTATAAAAATCGGAAAGTCTTGTTAAAACTAAACAAGGCACTTCTCAGTCATCCACCTCGGATTCTGTGAACAGACTAGTTCCTTCATGTAAGGAAAGGTATACTGGCATTGGAGACAGGCCAGAGAAAGTTCAAGAGGTTGATCCTGGATTTGGAATGATTTTCTTACAAGGAGTGGTTAAGTAAGTTGGACTTGTATTCATCAGAGTTTAGGAAAATGAGAGGAAAACTAAATGAAATGTGTAAGATCCTTAAGTTGGCAGGATAAATATGGAGAGGTTGGTTTATCTTTTGGGAGAGTCTAGAATGAGAAGCTATAAACTGAGAGTAAGGGGTCACCCATATAAAATAGAGATGAGGAAGATTTTCTTTTTCTCTCACCAGACCTGAAACTTCAACTCTGATTTCACTTCACAGATGCTGCCAGATTTGCTGACCTTACCCAGTAACTACTGTTTTGATTTTAGAAAATAGCTGTCTGCTACATCTCCGGCAAAATCTGTTTCACAGGTATGAATAATCAAGTGGCTTTATCAGTCTCCCCAGTTTTATTTACAACATCCCTGGAGGTGGTTGAGGATCTGTGTTCTCTTGAAATTTTCACATGCACTCAACAAATCATTACTTCAATCACCAGAGAATGTCAGCTCTTTGTCCTTTTTGCCTTCCAGGCTGTTTGCACAGTTCATCCTATTGGAGATTTTATTCTTGCCATAGATAATTTCTTTCTTCTCCTCCCTCAAACAGGACCTTTTCTTTTCTCTTCGTTTCTCCTCTTCTTCTTGGATTTAGATATTGCAGGTGATCATTTAACAAAGACGTCGATGAGAAAGCACTTTCTTTTGTTTTCTGTAAGGGTTTCTGGTGACTTTGCTTCAACATCATGTGTGATCCTGTCTGATCCATTGTCACAATGATACAATTATCTGGGTCTGAGTGACATGGGCTATGGTGAGACTTGTGGCAGAAGCAGATGAGTCCATCAAAGCTCAGCTTGACCTTAAAAGCAATTTGCTCTGTCTTTTATGTTTTTGCTGAGCATCAAGGCAAGTTTCTCACAACAAGAGCAGTGAGTTGTCAATTTATATCTTATTATACACTTTGTTAATAGCCCACCTTTCTTCATTAAGATAAAGTTTCTAACTTCACCAACTGTGCCAAAAAGCTTGACCTCCAGAAAACCCAACATGTAAGTGCAAGAGATAGTAGGAATGGCCGATGCTGGAGAGTCTGAGAAAACATGGTGTGAAGCTGGATGAACACAGCAAGTACCAATTGACTTCAGCTCACCACTTCTTTCAAAGGGCTTCTCTGTTGGACACCAGTAACCAACATCTAGGCCATGTTCCATGGATACTGGCCATGCACATGCTATTTCCCAGACATAGGCAGTCAATATACCATTTACAGGACACTTCTGTACTTCAGTGTTTCACTTTGGGCTGCATCGGCAACTATCATTGTAATGCTGCAGCAAAGATGTAGTGCCCAGGGACACATACCCAGCTGCATCTCTGGCTATTTCCTTGCTGTAATAGTGCTTACTCACTCTGAGCCTAACTGGATGTTCACTGTATCCTTGCCTTGCCTTGTTTTTTGCATTTTACCCCCACAGCCAGAGATTCCAGACTTCTGAATTTTTGTATTGCATTGCTGTTTAGTGTAGACACAAAGGAAGGAAATTTGTCATGATTGTCAGCTCGCCTCTGTCAAGTCAAAGGAGATGGGTTTCACTTGGGGTCCGAGCACAGTAAGTCAAAGGCAACCTCTGAAACCAGGCCAGGGGCTTGGAAATGATCTGTCATTCATTCAGGGTTGTCAGAGTCATGATGCTGTTCACATAAGGGGTAAAAAGCTGAATGTTGTGCAGCCCATCAACCATCTTAGTTCGTTCTGTCCTACTGGGTGCTGCTTTTCTCCTAGAATGAAAGAGAGACAAGTATTTAGGGTGATGAAAATAGGAGACACAGCTTTTACTTTTGGTGCGAACAGGGAAGTATCCCAAGTGATTGAGCGTAAGCAACACAGATGGCATGCAGGCTTGGTGATGCCAGATGTCGGTGTGGGTGAGAATAATTGAGGGAAGTTGTTGTAGGAAATGTTTACAGCAACAGAGATACTCATGTGTGATTTATTAAAGAAAAAAATGGTGGGAGCCATGCTAGGAGAATTGGGAAAGTCATTGTCCTTTTTCCATTATGTTGCGTATTCTTCTGAGTTTTTGAGACTGTTTTGACCTGGGTGGCAATCTTGGGCTAGGTATCTGGTATTGCGGTCTCCGCTGCTGGCCCTGGTGAAAGACAAAGCCCTGCCACTGTATCAACCAAATAAGCAGGACATCCACGTCCCCAAAGTGGGGCACAGACTTCCCCTGTGTGTCAAATGTGAGGAATGTAGCACCTCCAGATTGACAGTGTTTGCCTGAGTGCATCATGAGTCTTTAACGATGGCACAGTTACATGTGATGTTGGTAAAGTTCTGGGATGTCCTCTGAGTGGCAATTTGTTCGGGGAACAATGGCATGGTTAGATGGAACCAGAAATATGATACGGTGTACACCGTGGGGCAAGTGAGTAAGTTTGGTAAGACAGAGTTATGGTGTTTTAAAAGTAGGGTCTACGTCAAAGATAGTAATCTCAGAATTTCTCCCCGTGACATGTGTTATTGAGAGAATTAATAAGAGGATAGGGCAGACGAATGTGTGGCTGAGAATCTGGTTCTGGGGCAGGGATTCAGATTTTGGATCATTGGGATCTATTCTGGCACAGAGGTGACTTGTACAAGAAGGTCAGGTTGCATTTGATCTGGAAGGGGACCAACATCTTTGCGGAGAGATTTGCTAGAGCTACTCAGGAGGGTAGTCTGGCAGGGGGAAGGAAAGCTAAACAATAGTGACACAAAAGAGAAGGTTGAGGCTAGTAAAACAATGAGTATAGGGGTTGGGTCATCATGTTGTGTGTGTACATGACTTTGGTAAGACCGCTTTTATAATACTGTGCGTAATTCCGGTTGCCCTTCTACAGGAAGTGCAGAAATGGTTTCTAAGGATGTTGCCAGGACTGGAGGTTTTGAGTCATAGGGTGAAGCTGAATACGCTAGGGCTTTTTCCCCTGGAACTTCGGAGGTTGAGGGATGACCTTATTGAGGTTTATAAAATCATGAGGAGCATGAATAAGGTGAATAGCCAAAGTCTTTTTCCTAGGGTGAGAAGTCCAAAACTAGAGGTAATAGGTTTAAGGTAAGAGGGGAAAGATTTAAAAAGACCTGAAGGGTAACTTTTTCGTGCAGATAGTGGTGCGCTTATGGAAAGAGCTGCCAAAGGAAGTGGTGGAGGTGAGCACAATTACAACATTTAAAAGGTATCTGGATGAGTACATGAATAGAGGGTTTACGGGGATATAGGCTAAACATTGGCAAATAGGACTAGATAAGATTGAGATGTCTGGTCAGCAGGGGCAAGTTGGACTGAAGGGTCTGTTTTCATGCTGTAGGATTCTATGGCACTATGACTCTATATGGCAAGAGAACTCACTTGGCCTTGTGGTGGCCTTGTGTCCAAAAACCTTGGCACAATTCAGACTTAGCAGAAAACATACGGCGATTTTCCTTGGCTTGACTGATGTCTGCTGACAACCATGTCAAAGTTCCTTCCTTCATGTCTGCACTAAACAGCAATGCAATACTGAAATAAAATAAATCTGGAATCTTTGGTTGTGGGGCAAAGCCAAAATCATAAGATTCTGTCTTTTATAAAGATTTTCCGGTTGTGTGACCATTCATTTGAACCTCTGCAGTTCTGCGATTTGTTTGGATGGCAGAAGGAATTTTAAAGCTCTAGTCTTCTGTGCATTAGCTGCAATGCTTGCTGCATGAACAGTCTGTCCAAAGAACCTGATGGTAGATGGTGAGAACTCACATTTTTATTTCAAGTTAGTCCTGTTTCCTGCAAACATTTCAGCTCTGTTCATACACTTTGGTAGTGTTCATTTGTGGTTGAAATGTGATTTAGAATGGGTGGTGGTGATTTTGTGGTAACTTCACTGGGCTAGTAACTCAGAGTCCAGGTAAGTGTTGACTCTAGCTTTGGAACATCTCCAGTCCTTACTGTCTCTAAGTGTTTGGAGACATAGTTTGAATTTCACCGTAGCAAACGTGGAATTTGAATTTAATAAGAATCCAGAATTTAAAAAAGCTCATCAAATGGAGACCATATAATACTGGTTGATTGTTATAAATACCCAACTGGTTCATTAATGTCTTTTTCATTAAAGGAAATCTGCCATTCCTACCTGGTCTGGTCTACATGTGACTTCAGGCTGCAGTAATGTAATTGAATCTCTGAAAAGGCCCAGAAAGTCACTCAGTTAAAGAGCAATAAATGCTGGCCCAATTTGTGATGCCCACATTTAAAAAATTTTTTTTAACTTCAAAGTCCATGTGGAAATTAACACCTTTTAATCCACCTAAAGATGTCTGTCATCATTTTGGACAAATTTCAAATACAGACGTGATGCCAGCAGGTAAACAATTAAAGCAATAATTTCCTCATTGGCGGATGTCTGTTGTGTATTTTTTAGATTCTTCATCCTGCGGAACAGCCAGAAACTAATAAAGTTCCAACAGAGTTTCATGAAAACAATATTCTTTGCTGTCTTTGTAAAATTTTAGTTGACCAATGTCATAGGGCTTTATTTAATTGCAGAAAATCCACACAAATTCTTTGTAAGTCATTCAATTTTGGGACTGGCATTATGCGAGGACATCAGTTGTCAGTTTGATTGAAATCACTCCTTCATGCGGCATTGCCTCAATTCCTTGTCTCAGTTTTTTTTCTAAAAGTGGTTGCAGGGCTTTTGTCGATGTCAATAAACAAATTGACTTGGCCTTTTTAAAATTTGTTCATTGGATATGGGCATCATTGGCTAGGCTAGCATTTATTGCCCATTCATGATTTCCCAGGAGCAGCTAAGAATCAACCACATTGTTGGAAGTCTTTATGTTATCATTTTAGCCTCATTGTGAAGCTCCACGGGCATATCATGATGGTAGTGTTTCAGAGATAGTAGGAACTGCAGATGCTGGAAATTTGAGATAACGAGGTGTAGAGCTGGATGAACACAGCAGGCCAAGCAGCATCAGAGGAGCAGGAAGGCTTACATTTTGGGCCTCGACCCTTCTTCAGAAATGGTTCAGAACAAGGGTCAGGTCCCGAAACGTCAGCCTTCCTGCTCCTCTGATGCTGCTTGGCCTGCTGTGTTCATCCAGCTCTACATCTTGTTATCTCCTGATGCTAGTATTCAGTTAATAACATAGCACTGAAAATACATTGTTGACATTGTCTTTTCCTATTGTACAACCAGAGTGCATTATGGAAAAGTTGCACTTCTGCCTTCTGCGAGAAATATGAGTAAGGAGGGGAGATTTAATTGTTGAAGATGATGTGTGAAGTATCAAGAGAGAGTGCTGAAGCAAGAGATATTGAATTCTAGAACTGCTGAATTGCAGGAAGGTGTTTTAGAGTTGCACATGGATGGATATAGTTAGTGTGAAGCAATTAGAACGGCCATGTGAAAGTTGAAGCATTGCATTTAACAGACAAAATTAAGGGCAGTAAGAGGTGGCCTGTTCTCCCTGGCCTATCCCTTACCATATGGGAATCTTCATGAGACAACATTATGACGGATGAGAAACAAAAACAAAAATTGCCGGAAAAGGTCAGCAGGCCTGGCAGCATCTATGGAGAGAAAGCAAAATTAATGTTTCCAGTCCAGTCACCCTTCTTCAGAACACACCGGACCTGAAATATTAACTCTGCTTTCTCTCCATGGATGCTGCCACATCTGCTGAGTTTTTTCAGCAACTTCCATTTCTGTTTCCAATTTTCAACATCTACAGTCCTTTGGTTTGTTGTAAAGAAACAGTTATACAAATATTCCATTAGGTGAGTGAAGAATGTGCTGGGCCCACGGTGCACAAGGAAGTAAAGGGAGTATGTCTCAAGGGTTATCTTGTTTAGTTTGATGAGATCATTTTGCAAATGGTCTGCAGTGCTGCAGGCATAAAAATTAGTACTCAGTGGTAGTGTACTTCCTTTGAGGAGGGATGAATAAGATTTGTGGCAGCCTTTTTGGCACAAACACCAGCAGTCTTTACCAATATTTCAGCCAAGACGACTTGGAGACTAACTTCTGGAAAATTCTTCTATGCATGAGTGCCATGCCCTACTTCCTTTATTTGACTGTTCATTCCAGCCATTCCTGTTTCAGAATTTTTTTTTAAATATGAGGGGAGAAGATTGATGAGACAAATAGTGAAGCTCGCCTCGAGTCAAATCAAGCGATTGCTCTGAGTTTCATGCTTTACTTGCCTGTCCCACCATTCTCCACAGCCCTCATCAGCAAAAATGAAACTTTCTAAAGGCTTCAGTGTAATTTCTATGTAAATTGCACCAATGCTGTAGGATTTATAGCAGTCATTGTTCCAATGTGCATGCAAAAGAACTGACCCAGGAAAACCCTCATGTAAATACCTGTTTAGATAACTGGCACGGACAAATCGCTTTCTATCAGTATAACAGCAATCTGGATGCTGGCAGGAAAGTCAATCCACTGATGTTTTTGACATAAGTGTTTCCCACACCCCCATATTTCCCACAGTGGACATTCCACTTTTCTCCCTGCTCCCCTCTTCCAAGATTGGAACACGATAGAAGAATTCTGTAATTCATGCCCTTGGTTATATTCAGAAAAAGGTTTTGGTAATCACCATTGTTTGATTGCTCCTATTAACAGACAAGTTGCATTTGTTATTCAGAAATAAGAAGTCAGATGTGCTGAGCTCAATAAATCATTTTTAAAATATTGCAACTGTCTTCATAAGGAACAAAATATGGGTAGGGGATATTTGAGGCATACTTGCTCATTGTGCATACAATTGCCTTATGATTTGCTCTGGAACTAGCAGAACAGGAAAATAATGAAAGATTGTTTTCCTTGGCTGCTGGATTGTATTTTCTTTTACAGCAGTGCTTGTCAGAACAAAAAGTGCTGGAGAAACTCAGTAGGTCTGGCTACATCTGTGGTGAGAGACACAGAGCCAACATTGCGGGTCTGATATGATTCTTCTTCGGAACTCAGGCTATTTTATGCTGTGGAGGCTGGAGATGAAGAAATTCCTAGTATAAAATTCCATCCAGTCTTCTTCCCTTTCAGATTTAATGGGCTGCTTTTCAAAACATTCAAACAAGGTTCATGAGTAGGTCATCTGGTCCCTTGAGTCAGCTCCGTCATTTAATAAACTCATGGCCATTCTAACTGCAACTAAAAATCCACGTACTTGCCTAAACATAGTGGCATATAATCATTAACTAATTACGGAGTAAAAAGAATCCATCCAATCTACTATATCTGCACTGGCTGAATAACTTGTTCTCCAAAGACTTACAACCTTCTGCAAAGAATTTTCTTTTGGCTCATCCATGTTTTAAATGGGTGGCTACTTATTTTTAACCAGATTCAAGTTTCTCCCACAGGAGGAAACATCTTCTCCACATCTACCCTGTCAAGATCCTTCTGGATTTTATTTGATGCAAAGAAGTGATCTCATACTTGTCTAAATTCCTGGGGACTTAAACCTAACATTGCCAATCTTTCCTTGCTAGATAACCTGCCCACTCCAGTTATTAGTCTAGTGGACATTCTCTGAATTGCTTCCAACACTTTTATATCTGTTGTTAAATAAGGAACCCGTGCTCTGTTTAACTGAGGTAAAATCCTCTATTTTTGACTTTAATTTCCCCCCAGAGTAAATGGTATAATTGTATTAGTTCTCCTAAATTTATTTTTATTCATTCGTGAGACATGGGGGTGACTGATTGGTCAGCATTTATTGCCAAATCTAGCTGCCCTTGAATTAAATGGCTTGCTAAGCCATTTCAGAGGGCAGTTGAGAGTCAACCATATTGTTGTGAGTCTGGAGCCACATATAGGCTAAACCAGGTAAGGATGGCAGATTTCATTCCCTGAAGGACATCGTTATCTAGATGGGTTTTTCTGACAATCACCAATGATTTCATGGTCATCAATAGATTCTTGATTCTAGGTTATTATTGAATTCAAATTCTACAATCTGCTGTGCAGGATTTGAACCCAGGTCCCCAAAACATTTGCTAAGTTTCTGGATTAATAGTCTAGCAATAATGTTGCTAGACCATTCCCCAAAATACTGCAACAGTAAGAAGGATTGTATTGTTGAACTATGAGGTTTATTTCCTCATTTATCCACTTTGTACCTAAAATTTTGCATCTGCATACCTTTGCACCTAAGATGGCTCTGGAAACATTGTACACTTTTCACTGTACTCCTGTATCCCTGTACTTGAGTACATGTGACAATAAAATCTATTTCTAATTATAATTCTAAATATGTGTCACACCTGCATTCTAACCTTCATTCACTAGGACACCCAGATCCTGTACACCTCAGAGCTCAGCAACCCACACCATTTAGAAAATATGCTTTTTTTTATTCTTCCTGCCAAAATGGACAATTTCTCATTTTCCCATATTCTACTCCATTTGCCAGATCTTTGGTCACTTACTTAACCTATAAATATCTTTTTGTAAATTACTAATGACCTTTTCATAGTTTAGTTTCCTGGCTATGTTTGTGAGAATTAGATTTGTCCAAAAAGTACACATCAGAAACCTTTGACCAGAAATTATATTTGTGAATCGAGGTATTGGATGATGTACACATAACCACATTATGATCCTGGTCAGGTTAAGTAGGGGGTGAACCCATAGTCTAACAGAAATGTGAAATTACTATTGCTGTTGAGTACATACGACGTGTTATTTTGTTCTGTTCAAAGGTGATCCATTAATGTCAAAACTGCAATTACAAATCCTACTAGATTTTTACAAATATATTGCACCTTGAATATTGTGCTACATTAACAGGGAAGATTACATTCATAACATAATTTATGAGCCATGCAAGTTCCCACCTACAATTAGAATGAAGGTGTCGTCTGACAGCAGTACTCTTGATTAAGTGAGCCAACAGTTGATCATATTTACCACCCAAAATGACGGGTGGTCTCAAATAAGATGACAATCAAAATTTGAACTTATGGCTAGTTACGTTTATGGGTCAATTACAGGGTTATACTAATTCCTGAGATTTTCAATTGATCATTCAAATTGACTGACAAATTATCCAAATTTGAAAATATCATCTATCTCACTATTCAAAGCGCTTTGATATTCAGTAAGATACAATTGTAACATTTTCTGGCTAAGAAAAAGAGAAAGCTGTCTTTGACCTCTAAATTTTCATTTACATGTTGCCACTTGCTGGTACCATTTGAAGACACAGTGTCAATTTGCACACGTATGCCAACAAGACCCAGTTTGACCATAGAATCATCTATCAACTAGTTCATTGTTGGTAAATTATCTGATTGCTTATATGACATCTGGTTGAGCAGAAATTTCTTCTCATCAGATATTAAAAAGATTGAAACTGTTGTTTTCAGTCCCTGACCAAACTCTGCTCCATAGCTACTGACTCCACCCCTCTCCCTGGTCAAATTCTGAGATTAAGCCAGTGAGGGAAATATATCACTGAGAATTTAGAACTCAAACAGCGGCTTTCTCTTATTGTTTACAACCTGGGAGTCCCATATGAATCTGAGAGGCTTCAATTTCCAAGGACTGCTCGCTCCGTCCACCCCTACCCCTAACCCCACTAACCTGTTATGGCATCTGCCTTCTCATTTACTCGCAGCATCTCACCACAATTTTTCCAACCACTTGCTCCAGCATCAACAGCTTTGCCACCCACTTCCATCTCACTCAATTTCTGCATATCTCTCATTAAGACCATCCATAAGAGGGCAGAGCAAGCCTGCTTAGGTGGATGAGGGCCTGACATTAAGTCTTAGTGAATTTTCCCTCATGATTTCATGCTAACCATCTCATTGATTATGCATCATATCAATATGACACCACTCTCACTCAATCCGGTGGTGAAATACTCATTGGTGCTGGAACATTCTGGCATTTAAACATCAATTGCGTACTATGTCAAACACAGCCAACCTGCTCTGAAGTAACCAGTTGGATGAGTGCAGCATCCATGGTCTAAAGGAATACAGAGCAATGCTGCAAGGAGTTTAATGATGTTCTGGACTCAGAGTTCCATTATCATCGAATGGTGACCTCACACTCACTCTAACTGCCATTGTATTCACCTCCACCAAGGTTCATGGTCTACCAAAACACTATTGCCTGCAGCATATTCTCTCAACCATTCGAAAAGTACTAAACCTTCTTGCCCTCTGGCTTTCTTACTCTCTCACTTGGCACTCTGCCCACCTTCCCTGCCTGATGATGGACAAGTTCCCCGACTAACCATAATTTCCTTTATTGGAAAACGTGATTAGCTGTCTTGCTTTCTGTCTGTGTTAAAAGACAAGGCAAAAATGCTGTGAAAATCCAAGTAAATACAAAGTGGGTTTGTGTTAAGAGTCCTGAGATGCACCCTGTTCTGAGCATGAAGTGGTCTGGAGCAGCTCTGCATTGTAAAATGCCAGCGAGCTCCTAAGTACAGTAGTAAATTACTGAACAGTATTAAAGGTGAGTTGCAAATGTACTATGATAATACTGCGAGGCTGGTGCATTGGTGATGGCAATCTCAGTTGACGGAGGGTAAATGTGGCCACTACCCAATGCCCTGAGTTGCTGGGACTGCTGACCCAAGATGGATGCATAGACTGGGCACCAAAAAGCTGTAACCCACAGATATTGACTTAGACTTTCATGCCAGGAATTGTCAGCATCTAGATTTTCCCCACAGCCTGTAAAAATAGCAAACCACATATAAATGAGCTGAAATTGGAAAATAATGCTTGCCATAGGCTTCTCCCAACATGCCAGTGAGATTCTCATCTCATCATTAAAATTTGAGTGGAAATTAGGCATTTCTCTTCTCAAGATCAATACTGTCATTTTTTTCTGACCAAATTTTCTCAACAAATGCATTATTTCCCACATTGTTCGGTGCCTGGGAAAATCCAACCCAAAGTTTTACTTCAACTGTTCAACTCTCTGATGAAGGGTCTAGGCCCGAAACGTCAGCTTTTGTGCTCCTGAGATGCTGCTTGGCCTGCTGTGTTCATCCAGCCTCACATTTCATTATCTTCAACTGTTAAGCCTAGTTTACCCACAGGATCTGAGGGATTGCCTGTCAGTAAGCTATTCAATGAAAAGCTGTTTTGGTCTTTTGTTTAGGCACACATTCACTTTATATTTTCTTTTTCCTTATCTGGCTAGTATTTCTAAAGAAACCAGCTTATATGACACTGATCTCCAAAAGAACCTGGGACATTCCTTGCCTGGGTTTCTCATTATCTGCTGAATTATTCAAAATCTCACCTCACGTCTCTCCTGGAAACCAAAAAGTATTGGGTCAAGTGCTGGGGTAAACTGAATGAACATATATAGTTCTTGGAGTGATCCTAACAAAATCATTCCTTCAATTTACCTGACAACTAATTCAGTCCCTTATGTTATTGTAACAGTCAGTCCAATTGCAGGAGAGGACTAAATGTACAGTTTCGGTGGGTGATGTGAACCCTGGAGCGATTACAAATTTAATTCAATTACAAATTCAAGTTTGTAAATCTGCTGGGATGAGTCTAGTGGAATTTGTCCAGATCCCGTGTGTCTGATCAAGTGGATTCAGCCTGGTGTTTCTAATTGAGTTGACCAACGAAACAGCAGCTCAGACGATAGGAAGAAACAGGTAACATTTGAAGTCTGTGACCTTTCATCAGATTTCCAGCATCCATAATATTTTGTTTTTGTGTTGTGCTAGAATGATCTAGTCCTGATCTATCTAATGGAGTATGTCTGGATATTACATTGAGTTGATTTATTTTCTGGAGTGATTTAAATGCAGTCTCAAAGTAAATTTGATAGATTTGGTCTAATACTGTTGAGAATAGATAAAGTATTAATATTGGCAATATTTTTCAGGGTTGACAAGACAGTTCATGATCTAACTTTATGAACAACTGAACAAATTAAAGTTGCTCTAAGCACCGAAATGTACATTTGCCCCCATTCCAACCCATCATATGCACTAGACATCATGGGGAAGTATTCCAGCCCATTGGAAGTAGATTTGGAGGTCCAAGACATATTGTATTAGATTTGCTCTCTGACGTGTTTTTACCTTTGTGTGTATTTATCAGATTCAGGTCCAGAGCTGTGATATTAACCTATCAGGCAGCAGTGCGAATCTGAATAATGAAGCTGGAGAGCCTATTAATAGGGATTTTCATCTAGATTTTTTAGGAGGGAATGTACGATATGGGGAGGACATAAAGCGGCTACAAAGAGATGTGGAAAGAGTAAATGAGTTGGTAACTAAGTGACGGATAGAGTATAACGTGGAAAAGTTGATATCATTCACGTCAGGCGGAAGAATAGAAAAGCAGATTTTTATTTCAAAGGCACGAAACTTATAAATATTGATTTTCAGACCGTGCACATTCAATGAACAAAAAAAATTAGCAAGTATATCAAGCAGTGAGCAATTGTTTTGACCATTTTTAAGATAAATTCTGCCAATTTATATGGTTGTAGATAAGATTCCTCAGTTTCCAATCTCTTGGGGAAGATGTGTGAACCAGCTTATGTTCTTTATTCACCTGGCCACCTTGGATGATCACTACAATGTTAATTTTATAAAAGGTCCCTTTTCTTCTATATGCTTCTCTCTAAGGTCAAATTAATTTATATTTAAGAGGAACCAAATTAACCAAGCCTTTTTGAGTTAACAATTTTACTGAACTGAAGAAGACATAATGATGTGGCACGCATGCACACAAATTAAAAATAAAAGGTGAATCTGAGAAAAGATAGAATTTAAAATACATATGGATCAGTCTCTGGAATATGAAAATTAGGTGATAGATCTTTAAGGCCCTCACACTAGCTCATACCAGTAGCACTGATGTTGGTAGTTTATCTCAAGATATTTGCCTTTGCATCCTCATATGACTCATTTCACCAATTGGCACATGTAGACTAAGTTGAAATTGCTTTTAAATACTGTTCTTGCATATACTTGACAGTTGAAAACATAGACATGTCTGAAATTTGGGGTAATTCACAGGAAATGGCTTTCTGCTGAGCAGATGTGGGACTCAGCCCTCATTAGCAATGTAGCCACGTAAGATCACAGTCCAGTCTGTTTTGACTTGCCTTTCTCTCTTTTGCTGCTGGAAGTTAACTTGACGTTTTCGGGTGCAGCATTCTAGGTTTCCTCTTCTTGAAAACTGATTAATTTACACCTGCAGCCATCATTTGATTTCATGGTTTTTTAAAATAATATCATGTTGAAATTAAAAATTCAACTTGTGTATGAGTGGACATCACCTGATGAAGAGGCAGCGCTCTGAAAACTTGTGATTTCAACTAAACCTGTTGGATGATAACCTGGTGTCATGTGACTTTTGACCTTGTCCACACCAGTCCAACACTGGCACCTCCACAGCACAGTACAAGGAAAGTTGACAGTTGATACTTATTGCCAAGAGATAGGAATACAAGATTAAAAAGTCTCACTACAATTCTAGTGCAGAACTAGTAATACTTCTGGACGAGCTGTTTCAATATAGCTACATTATTGCCATCTACCTGGTAATGTGGAAAGTTGTCCAAGCTTGCTCGGTGCCCAAGAAGCACGATAAGTCCAAACCGGCCAATACTATCCATTCAGTCTACTCTCGATTATCAGCAATATGACGGAAGGAGTCATCAACAGTGTCTTCAAGTACACATGAAAAGGAATAATTTGCTCATTGAAGTCCAGTTTGGGATCTGCAAATGCGACTCAGCTCCTGACCTCATTACAGCCTTGGTCTAATGAGCTGAATTTCAGAGGTGAGGTGAAAATGACTATCCTTGACATCAGAACAACAGTTGACCAAAAGTGGCATCAGTAAGCCTCAGCAAAATGGAAGACAGTGGGAATCAGGTTCCCACTCTCCACTGCTTTGGAGTCATACCTGGAACGAGGTGTGATGGTTATGGTTGTTGGACATCAAACATCTCAGCTTCAGGACAATACTGCAGGTGTTCTTCGGGATAGTGTCCACGGCCTAACCATCTTTTGCTGCTTCGTCAATGACCTTCCCTCCATCGTAACATCAGAAATGGAGGATGTTTGGTGATGATTGCACAATGTTCAGAACAATTTCCAATGCCTGAGACACTGAAGCTAATACTGACAATCTCTGGAAAGATGTGGGCAACATCCAATAAATGGTGAGTAACATTCATATCATTCAAGAGCCAGGCCGTGAACATTTCCAACAAGGGAGAATCTAATAATCTCCCCTTGATATCCAGTGGCATTACTCATTGACATTTACAGTACAAAACAGGCCATTTGACCCATTGTGTCAATGTCAGTCAACAAATTATCATTGCTGAAATCCTCACTGTCAATGTCTTTGAGGTTACCATTGGTTAGAAACTGCTCTGAATCAGTTATATAAATACAGTGAGGGCTCGACAGTGAGTAACTCACCTCCTGTCTCCCCAGTACCTATCCAAAATGCACAAGATACAAACCAGGATAGCAATCAAATCTCCAATTGTCTGAATGAGTGCAACTTCAACAATACTAAAGCTGTTTAACCATTCAGGAGAAAGCAGCCCACTTGACTGGTGATGATGGGAACTGCAGATGCTGGAGAATCCAAGACAACAAAGTGTGTAGCTAGATGAACACAACAGGCCAAGCAACATCTCAGGAGCACAAAAGTTCCTGAGATGCTGCTTGGCCTGCTGTGTTCATCCAGCTACACACTTTGTTATCCACTTGACTGGTACCACATGTACCATTTTCAATCTTACTGCGATATTTAAACAATGCTCTTCCGACACCACCTTCCAAACCTACAATTGGCCAGGTGGTTAATTGTGAAGATGAAGGTCTTAGATTACAATGAAATATAGATGCACTGGTCAGACGGTCAGGTTAGTGGCAGTTGGAATCTGACCCCGAAAAGTGCTAGGTGATGCATTTTCAAACAAATAACAAGCTTTGGAATTACCCAATGAATTTCAGCACACTAGGAAACTCAGAGGAACAGCAGGACTTCAGGGTGCTTGTGGCAGAGGTGATTAACAAGGCAGTTAACAAAGCATACAAGACCTAATCAGTTGTGACAGGGATTATAAGAGCAGGGAGGTCATGTTGCACCTGTACAAAACTTTTTTTGGGCCTCAGCTGGAGTATTGTGTGCTGTTCTGGTCACCACAACATAGGAAGAATGTAATTGCACAGGGGTGGGAGCAGGGGATATTCATCAGGAACCTGGGATATAACAATTTAATTATGAATAGAGGCTGGATAAGCTCAGGTTGTTTTCTTTAGAGGAGAGAAGGCTGAAGGGGATTGAGGCGTACAACATTTTGTGGGACATGGGCAGAACGGATAGGAAGCAGTTGTTCCCCTTAGTTGATGGGTCAACAACAAAGAGACATAATTTTATGGTGAGCGGCAGGACACTTAGAGCAGATTTGAGGAAAAGGTCTTTTCACCATGGGCGGCACAGTGGCTCAGTGGTTAGCACTGCAGCCTCACAGCACCAGGGACCTGGGTTCGATTCCAGCCTCGGGTGACTGTCTGTGTGGAGTTCGCACATTCTCCCCGTGTCTGTGTGGGTTTCCTCCAGGTGCTCCGGTTTCCTCCCATGGTCCAAAGATGTGCAGGTTAGGTGGATCAGCCATGCTAAATTGCCAGTAATGGTCAGGGGTGTTTGTATAGGGGAATGGGTCTGGGTGGGATGCTTCAAGGGGCGGTGTGGACTTGTTGGGCCGAAGGGCCAGTTTTCACACTGTAGGTAACCTAATGCAATCTAATCATCGAGAGGGCGGTAGGAATCTAGAATGCACTGCATTAGAGGCAAGTAACCTCACAGACTTTAAAAAGTACATGGATAAATATTTGAACTGTTATAACACTCAAGGCTAGTGCTGGAAAGTGAAGATAGTTGCTGTAGATAGGTTGTGGCAAAGGAACTCCTTTGTATTGTGTGACTGCATGATGTCCCATAAATGAATTTTAAAAAAATACAGAGTTTTTCTGAGACCACACCTGGACAACTGTATGGTTTTAGTCTCAATAATAAAGCAAACATATTCTTGCAATGGAGGCATTGCAGTGAAGGCTCATTAGATTGGTTCCTGAGATGAGAAGGTTGCAGTCTGATGGGGTGGCCGAGGTGAAGTTGAACTCCTGAGTAAATTAGAATTACAGGAGAAACTCAGCAGGTCTGATAGCATCTGGGGATAGAAAGTAGAATTAACCTTCTGAGCTCTGAAGAAGTGTCACTAGACCTGAAATATTAACTTTGCTCTCTCTTCAGTGATGCTGCCAGACCTGCTGAGTCCTCCACAAATTTCTATTTTTGTTTCAGAATTCCAGCACCCTTGCATCTTTGTTTGATTGCTTAGTAGATTGTTTCTATTGTCCCTGAAGTTTTGAAGAATGAGTGCTAATCTCATTGAAATGTTTTGGATTCTGAAGGAATAGAAGAAGTTGTTCCTTGGCTTGGGGAATCGATAAGAATCACAGAATCACTACAGTATGGAAACAGGCCATTCAGCCCAAGAAATCCACACCATCTGTCTGAAGAGTATCCCACCCAGACCCATTCCCCTACATTTCACATCTCGAACCCATGCAGCCTAAACATCCCTGGGCACAATGGGCAATTTAGCATAGTCAATCCACCTAGCCTGCACATCTTTGGACTGTGGGGCGAAACCAGAGCTCCTAAAGGAAATCCTTACAGACACGGGGGAACAAACTCCACACAGACAGTTGCCCGAGGCCAGAATCGAACCTGGGACCCTGGCACTGTGAGGAAGCAGTGCTAACCACTGAGCCACCGTGCCGGCCCTAGACACTGGCGGGATTCGAACCCACAACCTTTGAATAGCATGAGCACTAAATACATGGAAGTCTAACAAGCTCTATTGTACCATTGAGCCTTGCCTTGTACCATTGATCCTTATCAGAAGACGATGCAATTTTGGGTTAGAGGGCCAATTATTGAGCACTGAGCTGAGGAGAACTTCCCTCACTCAAAGAATTTTGAAGCTTTGGAATTGTCTACCCCAGATGTGTCATCATTAAATATATTTACAGTGGTTAGATAGATTTAAATCAGGAAATCAAGAGAGAATGGCAAGAGGGTGGGAATATTGATGTCAAAGATCAGTCATGATCATGTTGATGGTAGATTGGGTTTAAGAGACTATATGATCCTCTCCTGCTCCCATTTCTTCTCATGTACTTATGCCTGAGACTCCAGCATTACGTAGAACTTGGCAATTGCTAGGATGTAGTCAACTGCAGGAGTTTCCAGTGGTTTGACAATTACATGCAACCCGATCTGTATTGGCTGAAAACATAAAGTCTTAAGCCACCCATCAGCCCAGACCTGCCATTGCAAGTCTCTGTTGAACACTGCTGCCAGAGAGCATCATTTATTTCTCCCTTTCCTTGTCTGGCTCTCAGTTGAGTTCCACTCAACTGGCTATATTCCTACAGTTGGCACAGTGAACGTGACGAGTTGGTCTCATGGTGCTTAATTGCTTACCCATCTCCTTTGCCCATTTGCTATCCCACATTGGAGAGCAATCCTGGTGGCATGTTCTGAAACTGGCCAGCTTCCACAAGGCCATGCCTGAAATCTTACTGTTGAAATGAATGAGAGGTGGGGGTGTTTGGAGATAAAATTATCTTGATACCTAAGTCTTCCAGATTTATTCTAAGATTCATCCTTAGATTAACTGCCAGACATATGTGCTGACATTCATTCAGAGCATGAAAATGACTGAAAGTACTTACATTAGCTTGCTTCAAATTTTCTGTTTCTGAGCTGGTTTCAGGCACCAGGAAGTGGGAGTGTTTATTCTGATCTGAAGCAAGATTTATCTGTCATTTTTCTGCAGTGTTTTGATTCAAAGCAGCTGCACTTTTCTTTAATGAATCTGGAGTTACAGCTGTAATGTAAGGGATATTTCTCCAACACTGTTGCAGTTAATTGAAGAAAGTAAATAACACTTAGATGCTGATAAGTAGAACCTTGTAATTCTAAAGTGCTTATTCCATTTCGAGTGTTACAAATTAGAGGCTTTTCAGCTTCAACAACATCCTTCTCTCTGAGCTCAGCAGTCTAAATTCCTGCATCGCCCAGTGGGTCAGGTTGATGACACAGCAGTGTTTTACCCCACAGATTGACGAGCCCTAAGATGCCGATTTGCTGTACATGGCAGCCACTCTGGAGCCAAAGCACATCTGGAGTGGAGTAAACTTACTGAGAAACAGAGGCCAGCTTTGGCTAGGGCCATCAGAAATAGACAGCAGCCGCTGAAAACAGACCCTCCCCCATCCCTGTCTATTTCCTTCTATAAACATTACTGATGGAGTGGGTGCTCTGGCTCTTTCACAGCTCTAAAACACAACATCTCTGCGTATGTTGAAACATTATGAATACTATGAAAAAAAATGTCCTGAGTCTAGAGTCATTGAGCATTATCTGTATTGCGTTATTCTAACAAGGCTCTATTGAGATCTTCAGACAGAGATTGCAGTTGTCTAGAACATGACTATGGTGTTTATGACATCATCATGCCAACAGGGCATTGTAGGGAACGGAGCTTTGTTTTCCAATTGACTTCAAAAGGGAACTTTGTTCTCCTGCTTAGACTCATGAGGGAGGTCTAAATTCTTTTTAAAAATCATTTCTACCCGAGATTTAATTAGAATTTGTATGCACTAGGAAATAGTTGAAAAGCATTATTGTTTATTGAAAAAGCCATACATTGATAGAAGTACAAATAGCACTCTTTCAGAACAACTTAAAAGGCTTTGATGACAGTTCATAGAATTTAGCTGATTAATTGAAGAGCTGTTACTAGCACTGCTGGTATTGTGAGTGCTTTGTGTTGTACTCATATCGTATACAAAATGACTTAACAATCTGAAAGAACATGAACATTATGGCTTTTCAAGGGTAAGTGGTCTTGGGTTCCTGATCATTTGAATAGATCGAAGCATGACATGATGTGGCACTTAACAAGGTAAGTCAAAGGGTCCTAGAATTTAATTCTGACCTGTGTTGGGTTAAATATCTTTAGAATTGCAGCAAGTACATTAAAACAAGAAGGGATCAAATGCTACTTCCTAAGCCATGACAAGAACTGTAAAGTAGATAAAGAGGACATTACCAGAGCCAGCAGTGATGCACCCAATATTCTAAAGCCTGCTGATATTGTCCAGCTCCGCAAATCAGCAAGTGGACAGAAAGCTAAAGGATAGCCATCATCCGTGAAATGGTGCATCGTTGTGGTGTCTGAGTCATTGTCTTTAGGAGAGAAAAGAGACACTGAAAGAAAACAGTTGCACTTTTATATTCGACAAGGGGTACAAATGCCAGTTCACGTACTGAGCAAGGTTATAGAGTCATAGGGTCATACAGCATGGAATCAGACCCTTTGGTCCAACCAGTCCACACTGACCATAATCCCAAACTAAAATAGTCCCACCTGCCAGCACCTGGCCCATACCTCTCCAAATATTTATTGTTCATTTATTTATCTAAATGTCTAAGCACAGAAGCAAGCTGTAAGTGGATTGAAAATGTGCCATGATAATGTAGAGAAGCTGGCACGTCAGCAGTGCAGAAAATGACCTTTGGGCCATTGAGTATGCACTCATGTTGGGTTCTTCATAGAAAATGCACCTTGTTCCTCCTGACTTCAAGAAAGGGCTCACTCAATCTCTCATGCAACTCTCCCAAATTTTTCACCTTGAGCCAACACCGTTCAGGGACTATTCTGTCCATGGTGTCTGTCACAAATTGTGATCGATGGCATAATTTAACAATGCTTCAGCTACTTACCTACTCTAGAAGAGCCCTGAGGTAGTTGGCTGAATGTGTGTTGGTATTTGTGATTGTACTGACATGATTTGGGCTGGACACACTCAGTATCAAGAGGACATAGCTCTTGCCAAAGTGACCAACTGAGGAAGAGGTGACAGAGAAGGAAGAAGTTGAAGAAAAGAGATGGCTACTAATTCAGTTCCCTTATGGTGTCTTGTCCATAATCAACTCATGCAATTGCAATATCAGTGAATGTGATCCCAATTCCTCACTCATTGACAATCCAATACCAGGGCTTCACTTTGTCACTGATCATCACAGAATCCACAGAGATAAAATGAAAGCCATTAAAACATAAAGCTTTTAAACCAGTTTTATGAAACAAACAGTGCTAAATTGTAGGCAGAAATCAAACAAACACCCTTCTGTTTGCGTTTCATGTAACTTCAAACAAAAGCAGAATTACTGCAGATGCTGGAGATTTGCAACAAACATAGAGAATGTTGGAGAGACTCAGCAGGTCTGACACATCTGCAGAGAGAGAAACAATGTAGATGTTTCAAATCTGATATGCCCCTTCTTTAGAGCTCACACCCGGGATCATGGAGCTGACATATGAGGAGAAATTGGTCGATTAGGATTATTTTCACTGGAGTTCAGACTAATTGGGGGGGGGGGGGGGGGGGGGCGGTCTCAGAAACCTGAAAAATTCAAATAGGGCTGGACAGAGTATATGCAGATATTCCTGACAGCAGGAGACCACTTACCCTTGAAAAGCCATAATGTTCATGTTCTTTCAGATTGTTAAGTCAATTTGTATAGGATATGAGTACCACACAAAGCACTCACAATACCACAATACCTAACCCTATCGCAGGAGAGAAAGAGGATAACGGTCTAAGGATATGGGGTAAACCATTTAAGACTGAGATGAGAAGAAGTTTCTTCACCTAGGTAGAGCTAAGCTTGTGGAATTCATTACCACAGAAAACAGTCTGGACCACAACAGTGTATGATTTTAAGAAGCAGCATATAGCTCTAGCAGCTAAAGGAATTGGAGAATATGGGGGGAAAGCAGGAACATGCTACCATAACCAATGGTGAACAGGATCAAAAGGCCAAATGGCCTCCCCTGTTCTTATTGTTCTATGTTTCTAGTCCTAATGTTCCTACGAAGTACTACCTTAGTAAAGAGAAAGTCACCAAAGACCTACATTCTTAAAAGAGAGAGGAAAGTGGTGGTGAGTTTAACATGACAGTCACCACACCTCACACAAAGGGTGCATTCGAGAAGGTATGATCATCACAGTAACCTCAGCTTGAGCAGGAATTGAATGTATACTGTTGGTGTTATACTGCATTGCAAACCAGCCATTCAGTCAACTGATCCCACCAAGCCCCTTCTCCCTTGGTGGCTGTAACATGGCTGGTGGAAGGTTACTTATTTTCAGTAGGAATTTTGCAGATGGCTGAACAGCATGACTGCAAGATGTCCTTTGCCACAAGTGTCCCAGCAGGATGCCTACTATCAAGCAGCAACCTGCCATTTTCCTTGAGGAAAATGAGTGTTGCAGCAGCCAAAGAGGCGGGCTGAAATTTTAAAAATTGCCCAGAAGATCAATGGAGTTGCACCCTTATAGGTCCCATCAAAAATCAGGGCTTACAAATATAACTGCGAATCTTATTGAGGCTGAAGGCTACTACAAATCCTACTTCCTCAGTGGGGAAGCTCATGATCATTTGTTCCGAAGAAGAGTCATGTTTTGCTTGAAATGTCAACACTCTCTACTGATGTTGTTAGAGCTCCTGGGTTTTTCCAGAACTTTCTAATATAGTTTCACAATCATTGCCACAGTTTACTGGAATCTGCTGCTAAAGTGGCTTTGGAAAGAGCAGTAAGTGAAACAAGCCTGAAGACTAATCCACATGATCTCATATCGAAACCACTTGGAGACAAGCTTTTGTGGCATGGTGGTCATGGGGACAAGGTCCATGTCAAATCGTTCTAAAAACAACATTGAATACCTGGACACAAAGGAGGAGGCATTAGCCTTGCTTCTGCAGGGACACCCATACTTTCAGGGGCAATCAGACTGTGAGATTGAGTAAATAAAGCCCACAACAATTGCTGCTTTGCCAGGCAGATGAGAGGAATTGTTTTTGGGTTAATCACCAAGCAGTGTGCCAGTGAGGATGGAATCTTTGAAGGATTGAGGCCACAGGATTGGCAAAGGTACCTTGTAGAAGAGGATACATTTGATTGTGCTCAGAGTTGCGCAGAAGGAGAATTTGTTGAAAACAACACTGGAGCTTTCATGCTGGGAATTTAGGAAATGACCTGCTGTGTTCATCCAGCTCTACACCTTGTTATCTCGGATTCTCCAGCATCTGCAGTTCCTATTATCTCAAATCCCTAAAGGGTTGGGAGGAGTTTTAAACTTTAATCACAAGACTCTACAGAGCATGTGGTGTACTATATAAAAATAGCATGGGGTTTTCATCTGTGCTATAAAGCGATAAGGATTTTTTTCTTATATTTTAGTATATTAATTATTTGTGAACTAATGTTTAGTTGATGTTGATTTTATTTTGTATGGTACAGTAAAAATCTTAAAAATGAAATCTCATCTGATTTTCTGCATTGGTTACTGGGAAATTTATAGTCTTGATCTCTACAGGATCGTAACAAATACTAAATAGCATGCGTCCTGTTCACCCCATCTGCATTCATCCTTCTCATTCTTTCTCATAGTTTCCAATTGAACCAAGAACTGTGTTGTCAAATTTTTTTGACATTAGTCCTTCAATGCTCTTGTCCAAATATATATATTACATAAAATATAGAGAATGATGGAGGTTCTGGCACAAATATCAGTAAATGCTGGCAATGCTACCCAACGGAATTTTCTTTTGGAATTGAGGACAATTCTTGAGTATCAGAATTGGCATCAGAGATTGAGCTGGGGAGAAACCAGTTGCAGTTAAACCGTTGATCCTTTACCCTGCATAGTCCAATATGTGCTTCTGTATTTATGTAACAGCATCATCAGTATATCAATCTAACTGTTGAATTGGGAATGTTTTTGAACTCCATGGTATGAATGATCCCATTCTCGCATAGAGGAATGTATAAGCGTCAGTGGTCCAATCATGATATGATTACATCAGTCAGAAAAGTTAGTATTTGTAAAATGTAGTTCTTAGCACAATGATAAATGTAGGTTGTTGTTGGCATTGCATACAGCTCTTCATGACTTTACAAAACAATTGGCCCCCGAAGGGCTGTACTGCATAGCCCTGGAGAAATTAAAAGGAGCTGGAACAACTTCATTTTGAAATTGAATTGGGCTTTGCTGTTAAAATTGATGGTTGCAACTCCTGGATGTTATGCTACAATAACATCATTTAGATCATGTTGCATTAGAATTCAGCATAGATTAAAAATGCAATAAGATGTCTCATAATATGTCTAATATTATAAAATGATGTCTAATGGTAATTCAAATAAGTTCAACTTGTGTTTGAAATATGTTTTTACACCATTTGGTTTCAGTAGTAAAAGTGGAAGTAAAGTAGAAGCATTGTGACTTTTTATTCGTTGATCCCACAAATAGCTTTGAAAGTCAATGGAGCCTAACATGCAGATTTGGAATTTATGTGCATCATGAGTTTGATCTGATTCATATATTGGATGAAGTATATTGCAAAATCTGAACAGTTTAATATATTGACCTTTCTTTGTTGCCCTCTCATAAACTTAATTTGCAGCCGCCTGCTAGCAATCCACATGGTAAGTAGTGCAGAGCTGGGCTGAGAAATGGCAGATGGAGTTCAACCTGGATAAATGCGAAGTGATGCATTTTGGAAGGTCGAACTTATATGCTGAATATAGGATTAAAGGCAGGATTCTCGGCAGTGTGGAGGAACAGCAGGATCTTGGTGTTCAAGTGCATAGCTCCGTCAAAGTTGCCACCCAGGTGGATAAGGTTGTTAAGAAAGCATTTGGTATTTTGGCTTTCATTAACAGGGGGATCAAGTTTAAGAGCCGTGAGGTTATGCTGCAGCTCTACAAAACCCTGGTGAGACCACACTTGGAATATTGTGTCCAGTTCTGGTCGCCCTACTATAGGAAAGATGTGGAGGATTTGGAGAGGGTGCAAAGGAAGTTTACCAGGATGCTGCCTGGACTGGAGGGCTTGTTTTACGAGGAGAGGTTGACTGAGCTCGGACTTTTCTCTCTGGAGAGAAGGAGGAAGAGAGGTGACCTGATCGAGGTGTACAAGGTAATGAGAGGCATAGATAGAGTCAATAGCCAGAGGCTTTTCCCCAGGGCAGGATTGATTGCCATGAGGGGTCATAGTTTTAAGGTCTTAGGAGCAAGGTATGGAGGAGACGTCAGAGGGAGGTTCTTCACCCAGAGAGTTGTGAGCGCATGGAATAGTTTACCAGTGGTAGTCGTGGAAGCAGAGTCATTAGTGACATTTAAGCGACTAATAGACATGCACATGGACAGCAGTGAATTGAGGGGAGTGTAGGTTAGGTTATTTTATTTTTGGGTTAGGAATATTCCACGGCACAACATCGTGGGCCGAAGGGCCTGTACTGTGCTGTACTTTTCTATGTTCTATGTTCTATGTTTTTCTGATGTAATGGTCAACAGAACAATGGTGACAACGCTAGGGCAGAGTTTTCTTTTCCCTTTTCTTTTGAGAAATTAAATATCAGAAAACATTGTGACACAGTTTGACGCTGATAAAATGGCACTGAAGGCATACTTGAGGACAATGTGGGAATTCAACCTGAACAAAGGGATCTGATATACTCACAAGTGAAGATTAGGCATTTAGCTGAAAGTGAATGGAATAGGAAATAAAGATAAAGTAAATGCTTGCCTCATCAAGGTGGGGTCAGAAACTTTTGAGGTGTTGTATATCAATATTTCCTGCAAGACCCCAACACTATTGGCTTTTAAGAAATAACTGAAATTTTGAACTCATAATATAGAAAAACCAAGAATAAGATTTCGCTAAATTTTGTAATCCATGAAAGGAAGCTCGTGTGGATTACATTATCAATATAAGGACATTCTCTTGTCAACATGGGTACGATGACAACTTTGAAATCATCTTTCAGTATACTTTTGTCAGAGGCCTAAATCCAGGCCAAGCTCTGTAGCAAAGGCAATAAACTGATGTGGATGGAAGCCTTTGATAGACCCTCATCCATGAAAATGAAAAAGAGGTTGTTGCAAATCATAAGGGTGTTCTTTTCCTGAGCCAGCAAAAGGTCCTTGGATTTTGGTGAGATCAAGGTTACAGTAGCCTAGTTTGAAATCAGAAATTTAGAGGCATTGTGTGTGTGACCACTGACCTTTTGAAAGCAACATTTCCAGTTGAAACGCTGAATCTGTGAGAAAGCTGATAACATCCAGACAACATTCAGGAATAGAGGATACAAACTCTCCCCAGGTCATGGTAAAGCTCCAGGTCGGATCCATAAATGAGGTTCAGGCTGTGTTAGATCTAAAGCTAGTTTATGAGTCTGGATATCTGGAATGCACATATGATAGATGTGGAAATGGAAGTTGATGTGTCAGTGTCATCCACTTCTCTCTATTGACTATGATGCCTTGTCTCCCTTTTGTCTTGTTGGCGCTGACAGAATTATCACATCGTCTGCAGAGAAATGGGCTGCTCCTCGGGAAGCCTCCTTCTCCTTGGAGGAGGAATGTACCAAGGCTTTAGACGAAGCATTGGCAAAGCTGCCTCCTGCATTTCCCATCTCCTCAGGCACGGCTACAGAACCTGGAACAACACTGAGGTGTATTGGGAAGGAAAGAAAGCAAATTCCTTTTGAGGAGGACTTTTGTGGCATTAGTGACATTGCACTGTATATTAAATATCACATTTCCACAATGTGTTAATGGTTTATCTGTTTGTTGGAGTCTCAATCTAGCCCAGAAAGTAACTGCTGCAGCATGATGCCGAATTTCACGTCCATAAAGGATGCATATGGATCAATGTCTTTGTTGAGAGCTTCAATGCGTCAAAACAAAATGTATATAGGTCAATGTGTTCTGTTGGCTCTATTGCTCCTCATGGCATAACATCTTTATACTTTCCCTGGTCTCTGTGTACAAAAATGCTGTTGTTGAATGAATGTTGTTGGTCAGCAATGTCTGTGGCAGGGAGTGTAGAGCAAACAATGAGCTAATGTATTAGCATTACCAAGATTCAGGGAGCCCACAGGTCTGTGTGCTTTACAGTTCATGGGATGGTATGTAATGTTCTTGTTTTCTAAAGGCTTTGCATTGGTTGGTCTCACAGCCCCTCCCTCACAGGTTGAGGCCCTTACTCCAACACTCTGGGCTGCGGTCACAGCCACAAACTTTACCCTCATATAGTTTCAATTTCCAGAGGTGAAAGGTGACAGAGAGCTCAATTCATACATGGACTTCAGTCTCTGTCACTGAGATCTGAAGTTCAAGATCCCTTCCTAATAGTGCTTCCTGTGAACCTCACTGGCATTGCAACTCCCCAGGTCCCAACTCATCTACATGAGCTTGTGTCTGGCCATTTTACTCAAAGCCCCTGGCAATATGAGGTAGCCAGAACAGGTATGCTCCGGACCATGGATGAAGCTCCCTCCCACATTATTGCATTCCCACCCCATGCTTTACTATATCCCCCTTGACCACTGCCCTCACTAGACAATTGTCATCACCCTCCCACAGCCCGTGCCGCTTGGTCAAATAAACAGGTTTCCAAGTGCCTTTCTTACAGCAGTGGCTCCCCTTTTCACCCACCAGCCCCTTCTATCCTAGTTTCACTGAATGTATCTGAGGGACTAACTGTGGACCACCCCTCGTGACATAAACATGTAGCAAAGCCAAGAAGATCCCAGGCCCCTGACTGATGACTGCACATTGTCCCACTTCATTAAGCCTACACTTCAGACTGGCCACTATGGAGCCACAGGACTGACTGTGACTGACGTACTGGACTCAGGGACACAGGCCCTATTACCAGAGCAACCTGAAGAGATGCCTGACTGTGGTTAATCCACCTAGACTGATTTTGGAGCCTACCCTTGACTGAAGGCTGTTTCCATTGACTTCATTAAGAATTACTGCTCCAAGGCTTTGAGATATGGCTGTCTGCTTGAGGCACAAGCAGTGTCCTTTCCATGTAAGATACAAGTGTGGAGTAATATGGTGCCATACAGCAAGATGCACACTTTCCCTTGACTGAGGACTGCCGACTGGCAAACCAAACCACCTGGTTTTGTGACTGTACAAAAAGGCAAGGTAAAGGAAGGCCAGAATTCTGTGAGCATCCATCTGGAGGAAGAAACACACACAAGCCCCTTAGGGCTCTTCTCTCAGGACACTCCAAGATGTCTTGGCCCTCCACTCCTACCTTGTCATGTCTCTTCCAACTCTTGGAAACCAAAGCCAAAAAGCATGGAAAGCAGACCTTTGCCTCAGCATATCTGACCATTCAGATGCAAACATCCCTGGGGTCACATGACCAAAGAGAACAAGCTGGCTGCGCTGAGATGCAGCCCAGTTCAGTCTATGAGCTGGGTGCCTGTCCCTGTGCAGAAAGTGTCCTTGCAGAATCCTTTCAATACTAATTGACAAGAGTGCCCTACAATGTAAGTCTCAACTTCCCAATTTCTCTGCAAATAAATTGGAGAGACATCATGAAGTTCCTGAAAGGTTGGCAGTTATTGGATGCCATTGCCTGTGGTTGAAGGCTGTGTACAGCTGGTTCCCCTGAATCTTGCCCTGAGATGTTATTATGTGGCAACCAACATGGATGCTTCTTGCAGCCAGCAGTTCTGGTTTCGATGCTGAATTCTCGGTGTTGAGTTTGCTTGTGATAGACAATTGAATGGAAAGCTGAATTTTTATGAAGTTCGATGTGCAGTTGATTTAAATGTTAACAAGCAATAATTCCCTTTAATGTGTAACTTGTCGCTCCCAAGCGAGAATGTCACTTCAACACCTGTAACCCAGTTAAAAGACACAATGAGTTGTTCCTCATTTTGAGACAGACCTTACTGGCAGTCTGCACAACTCTGCACATCTCTCACCATGACCATTTAGGATCTGACTGACTTCGGCTCAAATTAAGTTAACTATCTTACAAGATGCAACTCTCCAAGTGATATAAGAAGTAGTGATGAATAGATCATCCATAAGAATCAAGGGCAATCTAATGGTCATAAAAGCCTTCTTTTATGAGACGAATTGACAACCTAAAATGGCACATTGCACAAAGGAAAATAATGATTATCTCTATGGTGTTAAGAGGAGGAATGCTGAAGTGCAGGCACGCAAGTCATCATGAAGAATTGAGCCCAGTCTGAGGAAGGAAAGAGATTCTTTATTGGACAAACTTTTAACAATGAAAACAAAGGCCCACATCAACCAGTGTATTACTTGTAATGAGTACCAATCTAAGCAATCTCGAGAGCTACTGATGAAACTGAGATGTCAGAGAGATCAGGGTTGAATCTGGAAGTGGATCTCTTCACACCTGCAGGAACTGATCATCTTGCCCTGGCAGACTATTATTCTAACTACTGATAGATCAATTGTTTCAATGAGTACCAGTGACATTGCAGTCATTATGGCATCCCAGATATTGTAGAGAGTGACAATGACCCTCAGTCCACACGAGAACAATTTAGCCGTTTCATAAAGGATTGAGAAACTTAAGTCCATCATCCAAATTATCCCCACTCAAAATAGAAAGTTTAAGGCGGTAGTGAAAGTCACCTAAATGAATCAGAAAAAATGAAACAAGTCCAACACAGACTTGTATGGGAATCCTTGAGCGGATGCCTACTGAAAGCATAGAAACTGGTCCAAACTAGTCTAGAGTAAAGAGTAATGTCACACTGCATTTAAACTAACTTTCCTTTTTTTATTATTATTCATCACTGGATGTGGGCCAGTATTGATTAGCTGAGCCAGCATTGATTACCCATCCCTAGTTGATCTTGAGAAGGAGGTGGTGAACTGTTCTTCTTGGACTGCTGCAGTCTGTTTGGTGTAGGTAACCCATAACACTGTGAGGCAGAAAAGCTACTGAAGCCAGAAGTAGTAACAGAAATAAATGACAAACTTGAGGTGAAATGGCAGAAAGCCAAATTCATTTTGACACAACTGCCAAACCATTGCCAGAGCTGAGAATGTACCCACTCAGGGTATAAACTTTCAACGCTCCAAAGTCAACGCAAATGGCAACTTGGGACCTGCATAGAGCAGTTGTCATCTCAGTCATATGTATTGGAAGTGAACAACCAAATACAATGTTGCAGCTGCAGATCATAAACAGAACTGAAGAAGCTGTTCCTTCACTGAAGGCTGCCAATTGTAAAGATATGTCTTTGCCATTTTTATGACCTTTATTATTTCTATGGCCTTTATTTTACATTTACAATGGGGGAAAC
Organism: Stegostoma tigrinum; assembly: GCF_030684315.1. Classification (NCBI taxonomy): domain Eukaryota; kingdom Metazoa; phylum Chordata; class Chondrichthyes; order Orectolobiformes; family Stegostomatidae; genus Stegostoma; species Stegostoma tigrinum. The sequence goes on along the minus strand of NC_081358.1, from coordinate 71,793,775 downwards.
ATGTCTGACAATTCTTTTAGGATAGGGATAATCATTCTTTTCCTTGTGTTCATCCTGTTCTACACCTTGTTATCTTAGTGTGGAAAAATGTTGAGTTATGCACTCTGGCAGAAAGAATAGAAGGGCTGGCTATTATTTAGTTGGAGAAAGACTGCAGAAAACTGCAGCACAGAGTGATTTAGGGAGTTCTAGTGTATGAATCACAGAAAAAAAAACTAACATGCAAGGTCAGTTGGTAATAGAGAAGGCAAGTAGGGTATTGGACTAAAACTGTAGATGCTGGAAATCTGAAGCAAAAAGAGAAATAGCTGGAGAAACATAACAGGTCTGGCAACATTTGTGGTAACAGAGTTAACCCTTCAATTTTAATGATCCTTCTTCAGAAGCTAACTTAGAATATTGGCTTTTATTGCAAAGGGAATGGAATATAAAAATGGGGAGATCTTACAAAAACAGTACAAGGAACTAGTCAGACTACAGTTGACATGCTGCACACAGTTTTGGTTCCCTTATGTAAGGAAAAATATGCTGTCACTGATGCCAGTCCAGAGAATTTTCACACAAGGCTGAACCAGGTACGGAGGAATTTTCTTACGAAGAGAGGTTGATAGGTTGGTTTTGGAAGAATAATAAGAGACCTTAATGAAACAGATTCACAATGGGCTTGACAGGCAGATGTAGAGAGTTTGTTCTACCTTATAGGACCATCCAGGTCCAGAAGGGTTAAATTCAGAGTAAGGATTTATCCATTTAATGCAGAGATGAGGTTTTTTTTCTCAGAGAGTTGTGAATCTGTGGAATTCTCTACTGCAGAGGACTATGTCTTTTAGTATCGTAAATTTTGAGATAGGCAGATTTCTAATCATTCAGAGAATCAAGCGTTATATCTGGTGGCCATTGAACAGGGTATTGACAACTCCTTGTTACTTTTGTAGTTACAGGATATCACAGACCAGTCTATGAAGTTTCTTTGACACCATTAGATTTTAAACCCCTGGCTCCATCACAGTGCTTTACTGCAATTAATTTGTTTCTTCAGCAGTTGTCAGTTAAAAGACACATTTCAGAAATGAGATTTAAAAACGCCCATATTAATTTGTGGTCCTAACACTTGTTGCCATAACAAGTGTGGCAATGAGAAATGGCAAGAGCGTTTCACATTTGAAAATGAAATTATGTATATTAAGGCTGTCCATTACGGGGGTTTAGAGGCATTATTCTGCGAAGGTTCAGAGACAGTTTGTTGGGGGAATCTTTCTCAAGAGCTGGGAGAGTTCATTTGAAATCAGTGAGAAGCAATGTTTGAGATTCAAAGGTAGAGATATTTGGTGAAAAACTGTAAAGTGCATCTTGTGGTAAAAAATGATCCAACTAATGTTCTTTTCATTCTATGAATATATGCAGGAAAGCTGTGGAAATATGTACATGTTGATTTGTTTGAGGTGAAAGGAAAAGAGCATCTTGTTTTAGTTAATGGCTGTAGCAAATAGATTAATGCTGAGTCCACACTCAAAACCACATGTGTCAAAGTTATTGAGGTCACGAGAAGTTAATTTGCAATATTTGGGTTGCCAGAGGTTTGGTGCCAGATAATTGTCCACAGTTTATGCCAAAAGAGTTTGAAATAATTCTGAGTGAGAATGGTACAAAATACGTCGTAAAACTATGTAGTGTCCAGTATTGAATGGTACTGCAGAATAACGCATACATCAAGTGTCATGAACGTATCATTGCAGAAATATTTGTTGCATGGCAAGTTAGCTAGTGATTTCCATGTTTCTGTCTCTGACACCATAAGACCATAAGACGTAGGAGTCGAGTTCGCCCATTCAGCCATTGTGTCTGCTCTGGCATATGATCATGGTTAATGTGCTTCTCGACCCTGTTCTCCTGTCTTCTCCCTGTGCTAATCAAGAGTCAATTCTGTCTTAAATATGCACAATGACATGGCCTCTACAACCCTTCGTGGCAATGAGTTCCACAGATTACTGATCTCCGTTTGACAAAATTCCGCCTTGTCTTAATTCTAAAAGGTTGTCTCTTTGCTCTGACACTGTGACCTTGGGTCCTACTCTCTCCTACTACGTATTCTCCATCTCTATTCTATCCAGGCCTCTCAGTATTCAGTAACTATCAATGGAAACCCCTCTCATCCTTCTAAACTGCATTGGGTACTGACCCTGAGTCATAAACTACTCTTCATCTGGCAAGTCCTTCAGCCCTGGGTACACTCTTGTAAACCTACTCTGGACCAGCTCCAATGCTAGTACACCCTTATGTGGTCCAAAACTGATCACAATATTCCAAATGCGGTCTGACCAGAGCCTTGTGCAGAGTCAGCAGTACATTTCTGCTCATGTGTTCTAGTCCTCTTGAAATGAATACTAACGTTGCATTTGCATTTGCCTTCTAAACCGCCAACTGAACCTGCATGTTAAACCTTAAGGGAATCCTGAACTAGCACTCTAAACTCACTTTGTGCTTCATCCTTCTGAAATCTTCAGTTTCCCTGTTTAGAAAATTGTCAGCGCCTCACGTTTTCTTAACAAAACACATAACATCAAATTTTTCTATGTTACATTCCGTCTGCTACTCCTTTGCTCACTCTCCTAGTCTATCAAAATTCTTCTGCAACCTCCTTATTTCCTCAAGTTGATCTGCCCTCCAACTATCATTGTGTCATCTCTAAACTTAACAACAATGCTGTCAGTCTCTTCATCCAAATTGTTAATGTAAAATGTGAATAGCTGTGGTCTCAATATAGTGCAGCTTCAATTATCATTGGCTGCCATCCTGAAAAAGACCCTGTTAACCCTACCCTCTGCCATCTGCCAATCAGTTAATCCTCTAACCATGCCTGTACCTTGCCCCTAACATATAGGCTCTTATCTATCTGGCAGCCTCCTGTGCATCTTGTCAAAGGCCATTTGGAAATCCAAGCAGCTCACATCCATTGGCTCTCCCTATTCATTACCTCCTCAAAGAATTCTGACAGACTCATTGGGCATGACTTCCCCTTGGTGAAGCTGTGCTGACTCAGCCCTATTTTACCTTGTGCTTCCAAGAATTCTGCGGTTTTGCGCTTAATGTTCTCTACAATCTCACCAATGACTGAAATCAAGCTAACTGGCCTATAGTTTCCTGTCTTCTGCCTCCCTCCCTTCTTAAACCGGAGGAGGTTACATTAGCTATTTTCCAGTTTTTTTGAATCCTCCTTGGCTCCAATGATTCCTGAAAGATCCCCACTAATGCCTCTATAATGTCCTTAGTTATGCCCTTCAGAAATCTGGGGTGTAGTCCATCTAGTCTGGGTGATCTATCCACCTTAAGACCTTTCAGTTTTCCCAGCACTTTCTCCTCAGTGATGGCCACTACACTTACTTTGGCCACTGACTTTCTTGAAGTTCTGGCATGCTGCTGATGTCTTCCACCATAAAGGCTGATATAAAGTACTGATTCAGTTCTTCCGTCTTTTCTTTGTTCTCATTATTATTTCTCCAGCCTCATTTCCAGTGGCACAATCTTGATTCTTGCCTCTGTTTTACCTTTCTGATATCTAAAAAAACTCTTGCAATCTTCTTTTATATTACTAGCTAGCTTACTCTCATGTTCCCTTATGGCTTTTCTCATTATCCTCTGCTAGTTTTTAAAGGTTTTCTAATCTTCTGGATTCCCACTAATCTTCACACATTTTGTATGCTTTGCCTTTTACTTTTATCCTGTTGCTGACTTCCTTTGTCAGCCTCGGTTGCTTCATCCTCCCCTTAGCATATTTCTCCTTTCTTGGGATGAATTTCTGCTATGTCATCTGAATTACCACCAGAAGGCCCTGCCATTGTTGTTCCACCCTCTTTCCTGCTATGTTCCCCTTGAAATCAACCAGCTTCTCCCTCATGTCTTTGTAATTACCCTTACTCAATTATAATATTGTAACATCCCATTCCAGCTTCTCCTTCTCAAAGTGTAGCTGAATTCTATCACCTTAAACTCCCTAAACAAGTCTGTCTCATTATACATCAACAAATCCCAAAATTGCCTGTTCCCTCATTGCCTCAACCACAAGCTGCTCCAAAAAAGTATCTCATAGACATTCCATAAATTCTTTCCTTGACATCCACTACCAACCTGAATTTCCTAGTGTATCTGCTTACTACAGTCTCCATGATTCTTGTAACAATGCCTTCCTTGCATATCTTTTCCATATCCTGATTTATTTTCTTCCAAACATCCTAACCTCTGTTAGGAGGCCTGTGCATATCTCCTATCAAGGCCTTTCTTCCTTTGTTGATCCTCAGCCCTATTGACATAGATTCTGTGCCTTCTGACTCAACTTCACTTCATTCTATCAATTTAACTTCACTTCTTACTAAAAAGGCAACCCCTGCCCCTCTGTCCATCTTCATGTCCTTTCGATAGGACATATATCTTTGGATATTTAGTTCATCTTGCAGTCATGCCTTTGTGATAACCACAACATCAGGCCTGATGATTACAATCTGTGCTAAAGGCTCATGTAGCTTGTTTTGTATACTGCGTACATTTAAAAGCAACATGCTCATTCCTGAGTTAAATGTTGTCCGTCTGATAGTTGTCGCTCATCTGCTGTGACTGAAGTTAGTTTCTTGATTCTTCCATACTCTGTCTGAAAGTTTTATAACCTCTGCTGAGCCCTCGCCACATTTAACTTTTTTCCATAATTTTCCATTCAACTGAAACCGCACCACCCCCCCCAACATTTACTTTAAAGCCCTATCCACAGCCCTAGTTATGCAATTCAACAGAACCCTGGTTCCAGTATGATTCAGGTGGAGCCTGTCCAATCAGAACAGCTCCCTTCACCCCCAGTACCCATGCCAATCTCCCATTAATTCAAGCCATTTCTCCCACACCAATCTTTGAGTCACATGTTTACCTCTCTGGTCTTACTGACTCTGTGCCAATTTGCTTGTGGTTCAGGTAGTAATCCAGAGATTATTACCTTTCTGGCTCTGCTTCTTAATTTAACCCCCAGCTGATCATTTTTTCTTAGCAGAACTGCTCTCTCTTTGTACCTGTGTTGTCGGCACCTATATGGACCATGGCCACTGAACCTTTCCCCTCCCACTCCAAAATCCTCTGCAGCCCAGAGGATATATCCTAAACCCGGGTACCAGGCAGACAGCACCAACTCTCTGAAGGGCATCCCACTCAGACCCATCCCCTTACCCTTTTCCTGTAACCCTGCATTTCCCATGGCTAACACACCCAGGACACTGATGGCAATTTAGCAGGGCCAATCCACCATCTTTAGACTGTAGGAGGAAACCACACCACCAGACAGAAACACACACAGACACGGGGAGAATGTACAAATTCCACACAGACTGTCACCCAAGGCTGGAATCAAACCCTGATGCCTGGAGCTGTGAGGCAGCAGTGCTAACCACTGAACTACTATGCCGACCTTTGATTCAGATCAATCAACCTACGCTCCACCCACTAACTGGCATTAGAAAAGTTCAGAGAGCAGAGTCAACTTATTGGAACAGACACCCATACACAGGAAGAAAGAAGTCAGACTGTAATTGAAAACATGTATGAAGAAGAATAATATTGCTCTTTTTAATTACGTCTTGTCAAATTGTGTTAATTTTGCTCATAACCTACTCACGTTAAGGCATGGTAGTTTTAAGCATTGCTAAAACAGACACATCTTGTTGAAACTTTTTATCTTGCACTCATTCACCAGAAATGCCAAAGTCATGGGAAAAGATCATTTTTACTGTGGGCTGAATGTTACTTTTCTGGCTAACTGTCAGTTGTGTCGAGTTTTATGGACGGTTTTATGCCACGAGAACATGTGAGTTTTCTTGCTGTATTATATCAACTGACTTCATTAATACTTACCTTGACCCTAGGAATCCCTCTTTTCCACATTCCAATTTTGCTATGTGCCATTCCCAGAACAACTCACCAATGCCAGGACATTTCAGAATTGTCAGGCTCCATCCTTTGCACGTAGACAAGCACTGTCCATCTGGAGCTGCCCTGCACAATTCCTGACATTTTCTCTAGACAAGGTAGGGAAGTTTGGCACTCCACTGCTGGATTGGGCGGTGAACAAGTGGAATGTCATTTTTCACCCAGGACCAACAATGTAGGGTATGATGCCAGACCATGACAGCATGGTCCAAGATTACCACCCGTGTCAATAGTCTCAGTAATCTACAGGAATGGCCAGCACTTTAAGAAGAAGATCCAATGATCTTCTCACTCTGCCATTGGAAATGCCACCATCTTTTCACTGATAACTCACAGGGTCATTCTATCTCTGCTACAGTCCCCACTTCCCACCAAAGCTCATGCTCTACCACTCTCGCTAGTGCCTGCAACATCTTCACTCATTTGTTGTCACCCACACCAATAACAACAATACTAACACTGTATGGTCTCTCTCCTGTACCTAAATGAACAGCTGCGCCACCCACCTGCATCTTGCATAATATGTGCCTCTCTCAGTTTTGGGAGGAAAGTTGCTACAATAGGGCAGAATGTGTCAACGCAGGCTGGCAGCCAGAAATTCGGCTCCTCACCCCTTATGCTGGGACCATCTTGGCTCTGTCTATCCTAAGTGGCTGACTGACCCTGTTCAAGTCCTGTACTGGTATTGGAGGCTGCCCTTGACATATCGTGCTAGGACTCCTGCCATAGGCTAGTTCCCTTCACTAGATTGAGAACTGCTGACAACTGCAACAAGGTTCTTGCTTTGACCCTGTGCTGTGCAGGCAATACAATGCAGCAGCACTGTGAACTTGGTCTCTCTGACTGAGGGAGAAATGCACAAGGAAACAAGTCACAGCTGTGCAAGGCAAGGATGCTGTCAGCACCCAGGTTTTCAAAGTGAATGAGGACACGAGGACAGCAAGTGAACAGGCTGGAGATGCAGCTCATTATGCAGTCCTTGCTGCAGCATTGAAGGGCAGAAGAATGCTGTATGCAGACAGGAGATATGCTGTGATGTTTCCTAAAGGCTGATGCAGGTTGGATACCAATGTCCATGGGCATGTGGTGCATGTTGCCAGTACTCACAGAGCATGCTCAGAGTTGTTGTTTGGTACTGAGTAACACAGAGACTCCTTAGTCTGTGGCGAGTTGAGGTCATGATGTACTCAATCTGACTTCCATGTGAAGAATTCTCAAAATCTAGCTTATTTCAGCATCTTTGATAAAACAGGAAGCTTCATATTACTGAGGTGATAACAAAGTGTGAAACTGGATGAACACAGCAGGCGAAGCAGCATCTCAGGAGCACAAAAGCTGACGTTTCGGGCCTGGACCCTTCATCAGAGAGGGGGATGGGGAGAGGGTTCTGGAATAAATCGGGAGAGAGGGGGAGGCGGACCGAAGATAGAGAGAAAAGAAGGTAGGTGGAGAGGAGAGTATAGGTGGGGAGGTGGGGAGGTAGGGAGGGGATTGGTCAGTCCAGGGAAGACGGACAGGTCAAGGAGGTGGGATGAGGTTAGTAGGTCGGAAATGGAGGTGCAGCTTAGGGTGGGAGAAAGGGATAGGTGAGAGGAAGAACAGGTTAGGGAGGCAGAGACAGGCTGGGCTGGTTTTGTGATGCAGTGGGGGGAGGGGAAGAACTGGGCTGGCTTTGGGATGCAATGGGGGAAGGGAAGATTTTGAAGCTTGTGAAGTCCACATTGATACCATTGGGCTGCAGGGTTCCCAAGTGGAATATGAGTTGCTGTTCTTGCAACCTTCGCGTGGCATCATTGTGACACTGCAGGAGACCCATGATGGACATGTCATCTGAGGAATGGGTGAGGGAGTTAAAATGGTTTGCGACTGGGAGGTGCAGTTGTTTGTTGCGAACCGAGTGGAGGTGTTCTGCAAAGCGGTCCCCAAGCCTCCGCTTGGTTTCGCCAATGTAGAGGAAGCCACACCGGGTACAATGGATACAGTATACCACATTGGCAGATGTGCAGGTGAACATCTGCTTAATATGGAAGGTCATTTTAACCATGGTCATCCAGTCTCTAGACATCTGTATTCCTCATGCAGATGGCCTCAAGGCCCTCCACTTCTTCCTGTCCCGCAGGCCCGACCAATCTCCTTCCACTGACACCCTCATCCGCATAGCCGAACTTGTCCTCACCCTCAACAACTTCTCTTTCGATTCCTCCCACTTCCTACAGATAAAAAGGGTGGCCATGGGCACCCGCATGGGGCCAAGCTATGTAGGTTACGTGGAACAGTCCCTCTTCCGCACCTACACAGGCCCCAAACCCCACCTCTTCCTCCGTTACATTGATGACAGTATCGGTGCTGCCTCTTGCTCCCCAGAAGAGCTCGAACAGTTCATCCACTTCACCAACACCTTCTACTCCAACCTTCAGTTCACCTGGGCCATCTCCAGCACATCCCTCACCTTCCTGGACCTCTCAGTCGCCATCTCAGGTAACCAGCTAGAAACCAATGTCCATTTCAAGCCCACTGCCTCCCACAGCTACCTAGAATACACCTCCTCCCACCCACCCTCCTGCAAAAATTCCATGCCCTATTCCCAATTCCTCCGCCTCCGCCGCATCTGCTCCCAGGATGAGGCATTCCACTCCCGCACATCCCAGATGTCCACGTTCTTCAAGGACCGCAACTTTCCCCCCGCAGTGGTTGAGAATGCCCTTGACCGCGTCTCCCGCATTTCCCGCAACACATCCCTCACATCCCGCCCCCGCCACAACCGTCCACAAGAGGATCCCCCTCGTTCTCACATACGACCCCACCAACCTCCGGATATAATGCATCAACGTCCGATACTTCCGCCATCTACAATCCGACCCCACCACCCAAGCCACTTTTCCATCCCCACCCTTGTCTGCCTTCCGGAGAGACCACTCTCTCCGAGACTCCCTTGTCCACTCCACACTCCCCTCCAACCCCACCACACCCGGCACCTTCCATATTAAGCAGATGTTCACCTGCACCTCTGCCAATGTGGTATACTGTATCCATTGTACCCGATGTATTTTCCTCTACATTGGGGAAACCAAGCGGAGGCTTGGGGATCACTTTGCAGAACACCTCCACTCGGTTCGCAATAAACAAATGCACGTATCAGTTGCGAACTATTTTAACTCCCCCTCCCATTCTTTAGATGACAGGTCCATCATGGGCCTCCTGAAGTGCCACAATGATGCCACGCGAAGATTACAAGAACAGCAACTCATATTCCGCTTGGGAACCCTGCAGCCCAATGGTATCAATGTGGACTTCACAAGTTTCAAAATCTCCCCTCCCCCCACTGCATCCCAAAACCAGCCGAGCCTGTCTCTGCCTCCCTAATCTGTTCTTCCTCTCACCTATCCCTTCCTCCCGCCTGAAGCCGCACCTCCATTTCCTACCTACTACCTCATCTCGCCTCCTTGACCTGTCTGTCTTCCCCGGACTGACCTATCCCCTCCCTACCTCCCCACCTATACTCTCCTCTCCACCTATCTTCTTTTCTCTCCATCTTCGGTCCGCCTCCCTCTCTCTCGCTATTTATTCCAGAACCCTCTCCCCATCACCCTCTCTGATGAAGGGTCTAGGCCCGAAACGTCAGCTTTTGTGCTCCTGAGATGCTGCTTGGCCTGCTGTGTTCATCCAGCTTCACGCTTTGTTGTCTTGGATTCTCCAGCATCTGCAGTTCCCATTATCACATATTACTGAGGTGAGCTGTGGCATAAAATAGGTGTTTAACAAGGTATACTCCTCTTTAATTGTTAAGCTTCCCAGCATGAAACTCACCTCATCACACTAAGTGTCGTCAATTTCTCAAGTGATTGTGCCTCAAATCTTGCCTTGGCCCCTGAAATATTCTACCCTCATGAGGGGAAGTTGTTGATTTGTTGCAAGTGAATTTACTGAAAATGCAGCTGTGATCCCACATCAGTAAGTTTTCATAGAAACCCTACAGTGCAAAGAGAGGCCATTCAGCCCATTAAGTTTGCAGCAACCCTCCAAACAGCATCCTACCAACAGCTACCGAAATTATCTCCATAACCTGACATTTCCATGGCTAATCCACCTAGCCTGTACATCTTTGGATAGTTGGAGGAAATCCATATAGACACAGGGAGAATTGCAAACTCCCACAGACAGTCACTCAAGGGTGGAATTGAACCCAGGTCCCCAGAACTATGAGGGAAGCCATGCTAACCACTGTGTCACCATGCTGCCCAGCACAGTACAGAGCATTTGATTTGTATTCTACAACAGAAGGTATCAAACTATCAAACAGGTGAGGGGTGGAACAAAAACAAATTGATGGTGAAACTCAGCAGGCCTAGCAACATTTGTGAAGAGAAAGTAAAGATAACATTTCAAGTTGGTGACCCTTCATCTGATCAACAGGTGGATTTTGAATGTGTGATAATGTAAAACAGTGGACTCAATCAATTAGCAGCACATTTTGGCTCTTTCTGATTTGTATTTTCCTCATTGATAAATATATTGACTAGCCTTAGTCAAAAATCAGGTGAGGGACACCCGAGGAAAGAGGGCCCATTCCCACTGAATATCCAAATTAAGAAAATGTGAAATTGTTTAATGTTTAACTGTGCTTGTTTTAAAGCCTAATAGATTTGAGATTCATAGAAGTTGCACTTTTACCTAACAACTCCACAAATTTTATCTACAATCTATATCCGAATTTACACTTGTCTAATTCAAAATGTTTGATGATTCAAAAATTGTTCTTGGCCATAAATTTAAATTTTGCCATGACGTTTGTGTTGCTTAATACAAACTATTGGAAAATGGGGGCCTTTTGCACAAACCATGATTGAATCATCAAGCACAGATTATAATTGATAAAATCTGAAAAAAAACATTACTCATTATGTGAAAAAGACACAAACAATCATCTTTACATGTAATCACTAAAAGTAATGTGACTGAACAGACACACAAGTACTTCTTTATTAAAAGTATTTTTAGAGTAAACCCAAATGCTGCCTGACAACATGTAGGAAAGGGCCTATCAGTAGTTTCTGGTAGGCCTTGAAGAGTCCAAGAAGTTATATTGCACAATCTTGTTTTCTCTTGAAACCTATAAAAGGCTTGAACGTTTTTATCTACTTTAACTCCCTTCTCGTTTTCTTTTGCTTTGTTGCACCAAATCACTTACAATTCTAACCTACTATAAAGCAGTACTTGTTGCTGTATTTAGCAAATGACTGAATTAATCATTGAAATTAAGAAAAACTCTTTCAATAACGTTGCCTGAATTTAAACAAACTTGTCATTGATGGATTAAAGAAACTGAATTTACACAAGGGCTTATCATTTCCCATAAATATAACGTGATATCCGTTATCGCATCAACAGAAATCCAGGAAAAGTGCAAAATATAACTTGTAAAATGTAGAAGCAAATATGGACAGTTTTATTGCATTTATTCACCACTTGCATGCAGTATTTCTCACCTCCTCTGTGTTGGTATTTTCACATTTCTGCCAAATCCCTGAGATGAAAATCAGTCTCTGCTTTACACAGTAATTACTGTAAGAATTTTCTAAACTGCATACCTCACTCCTGTATGCCAAGTATTCTTCTTATTTTAGAACCCAAAAACTGTTGAGGTGGTAGGGTGGTGGGGGACATGGAAAGAGTGTCAAGGAATTCATTGTCTGTTCTCCACCTGTTGTTATTCTGGTCCCAATCAACCTGCTAGCCAGTCTGGAGCCAGTGGCCATCTGGAAATACTGCTGTGTTTATAAACTTGGCATGCAGCAGCACTCCAGGGCCCTGACCTCCCACACAAATCTGGAAACAATTATAATAGATAGGCGGTGGATTACAAAAAAAAACCTTCACAGGGCTCTGCGTGGAGCTTTGCCTACCATGGGGATGTGAAGGCCTTGTTAGTGGTATAGTGAATTTAAACATCTCTGATTTGCTGAATGACTCAGTTGTTTCTGGTTACTGGCACTGTATTCTCTTTTCTCTGCTCCTACGCCTCCTACCTTCCAAGATTCCCCTTAAGGACTTTTGATACTTTTGAAAGATGAAGTATATTTTTCTCTTGGCCTGTGTAAAACTGCATTTCAAAATGAAAAGCCAAATCTGAATAATACTGCCAAGTGCCGCAATACTCTTAATTGCTCCCATAGCCAAGTTGAAACTTTTGCAATTGCAAAATTTGTATAATGTTAAAAAGAAAAGGAAGGTCAATGCGATTTCATTAGGCTTGCAGAAACTAGTGAAAGCTCATATTTTGTCTAACAGCATGTAATATTTACCTATTTACAGCAAACCTAACATCAATTCTCCTGACAATAAAACATTATGACATATGAATGAAAGTTCGCATTTAGGCACTTTGAAACTGAAAAACGTTAAAGAGAATAAACGGATTTTAGTTTGAATAACTGTTAAACTAGAAAAATGATACATTATCATATCCAACCAAAATCCCAAGATTAATTCTGTGAATAACACATAGCCCATTGTGAGAAATTTAATGCATCGATTTCTTTTTGAATAAAGTCTTAAACTATGTATAGGCTGTACTAAAAATAAACGTTTAAAAATATATGATGAGGTTCAGGAATGTAATATATCTCCATTACTTATATTTAATGATTGCTGTTAATTATCATATAATTACATAAAATCAAGTTTACAGATTCATATCATATTCAAACTCATAATCGTCATGGACTATAATCCACTTCTTATAATCTACATCCATAGAATAAAAGTGAAAAAACTGGGAATAAATCTTTTCTCTAAGAAAGTTTCTCAAATGTTATGTCTGTTTTAACAATGTAATGAAACTCAGCATAATTTAATCATAATTGCAGTTGATTTCACAATATTTTAAAAATGATTAATTTTGTAGTTTGGTGTAAAAAGTGATAGCTAATTTGGAAATTCAGTATGGGTGTGATGAATTGGCTTGCAGTTAAGTAGAAAATGTCACATTTCCTTCTCAGTTTGCTGATCACCTTATGCTTTTAGCAACTTCAAAATGTAAAAGAAAATCTAAATGGGTGAGGGTAAGTCTAGCTAATCGCATATACCTTTAGATGTTCCATTTCAGAAAAACGTTGATCGGTGCATTACTTTATTTTGCAGCATTTCAGTTAGTAGTACCATCACAGTGGTGCCGCACTCTGCTGACTATTTTTGTGTTAGCTTACACAATGAATATGGATGCGCTATTTGTGGAGGCTGTTAGATTTAAACCTGATGCTGTCCTTGTCAACTGTTCAAACACACTAATAGGGTAACAATTAGACATGAGACCCCTGACTAAAATTGCCTCCTGTTTAACATAAGAATTCTGTAGCTGATTTTAACTCTTTAGCACTTGCTCTGGTTCAAGCCAATTTCTAATTCCTACAAGAATTCAAATTTGCGCCATTTTATTCTGTAAAGATTTTTACTACAATGGGAAGATCCTATATCCATTGGCAGCTCCTGAGGAAGCCTTTAATTGGTTAATAAAAACAGCAACGTTTTGATACTTCCTTGTCATTTTTATTGAAAAGTACATCTGCTTCTTTTCTGACTCTCTCATGTTGCTTCATTCTTTCTAAATGACAGGCTGCTAAGTTCAAGTTCATGCAGTTGCCTGGCAAATTGACTATGATAATAGGAAGGCTCCTATCAGTCTAACACATATCAGGATAATCAGATGGCTTAATACTCACAGTGAATGTCATAGCTGTAAAAACAGAATCAATTAATTACAAGTAAAACAATCTTTTTTTAACTACAGTTGAAAGCAAAATTGTATTGTTGGAGAAATGAGAAGGGAACAGCCTGGGCAGTGTCCTTCATTGCTCTGCAGTTTCCTGTGCATTTCCACAATGGAAGTTGTCTGACTCAGAAAGCGTCTTGCAATCTTGTTGTAGTCTGTCTCCCACGCCTTCCATACGGGGCCTTTGATGTGGCTTTTCTTATGTACTGTCCAGTTCACGATCTGACTAACTGTTTAGTTTACAGTGAGTTGTGGAGGATGAAAATGTCCCTGCAGATGATTCACATATGTCTGATCAACGTTTTGACCTTATTTCACATTTACACATATACACTTGACTGTCTCCTTAAATTAAAACCAGTGTTTTAATTTAATGTTTTATTCCTACTTAAGAAAACATACTATCTTTTAAGGAAATGATTCAATTGATTATTATGTTAGTATAGTAAGTGGTCATTCAAAGACCTAGAAAATAACTTAAAAGAGAATGGCATTCTGATTTATTTAGTAAATGAAAATTCAGACCTTAGCTCCATGAAACACATTGTAATAGTCAACTATACCCATGGTGCTTATTAAGTATAATCTAGGATGAAAAGGATAGATACTAGATGAATTTGGTGATTGCCTTCAATGTAAGTTACAGTGCACATGGTCAGGAAATGTAAAGGAAAAATTAAAGTATTGAGATAAGCTGAAGCCAGCTGCTGTGTATTAATACCATAGTAGGGTTCAGCCAGAGTCATCTGAATCAAGTCCACTCTGTTTTGCAATGCTTAAATTAAAACGAGTTTTCTAGCTTTTGAAAGAGATTACCCATGTAAGATAAGCAACACAAATTAACAGTATAGTTCACTTTAAGCATGTATGTTCTTCCTTTGACAACTTCTTGTAACAGAAATGACTGTTTAAAGTTTGATTTTTTTTGTTTGCCAATAGCACAAAAGACTCACAAAAGTACCAACAAGTAGTGTCCACAGTCCTCATTCTGGCAGCCATTTTTAGACGGCTAATTTGGTGTTTTAATCTTTTTGTAGACACAGAGTCCTTCTTCCTGATCCTGGAAACAGAGTTGAGCTTCTTCCAACAAGCATTGCTTGAGAAATCATGTTGCCAAATGCTGACTTTAGATTCATACTTACGATTGTCCATTCACAGTTTATTTTCAGATTGGGTAGATATGCAGGTCGAGAAATAGCTGTCAGCAATAATTAGGGGATTGAGAGTGTCATGCTTTACAGACCATTTTTATTTCTCCACTATTTTAGTACAATCATTAACCCTTTTACAATAAATAGACTTAGCACCTGTGTGAAACTACATTAAGCAGTTTTACATGAACACAATAAAAATTTCATTTGCTAAAATTGCTAAAAGTCCATTTTGTGGTGTATAAAAACATTTTCTACTTTTTTGGTCAACACAGTTGCACGTCATTGAATTAAATATAGATTTTTGGGTGAATGCAGCAATTCTATATCCTTAGATTAAGCCTGAGCATCCAATCATAAAGTAATTTGAAATTATCTACATGAGAAGGAGTGAACTCTTTTTTTAATTGATTGACCAAGTAATTAAATACAATACTGAAACTGAAAAATGTAGAAACAAGCTACCTTTTACTTACAGTGCAATTAGTACTGAAGGAAGATTTCAATTTTGGTAAATACAGTTGACCATTTTTTTCTCTAGCCTGAAGAGGCTGTGTTGCAAACAACATGGGTGCCCACCCAAAATATTTAAATGCACCTGAACAAGTAAAATCTGTCTGATCAAGAGGGTTGTTTTGAGATTGTGTATGTATTGTATAAATCAAATACTGTACTGGAACATAAGAATATGGAACTTAGGAACAGGGATAGGCCATTCAGCTACTCAGCCCTGCTCTGCCATTCAACAAAATCATGATCTGGTTGTATTCTCAACCCCATTTATTGATGAACAATCTAACTGAGCCTTGAATCAACTAGCTACCACTGCTTTCTGGGAAGGATAATTCCACAGATTCATGACCTGAGTGAAAAAGAAACTCATCTTAAAGTGGAAATCACTTATTTTAAGTCTGTATTCTCTACTGATCATATGAAAATGAAAATAAGAGCAGAAATAGACAATTTGGCCTCTTCATTCAGTAAGATTCTGGCAGATCGGTTTGCATTTTAAATTCCATATTCCCATTTAACCTCTTCTCGGCTTCCACAGATGAGAAAATGTCATCCAGATGTTCATTTTATCAAGTCTTCATGGAATCTAATATTGCTGATTGCACGCTACTTATATAATCCTTAGCTATTATTTTACTTGTAAATGACCTAGATCATCATAATTTAGTCTGAAGTTCACAATTTGATATTGGGCTATTTGCCGCCTTTCTGATGGAATGGTTGAGCATTCCTTGTGTGTGTGATGCAGAGTTCTGTGAAAAGGAACACTTGCTGGTCCTTTGATGTACCAGTTCATTGAAATGACACATGATGGTGCAAGGTTCAGCTCAAAGGAAACGTTTTCAGTGATGGACACTATGGACTGAATCTTATATTTTTTGACAAAGAGTTGGATCATCAAATATTTTGGATGGATTTCTGCCATTTTGCACAGAACGTTTTCTTACCATATCTCACAGAGCTCACCTCATTAACTACCTACCTATGACATGACTCTCATCTGCTCTGGCCCTATCTTACATGTAATTTGCCAAACAAATTGCCAGGAATTGCCTGGCATTCCTGGCACCCATACCTTCTCTAGAAGGCCATTATGCATCCAGGCAGGCACTATCAGGAACAGGCTTTCATGTCGATCTAATAATATCAGGTGACTGTTTGCTTTTCTGCCCATCCAAAGTTTACGCATGTTAAGCTGGCATATCAATGTTAGTGGGGGAAGTACACCATACAACAATGTTGCAATGTTGGATGTAAGAGGTGCCTGTGTATTTTCATATTCAATGTTGTAAATGGCCTTAAACGCAAAGATTA
Organism: Stegostoma tigrinum; assembly: GCF_030684315.1. NCBI lineage: Eukaryota > Metazoa > Chordata > Chondrichthyes > Orectolobiformes > Stegostomatidae > Stegostoma > Stegostoma tigrinum. The sequence continues at coordinate 71,777,068 of NC_081358.1, read as the reverse complement.
AAATTTAACTCCAAAAGAAGGGTCACTGGACTTGAAACTTTAATTTCGTTTTTCCCGCACTGATACTGCTCACCTGCTCAGCTGCCCTGCACAGTTCCTGACATTTGCCTCAGACATGGCACTCAAGGGAAATTTGGTGTTTTGCTTTGTGGCCAGAAGCCTGTGGTAAGATTGCGCATAGGTGGGACATCATCCTCCCCTAGGAACAGTAGACGAGGCCACAGCTCCAGGGCATACCAGTCTGGTCCAAGGTTCCTACTTCAGTCAATGTGGACTTAGCCATCTGGAGAAAAGCCCAGCTATAGGGGAAGAAGGTCAATGACTTTCTCCACTCTGCTAGCATAAGTGCCACCATCTTCTTTCTGATACCTCAGACTCACTCTGTCTCTGCTACAGTACCTCCACCAAGGCACATGCTCTTCCACTCTCAGTATTACCTGCAACATCCTCCCTCACTTGTTATCACCCATCCCAGCATCTGCCCTCTCTACTCATTCATTTGTTAGGGACCTCTCTAAATCTGCACTAAACAGAACAGCTGTGCTACACGCTCGTTTTTATTTCCAGCCATCGTCCGTCTCATTCCAGGAGGAATACCTTCTCACTTCTTTCAAGGAAAGCATCCTGAATTTACCCATCCGAGGGGCAAACTGATCATGCTCAAACCTATGAAGAGATATTGGAGACTTCCCTTGACTTACTGTTTTGGGATCCCCTGCATGAAGTCTATCTTGACTTGAATGAGGACGGCTGACAACTATAACAAGCTTTCTAGCTTTGTGTGTTTGCTAACTGGCAAGGCAAGACAGCAGTATTGTGAGCCTACTACCTCTGGCTGAAAAGACATCATATAAACCTATGCAAGGCAGGGCTGCTACAATCATCCAGGTATGTTTAGAGCGAATAAGCACCATGACAGGAGGTAAAATAGCTGTAGATGCAGCTTGGTTGAGCCCATGAACTGGATGTGTGTCACTGAGTGTGCTGTGTCCCTGCTGTAGCATTACAATGATAATGGCCACATGCTTCCTATAGTACGTCCCTCTCACTTCAGAAGGAACACCTCCTCCTTCCAGTTTGCATCCTGAGCATTGAAGTGCAGAAGCACACTGTAGGAGGATTAGCGATGTGCCATGAGGTTCTTAGAGGCTGGCACATGTCAGATTCCAATTTTCTTGGATACGAAATATGTTTGGCTGGTGTCCATGGAGAGTGTCATGTGATAATGATGCCAGTATTCAGTATCAAGGAGCATTTTTGCAAGCCCCAGATAACTGTTCTGACTTCCATGTTGAAAATTCTCAAAGTTGAGCTTGTTTGGTGCCTTTGGTAAGATAAAATGCTGAATATTGATGAAGCAAGTTGAGGCATAAAGAAGGCATCTAATAAGCTATAATCCTCCCTAATTAGCAAACAGGCCACTGTCTTGTGCAAAACCTGCTTTAACGCTTGACAAATGAATGAAAGAGGCAGCAAATTATTCCTGATATCGAGTTAGGCCTCACTAGATTCTCACCCAATTCTGCCACAAATCTCATAATAGGCCACATCTTTCAGGCACCTATAAGATTCCACCCTATGCCTTGTGTCAAGGGAATGAGTTTGACGTGTTTGGGGAAACGACCAGTTACAGGATAAATCTATAGGGACCTGTACCTATTTAGTGATTATTGTATGTATACAGGTATGTGAATTGAGAAATTTTACACCATCATTTACAGTTCAATTCTAAAAATATTTGTTCAGCAATTCTGTATTTCACAATTATTTCATTTGGAGTTCCTATCTGTTGGGAAGTATATTTCTTACCTCTATAAAAGATACGTTCAGTGTATTGTCAGTATGGTGTGATTGTAAACAAATCTGCTCAGATGTTCTACAACACACTTCTGGAAGGAGTGTACTTGAACCTGTGCCTCCTCACACGGGGGTAGGGATGCTACAACTGTACCACAAGAAAAATTGTGATACCACTTGAAAACTTTACCGCTTGAAATTGCTTCCTCTGAACATTTGTTTAGTATTAGCTAATGATTAAGTATTCTTTGGTGAATGAAGTTGTTCAGGACCTTACTTATCATCATATTTTTCAAATTTTTAGCATCTTACACTGAGATAATACTTTTTGAAAAATAAAATAGACAATTTATGAGGGGGGTGGGGAGAGGTGGTTATGGACGTGAAGTTAGATTCAATTGGTAGCACATCTTACCTCTCTGACCAAACCCCATTCATTGAACATCATCTAAGCTAATGATTAAGTGGAGTACTGAGGGAGATTTCAAGGGGCCTGGTGTCTTTCAGATGAAATGTCAAACCCAAAGCTCATCTGCCTGCTTGGGTACATAAATAAACATAGAATGAGTAATTTAATTAATTAATAAGATGAAGTCATTATTGGCAATCACTAGCTAATAAGTACGATTGTTTACCTAAGGAATTCTGTGTTACTTGTCATGGTCGTGTGCATCCTTGATGCGTGCGATCTGAGAACAATGTCTTCAACCACACATTTTCCAAGCAGTTGCCTTGTGTGGGACATCTTTAAACATGGAAATGCCATTACACATCCATAGACAGACGGTCCTTAACCAAAAGTAGATCCAGTTCCAGAGCCAGGGGAACGAGTGCTGATCTGCCTACTACTGCAGCATTCTTCTGCCAATGCAGCCGTTGATATCACATGAATATCTTCTGCCTGGATCATTGCAGAGGGCTTGTTTTGGATTGCATTTTGTCTGGTTCCTCCCCTTTGACCTTACCATCATGGGTGGCCCAGCCAGTAGCTGAGAACTCCTGATGATATCACTCTCAGGATCACTGAATGCCGAAGGCTCCCTGGTGCAGCAAGTCAGCAATCCACAGAATGGATTAAGATAAAATACAACTAAAATAAAGCTAATCTGAGACATGTCGGAGTTAACACAATTTCTAGATTGCAGAATGTATATGTTTGTGATTGAGAGACTGTGTTGACCAAAGACACAGATAAAAATCAACTTTTAGGAACTCTGGGACAAAAAATAGAAATTTCTGGAAAAGCTCAGCAGGCCTGGCAGTATCTGTGGAGAGAAATTAGAGTTAACATTTTGAGTCGAGTTACCCTTCCTCAGAACTTTTATCATTCAGGTTCTCACTGAGCTGGAGTGCATATTTGAAAGATTGTGACACATATAGGAAGGGGGAAAGAATTCCTGGATAGTTCTATCCAATATATATGGACACTTCAAAGAAAAACCCAGATTCATGAAAGGAAGGATGAGATTGTTATTGGGACTGCGCAACAGGAATTTGAGAAAGTTTGAAAAAAGGTTCTGTAGATACTTGTCCCATCCAAAAGGTATATATTCACTACCTGGGAGGATAAGGACCAAAATTTCAGGGAGAATAGACTCAATGCAGACCAAGACATTATTGGCTCAGAAGATTGCTCAGAGGGACAGAATAGAAATGTGGAATCTATAGGGGACAATACAATTAAGGAGATATATAAAGCCTCCTACAGCCAGAGTTGGGGATGTCGTGTGGAAGCTGGAAACCAAGTTGGAAATATAGGAGATTAATCCAGATGATGGGTTCCATCTTGGAACAAATAACACAGGGTAAAATCCAATAGGGGCCTGAACAGCATGGGCTACGGTGAAATTTGTGGCAGAATCAAGAGAGAAGTCCAGCATGGCCCATCTAAATATTGGGGGAGTCCTGTTCCACCTTTTATGTTTTTGACAAGTGGCCTAACAAGTTTCTTGCTAGGCAGCTGCAAGTTATTTGTTAAATATTTTGTTAACCACCCAAGTCGCTTCTTAATATGCAACTTCCTATCTTACCAATTATGCCAGACAAGGCAGACGTCAAAGAAATTCAACCTGAAAACCCAAGCGAGTACTAGGTTTTCATGTTGAATTTCTTTGACGTCTGCCTTGTCTGGCATAATTGGTAAGATAGGAAGTTGCATATTAAGAAGCGACTTGGGTGGTTAACAAAATATTTAACAAATAACCATCTTTGTTCCAAGATGGAACCCATCATCTGCTGCCTAGCAAGAAACTTGTTAGGCCACTTGTCAAAAACATAAAAGGTGGAACAGGGCTCTCCCAATATTTAGATGGGCCATGCTGGACTTCTCTCCTGATTCTGCCACAAATTTCACCGTAGCCCATGCTGTTCAGGCCCCTATTGGATTTTACCCTGTGTTATTTGTTCCAAGATGGAACCCATCATCTGGATTAATCTCCTATATTTCCAACTTGGTTTCCAGCTTCCAGACAACATCCCTAACTCTGGCTGTAGGAGGCTTTATATATCTCCTTAATTGTATTGTCCCCTATAGATTCCACATTTCTATTCTGTCCCTCTGAGCAATCTTCTGAGTCAATGATGTCTTGGTCTGCATTGAGTCTATCCTCCCTGAAATTTTGGTCCTATTCCTCCCAGGTAGTGAATATATACCTTTTGGATGGGACAAGTATCTACATTACCTCCTTTTCAAACTTTCTCAAATTCCTGTTGCGCAGTCCCAATAACAATCTCATCCTTCCCTTCATGAATCTGGATTTTTCTTTGAAGTGTCCATATATATTGGATAGAACTATCCGGAAATTCTTTCCCCCTTCCTATATGTGTCACAATCTTTCAAATATGCACTCCAGCTCAGTGAGAACCTGAATGATAAAAGTTCTGAGGAAAGGTCACTCGACCCAAAATGTTTACTTTAATTTCTCTCCACAGATGCTGCCAAACCTGCTGAGCTTTTCCAGAAATTTCTATTTTTGTCCCAGAGTTCCTAAAAGTTGAGTTTTCTCTGTGTCTTTGCCCTAAACGTCAGCATTTGTGCTCCTAAGACGCTGCTTGGCCTGCTGTGTTCATCCAGCTCCATCCATTTGTTATCTCGAGTACTTGGCAAGTTCAGCTTGCTGCTTGCTTCAAAGAATTTCTGTGTTAGATATTAGGCAACAACATCTCAAGGTAAGTTACATGGGCACTGGCCACAATCACCCTGCATCCACAGTTATTGACATCTTACATATGCCAACACATAAGACTGCTCATGGCTCATTTTCAACCAACACACAGGATTCCTCTGTACTTCAATGCTGCTTCTCAGCCTACTCCATCAACTACCATTGTAATACTGATTCAAGGACACTGTGTCTTCAGGGAGGATTATGAACTGGATTTACATCTGTTATTTTACCTCAGTTGTTCATAAACAATGTCTTCAAGCATCCCCTTTTTTAAAAAGAGATGATGTACACTTTCAAATTTGCCACATACATAGTTTGAAAACAAAATCATGACACTAGCTGATGCACTCCTTAATCTCATTTTCATGAAAGATTTCTTTTACTTTACTCTGTCTGGGCTGAATTTGTTTATGACTTACGTAGAAGTGCTTCTGTGTTTCTACCCTCGTTGTTTTAGGGTAAAGTACATTTTGTTCCTCTGCACAGGATACTAGGGCAATCAGTTCCCCTCCATTCCGTATAATATTCTTTAAAGGCATCATGCATCTCTGTGATGGTTTCAGTTCATCCACTCATTACAATTTTGTATCGTATTGAAGTGCTGTATCTCAGGTGGTTTGCTTGATCTTCACAAGACAGTTGTCTGACTGTTGCAAAGTTTCTGCTGTGTCAATGACTTGCAGAACATGTTGTGCAGTTGCTCATCACTGGATCTGGAAGATTACACACTCTGTAAAAGTCAGCAACTTCTTTCAAAAGGCATACAGTATTTAACAGCATGTTAGTGATGTAAATCTACTTCCTTTATATGTAGATAATTTTCAAATGGTTTCTCTGCGAATGAAGCAAACAGTCTTTGCGGGGGCTTTAAAGAAGATAGAAGTGGTTTGAGAAAGATGCCTTGCAATATCTAAAAACCGAAAGAACTGCAGATGCTGTAAATCAGGAACAAGAACAAAGTTGAAAGGAAAAGGTCAGCGGGTCTTGCAACATGTGTGAAGGAAAAGGCAGAGTTAATGTTTCAGGTCCAGTGACCCTTCCTCAGAACTGATAGAGGCTGAGAAAGCATCAGTTTGTGTTTAGAAAATAGAGAGATGGTTGGGGTAGGGAGCAAGTGCTAAGATAGTGCCCAAAGAGAGAGAAAAACAGTTGCACAGACAAAGGAGTTGCTAACGATCAGGTCAGGAGGGTGCACAGTTGTTAATGGGGGCTGTTAGTGACTAACAGGGGGTGTGTAGTGGCAGGCCATGTGGTAACAAGGACTGGTGTGTGGGGTAAGGGACATGGAAGAGTTTAGGCCCCAAAATTATTGAACTCAATATTGAGTCTGGAGGGCTGTAGGATCCCCAAGCAGAAAATGAGGTGTTGTTCCTCCAACTTGCGTTGGACTTTGCTGGAACACTGCAGCAAGCCAGAGGCAGAGATGTTGGCCAGGGACCAGGGTGGTGCACTGAAGTGGCAGGCAACAGGTAGTTCAGGGTCTATTTTTCCAAAAAGAATATAGATGTTCGGCGAAGTGGTCAGCAAGTCTATGCTTCGTTTCCCCAATGTAGGGGAGACACATTGTGAGCAGTGGATGCAGTAGACCAGATTCTGGGAAGTGCAGGTGAAGTGTTGCTTCACCTGGAAGGTATGTTTGGGCCCTTGGATACTGGGGAGGGAGGAGGTAAATGGGCAGGTGTCGCATCTTCGCTGGTTACAGAAGAAGGTGCCATAGGGCTGTTCGGAGGTGTGGACCAGTGTGTCCCAAAGGGAACAGTCCCTGCGGAAGGCGGACAAGGGAGGCAAGGGGAATATGTGTCTGGTAGTGGCATCTTGCTGGAGGTGGCAGAAATGGCGTCTGATGATGTTCTGGCTGTGAATGCTGGTGGGATGGTAGGTGTGGATAAGGGGGACCCCTATCGCTTTTGCGGGAGGGAAGCGAAGGGGTGAGAGCAGAAGTGTGGGAGGTGGGTCGGACCCAGTTGAGGGCCCTGTCAACAACGGAGCTGGGGAGTCCTCGGTTGAGGAAGAAGGTGGACATGTCGGATGCTCCCCTGTCGAATTTGCCTCACCTGCGACAGAGACGGAGGAACTGAGAGAATGGGATGGAGTCTTTACAGGAAGCAGGGTGTGAGAATGTATGGTCCAGATAGTTGTGGGAGTCGGTGGGTTTGCAGTGAATGCTATTGGCCAGTCCATCCCCAGAAATAGAAACAGAAATGTTGAGGAAGGGAAGGGAGGAGTCAGAGATAGACCAGGTGACTTGATGACAAGGTGGAAATTGGAGGTGTAATTGATGAAGTTTTCCAATTCCGGACGAGAGAGGGAAGCAGCACGATGATGTCATTGATGTATCGGAGAAAGAGTTGTGGGTGGGGGCCAGAATAGGACTGTAACAAGGAATGTTCCATGAACTGTACAAAGAGACAGGCATAACTAGGGTCCATTTGGGTACCCATGACAACCCCTCTTACCGGAAGAAAATCAGAGAAGGTGAAAGTGAAGTTGTAGAGGAGGCGGACGAGCTCGGCCAAGTGGAGGAGGGTGGTGGTGGGTGGGGATGGTTCAGGTCATTGCTCCAGGAAGAAGTGGATAGCGGTAAGATCCTCCTGTTGGGGAGTGGATGTGTAAAGAGATTGCAAGTCCATGGTAAAGAAGAGATGGCTGGAACAGCTAAACTGGAAGTCAGTTCCTCCGTCTCCGTTGCATATGTTCAGATGAGGCCAACTTCGACAAGGGAGCCTCTGAAATGTCCACCATCTTCCTCAACCAAGGATTCCCCAGCTCCATTGTCGATAGGGTTCTCTCCCGCACTTCACCTCTCATCCCTTCTGTTCCCTCCCACAACAGCGATAGCATTCTCCTATTCCTCACCTACCATCCCACCAGCATCCACATCCAGAAGATCATCAGATGCCATTTCTGCCACCTCCAGTACGATGCCACCACCAGACACATATTGCCCTCCCTTCCCTTCTCCACCTTCCATAGAGACCATTTCCTCTGGGATACCCTGATCCACACTTCCTTCACGCCTAACACCTCCCCACAGGCCTACATTATCTTCCCCTGTAACCGGCGAAGGTGCAACATCTGTCAATTTACCTCCTTCCTCCCCAGTATCCAAGGGCCCAAACATACCTTCCAGGTGAAGCAACACTTCACCTGCCCTTCACAGAATCTAGTCTACTGCATTTGCTCCTCAAAATGTGGTGTCCTCTACATTGGGGAAACAAAGCGTAGACTTGGTGGCCGCTTCGCAGAACATCTTGGTTCTGCTCGCAAAAAAGACCCTGAACTACTTGTTTCTGCCACTTTAATGCACCACCCTGCTCCCTGGCCAATATCTCTGTCTCTGGCTTGCTGCAGTGTTCCAGCAAAGCCCAACGCGATCTGGAGGAACAACACCTCATTTTCTGCTTGGGGAACCTACAAATCTCCAGACTCAATATTGAGTTTAATAATTTTAGGGCCTAAACTCTCCCATGTCCGCTACCACGCACACCAGTCCTTGTTACCACATAGCTTGCCGTTACACACCCCCTGTTGTTAGTCACTAGCATTCCCCATTAACAACTATGCACCCTCCCAACCTGATCGTTAGCGACTCCTTTGCCTGTGCAACTGTTTTTCTCTCTCTTTGGACTCTATCTTATCATTTACTCTCTACCCCACCCACCTCTCTATTTACTGCATATAAACTGACATTTTCCCAGCCACTATCAGTCCTGAGGAAGGGTCATCAGAAGCAAAATGTTAATTCTGTTTTTCCCTTTGAAATACCTTGTAGTTAGACTGCCCATCACTTCCTCTCTCCCTACAGGTACTGCTTAAAACGTTATAGGCAAAGATAATAAAGAGGCATTGCTCCTCTGCACAGCACCATTCACTTGGCATTAATGATCTGGATGCAAAAGCAACAAGTTGTTATTGCATGAGGATTGCCCCAAGTTCTGTTTTGATGACACTACAGCACAAAATGACTTCATTATCGACTTCATAGCGTCTGTGGCTTTGTTGGCACTAGTTGTTTGATGTAATGAAAGCAGCCTTTTGTTCCAAGCCCTAATACCACTGAGCATTCTGTTGACAAATTGGGCAAGAATCAGATTAGATATTTCAAAACAATTCATTGTGAAAATGTGCTTTAATATCAAATACTATCGTTTAGTAAACCTGAATTGAACTTCAAAGTACAGAGTGCCCTGACCTTACAGTCAAAAGTGGCTATTTCATTGCAGCACTGTACATTGCACTTCCAGTGCTTTGGATAACCCATGAAGAGGATGGCTACTGGAGAATGTGAAGACCCCACATATTCATTCCTTAAGATTCTGCCCCTTGGCACTTGTACCTAAGATGGTGCGTTGTGTGGAAACATTGCACACTTTTCACTGTATTCTTGTACTTTTGTACCTGAGTACACATGGCAATGCAACCAAAAATCAAAATAAAAAATTAGCAAGGCATGTGAGCAATCACCTAAGGCATTCAACTGCTGGAGATTAATCGTTACGCCTCATCACTTAAGACATTGAAACCTTGAAAAAATCTGTCCGCAAATGATTTGATCAAGTTCAGCTTGGAATACATTGTCAATTACCTTATTTGGATCTCTTGGGTAGTTGAAGTGAGAAGGTCATGAAACAAACTAATCTCTGTAAGATTAATCCCAAGATAATAAAATGTGAGGCTGGATGAACACAGCAGGCCAAGCAGCATCTCAGGAGCACAAAAGCTGACGTTTCGGGCCTAGACCCTTCATCAGAGAGCTCTGATGAAGGGTCTAGGCCCAAAACGTCAGCTTTTGTGTTCCTGAGATGCTGCTTGGCCTGCTGTGTTCATCCAGCCTCACATTTTATTATCTTGGAATTCTCCAGCATCAGCAGTTCCCATCATCTCTGTAAGATTAATCACCTTGTTTTTGTTAAGACAGCTAAGACAGAAGAAAGAACAGAGTGGGTTCTCTTTTTTTCTCTCCTCTATGCCCACCTTACAATTGTTAAACCACTCTTTTTTAAATGTGGCTATGCAAGGCCACCCATGCTGAGAGAGAGGCTTCTTAAAATAATTCTTGTTAGGCAGGGAATTAGAAGTTAGCAGTTGTAAATTGGAATGTGGAATTCAAAACACAAACTGATCAACCATGATCTTTATTGAATTGTGAAACAGGCCTGAGGGCCTACTTCTGTTCCTATTTCATGTGTTTTTATGTTCATATGGAAATCTATGAGTAAAGATTTATCTACATTTTAATTTATGAGAATTGGTGTCATCCTTTCACAACTTGCTGCTACCTAACTGTTTACAACAGTTTAGTAAGGCATTTGACAAAGTTGCACAGAACAGTCTAATCAGGAAAGTAAAATCCCATGCAATATAGGGGAATGTGGTAAGTTGGATCCAAAATTGGCTCAGTGACAGGAATCAAAGGAAAATGGTCGATGGATGTTTTTAGGAATGGAAAATTACTTCTAATCATGTTCCATAAATCTCAGAGTTGTGTCTCTTGATGTTTGTTGTTTACATTAATGATTTTGACTGAAATTTGGGAAGCATGTTCAGGAATTTTGCAGATGATATAAAAATTAGCCAGATAGTCGAATGCAGAGAACAACTGCTGACTGCAGGACAGATATCATAAGACCACAATAAGTAGGAACAGGAGTAGGCTGTTGAGCCCCTTGAGCCTGCTCCACCATTCAAAATGAACATGACTAATCTGACAGTTCTCTCATGCTCTTCCTGGCCTTTTGCCCATAAACATTGATTCCTTTACTGATCAGGAATGTATATATCTCAGCATTAAATATGCACAAGAAATTATCTTCCACAGTTCTCTGTGGCAAGGAGTTCCGAAGACTCACAACCCTCTGACAGAAGAAATACCTGTTTATCTCAGTCTAAAATTGGTGCCCCTTATTTCTGAGATTTTGCCTTCTGGGCCTAGATTCTCCCACAAGGAGAAACATCCTCTCAGCATTAACCCTGTCAAGCACCTTAAGAATTCTAACGTTTCAATGAGATCACCTCATTCTAAATTCTGATGAATAGAGTCCCAAACTGTTTAGTGTTTGTTCATAAAATAATCCTTCCATACAAGGGATCATCCATGTGAACTTTCTCTGAACTGCCTCCGATGAGATGATATGCTGCCTTAAATAAAGGAACCAAAACTGCTCAAGGCACTACAGGTCTGGTCTCACCAGTACCTTGTCTAGTTACAGTAAGATGTTTTTACTCTTATACTCCAGTCCCCTTAAAATAAGGGCCAACATTACATTACATTCCTGATGTTGCTGTAGCCATGTGCATTCTTTTGCTGCTTTGAGCACAGGACACCTGAGTAACTTTGTATTGCAGCTTTTTGTTGTAGTTTGTCTTCATTTAAATAATGTTCTGTTCTTTTGATCTCTCTTTCAAAATTAACAAGTTCATATTTGTTCACATTGTACTCCATCTATCAACTTTTTGCCCACTTATATAACTTGTCAAAATCTCTCTGTAAGCTGTTTGTGTCCCTCTTGCAAACTGCCTTTCCACTTATTTTTGTGTTATCTGTTCATTTGGTTACAGTACATTTGCTTCCTTCTTCCAAGTCATTAATATATATTGTTAGCAGTTGTGATCACAGAACTAATGCTTGTGGAACCCCACTGGTCACAGGTTGCGAACCTGAAGAGCCCTTTATCCCCTGTTTTCTGTTTTCTGCCCATGAGCCGAGCTCTATCCATGCCAATTTACTGCCCCTAAAACTGTGGGTTCCTATCTTATGACTTAACATTTTGTGAGGTACCTTGTCAAACACTCTCGGGAAGTCTAAATAAAACACATCTACTGTGCCTCCTCTATCTACTCTGATTGAGACTTGCTCAAAAACTCTAATAAATTAATCAGTGGTGTGGGTATCAATAGTATAGCTGAGTGGGTGGAAAAGTGGCAAATGGAATTCAATCCAGAGAAGTCTGAGTATCAATATAGGGAGGGAAAACCAAGCTACATAATAAAGAAAAGGTATTGTCAATGGTGGAGGTAGAGAGAGACCTGGGAGTGCTTGTTCACAGATCGCTGGAGGTGGACCAGACATGTTGGTGACAAATTGGCTAAGAAACTATGTGTAATGCTTTCCTTTGTTGGAAGATACACAGAATACCATAACAGCCATGTAATTCTGGAACTTTATCAGATTCTGGTTAGGCCACAGCTGAAATTTTATGTATAATTTTGAGCATTAGATCATAAGAAGGGCATAATTGCTCCAGAGGAAGTAGAGAGTAGATTTACAAGAGTGTTATAACAAGGTATAGAGCTGGATGAACATAGCAGGCCGAGTAGCATCAGAGGAGCAGGAACATTTTGGGCCTAGGCACTTGCCAGGCTTTGAAATTTGCAACTATGAAGAAAGATTGAATAGGTTAGACTATAATAAAGAGTTGCCAACCCATTTTCAGTTATTCATTATCCCTATTATCAGCTTTTCTCTTTCCATGGCTTACTATCAAACATTCTTTATGTGCCTGACTTTCTTTTTCTCTCTGAGATAATAGGAACTGCAGATGCTGGAGAATCCGAGATAACAAAGTTTTGAGCTGTATGAACACAGCAGGCCATGCAGCATCTTAGGAGCACAAAAGCTGACATTTCGGGCCCAGACATCTGATGAAGGGTCTAGGCCTGAAATGTCAGCTTTTGTGCTCCTGAGATGCTGCTTGGCCTGCTGTGTTCATCTAGCTCTACACTTTGTTTTCTTTTTTTCTCTCTCTGGGCTTCATGTCCATCTAAGACATTCACTTCTTTCCCCCAACACCCACTCATATCAGCATAAATGCCATTTTTTCCTAGCTACTAACAATCCTAAAGAAGGGTCACTGGGCTTGAATTGTTAATTCTGCTTTCTCTCCACAGGTTCTGCCCGACTTGCTGAAGTTCTCCAATAATTTCTGTTATTGATTAGATAGGCCAGGATTGTGTTCCCTTGGATAGAAAAAGCTAAAAGATAACTTAGTTGAGGAGTACAATATGATGAGCCTAGATAGAGTAGACAGGAAATACCTATTTTTTAAAATAAAAAAATCAATTACCTTGTGCAGATTTAAGGCGACAGGTCAAAGCAATAATGAAGACATGAGGAAAAACATTTTTACTCAGGAGGTGGTGGGTGTCTGGAATTCACTGTCTGGCAAGACATGCATTGGAAAGGCTCAACTTGTTTACAAGGTGTTTCGTTCTTCACCTGAAGCACTGTAACCTACAATGCAATAGACCAGGTGACGGGAGGGGCATGAGGATGGCTAGCTATGTCTACACACACAGACACAGTAGACTGACTGACCTCTTTCTAACATTTCTATAGTTCTATGGTTTATTAGCTGATCACAGAGTTGCCAAGTCAGAGTCTGTTCCTGCTGCACAAATATATGTCTGCTCTGCCAATCAATGACTAAGTTAGAACTGGCCTATGTCTAATGTTCTTTCTTGTTGCCACATTGTCAGAAAATATGGGCTTACCAGGAATACTTCTTCATGACAACCTGAGAGAGAATGAATTAGCAGAGAAAATTGTGAGGAAAAATGTCTACTATCTAAAAAGAGTGCAAAGATGTGACTATAAGGTAAAATTACTAGTGGTTACAGGTCATAGCACAGTGTTGCCTGGTTTAGAGAGTGGGATTGGCTGAAGCACAGTTTCTGACCTGGCAACGCTGTTGTTAGCAACTGTTGTTATTTTCTGAAGTCTCACCTCTAGATGGATTCGTAACTCTTGGTATTTCTCACCTCAAATAACTTCATAAGATTAACATCGAGTATAGTGCAATTTCTAGTAGGGTAATATAGCTTTGGTAGTGGGACAATATCATCATGCAATTATAATTGTCTGTAGTAACTTGTGTTCATACTGCTTTGCTTTAGCTTTAAACAGCAAAACACATGAAGAACATGTTTTACTAGCTCTCAAAAACTAGGACCAACTTATTACATGAGATATATAAAAATTAAGGATCTTTTTAGCTCAAAGTCAGGGATCAATTTTTATATGAGACTGATACACTATTGGAGTTTGTATGGTACTAATATCACAAAAACTACTCAAAGTGTTTACTCAAGATAATTTGAGAATAACATTTAAAACTGTCATTACAATTACATTCCTTTTGTAGGAACCATAAGAAATATATCTTAAGAAAAATAATAGATGGGAAGAATGAGCAAGAATATTAAAATTTAGTCTTAGGGTTCAGATTTTATCCCTAAACCACTGGTGGTTTATGACATCATCTGTACCCCTTGATTAAATTATAGTGTGATTACTCATTCCTATTGAGCCACAATTCATTTTCTTCCCCACCCCATTACCTTTGTTCTTACTGCATGTGTGAAACAAACATCTGGTACAAATTGTTTTGTTCATCACAGAACAACAAGCTATGTTCTGGAAGACGAATTGTACCTCCCAGGTCTGTGGCTCCCTCACATCTTCTCTATACATGCAAACCCTGGAACATGAACCAGCCTTTTGAACTTCCACATGTGATTTCTACAGTTAACTGCACAGATCTTTCAGGAGATTTAAGTTATAAACATATACATAATTATAAATGCTAAGACCACAATAGGGAAAAAATGTTGTTATCATTTCAGAGCAAAATTGATATCCCTGCCCTTGAATACACTCTGTTTGCTGACTTACTAAGAAATAGTTTGATTGTTGTTTCACTAGACTTTCCTACAGCATTTTTCCTGATTTTTTAATGGTTTGTGAGTAGAAATGGAGACCACCATCTTTAAAATGCCTCTTGAAAGTGTGGTAAGAACAAATTCATTAATAACTTTTAGAAGGGAATATTATTAATATTTGAAACATAAACTTTGCAGGGTTATGAGAAAATTACAGAGGAGTGGGAGTGGAAGTGTAGGGCTAAACACATCAGGAAAGCATTGACAGGCTGTGTTCATCCTGTCATAAAAGAAAGCTGAGAAAATATCTGATGAAAGTCTTAAAAACATGAAAGGTTTTGATAGAGTGGATCCAGAGATAATAACCTGTGGGGTAAAGCATAATCAAAGACTATCTGTCAGCAAGTCACAGAATGATATGATGTACTGTGCGAGGTCTCTGTAGCAGCGATTCAACCACCTCCATAATATAAGATAGTCTTGTAAAAGTCCAGTGGAAAATTCAGATGGGTCTTCTTTGCCAAAAGTGTAGTTAAAGTGTGGAGCTCATTACCACCTTCACGTTGAAGCAGCTTGTATGGATGCACCTTTGGGGAAAGAGGACAAGTGTATAAGGGAGACATGAGAGTTGGTAATGACAGTAAATTTAAATGAGGAAAGGTGAGAGGACATTCAATCATAAACACCGGCATGAAATAGTTGAGTTGAAGAATCTCTTTCTGTGCATACATCCCATGTAATCCTAAGTAACTCGTAAATTTTTCAAGGAGCTGTAAGAGGCATGATAACCTCTTTCCATGCTAATTCAATGTTACATGGTATACATGGACTTCAGTAAAGCCTTTGATAAGGTTCCTCATGGTAGGCCATTGGAGAAAATACAGAGGCACTGGATTGAGGGAGATTTAGCAGTTTGGATTAGAAACTGGCTTTCTGTAAAAAGGCAACAAGTGGTGGTTGATGAAAAATATTCAGCCTAGAGTCAGGTCACTAGTGGTGTGCCTCAAGGATCTGTTTTGGGACCACTGCTGTTTGTCATTTTTATAAATGACTTGGACGCAGGCATAGGTGGATGGGTTAGTAAGTTTGCAGATGACACTAAAGTCGATGGAGTGGTGGACAGTGTGGAAGAATGGTGCAGGTTGCAGGGAGACTTGGATAAACTGCAGAATTGGGGTGAAAGGTGGAAAATGGAGTTCAATGTGGATAAATGTGAGATGATTCACTTTGGGAAGAATAATAGGAGAGCAGAATACTGGGTCAATGGAAAGATTCTTGTAGTGTGGATGTGCAGAGGGATTTGGTGTCCATGTACATAGATCCCTGAAAGTTGCCATTCAGATTGATAGTGCTGTTAAGAAGGCTTACGGTGTGTTAGGTTTTATTGGTAGATGGATTGAGTTCCGGAGCCATGATGTCATGCTGCAACTGTACAAAACGCTAGTGCGGCCTCATTTGGAATATTGTGTGCAGTTCTGGTCGCCCCATTACAGGAAGGATGTGGAAGCATTGGAAAAGGTGCAGAGGAGATTTACCAGAATGTTGCCTGGTCTGGAGTGCAGGCCCTATGAAGAAAGGCTGAGGGACTTGGGTCTGTTCTCATTGGAGAGAAGGAGGCTAAGAGGGGTTTAATAGAGACATAGAAGATTATCAGAGGATCAGATAGGGTGGACAGCGGAGTCTTTTTCCGAGGATGATGACTTCAGCTTGTACAAGGGGGCATGGCTACTGATTGAGGGGTGATAGATTTAAGACAGATGTCAGAGGCAGGTTCTTTACTCAGAGAGTGGTAAGGGCGTGGAATGCCCTGCCTGCCAATGTAGTTAACTCAGCCACATTAGGGGCATTTAAACAGTCCTTGAATAAGCATATGGATGATGGTGGGATAGCATAAGGGGAGGAGTTTAGATTAGTTCACAGGTCGGCGCAACATCGAGGGCCGAAGGGCCTGTTCTGCGCTGTATTGTTCTATGTTTTATACCATAACAGAAGATGTTGGGTTGTGAGCTAATGCTGCTGAATCTCTGCTACAGAAAATTTTCTTCAGTATTCTGCCTCCCCTCACTAGGGATAGACAGTAACAGTGACTGTTTGCTTTAGTTTCTAATAGTGGTCATTTCACTCCTGAGCTTGTTCTAGTCCAGTTCCTTGAGTGTTGGGGAAAGCCACAAAGAACCAGGAATTATAGTTACCATTAACTGCCATTTGCTTTTTAGAGTTGAAGGTTTTTGAAAAATGGCTTAAAACTATTTTTGAAGAAGGCTGTGGGGAACTTTAATGTTGCAATTTGGACATTATGAATGAATATGGCTTCTTATAGGCCTTTCCCTCTATTCCTCTGCTTGAGGAAGAAGAAGAAGAAGAGGAGGAAGAATAAGAGAAGATGAAAGTAATCACTGGAGAGGCAACAGATTGGACACCGAGAATGTCTCAATTCTCTGACAATGGACATTAACCGCTTCATACCTGTGGGTGCACCTTTTTACTGCCCCCTCTCAACAATTGCTGACAGGTTCACCAGGATGCTGCCTGGTATGGAGGGTGCGAACTACGAAGAAAGGTTGAGTAGATTAGGACTATTGAAACAAAGACAAAGAAACAAAGAAACCTACAGCACAGGAACAGGCCCTTCGGCCCTCTTAGCCTGCGCCGATCAAGACCCACTGTCTAACCTGTCATCTATTTTCTAACGGTCTGTGTCCATGTGCTCCCTGCCCATCTATGTACCTGTCCAAATATATCTTAAAAGGCACCAACGTGTCTGCGTCTACCACCTCTGTTGGCAACTCGTTCCAGGCGCCCGCCACCCTCTGTGTAAAGAACTTTCCATGCATTTCTCCCTTAAACTTTCCTCCTCTCACTTTGAACTCATGACCCCTAGTAATTGAGTCCCCCAGTCTGGGAAAAAGCTTTTAGCTATCCATCCTGTCTATACCCCTCATGATTTTGTAGACCTCAATCAGGTCACCCCTCAATTTCCGTCTTTCTAATGAAAATAATCCTACTCTATTCAACCTCTCTTCATAGCTGGCACCCTCCTGGTGAACCTCCTCTGCACCCTTTCCAAAGCATCCACATCCTTTTGGTAATGTGGCGACCAGAACTGTACACAATACTCCAAATGTGGCTGAACCAAAGTCCTATACAACTGTAACATGACCTGCCAACTCTTGTACTCAATACCCCGCCCAATGAAGGAAAGCATGCCATATGCCTTCTTAACCACCCTATTGACCTGCGTTGTCACCTTCAGGGAACAATGGACCTGAACACCCAGATCTCTCTGTTCATCAATTTTCCCTAGGACTTTTCCATTTACTGTATAGTTTGCCCTTGAATTTGATCTTCCAAAATGCATCACCTCGCATTTGCCCGGATTGAACTCCATCTGCCGTTTATCTACCCAACTCTCCAGTCTATCTATATTCTGCTGTAATATTGCTGACAATTGCTGATTCCCTCATGGACAAATGATTAAGTTGTTTCAACTGTCATACAGTTATGGACACAACTTGTGAGAGAAATCTTCAGCTGTTTAAGGTGTGGATCCCTTGGCAAATGTGTACTTCCTTCTTGGACAAATTTTGGTGACAGGCTTATCTTAGCGCTTCCTGATATTGAGTTTTCTCCAACAAATACCAATATCCATTTTGGCTCTGCATTGAGCCAGTGCACCTTGGATAATAAAAGAATGAGAAGCGAACTTATTGAAACATACAAAATTCTTAAAACACTTAATAGGATAGATGCAGAAAGGTTGTTTCCACTTGTGAGGCACTCGAGGGCCAGAGGACATAATCTCAGAATAATGTGTTGCATGTTTAAGATGAAGACGAGGAGGTAGTTGTTCTCTTAGGCTGTTGTGAAACTGTGGAATTCTTTGCCACAGAAGGCTGTTCAGGCTGGGTCATTAAATATTTTCAAGGTTGAGATAGATAGGGTTTTACTAAGCAGGGTTATGAAGGTTTATAGCAAAATAGCAAAAAATTGGAATTGCGAATGATCAGATCAGCCATAATTTGATTGAATGTTGTAGGAGTATCGATGGGCTGAACAGCCTTCTTCTGCTCCTATGTCTTATGTCTTGTCCCATATTTAATGATCACTTTGCTTACAAAGGATGAATGAATGATTTATCCTTACAATATCTAGGGAGATACAGTGAACGTGTTCTGTTGCCACAACCCTGTGCCGTTTTGAGATTATCCAACACTGGCACTTTCATGTTTTGAGATACAGTAGAATAAAAAGGATGTACTCAAATAGAGTTCATCTTCACTGGTTGGGTTTGAAAGATGCTGTCTAAGGAGCCACGTTGAGTTTCTGCGGTATACCTTCAAGATAGCTTACACTGCTGCAACTGTTGTGCAAATGAGAGCCACATTCTCTGAGAATACTCATTGCACAGGTCACCAAGGAATTTTGCTAAATGTGCAATTTAGGTGCGTGGACTGCTCAGGATCTTGCTACAGTATATATCTCATAAATATGCAGCATCATTACTGTCTGCTACATGCCCCATATCCTCAGCATGGATCCCCTGAAAGTAGAATGCCAGAATGCTCTAAATAGTAAACTACTGAGGGGATTTAGGGATGACATGATATAGCAAGATATACTGGTGATCTACCACTATCATACTAAGATACTTATAGACAACCCCATAATGTAAGGACAAGAAGTGGGTTAACTATTAAAGAAGAATTCAATGAATTTTTACAACAGCACCAGGCAGTTGATATATGTACACCATCATCACTTGCATATCTGGAATGAAGCCAAGTGATTGGGATGTGCTGTAGCATGTTTCCCTCAGTATGTTATTCTACAATATAACTTGGTTCAGTAAGTGAAGGCTACTAGCTTTGCTCCGTTGGCTCACATGTCTTGATATGATGATAACATCATGAGCATATCCATTAAAGGTATATTGCAGAGATAATAGGAACTGCCAATTCTGGAAAATCTGAGATAACATGGTGTAGAGCTGGATGAACACAGCAGACCAAGAAGCATTGGAGGAGCATGAAAGCTAATGTTTCGGGTTGAGGCCCTTCTTCATTTTTCTGAAGAAGGGTCTCAACCCAAAACATCAGCTTTCCTGTTCCTCTGATGCTGCTTGGTCTGCTGTGTTCATCCAGCTCTACTTGGTGTTATTAAAGGTATACTGCATTTCTCATGTGAGACAATAGGGATGTTTTTGATGGGAAGTGATAATAGAACTGCACTTTGGCACCGTTGGAAAGCGACTAGTGTGGATGGAGGCCCTGGCAGAGCACTCAGATCCTGTGTGGACCATTTGGCGGGAATACTCATTAGTGTCTTTAACTTCTCCATACTACAATCTGAAGTCCCCACCTGTTTCAAGAAGACTACTATCATTCTGGTGCCATAGAAAAATCATACAGCATGCCTCAATGACTATCATATGGTGAGTCTGATCTCCATAATCATGGAGTGGTTCGAGAGGTTAGTCATGGCTCTAATCAACTCCAGCCTACCAAATTGCCTTCATCTTTTCCAATTTGCCTGCCATCAGGTCCTCAGCAGATGCCATCTTCCTGGCCCTACATTCATCCTCTGGATAGCAATGATACCTACATTAGCTTCCTACTTATTGACTACAGCTCTGCCTTCAACACCATTATTCCAAGCAAACTCACCTCTAAACTGCTAGACCTAGGTCTTGTCTCCCCCCTCTGTAAATGGATCCTCAACTTCCTGAACCACAGTCCACAAAGTAAGAAGAGGTGGCAATACCTCCTTCATGATAATCCTTAATACAAGTGTGCCACAAGACTGTGTACTCATCCCTTTACTATACTCCTTATACGCTCATGATTGTATGGCCAAATTCAGCTCCAACATAACTTATACCTTTGCTGATGACACCACCATTGTAGGTTGCTCTCAAATAACAATGGGACAGAATATGGGAAAGAGATTGAGTGCTTAGCAGCAAGTTGTAAAGACAAGAATCTGTCCATCAATGTCACCAAATGGTGGAGCTGGGCACTAACTTCAGGAAGTGGAGTGGGGGGCTTGTCCTTGTCTGCATCAATGGTGCTGAGGTGGAGATGGTTGAAAGCGTCAAGTTCTTGTGAGTAATGATCACCAACGATCTGTCCTGGGCCACCCACATTGATGCGATGGTCAAAAAAGTACACCAACATCTCTACTTCTTCAGGAAGCTAAGGAAATTTGGCATGTTCACAAACACTCTTACTACTCTTTGTATGTGCACCACAGAAAACATCCAATCTGTATGCATCACCATGTGGTATGGCAATTGTGCTTCCCAAAACTTCAAGAAACTACAGAGATTCATGAACATAGCCCAGCCCTTCACGCAATGAGTCCTAAAAAGAGGGCTGTTATGCGAAATGTTGACTTTTCCTTTCTTCCAGCAGCTGCCTGGCTTAATGTGTTCTTCCAGCCTCCTGCTTGTCTACATTGGAGTCCAATATCTGCAGACCTTTTCATCTCATTCCAGCCATTAACTCCATCTATACTTCCCGCTGCCTCAGGAAAGCAACTAGCATAATCAAAGATTCCTCCCACCCTCGTTATACTCTCTTCCAACCTTTTTCATCAGGCAGAAGATTTAAAAATTTGAGTACATGTACGAACAGATTCAAGAACCGCATCTTCTCTGCTGTTATCAGACTTTTGAATGGATATCTCAAATGTCAATGTTGATCTCCATCTCTCTCTGTCTGCACCTTCTCTGCAGTTGTGACACTGTATTCTGCATCCCTTTCTGCTACACTAACGCACATTGTCTGGAATGATCTGTTTGTACAGTGCACAAAACAATATTTCCCTGTATCCCTGTACAAGTGACAACAATAAATCAAACACAAACACAGATTCACTCAGTGATAATAGGAAATGCTGATGCTAGAGTCTGAGGTAACAAGGTGTAGAGCTGGATGAACACAGCAGGCCAGGTAGCATCAAGGAGCAGGAAAGCAGACGTTTTGGGTCTGGACTGTTCTTCAGAAATGAGGGCGGGGGAGGGAGCTGTGAAATAAATAGAGAGAGAGGGAGATGATGATAGGAGGCGGATAGAGAAGCAGATAGATAGAGAGAAGACGGGCAGATCAAGGAGGCAGGATGAAGCCAGTAAAGGTGAGTGTAGGTAGGGAGTTGGGGTGGGGGTTGGTCAGTGAGGAGGGAGGGGCGGGTAGATGGGAGGGAAGACAAACAGGTCAAGGAGGCGGGGATGAGGCTAGTAGGTAGGAAGTGGGTTGGGGGTTGGACAGGGAGGTGGAGGAGCCAATAGGTGAGAGAAAAGACGGACAGGTCAAGGAGGCAGGATCTTGGGATGAGGTCGGGTGTGGGGAGATTTTGAAGCTTTTGAAGTCCACATTGAGACCATTGGGCTGCAGGGTTCCCAAGTGGAATATGAGGTGCTGATCCTCTAGCCTTTGGGTGGCATCATTGTAGCAATAGAGGAGGCCCAAGAATGGGCATGTCGTCCAAGGAGCGGGAGGGGGTGTTGAAGTGGCTTGCGACTGTGAGGTCTTGTCATTTGACACAAACCGAGTGTAGGTGTTCCACAAAGCGGCCTCCAATCTTCTGCTTTGTTTCCCCGAGGTAGAGGAGGCCACATCAGGAACAGCAAATACAATATACCACATGAGCAAATGCGCAGGTGAACCTCTGATTAATGTGGAAGGTTTTTTTGGGGCCTGGGATGGGGTGAGGCCGGGAGGTGTAGGGAAAGATGTAGCACTTCCTGTGGATGCACGGAAAAGTGCCAGGAATGGTGGAGCTACTAGGGAGTGTGGAGTGGATGAGGGAGTCACGGAGAGAGCGGTCCTTCTGGGAAGCAGGTAAGAGTGGGGAGGGAAATGCATCCTTGGTAGTGGGGTCATATTGCAGGTGGGAGAAGTGGCGGAGAATGATGTATTGAATCCGGAGGCTGATGGGTTGAAGCATGAATACAAGAGGAATTCTGTCGTTGTTGTTATTGCAGGGAGGGCATGTGAGGGCTGAGGTGTGGGAAGCGCAAGAGATGTGGTTGAGGGTGTTTTCGACCACTGTGGAGAGGAAATTGCAGTCCTTGCAAAATGAAGACAATTTACTGACTGATTATCTTCCTTTTATTGCTGTTCTGTTTCCAGAATCTAAACAGAGCTTTGATGAAGGAACACAAGGCAGGATCAACTGTGGATGTGTCTAATTTCAACATTTATTTTCTTATAAAGGCCTGATACAGACAAAATGATTGTGGATGTAATTTCAATGGCTGTCTAGAGAATGATAGCCTGGAATGTCATGTCTGACAATGCGTCAAGTAAACTTCAAAGTGATGGACTTAAAATGGAGAAATGCACATAAACTGAACTGTAATCCCCTGGTTGTTCTCATTTTTTGAACCTGTTGGGGAAACACAGCAGTATTTAGGGATGAAAGATGTGTTTTATGACTTCTCCTTTCAAGAATGCACAAGAATAAGGGTTGAAATCCAGTGCAAACTGGTTCTGTGTGCACTAGTGGTAGAAGGTGTGCTGCTCAGTTGAGAAACTGATCTGCTCTAGATTGGGTTTGAGCACAAATGTTGAGTGAAAATCACAGTCCAGGAACCACTCTCATCTTTCCAAGGTTGTCGGTAATTGACAGAGTGTTAAAAGTCAGCTCACCAGCAAGCCAGTCAAAAGGAAGAGGACAAGAGAATGTCAATCAATTTGTATAGCCAAATTCTCAAAATTGACTGCCTGACTCCTAACCTGCGATTATGCACTCTCACACGCAACTCAAAGACTGAACAGTACCATCTTTTAACTTCTTTCTTTTTGTGAATTTATCTTTCATTTCAAATCTGTGTGTTGTGTGTTGCATTATAATTTCTCCTCACATTTAGTAACGGATAAACTCACTCTTGATTAACTCAAGAAAGCCTGGTTAAAATTATTTTTAAAATGTGTCAATTAACTTGGTCTGGAAACAAGGTATCCTCAAGGAAGGGCATTCTTCGTAAATTAAACTTGTTGCAACCAACCAAGGAGATATATTCGTAGACTTTGTCCTGACTATTCTCCAAAAGAGTCCCTACTCTGGCAGCAAGGATCCTCGTGCTTTCTGTGAGAGGTACTGTACAATTCTGCTGTGTTGTCCACAAAATGCAAGGACAAAATGGCAAGAATGATAACAAGAAGCATCCTGTTGATAAAATTGCAGGTGGTGTACATGGAAGAAAAGCTATAACGCTAGAGGAAAAGCTAGATGTTGTAAAGTATTTTGAACTTAATGAGGGAATATGTGATGTTGCTCATGCAACAGGAATAGAGGAGTCTACCTCATGCACCATTAGAGGCAGTGCAGAAAAGATTAAAGCAACCTGTATTGCTGGAACAAGTCTGCTAGCAAATCTGTGAGGTCACGGACAAAGGAACTTGAGGAGATGAACCAGCTTCTAACTACGTGGATAGAAAAGAAAACAAAGAAGTGATCTGGGACAACAAGGTGTAGAACTGGATGAATACAGCAGGCCAAACAGCATCAGAGGAGCAGGAAAGCTGACGTTTTGGGTCTGGACTCTTTTTCGGGAATTTTTCTGTTTACAGCCTCTGATTGAGGGGGATAAGGACAGTGTTCTTTAATTTTCAAAGAGCTTTAATAACAAGAATGCAATTGACATGATCATGGAGGCCTGGGGATATGTCACTAAGGACAGCCTGCATGCAGTTTGGCACAAGGTTCTCCCAGATTTTTTTCAAGATTTAAAAATCTTTACTTCGTCAGAGGAGTTCCCAAGAATCAAAGAACATTGTGTTGACCTTACAAAGCAAGCTGGATTTCAAGAAGTGGAGTGTGAGGATGTTGAAGAGCTGCTTGAGTCCTGCTGTGATGACCTCTCTACAGCTTAATCTCCAACATCTCGTCGCTGAGTGGGAAATGAAAGCTGGAGATGAAGAAGATGAAGACCAGGATGTAGCACTGCAAGAGCTTTCCACATCTGTTTTGTTTTCTTTCTGAGAGAAGTTGAGAAGCAGTTGCAATGGTGACAGGACAAAGATTACAATGAAGAATACAGCAGGGTAACAGTTTGTGAAATAAGATCTTATTTGGTGCTATACGAGCAGCTTCTTTGTTAACGAAGAAAAAGGTAGATCAGTAAAAACTGGATGTCTTTTTAAGCCAACGCCCAAGAAACAGTCAAAAGAGGATGAAACGCAGGCATCCAATTCTGGATTAACAATTTTTCACCCCAACCCTACAAACAAAATTGCTCCTGAAGGTGATAATTATGGTGATGACAACCCTCAGCCTCTGCATTAATATCAGAGCTACCTCAGAACGTCCTCCCCCATCAAGCCAACTTGATGTTCTGTCAAAACAAGGTGATAAACTTACTGTTATTTCATCATTACAGTTGTTCAAACTGTGCTATCCTTTGTGTTATGCTCTCGCGTGATTTTTGAGTCATTTTGAGTGATATTTTTTGTTGGTCTGCCCCTAACCCCCCTTTTCTCATAAGCCCCACTTTTCTTTAATGCAGTTGTCTAAACGTGTCATTTCACAGGAATGGACCAATTGCATTAAAGCAGAACCCCTGTATTCCAAAGAGTAATGAGTTTAATACTGGGCACTAATACAAAAACATATACTAAAGAGAGACTGAGAAAACACTGTTTCAGACATAGTTGGAACTGCAGATGCTGGAGAACCTGAGATAACAAGGCGTAGAGCTGGATGAACACAGCAGGCCAAGCAGCATCATAGGAACAGGAAAGCTGACATTTCAGGCCTAGACCCTCGTTCAAAAATTCTTCATTTCTGAAGAAGGGTCTAGGCCCGAAATGTCAGCTTTCCTGCTTCTCTGATGCTGCTGGGCCTGCTGTGTTCATCCAGCTCTACACCTTGTTATCTGAGAAAACACTGCATTGTTTCATTCACGACAAAGGAAATATCCTTAACTCCCCATTAAACATCAACCTTATGGTGGTTGGTGAGATGACAACCATGATGTTTAACGTACTAATTAAGCCAGGGTCAACAAATAGTGATGATTTGAGCAGAGATAAAGTGAAGCCTATGTAATGAGAAATATTTACAAATCATGTTTAATTATAAATAGAACCTGTACCACCTTTGTCCCTTCACGTCTTTTGCTAACAGTATTGTTATTGGTCAGAGAAGTTATGGCAGTGCTGGAGATGCACCATATTTGACTATTCATTCCTACAGTATTGTTAGCTCATGGTTAGATTCCACACACTAAAGCTATCCCTGCTGTGAAATTGCACACCGCTAGCACTTAGAAGTATAATTTTGATAACTTGGGGGACAGCATAAAGTGAGAAAGTGGAAGTGAGTGACAGTTTGGGTTGCAACATCAGTGGTAGTGCACTGTTGACAAAATTCTGGCCTAGGTATTGGCGGGCCTATGTGGGAATATAACTAGAATTTTATGGATGTCCAACCTTGGAAGAGAACAGGTTAGAGCCTAGGGCCTAAAAATTAAAGTTAAATTAATGAAGAGGGTCAAAAACCTAGGACCAGAAGGCATAATTTCAGATTAAGTACTCACACACTGAAGACATACATAAGGGGATTTTTTTTTCTCTGAGAGGATGGAATTCCTTACTGCAGAAGGCTGTAGAAGCTGGACCATAAGTATACTCAAGGCTGAGATAGGCAGATTGTTAATGAGTAAAGGAGTCCAGGTTTATGGGGAAAATGCATTAAAGAGGAGTGGAGGATTATCAGATCGGTCATTGTCACATCAAGTGGCAGAGTAGACTCAATGATCTGAATGGTCAACATCTGCTCCTACATCTAGTGGTCCTGTGTTCTTAAAGCAGCGTGCACAGGAGGGCTGCAGTAGGACAAATGCAGAAAGGGATGAATATAGC
Source organism: Stegostoma tigrinum (assembly GCF_030684315.1). Lineage (NCBI taxonomy): Eukaryota > Metazoa > Chordata > Chondrichthyes > Orectolobiformes > Stegostomatidae > Stegostoma > Stegostoma tigrinum. The sequence continues at coordinate 71,750,583 of NC_081358.1, read as the reverse complement.
AGTTCTATTGGTGAAACCGCCAGAAAAATATTTTAAACATTTCAAATGTGAGTTAGTCACAAATATAATTGCACAATAAAAAGAAAGGAAGATACAGGGGCTGATTTTCCTATCCCTCCTCTTTTTTGAGGATTTTCAGGTTGAGTGCATCTGAGATAAGACTAATCCCACATGAATATGTAGTCTTAGGTAATTTTGTTAACCTTAACATGGACCTGGTGCAAGACCAACCACAACATTGGCACATTCAGCAAGGACACCTATAACAGGGTCACCCATAGCAGGAGCATCCACAATACGGTCACACATAGCTTACAGTAGGGCATCCACACAGTGTTATCCACTAGAAGGTTACATTTAGGATTTGGGGTTGGGAGAAAACCTGAGAAACCTGAAAGAATGATCATGATTCATGGAACTTTCTGTTTGTAAGCCAACGTTGGAAGTCTTGGAGCTGCTGCTTTTGGGAAATTAATGATTGCCTGCAAAGAAACGAAGACATCTTCTAAGACTGCATTTACACCTGCAGCTTCCAGAGCTTTTGATTTAAGCAGTAGTCTGGTCACACAGGCAGTACCAACTTCTTCAGATACACATATGTTACAAAAGTCCTTCTGATGAATCTGGATGAGAATGAGGAGGGAATGCTGGGCAGACCCCTCCCATCTCATTTCTATATCCGTACTTAGTCGACAAGTATTGTGGATGAGGACCCTACAAACCAAGTCCATACCCAAGCTCTGGGAATCATAGAGAAACAAGATGGACATTTGGGGGTAGTACTTGACTCTATGTGATCATATAAGATGGGTAGTGGTGAGCCAATAGCCTATTTTACTTCTCTCCAAATATTGAATTCTGAAGTGACATTAGTAGAAATAAAAATGGGACTGTGGGCTCATTACTGCATAGGATCAAGGTCTACTCCCAGATGTTCCATCTCTGTCCTTTTTTTCCTGTGCTTTGTGCCTGGGAAATAAGCAATCCCTAGGTACATAGCACAGGAAAATTGGCTGTATTGTATGTCATGGTGCACCTTTACGGATATAAATGAATGTGTTCCTGAGCAGATGAATTAACGCCTTTAGCATTCTGGAAATGCTGTTTTTTTTTGTTGAAAACCTGGTTTAATGACTGAGACCTAGAGGGGAAGACTTGACAAAAGTAAGCCTCCGATCAGAGCTTAACTCAACAGTGCGAACTTACTGGCAATTTGGACCTGACCGTCTGCCTGTTCTGCATTATTTCTGCAAATTAAAGATAATGGATGGAAAATCATGCAGGCAAGCTGATGCTCAGACCTGAATTCCCACTCTGTGTCCCCAGTGCCAATTAGCAAAATGTACCTCAGGATCCATGCAGATTATTGTCACCTTGTGATTGTGAGACTTCCAAATTTGCAGATTATTGACGAACTGGAAGGCTGAAGTAGGTAAGGAGTTCCATAGATCTGAAACTGTGCAAAAGTATTTGTTGTATTAGAAGGTAATAGACTTTTAATTGATTTTTTGACATAGCGAGAATGAAAATCACTTCGATTAGTTTACCCACTGCTTGGTCAGGAATGGAAGAAAAGCTTAAAGAGGTGGCCATCCTAATGCTATTGCCGAAAGAGGCAATAAATGACGATGAGGTCGGTATGAGGGAGAGAGGTTTGATGCAAGAGCTGTGAATGGTCATGAATAAGGTAAGAAATTTACATTTTATATCTGTATGTTGCTGTCTGGTATTCATTAAAGGTGTTTTCTTTTTACGTTATGCACTTATGCCTCCTCAATTAATTGTTGTAACATTATAGGTAGGCCTCCTATAACACAATAATTGTGTTTTTGTGTGACCTTGCTCAATAGAAACTTGCACTATAGAAAATTGTATTGTAGGGAAGTCTCTATAAAAATTGCTATACCTGTGCAGCGGAAAGTTTACGTTATCCGAACAGCATCCACTGTTCATCAATTGCATCACAATTCAAGTTAATGAAACACGGGTCATAACAGAATTACCTGTATTGCTATAATCTTTATGCATAATAAAAATTATGTTGACTAGTTAAAGGGAGAAATGCATGTCCAGCAGATTCTGTCCATTATTGCTGTTGTGATTAGAAAAGGAAAGATTTTGTATGTATGCAGGGCTAGACTTTGCTGTTATGTTGTGTGTAAAAGCACAATATATCAGTAAATCATCTTCACTGTTAGCCGTGGTGACAATGAAAGGCCTGGTCTGTCATAGATTTTTTTTCTTAACTCTGGCTGAACATAGAACACAAAAAATTGAAACTTGCTCTTTGACTTATTGACCTACAATCAATTACCAGAGGATCACTGCAACGAAACAGCAGAAGTGTCACAAACTGAATGTTTAAACATTTAGAGGCATGATTATTTGAACAAGCAAATGCACTGCTAATAATAACAATAATTACTGTACCTCATTCTGACAGGACTAGATTAAACGATAAGGCACAGTTGTGGCTAATTCCTCATTACTGTGACATCGTTTGAATTATTTTGCTTTTGAGTTTTGACAGGGTCACAGTATTATGGTTTGGTGCATGCTGCAGTATTGTATACATGCAACATTCCATTTAAAAGAAGAATAACTTTGTCACAGAAACACCCTTCCCACTGACCTTTCAATGTGGATCCAGGCCAATGAAATGTTTATTCAGATAGGTCTGTGCTGTGAGACAAAGGAGTCAAAAGCTTAATGATTTGTAAAGAGAGTTCTTTGGCTCCTTGGTCTAACTGTTTATATAATCAAGGGTTTCCATACAACCTTCTTCTCAGGTCTGTATAACTCCTTTCAAGCAGAATGCACAAATTTTCAATCGAAATTCAAAGACAGTGAAATTGGTGAGTGGTGGCAGAGTGTTGGAGTAAGTATTTGGTGGACAGATGGGGGAAGTGGCAAAATAATAAATCAAACTACGCTGATACATTTAATTTAAATTGAAAGATAGTTACACTTGGCCCACAGCCTGAAAGAAAACAGGGCCTTGTGACTTCCAGTGAGGTGCATTTTGTAATGGGGTCATTTAGTTGGGTAGGAGGACAGTTCTTGCCTTTTGACCAATTAGCCTATGAAAGTTTCACTTTGACAGAATACTTGTCAACAGAGCTTTTGCTTTGGGAATTCAGTAGAGTGAGCAAATTTGGCTTGGTGAGAGAAGAGATGAGGTGATTGGTATTTTGAAAGAATGAAGAGGGAGGGAACGAAAGACAGTGAGACCTGAAAGTGGAGGTCCAGAGGAATCAATTCGGTGAGCAGGTTGCTGATTTATCTGTGGGATTTCAATTTATTCTTCCCTGAAATAAGGCAATAGATTAAACTCAGATTGGAGAAATATAAGAACTATGTTAAAATTACATTCAATAAGTTATAATATGTGACGTAGCTGCAAATGATCATTGGGTAATGTTTCATAGTTTGAAGTTTTAAAGAAAATTGAGTGCCAGGATGCCTATTAAGGGGAGAAGGACATAGTTTAGTGTCATTTTGAGTTCTATGACCTTTAGTTTCATGTTTGTGTTCTGTGTGTGGTGCAGGTTTTCTTGAGGTTTACATGCATTTAGATGAGTTTTTTAAAAAACCTTGAGATGAATAGTTCAGTGCAATGAGAATCCAAGATAGAAGAGAGGAAGGAACTGGACTATTTCCTACAAGGATATTTCCTACTATATCCCCTACAAGGTTTCCTATCACATGGGGAGACAGAAAGAAGATAATTTTAGAACGGCAGTGTGCAAGTTTATTTCAGAGAAAAGAAGGTGATTTCGAGAGATAATAGACTCCCTAGAGTGTGGAAGTAGGCCATTTAGTCCACATTGACCTTCTATAGAGCATCATATCCAGACCTACCACTCTATCCTACCCTACCCCCGTAATCCCACTTTTTCCCATGACCAATCCACCCATCCTGCACATATATGTGGGAAGAAACTGGAACACGTGGAAGAAACCCACACAAACACAGGAGAATGTGCAAACTCGACAGCATCACCTGAGTTTGGAATTGAACCCAGGTCCCTGGCACTCTGGGGCAATAGCTTTAACTACTGAGTCACTGTGCCACCTTACGATAAGGTCTCTAAAAGCTGCAGGTGCTGTTTAGCAGTCTCCAAACCAGTCAGGACAAAAGAAAACAGTCTGGAATAGCATTGAATGTAACAAGTCAAAGGCTTCAAAAACTGAAGATTTTAAGGTATCAAACAGGAAGACATCCTATGAGGCTATTGAATGCATGAGTATATGATCATTTCCCAAAGAATGAGTATCCTAAGGAGACAGGTCGTCCAAAGATCTCAAGAAGCAGCACTAAATTAATCATTGATTCAATGCAGGCTTTTTCTGAGTAACCAATTACAGCTGTGCCAATTGAACAAAGAACTGTAAACTGAAGATGGGGTTATTCTTTGCTGAGGTTTGTGAATCTGTAAAGCAGTTGTGGAGACTAATAGAGGTCAACAACTATTTCTAACCATTAGAATAAGACCAGTCTTATTGTGTTCTTTAAGAAGGTGACTAAACAGATGGATGAGGGTAAAGTAGTTGATGTGGTGTATGTGGATTTCAGTACAACATTTGATAAGGTTCCCCATGCTAGGCTATTGCATAAAATACAGAGTCATGGGATTGAGGGTGATCTAGTGGTTTAGATCAAAAATTGGCTAGTTGGAAGAAGACAGAGTGTAGTGGTTGATGGGAAATGTTCATCCTGGAGCTCAGTTACTAGTGGTGTACTGCAAGGATCTGTTATGGGGCCACTGCCATTTGTCCTTTTTATAAATGACCTGGATGAGGGCTTAGAAAGATGGGTTAGTAAATTTGCAGATGGCACTAAAGTCGGTGGAGTTGTGGATAGTGTGGAAGGCTGTTGCAGGTTACAGAGGGACATAGATAAGCTGCAGAGATGGGCTGAGAGGTAGAAAATGGAGTTTAATGCAGAAAAGTGTGAGGTGATTCACTTTGGAAGGAGTCACAGGAATAGAGTACTGGGCTAATGTGGATGAGCAGAGAGGCCTCGGTGTCCATGTACATAGATCCCTAAAAGTTACCACCCAGGTGGATAGGATTGTTAAGAAGGTGTATGGTGTGTTTGGTCTTATTGGTAGAGGAATTGAGCTTTGGAGCCATGAGGTCATGTTGCAGCTGTACAAAACTCTGGCGCGGCTGCACTTGGAGTATTGTATATAGTTCTGGTGGCTGCATTATAGGAAGGATGTGGAAGCATTGGAAAGGGTGCAGCGGAGATTTACCAGCATGTTGCCTGGTATGCAGGAAAGGTCTTATGAAAAAAGGTTGAGGGACTTGAGGCTGTTTTCGTTTGCGAGAAGGTTAAGAGGTGACTTAGAGACATACCAGATGATCAGAGGATTAGATAGGGTGGACAGTGAGAGCCTTTTTCCTCAGATGGAAATGGCTAGCATGAGGAGACACAGCTTTAAATTGAGGGGTGATGGATATAGGAAAGATGTCAGAGGTAGGTTCTTTACTCAGAGAATAGTAAAGGCGTAGAATGCCCTGCCTGCAACAGTAGTAGACTCGGCAAGTTTAAGGGCTTTTAAATGGTCATTGGATTAACATATGGATAATAATGGAATATTGTAGATTAGATGGGCTTCAGTTTGGTTTCACAGGTTGGCGCAATAGCGAGGGCTGAAGGGCCTGTACTGTGCTATAGTGTGCTTTGTTCTGTGTTCAGTCTAATAGATTGTTGTATTTTGCTGAAAGAGACATTATCGCCGAAATGTTTTGTCTTGTACTCAGCAGGGCAATTGAAAAAATACCAATGTAAGGGAAAACTATCATTAATATTGTATAAGAAGAGAGTACTAATTGGTTGGAAAGTGGAAGGTGACAGAGATGTTACCATAGAGAACACACTAATTGAAGATGACTGACAGTTAACTGTCAAGCCTTGTTTAAACTTAAACCAGCAAATTGACTCTGATTGGCCATGGCGTTTCCCCAAGACCTAAGCCAGTCAATGGCTGTCACTTATTTTGTTGAACTAAAACAGGTGTCATATGTTTGTGTTCATTCTGAAGAACAGTTTTCTGTCATTCATCCAGGCAGACGAGCTGAGTCTGTTTCAATGTATTCCTTTTTTTACATGTCAATGCTTTTCACATCCCAGCATTAAATCTGAAATATAGCCTGAATTAAGCAAGTGATATGATGCCTCATCATACCCAGAACTCCAAAGTGAAAATGCTCTCTGAACTTGAACAGGGGCAGCACGGTGGCTCAGTGGTTAGCACTGCAGCCTCATAGCACCAGGTTTCCCGGGTTCGATTCCCACCTCAGGCGACTGTCTGTGTGGAGTTTGCACATTCTCCCCATGTCTGCGTGGGTTTCCTCCGGGTGCTCCGGTTTCCTCCCACAGTGCAACGATGTGCAGGCTAGGTGGATTGGCGATGCTAAATTGCCTGTAGTGTTCAGGGATGTGTGAGTTAAAGGCGGATGTGTCTGGGTGGGATGCTTCAAGGGGCGGTGTGGACTTGGGCCGAAGGGCCTGTTTCCACACTGTAGGGAATCTAATCTAATCAACTGCTAATGTTTACTCACACTGTAAACATGGCCTTCAACAGTTCAGACCTTTCATCTTTGTGGACAGGCATGGAACAGAAACTGTAAGTTGTGAAGTCAGCATATCAACAGAGTTGAATAACCTATATAAGGTTGAGAAATTCTTTGAAAAATTACTTTGAAAAAGTTAGTTTAATTAACTCCAAGCACAAACAAAGATAGTTTTATTTAAAAAGTGAAATACAGCAGATGCGGGAAATCTGAAATAAAAACAGACCTACTGGAGGTATCCAGCAGGTCCATCAGAATCTGTAGAGAAAGGAAAAGTTAACATCTCTAGTTCAGTATGACTCTTCTTCAAAAGCTTGTTGTGATTTTTAGAGGCAACTCTTCTCAGTCCAGGACATCAGTACAGAAGACATGTCCTAGATCCAATCACCTTCAACTGGTTCATCAATGACTCTCTGCCCCCAACATGAGGTCAAAATTGTGGAACTTTTCAATTTGTGTGTAGTGCTCTGTATCATTCCCAGATGAATGGAGCAAAGCTTTCAAGAGATCAATACCATCCTGGAGAAAACAGTCCACTCAATTGGTATCCCATCCACCATTATAAGTGTTCACTTCCACAACTGCTGACCTATAGTGGAGCAGTGTGCACTATCTATTAATGCACTACAGCAATTTGCTCAATCTCCTTGAATAGAATATTCCAAACCCACAACCTCTATCGTTAGAAGGACAGGACAGAAGACCCATAGAACCACCGCCATCTGTAAATTCCCCTCCAAGTCACATACTTTTTTGAAATCGAAGTATATTGCTGTTCATTTACTGTTGCTGTGTTAAAATCCAGGACTTCTTTGTAAAACATTGTTAATGCATCAATGTTAGATGGACTGCAGCAGTTCAGGAAAATTGCTCACCACCACCTTCTCATGAGAATTGAGGGTGGGAAATAAATGATGTCTTTTCTAACAGCATTCTCACCCCAGAAATGAGCTTTAAAAATGGTCACAGGAACCAGCTTAGATTTTGAAGTGCACACAAAGTCCTTTTTCTTTCAATTAGCTGTCACAAAGTCATAGAGTTTTTACAGCTTGGAAATAGATCCTTCAGCCATTGAGTCATCAACAGTCATCAAATATTCAACTATTCTAATCCCATTTCCAGAATTTGGCCCTGGTGAATCTCTTCTGTGCTCCCTATAATGCAATTGCATCCCTCCTACAATGTGATTAACAGCACTATACTCAATACTGGAGCTGTGGTCGAGCTAATGTTATATATAACTCCATTATAACCTCCTTGCTGTTGTAATTTAATGCTTTGACCAATAAAGAGTATCCCATATGCCTTCTTTATTACCTTATACACCTGTCCTCCTGCCTTCAAGGATCCATGGACGTGCACACTAAAGTCCCTCTGACTTCTGTACTCTCCAGGGTCCTCCCATTGTACTCCATCACTTTGTTATCCTCCCAAAATATATCACCTCACTTTTCAGGATTAAATTCTTTTTGTCACTGTTCTTTAACATCCTATCATATAACGCATTCCTCCTCGTTATTTATCATAGTACCAATTTTGGTGTCATCTGGGAACTTACTGATCATGCTTTCTGGATAGGTCATTAATATACAAAACAAATGGTAAGTGAAACAGCACAGAACCCTGTGTTACATTAGTGGACACAAACTTCTAGTCACAAAAACATCCTTTGACTATCATCCTCTGCTTCCTGTCATGAACCCAACTTTGGATCCAATTGCCAAATTGCCAAGGTCATACCCTCATTTACATACCCAGTCATCTTCTTAAAAAAATTCAGTCAAATCTGTTAGACATGATTTACAAAGCCATGCTGAGTCTCCTTGATTAATCCTTGTTCCTCCAAGTAGAAATCAATTCAGTCCTTCAGATTTTTTTCTTGTAGCTTCTCTGCAACAAATGTTAGACTCATTGCCCTGTAGTTTTCCAATTTTCCCCTAACACTGTCTTGAATTAAGGAACCACATTAACTGTTCTCCAGTCTTCTGGCATCTTCTGCTTGTGTCTAGGAATGGTTTGGAAATTCTTGTCATAGGACCTACAATCTCCTCCCTTGCTTCCCATAGAAGCCTGGGATACATCACATCCAGGCTTGGGGATTTATCCACATTCAAGCCCACAAAAGCCACAATGCCTCCACCCTCTCAATGCTAGTTCAAATATCTCACATACCCTCTTCCAGATTTTGATATTACGTCATCCCCATCATGAGTGCGGATGCAAAGTACTCAGTTAACACCTCAGCTATGTCTGCCAGTTCCACACACAGATTTTCACTTTGGTCTGTAATGGGTACTACTCTTCTCTGGTTATTCTATTCTAATATACTTGTAAACCACTTTTGGGTTTTCCTTAATGTTACGTGCACATGTAATTTCAGGCTCTTTCTTTGCTTTCCTAATTTCTTTTCTAAACAGCCTCCTGCACTTTCTATGTTCCTCTAGCCCATTCATTGTTTTTAAACTTCAGTATCTGCCATCAGCTTCCTCTTTGATCCACATTCAATCCTATATATCCCTTGACATTCAGGTTTGTCCAGGCTCGTTTGTCCCACCCTTCACCGGTCAGCCAATGCCGGAGTTTCTTTTCAATGGCATATAACCTACTTTCTAATGAAGGTCACACAACGATAGTTCAAGTTCTTTTTAAGACTCCTTTCCTGCTTTTACTGTCATTTTTAGTGCCAAAATTAAATGCAACGGCACTCTTATTAAAGTTAATGGACAATAAAAGCTGCTGTAGTGAAAACCAACTTTTAATTTGATATGTACTGTTGGCAAAGGCCAATTTCACCTCCCATGTATTTCCCTTAATCACTGTATATACATTGCACAGAACTATCTACAATAAAATTCTTCAACAAAATAAAAGAAAGGATTGTAGATGTGAAAATCTGAAACAAAAACAGAATTTTCTAGAGAAACTCCACAGGTCTAACAGTATCTTTGGAAAGAAAGCAGACCATCAATAGATTGAAACATTAACTCTGCTTTCTCTCCAGAGATGCTGCTGAACCGGCTGAGTTTCTCCGGTAATTTTTGTTTTCGTTATGTAAATTATTTGTTTCTGGCATCTCCAAATGTCTTGGAGGATGTTTGTGGTCAGTGTCACATTGATACAAAATAATGTCTATGAATCTTGAAATTCCATTGTTGATTTAACACCTGCAACTTTTGCTGGCATAGATTTTCCTGTCTCTGGTTAGTTGGATACTGGATCTTGCCTGAAAGATTCATGTCAGGACCTCAAAGATATCCTGACCACCTGCCAATCCCTGATACATTTAAACTTCAAGTTGGCAATTATCCATCATAAGGCATCCTTCAAAATAATCCCTACCTCTGAATTAGAATTGGAGACTTTAAAGAATTTTGAAAAATTAATAAATGGCCAGAAAAACTTAGAGTTGTTGAATCCTGTCTTGACTCCTGACTAACTATAAGAATTAGTCATGCTGCTCATCATGTCTGGCAGCATCTGTGAAGGGGAAAACAGAGTTAACGTTTCAGGTCTGGTGACCTTTCCTCAGAACTGATGGTGGCTGGGAAAATATCAGTTTATATGCAGAAAATAGAGAGGTGGGTGGGGTAAGGGAGTAAACAATAGGATAGAGCCCAAAGAGAGAGAAAGATGGTTGGACAGACAAAGATGTTGCTAATGATCAGGCTGGGAGGGTGAGTAGTTGTTAATGGGGACTGTTAGTGACTAACAACAAGGGGCGTGTAGTGGCAGGCTATGTGGTAACAAGGCCTGGTGTTGGGGTTGGGGGTTGGAACATGAAAAAAAGTTTAAGCCCTAAAATTATTGAACTCAATACTGAGTCAGGGGGGCTGTAGGGTCCCCAAGCGAAAAATGACGTGTTGTTTCTCCAGCTTGCGCTGGGCTTCACTGAAACACTGTAGCAAGCCAGAGACAGAGATGTTGACCAGGGAGCAAGGTGGTGCATTGAACTGGCAGGCAACAGGTAGTTAAGGGTGTCTTTTGCGAGAAGAACATAGATGTTCTATGAAGCCATCGCTTCGTAGAAGCATAGACTTGGCAATCAAAACAACATCTCATTTTCCACTTGGGGACCCTCCAACCCGTCTGACTCAATATTGAGTTCAATAATTATAGGGTCTAAACTCCACACACAAAGCCTTGTTACCACATAGTCTGCCACTACACCCTCCCTGTTGCTAGTCACTAATAGCCCCCATTAACAACTACTCACCCTCCCAGCCAAATCATTATCAACTCTTTTGTCTGTCCAAAAACAAAGTTGCTGGAAAAGCTCAGCACGTCTGGCAGCATCTGTGGAGGAGAAAACAGAGCCAACGTTTTGGGTCCGATGACCCTTCCTCAGAGCAGATGGTGTTTGTCCAACTGTCTTTCTCCCTCTTTGAGCTCTATCTTATCGTCTACTCCCTACCCCACCCACCACCCTATTTTCTGCATATAAACTGATGTTTTCCCAGCCACCATCAGTTCTGAGGTAAGGTCACTGGACCCGAAACGTTAACTCTGTTTTCTCCTTCAGAGATGTTCCTAGAACTGCTGAGCTTTTCCAGCAACTTTGTTTTTGTTCTCAATTTGCAGCATCTGCATTTCTTTTGGTTTTTATACTGCTCCATACATTTAGGGAACTCAGCTCAGACTCCAAAACCTGACATTGCTCCCATGTCCCTTTTCCAGACTCTTCATTGACCTCCAGGTACCTGATTAAAACCATAACGACTGTACCAGCCCCAACAGACAACCAATATTACCCCCAGTGCCCAATTGCTTCCCAACTCAAGCTGTCAACACCACATCCATCAGCAATGCATGAAGCTTCCCAATAGCTGTGCAGCATAGAGGGAACATTGCTGCCATCAAAGCACATCACCCACCCACCTACCTGCCAACCTACATCTTCACCCACCTACCTGCCAGCTTTCACACTCACCCTCTCAGTGCCACCCAACACCTTCTATCACTTGGTACCCCACTGTCTCAACCAGTTACTTGACATCTGGCCACCTCACCCACCTGTCAGCCCTTACTCACCTGGCATCCGACTTCCTTCTCTTTCTGTCACCATCCCCTAACCCCTATTACCCACTTGCCAGCCTACCCCTTACTTACTCAGTCTGCATATCTACCTTTTTATTGCTCAAGAGGCTTTGGACATTGAGATGCTTAAATACAGCACTAACTGGCATAAAAGGGAGATATTGTTTACATCGTACATTAATCCTGCACTGTACAATAGTATTTCCTAAACATGTACACTCAATATTTCTCAAGATGTACAAATTAGAGATTTGGGTTGAAATGCAGGGCAAGGTAAATAAAAAGGGGTGAAGTGTGAATCTAGCTGGGAGCGTCATTGCTCAGAAGATTCAGTCCATTAAATTCACATTGAATTCAATTTGTTGATTGTGTAATTACTTAAGCTCAATGTAAGTAACTGCAGTACTTGTTGCTCCTGGAATAACATTGCAATTTTCAATAGGTGTTATACACTTTCCAGTAATTGCCTATGATTGACACAACATCCATTACTTAATAGTATGCATAAATGCCTCCTGGGTTCCCACTAAACACTCACATCTTTATTATTGCAAAAGTTGACCTTTAACTTTTAACAAGGAGCTGATACCTCGTGAATTACATATTACCACAAATAGATTATCTCTTTGTTTTCCTCTGCAGTTAGTTTCAAAGAATGTCAGAATACCTTTTATCTGTCCATGAGTTTTATCATGTTGCTGTATTTTCTCATTAATTGGCCAAAGGGTTACCATGTACAGGAAGTTAACACAGTCAATAATACTGCATTCTACCCTTTTAACAATGTGACAGTTTTAATGATTGCCAGTTAACTTCAGTGGGCTAGAAAAATAACAACATAAGTATGGAGCCTCATTCCTTCAAGAAGTAAATTGTTTTTTAAAATTTTAGAATTGCCAAACTTTACATGTCACAGACATTTTCTTCCGTTACTTTATGATCACCTTCTCTCTTATTTCTAATTTAACATTGCATTCACTCATTCTTCTGAATTCCTTTGTTTATGTCTCAATCCCGAAATCCTAGTGTATAAAGAGTTAAAATATTCATCCTTGTGTTCATCAAGTTCATTGATGCCCTATTGCTCTTTTTTATTTGCCTTTTTGCTATCAGCTGTCACTTCCAGCAATGTACAGGGAGCGTTGACAGCAATTTCTGCTGACAAGTGCAAGAGTAAGGATTATTAACTGGGCATGATGAAAGTAATCTATTCATGCAATGGCCCAATGTATTCTGAACACTTTTTCAATATACTTCAATTCTCATTAGTTGAAGTTTCTATTGCCAAAATTAAACTTAAGCCATTAAAAAGTAAGGGATATTCATCAATGTTTTTTATAATTACTTCATCAAACTTCTTACTTAAACACCCAGCCTCATCCACTTGGTGAGTGCATGAGCCCGAGTAACATTTCCAAATTTGTCGCTATCAAACATGCAAGAATTTCTATGACATTATAGTAGATTAATAGCTGAAGTGAGGCTTTAACAGGAAGGTAGCCCCTGAAGTTAGATGTTTCCCCTTTCTGTGAAGGCTATCAGAACTAAATCAGATCTTCCTTTGAATGTGAAACTTGCCTTTGCCTTGAGCTTGTATCCAACTTGTTTTTCAAAGCTGCCAAGTTTGTTTGTTTTAGTGTAACAACAACGAAAGCTTTCAATTACGTAGCACATTTCAGCTAAATCATATGTTCCATAGACAGTCAGTCATACATGTAAAGAAAACTCTTAAGATCACCATCAGCCATTAACACTGAAATGAATAGCAAGTACTTTGAAAGTGGTTGCCATGCTCTTACTCAGTAGTTGTCCAAAAATCACTGTTAGCTATAAATTGCAAGACTAGCCATAACTTTCTGCGCTGAACCTTTCCAAGGTTTCTATGAATTCCAAGTCCACAGGTTTATATAAGGAAGGCTCCTAATTAGTGACTTCTACATTCATGATCCAATTATGAATGATGGGAAGGTTCCTGAGGAGAGAGGCTCTAGGAGACTACCCATAATACTGAGTGGCTGCCAGCTCACCAAAGCATGTAAGTACTTCTGCACTGTTGCCTCAATGGAGACTGTGGGAGCAGCTTCAGGCATACCTACAATGAGGTATTAACCTCGTTAAGCTATCAAACAGAACTACTTGGAAGCCAAACATCATTAGCAGCAAGTGATAGACAGAGTTAAGTGACCTCACAAACAGTGGATCAGATATAAGCTCCAAAGTCCTGCCACGTCCAGTCATGAATGGTGGTGGATAATCAAACAACTTACTGGAACAGCAGACTCCACAAATATCCCAATCTTCAATGATGGAAGAGCCCAACAGATGCAAAAGATAAGGCTGAGGCATTCACAGCAATCTTCAGCAAGAAGTGCAGTGTGGATGGTCCATCTTGGCCTCCTCTTGTGGTCCCTGATATCATAGATACCAGTCTTCAGCCAATTTGATTCACTCCACTTGATATCAAAAAATGGTAGGAGACACTGGATACTGCAAAGGCTACCGGCCCTGGCAACATTCCGGCAACAGTACTGAAGACTTGTGCTCCAGAATTTGCCACTCCTCTGTCTAATCTCTTCCATTACTGTTACAACACTGGCAGCTACCGGACAACGGGGAAAGTTTCCCAGGTAAGTCTTGTACACAGAAAGCAGGACAAATCCAACTGAACCAATAACTGCTCCCTCAGTTTACTGTTGATCATCAGTAAAGTGAAGGAAAGTGTCATCCACAGCGCTATCAAGCTGCATCTGTTCAGTAATAACCTGTTTAGTAATGCCCATTTGGGTTCTGTCAAGGCCACTCAGCTTCTGACCTGATTACAACCTTGGCTCAAACATATGTAAAAAGAGCTGAATTCCAGAGGTGAGATGAGAGTGACAGCCCTTGACATCTTTTGATATCAAGGAGCCCTAGCAAAACTGGAATCAATAGGTTTCAGAGGGCAAACTCTCCACTGGTCCATGAGACGATGGTTGTGGTTATTGGAAGTTAGTCATCTCCCCAACAATCCCTTGGAGTAGTGTCCTAGGACCAAGCATCTTCAGCTACTTCATCAATGACCTTCCCTCCATCATAAGGTCAGAAGTGGGAATGATCACACAATGTTCAGCACTTTTTGTGACTCCTCAAATACTGAAGCAGTCCATGTTCAAATGCAACAAGATCTGGACAATATCCAGTCAGTGTTTCCCATGGCAACTACACAATCTAATCTTGACAAGTGGCAAGTACCGTTTGCACCACCCAAATGCCAGGTTATGGCCATCACCAATGAAAAGCAATCTAACCCTGCCACTTCACATTCAATGATGTCCCCCAGTATCAACATCCAGAGAATTACCATTAACCAGAAAATCAGCTGATGTACCACATAAGCACAGTGGCTACAAGAGCAGGTCCAAGGCTAGGAATTAGCAGTGTGAAGTGCCTCACTTCCTAACTTGCCAAAATCTGCCCACCATCACTGGGCACACGTCAGGAATGTGATGGAATAGCCCCATTTGTCTGGATGGGTGCAGCCCCAACAACACTCAAGAAACTTGACACCATCTATTGCAAAACAGCCATCTTAATTGGTCCCACATCCACAAGCATCCACTACCTTTACCACATATGCTCAGCAGCAGCAGTGTGTACCATCTAAAAGATGCACTGCAGAAATTTCACAAAGATTCTCAGGCAGCACCTTCCAAACCCATGAACATTTCCATCAAGAAGGACAAGGGCAGCAGATACATGTGAACACGACTCCCTGCAAATCTAGCCCCCACAAGTTGCTCACCATTCTGGCTTGGAATTATATTGTTGCTCCTTCACTGCGACTGGGCCAAAATCCTGGAATTCCTTCCCTAAGGGCATTGTGGCTCTACATGCAACAGCAGTTCAAGAAAATAGCTCATCACCAACTACTGATGGACAATAAATGTTGGCCAGCCAATGATGCCCATGTTCCACTAATGAATAAAAAAAACGCAGAAAGGTGGGAATGGGAGTACTTCAAAATGGAGACTCACTCAGAAGCCTGTTAAAGTTATAAAAATACAAAAGGCTACCAAATTAGAACAATTGTTTGTGCGATGTTTGTGAAAGGGAAATTCCTCTTCGCTCATTTATTGGGACAAATTCAGAGGAAGTATGCTTAGCTGCCTAATCATAAACCAGGGGGCTGCCACCAAGTTGTTGTTGGCCTCTGGACTAGGGGAAGGCAAGCAGGTCAAATGTCATGCTGGTGCATTCTGAAAATATTCCTTAAATGGTGATTTAATTGGTAGCTCGCTGGATTGCAGTAGTTGCAGTCAGTGTTTCCCATGGCAACTGCAAAATCTAATCACAAACTGTATACAATGTCACTCTTAGAACAAGAATCAAAACCAATAAATGGAAGATAAAGATAACACAGGCCCTGAAAAAACTTCAGCTTGAGGCTGAAGCATTGATTGCTGCAATGAAACTAACAGACAAATAAATCTATTACTATTGATTAAAAAATGTTAGTTACTATAGCACAAGCATTGTTGAATATTTGTTCATAATTAAGTCGCCTACTAAATATCTCTATTAGCCATGTGACAGCACACTACCTTTTTGTCTATTCACCAGGCAAAAAAAACCTTGCACTTCAAGTATTTACTTTTCACAAAGTGGAATTAAACTTTTATTATTTTATTTATTGAAACATACTTTATGTGATCTCTCTTCCTACGCCTGTTGAACATTTTGCTTTGCTGGGAATGTTGATTTGAGTTTAATATTTCCTAACCAATCCCTTTCCTTGTTCTACCTATTGATAGCTAGGAGGAAAAGTATGAAGATTTCGATCTCAAAAGATAGGTCTTTGCTAGTGATAGCCCTGAATCTCCTTATGAGATGATCATGACAGCAGCATGTGCAAAGTTGTAGAAATCACGTCAGTTTATTCATTTACAGGTATAACATAGACCAGCTGAATGAGATGGCTTGGTATGAGTATTGTGATGCTTTGTAGAAACAGAAATTCATTTGTGTTTAATCCCTTCATGCCCTACTGCTAGATATTGAAATAACTTGTCCTGCAATCAGACCCATAGAACTATGTGGATTCCAATACCAAAACACTGTCCAGTTGATTTTCCATATGTGAATGCTAACAGTTCAGACTCTAGAATATGAAAGGTCAAGAACTATTGTATAAGTCAATACATTTTCAGGAGAATCATTGCTGTGCTTAAGATCCCTGTTGACAGTACATTATGTACAGTGGAGGATTGTAGTTTAAGAAAGCAATGAGGTCCAGCAGCACAAGTAAAGCAATGCATTCTCTACAGCACAGGCATATTATTTTTATCAGTATTTCCCATGCGCTCAAATTGATGGTAATCAAAAAAGTAGCATATTTGCAGGCTTAGGCTAATACCAAACCCATAGCTTCATATTTTAGGGTAGCCTTGAGCAGTTCTTTCCGATGTTCAGTTTTCTGCTCCACTACTGTCAGTTCTTTTTTTAAATCCCTCATAACTCTCTGATCTACTGTGTTTCCCTTTCAAAGCCGAAATCCATCCATCCTTGCAGGGATGTCCATCTGCTGGTCCTTCCTACAGTTGCAGTGAGTGATAGTTTGTGCCATGAGGTTATAAGCTCAGAATCTTTGCGGAGAATTTGTTTGTAGGTGCTGAGAGCAACTTATAGTTGTGAGGACCCAAAATAGCTTCAGCAGTTGATTAACAGAGGACTAGGTCTGGTTCTAGTTTCTATTTGCCAACGACATTTATTGAACAATAAATGTACAAGCAAGTAAGTAGAAGTATTATCAGAGATATATTTACAAAATGGATGGTAGTTTATGCTGGTAGTTCATTTTATAAAAGTCATAAATGTCTCACAATTTCTATCCTAATCTTTAGTTTATAATTAACTTTGTCACACTTATCTGTTCTTTCAGGTTAGCTGATTCCCATTTGGGTTTATGTTCCAACTCTATTCATAGGCTTACAGCAGATCAAACTCCAAGCTTTATTAAGTCACAGTCAATGAAGATGACTAATAAAGCAAGAAGAATATTCATAACTGGACAGTTGTAAACCAGTCAATCATACACATATTCAGACCAATGAAAAAGCAAGTTTGTGTTTACATCACATGGTTTGGTTGTAAGTAAAAACAAAATCCCTAGAACAGAGAAATATTTGAGTCTGGACATGGCTTGTGTTCTTGCAGGTCTTTGTAACTCCTCAGATGTTGAGACAGCATTAAGAACTTAAAATTAGAAAAATCCTGAAACATTTTAAAACACTGAGAGCTGTCGCATTGTATTTTCAATGTTGTCCAGAAATTTAAACTTGAAGAGGGAGACGAATAGCTATATGTATACATTCATAATCAAATCTGTCAATCTACCTGGATGATACGAAACAAATTTCAAAAGTAGTTTCACATTCTGATGCTTGAATTACAGAGTGGCATGTTGTGTTTAAAAAGCCCAGACCACAGCCAATTTAAAAAGGAGGCTAATTTTGAAAATTACTTCTGGCTCCACATTGGCATGAACCTGCACATAAAAAGTTACAAAACGTCATCAATTTTAAGCAGTTATTAAAGCAATCTTTGTTTCTGAAATTTCCAGTGATTTTCATGGAACATATCTCCATTTATTCAGGCATAATTAATGCCTACAAGCTTCAGGTCTTTGTAAGTTTGAAGTGTTGGATAGAGGTCTTCATTTACTTTGAGTTTTATTTCCCACATAGTAATATGGCTTAAAAGAAAACAAGAGACCAAGTAACTACGTTGTGTGCATCAGAGTCAAATAAGGAACGAGGCTAGACATCTGGGAACCTTACAAATGACGTTTTAATGGGACAGCTATTTACATGAGAAAAAGTGATATAGACCACTCACATCAACACAACTTTATTTAATCAGGTTAATATAATTGAAGAGAGTATAATTTTAGGGAAACCACCAACTTTGTGCTTCACTTAAAATGCCAACAGGACTTTGGATGTGCACTGAAAACTGTTTGTGCCCATGGTGCTGTTCAGCTACCATCCGGCAATACAATAAACAAAATAAATGGAAAATATTTCCAATTCCTCAGTTGCAGACAGTAATGTGACTGTAGACAGGTTCTGCCATGCTGTTAATCCACATTCTGCTGCACAAATCCAATATTTGTTGAAAGAAAAGGAAGATTTGATATCTTGCAATTGGAAGGTCTGTGTTACACAGTCAAGCAAAACTCATGACACCTCAACAACTGGCAAGCAGAGCATTTGAATAGTTGGATCTGTATGAGGACATTAGTAGCAGTGAACTGAGGCAGGGACAGAGATGGGTGATGTTATGGAAATAGATGATATTTGTGTTGGTGAAGTTATGGGTTAAGAAGTTTATGTCAGGATCAAATAGAACTTCAAGATCACAAAGACCATTGTTTCAATTTTCCAAATCCTTAAATGATGGAAAAAACAACTAATCCAGGAGTGAATATTGAATTAAGCAGGCACTGAAGAGATGAAAAGAGGTGATGGAGAGATGGAGTTTGGCGCTGTTAAAGTACATCTGGAATTTTCTTTTTCATTTATCTCAGGTCTCCTTAGAAAACGACACCTTGGAAGAACAGATTTGATAAATTTCAGCCAAAACTAAAATTCACAACTGTTTCAATGATTGACTCATGCAATTTACCAAAACGGATGTTTCCAGATTCTGAATAACTGTCTTCAGAAATAATGAGAACTACAGATGCTGGAAAATCCAAGAAAACAAAATGTGAAGCAGGATGAACACAGCAGGCCAAGCAGCATCTTAGGAGCACAAAAGCTGACATTTCGGGCCTAGACCCTTCATCAGAGAGTTAACACATGTAAATAAGCTGTTCTACAATCACATATATCCTGTTACGTACAGATTTGTATAACAGAGTTTCTACAGCAGGGCCTGCTGTTCAAACATCTCAAACTTTCCATACCGGTTGGTCAAGAGTTCGCTCTGCTGGGACCATGTGGTGTGCAAAGAAGGCCCTATTGTAAAAGGATCCATGCACAGGCACCTGCCACCTCAACACTCTTTCCGACCCCATAAACTAAATGACTTGGAATGTCTGCACCCTTATGGACAACCCCAACAATGACAGACTTGAATGTCACACTGCCATCAAAGCCTGGGAACTCCAGTGCTATAACATCGTCACCGCTGCCCTTAGCAAGGCATGTATGGCAGGAGAAGGCCAGCTTAATGGGCAAGGTGATGGTTATTAGAGATAATGGGAACTGCAGATGCTGGAGAATCCAAGATAATAAAATGTGAGGCTGGATGAACACAGCAGGCCAAGCAGCATCTCAGGAGCACAAAAGCTGACATTTCGGGCCTAGACCCTTCATCAGAGAGGGGGATGGGGTGAGGGTTCTGGAATAAATAGGGAGAGAGGGGGAGGCGGACCGAAGATGGAGAGAAAAGAAGATAGGTGAGAGAGTGTAGGTGGGGAGGTAGGGAGGGGATAGGTCAGTCCAGGGAAGACGGACAGGTCAAGGAGGTGGGATGAGGTTAGTAGGTAGATGGGGGTGCGGCTTGGGGTGGGAGGAAGGGATGGGTGAGAGGAAGAACAGGTTAGGGAGGCAGAGACAGGTTGGACTGGTTTTGGGATGCAGTGGGTGGAGGGGAAGAGCTGGGCTGGTTGTGTGGTGCAGTGGGGGGAGGGGACGAACTGGGCTGGTTTAGGGATGCAGTGGGGGAAGGGGAGATTTTGAAACTGGTGAAGTCCACATTGATACCATTAGGCTGCAGGGTTCCCAGGCGGAATATGAGTTGCTGTTCCTGCAACCTTCGGGTGGCATCATTGTGGCAGTGCAGGAGGCCCATGATGGACATGTCATCTAAAGAATGGGAGGGGGAGTGGAAATGGTTTGCGACTGGGAGGTGCAGTTGTTTGTTGCGAACTGAGCGGAGGTGTTCTGCAAAGCGGTCTCCAAGCCTTCGCTTGGTTTACCCAATGTAGAGAAAGCCACAACGGGTACAGTGGATGCAGTATACCACATTGGCAGATGTGCAGGTGAACCTCTGCTTAATGTGGAATGTCATCTTGGGGCCTGGGATAGGGGTGAGGGAGGAGGTGTGGGGGCAAGTGTAGCATTTCCTGCGGTTGCAGGGGAAGGTGCCGGGTGTGGTGGGGTTGGAGGGCAGTGTGGAGCGAACAAGGGAGTCACGGAGAGAGTGGTCTCTCCGGAAAGCAGACAGGGGTGGGGATGGAAAGATGTCTTGGGTGGTGGGGTCGGATTGTAGATGGCGGAAGTGTCGGAGGATGATGCATTGTATCCTGAGGTTGGTGGGGTGGTGTGTGAGAACGAGGGGGATCCTCTTTGGGCGGTTGTGGCGGGGGCGGGGTGTGATGGATGTGTTGTGGGAAATACGGGATCGAGAATGCCCTTGACCGCGTCTCCCGTATTTCCCACACACTGCTCCACACTGCCCTCCAACCCCACCACACCCGGCACCTTCCCCTGCAACCGCAGGAAATGCTACGCTTGCCCCCATACCTCCTCCTTCACCCCTAGCCCAGGCCCCAAGATGACATTCCACATTAAGCAGAGGTTCACCTGCGCATCTGCCAATGTGGTATACTGCATCCACTGTACCCGGTGTGGCTTTCTCTACATTGGGGAAACCAAGTGGAGGCTTGGAGACCACTTTGCAGAACATCTCCGCTCAGTTCACAACAAACTACTGCACCTCCCAGTCGCAAACCATTTCCACTCCTCCTCCCATTCTTTAGATGACATGTCCATCATGGGCCTCCTGCAGTGCCACAATGATGCCACCCGAAGGTTGCAGGAACAGCAACTCATATTCCGCCTGGGAACCCTGCAGCCTAATGGTATCAATGTGGACTTCACCAGTTTCAAAATCTCCCCTTCCCCAACTGCATCCCTAAACCAGCCCAGTTCGTCCCCTCCCCCCACTGCACCACACAACCAGCCCTGCTCTTCCCCCCCACCCACTGCATCTCAAAACCAGTCCAACCAGTCTCTGCCTCCCTAACCGGTTCTTCCTCTCACCCATCCCTTCCTCCCACCCCAAGCCGCACCCCCATCTACTTACTAACCTCATCCCACCTCCTTGACCTGTCCGTCTTCCCTGGACTGACCTATCCCCTCCCTACCTCCCCACCTATACTCTCTCACCTATCTTCTTTTCTCTCCATCTTCGGTCCGCCTCCCCCTCTCTCCCTATTTATTCCAGTTCCCTCTCCCCATCCCCCTCTCTGATGAAGGGTCTAGGCCCGAAACGTCAGCTTTTGTGCTCCTGAGATGCTGCTTGGCCTGCTGTGTTCATCCAGCCTCACATTTTATTATCTATGGTGATGGTTATTTCTTCTTCTCTGCAGGGTCAGCTTCACCATAAGAAACAATCTAGTCATACATCTCAATGATTCTCTGTGAATAAGTAAGTGCCTCATGATCTGGCTCAGCAGCAGTGCATCACAGTTATCAGTGCCTAATCCATGACCCTAAACCAATGGAAAAGATAAAAGAAGCATTTGGCACTGTCCCACACCCTGAAGGGTGATTCTCCCCAGAGATTTCAGTTCCAGAATTTGAAATGACAAAACCTTTGGAAAGCTGTATTGGGCAAAGAAGGTGTACGGAAAACAAAATCCAATGGAGTCCTCTCCTGACAAAATACCTAAAGCATGACCTCAACATAACAAACGCTCAGCTCCACCAGTGGGACAATCACAAGACCTCAGGGCAACATCCCTGTGAGGTAGAAAAGAAATAACAAGGTGTAGAGCTGGATGAACACAGCAGGCCAAGCAGCATCAGAGGAACAGAAAAGCTGACATTTCAGGCCGAGGCTTTTCTTCAGAAAAACAAAAAAATAGTAGAAAAGACTCTGTCTCAGGGGAGTCTTGCTTTTCACTCTGTCAACTGTGAGAGATTATGGAATATCCTCCTCACATTCGGCTGCTCTCAGAAATCCATCACCATTCCCCTCCTGCTTCATGAAGACATGCAAGTTGTGATCCTCACCAACAGATTCGTAACAGACCCAATACCAGTGAAAACTGGGGTAAAGCAGGACTGCTCCACAACCATGAAGAGCGTGGTGAACCCCTTTACAAACGCGGATCATTTTCCGTACTTTGGAAGCCTCCTATTGGAGCAAGCAGACATTGATGATGAAATCCAACATTGAGCCCAATGCACCAATGCAGCCATTGGACACTGGAGCCACAGAGTGTTGGAAGTCTGAGACCTGCACCAAGCTCATGGTCTATAGAGCTGCTGTGGTCCCCACCTTCCTGTGTCAATCAGAAACATGGACTATGTACAGCTGAAGCCATGACCTAGAGAATAGCTGGAGTGTGGAAACAGTGCAGGAAACTCAGCGACTTGCCAATTGCCAGGATGAGCACAATCAAATGGATCTACAATTCCAGAAACTTGGATCTGCTCCATTGAGAGCCAAAAATGAGGAGTCACTCCTCAAAGACCTCCTACTTATCTGTAATACATTCCTCCAACTTTAAACACACAAATTCCCATGTTAAGTGTTGGGATTTGTGTGTTGTCCTATCCATGCAGAATCGTTCAATGAGCAGGTTGACTCATTAAAATATGAATGGATATAGAAATAGAAATTTGCAAAGCTTTTATCAACATTTTAGTAAAATGTATCTATAAGCAAAATATCCTCAAAGCACATTTTGTCTCAACGCACATTTGTATCTCTTGGTTGCGTAATGTGTAACTTTGGTGCTTCATTTAAAACATTCCTCCACTTACTGATCTGTAAATATTTACGTGCCTACAATACCATGCCACACTAGGAACTGGATCACAAAGAAAAACTACAGGACATAAAATGTCAATGTAGTTTCTATTACAAACCTGAGGAAGGGTAAGAAAAGAGTCACAAAGATGTTAAATATAACTTTATCCAGGAATCTCTCATTATAACCTACTCATGGAATGGATTAGGTGGACAATGAGCACTAACTGTATTCTTTCAGTAAGATATAACAATAGGAAAGTGTTTGATGTGTATTATGGAGCAGCCACAAACAGTTTAATTCCTGTAATTTCCTGTAATATAGGAAAACGTTTCAAAAACACGCACATTTGCATTTACATAATTGGACATGTGTCTGAAAACCAAAGGTGTGTGAAGTTTCATCCAGCTTTTCAGGTAAAACGTGGAGGACGAACAAATCAATCATCAGTTTTGGGGTGTAGGTCATTACAATGCTATTAAAGGATTTAATGTGGCAGGCATGGTGAAGTTGGGGGCTTGAAAATGAGAAAACCTGCAACAATTTCATAGCTACCCCAACTGTTAACTGACTTCGGGTGGACCTTGCAACTACATCTGATTCTGATGGTTGCTGGCCAGTCAAATGTCTGATGGCTCTCTAGTTCCGGGGCATCAATATGGTTGAATTGTGCAGGGGTAGGATGCATACAGTTTGGGAATAGTGTGGGGAAGGGAGTGCCTTCCTTGGGGCTTGGGGTACCTAAACTGCATATAACTCCATATCTGGTTGGCATCACTCCACTAGAGATTGCTGCTTGACCTCTAACCTGCTGCCTTTGCTAAAATAGCCACATAAAGACCCTTCAATTGGCCCACAGACAAATAGGCCTCCTGACACCAGCTGTTGCCAAGCTCTGCTACTGGGAAAATCTGTTGCCAAGGTGTCTAATTTTACATTGCCAGCTATTCATGTGGTGAAATTAAGAACAGTGATAAGTTTCACCAGATATTCTACTTGTGCTTAAGACTATAGCCAGGAGTCGTAAATGTAAGATGGATGCTAATAAAGCTGGTAGGGAAGTAAGAAAAATCTCTTTACTTAAAGAATAGTTTACATGAAGAGCAAAGATACATCTGAAGGGAAACTAGACAATCAAAAGGGAAAATTGTTTGCATTTATTTCACTTATTTAGCACCTTTCATGACTACAGGTAGCCAAAATAACATGTGCTGTCAAAGAAGCCCTGTTGTAGTCGCTATTGTAATGTAGGAAACTCAGCAGTCAATCTGTGCACACAGAAAGACTGATAAGGGCCAGATGTTCTGCTTTCGTTGTTTCACTTACGGAATAAGTACTGACCAGGACAATGGAGAAAACTTCTCTACTCTTTGAAATAGTACTGTGAGTTACACCCCTCTGAGAGATCAGTTTTGTATCGTTTCCAAAAGATGGCATCTCCCAAATAGCACTCTCACTGTACTATGCAAGGGAGGAAGGAATTGAAAGGGTTAGGTGAAAAGCATTGCAGCTTTGCTTCTACAAAGCATAAACACTGGTACAGCGTAATTGAGTTGAATGGCCTGTAGATTCTGTCGACTAAATTGTGCAGTCCAATGGGTTAATTATTTTCTGCTATTGCCGCTTGGGAGCTTTAGGCAACTGAGTCTAAAGTACACAAAAGTACACCACAAATTTGTTTAGTTTGACCTGAAAATGGCATTAAAAAGGGAAATTCACTGACACACACTGTTGAAAACAACAATGTCGAAAGTGAAATTTTCACACTGCTGCCCTTAGATGATGTTCCTCTACATTAAGATTAAGCTACATTTTGATGTAAAATAAGGGAGATATTATAACCATCTGGTTGTGATATGTCTACCTTGGGAACAGTTCATGTATAGCGTTGAAGTTGGAAACAACCAGAACTGATGTGATTTGTACAATGTGGGCAATGATGTAAGTAGCGAAACTCTCAAGAGTTCTGAGAATAAAAGACCCCAGTTTTTAAAAAGGTGAGAATTTATTTCTGTGACCTGTTTCATCACACAGGCACTAAACGCTGATCTTGCTATTCACAACCACATGCCATGAACAAATTTTTAAAAAGTGCAGTTCTATGTAACAACAAAAAATCCTTTGTTCACTATTTGCAGTAACATTGTAAATGTATTTATGATGAATTCTTTATTTTTTGGCAATTGTAACCAGATCATAAATATATTCTAAACATTTACTCCATTAAAGAAAGTTAAATGGAAAAATGGGAGAGTTGACAAGAGGGCATGTTAGTTCTTTGATGGATTTCATGTGGTGTTCTTTCCAGCTGTTACAGCAGAGTCCTCTGAGTGGCTATTGTCCTGAAGCCACACTTCATATACCTGACTTAAAGAGCAGCTCTTCAGGAATCTCCAGATCAAACTTCTACCATTGTGCACGTGTTGTATAAAGGATGTCAAAAAAGGAAAGCACTACATCTCCTTTATGATGTACAAAAGGAAAAATCTGGGGAAAATGCTTAGAATACATAGCAATACTTAGACATTCACATATTGATAATACTTCACCTCCATTTTGAACAACGTAAAGTGAACTGAACCAGTATGAGCCATTTGCCAGTTTTATTGTGGTTTTTCCTTCAGCGAGCTTGACTCTAGAAATGTTTTGCCACTTTAGTTGGGCTGCTTTCCCAATTCTTGACCCAGGAGCATTAAGTCCAATTGTAGAGTGCCAAATGGTTCAGAAGGCAGAAGGTAACAGTAGACAGAAACTGAGAAGAGCAAGGAAGGATTTTAAGGCTTATCAAATTATCAGTGTTTGGAGTATGTGTGCAATTCACTACAATGAACTTTGAGTTGTAGAGTCATGGAGATTTACACCACTGAAACAGATCCTTCGGTCCAAATTGTCCACACCAACAAGGCATCCTAACTCAAACTGTTCCCATTTGCCAACATTTGGCCCAGATCTCTCCTATTCACGTACCCATCCAGATTCATTTAAAATGTTGTAATTAAATCAGCCTCCACCATGTCGTCTAGCAGCCCATTCCAAACTTACACCACCCTCTACATGTAAAAGTAACCCTTTAGATTCCATTTAAATCTTATCCTCTCACCTTAAACCTATGCCCTCTTGTTTTGGGCTCCTCTACCCTGGGAAAAAGACTTTGGTTACTCACCCTATCCATATCCCTCATGATTTTATAAGCCTCTAAAAGGTCACCCCTCAGCCTCTAACACTACAGGGAACATAGTCTCAGCCTATTCAGCCTCTCACTATAGTTCTATTCTCCAACACCGGCAAATCTTTTTGTAAATCTTGTCTGAATGCTTTCAAGTTTTACAACATCTTTCCAATAGCAGGGAGACGAGAATTGCACGCAGTATTCCAAAAATGACATAAACAATGACCTGTACAGCTGCAACATTAACCCCCAAATCCTATACTTGATACAATGACCAATAAAGGCAAGCTTACCAAATGCCGTCTTCACTACTAAGTCTACCTGAGACTCTACTTTCAATGAACTATGAACGTGCACCTCAAGATCTCTTTGTTCAGCAACACTCCCCAGGACCTTACCATTAAGTGTGTAAGTCTTGCCCTGATTTGCCTTGCCAAAATGCAGCACCTCACACTTATCTAAATTATACCCCATCTGCCACTTCTCAACCTATTGGTGCATCTGATCAAGGTCTCGTTGTATTCTGAGGTAACCTTCACTGTCCATTACACCTCCAACTTTGGAGTCATCTCCAAACTTACTAAACATTCCTCCTAGATTTACATCCAAATCATTTATGTAAATGACAAAACTAATTGTAACATGTTTAAAATGGAAATGGCCATTTTAAGCACTATCAATGGTATAACTAATACTGCAAGCAATTATTACATTTTGAGTGGAATTTGCCAGAGGTGAAACATCATATGAATTTTGATGCATTGCACAATGAAGTTACATGATTATGCCTCATTTTTAACATATAAGAGTTGGTAAAAAGGAAAACAAGCTGAGGAGATGTACTGTAGAAGGACGAAAGAAAACTCGCACTTGCAGAGAGAATTTAATAAAGCCAGGATATGCTAAAATCTTTGTAGTGAAATAAGTACATGTTTAAATGTAGTCACATAGAAATGTAGCTGCAAAGCTGGGAATGTGGGAGCTAATCTGCACATAGCAAGCTCCCACAAACAAATGACATGATAATGATCAGATAATCTTTGTCAGTGATGTTGATTGAGGATTTAATATTGAACATGACACAGAGGATAACTCCACTGCTCTTCTTTAAAATAATGTCATGGGATCTTTTGCATCTAATTTAGAGAAAAGACTGGGCTTTACTTTAAAGCCTCATCTAAAAGACTGCAACTCCGACAGTACAGAACTCCTTTGGTACAAGTACCAGCTAATTCAATAAAATTTCTCAGTAGATTGTGTGCAAAGAGAAGCATTTTCCAAAATTATATATCATAGTGGTAAGTTTAAAATTTATGGCAATAATTCTATCAGAAACATTCCATCGAAAGTCCAATTAAGATGTGAGCTATGCAACCAAGAATCCATGTGCTGTGGGGGACGTATGAAAACATTCACATGAAAGATCAAAATCTGGAGAAATAAAACGAGCATTCATAAGTTATTGAATCAGTAATTTATTGTATTTCATAAAATTCATTTGGAAATCTATCTTTGTTCATCTGACAGGCATAAAAGCGACTCAAAATTCCATAATTATCTTATATCAGTGAATGCAAAACAATAAATTTAATTTTCATACTGTTTTTATAAAATATTTGAACATAAAACTTGGTACCATAAAGCTTATTGCAATATTGGACTCTCCACTCAGAAAGGAGGAAATCATAAGGAAGATTACTGGATATACAGTATTGAAAAACTCAGATAATGCCAACATAGCATCTTCAGATTAATGAATATGTTACCTTTCTGAACAAATGAAAATGCAGCTCACTAATCAAATAAGCTCATCATCAAACACTATCTTTTTTGAAATTCTTTCAGAAAGTAAAATCAAGTATCATTTCTTTTGAGATAACAAAGTGTGGAGCTGGATGAACACAGCAGGCCAAGCAGCATCTCAGGAGCACAAATGCTGATGTTTCGGGCCTAGACCCTCCATCAGAGACATCATTTCTTTTGCTTAGCTTTACGGTAACTTAAAGTGATACCCTAGAAGCAAGGCACAAAACGAACTGCACCAGTGATCACACATGGAGTGTCAAGCCTGAGTTCAATCAATCTGGAAGTGTGGTCCATACAGTTCACTTAAAATGGATCAATGGTGATTTCTAATTTTTGTTTTTCTCTGGCTATGCACCAAAATAGTCTGGTTTGATCCCAACAGTTTCAGAGAGGTGAGAAATGTACAAATTATCAAGATGGACTCTAGTACAGTGATATAAGACATGAAAAGTGCTACTTCCATTTTCTATTTAGATTCATTCTATAAGATAGTATGTTGCCCTATATATTTTGAAATTTTTTTTAAAATGTGCACTTTATTTTAAATTCCAAATCCAGGTGGCAACAGGTGAGGAAAAAAACTATTTAGGACTGTGAGAAATAAGTAATGGGGCAAACAGTAAGACGCAGGAATTACGCTGGCTAGAAGGTAGCGTGTGCCATCATGTTCAAGCTGTGCTATATCAGGCATATAAGAAAACATGGAGCAAGAAAAGAATATTCAACCCATCAAATTCATTGCGTTCAGGTAAAATCTGCCTTTAAGGAACTCAAACTTGCCTACTAAGTTCGTAAGGGAATATGCTGCATATTGACAGGGCATTTAAGCAATCATCATGCAATTAGGAAGAATGAACATAGTTTTGTAAAATCGTACTTGACTAATTTATGAGAGCTCTTTGAGAATATAATGAGTGGAGTAAATAAAGAAGAACCAGAAGAGGTTGCATACTAGGATTTCCAAAAAAATAAACTCTTATAAGGTGCCATGTAAAGGGCAGAATTTCACTGTCCTCCACCAGCCAGTTTTTGGTTGGGAAGGAATTCTGTATGAATTGCTTGGAAGACTTCCTACCACTTGCCTGCCTGCCTCAAACTGCCTGTCATTCTATGTGGCAAGTGAGACCCAGGCCAAGTGATCCACCTTTTTCCCAGTTAAGCATTTAAAGTGGCCACTTAAGTGGTACATTTTAAGGCTGGTGGGAAGAGCCCTCTACCCCAAAAGCAGTGGAGGAAGTTGGGTCAGTAAATATTCAGCACTCAAATTGAAAGCTTTTGATCTACAAGGCATGAAGGATTATGAGGATCAATAGAAAAAACTGAGATGAAGCCACAATTAGATCAGCACTGACTATTGAATGACAAAGCAGATTCAAGGGCTGAACTGTCTATTACTGGCCTTAATTCTGACAGGAAAGCAGGATCAGGGAATTGATCGCCTATTTGATGTGGTGATGGACTGCAGCCAAAGAGACCTTACATACATCCCCAGTGAATCTTTGAAATTAACCAGAGATGCAGATACTTACAGCTGAAGAGATATTCAAGTCATTCTGCATGAGTCTTAGCAGGTCCTACAGCACAGCATCTAGACCTTTTGATGCTTTTAATATCTAGAAATATGTTGATATCTATCTTGAACATACTCAAGGACTGAAACTCTGCAGCCCTACGCAGAGAATCTCAATGATTCAATAATCTCTGGGTGAAATGAAAATGCTCCACTTTTCAGTCCTAAGTGGCCTATCCCTTATTCTAAGATTCTGTCCCTTGGTTCTCGGCATCCATTCCCACCCCACCTCACACCCCCAGTCATGTAAAACAATTTTCCTGTATCTACCCTGTGGAGCCCTGTGAAAATTCAGTTTGTAACAATTAGATCATTTTTCACTCTTCTAGACTCTAGAAAACAGAGGTCTAGTCACCTCAATCCCTCTGCATACCATAATCCCACCATCACAGGAATTGGCCTGTTGACTAATTATTGCACACCCACTATGGAAAATATATCTTTCCTTAGTTAAGGTGACAAAAACGTACACAATACTCCAAGTGTGATTATACAAAGGTTCAATACAATTGCAGCGAATTATCTTTACTCCTGTACTCAAAACATTTTTGCATTAAAGGCCAACATGCCATTTGTCTTTAAGATTTCTTGCTCCACCTGCTTGTTAGCTTTCAGAGATTTACGAACAAGAGCAGTCAGGACTAAAAGTTTTGATCATATTTCTACAAACTACAGATTCTTGATCTGTACTTTTAGAAGTCCTCTGGAATATAGATTCACGAAATGATTTCAATGAGCAGTGTGTTTTAACACTTCTGTTGATTTGAAGGGATTTGTTTCTCAGTAGATTCTGTGGTCACTTAGACAGCCCTAAGAAGACCAATGTACAATGAACTACTGTTCCTGCATTCCTGTTCCTAGTGAAACCATCAACCTGGGATTCCTTGGAGCCCATTCTGTTATGCCTCAACTTCACGTATTGAATATAAATGTGTTCCCTGGAAGTTGTACTGCCATTGGGGCCCTCAAGAACAGCAAGCTTTTCAAGATCTTGGCCATCTTAATTGTTACTACTGTTGATATTCTTTATTAGGTTTTCTGACCCAGAGCTCCTACATCATGTTTTGTTGTAGCACTTTTATAATAGTGGGCTCAACATAATCCTTAGCCCACAAAACACTTTCTACACAGGCAACATTGTAAAAAAAAGCCTTTAAAATGTTTTACAAGGGCATGTTTATACAGTGGGAATAATTGCAAAGAGAAATGCACTTTTATAGAAGCTTTAATATATTAACCACATTAGCAGAGTATTTGGCATTAATCTCAGTGTCGATGCTGAAACTTTTTATCAGGTTGTGGGTTGGTAGTTCTGTATTGCACATGCTGAGGCATATGAAACCAAACCTCTTCCCAGACACTGTGGCAATGGCACACAATACCGAACTAACCACTACTGGAGCCAGAACATCACAATATACTTACTTAGCAAAAATGTACTACAAAATCTCTCAGTTTGTGGTTTTCAGCTTCCTCCTCCACCCTCTCATTTTCAACTACATAAGGAACAACTTAACCTATTTAAAATCAATAGCCCTGTACTGAATATTTCTGGATGCCACTCCAAGTTACATCATTGTAACTATAACTCTTTGCATGGATAGTTCATCTGAATGGTTTTGGCAGGATTCACTCTGAACACAACAGCAATTTTTACACTTTATTTGCATTGACAGTGAGCCTTGAAAATGCAAAGACAGAAATGATGGCACTGTTTTGTACATCAATCCAGTTATCCTTTATTATTCATATCAAATACTTGTCTATCTCACTAGCTTGAACTCCCTATGAATTTTATGCAAGAATAGGAAAGCATATTGATGGCTATGCTATCTTACTAGGTCTTCGGTTTTTGATAATGTTATCAATTTTGGAAAATGTTTGGTCAAGTGCAGATGTCCTGGCATGTAGCTGGGGAGTTAAACAATTAATCTGAGCCTGCAATCAGCAACTACCAAACAAAGGGAAGTAACTCCCAAATCTGAACAATGAATGAAGAACAAAGAGGGCAGACTGACAAAGTAACTGTTATTGTACAGCTGGGGGACCTTAAACATGTTGCATAGCTGTAATAATGAAGCTCTGCATTAAAATACTGTAAAACTGGTAGGATGTCTAGTAAATCCAGTTCATTTCCAAAGTTCCAAAGCTGGTGCTGGAGTTAGGGAAGGGAGCAACTTTAAGCCAGTTACAGTGTGATCTCAGAACTAGGACATTGAAAATAGACAGACAAATCATTTCATTTACATTAGAAGTTTGCACATTAGTTAAGGGAAATGCTTGTGAGGAATATCATTAAATTAATCAAGATTGAGATAAAATAAAATGCAGTTTAAAAATGATCACCTGTTTGCGCAGATCCTCAATGATGCTAGTTCTCATTTTTATGATCCGTGGGAAAGATGGATTCATTACTATGTCACAGAGGGACAACAATGTTTTAGCAATGGTTTGCTTAAGGCAATTAACCTGAATTTACAAAAAATTGAATAGAATTTCATGATGTGTTCTGGATTTAATGATCAGCCAGGGCCACCTTTAGAAGTCCAAATGGTTAACTGTGGTGACAATAAAGTGAGGCCTCAGTACCTCTGTGCCAGCAGCCATCATGAAAGCCTTCATTGGTTGTAAGGGAGAAAGCAGGGAGTGTTCAACTGTTTTGTATTTGATTGGATTTGGTTTATTTATTGTCATGTGTATTTTGTTACAAAATGCAGTAAAATGTGTTGTATAGTGTCACCACTCTCCTGCACCATGTTAAAACACAGAAAAGTAAACCAAAATATTGAATATAAAGGCAGAAAAATGGAGGAATAGAGAAAAATGTGTTCAACTCTGTAGTTCTTCTTGTTAAGTGCTCCATCATGGGTCATGGCCAGGCACAAGTCCCCTTCGCCTTGTTACCACCATTGGAACGATAGTCACCGTTGCCAAAAGAAAATACCAGTAAGATTTCACCTTTTGCATTTTATTTTAACATGAATCCAAACCAATATATTTTAACTGACAAACAATACTTCATGTAATGTTACTTCACTTTAATGTTACTTTAAAAAATGATTTTAATAAATATATATCTTAGCCAAATGCAAGCATTTTGATCATTCCTCACATAAATACAGTGCTTTGGAGGTACATGGTTCTACAATAGGGTGTTACTTACTCATGTACAGTAGAGCACGAGTCCTAATCATTTCTCAAAAAATGATAATACTGTAAGATGTAGCTACTCAGCCAATCAAGTCAGCTCTGCCGTTTAACAAGATAATAGCTAATCAGATTATCCACAACTCTACTGTTCTGCCTTTTTGCTATAACCTTTGTTTCCCTATCTGTTTATCTCAGCATTGAGTGCACCCAGCCTTGATGGGACTCTGTGGTTAAAAAAAATCCACAGATTCAATCTTCTCCGAAAGAAGAAATTCTGACTCATCTCTGTCTTAAATGGATGATCTCTTATTTTGAGATTAAGTGCATTGGTCCTACACTCTCCCACAAGGGATAACAATCTTTATCCAGTCAAGTCCACTAAGAAACTTGTACTTTTCAATAAGGTTGCCTTGCATTCTTCTAAACTTCAATAATTACAGGCTCAACATACTTAACCTCTCCTCATAAGACAGTCCCTCCATACCTGAGATCACCGAGTAAACAACCTTCAAAGTTAGTATACATTTCCATAGATAAGGAACCCCTGTTCATAATATCCCTTCTGTAGTCTGACTAATATCTTGTATAAATGTAGCAAAATGCCCTATTTTATACTCCATTCCCTTTGAAATGAAATCATCATTCCATTTGCCCTCCCTATTTACCTGGTGAATTTAGATGCTTACTTTCTCTGATTCATGGACAAGCCCAAATCCCTCTGTTCAGTAGTTTTCTGCAGTATTTCTCCATTTACATAATATTCAGCTCCTCAATTCTTCTTGCCAATCTGTGGTTAACAAAAGCAGACCTTTCAGATGTATGCAACATTCTCAAGAAGCCCATAACATATACAGTTCCAGTTGCCAGAGGTCTTCGGCATCTCTCTCCCCCTCCATACACTCTGATGGATGTATTCCCTGTGATAAGGGACATTCACTGGAGACATAGTAATTCATGACTTTGAGAACTCATTCAATGAAGTGCAGGTGACATACAATACTAGAGGGAAGGATTGACTTGAGTGACAATCAAGCAAACCATTGACCTACTAAAGATGAGATACAGGTGCCTTAATCTCTCCAGTGACCCCTTCAGAAACCCCTCAGCAAGGGTCTCATAGATTGTGGTGCTCTGCTGTGACCTGTCCAATCTCATGCTGCAGGCTTTTCATGGGAAAGAAAAATTGAGATATAAGCAAGGGAGGGTTGAATCAATCTTATAATTAACTGGTATAAAACCTGAAATTGCTTAAAATGTTCTGCAGGTCTGGCAGCATCTGTTGAGAGAAGTAAGAGTTGACATTTTAGGTCTGTTCCTGATTTACAGCACCCGCAGCTCTTCAGGTTTCTATGGTTCCTGTGACCATTTCAATATCAGTATAATGAAATCTTGCTTAATACAGACCTGCTGTCGCTTCATTCATCAACATAGCTTTGTGCCCAGGTTTACACCTCTACTGATAAAACTGAGCAGCTGGCCAGAACTGGCCTACCACATGTATTAGAAATGAATTGGGGCAGTAAGGATATAGATGACATATGATAAGGGAGAAAGTTTACTTGGATGCTCTGCTTATTATCCTCATATTTAAGATGGCAGCAAACACCAAATGGGCTGTTCTGAGACCTGGGATGATCTTGGCTGTTTTCCTCCGGTTGTCCTTTGACCTTGCGTGACCTTGGCTGATGACCTAGAGGCTTAGAGTTAGGTAAGGGGTGCTGAAGGGCTCCTATATGGCTGCACAATCCTTCTTTATCATCACAGCTACTGGAAACACTAGGCAGAGGGCCTGGACAGCTACTATTCATGTGAAGGACACCTGAGAAAAGGTGCTATCACCAGAAGGTTGTGGATGAACGGAATAAGGAAAATTAGTAGATTCTTGTGAAAAATAGCACAACACCTATGCAAGGGCGAGTCCCTTGACTTAGGATGGGACTTCATGATATCTCCTACTGACATTAGCTCTCAAGGTGTGAGGGTCACCACGGACAGGTAGCTGGCTGTTGCTGAGATACTGCTAAACATCAATAGACATCTGTAACTCCCCTTTCCTCTGCCTGGCTGATCAATTCGGCACCATATAGTACAAAATTCCATATTACCACAGGCAAGCCCCAAAGAAGAGAGTGGAATGGAGGCTCACTCTGGCAAAAAAAAGGTCATCAACTCATTTGGCAGCAATCAATGCAGGCAAAGCATGTCACTCCACAGCTGTTCTGCTCTTCATCAGTCTCCATTCAAGCTTACTTTGTCAAGGACTCCATTTACTGTTTCTTTCTAGAACCAGTAGGGGAACAACACTAAACCTTGAGGTTTGCTGGTATATTTCCAAAGCATGTTTGCAGCAGCCACCCGATCTACATTTTGGGGCTTAGGCTGAGCCACTGAAGTGCAGGGGTCCTCACTGCAGCTACTGCAGGGGGTGGAGAAGTCTAAACAGTAGCCACAGGGATCTACAGCTCTACTGTTGCAATGATCCTGCAGAGCATGAAGAGCTAGCAGACCCTGAAAGATAGCACCAGAAGTTGACTTCTTGTCCAATGATGCTGTGATTGGGACTCCACTGCCTATTTCCACATCCACTCTGCAGACTCAACAGCTTCAGGGCATTGACTGTTAGGCTGCCATGAATTGTGGAGAGCTGAAGAGATAAATTGTTTACTCCAGCAATTCAATTTTATGTTCTCATGCTTGTCTCATCATGAAAATTACATTGGTCTAGTGGCACCCATTTTACATTTCTGTCCAAGATGGATTTCATTGTTTGTGATCTTGAGCTTTTTTGGGTTCTGGCTGCAGCATAAATAGGTTGTGATGATTTACCACCATAGCTACAGCAGGAATCTGGGAGAATCCAGTTGGGATTTCAAATTCTACAATCCAATAAAATATTGCAATTTGAGTAATGAAAAAAAGTCTTCCGCTGCAAAAGCCTGGGCAGTACAGAATTGCAAGAATTTGCTGTGGCCATATGCTAGCAAGATTGCACTTCATTTCGACACTTAATAGTACATGGTGCATCTTGCACAAATGGTGAATTGTACCATGAATAATGCAAGATCTTTTCTTCCAGCTAGAAAGGCAAAAGCTGAAATCAATGCAAAAATGAACAAAAGCCATGTTCTAACTCTTTTCTGTTGCCCTCAGTTACAGAAGCTTGTTAATGCTTCCAATGCATTGGAGGGAATTGTCACCTTTGAATTTCAAAGGAGTTCATAAATTGACCTGACTTTGAAGAACCATTTACACTTCACTTGCCAATTTCATGCTCCTTTAAATGTTAGGGTAGCAAGGCTGAATCTAGCTAATTGCCAGTCACATTCACAGAGAGGTGGCAGAAACATTGTACAGAATATAATATCTAAGGTGGTGGAATATTTCAGTGTAGTTGGAATTTCAGATTCTATTCAGTGAATGAGCAAAAATTTACACTCGGAGGCTGCACTGAGACTGGAATGAGCTCAGATGGATGTGCCATGTCCACTTCTGCAAACGACAGGAGATTCTTATTAGGAGTTTGTACCCAGGTTGATGTGAGTCTATTATTTCACAGCTAACTTCAAATCTGTACCCAGAGGTGGGAGTTCTTGTAACTTCAAATGAGGCTGGTTTCCATTAACAAGCCCACTATGAATGTGAAGCAGCTGCAAGTTCACATCTGTAGTGTAAACACAAGGAGGAGATCAAAGGCTGTATTTGGCACACAAGAAACAATGGGTACATTCAGGAAACGGTTTTAGATTAAGGACACATCCTATGACAGCAATAATTACAAAATGTTTGAAATTGATTCGAAATGCATTATTTTCTTCCATTTCATAAAATGTAGCTGATTACAGCAATAACGAGTTTGTCAGGATCCCAAATTGTGTATTGACAACTGAAACACCTTTTCCTCTTGGTTCAAAAATAATTGTATTATTTTGATTTGAATAACATAATGCAAGGGAAAGATACAATAAATTATGCAATAAATAGAACATTTTGTGATTTACAACTTGATACATGTGTATATTTAATGGTTTGCATGTGTCTCGAGGTAAAGTACCCACATATTGATGGTGATTTTCAAGTGGTACCAAAAACAAGGAAAGAAGTTGACAAACCAGGTATACTGTTTTCCCAGATAATAAAATGTGAGGCTGGATGAACACAGCAGGCCAAGCAGCATCTCAGGAGCACAAAAGCTGACGTTTTGGGCCTAGACCCTTCATCAGAGAGGGGGATGGGGGGAGGGAACTGGAATAAATAGGGAGAGAGGGGGAGGCGGACCGAAGATGGAGAGTAAAGAAGATAGGTGGAGAGAGTATAGGTGGGGAGGTAAGGAGGGGATAGGTCAGTCCAGGGAAGACGGACAGGTCAAGGAGGTGGGATGAGGTTAGTAGGTAGATGGGGGTGCGGCTTCGGGTGGGAGGAAGGGATGGGTGAGAGGAAGATCCGGTTAGGGAGGCAGAGACAGGTTGGACTGGTTTTGAGATGCAGTGGGTGGGGGGGAAGAGCTAGGCTGGTTGTGTGGTGCAGTGGGGGGAGGGGACGAACTGGGCTGGTTTAGGAATGCAGTAGGGGAAGGGGAGATTTTGAAACTGGTGAAGTCCACATTGATACCATATGGCTGCAGGGTTCCCAGGCGGAATATGAGTTGCTGTTCCTGCAACCTTCGGGTGGCATCATTGTGGCAGTGCAGGAGGCCCATGATGGACATGTCATCTAAAGAATGGGAGGGGGAGTGGAAATGGTTTGCGACTGGGAGGTGCAGTTGTTTGTTGCGAACTGAGCGGAGGTGTTCTGCAAAGCGGTCCCCAAGCCTCCGCTTGGTTTCCCCAATGTAGAGGAAGCCGCACCGGGTACAGTGGATGCAGTATACCACATTGGCAGATGTGCAGGTGAACCTCTGCTTAATGTGGAATGTCATCTTGGGGCCTGGGATAGGGGTGAGGGTGGAGGTGTGGGGGCAAGTGTAGCATTTCCTGCGGTTGCAGGGGAAGGTGCCGGGTGTGGTGGGGTTGGAGGGCAGTGTGGAGCGAACAAGGGAGTCACGGAGAGAGTGGTCTCTCCGGAAAGCAGACAGGGGTGGGGATGGAAAAATGTCTTGGGTGGTGGGGTCGGATTGTAAATGGCGGAACCACTTCCGCCATTTACAATCCGACCCCACCACCCAAGACATTTTTCCATCCCCACCCCTGTCTGTTTTCCGGAGAGACCACTCTCTCCGTGACTCCCTTGTTCGCTCCACACTGCCCTCCAACCCCACCACACCCGGCACCTTCCCCTGCAACCGCAGGAAATGCTACACTTGCCCCCACACCTCCACCCTCACCCCTATCCCAGGCCCCAAGATGACATTCCACATTAAGCAGAGGTTCACCTGCACATCTGCCAATGTGGTATACTGCATCCACTGTACCCGGTGCGGCTTCCTCTACATTGGGGAAACCAAGCGGAGGCTTGGGGACCGCTTTGCAGAACACCTCCGCTCAGTTCGCAACAAACAACTGCACCCCCCTTGGTCGCAAACCATTTCCACTCCCCCTCCCATTCTCTAGATGACATGTCCATCATGGGCCTCCTGCAGTGCCACAATGATGCCACTCGAAGGTTGCAGGAACAGCAACTCATATTCCGCCTGGGAACCCTGCAGCCTAATGGTATCAATGTGGACTTCACCAGTTTCAAAATCTCCCCTTCCCCTACTGCATCCCAAAACCAGCCCAGTTCGTCCCCTCCCCCCACTGCACCACACAACCAGCCCAGCTCTTCCCCCCCACCCACGGCATCCCAAAACCAGTCCAACCTGTCTCTGCCTCCCTAACCGGTTCTTCCTCTCACCCATCCCTTCCTCCCACCCGAAGCCGCACCCTCACCTACCTACTAACCTCATCCCACCTCCTTGACCTGTCCGTCTTCCCTGGACTGACCTATCCCCTCCCTACCTCCCCACCTAAACTCTCTCCACCTATCTTCTTTTCTCTCCATCTTCAGTCCGCCTCCCCCTCTCTCCCTATTTATTCCAGTTCCCTCACCCCATCCCCCTCTCTGATGAAGGGTCTAGGCCCGAAACGTCAGCTTTTGTGCTCCTGAGATGCTGCTTGGCCTGCTGTGTTCATCCAGCCTCACATTTTATTATCTTGGAATTCTCCAGCATCTGCAGTTCCCATTATCTCTTATACTGTTTTCCCTTTAGTCATTATGAAGCTCAGGTCTCATGTAGAAGATGAGAAATAATAGCAGAAATAAATCTGTTCCACCATTCAATAAGGTCAATGCTCAGCTTTTACCTCAATTCCACTTTCCTGCTTTATCTTCATATCCATTAATTACTTTAGTGTCCAGGTTTGTTGATCCTAAGCTTAAACATTTAACAAATGACTGAGCATCAATACTTTGATATCAAAAATTTCAAAGATTCTTCACCCTCTAAGTGAAGAATCTGTCTTAGTGAGTAACCTTTTATCCTGAAGCTAAATAGCATTAGTTCCAGACTCTCACCCCAGTAATCAAGCTAATGAATTTTCATTGCACCTCTTGATGGCCTTCTCTCACAAAGGAGACCAAAATGGAAGAGCTGGAGAAGCCAACGCACATCCCAGAACAGCTCACTAATCTTGGGAAGACGTGAAATGTGCTGGCTTCCACATTCATGCGGCCAGCAAGTCTGTTGGATGTGTGGTTTTGGGGAACAACCCGATCTTGCAGAAGTTCAAATGGGGGATGGGGGTCAGAATCTTAGATAACAAAGTGTGGGGCAGGATGAACACAGCAGGCCAAGCAGCATCTAAGGAGCACAAAAGCTGATGTTTCGGGCTTAGACCCTTCATCAGAAAAACTTTTCTGATGAAGGGTCTAGGCCCGAAACATCAGTTTTTGTTCTCCTAAGATGCTGCTTGGCCTGCTGTGTTCATCCAGCCCCACACTTTGTTATCTTGGATTCTCCAGCATCTGCAGTTCCATTATCTCTGGGGTCAGAATCTTCCTGCTTTTCGAGAGCTGAAATAAAAATGGCGAGTTTGCTGAGAAACCATGCCTGGAGAGGGCCACCAGTGGTGCCTGTAAAAGACATTGCTGTTCAAGACCTGGTACAAATGGGTGGAATATACAGGGCAGGTGTTCTACACTTTATACACCTGAAAATCACAATCAACATCTACAATTGGTGTATGGGGCTAATTTGCATATTTAGTTGATTCTCAATGTCAGTTTCCAGTAAACAGTTGTTAGCTTGGTTTTGTAAATGTCCCTGAAAATTGCATTAAGGAGCATTTGTCATTAATAATGCAATATATGCGTGTACCCTACTATTAATTCTCTATTCAGAGATGGTAGGAACTGCAGATGCTGGAGAATCTGAGATAATAAGGTGTAGAGCTGGACGAACACAGCAGGCCAAGCAGCATCAGAGGAGCAGGAAAGCTGACGTTTCGGGCCTAGACCCATCTTCAGAAATCAGGGTCTAAGCCCGAAACGTCAGCCTTCCTGCTCCTCTACTAATTCTCTATTACTGTTTTTTTTTATTTTCAGAGGATAAATAGGTGTCTGGCAATTCAACATCACTGTAATTTTTGTCCATATTTGAGAAGAGTTTTGTTTGTATTTAAATTGCCGTTTAAAAAAACATTGTTTTCTATCATTGGCCCAACCACAGTTTTTATGAAAATAAAAGGCCCACTGTAGACCAAAATTAACATTTATGATGGCCTAGCAAATCAACAAAAGTTTCCAGGTGTTACAGGCCCACAGGATACTAACTGAAGCGTAGACATACACAAAAGGGTAGATTGAAATCTTTATTGGTTATCCATTTGTGATCCCCTGATAAACATTGATACTGATTAGGTTTTAATGCCTTCTCTTATTGTGGATGAAAGCTTCATGAAATTCTGAAGGGGCAATACTAATAATATCTGCTAATACTAAATTCCTAAACAAGAGCAGGTTAGTGGCTAAAATCCTGCAGCAAGTGAATCAATTCCTTGTCTCCCTTGTGCCTGTCCCTGTCATCTGCAAGGCACAAGTTGGAAGTGTGAGCAAATGCTTTCCACTTGCTGGATGGGTGCAGCTCTGACTATACTTAAGAAGCTTGTCACCATCCAGGTCAAAGCTGCCCGCTTGACTGGCAACACATCCATCATTTTTAAAGTCACTCCCTTCACTACTAAAGCACTGAGACAGCAGTGTGTATCGTCCACAGAATGCACTGCAGTAAATCACCAAGGCTCCTTCAACAGCATCTTCCAAACCTGCAGTGTGTAACACTTTGAACAAGGGCAGCGCCACGACCTGCAACTTCAATCCAAGTCATATATGATCCTGATTTGGAACTTTATTATTATTCCTTCATTGTCTCTGGGTCAAAATCCTGGAATTTCCCTCTTGACAGTATTGTGAGTGTCCGTACACCCAAAGGACTAGAGTGGCTCAAGAACCTCCAGCAAGTCGATGGCCTTTAAAAGTGTGATAGCTAGAGTTCAAGGTCTATATGTTCCTATGAGGGTGAAGGGCAAAGCTGGCTGGAGTAGGGAACCCTAAATGACAAGAGATATTGAGGTTTGACCAGAAAAAATGAAGGAGGCACCGTTCAGGAACATACAGCTGAGATCAAGGGAATCCCTGAAGGTATATAGGGGATACAGGAGTGGACTAAAGAAGGAAATCAGGAGGGTGAAAAAGGGGGCACAAGATAGCTTTAGCTGACAAGATTAGGGTGAATCCAAAGAGATTCTTTAAGTATATTAAAGGAAAAAGAATAACTAGACACAAATAGGACCTCTCAAGGACCAAAGTGGACCAATATGTGGAACTGCAGAAAGTGGGTGAGTTCCTCAATGAATATTTCTCATCTGTGTTTATTATGGAGAGAGACATAAAGATTTGGGAACTTGGGATTGTTAGTGGCGACGTTTTGGGGACTATCTATATCATAACAGAGGAGGAGTTGGAAGTATTATAATGTATGAAGATGAATAAATCTCTTGGTCCTGTTCGGCTATATCCAAGGACCTTACAAGAAGCTAGAGAAGAAATTACGGGGGCCATGGCTGATATACTTGCATCATTATTAGCCATAGGTGATGTCCCAGAAGACTGGAGAGGAGCAAATGTTGTGCCCTTATTTAAGAAGGGCTGCAAAGAAAAATCTGGGAATTATAGATCAGTAAGCTTAACATCTGTGGTAGGTAAGTTACTTAGAAGTTTCTGAGGGATAAGATATACATGCATTTTGCAAGACAGGAACATGTTCTGAGGAAGGGTTCACTGGACCCAAAACATTAACTCTGTTTTTTCTTTACAAATGCTGCCAGACCTGCTGAGCTTTTCCAGCAACTTTGTTTTTGTTCCTGATTTACAGCACCCGCAGTTCTTTCAGTTTTTATTTAGAATCACAGAATCATGGAATTCCTACAGTGTAGAAACAGGCCATTCGACCCAACAAATCCACACCGATCATGACAGCAAACCCCTCAACCCATCCTCTTATAACCCACCTAATCTACACATTCCTGAACACTACAGGCAATTTAACATGGCCAATCTACCTAGCCTGCACATCTTTGGGTTGTGGGAGGAAACTGGAGCCCCCGGAGGAAACCTACGGGGACATGGGGACAATGTACAAACTCCACACAGGCAGTCACCCAAGGGTGGAATCGAACCCCGGTCCCTGGCACTGTGAGGCAGCAGTGCTAACCACTGAGCTACCAAAATGTTCCTGCTTATTGTCCATCCCAAACTGCCCAGACGACAGTTATGAGTCCACCACATATCTGTGGGTCTGGAGTCACATGTAGGCTATACCAAGTCAGAATGGCAGTTTCCTTCCCTAAAAGACATCAGTGACCCAGGTGGGTTTTTCCCAACAATCGACAATGGATTTACAGTCATCATCAGACCTTTCTTTTAATTCCAGATATTTATTGAATTCAAATTCCACCATCTTCCATGGTGGGATTTGAACTCAGGCCCCAAAACATCATGTGGGTCTCTGGATTGACAGTCCAGCAATAATACCACTAGACCATTGCCTCTCCCATAGAAACACAAAGCAGGAGATGCTAGAATCCCTACAGTGTGGAAACTGGCCAATTGAATCCACACCAACCCACCAAGCCGCATCCCACCCAGAATCACCTTAACCCCTGCATTTTGCAAGGCTAATTTACCTAATTTGCACATCCATGGGCACTGTGGGAATTGTCCCACAGATAATCCACTTAACCTACATATCTTTGGTCTGTGAGAAGAAGCCAGAGCAAGCCCATGCAGACATGGGGAGATTGTATAAACTCCACACAGACAGCTGCCTGAGTGTGAAATTGAACCTGGGTCCTTGGTGTTGTGAGGCAGCAGTGCTAACCACTGAGCCACTGGTGCTAACCACTGAGCCACTATGCTGCCTTTAGGAAGACAGGGTTTGATTAGGAGTAGTCAGCATGGCTTTGTGCATGGGACTACTCTGATGAAGTGACCAGAAAGGTTAATTAGGGCAGAATGATAGATATAGTCTATATGGATTTCAGTA
Source organism: Stegostoma tigrinum (assembly GCF_030684315.1). NCBI lineage: Eukaryota > Metazoa > Chordata > Chondrichthyes > Orectolobiformes > Stegostomatidae > Stegostoma > Stegostoma tigrinum. The sequence continues at coordinate 71,707,010 of NC_081358.1, read as the reverse complement.
AGGCTTTTGATAAGGTTCCAAATGATCAGTTGCTCGGGCAAGTTAGATCGCAAGGAATCAAGGGAGAGTTGGCAAATTGCATTCACAATTGGCTTGAAGGTACGAAGCAGAGAGTAATAGCAGAAGGATGATTGTCAGAATGGAGCCATGTGACTAGTGGTGTGCCTCAGGGGTCAGTGCTGGGCCCATTGTTGTTTCTTATCTGTATCAATAATTTGGATGAAAGTGTACAAGGCATGATTAGTAAGCTTGTGGATGACACTAAAATAGGCAGTACTGTAGATAGTGAGGAACGTTATCAGAAATTGCAGTAGGATCTTAATCAGCTGGGGAAGTTGGTCGAGAAATGGCAAATGGAGTTTAATATAGATATATGTGAGGTGTTGCATTTTGGAAAATCAAATCAAGGTAGGAGTTTCATGGTGAATGATCAGGCCTTAGCGAATGTAGTGGAACAGTGGGACCTTGGAGTTCAAGTGTACGGTTCTCTGAAAGAGGAGTCACAGGTAGACAGGGCAGTGAATAGGCTTTTGGCACATTGGCCTTCATCAGTCAGGGCATTGAGTACAGAAGTTGGGAAGCTATTTTGCAGTTGTGCAGGATATTGGCAAGGCCACACTGGAGTATTATGTTCACTTTTGGTCACCCTACTGAAGGAAGGATGTTATTAAATTTGAAAGCATGCAGAAGAAATTTGCAAGGATGTTGTCAGGTCTCAATGTTGGATAAGCTAGGACATTTTTCTCTAGAGCATAGGAGACTGAAGGGGGATCTTACAGAAGTGTATAAGATCATGTAAGGCATGGGTAGGGTGAATGCACTCAGTTGTTTTCCCATGATTGGGGAATCAAAGATGAGAGAACAACAGTTTAAGGTAAGAGGTGAAAGAACACATAGGAACTTGAGAAGCAACTTTTTTACACAGAGGGTGGTACGTATATGGAATGAACTACCAAAGGAAGTGGTTGTGGTGGGTACATTAACAACATTTAAAAGACATTTCAATGAAAACATGGATAGGAAAGATTTAGAAGAATGTGGGCCAAGAGCAGGAGAATGGGGTTGACCTGGATGGACATTTTGGTCAGCATGGACTATTTCGGGCCAAAGGGTCTGTCTCCGTGCTGTCGGACTCTCTGACTCTATAAATGTTGCCTTCTCCAATGCAGTTAGGGATGGACAATAAATGCTGATGTGATCGGTAACATCTTATCCTCTGAGAAAATACATATTAAAAATGCTCTTATAAAAGGCCTGAGATTTGGTTTCATGAAGAAAAACATTTACTGATTTTTAGTTGGGAATGACAGTTTGCCATCTGAAAATAAATTATCCTAAGTTTAAAATTTACAAACTAATTCTCTCAATGCTAGTAAATAAATGAATGATAGGACTGATTTTAAAATGAACATTCTTTTCTTTCAAAATACACATCTACAATAAGTGGGATTGTTTTAATCAGGTCTCCAGAATGCTGAGAATGTTTCATCCTTCCAGTGGTGAAGTTGACGACACTTAAACAACATCCTGTGCTTCATATCTATTGTTCATGGCACTGGGTACTGTCAGTCTATTCATTCAGTGCAGGCTCAACCTATTCACGGAGATAGCGTGCACGCACTATTAATGTGATTGTGATGCTCTGTTCGTTAACACAGTGCTCTGTCTATTCCTTGAGATAAGAGTATTCTCACTCTATTCACTCAGTGTACTCTCAATCTATTCAATCAATGTACTATTCATTGAGACAGCACAATCTCCCTATTTACTGAGACAGTGTACTGTCTCTCAATCACTGAGACCAGTCTATTCTCAGTCATACACTGAGGCAGTGCATCAACACTGTCTTCACTGTAGCCCCTGTAGTTCCACTCTATCACTGAGATGAGGTATCCAACCAGGTATTTAAGAGTCTGCATTTGAATTGATATGGAAAAAACTCTGTACTGTAAGTTTGCATCCAGTGAATGAGCAAAGGCAGGAATTCTGCAAGTTGGAAACAACAGGCCCTATGCTTGCCATATCAAGAATATGTCCAACTTGAGTTAACAGTCCATCACCCTTAATCACTTCCTTTGCTCCCTAGATCATGACGTCCTCTTCGGATGCAAGGATTTCAGCTGTGACTATAATGATTTCCTAAAGCAGCAGGAGTCAGACAGGAGAGGAGAAAGGGACTTTGAACATAGAACAGTACAGCACAGTACAGGCCCTTTGGCCCACTAAGCTACTATCCTACTAAGATGAATCTACTCTGCATGTTCTACATTTTACTATCCTCCATGTGCATATCCAAGAGTCACTTAAAAGTCTCATATGTATCTGACTCTACTACTGCTGCCAGCATTCCAAACACCCACCACTCTCTGGGTTAAGAACCTACCACTGACATCTCGCGTATAACTTCTTCCAGTCACCTTAAAATTATGCCCCCTCATTTCTGCTCTGAGAAAATGTCTCTGATTATCCACTCTCTCTATGCCTCTCATCATCTTGTACACCTCTACCAAGTGACCTTTGATTCTTCTTCACTCCAATGAAAAAAGCCCTAGCTCCCTCAACCTTTACTCATAAGACCTGCCTTCCAGTCCAGGCAGCATCCTGATAAATCTATAAATCGATCTAAATAAAATTGTCTGCAATTACATTCATCCACATACATTGATTGTGTTAGTAGCTGAAATTTCAAACACTGATGTTTTGTCTGTGTGGCTCTGGGGAAAAATAGCAGGTAGAATAAGAAAATACTGGAATAGAGTTTAACACAACCATACAACAACAATATAATTTATAACAGTGTACTCAACAACCTTTTCTAAGCTGTGGAATAGATTCTTGCAATTAAAAGGATTTTTTACAATCATTTAATATTCTGACAACTAGAATAGTTCTGAGAACTAGAATTCTGACAGCATAAAGACAGCAGTCTTTTCTTCACATTGCCCTTAGCAGCAGAATGTTATCTTACTTTGGGCAGTATGTTCTATGCTCATCTTGGAGTTTCAACTGAACAGTTTCCAACATCCATTAAGATCTGAATAATTTATGAAGAGATCCCACTTCTAACACTTAATTTATTTGTAGAATGAAGTTTCAAGATATTACTAAACTGAACTGCAATGAAATAACTCTGCATTCTAGGAGAGCTCATGACCACTTTCAAATAAATCAGTTAGCCTGTCTTAGCAATTATCCATAACAAAATCATCATAAAATTTATTGGGCAAATTCACATGAGGCATGATATGGGGTCAGGAGATTGCAGCTAAATCGTGATGCTAATCCAAAATTGATTCCTGAAACAGTATCCATACTACCCTTTTGTAAAGGGTAACTGGGAGCATAACTTCACTGAACAACCCATGCATTAGTAATTTTTGGTCCTGACCTGAATGAACGTACAGAGCTTGATTGTATTAATGCTTGCAAATCACTCAAGCTGACATTTATATTTAAGATCAATTAATTTAGCTAGCCTCCCAGGATCAGAAAGGCAAACAACCATGTAGAACATTAGAGAAGCCACCACTTAAATTTGGTTTTATATACTGATCAAAATCATAGGGCATATGGTTTGCTCTTAATTCTTGGAGGATTGTTATTGCTATACATGCACTAATAGCACAATCATTATATTGAACTAAATCTTGTCTCTTTGGACTAAATGTGGAGGCATGCCTAAAAGTGGGAAGTACTTCTATTTGATTTCTAATGCTCACGATTTCTAATGTTTTATTTCTTCTCTGCTCATTGTAATTACACACGAGTAAAATGTTAAATTTTGCAGACAAGTAGACAGAAGGTTATGCTTCTCATCAAAACCTTCCAAGCTCCAACGTCCCAGTGCTATGTTTAAATGGCACCCAGAGAGCACTTCAGTCTCCAAAGCTCAGGAGCATCACTCAACCTCTGCCCATCACCCAAACCCTCTCTTGCAGCTGTCAGAGATAAGGTTAAAAATGGTGCTATGGTTCATTGGTGCCTACTTTGAAGGTTTTCTGAAGGAATTCCAGGAAAGAAGGGAAGTTATTTTCCCTAAGGATGGCAACAGGAGGCCACCCTGACTGATGACCGTGGCCTTATCAGAGATACTACAGAGGTCAGCACCAATGAATGGCACAGAAAAACGTGGCTCCAGTGTTGCACTCTGCCAGATTATACATCACTGTCTCCTCAGTGTTCCAGATCCTATGATATATGTTCGCATTATAAGGTTGCCCTGCAGAAAACAATATCATGCAAGATTGAATGCCAGACATTTCACGTACAATCAATACCTATCACTTTATTGCACTTGTCAATGTAGTACAACTTGCGCTACAGTGCTACTAACTCTCAGACATTTGTCACTTAACACATCAAAGAAACTATAACATTCAACAGCTCACATGCCATCACTTCTTCACAACTGAGAAAACATACACATCTGAGATAACAAAGTGTGAGCTGGATGAACACAGCAGGCCAAGTAACATCTCAGGGCCTGAGATGCTGCTTGGCCTGCTGTGTTCATCCAGCTTCACACTTTGTTATCTTGGATTCTCCAGCATCTGCAGTTCCCATTATCACTCAAACATACACACCTGATAGTTTTTTTTATTAAAATCTTGCAAAGGACAAGGATACATCCACAAAAGATGGCTTGATGATGAATATCTCACAGGCTCATATATCATATAGTGCTTTATCATTTTTCATTGACTATAGATTTTTGACATCACCACATGACCTTTCATTCAGGACCCGTTAACATCTAACTTCCCCTTACTAACATTCCTCTTACTAATAATGCAATGATAATCACAGCTTTGGCAGTTGTCATTACGGTTAGAGTCTAGTGATGCAGGCATAGTGCTCGAGAATCCGTGGTAATGAGTTTGAATGCTTCTGCAGAAGAAGAGTGAATTATAAATGTGAATTGAGAGCATACTCGTGCAAAAGAGAGATTAACTATCTGCAACAATTTAGTGAGAAAGCCTCCAATCTGCTACTCTCACCTTCATGTCAATCATGAACATCAAAATGAAAACTGTGCGGTTGCTGGATCCCGCTCCAAAGATAGGATGATAAAATAAGAGCTCCAGTTCCCAGGTGCTTCTCACAGAGTACCTTTGAAAAGGAACGGTCATGAGCTCACAGGATGCAACATCAAGTTGTTTCTTGGCCTCCGCTACCCCACTGGAACAGAAATATTCACCTCAGTATGTTCAGAATCATGTTCTGGTGAGCACAGTATTGAAATAAGCCTGCAGGTAGAGGCTCAGAACAAAAAAAAGGTAAAACTTGCAAAAAGCACTGGCTCAACTTACCATGTGTACTTCAGGATAGAACCACAAAATGCCGAGTACGTTAGATTCCAAGCATTACTGTTTCTTTGTCCAGTTTTGTTCCTCTGAGGAAATTAGAAACAGCCAGACTCAGAGGATTGTTGGAAAGCAGACTCCTTCTAAGCTCACTTCAGATGCAGTGTCTCTGGACAAGTCCATTATTAAGCTGGTGGTGGGGAAAATGTCTGTCAGAAAGGCCAGAGATCTTGTAAAGACTGGGGAGAAGAACAGATAAGTCCATCTAAAGTTCTGTCACAAGCATGTGAGAACACAGCGGACTCCATTGAATGGATACATTTGCAGTGGAGATTCAGGTCAAGTAGAACTATGAGTATCTGACAGATAAACATGCAGGCTTTCTCTCCATTGCTCAAGTTAGGGATGCATGCTTTCAATCATTAGGTAGGCAAGTGCTGGGGGCAGGATGCCAAGAAATCTTGACCTCCCTCCAATGCTCCATCTACTCAATGAGAGAACAAGGTGACAAGCAGATGCCCAGGGGTTGTCATCTCTGGACACTCTGGAGGCAGAAAGCATGTTTCCGCTCATGGGTGAGTCCAGAACCAGAGGACACAGTTTAAAAATAAGGGGTAGGCCATTTAGAACAGAGTCGAGGAGAAACATCTTCACCCAGAGAGTGGTGGATATATGGAATGCTCTGCCCCAGAAGGCAGTGGAGGCCAAGTCTCTGGATTCATTCAAGAAAGAGATGGTTAGAACTCTAAAAGATAGTGGAATCAAGGGTTATAGGGATAAGGCAGGAAGAGGATACTGATTGTGGATGATCAACCATGAACATAATGAATGGTGGTGCTGGCTTGAAGGGCTGAATGGCCTAATCCTGCACGTATTGTCTATTGTCTATTGTCTAGAACATTCCAGTAGTGATCTGCAGCTTCACTTCCCCTCTGGCAGGGACCCAAGTTCCTCCAGCAAGTCAGGCCAATGCGCCACCACAGTCACAGTCTAAGGATAGAGCGTAGGACTGAGATGAGGAGAAATTTCTTCACCATGAGAGTAGCGAGCCTGTGGAATTCTCTGCCACAGAAAGTGATTGAGGGGAAAACATTGAATATTTTCAAGAAGGAGATATATATAGTTCTGAAGACTCAAGGAGTCAAAGGGTATGGGGCAAAAGTGTGATCAGGATACTGAATTAGACAATCAGCCATTGATCATATTGAATGTCAGAGCAGGCTCAAAGTGCTGAATGGCCTTCTGCTCCTATTTTTTATGCACCTTGCTGCAGTGAGCCAGAACTCTCTTGGCCCAGGACTACCATAAGTTGCCTGCCAAAGTTTTCTGATGCTAGCCAGCAAAACAGTTAATATGCTTCCTCACGCTCAGCTTCAACTACTGAGGTGGTACCATGGTATAGTGATGGGAAAAGATGGATGAAACAGTATTGATGTTACTTTGAGTGTACGGGGTTCACCTTCTGTATAACCTGAGACTTCACATAGCTAGCACCTTGTGTTACAGCCTTGTGGTCTCTTTGAATCTCCTAAGGCTTTTGTTTATTTAAGTTTTGCTTGGAGACTACCTCGAGGTGCACTGATCCTCACACACACTCCACACACATAAACATAGAAAATAGGACCATAAGACCATAAGACATAGGAGTGGAAGTAAGGCCGTTCAGCCCATCGAGTACACTTTGCCATTTAAATCGTGGCTGATGGGCATGTCAACTCCAATTCCCTGCACTCTCCCTGTAGACCTTGATTCCTTGTGAGATCAAGAATTTATCAATCTCTGCCTTGAAGACATTTAATGTCCTGGCCTCCATTGTGCTCCATGGCAATGAACTCCACAGGCCAACCACTCTCTGGCTGAAGAAATGTCTCCTCATTTCCGTTTTAAATTTTTCCCCCTCTAATTCTAAGGCTGTGCCCATGGGCCCTAGTTTCCCCGCCTAACGGAAACAACTTCCCAATGTCCACCCTTTCTAAGCCATATATTATCTTGTAAGTTTCTATTAGATCTCCCCTCAACCTTCTAAACTCTAATGAATACATTCCCAGGATCCTCAGCCATTCATCATACATTAAACCTACCATTCCAGGGATCATCCGTGTGAATGGAGTAAGGGTAGGACGTTTGCCCATCATACCTGATTCACAATTCAACTTGATCATGGCTCATCCTCTATCTCAATGCCAGGCTCCCTTGCTCCTTGTATCCCTCAACACTGTTACTGTGTAGAAATATATTTCTTTCTTTCTTAAATATGTTCAGTGTCTTGACCTCTACTGCTTTCTGTGGAAGAGAATTCTGTAGTTCCACCATTTTCTGGTAAAGAAAGCTATCCTCATCTCAGACTTAAATTGTCTCCCCTATTTTCTAAAACTGTGACCCTTGTCCTGGAGCACTCCTGCTGCAAAGGAGAACATCCTCCCTGTATCTAGTCCTGCTTGGAGACCTGTGGACAATTCCCATTAATATTTTCTACCCCTTATTCCAAATTAGCTCCACCCAGATTTATTCCACTTCTAAATTTTTTGATCAATTTTCCTTTTGCACTTTTGCACTGATTTCAGTGTTTTTGGGGCAAGTTGGTGGCTCAATGATTAGCACTGCTGCCTCACACTGCCAGGGTCCCAGGCTCTATTCCAGCCTCAGATGACCCCGTACACTCAAAGTAACATCATTACTGTTTCATCCATCTTTTCCCATCACTATACCACGGTACCACCTCAGTAGTTGAAGCTGAGCGTGAGGAAGCATATTAACTGTTTTGCTGGCTAGCATCAGAAAACTTTGGCAGGCAACTTATGGTAGTCCTGGGCCAAGAGAGTTCTGGCTTACTGCAGCAAGGTGCATAAAAAATAGGAGCAGAAGGCCATTCAGCACTTTGAGCCTGCTCTGACATTCAATATGATCAATGGCTGATTGTCTAATTCAGTATCCTGATCACACTTTTGCCCCATACCCTTTGACTCCTTGAGTCTTCAGAACTATATATATCTCCTTCTTGAAAATATTCAATGTTTTCCCCTCAATCACTTTCTGTGGCAGAGAATTCCACAGGCTCGCTACTCTCATGGTGAAGAAATTTCTCCTCATCTCAGTCCTACGCTCTATCCTTAGACTGTGACTGTGGTGGTGCATTGGCCTGACCTGCTGGAGGAACTTGGGTCCCTGCCAGAGGGGAAGTGAAGCTGCAGATCACTACTGGAATGTTCTAGACAATAGACAATAGACAATACGTGCAGGATTAGGCCATTCAGCCCTTCAAGCCAGCACCACCATTCATTATGTTCATGGCTGATCATCCGCAATTTCCCTGCGTCTGCATGAGTCTCCTCTGAGGGTTCTGGTTTCCTTCCACAGTCCAAAGATATGCAAGTAAGTGGACTGGTCATGCTAAATTGCCCATAGTGTCCAGGGATGTGCAACCTTGATGGATTAGCCATGGAAAATACAGGGATAGGTATGAGAGTAGGTCTGGGTGAATCTCTTTGATATGCTGAGCACTTGAGATCAATCTGTTCTGTGGCATTGCCATGCAAATTGACTTTTTCTGACCCTGAAATTAAAGGTGGAAAATCATCCAAGTATCCTGTTTCCGACTGAAAAATAACAACTCATGATGGAAATGGGCCAGGCATTCAGTTGATGAGGAGAGCATTAGTCTTAATGTAACTGCCCTCGCCCCTTTTCTCAGCTGAATTTAAGTAAGCTGTTACCACTAGTTACTGTTCGGCATTGTGGTTTTAAAGGCACAATTAGAGCAGGCAATGAAGCAAAGTGATAGTTGCTGAGGATCTGGGGGAACAAGAGCAGTTGGCCAAGGAAGGGGGTGATGGCACTAGAGGAAGGAAGCTCTCCTTGTTCACGATGGGGCTCAGCTGCACTGGCCACAACAAGCCAGTAGGGACCTGATTGAATTCCGGTTTCAGTAGATGAAATCTGGGTGCGGCAAACAATCATGAAATATGAAATAGTCATTGATCATATTGCCAGCATTTGGTTTGCATTATGGGGCAAACTTCAGCTCAGTTGGCTGGGTCTGAGAAATCTTTTACTTATTGTAAATAAAAATTCATGTTTTGAATTGCCCAATTGCCTAATATGTGTGATATTATCTTACTGAACAATGGCAAGTTGTAGATCTACATTGGGCGCTGCAAAGTAGTGGTGACTTGGATAGTATGTTTAAATGGGATACAGCTACAGACAGGTAAACTGTTGTGATGGAGTACAGTGCTCCATTAGTGTTACACTGGTGACTGTTGTTGCACTTCCTTTTGCTGTTGAGCTACAGAAGTGTTACAAACAGCTTGGCATGATGGCTCAATAGGGTAGCATGGTGACTCCAAGGTTAGCGCTGCTCCCTCTCAGTATCAGGGACACAGGTTTAATTCCGCTGGGTGACTGTCTGTGTGGTGTTTGCATATTCTCTCCATACCTGTGCGGGTTTCCTCTGGGTAATATGGTTTCCTCCCGCTGTGCAAAGATGTACAAGTTAGGTGGATTGGCCATGCTAGGTTGCCCATAGCGTCCAGGGATGCACAGGCTAGATAGGCTATCCATGGGAAATGCAGGGTTACAGGGCTAGGGTATGAGGGTGGGTCTTGACAGAATACTCTTTAGAAGGTCAATGTGGACTCTGTGTGTCGAATGGCCTGCTTCCACACTGTAAGACTTCTATGAAATGGAACACTACCCCAGGACCTTGCTGCTGTAATTTTCTGGGTCAACCTTTGTTTTTGTCATGTGTTTCAAACATGGATGGCACTATGGACTGCCACAGAATGAACAGGATCTAGTTTAACACATTTTGGTTATGGTAAATCTCTGTGTTGGCAGGCAGCACTCACCAAGCAACATTTGTACAGTTAGTCATCCTGCATGGTAGGGGCACTGGTAATTCTTGCAAAGTTGCGTGGTTGCGTCACCAGCTACTTTCTGATCAGAGAAAAAATGTGGTCAGTCTATAATGAATAGAAAACATCAGTGCTCTCACTAAGCACCACTGGGTGACAATCTGTGAGATATCTCCAGTTTCAGCTTGGGAGTAGCCAAATTTGTCAGAGTCCTTCACTGTCATCATAGTGCATCCTTGCATCATCTGTGGCTACTGTTCTAACTGAAGCAACTACAAATGCTTGGTGAAGGAGTCCTGAGTGAAGCAGAGATATCTGACAAAGATTCCTCACTGTGGTTCAGCTAGAAGAACTATTCCCTGAACATTCCTGCTGAAAGCTCTTTATCCTTTCTTCCTCTATTGCATTCAAACAGATATCTCTGCCCTGTGTTTTTCCCCACTGTAGTCCAATGAGATTGCCCGCTACTGTAACTATGTCCTGGAGCACCTAATTTATGACACAGATGTGAAGTCAGGAAAAAGTAGCTGAACACCTGACACTCACTCCCTGTAGACTTTTTATCAGAAAAAGCCAAACATTTGGACGACCACAGCAGCAGCAATAGAAGTCAGCTGACAACTAATCTGAAAATATATGATGATTACTTTAAATAACATTTCTCTGGGATTGATCATTCTGCTGCTGAATATGCGCACACTCATGCGAGGTCATTAGCTGGATCATGGAGCTTCAAACAGCAGTACTGGCATCAGATATGCTGACTGAAACTGTGGTTCACCTAGTCTGCATATTTCCAGTAAACCTTCCTTGTATATGTGCTGACACTTCCACTACTATGGTGACACCTGTTGCTTTTGGTACTGGTGTTGTGCATATATCCTGCACATTTCTCTCTGGACATCTAAGTGTGTTTAAATGTGCAAAAAGAGCCTTCTGGATGCAGGTATTGAATCCCTATACTACGCTTCCTGCCACAGCTTCGTGATTCAGCCATGATGAGTTTAGGAATGTGTTCTATGGTTAAATGTATTTTTAATTTCAATCATGAATTCCTATTGATTTCTTTCTCCCATAAGAATTACTCAGATGTCTGTTTCATGTAAGTCTGTGCAGATGTAGCGTTTGAACATTTTAAATATAGGAAAATCTATCATTGTTCAAGCTATTAAGAGTATATGGTCTATGTTTTATGTATTCTTCCAATTTTAATGCACTCAATAAAATAACCAGTTCACAAAAACTGTTGGGTAAATCGCTCCAATTTTAGTATTGTTTCTGGCCAATAATATTCATCTGAATGCAGGGAAGTCTAATCCCAAACCACTACTCCCACATCTACAGATGGCTGTGTAGATTATGGAAGGAACCACCGAGGCATTAATAAATTGTTAGCCCACTTTTTGCCAGAGGAAAATTATATTTTAGGTGGAAATCTGGCTTTAGCTGAATTCCTTTGTGTCTGAATCATTCACCCACCTGCAAGGCAGAATGGAAAATTATATTTTTCAGAAAAATATCTTTACTTTTGAGATAAGAGGTGTTGTACAACTCCTCTCTCTCTTTGTAATGTTTACAGTCATAATCAAACAATTTTGTATGCATTGCTGAGAGTTAAGAACTTATGTTAATTGTGTTGTTGCAATTTGCAAAGTGCAGCTGTTTCCAAGCCACTCACCATCCCGATATGGAAGTATATCACCATTCCTTCTGTGTTGCTGGGTCAAATCTTGGAACTCCCTCCTTAATGGCATTGGAGTTCTACCTACAGCAGCAATTTAAGAAGGCATCCCTTCTCAAGGGCAATTAGGGATGAGAAATATATGCTGACCCAGTCAGCAACATCCATGTCCTAACAGAAAATTTAAAAAAATTTCCAAGATGCATTTGTTACCGCGAACTGACATATTCCTAACAGCCTGCTAAATTAGTAGGTAAATAGAGACATTAGACATAGAATGAAAGAAAATCACAAGGAGTGACAATTTCAGGAATTTTTCATCCACCGTGAAGTAACAAGTTGGCAGATAACAAGGGAAAAAATGCTCAATGAAGTAACAGCTGTGCATGATTAAGAAGTTACAATATTTTGTAGCACAATCACAGAAAGCATTATCTGATAACTGAATCCCTTGGATTCTAAACATTCTAAAAAATTCAATGATGCTGTGTTCACCATGCAAATTCTAAGCTCATGATACGTACACATAATAACCTGAATATGTTTTTATATATTCCCTGCAAAAAGGGAATATACTGTCCCTTACTTATCTGAGTCATTGCTAACTCTGTCAGTGAAACATTGAGGCAGAAAACTGATAGATATTCCAATATGATTATGTTAGGTCACTGCAGAAATCCTGTAATAATAGCCACAGATTCAGTGAAATAGCAAGCACTGACTTTGTCAAACTGAATAAACCTTACGAGAAAAATTAAGGCCAGTAAATTTAAATGCTTTGGCAGCTTGACAGTTCCGAAGAGTTAATTAAGGAATTACCATGTGTAGTAGATAAAGGGGAATTTTAGGATTTACTGCATTTAGATTTCCAGAAGGCATTTGATCAGGTGCCAAATCAGAAATTATTGTAGAAATTAAATGCTCATGGTGTAATGTATTGTATTTTATCATGGATAGAAGATTGACTGGCTAACAAGAAACAGAGAGTGGTGTAAATGGCTTTATCCCAGGTAGGGAAGATATAACTAGGGGCGTGCTGCCAGCATTGATGCTGGGATCTCAACTTTTAATAACTTACATGAATGACTTAGATGAATAGACAGAGGTATAGTTTCGAAATTTGCTGATAACACAGCAATAGGGAGAAGAATGTGTTGTAAAGAAGACACCAGGGCATTATAAAAATATTGATAGCTTAATTGAGTGGACAAAGATGTGCTAAATGAAGTGCAGTCATGTGTGAAAACATGGAGCTGTAATTTAGGTAGGAAGAATAAGGAGAATAAATAATGAGGTCCGGATATCTTAGTACATGAATTGGTAAAGTATGTGAGTATAGCAAGTAACTAAGAAAGTGAATAAAATTTTCATAATTTATCATGAGGACAATTGAATTTAAAAGTGTGAGGCGATACTTCAGTCATACAGGCACTGGTGAAATTGCATCTAGAATAGTATTAGCCACCTTAAAGAAGGAGGTAAGTGAACTGGAGGCAGGCCAGAGAAAGTTTACAGTATAATTTCCGTAATAAACGGGCTTCTTATGAGGAACATTTGGTAGATTAGGCTTTATTGACATGCATATAGTAGAGTAAGAGTTGACTTGATTGAAACATATAAAATCCTGAAGTGTCTTGATAGAATAGCTGAGAAAATGATGTTTTAAATTACAGGACAATGTAGAACTAGGGGTCACTATTTAAAAAATCGGGGGTCATCTATTCAAACAGAGTTTGTGCATTTTTGCTCCCTGAGAGTGTTCTGAGTCTTTGGAAGAAAAGATGGTGGAAGCAGTTATCTTGAATATTGAGTATTTTTAAAGCAGGGATAGATCAATCTTGTGAGAGATTGAAACATCATCAGACGCAGACTAGATTTGAGATTACAATCAATCAACAATGATCTTATTGAATGACAAGACAGGTTGGAGAGGTTGAATGGCTTACTCCTGCTGATTCATCTGTTTGCCTGAATTTGTTCACATTTTAAGTACAATCATGTTTCAATCATCACCAAGGACATTCAATCTCTTTGAATGGGTACCTATGTCTTCCACAAGTGTCGCTGGGCTTATCCGAAAGGGAATCTCATCGGTCCAAGGAACTGCAGTAAGTTTAGACATTCTCCCGAAAAGTGTGAAGTCCACAAGTCATTTTGGACTCCTGGATGGTGAACTTGGATGTGACTGAAGGTAGCTTCATTTATACATGCACAATTGCTTTCTTGAATCACCGATGTAAAAACTACAACATGCCTTCATTCTGCCCTGGCCAAAATGATGGCTGCTGGATTTGGCTTTGGATTTCAGAGTTTAGGGGTCCATTGTCATATTGCCTAAGACATTCTTGCAAAAATTCAGAAAGTCATTGTGCATGTGCGAGTGTACAAGTTTGGGCATGTGTGTGTCTGTATACACATGAAATTTGTAAAATTATGTTTGTGTATACTTGATTCTACATATGACCATGTGTTTTTGGGAATATATTACTGTGCATATATGCACACATGTCTGTTTCTTAATCAGCTTCTTTTTGTTTCTTTTCTATTATCAAATACTGTTCACGTTTTCCATTACTGATAACAAGACAACATCTGAAATGTTGCCTCATCTTTTCACTCTCAAGGTGATAAAGGTGAAATTTAATTTTGGTTTGAGTATAAAAATGCTGCCAACAGATAAGCTGCCTGTTACGCGCAATGTATTTGGTAACCTTCCCATTGATTTCAATGAAAACTAATCTGAGTAGCCTTACAATGGGCATTCAAACTGTTATTGACTGTTTGTCTCTACACTTAAACCTCTGCCCCCAGGCGGATGCTTGGTGACTGCTTTGTAGAGCACCTGTGTTCGCGACAAACGACACCATCTTCCAGTCGTGAACCATATCAACTGCCCCTCGCACTCCCTGAGCGACATGTTCATCTTGGGCCTCCTCCAGTGTCAGAATGTCGCCACCCGCAAACTAGAGGAGCAGCACCTCATTTGCCACCTTGGGAGCCTACAGCCTAATGGTCTCAATGTTGACTTCTCAAGTTTCAAAATATCCCCACCCCTGGCCTCATACCATGGCCAATCATCCCTCTTATCCCCGCCTCCTTTACCTGACACAACCTGTCTAACTTCTCACCCACCTATCTGCTCCACCCATCTCACTAACCAATCCCCACCGCTGCCTACCTGCACTCACCTATCACCATCCCATCTACCTTCCCCAGCCCCACCCGTCCTCTCTCTATTTATTTGGAAGCTCCCTTGCCCCTCCTATGTTTCTGAAGAAGGATCCCAACTAGAAACATCAACTTTCCTGCACCTCTGATGCTGCCTGGCCTGCTGTGTTCCTCCAGCTCCATATTGCATTATCTCTGACTCCAGCATCGACAATTCTTAATATCTCTGATACTATCACCATAAGTCTGTTTTGGCCCCTCTATTACGATGTACAAGCCAATGCTGCGGTGACTTACGTATAAAATGATACTTGTATGTTGAACTCCTGGATAATGCTGGCTAAACTGGAACCTTTTGACCACAATCCAATAGTTCCCCATGAGGAATTGTGGATGAGTATACGATGGAGTTCTGATGTGATATCCTCTGCTGACAATCAATGTGCAGAATTGCAGGGAGACAATGCCCAAGTCAAATAGATGACAGTGGTCTGCCAATGTACCAATATCCCAGCAACCTGCCGCTTTGAAGAGGAGACATTAAATAAGAGAAACTAAAAATGTTAAATACATACATTTTGAAGCAACCTCTCAATATACTAATGTTTATTTTAGACAAATAAAAGTAATTACCAAAATTTAGATTTTTCTTGGTTATATTTGGTTATGTCATATTGTTCACAAAGGGTGAAAGTATAAACTGGATTAATACTCGACACTCATACACATCTCCTTTAACTCAAGTGCCAACCAAAAACAAATTGCAGGCAGGCATGTGTAAGGGAACCTTTCGGTACAGCAAGGAATTTTGTCAAGAATCTACGGCAGCTAATTGTAAACAGGTGCATGTTTCTCTTCCAGACACCAACCTGCCAAAACATGTCATGGCTCCATGCTTCGGGTGGGCCTGACCTACACATAGGTGTGATATGTATCTGGCAATCAAAAGCCTCCAGCAGACGCTAAGCTCCGCGACATTGCATCTTCAGATCACTCACCTTAGAGTTGCGAAAACACAAACTGCTTTTCTCGATGGGTCTCAGCATGCTGTAAGAATTACATAAACTGATTTATGGTTTTAGTAAAGGTATTTAATCCTTGTCTTATTTTCTACCTGAATCTGCAGAAGCGTGCTTTCTGTCACAAACCATGTCTTGGTACACTCACCATATTTTTTAAACTGAAAGATTTAGATTTAGACACATGGTACAAATTGCTCCAAATTAAATAAGAAATAGTTAACCTTTGCAGAGCCAAACAAAAAGTGCATAGAAATAAGACAATGATTTAATAAGTTGGGCTACATAAAATTAAAGGACATTTCTGGAATGTCCTTTTTTTGAATGTAGAAAGCAGATGACAGAGTTGAGTTGTTTATGAGTTAAATGAAACCTCCAATCTAAGTTGTTTGGTCTTGCTCTGACGTGCTGAGAAAGAGCAAGGTAGGCAATGAATTAGTAACCTTCATATCAATTTTTATAATTTAAAGCAACCTCATTGGTTATTATATTGAAACATTTCTGAGCTGAACCGTCAATGGTGTGGTGATATTAAGTTATTTGATTCCCAACAAGAGAAAAAAAATCCATGCCATGTAGCTATGGTGCTATTGTACTATTATACCCACTAACAAAGATTACTATTAGCAGAAGTCATGGAACATGTTGCTCAATTTACTTTCCCTGATAGAGAATGTGTTTGCAATGCAGTGGAGACAGGGCCAAAATAAATAAAAGAATAAATATAATTCATAAATGATTCAGCAAAAAAATATATTTGAGAATGACACAAATGAAACCAAAAATAGGAGCTGTGAAGTAAAAATGTCTTTTCAACAACAATAAACTAAATGGCTCAAACGTTTTAGATAAAATATTATATTAAAATAGCAGTGTCTGTTGGCAAGCTTCTTTGTGATAAATCAGAAACAACTTTATTTTCTGAAGAAGGGTCACTGGACCTGAAACATGTGCTTTCTCTCTGCAGATGCTGCCAGACCTGCTGAATTTTTCTAGTAATTTCTGTTTGTGTTTCATTTTATTGGCAATTGTTGTCATATGGTGTTTCAATGCCTGGTATGTAGCTTTGTGTGTTTTTTGCAGGTGCTAACCACTTGTGGATTATCAATGCATGGCTCGACCTATTCCACATGCTTCCTGAGCTGACACACGAACACTGATGGTTGATCTCTGAGCCAACGGATTGCTGCTTTTGGTTCTGAATATATTTTCCACATGAACAGTCTTGGTAGCCTGGTGTAGTATTTTCCCACTCTACCAGTGGCAGGTACTGTGTGAAAGCTTTCTGAGATAGATTGCTGCCAACAATCATCTTTTGTCTTTCCTTTACCCTGAGCCTATCTAAATGATTAATGGTAGAGGATTCAGCACTGTGGACTATCTAAAGGAGAGGCACTATTCTTGGGTAACAAGAAATTTTATTATATGTTAACTATATTTGGCCAGGCCTAACTACTAAAACATTAGGGAGCTCACACAGATACATTTGTTTCTCCAAAAGCTATGATAGAACTCCTTGTCTCCACCTGAACAATGGGTGTGATATCAATAGAATGATTGGAGCTAATCCAACATTAGTCTTTACTTTGTTCAACATCTCCACACAAGTATTTTCCCCTACAGTTAACCCATCATGTATATAACAATATTACATCTATCCTGTTGTGTCCTATTCTTTGGTTTCATAAATGTGGGGAATCTGGGCATTCCACAATCTTCTCTGTTGGGACTTAGAAGATTAGTAGGTCTCTTGCTTGAGAACAGTTGATGCAGTCTCTGATCTGCAGATCATTTCTCGCTTATAGTTTATTTTTTCTCTCAGATACCTATTGCAGTGGATGTCATTCTATGTAGACATCATTAGTCCATTATCAGTATGGGCTACCCTAATCTTCTGAATTTCCTTCCTGGATCACCTGCAATCTGTTGAAGTGGTTACATTTTTTCTCATATCAGGTAGATGCTTTCTTATTGAATTCGGTAGTATCCCTTTCCCAGTATCCTGAAATGCTTAAACCATGGGGTATTTTCTTCCTGATAATGCCTTGGATATACAGATATTGGTTTTGCTCCCACGTAGCTTATCTCCCTTGAAAGTTGATCAGTCTGGACATCTTCAGTTGTCCATTGTGATTTTTTGAAATAAGCTTTTTCAGAATGTCAGTCATATTCCTAAAATATTGGGGCTTACTCAGTACATCTCTGATTGATTGTCATCATTTAGACATATGACACAAATTTGAATGTTTCCACCAGTTTGGTGAAACCTGTGACTTCCCCATTTTGATAAGCTAAACAGCTCTTTTATGCCAACATAAGTGATCTCTGTGGATTCATTCTTCTCTTTGGGTTCTGCCATGAATCTAGGAAGTCAATTGAAGTATTCTACTGATTCCTCTAGACTGGTTGATTCAGAACAGTTTGTTCATGAACCTGTTTTCAGACAAATGTTTGCTTCTGGACTAATTGTTCTCTGGGAAGTTATCAATCTCTTCCAACCCTTCTGATATTGCTGAGATTGAGACATGCTTGCAGACTCACAAGTGAATTTGGTTGGTTATGAGCCTTATGTATGTTTTGAATCTTTTTACATGTGTTGTAATGAAGTACAACTTATTACATTCTGATATATAGCTTCTTTATAACGAATCCCCCTGTTCCATGTAATCTTAGCCCTATAAGCTGTATCTTCCATTGCTACAGATACAGTGATGGTTTAGAGAGAACAATAAAGCTTTTCCTGTTTTAAGCACAAAAATCAATAAGATGTTCATTGAGGTGGAGAACTTCAGTCTCTTCTAGCTTGTCTAGATTAAGTAGTTTTGCAAGGAATGCCTCAAGCACCATCTCCAATAGAGGTATCTCATCACATGCAGGCACATTCAAATGATAATTGGTGTTGAACACTTTATTTATGCAACCACCAGTAATTCCACTGTTCTGAAACTGGGTCTTTTTTCTACATAGCTTCTAGAAGAGATCTATAGTTTTATAAAGCTAGCATGCCTTACTATTGATTGGAAATCTTCTTGATTTATGAGCCTTATTGTTACACAATGCTGACACTGATTCTTAGTATTAGGCATTTGTATTGTTTTCTGTGTAGGTCTATCATGTGCCTCTTGAGAATGCCATTCCTTATTAAGTTAATAGACTCCATTGCCCTCCTGAAGTAGTGTTGATCTTTTTGTTTCAGGATTTGTCGATGTTTCATTCTCTTTTTTGTTTCTGACATGTTTTGAATAACCTTTCTCCAAAGTTAAATCTTCATTGGGCTGTAGGAAATCTGATAAAGTTTCATCATCAATTCTAACAACAATTATGAATACTGATTTATGGATTATGAATTCTGATTTCATATCTCCATGTCACAAATTTTTAGTAATCTGTAGGGAACATGTTGAACTTTTCTACAGAATCACCTAGAAAACAGAATTTTCTGTTAAATCATGTGCATTCAAGAATTCTCAGAATGTTTAAGGACATCTTCAAAAATGTCTGTGCTTTCTTTGATGGTTTATCTATTAATCACATCATCCACAGTCTCAGTCATTGAATATAGTAGCAGATTCAGTTGTTTAGCTTCAGTTTTAGTGTTTAATATTTAGACAATGCTTTATCTCAAGAATGGTCATCAGCATGAAGTCCAATCTCAATACTTCTTCAACTTTGAATCTATTATGAAGCAGTCTACTTTTTTCCTTTTCCAATAAATACACTAATTAATCATATTACTGTATAGGTATTTTAAATCTATGTTATTTCAATATTACTCAAAATCTATTCTTTCAACTTGTATTCTTATACTTACCAAAGTTGTTTTAAATCCAATAACGACAGAGCTTGCTAGACTTTGCAGAATAGCAATATTGCAATATTTATTATATTTGTCAGTCTTCTTAATTTTATTTCTATAATACTGTCTTGAATTAGTCAATACGGCTTTAAATTGCTGGCTATTCTGTGGCCACTTACTGCTTTCAAGATTTTAAAATATGTTTCTTTCTAATAACATATCTTGACACTTTTTAATCTGTTTTCCAAACCCTTTCAGAGTTTCCTGCATTTTGACAAATTAAAATTGAAGCTATTCACTTCTTCTAAGCTTTTCTCATTTTCTGCAGTCAAGATGAAGTCTTCCCATTACTTCCCAGGAAAATGAAGGATCTTCCCCTGTAGTATAAAGTATTTCACAATATAAAGAATGAAATATATCTTTGTATGCATGTTTTTAACTAAAATTCATTGGCTGCAGCCTTTATAAATCTTGTTGCCAAAATCATGGCTTAAGTATTGAATTCTTGTTGTTTTAAATCTTTAACTTTTCTTGAGTCCAAGGAAGCAGACTGATCGCTGCGTGCTTGAGTAGCTGTGTCTCTCTTCTGTAGCCTCTGGGGAATGAGTGCCATTGCATCCCAAAACTGTGCCCCTTTCCTGTTCCTAACTGTACAAGTGGGTTAAGTCCTTTACTGTGTACACTACTGGGTCATCTCCTGTCTCAGGCTGAGTAGATGCATGGTCTCCTACAGTTTTCCAAGAGTTAATGACGGTGGTATTCCTCCCTCAGTCAGTTGTGGATCCACCATGGTAAGCTGCTGACCAGGTTCTGCTCCCAGGCATCCTAAAACTAATGTTCTCCTTAAGGGTGAGTATTTGGCTGGTAGGGAAAGTACAAAAGACAGTCTTGTCAATGATTCCTCTGAAGCCTCACTACTCTTGTCCTCAGAGGTTGAGGAGATGGCTTCTAGTGGATTTGGGTGTTCCTCCATGAGGAGTGATAGATATCCCATTGGTACGTGCTAGGCAAACAAAAAATAAAAAGCTTAGAAGTAGTGTGCAATGAAAATCACTGCCAATGGAGTTAATGCAAGAATTGCAAATGGAAGGAAGAATGGTACCTACTTGAGTGATGGACATGGAAGTCTCAGCATCCCTACAGGACCTATCCCAGTTTTCTTCTGCAAGGGTCAGGATTGTCTAATGGTAGGGGCTGAGGATTCTAATGTCAGTCTTTTCTCTGCCTGCCTGAGTCATTTCTGCTCTGTTGTTGTCTTCTCCTGGAATGAGGGAGATGGAAGGATTAAGTCAACTGAAAAGGGATGTTAGTGCTGGGGCAGGTGAAGGAAAGGTGGTTAGGTGTCTCTGGGGTGTGAATAGTCAGGCAGAGACTATATACATTTAGTGGTGTGAGAGGTGGAGGAGAGGTTGGACATGAGAGCTAGTGAGTGAAGATGTTGAACACAATTGTTAGAGTGGCAGTGCAATGAGTCTTTGTGGAAGATGGGTGCAATAACAAAGAAAGAATGTGAGGTAACGGAGAGAATAGATAGCTACTTATCCTGGCAGAGATGGTCGTTGACTTTCTTACGGCATTGCTGGCCATTCCTCAGTGCCATTGAGTCCAAACTAACCCAGGTGAATACCTCAGATCAGACTGATAGGGTCAGGTGTGATGGCCTCCTCTGCTGGCTCAATAAATGGAGTCAGCAACAGTAACCCTGGTTCTAATGGCAACTGCCAGAACCAACTGTTGACATCCAGTTTTGTGAAAAATGTACTTATTCCCAATTTTGACAGACAAAATGAGATGGATTTCTCACCCAACTCC
Source organism: Stegostoma tigrinum (assembly GCF_030684315.1). Taxonomy (NCBI): domain Eukaryota; kingdom Metazoa; phylum Chordata; class Chondrichthyes; order Orectolobiformes; family Stegostomatidae; genus Stegostoma; species Stegostoma tigrinum. The sequence continues at coordinate 71,685,378 of NC_081358.1, read as the reverse complement.
TTTGTTTAATTTGAGTGAGACCCATACACAATTTTGGTTTCTTATTTACCTTAGGAAAAGTAATTAGACCTGAACATCATTGTGTCAGTTCTGATGCTGACAAACTGACTCCTCTTTCAATCATGCAGCCCAGCCAACATTTTACTTTATCAAAGAAAGACAAATTTTCCTAAGAGTGTGCACATAGATGGGCTTATTACCTTCTTGCAGAAAAATGTGACTTTCCTGCTTCAAGTTGTTCAAATCTTTGAAGGGCTTTTGAAAATTTCGCTGAAATTTTCTCCCTGCTTCATTCTGAAGTATTGCATCCACTGTCTATAAGGGATGCAGGCAAATATGGACATTTATGCTCAAAAAACATAATCCTCTGATTCTTCAGTATATACTTCTTCGGTATACAGTCTTCAGTATGGTACACTGAGATTTTGTCCTCTGTGACTAAGCTTCATGGTTATTTGCCAAAATCTCTGAAAATCTGTGTCACCTGGACCATGGAGTTTTATGTTAACTAGCCTGACTGTCACTGCCTCTAACCATGGCAAGTTGCCTACCAGCTTCACCTGATGAGCTAAAACAACATAATAATCTATTTTGCCACACAAGATTCAAGTTACAAAAGATACACTCTTCAGATCCATGGTGGATTAATAGGGTCCCTGTCAGATAATTATGGTGCCATCTTCCTTTGCTCCAACATCTTCATGCTGTTTCCATTACCAAGCAGGGCAGCTTTAGAATGTCAGTGCTTGCCCAGGTCCACTGTGACTTTTTAAATATATCGTGGGTGCTAGAGATGCTGATCTTTCAGTGGCTATCTGCTGGGTGGCAAGTTGCTATGGGAATGGCGCATGGAAAGATGGAAATAGTTTTGGACATGAATGAAGCCATAGGGGCTTGCTAGGTGGTAACTGAGGTGGGTTGGAAAGCTTTGAGAAGAAACCTCATTAGGTGACCTGATAGTGAAAAATCCTTCAAAAATCTCAATACCACTCCCACTTAGCCAAAAGCAAAACATAAAATTCAGCCCTGTCTTTGAGCTTCTACCTGGCTGCCCACGTCTTGTTAAAATGGAAATGCCATAAACATGGTAAATTCACTTCACTGATATTGTTTTTTAATTCTGTGTCTACCAGATTTTTCCTCCTTATTGTAGATGTTAGATTAGCATCGCTGCAACAACGTGTTATTTTCTCAAGTGAACACACCTTGTACCTTGCAGAGTTTGTTGTCTCTATTAGTATTTGGTCCTGGTTAAGGGTTGTTTGAAATAGTTCACTGCCACTAGTCATCTTTTGGTTTTGCTCTGTCTTAGACCTATCTAGAAATTTGTGGTGAAGAGCACACTACTATAGTGTATCTACAGAAGACACTGTTCATAGATAACAAGAAGGTTTGACATAATAACAGTAAGTATAGCTACATTTGCTCAGGCATAATTACCAGGACCTTAGGGAACTGGTACAGATACATCTACTCCCTCCAAAGTGAGGGCAGAGGTCCAAGTCTCCATGCAAACAATGTATGTGGAATGCATAAAATGGGTAGAGCCAACAAAGTTTAACACTAACCCCTTCAAAACCATTATTTTATCCAACTCTGAATGTTAGAGTGATTGACAACAAGGTGTCTTTTCAGCTGTGTGCAAGGAGATTAATGTTTTCTTTGCTGATGTCTTTCGCCTCCCATGCAAAATAGTGTGATGGTCAAAATTACTACTGATATTATCATTAATTGACCCTTTCCATATTTCTCACACATTCAACTGGCAGACATAATTTCCTTAGAACGTGTAATGAGCTGGTTTAATGTAGATCATTCAGTTTCAATAAGATCTTTGAATCATTTATAGTACTTGCTTTTGAGCATCCTGCTCATGATTATCAGATTTGATTTGCAAGTGTTAATGGTACTTAGATTTAGATTTGTACCTCATCTACTGAACAAACAGAAACATCAAGAAATTTTATTTATATAATGTCTTTAACAAAAGGTCCCTAAAGTGTGTTCTAAGAACATTATCAAATAATATTTGTCACCAAACAAATGTCAGTCCAGTGGTGGTATGATCAACTCGGTAAAAGTGTGTGAACAGTTTGAGAAGAATGTTTTGTCAAAGTTGATCACACGTTGTGATTCATTGATAAGAGGGTCAAGTTACATGAGGACAGGCAGAAATCGGGTCATCATGGTTTGGAACCCTTTTAATTGTACAATTGCTAATAACCTGGGGGCCGGGGTTAACAATGTTTCCTGCGTCATAGAGGCAGCTAGATTCTGTATTGTCCTCGTTGACACACAATCAGGGCAAAAGAAGATTTTACACTTCCCACTATCATTGAAAGCCTGAACAAAACTTAAAATACATACTTTTGAAAATGAAACTTAGGTCAGTGAACTTAAATGGTAATCCTAACAGATGAAACTTTGACTTAACCTTTACATGTTGCCATTTTAGCCTCAAAATGTAATGACTACTTTGTGACTCATTCACAGGTATTTTATTTTTCTGAGGAAAATGCTTAGGAACCACTGTTTAAAATACTGTTTATATAATAAAGAATTGTTTTTGAAGCCATTAAAAAACATCAGTGGTAGGGCAGCATAACATACAAGTATCACAAAAAAAACTCATTCAGAGAACAGCAACACAACTGTAAACCTTTACTCTGAAAATTGAGGGTATGTATTTTACAGCATTATTCTGTGTAACAGAATGAAATTAATAATACTAACAGCTGATAAAGAGTTAATATTCTGCATTTTGATAAATTCTAAATATTCTTGACAGTGCACTTGAAAATATTGCCATCGTAGCAACTCTTATGCTAAAAGCAAAATACTGAGGACATTGGAAAACTGAAGCAAATACAGAATATGCTGGAGAAACTCAACATGTCTGGCAGCACCTGTGGAGAGAAAAATAGTTCACTTTTAAGTTTTGTCTGAATCCTCTTCAGAACTCTTTCTTATGTTTTTGGAATATGTTTGTGAAATGTTAAATAATGCATGACAGTGTCTGATTGCTGATTTTCAGGAAACCATGTCATTGGTTTTGCTTAATTCAGGCATATTTAACATCATATAGGTAACGTTGCTATATTCTTACTATACCATTGGGCTGCTGTCTCATTAAAGAGATAAGATTAATGATGATTTAACCTGAGCACCAAACCTCAAAAAACTAGAAATGTTGAGAAGGAGAGTTCTTCATGGTAACCTAAACTGGGGTGGCAATTGAACCCGTGCTATTGGCATCACTCTGCATTGTGGACAAACTTCCAGCCAGTTAAGTGAAACACCTTAACATCCAGGCAGAACCTTACTGAGTTGTCTACCTACTTGGCCTCTGGCTGGGAGCTGCTGAGAGAACTGTGACATCTCTTAAAGGGAAGGTCCACTGAACTACATGCCAATCAATGCCAAAATCACTGGAGAGCCTTCCCTGTTAATCATGAGCCTTAGGGCAGAGGCCTGCCCATGAAAAGCTGCTGGCCAATCAGAAGTTAGAAGCTCATGCACTCAGCACCATCGCAGATGCCATGGCTATAAATGAAACAGCATCCCCTGGAGGACCTAGGAGAAAGACAGCTAATGTGCAGGTAGGAATTTTCTCAAGTTGGGATCATAAGGAGATGGGCAAAGCCTTGCGGTGGCTCCAAGCTGATGTCTCATTACCTGATGTCTTTGATCAGGCACTGATTATTTTTGATTGAGGGTCTACACTGCACCCCCCCCCCAACCAACTCCCAAACCAGAAGTGATAAGGTGCCCATAGGGTAGAAGCTGTTTATGCAGGCCACATGGCAAGAAAACCGTCTGGTGTTGGAAAACCCCCATGATGTTAGGCCAAGTGGTTATGTTAAGTGGCCACTTAATGGCCTCAATTAGCAGCGGGGCTGAAACCTCCGCCATGGACCTTCGCACTCAGTCTTTAATTCTGGCGAGAGGGATGTGGGTTGCTGCGTGCTACCAACTCCGGTACTTAATGCTTTACTGGCCTCTAATTTTTCCACTCCTTCAAGCAAAAGATTCTGATGCATGTTCCAGCAAAGAAATCTGCGTCATATTCATTCTCTTCATGTGAACTATGGCTAAATGGCTGAAAGCTGTAAGGAATCAAAGATGTTTTGAACTAAATAAATCTTCTGATGACATTCTGACATTTCCTTTCAAATTGGCATAAAATAAAATATTGTTCACAAATCATTTAATGCTAAATTGCAAAACAGGACAATAACATTGAGTTCTGAAGTATTCTTGCCAATGTAAATAAGTTTAGACAGGGGCTATGATAATCTCATTGGTTTTTTTTAATGGCGTGTTGGAGGATTTTATTGGGCCCAATTGGAAGCTTCAATAAGCTACAGAATTTAAAGTCACAGTTATAATATCTAACAGGTGTGGTAACAAGAAAACTAAATGTAATAACAATTTTAAAAATAATACGAGAAATAGTTTAGTTTTTGTTCCAATGTAGAAAGCTCTTTTTACTCATGGGGGGATCTAAAATTTAGGGCCAGGCAAATGACAACTTCATTATTAATTTTAGAAGGAATTCAATGGAAACCTCTTAAAGCAGAGGGTGGTTAGAATGTGGAGTTTGTCTCACAAGTAGCACTTGGGGCCAACAGCATTGATGCTTCTAAGGAGAAGTCAGAAAAGAACATGTGGGAGTACAGAATATATGCTGATGGGATGAGGAAGAAATAATGTTGGAAGAGGTTTGTGTGGAGCAGACTGATTGGGCTGATTGCTCTATCTGCACAGCAAACTGTATAAAATTATTCTTTCTCCCCTTGATTTCTCTGCTCCACAGCTGTTCGATCCACAGTCCTGTGATCTTCGCCATAGATAGGGCAAGGAGACAGACCCTAAATCTGCCCCAGTCAGTTCAGAGTGCTGTTGGCATCAATCTGTTCCACACTGGTCGTCCAGTAGACAGAGACATCCAATCTGTTGAAGGAGCTTGAATTTCTGAGATAACAAACACTTTTACATGCATTTTGTACTCTGGAGCTATAGATAATGATGGTGGTGGCCATAACTTCCCATCACATGGCTAATCAGGAATCTTTCTTATTCTTGCTGCCTGCTATTAGTGTATGTTGGAAGGATATGCAAGTTGATACTCAACTGTTTGATCATGTTATGAAGATACCCTATTTGAAGTGGGACCGCTAGCCAAGACCCATGAGATCTCCATCTCTGAGTGATTAGAATTTCAAATACAATGACATCAGCAATAGTTTACTTAGGTCATTTGATCAACAATATTTTGTGATGGTTTTTAACATCTCATTATTTTCTGAAGTAAGTCTAGACCCAAACTCTAATAAGCCCTCTTACAACGTGTGAGCAGTTTTCACCTTTTAAATTACTTTCCCCCAGTTTTAGTCTTTCATGTCCTGAAAGTGATTTTTCTTGCCGTACTGAAGTTTCATGTGTATGGGGTGACTTCCATAACCTCAACTATTTATCAACATAATTGTGACTTACTGAACTGAGCTGTAAATGCAGACTAATCTTACTTTCACGCATTGTTCAGGAAAGTGCATTACTTCACGGCATCTCACTGAATATTCATTGGGAAAAGCCTTGAATTGCTGCAGCCAAATGTAGCACCCCATCTTTGGCCCGGCTTGACATTGGCTAATTCAAGATCGACTGTGGATCAAAGCTAGACCATCTGTTTTATATGGCTTAGTGTCACACTGCTCAATGTCTTACTTAATTATGTTACTGCTGAATGATTAACACAATGGTACTGCATTTCTAAAGCTTTGGGAGTTCACACATTAAAGGCCGCTAAGTTGTCACCAAAACATTTTCATTAATGGTTAACAAGACAGCTATAATTATTTCAAAAAAAAATTTTTAAGCTTTTGTCAAAGAAGACAAAACTTCACTTGTAGGAGCTGATGGAGATCATAGAATGATCAGAAATTCCTATATTGTGTCTGTGAAGACACAAGTTTCCCTCCCTTTAGCTTAACAATGCCACAAGTATAAAACATCTTTAGGCGTATAAATACTAAATCAATTGCACTTACATTCCAGTTTTCACTATTCCATGTAAATGTTAACCCATACAAAGGAAGACATCAATGTCTGTGAAAATTAAAGCACAGCGGTCTTAAACACATTACTAATAACAATTGCATTAAACTATCATATGCAAACTTTATTATCCACAAGTCCTTCCCTACCAACTCATGAAGTTACTGCAATGTGTGAAAACCCATTGTGCTTTGCCTTACCTTGTTTGCTTTTAATTCTTTGTCCACTCAGTGACATTTTAAAGGTTCACAATTCTGTCTTTCTATTTAGCATAGTCACAAAGCCAGGCAGTTTGTCATGGCTGGCAGTAGTAGTTAGTCAATGGGATTGATACATTGTTGTGTGTTTCATTGCTATGTCAATCGCACATGCTAAATAGCTAACAATTTGCATCAACCAAAAGTCTGTCTCTCACAGTTGAAGGGGATAAGTCAAGTGAAGGGAGCTGCTGGGAGGCTGCTGTCAGTCCCAGTACAGAGTCTGTAATCACTTCAGGGCTTGAAGATGGTCAGACCTCTGTTGGGATGGTCAAGGTCACAGGATCCATTTCACCACAGCCTAGCGACAAATGTCAGTCCTTCACATCAATGCAACTAGTCAAAGTTCAAGGGGAATCACAGATTGTTAGTCTGGGTGTTGTATGGAGATCAGTAAAGGTCTGGCCAGTCATCAGTTAGAGCTATCTGCCCTAGTCAGTACTGTGTCCAGCAGAACCAATTTCATGGGAACTATATCAATGAATACTTTTGCAGTTGGTAAGTAGTGGGACTCAAATTTGGGGATTTGAGGCAGCAACCTGGGGTGCAAAGGGAGCAAGGATAATGAAGGGGATAATGAAGGATTAGTAGTGTATGGGAGGAGATGGCATTGTGCAGGATACCTGTGACCTTGTTGGTGAATATATTGACGGTGCAGCTACTGTGGCCAAACTACTGTGATGGAGTTCAGGAGGGAAGGTTGAGAGATGGAATCATAATTTGAGGTGATGGGTGTGAACATGTTGGGGGTTCAGTGGAGATGGGTTTTCCAGGACTGCTAGGTATAAGAGAACATGGAGGCAGGGGGTTGTGGTTGGTACCTGACAACCAGGCTGAGTTTGGTATTCAGAGTGTTCAGAGCAATCCATGTTGCCTTCTCCGATCTCTCAAGTCTTAAATGGCTGCGGTCATGGGCAGAGTGATCAGAGTCCATGTCTGTTTGCTGACTAAAAATTTAGACTCCGTTTTTGCATAATGGAAGGCCCTTCAAGAGATGCTTGCACCACTCTTGAGTTTGGAGAGTTACGTATGTGGAGGTTGAGAGGGTTGAGTGCTTAAAGTTCCCAGGAGTGACGATAACCGACAATCTGCCCTCGACTTCCCACATAGCTGTGATGGTCAAGAAGCACAGAAACGTCTCTTCTTCTTAGGTGGCTTAGGAAATTCAGCACATCCATAAGATCACTCACCAACGTTTACAAATGCACCACAGAAAGTATTCTATCTGGTTGCAAAACAGCCTGATACGGCAACTGTTCTGCCCAAGACTGTAAGAAACTACAGAAGGTTGTGCGCACATCAGGGACAGACCATCAGGGACGCCAATCTCCCATCCATGGATTCCATTTACACAGCCCATTGCTGCCGCAGAAAGGCTGCCAACATCATCAAAGACCCATCCCACCCTGCTAATGTTCGCCTACAACCTCTTCCGTCAAGCAGAAGTTACAGAAGTTTGAACATACACATCAACAGGTTCAAGAACATCCTCTTCCCTGCCGTTATTAGACTGATGAATAGACTCTCTAACTTCAAATAACATTATCTTCTTAATGTTGATCATGCTTTGTGCACCTCCTGTGCAGTGTAACCTGTATGCCTTATTCTGTCTAAGTGCCCTATGATCTGTATGCCCTTGCTTACTACGATCTGCCTGGATTGCTTGCAAACAAAGCTTTTTGCTGTACTTAAGTATATGTGACTACAATAGATAAATCAAATCAATCATATTGTGGAGCATGTGAAATGCCATGCAGTGTACAACCGTATCAGGGTGTAAATGTCACAAGTGATGTCAACCATGGCCAACTCCGGACTGCCAACACTTGACTGGGTGTACAGCTAGGCTCCAAGATGATACTGACATCAGAGATTTTGGTATACATCAAGAGAACCTGCCATGGCGAGTCTTTCCATCTATGATGAATGGAAGAATCAGACTAACATCTATAAGGGATACAAATTAGGAATGTGGGAGATAGTTACTGAGGTGAGTTTAACATGAATATGCAAGAAAACTTATGAGGCCTCACAAAGAGCAAGATCCTATGTGAAACATGAAGATTTGCCAAAGTGTGAGAGGATTCAGCTCACTGTTTTAATTGCTTGAAGGCCTTGATCATTGCTGATTGCAGATAGATATCTTTGTGAAGCAGGAGTAATCACATGTGACTTTAGAAGAGGCATATGTGGATCACAAAGCTGGCAACAGGGAGATAGGATGCAGTATACTCTAGACTGAGTGTATTGCATAATCCTAGAATCCTATGCTATGTGCAGCTGGAGCAGGTAACAAGGAAATGTGATGGATAGTGACAAACCCAGAGAGTGGGGCAGATTTTCAAGGAGTAAGATGAGGACATTGAGCAGGGGGAGCATCAACTTTTACATAACAGCGCACAATAGTGTTCAGCACTAAAAACCAGACAGGACATAATTGAGAGAACAAAGTATAGAGCTGGATGAACACAGCAGGCCAAGCAGCATCAGAGGAGAAGGAAGGCTGACATTTTGGGCCTAGATCCTTCTTCCATTTCTGATGAAGGGTCTAGGCCCAAAACATCAGCCTTCCTGCTCCTCTGATGCTGCTTGGCCTGCTGTGTCCATCCAGCTCTATACCTTGTTATCTCAGATTCTCCAGCATCTGCAGTTCCTACTACCTCAGGAAATATTTCCACCGAGTTCAAGTAAATGAAAGCAGAGTGCAATGGTCATTCATCTTGGAAAAGTTGTTGCAAGTGGCTCATTTCTGTTCTGAGAGGCCAGAGCAGCTGGTTTATGTTTGATTTTGGTTTTTGCAAAGTGAATGATTTGAGATTTTTGAAGTCTTTCCTGTACTTGATAGTCACATGCTGATCAATGAAAAGATGCTGGGCGAAGTGGGCACTCGGGAAGGAGTATCAATGATTTAAAGAGAACTGAAAAGTGTGAGGCCATTAAGAAAAGTTGAGCTGTATAGCCTAATGTTTAAACAGCAATAGGTAAGTGTATATGTAAGGAAGTGTCAGCCATTACACATATGAGATGTGAGAAGCATTGGTTTAGATTAGATTACCTACAATGTACTTTTTGCTGTACAGTCCAACAAGTCCACACTGCCCCTTGAAGCATCCCACCCAGACCCAACCCACAATAACCTACACACCCCTGAACACTACGGGCAATTTAGCTTGGCTGATCCACCTACACTACACATCTTTTTGGAAACCCACGCAGACATGGGGAGAATGTACAAACTCCACACAGACTGTCGCCCGAGGCTGGAATCAAACCTGGGTCCGGAATCGAAGCCGCGTCCCTGGTGCTGTGAGGCCGCAGTGCTAACCACTGAGCTACCGTCCCACCGATTTATGACTGCTGTGCCACTATGTGCCCAATCAAGGGTAGCTCCGGACTGCCAACACTTGACTGAGTGTATAGCTAGATTCCAAGATGATACTGGTATAGATTTTGGTATACATCAAGAGAACCTGTCATGGCGAGTCTTTCCATCTATGGTGAGTGGAAGGATCAGACTAACATCTATAAGAGATGCAAATTAGGGATGTGGGAGATAGTTACTGACGTGAGTTTAACATGAGTATGCAAGAAAACTTATGAGGCCTCACAAAGAGCTAGATCCTATGTGAAACATGAAAATTTGCCAAAGTGTGAGAGGATTCAGCTCACTGTTTTAATTGCTTAAAGCGTTTTTCCCCTTTCACTGTTTTAAATGCTTGATGCGTTTCTCCCCTCTTGCTGTTTTAACTGTTCACTGGATCTCTTGCCTCTTGTTGCCTTTCACACTTTAAGCACCTGCTGGGTCTCTGGCCTCTCATACCTTTTAGCCGTTCACCAGGTCTCTCCTGTCTCACTGTACCTTGCATGATTTTAACTGCTCGTGGATCTCTCTTTTCTTACACTGTTTTAAGTATTCACTGGGTCACTGCACTGAGGAATCTAAGAGTACATATGTGAAAATACTGCTGATAAGCCTGTAGATGACTGACAGCTACACTTCCTGAGGTTAATTAGACAATGAAGTGATCAGGTACAGATATACAGAAATGCATTGTAATGTTGCTGCAGTGACAGTGGTTTTGTATGCTCAGTTCATTCTTACTTGGCTGGAAACATTGATCTGTGTCACAGCGATGTTGGGATTTGTGGCTGAAGATAGTGGGATCTTTTGACGTCTTCTCACCTGTCAAATTTTATAACTGCTTCACAGTGCAAAGGTTTTGATAACAGTGATTAACTGAAATAACAACTGCTTCTTAAACACTGCTGTTTTTTGACATAATCTATCAGGTTGATTAAATCACAAAAAGTGGAAACCAGCTAGTCAGAACTAATGAAGCACAAATTAGTCATAAATGTGGTTGGCTTCTTTTGTCTTGTCAGCTTGAACTATCTTTGTGCACACATGCTTCTGTGAGCTGTCACATCCAACAAAAATTTTGTTTGTTGAAGACAATTTTGCCAAGGGTGCTTTATAATTCAAAGAGACTAGGAGTGTTCTTGTCATTCCATTTCATGATTCCAATTTGACTTGTTTGAGAAGGAGGAGACACAACAAAACACAGAGGTATACAATATTTAAGAACAGCATGGAAATGAAATTACTCATTAAAGTACCAACATTCCAATTTTTGTTAATTTCAGTGAAGGAGAAATGTAAGTAAAAAGTGACACCGTAGTCATAGAAAATACAAACAGTTATTTAACCATGTTAGTTACTGATGCAGACAACATTTCCGCAAAGAAATTACGAATGAAATTTGAACTCATTTCAAACATACACCCATTTACACAGAGGTAAAATTGAGTTCCGTTCTGAAAGTTTAGGAAAACATTAAGGTCTTGCAAGATGCAGTGTTAAATTTAGAAGCAGAAGAGCTGAAACTCCATGCCTGCACCAATAAGTTTTCATAATTCAGGTAGGGAGATATCAGAAAGACATGGGGATAAAAGACATGCCAGAAACTTAAGATGATGTCAGAGCTGGATTGTTTACATCCACTATGATATTATGAACTTAGTCATTGATAATTGCCACATCTGGTAACTGGCAATGGCTAAAAAAGACTTACTTCTCAGGTTTAAGGTAAAGACAGAGACAACATCAGATTTGTGTAATCTACCTAAGATCATCAGCAGCAAAGTGACATCAGAGTCACAGAATTTCTGCAATGTGGGTCAGGTCATTTGGCCCATCGAGTCCAAACAGATTTTCCAAAGAGCATCCCACCCAGACCAACTCGTCCTACCCTAATCCTGCATTTTCCATGGCTAGACTGCACACACTTGGACACTGGGCAATTTAGCATAGCCAATTCACCTAATCTGCATATTTTTGGGAAGTGGGAGGAAACCTACATAGACACAAGGAAAATGTGCAAACTTCACACAGACATTACCTAAGGTTGGAATCAAACCTGCATCCCTGGCACTGTGAGGCAGCAGGGCTCACCACTGAGCCATTGTGCCACCCCAAACTGGGTTGCGTTCATCTCTCACTTCAATACTTATGTCCACATATTAGAAGGATCATCTAAACGACGACATGTCTAACAGTGCATTATTTTTAGAGAACAATAAAAGGAAAGAAATACAGACACACACACGCACACACACACACACACACACACACACATACACACACACACACACACACACACACACACACACAGAGTGATCTCCCATTCTCTTACTACCTGCGGTTCTCTCATTTCCCCAATTTTTATCCCTCACAGATTGAAATTGATGCCAAAAGCCAAACTCTGATTTATGAACTAATTCATAATCATCTGCCATTTCAGCAGCTATTATGACGGTCTTAACTCTCTTGATCCTCCACAGGAGTTTTCACTACTTGCGGAAGTGAACTTTTGAAATCCTCCAAAATAATCGTCTCCCGAAAAGCATCATATGCTTGATTATTTTCAATGCTTTTATCCACCTGTCAGAGTTGCTTTGTTTAATTATTTCAAACTCAATGCACATTTGACCAGGTTCCCTCCATAGATGCTAAAAACATTGTCTGTAGGCTTCTGGCATTAGCTCCTATACACCAAAGATGTTTTTTTTTACCCTCTACATGTCTCCTGTGATAGTGATGCAAATTCCTAATTAGGTCTATTTCCAACTTTGTTTGAATCAACAATACCTACATGGTCACCAGATATTTCATTTGTTTAGCCACTTTCGCAAATGAAATACCAAAAGATCTTCTAGATCCTTCTCATTGAACTTAGGCGATGCTTGGACATATTTAGTCAGATCCCCACGAGGCTGTTGGTTAAGATGTGTTTGCTCTTCATCACTGTTCTCATCATTATTCTTGCTTTTCCCCTCTACCTGTGTCATTTTAAGTTAATTTTCAGTTCGAACTTCCAAAGTTCAAAACTTCCTCTTTCTTCCTTTCTTCTCTCTCTTTCTGTTTTTCTTCTGCTTTCAACTGTAATTCAAACTATTTCATTCCCTTTTCTTTTTCTTTTGTTTTGACCTCTAATTCAAGATGCTTCATTTATAATAAAATTTTGCCAATTTCCAAAGATTCCAATGGCATTTATGGCAATTGTAAATGTTGCGCTATTGCTGCAATTATATCCCACTTTCACACAGACAAAGGTAACCCCAACTCTGGCTTGTCTGCCAATTCCAAAAGCTTTACCTTGCTCACTTTCTGTAAAACTCCTGAAGTGACTTCTTCCAACCCTAGAAAACTCTTAGTGTTTTAAAGAGCCATTACTACACAAGTCACACCCTTTTTAAACTAACTGAATGCAATGTCTGAAAAGAGAATGCTAACACTCACTGTCGTTGAATCCAATAATCCTAAACCCAATCTGGAATGAAAGGTTTTGATACTGGACAAGCGCCTGTTGGGTTATGGACCAGACCAAACTCCCTTGAAATATATTAAAAAGATAGCCTAGACCCCAACTTTTTCTTATTTTTAAAGGCAAATGTAAGGCATTGTGTTTAAGATGCAATTCTGTTGGTCAAGCTACTAGGCTTGAAGCAAAATACACTTTATTCTTACACTACATTTAAATTACAAACAAGAGAAAGAAGAAAAGGAACAACAACTGGGAAAATATAACAGAATTATAGATTATTTAATTAATAAACAGCAATTATTCCAATGCAATAAGATCCCATAAACAAAACCTTGGCAAAGGCAAATTCAGTAAAAAAGATTGACTCAGATGCAATTCTCCAGTCCAGGAGGGAAGAACATCAAGATACAACTCCAGGAGAGAGAGAACTTAAGTGTTTTGCCCCAGTGGGGATAGATGTTCCAGTTCCTAAACCCCAACAGCTATTGAAAGTTAAACTAAAATCCTGGTTCTGTGGGAGCTTGACCTCTTCCCTTCTTGCTTCTAATGTTCCATCTTTTACAGAACAAGCCCAAGTCCTCACAAGCTGTTTACTTTATTGGCTTGGAACAGACAGTCTCAACCTTTCTACATTGAAAAAAGAATACCAGGACAAAATATACCTCCTAAAGCCATAATACATACCCATACCCATATACACACACACGTGTGCGCGCGCACACACACACACACACACACACACATACACACACACACACACACACACACACACACACACACACACAAATAAGATAACAGGGGTTACTGAACAAAACCTACTGTACTAGGTTTGAGCATTTGTCACTGCAAAGGATACAGTTGATAAGGCAACCATTACTCATCCCTGTTTTAGGTAAAAGAACTAACTCATAACAGTATGTTAGAAATCATTAGATAACAAGACAGTCAATAAGAAACAGAACAGCAGAAGGACTCTCTCATCCTGAGTGATGCTAACAAACCACTGTCAAAAGAAACAGAATTATTCCAACTCACTTTCAAAGGTCAAGAATCCTGAAATTGACTGTTCAACTATAAACATTCCACAATCTTCTCTTCCCAAATCACCCAAGGTTGCTGATCTTTCTTTGACTTTAATCTTTTTGAGGGCTCATTTTTTCTTCCTAATCTATGTGTTGTGCTATTACTTCTCATGTTTCAAAACTAATAAATTCATTCTTTTGGCTTTTCAGGAAAGCCTGGTTAAATTGGCTCCTTTTAAAATATAGATTCATTTTGCCTGGGAGAAAAATATCCTCAAGGAAGGGGTTCTTTTAAAGTAACACAGCTGCAACCAGGCAAGGGGCTATGTGAATAAAGAGGGTGAAGCCACTCATCCCTGCTTACCTGGAAGTTTACCAATCTGGGGTATCCATCTGGAACTGTAATAATTTTGGGAACATTGCTGGAGTCCATTTGTAACAATATATGAATGCTGTTTTCAATGTTTTGGGCTGTAGGGCTGAATTATTCAAAGCGACAGATTCTCTATTCTGTGCACCCCAGCCTCCTCACCCTGCCACTCAAAACTGGTTAAAGTGATAGGGGAGCCCTCTGAGAGGAGCACATTTAAAGATCAATTGATCATTAACAGTCTGGAGGCAAGTCTTTCACCTTTCTGGTCGGAAAGTCTTGCTTCAAACAGCACCTGACCACTCAGAAACCAGCATTTATCCAGCTTGTCTGGCTTATCACATTGGATTTTTTAGGCTTAGTTCAGGGTCTCGCATGGCGCCAAGCTGGCAGGCTTTAGTAAAGACGGGTGAGGGTAGACTTAGGTTTGAAAAGCCATGGGGGAGATCAACCTGCCGGGGCTGTTGGTGAAACAGGGGGGATGAAGAGGTGGTGGGTAAAACCTTGTGAGGGCAATGCACTGAGAAGTACCCTCCAACATTGCCTAACATCCATCTGCACAGAGGACAGATCGCCTGACACTGAATTCATGATGATGGGATCGCTGTGGGGGCAGCGATGGGCAGGAAGATGGAAGGCAGACTGCCCAATGGTTTTAATGAGCCCAATCTTCATACTAATGAGCTAGCAAGTGTTAAATTCAACCCCTAGAGTCTCAGTGAAAATGTACTAATAATGTCTTTCCACTCTAACTCTATGAGTTTTTCTAAGTAACCCTAGCAAAAGATAAAGGCAAGGTAGTTCTGAGACAATGTGGGAGATCAGTTATATGACACTTCAAGCTTCTTCTATTTAGTTAGCTCAGTAAATCACCAGCATTAAAGTACTGTGAGATGGAAAAAAGCCTGGATACAGTCTGTGACATTTCAGTCATCTTGATGCTGTCCTACACATAATTCTGCCTTGAAACTAACTCCGGTTTCTCCAAGAACTCTGTTTCCAAGTCTTTTAGATGGCAAACTTGGACAGTCCAGGCACATGGGGGCACATGACGTGGAACATATTGCAGAGCCTTTCTCGATCTGTGAAGGCACACATTGGAAAGGTAACGTGGCTAAGTTATGCATCATATCCAAATTGACTTAACAACCAACAGAAATGGTAAATTTAGGTTTGTGAGCCTATTTGGTTCATTCCACTCATTTTCAACAGTAATCTATTTCTGTGTATAAACTGCCTGATTTTTATTGATACCTTCTCCACAAGCAATTTGGTCAGAGTTGGCAACCACCATAACATGTAAACTTTTCATAAATTTATAAGATCTTGGGAGGCTTGAATGCAAACAATCTGTACATTCAGAGAGAATAGGTATTTCCTCAGCCCTTGGATATGTGGATATGAGCTAGTAACAGTATCAAAACAGTCAGTAATTGAGGATCACTTTGATGATGCATGTAGGCTGATCAAGGCCAAGCTGCCTTTTCACACTGCTGATTGCTATTGATCATATTGTTCTGGTTCCACTTTAGTTACGTGAGAAATACTTTTGTTTTCTGGATGCTTCATCTGCTCGTTAAGTCTCTAGTCAGTGCCCAGAAAGCGTCAGTGATAAAGTAATCTACCCTCAGTAAAACCTTCTTTGCTGAATCACAGCTTTAAATTCAAGTTTCTTGGTTGCTCAAACCTGAATCTAGAGCTACACTGCCATTTTGACATCTCTGCAAAATGAAAACCGCATTGCAGCAAAACAAAAATGGTAATTTCACAGCATCTTCAAACATCTAAATCATGCAGAAGGTCTGAAGAATCATGCATAACAATTCTGTGATTCAACTTTAAGATTGTTTTGACTGGCCCTCCTAATAGCTAAATGCTAGTTATAAGGGGTGTAACGCAACATGAAGGCAATGTCATGAACCACACAATTGAAACATGAGTAGTTTCTGAAAATAATTTGAACTCACAGATATTGTATTATAGCTGGGCTGACAATTATTTGTTCTTTTATATTATTGTGTAATGCCTGGGTTCTTTTGTATTTATCATGACTTTCAGAATTGTAAAATACTTATGTACAGCAGCTACCACCATTGTACTCAGTTACAGTCCACTAAAAGCAGTGTGACAGTTTTCCCAGCTCACCAGCTTTAATATTATTGAAAATAAATCCCAAATTGAATCAAGTGTTGCTGCAGAAGAATGGAAATATGCTAGAAGTGGCCAACAGTATGGATTAAGTTCCTGAGCACTGCTGAGCTCAATGTGAAGGCCCTGCCTCTACACCCTCATCTGAGATGCAGTGACCCTCAGGTTACACTCACTACCAGTTGTTTTTTCTAATGAGAGGGCAACCCTGTGTGCCTCTGGGACAATGGCTTTTTGTTACAGATGACTGTGCGGGTGATTCCCCCACATGTAGGATGTTAATAATGAGAAACAGTTGCACAGTTGCAAAACTGACATCTACCTGACAATGTGGAAAATTGCCCAGGTATGTCCTGTACATGGAAAGCAGGACAAATCTATCACAGCCAGTTACTGCCCTATCAGTGTATTAATTAGTAAAGTGATGGAAGGTATCGCAATAGTGCTGTCACGCAGCTTCTGCTCAGAAATAACCTGCTCAGTGATGGCCAGTTTGGATTTTGCCAGGGCCATCCAGCTCCTGCCTCATTAAAGCTTTGGTTCAAATATCACTGATAAGGGACAATCTCACTGTGCCCCTTGACATTCAATTGAGTTACCTTCACTGAAACCCTCATTATAAAAATCTTGGGGTTTACCATTGACGAGAAACTCAACTGGACTCATCACATAAATACAGTGGCTGCAAGAACAGGTCAGAAGCTCAGAATACTGCGATAAGTAACTCACCACATCACTCTCCAAAGCCTACCTGTCATCTGCAAAATACAAATGAGGAATGTGATGGAATACTCCCCACTT
Organism: Stegostoma tigrinum; assembly: GCF_030684315.1. Taxonomy (NCBI): domain Eukaryota; kingdom Metazoa; phylum Chordata; class Chondrichthyes; order Orectolobiformes; family Stegostomatidae; genus Stegostoma; species Stegostoma tigrinum. The sequence goes on along the minus strand of NC_081358.1, from coordinate 71,667,899 downwards.
CTTAGGAGGCAGTTCCAAAAACACTCAAGAAGCTTGACACCGTCAAGGAAAATGTAGCCCACATCCACAAGCAACCACTCCCTCTTCCACTGATATTCAGTAACAGAAGTGTGTATAATCTACAAGATGCTCTGCAGAAATTCACTCAAGGTCCTCAAAACAGAATCTTCCAAATTATGGCCAGTTCTATCTAGAAGGACATGGGCAGCAGATACATGGAAACACAACCTCCTTCAAGTTTCCCTCCATTCTGACTTGGAAATAAATCACTGTTCCTTCACTGTTACAAGGTCAAAATCCTGGAATTCTCTGCCGAATGGCATTATGGGTCAACCCAGAGCAGGTGGACTGCAGCAGTATAAGAAGACAGCTCACAACCCCCTTCTCAAGGGCAAATAGAGATAGCAATAAATACTAGATAATAAAATGTGAGGCTGGATGTTCATCCAGCCTCACATTTTATTATCTTGGATTCTCCAGCATCTCCAGCATCCATTATCACTGGCAATAAATACTGGTCAGCTAGCGATACTCCCATGCAATGAAAGAACAGAAAAACACCACATAAGATGACGTACTTAATATATAATTCAATCTGTGGATGAATACCATTCTGGAGGAGGCCAACTTAAACAAATGTGATCAACAACAAGGGGAAAAGTGTATTTATGAGACTAGTATAGGTTTGCAGAGGACTCTGAGCATACCCTTTTGAAAGATGAAATAATCAGAGACAGAATTGCCATTGGGATGTTGGATGCTGCCTTTACTGACCACTTGCAGTTAAAAGATGATCTAACCTTTGCAAAACAATCCAACTGAGCAAACAAGCTAAGGACTTTGTGGTTCATTCTGACAGGCACTATCCTACCTCAAATGTAACCGATTCAGATTTGCATATGAAGTATAAAAGAGGAAACACTATTGTAAGAAAGTGGGGAGACAGGGAGAAGATTCATCAAGATTTAAAGTGAACAAAATTTGGCCTTGTGGGAAAACAAAGGTTTCAAAACTGCTTAGCCAAAGAGGCCAAATGCCACTTACATAGAAATATGGGCCACTTCCAAGTTGTGTGCCATAACAAGCAACCTGTGTTGAAATACACAAAGGGAAATGGTTTGTATTTATGATATTGAGTTTTTTTCCTTGGGAAGATCTAGGAACTAAGCAGAAGTTACTGGAGTGCATTTATTCCAATAAGAGGAAACAAGGAGGTCCTGTACTGATTTGCGTCAGTTTTGCCAAGTACAGGAACTGGAAAGCCAGGAAAATCATCCCAAAAACTTGAGATCTTGGACCTGGAGCAATTTAAGACAAGATTTGGGAATAAACTACATGTCATTTTCATAGTGGCAGCCAATGACTAGCATGCTACTGTAGGGATCACTGCTTGGACCCGACTATTCACAATGCATTATAATGATATGGTGAGGGAATTAAATGTAATATTTCCAACAAAAACTGAAAGAAATGTAAATAATGTAAATGAGGAACAAAAGCAGAAGTTGTTGGAAAATCTCAGCAGGTGTGGCAGCATCTGTGAAGAAAAAATCAGCATTAACGTTTTGGATCACCCAAAACATTCAGAGGAAGGGTCACCTGACCCAAAACGTTAATGCTGAATTTTTCTTCACAGATGCTTCCAGACCTGCTGAAGAAGATTCAGAAAAGGTTTTGTGTGATTTGGGCAACTTGACTGAATGGACAAATGTATGGCAGTAAAAGTGGAATGTGGATAAATGTGAGGTTATTTTTGGTAGAAAAAAACAGTGAGAATATTACTTGACTTGACAGACAGAAAAAAGCAGAGGTGCAATGAGGCCTGGGCATTTTGGTACATCAGCCATTGAAAATGAACATGCAGGTGCAGCAGGCGGTCAAGAAGGCAAATGGTAGTTAAGCTTTATAGTGAGACAATTTGAGTACAGGAGAAAGGATGCACAACTGAAATTGTACCAAGCATTGTTGAGATCACTCCTGGAGTATTGTCTGCAGTTTTGATCTTCTTATTTGAGGAAGGATCTTCTGGCTATGGAGGGAGTGCAACAAAGATATACTGAACTGATTTCTAGGATGGTAGGACTGATATACAAAGCGAGCTTGCATTGGTTATAATACATTAATTGGTGTTTAGACAAATGAAAGAGGATCTCACAGAAACCTATAAAATTCTAACAGGACTAGACAGACTAAATACTGGAAGGATGTTCCTGATGATTGGGAAGTCCAGAATCAGGGTTACAACCCAAGGATACAGAGTAGACCATTTAGGACTGAGATAGGAGAATTTTCTTCATCTAGAGAGTGGTGAGTCTGTGGAATTCTTTGATACAGAAAGCAGTTGAGGCTAAAACATTGAATATTTTTAAGAAGGAGTAGTTATCGTTCTTATGGCCAGCGGGGTCAAAGAGCTTGGGTGAAAGCAGAAACAGGATACTGAGTTGGATACAGCCATGATTGAATGGAGGAGCAGACACAAAGTTTCGAAAGGCCTAATCGTGTTCCTATTTTCTTTGTTTCAATGCTATTGTTTCATGTAACTCTTTGGCCAGAAATGAAGTCTGTGTCACCCAGAAAACGTTCTCATCCACACTTACCAAATAAAAGATGGCAATTGATTCGATTTTAAAGCTGGTAATTATTTCACTTGTGACAGAATAGGACATCATCCTAGTGCCAAAATTCAATTGCTCCAACAGAAATTATACGAACCTTACTTAGCTAAACAAAGCAATTCGAAGTAAAGCTCAACCAGTGTCATCTATGAATGAAAGCTCAACAAATTTGGTAAAGTGTTCAAACTTCATGAAGTTATGTGCAAGTAATGGAATAAAAGCAAAGAACTGCAAATGCTGGAGATAGAAACAAAAACTGAAAGTACCGAACCAACAGGTTCAGCAGCATCTTTGTAGAAATCAACACATTGAGTGTCATATGCCTCTTGTTCAGAACTGGAATGTGCTGGAAACAAAGGTGGTGGGAGGAAAAATTGGAACAGATGGGGAGGGGTATGCTCAGAGAAAAATTCAAATTGAGTGAGAATGGTGGTGCAGGGGAGACAAAATTGAAGAATCGGTATTATTGTTATTATGGTAGGATGAGTAGCAGAAAACAGGTCGGCACGGCTGAGAGCAAACCAATGCAAACAAGTTACTAGCGGCTGGGGAGCAGGATTGTAATCAAAATGGCATGTCTGTAATGTGGATTGGAGAAGGTACATATTGCTGCAACTGAACATTGGTGGAGGGCGTGAATGGTTGAGGATATGGAACTGATTGAGCAGGCTTCTTTGTCCTGAATGCTGTCAAGTGTTTGAGTGCTTTTGGAGCTGCAGTCATCCAGGTAAGTGCAGAGTATTCTATCATACTCCTAATTTGTGCCTTCTAAATGATGAAAAGCATCACGGATTCAGAAAGTGAATAATTCACTTAAGATTCTTAGTCCCTGTCTTGTTCTTATAACCATAGCATTAACATGGCAAGTCCAGTTCAATTTCCCACCAATGATAAAGGCAGGATGATGGTAGTGGAATATTCAGTGATGAAAATGCTATTGAATGTCAGGGGGTGATCGTTGGATTCTCTGCTGGAGTTGGTACTATGCATAGTCTGAATATTTCTTGCCTGTCAGCCCAAATCTGGATGCTGTCTAGGTCTTGGTATACTTGGATACAGACAACTTCAGTATCAGAAGAATTGTAAATGTTGCTGAACGTTGTGCAATTATTGCTGAACATCACTACTTCTGACCTTGTCATATGAAGAACTGTTGAGAACTGTGGGTCTGTACTCAATGGAGTTTAGAAGAATGAGGGGGAATTTGATTGAAACTTACAGAACGCTGACAGGTTTGGATAGATTGGATGTGGGAAAGATGTTTCCACTAATAGGAGAGAGTAGTGCCTGAGAGCATGGCCTCAGAGTAAAGGGATAACCCTTAAGAACTGACATGAGGAGGAATTTTGAAAACCAGATGGTAGTTAATCTGTAGAACTCATTGCCACAGAAAGTTGTGGCGGACAAGTCATTGAGTGTGTTTAAGACAGAGATAGATAGATTCTTGGTTATAAGGGAATCAAGGGTTATAGGGAAAAGAAGAATGAGGTTGAGAAACATATCAGCCATGATTAAATAGCGGAGCAGGCTCAATGGGCTGAATGGCCTAAAATTTGGCTCCCATATCTTATGGTTTTATTATTGATGTTTCACAAGATTATCTAAAATTTACTGTAAAATAATAGTGGAAAAGTTAGCTCCTTGCAAGATATGGATTACCAAAAGAACTACAATCAGATCAAAATTCAAATTTTATGTCATAAATTTTCAAAGAAATGATTACTAGTTTATAAACTTACATCTAGTTCCTATGATTCACAATCAAAAGGTGCATCAGAAATAATGCATTAAGCTTTGAAGGCCATGATTATTTTAAGGGATGCCTAATAATTAGGATAAGGAAATTCCTTTGTTATTCTTTTCCATTAGAGATGCTTTTAATGAGTCCATAGGATTCAATTATTTTTAACTAATATGTGGATCTGAGGTGAGACACTACTTAAATTAATGAAAGAAGAATTGATAAAGCACAGCTGCACTTTGAGCCTATATTTGGGGTTTCAGAGAGCAATTGGCCAGGAAACATTTGAAGACTGTTCAACAAATGTTGAAAATTAGTGCAGATGAAATGGCCAAAGTTTGAAATTTTATTGCTGGGTGCAATAATGATGATGTCTCTGGAAACCATTAAAAACAAGGTTCATAGGACTTTATCAAATCAAAAAGCAACTCAATGATGAAAATTGTGCAGTGAGTACTCCAGATAGGGTAAAGAATTAATATGTATATCATGTTAACATGTTGAAGGGGTATTTTGACAGCAACAGTAGTTAGGAAAAAAGTATATTGCTGAAAATGAAAGAAATAAGGAGTGAAATAGAAATATCAGAACAATTGGAGAATGAACAGTAATTAAAAATTTCAGTTATGCTGTTCACTATGCTACTATTGGGTATATATTACCTATGGCACACTCAATGTACAGAGCGTAGCTCATACGAGGAAAGAAATTAAGCGGATGATGAACAATGATATTAATGCACCAAGACATACTATTTAGAATTCATCCATCATGATTGAACTGAAACTGGATGGGTCAGAAAGGTTCTGTACTGATTATTGCAAAGTTTAACATGGTAACCAAAGCAGACTCAAGTCCTTTTCCAAGATTGGAGAGTGGCATTAACCAAATTTCATGTGCATGATTCATCGCCAAAAATGGCATGCTAAAAGAATATTGGCAAGTTCCGTTGACTGATTGAGCCAAATAAATATTGCCTTTTGTAACTCCAGATGGGTTTTATTGTGCACTTTTGAATAAAAACTCACTGACATTCCAACAATTAACCATTGAAGCAGTTGAAGAGCTACATAACAGTATGGTTCACATCAATGACCTGGTTTTTTGGCCAAACCTCAGAATATCACTTGACTAAACTGTTATATTGGCAACAGAAAGCTATTTGTTTACCCATTTGTACAATCGTGAATTGCCAAAGCAAAAGTGACTTATTTAGGCCATACTGTGGGACAAGGCCAAGTAGCACCTAGGACAAAGTAAGAAATTTTGCAATAAGTTAGAACAAGTGAATTTTATCACAAGTTTGTTCTGAATTTCAGCGCTGTTGTGACGCCTTTAGTGAATCTGTTTTTGAAAGGCAGAAAAACTGAATAGATGCAAGAAAGTAAGAGCATCTTTGTTAATATGAAAACTGTCTGGACAACTGCAGCAGGTTTAGGTGCACCACGCCGTGCAAAGTTATTCAATCTGACTGTTGATGCCAGTGACATCAGTGTGGGTGCTGTTTCACTACACAGTGACGAAATGGAGATTGAATGGCTTGCTAGTTACTTTTCAAAGAAACTGACAACATGTCAGTAAAAATAATCAATCATTGAGAAGGAGGCATTAAGTCTTGAGCTAGTTTTATATTATTTTAAAATATGCATCACCAATAAGGCAGAACAAACTGCTTTTTATTCAGATCAAAATGGAATTGTTGGAATAATTTAGGGATAAGACTTATAACTACCTCATGAAGCTGAATTAATGACATAGTTTGGAAAATTATTCCTGGGCCTGGAAAAGAAAAATTTTGCAGTGGAACTTTATTGAGTTATACATATAGAGGAAATTGAGAGCTAAGATGTGCCCATGGACACATGTGTTATAAAATTGGTTGGTAACAAAAAATGCATCTTAAATATACATTTTCATTCTTCTTTGTGGGATGTTGTGTAACTTATATGTATTAATATCATGTAGTTTTTGAACTTTGTATTTGTGGCACATGGATTTTCATCTATGTATATAACCTGACGGGGGTTAGGCATGCTGGTTAACAATTTCAGGAGACAAGATTATAAACCTGTATGTGTTACAGAGCATATGTCCTGGTTTGACAATGTGTGCTTGATTGTATTGTGAGAGTTTTATGATTTTAGAGAGCAAACATTGAAAGACATCAGAGATAATGGGAACTGCAGATGCTGGATAATCCGAGATAACAAAGTGTGGAGCTGGATGAACAGAGCAGGCCAAGCAGCATCTTAGGAGCACAAAAGCTGATGTTGCGGGCTGAGTCCCTTCATCAGAAAAGGGGGATGGGGAGAGGGTTCTGAAATAAATAGGGGGCCATCCTCCCTGGACTGACCTATCCCCTCCCTACCTCCCCAGCTATACTCTCCTCTCCACCTATCTTCTCCTCTATCCATCTTCAACTCATTTCCCCTTCTCTCCCTACTTAATTCAGAACCGTCTCCCCATCCCCCTTTTCTGATGAAGGGTCTCAGCCCGCAACATCAGCTTTTGTGCTCCTAAGATGCTGCTTGGCCTTCTCTGTTCATCCAGCTCCACACTATGTTACATTGAAAGGCACCAGTTTGCTTTTGGTTTAGAAAACTTAAAAAAGGATTTTTGTTTCAGAAAAAAAGACATAGATTGAAAACTTTTGTTTCAATTTACTGGTATCAGATGTAGAATAGTTTCTCCTGGAGAAAAGAGTTAGCTTAGAACAGTTATGGAATGGTTTTCCTCAGTGTAAGACTTTTAGTTTGAAGACCCCAGAAGTGTTTGGCTAGAAAGCCTTACTCAGCATATGTTTCATCTATTTTCTTCCAGTAATGCATCTTAAATCACCTCAGAACAAGGTTAGACGCACAAACCAAAGGGTCTGTTAACTGTTATCCACAGCAAAAACTCTTCATTAAGATTTATATTTCAATGACCATCTGTGATATTGAGCTTGCTGATAACATTTGTCTCAACAGTACTGGAAACATTTCTTTCAGTATTGGAATAGGATAGAGATTTGTCTTTACAGATTGGTCAAAAATGTAACATTTAGGCACTGTGTTTGCCTTTCATTTGACTTCTGTCTTACCACAATGGAGAGCTCTATGGTTTCTGTAACTGATAATCGCCATTTGTCCTGTCATTTGGAGCTTTACTTTCAGTTCTATTGGTACTTTATTTGTGGAATAACTATTTGATTGCATCACTGAGTCATTAGTGATGTGGCACTCAATATCATCAAAATAGTCAATTGTTTCATCAAAATACTTCATGCATTTATACAAGATTATTCTTGCTTCAGGTCAAATACTTCATTTCAATGGATGTTCTATCTTCAGCCCTCAGAGCCACCTTCTTCAGTAGAAGATATACTGAGATAAGCTGCAGCGCTTCATAAATCCCATTTTAATTCTCCAACCTTGATCTCACACTGTAATTGCTATTTATATTTGGGTTTCAATTTCAGCTTCATATCAATGCAAGTTTGAAAAATTGCACCGTATTGTTTTCTATTAGTCACTTTAGAATCTTTTAGGCCCAACACTGAATTCAACAATTCCAAATAAAATTTTGTTTCCTCCCTTTGCAAATGGAGACTGCTCATTAATGTACATTATTTACATCTCCTCAGAACCCATTTTATGTTTCTTGCCCTATAACCACTGTCCTTGTCAGAGTCCCACAAACTCTTCTTTCATTTAATGTCTATGGTTTCTGCATTATCACATATCTTCCCTTTTGTTCTTTTCTCATTCTCACTTATTTGATAACAATAAAACTTTTTACATTTTTAGCATTTCACTTTTCAGATGTCATCCATGGATACTGCCAGATCTGCTGCACCTTTCCAACCAATTTGGTTTTTTTCTTGCTTTCATGTCACATTGTTGATATCCACAGTCTTGGGTGGGGTGGGGCCAAGTGTGTGTGTGTGTTTGCTCTCTGGTTTTCTGAAGTGGCTGATATATAGCTGTACAATGGACTCTTGTAGAATGAAGCCCACAGGCATTGACCACTATGATTCACTCTGCAATGAAGGAATTGAAGGAATGGAATTCCTTGCCATTGTGGATGCATATTTGACACACAATGCTTTCAAAGCAATATATGCTTTCAAGGTAACATGCGCCATGTAAATACCTGCAAACCTTGCAAGCATTCAAGCATGTTCCACCAGCTTGTTTCTGACAACAGGCAACAAAATAAAGTTATTTCCTCTTGATAGAGAGCCTCATTGATCTCTGCTAAGCAGTAGTGGACAAGGAACAACAAAGTATTGTTGAGATCTTTGGCAGCAATCTAAAAAGAATTAGTTGGTTGAAAGTTCATAACTACAATCAATATCACATATTGGCAATATTGGGTTTGTGGCTGCAGCAGTTACTTTAATAATCATTCTCCATCTGCAACTGTCTCAATCTTTGATGATTGCTGATATTCAGGTCAGAAAAATTGCTCCTTCTACATGTAGGGCAGTGACGGTTTTGTGTTAAGGAACTTTCATCTCGTTCTCCTTCTCCTCCTCCTTCCCCAACCCCTTTTAGCAATCTGTCACATTCACTGTGACCCCTACTGATTCCCTGAGTCATGTGCAATCACAGGTGAAACTCATTGGAAGTGGCTCATGGAAATAGTTTGTGCAGAAGTCAGCAAATGTTCATCAGCTCCTACCTGGTGGTCCCTGTGCATTTCTGATACTGGAAATGTTAATAAAAAGCACCATAAGTATCCAAAATTATAGCAAGAACCTGAATGAAAAGAACCCCGCATTTAGTCTATATACTTAAAGCAAACAGTTCCAAACAAATGTCTTATTCAACTAGAATCATTAACTTTGTTTCTCTCTCCACAGATGATCCCAGACCTGATGAGTTCCTCCAGCACTTTCTGTTTGTAAGCTTTAAGGCAGACAATCATCTGGTATTGTGTTGTTTTTTTTTATTGACCTGTCTCATCTGCATGAGTCTAGGAGAGGATCTTGACTGGAATGCAGAACTACAAAATGGCAGCATCGATGTTGAATAAACATTCTATGTTAATTAATGCCATTACCTTCCAGCTCTGCACACTCCTGATAGACACAAGTTAACACCTAAACCAAAGAATTAACAGTATTCTTTGTGCCAGAAGGTTAAGTAATTTTATGCTTTTCAGTCATGTTAGAAATGTATTTCTCTTTTATGTCTGGGCTTCATTTTATATTTTTGACTGAAAAACAAAATAATTGCTTAATGTCTCTGCCATTTTCTTATTTCCCATTATAAATTCTCTTTCCTTAGTCCCTAATGAACGCAAGTTTACTTCTGCTACTCTTTTACTTTACTGAAATTACATTACCACAATTGAAACAAAATGTTTGGAAAATTGGTTAGCAATTTGGGGGAGGTGATGCAATTTTTCTAGGGATCTGAGTTTGAATTCTACAATAGCAGGTGGCGTAATTTGAAGTCAATAAGAACACAAGAACTAGAAGCAGGAGTAGGCAATTTAGTCCAGTGAGCCTACTTTACCATTTGATATGAACAAAGCTGATCTCATCTCGGCCTCAACTCCACTTTCTTGCCCGCTGTCCAGAACCCTTCAACCCAACACGAGTTAAAAATCTGTCTATCACTTCATTAAATTTAAATTTTAAAAAATGTCAACATTAAGAGTCAAATGATGACCATGAAACCATTGTCAATTGTTGTAAAATCCCATCTGGTTCACCAATGTCCTTTAAGGGGTGAAATCTGTTGTACTTACCTGGCCTGGCCAACTTGTGACTCCAGCCCCTCAATGTAGTTGTCTTGCAACTGCCTCTGTGCAATTAGGAATGAGCAATAAATGCTGGCTGAGCCAGCAATGGCTACGTAAATGAATTTTAAAAAGTCTCTTTTCTGATCTTATGTTATGACATCTAAGCCAGATTGATATTGTGTAAGTGTTGTTTACTCTGGGTGATTTCAACTGAATTTAACTTATTGCGGGTCCACAGAATTATACCTAAATTGACAGCCTCACTTCAGAATGTGATAATTAGGAAATACAAAGTCTTTTTTTTAGAAAAACTAGTTATAGATGTTTTTCTGGTAAAAGCCTTGAGTGAGTAAAGACAACTTTATTTATTGTCCTTCTGCATTGAACAAGAAAATAATCGATGCTTATTTTGAAGACTGGAAACAGATCAGTCCTTTCTCTTTCTGCTGTTGAAGACAGTGACTCGTAGCTGGGTATTGGCAACCCTCCAAATGATTGTTCTTCATGTGTCAACCCAGACAAAGAATGATGTTGGATATTCAGTTGTGAGTGTGGAGGGGATTCATCAGATGCGTGTCCAATTCTGTCATTATTTGATATTCACAGATGTGTACATTGTGGCAGGATCATCTGGAATGGGAAACATTGCTGACTATTTTAAAAAGTTCTTTCTCTGGAATGAGAGCTTTTGCAGCCCACAGTCACTCTCATGGGTGAAATCAACTGTCTCAACATAGATTTGGCCCTGGATCTGGGAACTTTCTGGGTTTGGCTTGGCTCAATAGTGAGCCTTTAGAGAAATGGGGAAAATGATTAACAAATTACCACATTTTTTATTATTAATTCACAGGATAAGGGCATTATTGGTTAGGCCAGCATTTATTGCCCACATTGCTGTGGGTCTGGAGCCCCATGTAGGCCAGACCAGGGGGCAGTTTCCTTTCCTAAAGGACATTAGTGAACCAGATGTGTTTTCCCAACAATCGACAATGGATTTATGGTCATCATTAGATTATTAATTCCACATTTTTACTGAGTTCAAATTTCATCATCTGCCATGGTGGGATTTGAACCCTGGTCCCCAGAACATTACCTAGGTCTCTGGATTAACAGTCCACTGGTGATTCCACTAGGCAACTTGAAAGCAACTTTACAAATAAAAATATAATCTACAATCTCATAAAAAGGACATGGTTGTCATTTTTTCTCTAATGTGTTCAATACACATTATCAGAGGCCTTAAAACTTGTCAATTTATGAGACTGAAATTGAAAGCTCATCTATGTAGGATCAAATGCTGCTGACACTTAAAGAACATGAAGATACTGTCCTTCCCTCAATATCTATTAACTAGCTGAGGATAGAAAATTTGCTAGGCTACATGGAAAGGATAGGGAACAGGGACTAGCAATGTGTTTCTTGTAAATAAGATGGGACATGTGGCCTATGATAAAACTGTAAGCATTTGAAATTGAGTGTGGACTGACTACTATCCAAGTCAGGTAAACTGTCAAAAATCCAAAGTTTGGCCAGATCATGGAGCTGCAGATAGACAACAGGAATCAAATCACTAAAAAAAAATCTGTTCTTGACTAAGATGTGGAAGGTGTTGTGTAATATCATAAATCCAAAGCAAATTACCATAGCACTTGGGAAGCTTGTAAGAAGTACAGTTTGGCATTGTTTATGTGCTAAAAATAAATGTCCTTTTGCGCACACCTCATACATAATTCAATGGCAACGAATGGTACTTGGTGCCATTCATACGTGGAAATACCCATTTCTATTTTCTTTAAATGGATAAGTCGAGTCAACACTCAAAAGTGGATGACATTTAGGGATGTGTGAATATGTGAGACGATGCTGAAATATGTTATGAGCAAAATTCTGTTTTATGACTCAATCGTTGTGTTTTTGGATTGTGAAGTCGTCAAAAATGCTCAAGAGACAATTCTCATGCCCTTGTACAAGCTCTGTGCAGTAAATCTCTAGATTACACAATGTGAATAATATTTGTTCCTTTGCAGGCGCACTCAGCACATTGTAATCTTACCACATCTTTAACAAGAAGGAGAAGAGATCCAGCTGCAGTGTTCGGGTGGATAGACAGTGCATTGCATCGTTTTGGTTTTATGGAACAGACTGACCTCCTTACATTCCGATGCCTTAGCTCACAGGCAGTGTCCGTAATCAAGTACTCTGGTCTGGAATTTCTTTTCATTCTTGTCAGTTTTTTCCCAAATTTTTAGCCATTCGAACAGCAACTCACTCCATTTTCGGCAATCAAATTGGCATGCAGCCATTGATAAAAATTTTAATTGTTGACAGATGTGAAGATTTCTTAAAAATCTCTCATCTTTAATATGAGAAGATCATGATTAAAGAAAAGTTTTGTGCACGGAATACTTAGGGCCAGAAATCATGCTTCTTTCCCCACACAAGCACACAAGAAATAGGCACAGGCTCTGGCCTGTTAAGCTGGCTCATCATTCAATACAATCATCATGATTCATATACTTTTTTGAGGAGTCCGTATTAATTAGTATCTTATACTAATATTGAAAACTAAGGAAGATCATTATTTTAACTTTAATTTATTTCCCTGTAAATATAAACTCATTTTGCCTTACTTATAACTTGGGATTCTACATAGAATCAACTAACTTAATTGGAGTTAAGTCAGAACAAGTATTACAGAAATCTGAATATGAAGTTTGAGTAAAATCAGCATGTTGAGTGAAAACAACATATCTAATATTTAAGATATTTAACTTAATAAAATGTTTCAAGACACTTCGGAATACCATTAGAAAACAAATTATGAAGCTTTGGTTTTAAAAAGTGTCTTAAAGGTCAAAAACGATGGAGTGGGGTATGGAGGCATTTTCAGAGATCAGAGCCTTGGTAACGAAGTTGCTGACAATATAGCAATTAAAATTAGGATGCCAGAGGTCAGATTTAGATGAGTGCAGATATTTCAAAGAGCTGTAGGGCTGGAGAAGATTGTGGGGATATGGAAGGGAGGAGCTGAAGAGACATTGAGCACAAGGTTGAAAATTTTAAAAGTAAGATTTTGAGTTTATAGTAAGTATTTTGTGCATAGAGTGTATCCCATATGTCGTACTTCCAATTCCTACCTTCCATAAATTTAAAGGTTATTCAAACTCTGCTGTCTGGTTCCTGACTTGTAACAAGTCCCATTCACCCATTATTCATCTGCTTGCTAATGAACATTGACTTCTGGTTAAGCAATGCAGCAATTACAAATTTTTCACCTTGTTTTCAAGTCCCGACATTGCTTTGCCTCCCCCCGTCGATGCAGTATCCTCCAGCTCCATAACCCCATGAGATTTTTGAGTACATCCGATTCTTGTCTCTACACCATCCCTGTTTTTTTTATCAGTCCACCAGTGCTATTTCTGCCTGCAGTTTACAGGTCTCTAAGCTCTAGAATTTCCTCTCTCAAATTTTCTATCTCTCAACTGATCGTTTCTTCTTTAAGATGATTTGAACTATGTAAACTACCTCTGATTAAATTTGTCATGGAGTGACATGATGTGAAATTTCATTTGCTAATGCTCCTCTGAAGCACCTTGTGACATTTCACAATGTTAAAACCATTAAGCTGTTGCTGTCTTATTTTTTGCCTGTTACAAATGGGCCTATATTCCTGTATGAAATAAGAGTTTGTGGTGTAGTGATGTTATCACTGGCTTTATGGTCGAGAGGTTGGACTTATTCTGAGTAGAGATGAGTTCAAAGGGCAATGATAACTGGTAGAATTCAAATTCAGACAAGAAAGCTAAGATACAAAATATGGTATTGGTGATAGTGGCCATGACAGTTGTTTTAAAAACCCATTATTCTTTCACAGGAATAGGTGTCACCGGCAAAGCAGTGTTTGTTATCTGTACCTAATCGACCCTTGATCTTAATAGGTGACTCAGCCATTTCAATTGGTCATGGAATTTCATTTAGGCCAGACCAGTTAAGGACTGCAGTTGCCTTTCCTAAAGGTCATAGTAAACTAGCTTGCCTTTCATGATAGTTGACAATAGTTCCACCATTATTCAGACTAGCGTTTCAATTACACTTTTATTGACTGAGTTTAATTTACCAGTTGCCATGGTGGAATTTGTTTGGTATCTATACGGCATTAGCCTAGGTCTCTGGATTATTAGTCCATTTATGGTACCACTACACCATAGTGTTCCATCATCAGGTTCATTCATGTAATTTTAGGAACAAAGCCTGGCCATTTCGTGTGACTCCAAGTCCACAGCAAAATACTTGAAACTTAACTGCCTCCTGAAATGGCCTATCAACCCATTCATTTCAAGGGGAATTAAGGATGAGCAACAAATACTGACCTTGTTAGCAACACCCACTTCCCATTGGGAGAATTAACAAGGGTTTTGTATTAAAGCAAAGACTTAGTTGGAAAATTTTCGAGATGTGTCAAGAGGAACAGGCATATGATAGAGTGTGTAGAACTTCCGGTCAAGTGCTAGAAGAAACTTCACAAATAACTAGGGAAATCAGAACTCTCAGCAATCAAAATGTAAAAGTGAATATAAGTTTAGAAGATTGGGGATTGTATCGTAGTTAGTTAGAAGATAGATCTTTGAAACTGGTCATGGGCAAAGACTATATAGGAAATGTAGACTTCTTTGCAACATGAAAAAGTAAAAACTCAGAGAAAGGAGTCAGTGAAGGAATGAAAATCATTCAGATGAAACATGCATGAAGCAAATTGGAAATTTCACCATAGCAGAATAAAGTTCCGAACAAAGGACAGCAGCTATCAATGATTTTATGACAGCAATTCACATCAAAGGCACTATTTGCAACAAGATTGATGATTTAAGGGCATAAAACAAGCTCATCTAAGGAAGATATACTGGCATTGGAGGCAGTCCATAGAAGGTTCACAAAGTTGATCCTGGGTACAGAGAGATGGTTTTAAGACAGAGGGCCTGTCCTCATTGGAGTTTAGAAGAATGAGAAATTATCTTACTTAAACATACACGATTATTAGAGGACTTGGAGTGTAGCTGTGGAAATGTTATTTCCTTCAGTGGGACCAGAGGAATTATCTCAGAGTAAGGGGTCACCCTCTTAAGACAGAGATGAGAAGGAATTTATTTTCTCAGAGGCTAATGAATCTGAAGAATTCTTTATTGCAGAGGGCTGTAGAGACTGAGTTAAGAATATTCAAAATACCACAAAATACTTATTGGCCCATCTCTTTGCTGCTGTGACAAAAGGTTAAAGAATGTGCTTCAGCCATCCAGCAGCAATATACCACGTACTTTATTTTTGCAATACATTGTTCATTTATTTAAGCCCACAAGTCTTTTAAAAATTTTGGGTGACTGCAAAACAAAAGTAGAAACTTAAATGGGTAGGCTTGTTTGTGAGGTATGTAGTACTCGGAGGTTTGGGGACCGCTTTGCAGAACACCAATGCTCGGCTCGCAATAAACATCTGTACCTCCCAGTCGTGAACCATTTCAACTGCCCCTCCCATTCCCCAGACGACATGTCCATCCTGGGCCTCCTGCAGTGCCCCAATGATACCACCCGAAGGTTATAGGAACAGCAACTCATAATCCGCTTGGGAACCCTGCAGCCCAATGGCATCAATGTGGATTACACAAGCTTCAAAATCTCCCCTCCCGCTATTGCATCCCAAAAGCAGCCCAGCTCATCCCTGCCTCCCTAACCTGTTCTTCCTCTCACCAATCCCCTCCTCCCGCCTTAAGCCGTACCCCCATTTCCTACCTACTAACCTCATCCGCCCCCTTGACCTGTCCGTCCTCTCCCTACCAATCTGCCTCCCCCTCTCTCCTTACTTATTTCATATCCTCTCCCCCGCCCCCTTTTCTGATGAAGGGCCTAGGCCCGATATGTCAGCTTTTGTGCTCCTGAGATGCTGCTTGGCCTGCTGTGTTCATCCAGCTCCACATTGTTATCTAGGCTTGTTTGTGATCCATGTGAAAGATTGATAGGGGAGTACTTCAAGCAAACTTAAGGCACTTGGGGTAAGTGATATTGTACTGATATGAATTCAGGATGGGCTAACCAGCAGAAAACAAGCAATAGCAATAAATGGGTTTTGGATCTCAAATTCAGCATGATGTCCTATACCTTTCCCAGTTAAGCCAGAAATAAAGTAGTAATTTAGTTTCTCTGCAACTTCTCTCTTCCCATTATCAATTTGTCTTAGCTGGGTATTTCTTTTTGACATGCTTATTTAAGCTTTTACAGTCCATTTTAACATTTTTGCTAGGTTACGTTCATGGCAATTTGTGACTAATGAAGTATCACAAGGACAAATACTAGGCCTCAGCTGTTCATAAATGTATCAATGCTTTTGATGTGGATACTAAATATAATATTTCTAAGAATGCAGATGACACAAAGCTATTTGGGAATGCATGCTGAGAAGAAAATGTAAAGCTGGATTTAAATGGATTTAGACTGACTAATGAATGGGCAAGAACTTAGCAGATAGCATATAATATGGAAAAATGAGTTTATCCGCTCTGATAAGAGGAACAGATATGCAGCGTATTTCTTAAATGTCAAAAGATTAAAAAGTGTAAATGTACAAAGGGACTTGGATATCCTCATGAGTAAATCACTGAAGGCTAACAAGCAAATACAGCAAGCAATTAGGAAGGCCAATGGAATATTAAACTTTATTGCAAGAGAATCTGAGTACAAGAGTAATGAAATATTGCTTCAATTGATTGGACAATCTCATTGAAACCGACAAAACACTCAAATGTAAACGCAGGATAGATGCAGATAAAATACTTCCTCTGACTGGGTGTCTAGAAACAGAGGTACAGCTTCAAAATAAGAGGGAAGCCACTTTGAACTGAGAGGAAGAGACTTTTTTACTTAGAGGATCAAGAGTGTTTGGAATTCTCAAATCCACAAAACTGTGACAGCTTAGCCATAATGTATTTAACATAGAGAATTATAGGTTTTTGAACACCAATGATGTGCGCAAACATTACGTTGCCTCCACATTTGATGATCTCAGTTTACAGACCAGCAAAGAATGTGCTGCTGACTGACTGCTCAGTCCTCAAAGGGGACCCAGTAGGATGTGGGTGCAATACTTAAAGATGGACTGAACTCATTGTACAGATGCTGCAGATTGCCTTGTAGCACCAAGCTATCAGGATTTCTGATGCAACACTGAAAGTATTAGTCCAGTGGGCTGAAAAGAAGAGGGATTCAAGGTTTATGAAGGGAGCAGAGAGATCATCAAAATAGTCCCTGAAAAGGAAATGGCAGCAGGTGCAAGAGTTCTCAACTTTCAGAGTCTGAGCCAAGGATCTGTTTGCAATTCCAGAAGTTCAATAAGCTCTGATGGGTGATTAAAGTTAATGATTGAATCTTCTCATGAAAATTTCCAATATATGTGCTGCTATTCTCTCACACTGATCAATGATGACATCTGATCTCCCACCCATTAGTATGGCTGGCAATGTCATACCCATTTCTCACTGCTTCAACTTACCTCCACTTATTCAGCCTTGGGAAATAAATCACACTAATGCACTCACTGACATTCCTCCTTTTCTCTTACATAATGAGGTAGCTGATAAACATAGGGAGTAGTTGCAGAACCATCAGGGGTAGACATACCTACATCATGGGCACTCCTTGGAGGAGATGGTGCTCTGCATCTTGAGCCAGCAGTGACTGGGGCTGCTCTCATCTAATCCACTGAGAAAGCTCAGGGTGATGGAATGTTTTTGCTTCATGCTTCTTCATAATACCCATCTCACTTCTGTTCTGCTATTTGGCATGACATGCAAAGTAATAACGATGTGATCTTTGCCCTCTTGTTTTAAACCATCATTCCTTACCTCGGTACAACCTTCATTTAGTGCATTCTTGTTTTCTGGTCTCTATAAGTAGCCATCTGGTTCATCCTTATCAAGAAAAGTGACAACCACATCCAACCTCTAATAAACAAGCACCATAACTTGTATAGAGTATTTGGGCTAACATCAGAAGCCTACATCATAATGATGACGATTGGACTTGAAATGTTAACTCTGTTTCTCACTCCACAGATGCTGCCAGACCTGCTAAGTTTCTCTAGCATTTTCTACTTTTGTTTCAGAGCCCCATCATCTGCATCACTTTGATTTTATCACTGCCTTGTAAAGCCTAGTGATTGATTCCAACTGTACATCACCTTCTAAACCACAGCTTCTGAGCTGGGGTCTGCAATTATCAAAACTTCTTTGTAGAATGCTTGGTTTTTTTGGGTCTGTTCAGCTCCCAAATTATTATTGGTGGACTCTATGGAAGCATCTGCAAAAACACTTCATTTCCAGCTTGGTTTATAATCACATTCTCTTGCCACGAGATTAGAGTTTTGCTTCCTTCCTTTTCTTTGTACTTGATCATGTGAGCCTGATATCATTCTCCTCATTGCTGTTTTAAATGGATAACCCCTTATTTTTAAACAACCACCTTCATAGTAACTCTCAACGCTGGAGCCCCCTCAGGGATGCATTCTCAGCCCTCTACTGTACTCCCTGTATACCCATGACTGTGAAGCCAAATTCCAAACAGGTGCTATCTACAAGTTTACTGATGACACCACCATGGTAGCACAGATATCAAATAATGACTAACCAGAATGCAGAAAGGAGATAGAGGGCTTGGTATTGTGGTGCAATGACGACAACCCCGGCAAATCTCGGCAAAGCTAAAGAATTCTTATTAACTTCAGGAAGAAAGGAGAAAGACATGCCCCCATCTACATTAACAGAACAGCAGTTGAGAGGTTTGAGTGCATTAAGTTCCAAGGAGTGACAATAGCTGACAATTTGCCTGTATGCTTCACTCTGTTTGAGTACCCTAGGTTCTGTATTTCCTTGCTTGCTATGATCCGCCTGTACTGCTGACAAACAAAGCTTTTCACTGTACTGAGTTACCTGAGACTATGATAAATCAAATCAAACAATAACCTCCCCACCCCCAGTTTTAATTCTTGCACAAGAGGAAAAAACCCTTCCACATCCACACAGATATCACCTTGGTATCTTATATGTTTCAATTAAGGTACCTCTGACTTTTCTAAGCACCAGCAAATTACAGGCCTAGCCTGTCCAGTCTTTTCTCATAAGGCAATCTGTTTATTTCAGCTATTAGAGTCCCTAATAAGCTTGTAACTGAAATATAACCTCTCTGCACATGAATTCAATTCCTTTCTATTAACTTGCTCGACAATTTGCTATGTCTGCATACTAACCTCGTGATTCATAAAATAGGACATTCAGATCTGTCCTCATCTCAGAGCTCTGCAATCTCTCAGCATTTAGATAATATGCTTCTTTTTTATTCTTTCTGCCAAAAAACATCTCTGTATCTGTTCTGTCAAGCTATCTAAGAGTCTTATATGCTTCAATAGGGTCTCCTCACATCCTATTAAACTCCAGTAAGTATGAAGCCGGCCTACTCAATTTCTTTCAATGAGAAATTCCCTCCACACCTGGAATCCAGCTAATGAGCCGTCTCTGAACTGTCTCCAATGCCAGTATAATAATCTGATTCTGCCTCCCAAAACAATCTGTAAAGCCAGCAGTATGTAAAATGAATAGACAGCTGTTTGGAGTATGACCAAAATTGAGTAAAATGCATTAAAACAGTATCAATTAACTTCACTCATCTCTCCAACAGCCAGAAACTGTAAAAAGCAAACTGTTAATGATACCAGTCTTTATTATCAGTTTCCTTTTCATTTTTGGCTGTATTTAATGTTCCCCCTTCTAGATGAAGTCTTCTGCTGTAAATAATGCAATGCATTGATGACAGCATTCCTATGTCAATAGAGACCATTTAGATGCTTGTGTTTTAAGAACTGCATTCTTTGGATACAATATTTGACTTTTGTTTCCTGTGCCTACATGACATGTTTAGAACAAGCCTTTTTTTTTAGTTTAAGCTCATGCCCAGAATTTCTAACAGGATGTGACTTGCTTGTTTACATAGTTATAGAGGCTCTGATTGTGTATACCTCTAGTTACAGGTGCCTTGTGGGTAATCAATTAGAAGATATAAATGTATCAAATATTTGTAAATTTTAGCTGGCAATAATTATGAATTGATTTCTAACTCATTTAATATTTTCCTTTGCATCAATAATTATGCTTATTAATTATAAATTGACTTGTTACAGACTTATTACAGACTTATTAATTTGAAAGCTTAATAGTCACTTTGAGAATGTTTTTCATCCTATATTTCACTTCAAAAGCACATCTTGCCAATTTTGACTTAAAATTCTGTGTTGTGAGAAATGTGCAAAGATATAATTTAAGTAGAACCCTGTTGTACCTTTGGAAAAAGCACTGGTAAAGGCATTATAATCTCCCAGACAGGCCATGAACCTTCACCTAAAGATATGTTGGAAAACAAACTGCTTTTCAGCCTTAAAACTTGTCTGAACAACTCCTGCAGGTAGGCAGCTTTTAGGACAATTCGAGGCACTGCCTTTTCCTGCACCTGCCACAGGCAAGTGACTCTGTCATTCAGAGAAATAACTTCATGCTATTGCAGGCCCTAACCTGCTACTGTATTCAGATAATTATTATCTGTCTATTGCTGGAATCAGCTGTTTTCAGCAGTTGGGATAACACAGCGCCACGCTTATGACTGCAGGGAGAAGGCTGAGAGACCAAAAGCATGATCCTGCTTGCAATTCTCTCCCCAGCTTTATTTGTTGAAATTTTGTTGTTTAAAGCAATGCACTTGACAGGTAATTTTGGGATCGATCCCAGGGAAAAAAAACAATACTGATGAATCTCCACCCATCATTTAACAAAACATGAAGCTTGTAGCATACACCTGCGGCAATGGAACAAGTGTATGAGTGCCTCAGCCTCTGTTTGAGCTCGCCCAACCTTGTTCAGCCAGCTGTAGATAGACAATCAGGTGTACAAGGCGCGTGGCACTTTCTGTCAGGATGCCAGCGAAATCCACTGTTAGCTGCCAGAGGCATGTTGAATCACAGTCTTTTTTTTTAATCTGCTTCCAAGACTTCCTATTATTAATGTTTACTGGATAGTGCATGTTATTAGCTGTAATTTTACACTAACTCAGCTGAAATGTAGACAGAACATAGGCTCACTAAAGTTTATTGTAAAGTCGAGTGATGGATCATGATAAAGAGGCTCAAATGCAACAAATTGAGTTTAAACAAAAGGAAGCTGAATAGGATACAAACTTGTTTCTGTATTAATGTTACATTGTCACTTTCAATTCTTATCACATCATCAGCATCATTATCACCTTAGCGGTGGCAAAGTGATGGCCTGGTGTATTATAATTGCAAGACTATTAATCCAGAGACCCAGGTATTGTGGCAGATGGTGGAATCTGAATTCAATGAAAATGTAGAATTAAACGTTAAGTAAGAGCATTGCCAATTGTTGGGGAACGATCTGTCAGGTTTGCTAGTGTCTGATCTGCATGTGACTCCAGACCCACAGGAATATTGTTGGCTTGGAAATAAGGGTGGATAATAAATCCTGACTAGTGATGCCCAGATCCTGTGAATTAATATAGAACAAAAGGTTGGCTGAAGTGGAGATGTCATGACATGCACCTATGCAATTATCTTTGAGCAAATCACAGAAGTACAGTCTGAACCCTAACAGACCTTGATATATTGGTGATACCCCTTAAGCAAGCAGAATCCCCATGAGCATTTTTGGAAAAGCTTTTATTCAATAAGGTCCCATTATAAATCCAAGATCATTTGGGAATCTTTTGTGTGAATTTAATCTATTCAAACAATCAATCAACTCCTACTTTGATGTGAGATTGTGATGAACATGCAGAACTCTTATGAAATTTTTTTATATGTCAAGCATTGAAGTGTTGCTTTTGTTGCTTATCCTTAATTGTGCTTGAGGAGGTGATGGTTAACTGCCTGTCTTGAACTGCTGCAGTTCTTATAATGCATATGTACCCATTGTGCTGTTAAGGAGGGTGTTTCAGAATTCAGACTGTGAAGAACTGGTGATATGGTTCCATGTCAGGATACTGTGTGAATTTGATGGGAGCTTGTAGGGTCCCATGTGTCTGCTCCTTTTGGCCTTCTAAGCAGTGGATGTAGCGGATTTGGAAAGTGGTTTACAAGAGGCTTGGCAGGTTACTGCAGTGTATCTTGTTTTTGGTATATACAGCCGCTACCTTTTCTTGTATAGGCGATAGCATTAGATGATGGAGCTTTCAGTAGAAAGCATATGGTGGGCCAAAGAAGGGATGACTGAGGAGGGGACATCACCTCACCTGTCTTTTTAAAGAGCTAAGCCTGATATAAAATGTGACCAGGAACAGGCAATTGTGAGAGGAGAACATTGCTGGAATCATTTGCTAGTCTGGTCGAAAGAGAGAATGAAGCATTCATCACTGGGATGTATTCATAACATTCTGTAGGAAGTTGTTAAACTTAATTCCCACATGTGAGGAAGGATTAATGTGCATAGTACAGGGGAATATATAATCCCACCAAGTGGAAGCAGCACCGTGGAAAGAGAAATGTTGATCATCTCAGAATGTTTTGGATACTTTGCTACTTTGAGAGGAATTGCCAGTGAAAAAATATTGCTGGTCTTTGGTTCTCTCCACTTCGTCCCTTGCATCAAAGTGGCTCTTCAATTTTGATTGAGGGTTGACCATGTACTTTATTGGCCAGAGAAAATCTTGTTTATGAACAAAAACAAAGTTTCTGGAAAAGCCTAGCAGGTCTGGCAGCATCTGTGAAGGAAAAAATGGAGTTAATGTTTCCAGTCTGGTGACCCTTCTTCAGAACTTCCTCATAAATAAGAAAATCTTATTGATATCCAGAGGATATTTACATTTACTTCAAAAGCAATATCTTGTATTTATATATGAACAGAAGCTGAAATAGGAGAATCCTTTGCAAAAAGAAGTACACAGTGCTGGTCTGATGCAGTGGAAGACTGTCCCTGGGTCTGCTTAGGATTGGTGGACTGGAAAACTTAGACAACTATTTCACCACAGTCATGGATGCCATTAGCAAAATGGTAGAGGACTTCATACCAAAGAAGTCATTCTGAGTGCTCCCCGACTGTAAACCTTGGATGAACTAGAAAGACCACTCCCTACTGAAGACCAGATGTAAATTATTCAAGTCGGGTGGCCCCAAACAATGCAGGAAATCCAGATATCACCTCTGCAAAGCTATCAGGGATGCCAAGAGGCAGTACTGGACCAAGTTGGAGGCCCAAACCTACCAAACAGATTCCCTCCACCAATGGCAAGGCCTAAGTGACATCACGGGATACAAAATGAAGCAGAGCAAGATAATGGACAGACACATCCCTTCCTGATGCACTCAGTGCTTTTAATGCTCGGTTTCAGCAGAATGCCAGCGGCGTGGTTGTGCCTGTCCCAACAGCCCCAGTCACACTTGTTTCCTCCGTTACAACTTCAGATGTCAGATCGGTCTGCCTGGGAGTCAACCCAAGGAAAGAGATGGGTCCAGACGGTGTCGCCGGCTGAGCGCTCAAATCCTCTTTGGACCAACTGGCGGAGATCTTCATTGATATCTACAAACTCTCCCTCCTACAAGCTGAAATCCCTACCTGCTACAAGAAGACCACCATTATCCCTGTACCTAAGAAAACACGCACATCAATGGTTCTGATCTCAATAATCATGAAGTACTTTGAGAGACTGGACATGGTCTACATCAACTCCAGTCTCCCATCCCACCTCGATCCCCTACAATTTGCCGACTAACATAACAGGTCCACAGAGGATGCCATTTCCTGTGCTCTGCACTCATCCTTGAAACATCTGGACATCAAAGACACTTACATCAGACTCCTGCTCATTGACTACTTCTCCGCCTTCACCATTATCCCATCCCGACTGATTCCAAAACTCCATGTCCTTGGTCTAGGCTCTGCCCTCTGCAACTGGCTTCTCAGTTTTCTGACACATAGGTTGCAATCAGTGAGGATAAGTAACTGCACAACCTCCACAGTAACACCTGAGCCCCGCCATGGATGCATCCTCAGCCACCTACTGCACTCCCTGTACACCCATGACTATGTTGCCCAATTCTGAACAAATACCATCTACAAATTTGCTAACAACACCACCATGACAGGACGGATATCTAACAATGTCAAGACAAACTACAGAAGGGAGCTGGAGGGCTTGATGATGTGGTACAATGAAAACAATCTGTCTCTCAACATCTGCAAAACTAAAGAACTGTTCATTGACTTCCGAAAGAAATGAGGAGAACATGCCCCCATCTACATCAATGGAACTGAGGTTGAGGGGGTGAAGAACACCAAGTTCCTCAGAGTGATGATAACCAACAACCTGTCCTGAACTTCCCACATAAATGCAACAGTCAAGAAGAGACAGCAACAGCACTTCTTCCTCAGGCAGTTAAGGAATTTTGGCATGTCTAAAAAGCCCTTCACCAATTTCTACAGGTGTAC
The DNA here is from genome assembly GCF_030684315.1 of Stegostoma tigrinum. NCBI lineage: Eukaryota > Metazoa > Chordata > Chondrichthyes > Orectolobiformes > Stegostomatidae > Stegostoma > Stegostoma tigrinum. Next base: position 71,643,286 of record NC_081358.1, on the reverse strand, counting down.
CATTGAAAACATACTGACCAGGTGCATAGCAGCCTGGTATGGCTATTGTTCTGCCCAGGACTGTAAGAAACTACAGATGGTGGTGAGCACAGCCCAGAACATCACAGAAGTCAACTATCCATCCATGGACTCCATTTACATTACTCGCTGCCTCGAAGAGGCTGCCAAATTCATCAAAGATCCATCACACCCCGGTAATGATCTCCTACGACCTCTTCCATCAGGCAGAAGATACAGAAGCCAGAACACATGTACGAACAGGTTCAACCACAGCTTCTTCCCGCCTTTATCAGGCTGTTGAATGGACTCTCTAGCTTGAAATAACAATGATCTTGCTAACATTGATCTTGCCTAGTGCATACCCAGTGTAATGTAACCTATGCATTTAAGTTTTTTTTGATTTGGACATCCTTTCCTTACAATGATCTGCCTATACTGCTTGTAAACAAAGCTTTTCACTGTATTTCAGTACACGTGACAATAAATAAATCAATCAATTAATCAGCTTAAACATACCTTAAATAAGAATATATGTGACATGGCACACATGACAACAACGTTTTCCCAGCACCAAAAATTATGATTTTGCATTTTTTATGGAAAATATGTCAGAATTCTCCCACTTCACCCTCAATTTCAGCCACAGAAAACTCACATCAATATTTTGCCTTAATTTTGCACCACAGTACTTTTTACTGCAGTCAGCTCATGGGATCAAAATGCACCCATATAGTTGCAAGGCTTGACATGTAGCAGATGGAAATTTCTGCAATAACAGAAGGAATGATGTACCGAGATGCTGTCAACCTAAAAAGAGTAACTTTATTGTATCTTCAAAAAGCTACCCTGCTGCAGTAAGGGAATTTGATGTCAGTGAAAAACTGCTGCAACAGTTGTAGAAGGAATTCAATCTGTAGAAGGTGTCCAAGTCTAAATGCACACTGAGAACAGGGAGTAGCTGCTGGCTTGATAGTGTGATGCATGTTTCTTGCAAATCTTCAGAATGGTTACATTGTCATCAGAAATACAAAGCATATATACACACTTAAGTAACTTTCATCAAAGCAACAATCCAACAAAAAAAAATCAGCTGAACAGCTAGCTGGTGTAGCTGTTTAATGGATCAAAACAGTCCAGTGTTCTGGCAGTAAACCAAGATTCCTCAGATACCACCCTGAAAGCGTTTAATTCCAAAATCACCAGTTGCCAGAATCAGTAAGTGGCAAAAACACAAGTACACATTAAGTCACATTGGTATTGTGGATGAAGTGCCTGTGAATGTTGATTTGTCCAGTAAGCAAACTGTGGAGTACAATGTGTAAAAAGAGTTCAGTTGTAAATAGCAGGGCATGAAAAAACAACATCCGCAGCGGTGCTAGCCTGCATGGTCACCAGAATATAATTATGATCATTTTTGTGGCAGTGTTCCATAGAAACAGCACCTCTAGGTGAAGCAAGGAACAAGCAGGTGTAGAAGCTGTGCCTGGTAGAGCTCCATCACTTTCGAGTGATGAGCGTAGCTGTCTTCCAACCAGATGGATATTCTATCAAGTCCATTGGGTGTTTGGTGAAGCAGAAAGTCCTCAGCCCTGTCAGCATTCCATCAAGAGTTGCTATCGCTCTCTCACCCACCATGAGGAGATGCCCATCTGTGTAGGTTTAATGTATGATGAACGGCTAAGGATCCTTGGATTGCACTCATTAGAGTTTAGAAGGTTGAGGGGAGATCTAATAGAAACTTACAAGATAATGTATGGTTTAGAAGGGGTGGACGCTAGGAAGTTGTTTCCATTAGGCGGGGAGATTAGGACCCATGGGCACAGCCTTAAAATTAGAGGGGATAAATTTAAAACTGAAATGAGACGACATTTCTTCAGCCAGAGAGTGATGGGCCTGTGAAATTCATTGCCGCAGAGTGCAGTGGAGGCCAGGACGTTGGATGCCTTCAAGGCAGAGATCGACAAATTCTTGATCTCAAAAGGAATCAAGGGCTACGGGGAGAGTGCAGGGAAGTGGTGTTGAAATGCCCATCAGCCATGATTAAAATGGCGGAGTGGACTTGATGGGCCGAATGGCCTTACTTCCACTCCTATGTCTTATGGTCTTATGGTCTTATGGCCTACGCCTTTTTCCTGACCTCTGCACCCTCCACCTGGCCTGTCTTACCATGCCTGGATGCAGAGTACTTGGATGTGTGGAAATGTAGTCTCATTTGGATCATCTGTGCATGTGCAACTCTTTTGAGTAATTACACATAGAATATGGTAATATTAGTTGTATTTGCACAGATTCATTCTAATTTAGAGATGTCCTGTCACTGGTACTTAACATCACCAGCTACATTCTATCTACATTTCCGGCTGCTGTACAAACCTCTGAGCATGGCAGAGTCTTTGGAACCATAAATCGATGTGTCCGCATGCTAATTGGATAGGGCACACCCTCCAAGTGGCTGTAAACCTTGGAGGGAAAATTGGTAATTGGGCCCATTTTAAAAAATGAAGACAGCCATTCTCAGAGACACCTTTGTTTTTGTTCTAATCAATTCAAATTTTCAAAAATAACACAATGCCAAACATTAAGTTCCCGGCAAGAATTTTGTACATGTCCGTGATAACAGTTGGAAAGTAAAGCTCAATAATAATTGGAATAGATGCCTAGGTGGCGGATGTAAAAAAATATGGATTATTGTGCACATCTGTTAAAGAAATGAAATGAAGAACTTGCTGCAAAGAAATAACACCCACATTGCAATATGCTAGGACGTTTACCACCTATAGTTCACCCTTGAAATGCATGTCTTAACAAGCCATCCAGGAGCCACTTCACAGCAAATGGGATAAATGGGAGGTTGACAGACAAACTAATTTTCACAAAGAATGGAAAAATGGCATTTGATCTTTTGCGTGGTTTCATTAAATCATGGCATGCTATCAGAGAGCAAAGAATTATCATTGTCATCAGCTTCAGCAGCAGTGCATTGCTCAAAAACTCAGACTTTCCAACTCAGTGGACAGAGTGCAAGATACTTTGTTCTGGAGGAATGGTCTTGAAGCCATTCGCACCAAATCTGATCCAGAGTGGGAACCTTATGATGATTCACTTGCCAAAATGAGTTAGAATGAACTGTTAATATTGAATGCCAAAGAGAATTAATCTGAACTGCTTTATTTGCTGGCAAAACAGTACCAACAATACATTTATTATTTCATGCAGCACAAATTTATTATTAATTATCACCACTATAGACAGAGTTTTATTTGGATCTAAGCAATATGGGCTCGAGGCAGAATCAGATGACAATTGCAGTGAAATCTTGTCGATCTTGAAATCAGCTTGCTCCATTGTTGATGATTGCCATGAGCAGCATGGTGAGCTTGTTGCTAGCAGCAGCAAGATGCCAACTGATAGGGCTTAATTGTTGTTAAGAGTGTTGGTAATGCCAACATTCATCTCATTAATATTCTCTCTTCCACCTTACCTAACTGGAAAAATGTGACAAGGAAACCATAGCGTGTACCTGGCTGATTCAGCTCACTATTTGTTCCACATCATCCCCTTGCAGCACTGTGTCTCAGGGCTGCTCACTTGCTGTTTAGTGTTCACTCACTTAGTTCCTACTTGCATGTTCAAAGAATCCCTGCCTTGTCTTGCCATGTCACTTAATGCAGTCATAGAAATGGACAGCTTACTTCACTGCTAAGTATTCTCGGTCTCGGGTGCACACATCTCATAGTGTTGCAGTGCACTATGCCGTTCTCTCACCTATTCCATATTGGCTGCTTTGGCAGCAAATACATTGCATGTGCAACAAATAGGCAGCCAGGTCTCAAGGTCTTAGGAACATGATCATCACTGAAGTCCATGACGTACCTGTCAGTCAGGGGTCTCAGCAAAGTAGATCAAGGGAAGTCTCTGATACCAATTTAAGTAATTGGCCATGTTCGGACAACTGGTCAGAGTGTTCTCAGTTAAGGGTCCGTGACTGCAGTACAGGGGATGGATCACAGTCTGTTGGAGAAACTTAGAAACTAGAAGTAGGAGTAGGCCATTTGCCCCTTCGAGCCTGCTCCAGCATTCAAATGATCATGGCTGATCCTTTATCTTAGTGCCATAATTCTAGTTTTCTTCCTCAACCCCTTGATGCCTTTAAAATCTAAAAATGCATCTGCTTCTTTCTCCTGCCTCTTCCCCATAATACTTGATCCCCTTACCAATCAAGACAACAACCTGACAACAGATTCCGCAGATTAACCACACACTGGCTGAAGAAATTCCTCCTCAACTCAGTTCTAAAGAGTCATTTATTCACTCTAAGGCTATGTCATGTGGGTCTTAGACACAAGGTCCTCAATTACTCCTGATATTAGTGGCCCTTCATCCCTGGACTCATTTTTATAAGCCTCCTCAGGACCCCATCCAATGCCAGCACATCCTTCCTTCGATGCCCAAAACTGCTCATAGTATTCCAAAGATTGTCTGACCCCAGAGCCTTATTGAGGCACAGCTGCACACTCTGGTCTTGTATTCTAACTTTCTTGAAATGAATGCTAATGTTGCATCTGCCTTCCTAACTGCCAACTGAAACTGCATGCCAACCTTAAGGGAATCCTGAACTAGAATTCCCGAGTGGTTTTGTGTTTCAGATTTTCAAAGCCTTGCCCCATTTACAAAACAATCTATATCTCTATTCTATCTACCAATGTCCATATACCACACATTCCCACATTGTATTCCATCCGCTACTTCTTTGCTCACTCTCCTAGCCTAACCAAGATCTTCTGCAGCCTCCTCACTTCCTCAAAGCTGCCAATACCTCCACTTATTTTTGTATCATCTGCAAATTTAGCAAATATGCCCCTAATTCCTTTGTCCAGATCAATGTGTAATGTGAAACATTGTAATCCCAATACAGACCGATGTGGGACTCCATTAGTCATCAACTGCCATTTTGAAAAAGACGTCTTTATCCATACTCAACTAATCCTCTATCCATGCCAGTACCATGCCCCTAACATCATGGGCTCTTATCTTATTTAGCAGTCAAAAGCCTTCTGGAAATTCAAATACATCACATCCACTGGGTCTCCTTTGTCTAACTTGCTCATTACCTCCTCCTTTGTTGGGATATTGATGGCTCAGCATCCCCATGAGAGCAGTCATTGCCTTCTCTTGTGAGGACCAGAATTCTCTTTGAGTAGAGGGTGACTATGCAGATATCAGGCACTGCTCCACTCTGTGGGGCTCTCTTTGCCCAGTTATGGCCTGTCTTCTCCTGTAATGAGCAAAAGGGGGCCAACGAGTGAGATTACTGTGGATGTCATGGGTCTTAGTGTTGGTGCATGTGAGGGAAAAATGATGAGGAATACTGAAGTACTGAGGAGGCAGCACTGAAGGTAAAGGGATTATTAGCATGGCAAGTTTGGAGTTGAGGGAAACAAGAGCCAATGAGTGAGGGCATTACAAGCGATAATGAGAATGCAGAGCATGAGCCTTAATGAGAGGTGAGTGCAGTAGCAGAGACAAGGCAGTATGAAGTGGCAGAAAGGCAGACCACATACATTGGCAGAGTGGAGAAGGCCTTTAGAACATAGAACATAGAATATTACAGCACAGTACAGGCCCTTCGGCCCTCAATGTTGTGCTGACCTTTTGATCATATTGAATCCCTTCAGTGCAGATAGAGAACATTTGACTCATCATGTCTGCACTGACCCTCCAAAGGGCAGTCCATCCACACCAACCTGATCTCACTCCACATTGCTATAACACCGCATTTCACATGGCTCGTCCACCTAGCCGACATGTTCCTGGACACTCGGAGTAATTTAGGATGGCTAAACTACCCAACCTGCACATCTATGGATTTTGGGAGGAAACCCATGCAGACATGGGGAGAACGTGCAAACTCCACACAGGCAGTCGCCTGAGGTTAGAATCAAACCCAGGCCCCAGCTCTAACTCTAACACTATGGCACCATGCCACCCATCTTCTTTCTGTATTGCTGGTTGCAGAGAAAAGAAGGGATTAAAACATGGAGAGTTTTGAACACAAGAATAATGATTCTAAAGTTTAAACTTTGATGGAGCTAAAGCCAATGTGTGCAATGTGTGCACTGAATAAGCTTTGAAAAGAGCAGTTTCAACCTTCCTGGGCTGCAATGTTTCACTGAACTGCAAAGCTCTGAATTATTTAATAGATCATATAATCGAAAGCTGCTGATTTTCACATGGCACAATCGGAGGATATCAAACAGCCAAACTGAAAAATGAGCTGTTTACTCAACACCACATGAGGACAAGTAGCATCAATGACATTCTCAATCTGTTTCAGACATAGTAGGAACTCCAGATGCTGGAGAATGTGAGATAACAAGCTGTAGAGCTGGATGAACACAGCAGGCCAAGCAGCATCAGAAAAGCAGGGAAGCTGACATTTCGGGTCTAAACCATTCTTTAGAAAAAAATTTGAAGAAGGGCCTAGGCCCGAAACGTCAGCTTTCCTGCTCGTCTGATACTGCTTGGCCTGCTGTGGTCATCCAGCTCTACACCTTGTAATCTCACATTCTCAATCTGCTGGATTCCAGGAAATGTATGAAAATACTAGATCTTTTTCTGTTATTGTTTCTCCTTGGAGTGGATGACGAATTTGTTTAATCTTTTAAACAATGCCTCAGTAATGTGTTGAATGTGGTATTGCATTCTGTCATGACTTACTTGGTAGACAATCCAGATGACACTTTGAAAAAATTCAGTTGTACAAAGATTGAATGCTGCAGCAGGTTTTGTTGAGATGAGTATAATTGTGCCACAACATTGGTCTCCCATACAGTCCCAACTCTGTACATAATTGAAGCCTGAATCATAGGCCAATATAAGGCTATTTTAGTATACAGCATGGACTCACCAGCAAATAAAAATCGCACTGAGAACAAAATTCCTAGAATTCCACCGCTTCATATTTGTTGTGCAATCAACATACAGCAATAGAGTTTCAGCAATTCTATCATGAAAAATATCTATATATCAAAAGTAGAGGTGTCAATTTCTTGATGTAGGGAGAAGGACTTTAACAAATAAAAATAAATTGCATTCTAGCAGACCAGGACAAGCAAATATAGTGCAAAATTTTAGAACCAAATCTCTGAACAGACTGGATAAGCTGGAATATTTACAATCATGGTGTGGAGCTGAGTCTAACTTCCAATTTCTCTCTGCCTTCCCACTATTAGCTTTGTCAAACAATTTGAAAACAAGAAAAGCTACTGGAACGTGTTGCTTGCAGTAAGCAATGTGAAGTGAGTAAACATTCAGAGCAAAACCAAGCCCAGTAAAATTGGAAGCTTTTCAACAAGTTTCAGACACTCCTATTAAAATAAAAGAGATGGATTGAAGGAGAACCTGTTATGGTGTTGAATTGTAGCCAGAAATATCATTAGGGAATCTGCACTTTTAGTAGGTTCCCTTGTGAAAATTTTGCTGTGACAAGGGACAAACAAAATGCCTTCAAGCTATTGTGGTCAGGAGAGGTCTATTGGAAAGGATAGCAACAGACAATAACAAAAATTTTGGTTATTTGGATTAAAAAGGAGATCTTGATTAAAAATCCAGTAAATGTTACATTGGCCCTGATTTTGCGGTCAGTGGCAGTGGCAGCTTGCAACAGCCTGGCTGCTGACCTGGAAGGAAGATCTAGCAAATTCTGTGGTGTGATTTTCCCCTTTCCTGAAGACACTTCAAATCTGGCTCAAAGTCAAAGCCCACCGACTCCCACAGCTACCTAGAATACACCTCCTCCCACCCATCCTCCTGCAAAAATTCCATCCCCTATTCCCAATTCCTCCGCCTCTGCCGCATCTGCTCCCACGATGAGACATTCCACTCCCGCACATCCCAGATGTCCAAGTTCTTCAAGGACCACAACTTTCCCCCCACAGTGGTCGAGAACGCCCTTGACTGTGTCTCCCGCATTTCCCGCAACACATCCCTCACACGCTGCCCCCGCCACAACTGCCCAAAGAGGATCCCCCTCGTTCTCACACACCACCCCACCAACCTCCGGATACAACGCATCATCCTCCGACACTTCCGCCATCTACAATCCGACCCCACCACCCAAGACATTTTTCCATTCCCACCCTTGTCTGCCTTCCGGAGAGACCACTCTCTCCGTGAATCCCTTGTTCACTCCACACTGCCCTCCAACCCCACCACACCCGACACCTTCCCCTGCAACCGCAGGAAATGCTACACTTGCCCCCACAACTTCCTCCCTCACCCCTATCCCAGGCCCCAAGATGACTTTCCACATTAAGCAGAGGTTCACCTGCACATCTGCCTATGTGGTATACTGCATCCAATGTACCCGGTGTGGCTTCCTCTACATTGGGGAAACCAAGCGGAGGGTTGGGGACCGCTTTGCAGAACACCTCCGCTCGGTTCGCAATAAACAACTGCACCTCCCAGTTGCAAACCATTTCCACTCCCCTTCCCATTCTTTAGATGACATGTCCATCATGGGCCTCCTGCAGTGCCACAATGATGCCACCCGAAGGTTGCAGGAACAGCAACTCATATTCCGCTTGGGAACCCTGCAGCCCAATGGCATCAATGCGAACTTCACCAGCCTCAAAATCTCCCCTTCCCCCACCGTATCCCAAAACCAGCCCAGTTCGTCCCCTCCCCCCACTGCACCACACAACCAGCCCAGCTCTTCCCCTCCACCCACTGCATCCCAAAACCAGTTCAACCTGTCTCTGCCTCCCTAACCTGTTCTTCCTCTCACCTATCCCTTCCTCCCACCCCAAGCCGCACCTGAATCTCCTACTAACCTCATCCCACCTCCTTGACCTGTCCGTCTTCCCTGGACTGACCTATCCCCTCCGTACCTCCCCACCTACACTCTCCTCTCCACTATCTTCTTTTGTCTCCATCTTCGGTCCACCTCCCCCTCTCTCCCTATTTATTCCAGAACCCTCACCCCATGCCCCTCTCTGATGAAGGGTCTAGGCCCGAAACGTCATGTTTTGTGCGCCTGAGATGCTGCTGGGCCTGCTGTGTTCATCCAGCCTCACATTTTATTATCAAAGTCAGAGAGATGTTTTTGTACATGGTAACAGTGATGCCAGCAACCAGGTAAGCAGCCAAATGACAGTTAAAAACATATCCTTTACTTTTAATTTAAATTTTTAGATAATGAAATGAATGAATACAATCAGGTTAAGATCGATGACAGAATAAAGACACAAAAATTTCAAAAATATTTTAAAATTTGGTTTTCTTTTTCATAACCCTGAAATATAAAACTAGTTTCTCATCTGTGTAAACAGCAGATACAAAATTAATACAATGACAAAACTCCAGTTACATCTCATTTAGAGAGGTGTAACATTTTTACTATTTTAGTTTGCTTTGAGAACAAAATGTAAGAGTGGGTGCTTTTAAAGGTCCTTATTACAGAACAAAAAGAAGCCTTTCAGCCCATCGTGTGTGTGATAGTCCTCTGAAGGAACACTACTCACCTCGGGCCAGTTAACTACCTTTACCTGCACCTTGCTGAGATTTTATTATTCATTCACAGGATGTGGCTGTCTCTTGGTGAGTCCAACATTAATGGCCTGTCTCTGTTGCTGCGAGGATGGTCTGGCGGAATGTGGGGAACTGATTTATAGTTAACCACATTGCTTTGAGTTTGGAGTCACTTGTAAGCCTGATTAGGTAAGAATGGCAAATTTCCACCCCTGAAGACATTAGTTAACGAGAAGGGTTTTCCAACAGTCAGCAATGGTTTCATGATCATCATTAGACTCTTAATCCAAGACTTTTCTTTGAAATCAAATTCCACTATCTGCCATGCGGGATTTAAACCAGTTCCCCAGGTCATTATCAGGGTCTCTGAGTTAATAGTTTAGCAAGAATATCACTAGGCTATTGCCTCCCCTTATAATGATTTAATTCCACTTTGAATGCCTCACTGTGCCCTGCCTGGATTATACTTTCAAAGAGCATAGTCTAGTTCCTAACTACTCGCTACATGAAGAAATTTTATCACATTTTGCCGTTGTTCTTAGCCTAATTAGTTAGCTACTCTCACATTCTCAATCATTCCACAAATGGGTACAAATTTTCCATCACCATTCATAGAACTCTACCATGAAAATAGAGGCCATTCAGCCTGTAAGTCTGCATTGGCCCTCCAAATGGCGTCCTACCTTATCCGTGTAACTGCACATTTACCATAGTTAACCCACTCAGCCTGCACACTACAAAGTTTCTTTCTGTATAACTCAATGACTCTATGTAGTTGGATTACATAATAATGGCAATGCATTTATTAAACTACTGATTGATTGATCTAATACTCATGAGCAGCCTTGTTCAACTAACACTAACCTATCCTACAATTGTATGATGTATTGTAAATGAGGTTTGCCAGATGTACCTTGTTTAAAGTAAATATTTGGGTCAATTTTTTATGTCTTTTATCATATGTAAGTTTACCTGGAATCATGATAATGCCTTTCTAAAATAGCAGTGTACTTTAATTTCTCAGTCAATTGGTTGCATAAATATATAGTGTATATATAAAATTATTTAAAATTCAGTTTCTCAAAGTGAAAATCCTGGATTTTTAATTACTGCACGTGCTTGTTATTTTCTACATAGAACTCTAACACTGTCATGTTTAACATTTTAACAGATGTTCTCATCATTTCAGTAAGTGCCTTGAACATATTTCTATGCTCAGGTGACAATGTTCACACAACTCATCAAGGAGCAAGGAGCATTAGGAATAGTGGGCAGTTACATACTGGATGCCACAACATTTCAAATGCTGAAAATTATCATGTGAATGGAGGTCTTACAAGACACTCCTCAGAACCATATACCTACAGACTGGCTTTGAAGTTTACATGGCAACAATCACATTTCACATGTACCACCAATAGTATTTAGCATTTATAGTGCAGAAACATACCATTTGGCCTAACAAGTCAATCAGTGTTGATACCACATTTGAACTTACTTCCACCTTACTCCATCTTAATCTGTCAATGTATGTTTCTGTTCTTTACCCTCCTTGTACTTATCCAGCATCTGATTTACTGGATTTATGCTAATTGCCTCAACTACTCCATATGATAGTATGTTTCAGGATTTACATATTTATTAATCATAGATTATAGAATCCCTACAGTGTGGAAACAGACTTCTCGGCCCAACAAGCCCACACCGACCCTCAGAGCATCCCAACCATAACCCACCTAGTCTAAACATCCCTGAACACTACGGGCAATTTAGCATGGCCAATCCACCTAGCCTGCACATCTTTGGACTGTGGGAGGAAACCAGAGCACTCGGGGAGAATGTGCAAACTCCACACAGACAGTTGCTTGAGGGTGGAATCGAACCCAGGTCCCTGGAGCTGTGAGGCAGCAGTGCTAACCATTGACTTACTGTGCCAGTTATCTTATAATTTCAGCCCTAGTTTTGAATTCTTTGATGAGATAAAACATCATTGTACCTACTGTATTGAATCCTAGCTTTAGGGGTCCAGATAAAGAAATCCCATTACGTGGTAAGCAAACACAAGGATTACCTTCATAAGCAGCAGGACTTAGAGAAGGGCAGCACTGAGGGGAAGTCAGAAAATTAGAAGTCCCATGATGGTAAGGATGGGGAGAAGGAAGAACATACACACTGGGGCTGAGGTTTCCAGGGATGATGTAGGATAGAAGTGGTGCTTTAGAACACAGAACATTACAGCACAGTACAGGCCCTTCGGCCCTCGATGTTGTGCAGACCTGTCATACCGATCTGAAGCCCATCTAACCTACACTATTCCATGTACATCCATATGCTTATCCAATGACGACTTAAATGTACCTAAAGTTGGCGAATCTACTACCGTTGCAGGCATCCAAGTCCAAGGAGAAAAGAGATTGGGATCAGTGGTATTATACTGATAATTTCAATCTCTTTCATCCTGGCAGTGGAAACTTTGTTAGTTGGTGTGCCTCAAGGGGATCTAACATCCCTGGGGGCAGACAGGAAGTAAGGGATGTGGGTCTGAGAAGTCATCAATGATTTGTGTCAGCTGTTTGACTCGTTTCTTAAAATGATTAGATTCAGGGAACTGAGAAGTTTTGACATCAATACAGGTGTTGCTGGATGGATTTTTTGTATCACAGTGTGTAATGAAAGGACAGCTTCATAACTACCTGTGCAGTCAATGATATAGAGGGAGCAAATGCGATACTGGATTATTTTAATGTCTGACCAGCTTTATTATGATAACAAAGTGTGGAGCTGGATGAACACAGCAGGTCAAGCAGCATCTCAGGAGCATAAAAGCTGACGTTTCGGGCCTGAAACGTCAGCTTTTGTGCTCCTGAGATGCTGCTTGGCCTGCTGTGTTCATCCAGCTCCACACTTTGTTATCTTGGATTCTACAGCATCTGCAGTTCCTATTAGCACTGATACAGCTTTATTATGAATTTGGTTATGATTTTCTTCAGTCCATAACAGCCGAATTGGATTAACTGTGCGACTACATGGAAAGAGTATGGAGGCTTCACTGATGCCAGGAACACATTATTGAATGCTGTCGTGTAGGCCATGCCAAATGTGATGCAAATTAAGAGACACATCAGTTGCTTTAACCTTAAGAATGCTGTACAAATTCCCTCTCAAGCAAGACTCTCAACAAATGGAGGAATTGCCATATTTAAGCAGACAGTGGTGATCATTCTGAGACATCTGTACCTCCAGATCTTCCAGATGCATAGTACAATCTTGAATGGAAATATTTAGTCTATGATCTGCCTTGAGCAGACAATAGATCACCCATGGACATATTGAGCTTTTAATTACAACAATAATTACAACATTTGAAAGACATTTGGAGGTACATGGATAAAAAAAGGTTTAGAAGGATATGAGCTGAACGCAGGCAAATTGAACTAGTTCAGTTTAAGAAACCTGGCTGGCATGGACAAGTTGGGCTCAAAGGCCTACTTCTATGCTGTTTAACTCTGATGCGTTTGCTTAACAAATGGCGACAAGCTGCCAAAATAATGCCCAAGAATATAACTTCTGAGAAATATAAATCAGTAGACATTCAGAAGGCCAATGTAGATTATTGAGAAAGACAATGGAATGTCACACCTACAAGGTGCCAAAGAATCTGGACTGTAATTTCCTGCATGTTATTTCATTTGGTGAACATGGTGGGAGAAAAAAACAACTTCAGTGAGAGAAACATTTATTTTCCCCTTTCAAGAATACACAAGAACTGGGCTAAAAGTAAGTTTAAACCATGGTCTGTGTGGGTTAGTTGGTGAAAGTGTGTGCTATGAGTTTTATAAAACCTCTAGTCATCTCTACATTACACGCAAAAGTAAGGGTAATCACTTCCTTTGCAGGAAGCCAGAGAGCAACTGAAACTATTGTCTCAAGGAAACAGAAGAAATGTTTTTAAGCTGGCCTGCAAAGCTTGAAATTAATTACTCACCTAGCAAAATCAGTGCTGCCAGTATCAACCAACAAAGCGACCATAATGTTCCGTCATCTATTCTTCATGAAACTTAGAGACTATTGATTTCTTTTATATATTTCATCTTTTTTCAAGTCACCTCTTATATCTAATATGTGAGCATGTGTTGTGTTATGATTTCTTTTCATGTTTAGCAACTAGTAAACTCACTTTTTTTGTTAACTCAAGAAAGCCTGATTGAATTGGTTTCTTTTCAAACATGAATTCATTCGATCTGGGAGAAAGAACTCCTTTTTAAATTGAACTTGTTGCAACTAACTGATCGGCCGTGTAAAGAAAGAAGAGGTATCATTTTAACACTCCTCACCTGGGGGTTTGACAATTTTGAAGAGCTCATCTAAAAGCTTAATAACTTTTGAAACCTTGTCTGGTAGCTGGTCGTAATTGATCATGCAGTAATACAACAGCTCTGAGTGCAAAACAACCCATCATGCTCCCAGAGATAATGGGAACTGCAGATGCTGGAGACTCCGAGATACCAATGTGTGGAGCTGGATGAACACAGCAGGACAAGCAGCATCTAAGGAGTACAAAAGCTGATGTTTCGGGCCTAGGTCCTTCATCAGAAAAGGGGGATGGGGAGATGATTCTGAAATAAATGGGGGGGTCTGAAGATGGATAGGGGTGGTAGGAGGGGATAGGTGGGACGAAGAACAGGTTAGGGAGGCAGGGACGAGCTGGGCTGGTTTTGGGATGCAGTGGGGGGAGGGGAGATTTTGAAGCTTGTGAAATCCATGTTGATACCATTGGGCTGCAGAGTTCCCAAGCAGAATATGAATTGCTGTTCCTGGAACCTACGGGTGGCATCTGGATACAACGCATCATCGTCAGACACTTCCGCCATCTACAATCCAACCCCACCACTAAAGACATTTTTTCATCCCCAGCCTTGCCTGCCTTCTGGAGAGACCACTGTCTCTGGGACTTCTTTGTCGACTCCACACTCCCCTCCAACCCCACCACACCGGGCACTTTCCCCTGCAACCACAGGAAGTGCTAGACTTGCCCCCACACCTCCTCCCTCACCCCCACTCCAGGCCCCAAGATGACTTTCTATATCAAGCAGATGTTCACCAGCACATCTGCCAATGTGGTATACTGCACCTGCTATACACGTTGTGGCTTCCTCTACATTGGGGAAACCAAGCAGAGGCTTGGGGACCACTTTGCAGAACACCTCCTCTCGGTTCGCAATAAACAACTGCACCTCCCAGTTGCGAACCATTTTAACTCCCCCTCCCATTCCTTAGATGACATGTCCATCCTGGGCCTCCTGCAGTGCCACAATGATGCCACCCGAAGGTTGCAGGAACAGCAACTCATATTCCGCTTGGGAGCCCTGCAGCCCAATGGTATCAATGTGGATTTCACAAGCTTCAAAATCTCCCCTTCCCCCACTGCTTCCCAAAACCAGCCCAGCTCGTCCCCACCTCCCTAACCTGTTCTTCCTCTCGCCTAACCCCTCCTACCACCTCAAGCCGCACCTCCATTTCCGACCTACTTACCTCATCCCGCCCCCTTGACTTGTCCGTCCTTCCTCGACTGACCTATCCCCTCCCTACCTCCCCACCTATATTCTCCTCTCCACCTATCTTCTCCTCTATCCATCTTCGGTCCGCCTCCCCCTCTCTCCCTATTTATTTCAGTACCCTCTCCCCATCCCGCTTTTCTGATGAAGGGTCTAGACCCAAAACATCAGCTTTTGTGCTCCTAAGATGCTGCTTGGCCTGCAGTGTTCATCCAGCTCCACACTTTGTTATCCCCATCATGCTCCCATCTGTTTCTGTAATAGCTGATAGATAGAACATAGAACATAGAACATTACAGCACAGTACAGGCCCTTCGGCCCTCGATGTTGTGCCGACCTGTTATACCAATCTGAAGCCCATCTAACCTACACTATTCCATGTACGTCCATATGCTTGTCCAATGATGGCTTAAATGTACCTAAAGTTGGCGAATCTACTACCGTTGCAGGCAAAGCGTTCCATACCCATGTTACTTACTTTATGAACAAAATACAACTGTTGTGGAAAGCCTACCATTCTTGAGCAATTAAGTTCTTTCCCATTGAGTTGCATTCCTGGGAAAATTACCATTAGTCACTTGTTTCTTTGGCCTGTGTACAAATGACTGGCTGACGCTATCTGCACTGGTCTGGAAGGAATTTGGTGGGATGGAAATGGTTGAAATTGTGGTAAATGTAGTCATATTTTTGGAGGTGGTCTGAACTTCAGTCTACTGTACCTTTGTTTCTCTGCTAAAGCATAAGCACTGAGGATGATTTCTCCAGGGAGCCCTACGTAAGTATGGCTCAGATCTCTGAGATTCATTTGAGTCCAAGGTGGTGTGTTCTGTGCCCTGACAGTGGAAGTGCTAAAGGGATTTTTATTCTAGAATTTGCTCAGCTAAACTTGGTGCAACAGCAGTATAAAATAAAGCCTTTGCCAAAATGAACAACTGTGTCTTATGTATGTTCTAACCTAAACCAAAACACTCGCAAAACTGAACTTTTATACAAATTACAACCAATAAAATACTAAACCAAAATGATTGTAATCCTGTCAGTGTATGCCATTGCTACAGCTATGAAACTGACTACAATCTCTTGGTGTCTAGACATAGATTTAGACACAGATATCAAGAAACTGTTGTCAATGATTTCCGGTTCCTATGTTGGAGACACTATTGAAGTCATTGAAAACAGCAATCCGTCGGAATTATTTAAGCTAACGTGGATTCCCAATTTGTTCTGTCATATAGCTGTGAAAAGAAGCCCGAGAACAAAATACTTTATTGAACAGGCTTGAAACAGCATGCTAAGACATTTCTCTTCTGAATAACCTCTCTGACCCTGAAAATCTAAGTTTACTCTTTTGCAGAATATCAGGTTGTTTTATTAAGATAACAATTTTATAGGTTTCAAATAAAATGAAAAGTATTCTTTTTTTCAAGTTTACTTAAATATTTCAAGTTCTAGTTAATTCCCATTCATATGTCCAATTCTTTTGACATATCTTATCTAAAATTTATGAAATTGAGTGGTAATAAAATGGTTTGTCGACATCATTATTGCAGGATATCTGGAGAACCCTAGGCTTAATGTCATATTCACCCAAAATCCCCAGCCATTTTAAGTGGAGCATAGTTTAAGAAGGTGCAGTTGTCCACAAACAGTGAATTATGGATGTTAATCTATGAATGAAAAACATTCATAATCCATAAGACCACTACAGAACAAGGGATACAGGAACAGTGTTAGGCCATTCAGATCTTCCAGTCTATCTCATTAGTCAGAGCAATTATGTCCGATCTAGTTGTGATTTTAACACCACTTTCTTTCCTGTTCCCTATAACTTTGACTTCCTCATTTACCAAAAATCTCCACCTTGAAAATATAAAAGTGACCCAGTCCACCGCTTCTTGGGGAAAAGAATTTCACAGTTTTGTGATCCCCTGAGTGGAAAGTTTTTTCCTTCTCTGCGTCTTACAAGGGAGACTTTGTTCTTAAACTGTGACCCTCAGTTCCAAGCCCATCTATAAGAGGAAACATCCTCCTATCATCAAACTCATCAAGTCCCCCCTTAGAACTCTTATAATTCAATAAGGTCACCTCTCATTTTTCTTAGCATAGGCCCAGTCTGTTCAAGCTTTCTTCATGAGATAAATCATGGGATAGATCTTGTGAGTCTTCTTTCAATTGCTTCTCTCTTGGTTATAACCTTGTAAATTAATGAAACACACTTTTCCTTTCACAAAACCATAGCTTTTGTATGCTAATGTCACCTTTGGAGGTCAGGCCTGGAATTCAGCCAATGGATACATATCTTTCAGCTGTGTCAGTTAAATGTTACAAGTTTTGTTTATTTTGTCTGTTCTCTTGTGGGCACAACTCTATGGCAAAGAATTTCCCACAGTCAGCCATCTCATTTATGTAATTACATAATAAATTACATGAATCATAGAATGATGGAAAGTTCACAACACAGGAAGAGACCACTTGGCTTATCGCATATGCACCAACTGAAAAATAAGCTATCAGCCTAATCCCACTTTTATGCATTTGGACCATAACTCTGCAGGTTTCGGCACTTGAGATGCATATCCAGACATTTATTGGATGAGTCGAGGGGTTTTGCCTCCACTACACTTTTGGGCAGTGAGTTCTGGAACTCTATGCCCCTCTGTTGAAGAAATATTTATCATACCTCTGTTATAAGCTTTCAACCAATCACTTTAAATCTATTCCCTCTTGTTTTGATCACTCTGGTATATAAATAGGCTTCTCATTTTAACTAGGCCCTGCATAATTTTGCACATCTCAGTCAAATCTCCCTTCAGCCATTTCTGTTCCAAAGAGAACAACCACAGCCCTTCTAACCTTTCTAATCTTTCCTCATGCCTACATTTTTCCAGTCCTGCCAACATACTCATAAATCTCCACTGTACCCATTCAAGCTGTCATAGGGGCCTACCTCTATTAATGAAACCTTGCTGATGTTGAACACTGGACTAGAACAAGGTACCATCAGGTGACCCTTCTAAATTACCAAGTGTCTGATGTCTTTTCCTCAGGGAATGAAGTACAACTCTGGTTAGCTTTTCAAGAACATTGACGTTATTTGATTTATTTTGATTATGGTAATCCTCCACCATCGACTGTGGATATTTGAGTCCTGCGCCTAAAGCATCACCACTTTAATTTCCCCGCCACCATTTTAAATTTGCTTTCTACATCCTGCGTTAGTGTCTTCACCACATGACATTGGACAGAACGCCATACACAGGCACCTAGGGTTGGAGTTAGTCTTTCCCAGCTAGGAGCTGGGTGGTCACCTCACCTATCGATGAAGTTCTGCAGTAATTCAAGCACCAGGATTTGGTTAATTGTAAAATCTGCTGGATGAATGATTCATATCTTCTAATCTTCAGGAATCTCACGAGACTGGTTCAGAGGCCTCCTGTTGCTTCCATGATCACCAATCCAAAGTGTTGATATTTCAGCCATTTTTGTTTGTAGACTCATTCTAACACAATATCATCATCCAGGTATTGGACTATGACTGCCATCGCCTTGACACTCGGCTCTTCCTCAATATAATGGATGGTTTCCAAAGGGTACCATCACTGGCCTTCAGGCTTTGTCTAAGTAGGAAGACTACTTTATTCTCACACAATTTGCAAATGGGCAGCACACAGAAATATGGGCGAGACTTTTGTTGAGAACCTCATACCTCTGACAGGAGTTTATCATTCATCATGGTTAGTCATGGATGACTAGGTTCAACCTTGTGGAGGATAAGTTGAATCACGGTAAGAATCTGTTAGTGAGGTGAGATGATTTGGTATTATGTGCAATTTTATCCAGGTGTTTGGGACCTTATCTTTTTTGTAGTATGATATGTCTGCACCTTGTGCTTTTGTGCTTTAACTACTTTATACACTCCCACTTAATATTACCTCAGTGTTTCATGCACAGCCAATCTAATGTCCTGTGCACAGCAGTTGGTTTTGGTACACCAATAACAGCATTGTTTTCTGGTTCTGGAAGTCACTGCCTTGCTTGGGTCCAAGGTAAGAAAATCAGATGGAATGCTGCTCCCACATCCTTGATGCAATGTAACTGTTGACGGGGCTTTGTCTTGGTTAGTGTCTAAATGATTAGAGGAGGATCAACAGAAACCCCCTCCTCTGGGGTGCCACTGCCTATCTCTTGAGGAAACCTTCAAGCCCTTTGAAGATCTTGAGCTCACACAGTTATTTGATGGTGTCATTAATGCTTTTGCCCGAAGGTTACAACAAAACCTGAAGTACCAAGTCCCTGGAAGTTTCAAGTGCTTTGTGTTTACAAGTAATCGCAGCTGGAATTTGAACTTCAACTTTGGCATTCCAAGCCCACTATTCCAGTTGCTGCAATATTGGAGACCATCAACTGCATGTGCTGGAAGGTGGAGGATCTGATAAATGGAATTTTTAGCGATGTGGTTGAGCTTGACCAGCCATGTTCTGTGACATTTCAGATTAAGATCAGAAAGAAGTATAACTTGAGGACATCACACATCTTCAAGCTTTTGATTTTCCACAATGGTTGGAGTATGTCCACCCTAGGGAGGCCCCCCAATGATAGACGAGTTAGCATTAGAAGGACTTGAGTTTTTCTTCCCAATCACCCTCTGTCATGCCTGCCCAGGGATCCATTTGCAGGTATTTCTCTGTCTCACCTAGGGGGATGAAGGAAAAAGTTTCACACTTTAACTTTTGGATCTTACCATGGTAGCATAAGATCTCCTCATAGGTGTAATGGAAGCATTTTAGCCTTTAACCCTATTGATCAGCCCTGCTATCTTTGGGAGTTTATGGGCATTTACTCCAAAATCTCCCTCTTCCTTAAAGTAAATTGTGAATTCCTTTGCCCTTGTTTGACCTGTCACAACTCACTGGGATAACAGGTTGGGAACTAAAATATTCCTGGAATCATCGCAAAAGTTAAAGCTTTTGTCAAAGAATACTAAATTCATCAATTTAATTGTTTCCTTCAGATCTGGGTTAACGTAAAGCACTTAACAGATGTCTGTGCTTGACACAAACCATTACTTATTACAAATAAATAGAGTTTAGCTACAGCTAAACAACTCTGAATTGTTTGGAGATAGCAAGAACTGCAGATGCTGGAGTCAGAGATGATGCAGTGTGGAGCTGAAGGCATACAGCAGATAAAGATAGCATCAAAGGAGCAGGAAAGCCAACGTTTTGGGCCTAGCCCCTTCATCAGGACTAGGAAGGGGGCAGGGAGTTGGGAAATAAATAGAGGAAAAAGCGGTGGGACTGGGGGAAGGTTGGTGGATACAGTTAGGGGTAGTGGGGATTTGTCTGTGGGAAGGGTGGGGTGGATAAGTGGGAGAGGAGATGAACAGGTAGTGTCAGGTCAAGGAAGCAGGGATGAGAGGGAAAGTTGGATGTGGGATGAGGCCGTGGGTGGGGAGATTTTGAAACTGGTGAATTTTATGTTTAGGCCATCAGGCTGTAGGCTCCTGAGGCAGAATATGTGGTGTTGTTCTTCCAGTTTGCGTGTGGCATCATTGTGGCATTGGAGGAGGCTTAGGATGGACATATCACTCAGGGAGTGGGACATGGAGTTAAAATGGTTGGCAACCGAAGGTACTGTTGATTATAGCTTATGGACTGCAGGTGCTCCGCAATCTGTCACTGAGTCTACGTTTTGTCTCACCGATGTAGACAAGGCCACATCGGGAGCAGCAGATACATTAGGCCAGGCTGGAGGTTGTACAGGTGAACCCCTGTCAGAAAGTTTGCCTTGAGCCTCAGATGGAAGTGAGAGAGGAGATGTAGGCGCAGGTGTAGCACCTCGTGCAGTTGTAGGGAAAGGTTTGTGGATGTGGTGGGGTTGGTGGGGAATGTGGAGTAGATGAGGGAGTTGTGGAGTGAGCAGTCCCTCTGAAAGGCAGATAGGAGTTTGTTTGTGGTACCATATTGTAGTGGCAGAAATGGTGGAGGATGATGCACTGGATAAGGAGGTTGGTGGGGTGGTATGTGAGGACCCTGTACACATGTATCCCCCATGCAGATGGCCTAAAAGTCCTCCTCTTCTTCCTCTCCCACAGACCCAATCAGTCCCCCTCCACCAACACCCTCTTCTACCTAACACAACTTGCCCTTATCCTCAACAACTTATCCTTTAATTCGCCCCCCTTCCTACAAACCAAAGGGGTGGATATGGGCACCTTCTGAGTCCAAACTATGCCTACTTATTTGTAGGATACATGGAACAGTTCCTCTTCTGCTGTTGCACCAGCACCATCCTCCCCCCTTCTCCGCTACATTGATGACTGCATCAGTGCCGCTTCATGCTCCCATGAGGAACTTGAACAGTTTATCAACTTTACTAATACCTTTCATCCCTAGCTCAAATTCACCTGGACCATCCCTGATGCCTCCTTCTCCTTCCTGGACCTCTCTGTCTCCATAACTGTCTTTGCGCTGGCATCTATTTCAAGCCCACTGATTCCCAGAGCTAACTTGACTACGCCTCCTCTCAACCATTTCCCTGCAAGAATGCGATCCCTTACTCTTGATTCTTCTGCCACTGCCACATCTGCTCCCAAGATGGAGTGTTCCACTCACGGGCATCCCAGATATCCTCCTACTTCAAAGGCTACAACTTCCCTCCTCCATTGTTCAAAAATGCCCTCAACCACATCTCTTGCATTTCCCGCACTCTGTCCCCAAGCTCCCTGGACCCCACAAAAATAAAGACAGAGACCCCGGTCCTCACATACCACCCCACCGACCTCTGCATCCAACGCGTCGTTCTCTGCCACTTCTGCTGTCAACAATCTGACCCCACAATCAAAGAGATATTTCTGTCCCCACCCTTATCTGCCTTTCGTAGGGACCGTTCAGTCTGTGACTCCCTCGTCCACTACACACTCCCCTCTAACCCCATTACACCTTTCCCTGCAACTGCAGGAGGTACTACACCTGCCCCTACACCTCCCTTCTCACTTCCATCTGAGGCCCAAGGCAAACTTCCCATATCCGACAGGGGCTCACCTGTGCATCCACCAACCTGGTCTACTGTATCCATTGCTCCCAATGTGGCCACCTTTACATCAGTGAGACCAAATGTAGACTCGGTGATAGATTTGCAGAGAATCTGCACTCTGTATGCTATAATCAACAATACCTTGCCGCCAACCATTTCAACTCCTCCTCCTATTCCCTGGGTGGCATGTCCATCTTGGATCTCCTCAGTGCCACAGTGTAGCCACATGAAAATTGGAGGAACAGCACCTCATCTTCTGCCTCTGGAGCCTACAGTCTGATGGCCTAAATGTATAGAATTCACCAATTTCAAAATCTCTCCGCCCCTGGCCTCATCCCATGTCCAACCCTACCTCTTAACCCTGCCTCCTAGACCTGACACTACTTATCCATCTCCTTCCTCATCTATCCGTCCCACCCTTCCCAATGACCAATCTTTATTACCTCCTACTTACATCCATTTATCACCATCCCACCTGCCTTCCCCCAACTCCACCCCTCTTTCCTCTATTTAATTCTCAGCTCCCTTCCCCTCCCTAGTCCTGGTGAAGGGTCTAGGCCCAAAATGTTAACTGTCCTACTCCTCTGATGCTGTCTGATCTGCTGTGTTCCTCCAACTCTGCACTATATTAATTATGAATTGTTGATATATAACTCTACTAGTTAAAGTTCTTTCTCCTTTGTAGAGCTCCCTTGAGACACACATACAGGCACAAATAGACAAAAAGAAGTGCTGTTCTGAATGGAGGGAAAATTTGTTCACAGGGTTTGTTGAGATTATCCTTTTGGCTTGTCAGGACTTGATGTTCTTAAATACTTCATTTCCAGGTACTTTCATACCCTTTCAGGAGGCATGGAGTGACACCTGTTTGTTACCGGTTAATAGTAACAGCTCATAGTAATTGGTAAGGGAAAATGAAGAAACTATCTTCAGACATTAGGGCATTTTCTGCAGCAGAGGGGGTCCCACCACTCCCATTCTAGAGTCAGAAGTCTTCTATCTCTGTCATTCACACCCACAAGCTGTATCATTACCCAGAAACCAATTACATTGTAATTGGCTTGCAGATGACTTTTGAAGTCCATAGCTGGTTTCAGGTCCACAAGCCAGTCAGATCCTTGTTGCCAGTCAAATTTCACTTTTTACACATCCCTCACTGCCAGCAACTAACTTCATTCCTCATTGAACACAGCAGCAGTGTAAAGACCAATTACAATGGGTTTCAGTAACTTGCTTTTACAAAGTGCAGTAATCATTTCCACAATCAAAAATACAAACTAAAAGAAAGCCACAGTCTTCACAAACCTCCCTAATGTGTTACCTCACATTTGGACAGGCTGAATTCTATTTGCCACCTGCCTGCCCATTTGACATCTCCATCAATACCTTCCAGCAGCCTATAGCTGTCTTTGTTAAGCTGCTGATTTTGTGTCACCTACAAATTTCTTGATTATACACTTTCATCCAAATTGTTATTATAAACCACAAACCACAGGGAACCCAGCCCTGTGGAACGCTTTTAGAAATATCTTCTAGTTGCAAAAGCACCAATCAACAATCACCTTTTTCTTCCTGCCATTGACCACTTTTTGGATCTAGCATTCCTTTTTTGTTAACCAGTTTGCCATGGGGACCCTTGTCTAAAGTATGCTAAAATTTGTGTTATAGAATTCCTACAGTGTGAAAGATAGCCCTTCTGCCCATCAAGTCCATGCCGACCCTTTGAAGAACGTCCTAGCCAGACCAAACCTTACCCTATCCCTGTAACACTGCATTTCCACATATAACCTGCCTAGCTTGCACATCCCTAGACACTATGAGCCAAAATCACCTAACTTGCACATCTTTGGACTGTGGGAGTTAACTGGAGCACCCAAAGGAAACCCACACAGATGTGGGGAGAATGTGCAACAGCCAGTTGCCAAAGGCTGGAATGGAACCTGGGTCCCTGGTCCTGTGAGATAGCAGTTCTAACCACTGAGCCATATTGACAACATCAACAGTATTATCCTCATCAGTCCTTCTAATTACATCATCAAGAAATTCAAGCAAGTTAGTAAGACGTGATCTTCCCTTAACTAAGCCCATGCTAACTGCCCTTAATAATCTGTATCTTTGTATGTGAGAGCTTAGTTTTTTTTTAATTCATTCACACAATGCAGACTTTGCTGTCTAGGCCAGCATTTACTGTCCAACCCTAATTACTCTTAAGATGGTGCTGGTGGGCTGTCTTCTTAAATGACTGTGGTATATATTTCTGAGAATTACTTCCAATAATTTACAATTACTGAGTTTAGACCAACTGGCCTGTAATTATTTTTTGTCTATCCCATACTCCCCAGTAAGCAAAGTTACAACATGAACATTTCTCCAATTCTCTGCCCTATGTTATATCCAGTGAGAATTGGAAAATAACCTTTAGACATTCCACTATTTCACCATCCTTGTTCTGATGAAATGTCACTGAACTCAAAACATTGAATCTGATTTCTCTCCACAGATGCTGTCAGACCTGCTACATTTCTCCAGCAACTTCTGTTTTTGTTTCAGATTTCCAACATCCATAATTCTTGGCACTTTTCCACTGTTTCACCTCTGACTTATTTTTCTAGCCAGGAAATGTTTCATCTAGTCCTGGTGATTTATCCATTTTCCAAGATGCTAATCTCATTAATACCTTCTCTCTCTCTCTCTCTCTCTCTATGTTGATCACATCCAATACTTTACACTTTTTCTGCTTAATTGTAATAATTGCATATCCCCCCCCAAGTTTTTTATGAAAAAAGATACAAGGTCTTTTTTAAGAAATATACCAACATGTTTCACCTGTTCACATAGATAAGGTTGTTGGTCTATTAAGAACCTCTCTCCTTCCTTAGTTATCCATTTACTCCAGATACTAATAAAGCATCTTGGGTCCTCTCTTTACTTTTTTCATTCCTTTTAAGATTTTAGCCCTCCACTTTCTATGCTCCTCTTGGTTTTCTGCAGTATTAAGTTGTTGGTGTCAGACATAAAGTTTAGATTAGATTCCCTACAGTGTGGAAACAGGCCCTTCGGCCCAACAAGTCCACACTGCCCCTTGAAGCATCCTACCCAGAGCCATCCCCCTGTAACCTACACACCCCTGAACACTACGGGCAATTTAGCATCGCTAATTTACCTGACCTGCACATCTTTGGACTGTGGGAGGAAACCGGAGCTAACTGAACTGAACACAATACTCTAAATGTGACCTAACCAAAGTCGTATAAAAATGACACCCTGACTCTTGTATTCAATTCCCCAACCATTAAAGGCAACCATGTCTTACGCCTTCTTTCCCACCCTATCTACTTCTGTGGCAGGGGAGCTATGGACTTGAATCCTTCTGTACATCAGTGTTGCACAGGGCCCTGCCATTAACTAATGCTTTTCCTTAACATTTGATCTCCTGAAGTGCAGCTCCTCACACTTATCTGGTTTAAACTGCATCCTTCCTGGATAATAAACATCTTCACGCATGCTCGCATTCCTAATGCGTTCAGCAAGACAGCAAGTCATCATGATCAACAAATACACAAGAGAATTCATGATGAAAGGTATCAAAAGCTAATCAAATCACATTAAAGTAACATGTATTATTAATAAAAAATAACATTATGTTCTGGCTTTGCAAATTTCATGCATTTTAAAAATAACATCGATATTTTGGATCGGAAATTGGCTTGCTGAAAGAAGGCAGAGGGTGGTAGTTGATGGGAATTGTACATTCTGGAGACCAGTTACTAGTGGTGTACCGCAAGGGTCGGTGTTGGGTTCACTGCTGTTTGTCATTTTTATAAATGACCTGGATGAGGGCGTAGAAGGATGGGTTAGTAAATTTGCAGACGACACTAAGGTCGGTGGAGTTGTGGATAGTGACAAAGGATGCTGTAGGTTGCAGAGAGACATAGATAAGCTGCAGAGCTGGGCTGAGAGGTGGCAAATGAAGTTTAATGCAGACAAGTGTGAGGTGATGCACTTTGGTAGGAGTAGCCGGAAGGCAAGGTACAGGGCTAATGGTAAGATTCTTAGCAGTGCAGATGAGCAGAGAGATCTCGGTGTCCATGTACACAGATCCTTGAAAGTTGCCATCCAGGTTGACAGGGCTGTTAAGAAGGCATACAGTGTTTTAGCTTTTATTAATAGAGGGATCTAGTTCCGGAACCAAGAGGTTATGGTGAAGCTGTACAAAACTCTGGTGCGGCCGCACTTGGAGTATTGTGTACAGTTCTGGTCACCGCATTATAAGAAGGATGTGGATGCTTTGGAAAGCGTGCAGAGGAGATTTACTAGGATGTTGCCTGGTATGGAGGGAAGGTCTTATGAAGAAAGGCTGAGGGGCTTGAGGAAATTTTCATTAGAGAGAAGAAGGTTGAGACGTGACTTAATTGAAACATATAAAATAATCAGACGGTTAGATAGGGTGGATAGGGAGAGCCTTTTTCCTATGATGGTGACGGCGAGCACGGGGTGGGGGGGGCACAGCTTTAAATTGAGGGGTGTAAGATATAGGACAGATGTCAGAGGTAGTATCTTTACTCAGAGAGTAATAAGGGAATGGAACACTTTGCCTGCAACAGTAGTAGATTCGCCAACTTTAGGTACATTTAAGTCGTCATTGGACAAGCGTATGGACGTACGTGGAATAGTGTAGGTTAGATGGGCTTGAGATCAGGATGACAGGTCGGCACAACATCGAGGGCCGAGGGCCTGTACTGTGCTGTAATGTTCCATGTTCTACATTCTATGTTCTATATACAAACAACTAAAAAAGTAAACAAAAATAACAAGGTGTAGTTAACAAAGTGTGGAGCTGGATGAACACAGCAGGCCAAGCAGCATCAGAGAAGCAGAAAACCTGATGTTTTGGGTCAAGGCCCTTCTTCAGAAATGCCTGAAATGCCTTCTTCAGAAATTTCTGAAAAAGTGTCTCAGCCCGAAACATTAGCATTCCTGCTCCTCTGATGCTGCTTGGCCTGCTGTGTTCATCCAGCTCGACACCTTGTTATCTCAGATTCTCCAGCATCGGCAGTTTCTGCAGTCTCTAAAATAGTAAGCACATTTTTCTAGTTCAAATCTACTAAAATATTTTCCTGAGGCTCTCCAGTCAGTCTCACTGATACAAAATAGCTCTGTTGTAATATTTATTGATTTCTTGATCCTCCAATGCCCCTGCCCCACCCCAGACATTTTGGGGAGGGATGCAGTTTTTAAAAGTACTCATTAAATAAAGCAGAGAATTATGGAAATTACTCCATGGGTTGAAAGCATTTGTAATCCCTATAGGCTTAGACATGTGTTGAGAAATATTGCAGCATGCTAAACGTATGACATAATGTGTGTTTAATTTTCAGTCTGGTTCTCACATGCGGCATGCTTAGATCTGCATACTTTCAAATCAAATTGTAGTCAATTTTCAAACATGAGTGTAAGCACGTAAAATGGGCAAAAAGTGAAATATATGAACATACCAACAAGAATAGGCTAGTCAACCTTCCAAGCATACTCTGTCATTCAATAACATAATGGCAGATCTGATTTTAACCTCAGCTTTATATTCCTGTGTACCCTTGATAATCTTTCATCCTGTTCATCCTAATCAATAATCTATCTACCACTGCCTTAAAAAAAATAAAAATTATATATTACTGCCTTTTAAGGAAAGGAATTTCAAAGACTAACAGTTCTCTGAGAGAGAAAATGATTCCTCATTTCAGTCTTAAATGGGTGATCCCTTATTTTTGAGCTTAATTCCAGATCCTCTAACAAAGAAAAGCATCTTTTCAGCATCCACTCAATCAAGGATCTTATATATTTCAATTAAGTCATTTCTGATTCTTCTAAACTCCAGAGAATACAGGTCTAACTGGTCCAACCATTCCTCATAAGGAAATCCACTCATTCCAGGTATTCGTCTGGTCAACCTTCTTTGAGCTGCTTGCAATGCATTAATTACAATGACCGGTGCTGTACACAGTACTCCAGATGCAGTCTCGCCAATAATTTGTATAACTCAAGCATAACCTCCCTGTTCTTCCAGTTAATTCCCCTCACACTAAAACATAACGTAATTCGAATTACCTGATTACTTGCTGTACCGGCATACTAAGCTTCTGTGATTCATGCATCGTGAAATCCAGATCTCTCTGCATCTTGGAGTTCTGCAACCTCTCACTAATTAGATGATACACTTCTTCTCTCTTCTTTCTGCCAAATAGACAGTTTTGCACTTTCCTACATAGTATTCCATTTGCCAAATCTTTTCCCACTTACTTGACCTATTAAATCCCTCTGTAAGCTCCATACATCCTCTTCACAACTCAGTTTACTACATATCTGTATGCCATCACTAATTACCATGCCTTCAGTTTCTACATCCGAATCATTTATGTGAATTATGAAGATTTGAGGCCCCAGCACACACACTGTGGCACACCACCCGTGACATCCTACCAGCTTGAAAAAGATCCATTTGTTCCTGCTCTCTGCTAACTTAAATTCTCTCATTTATGCACAGTTCTTCTCACCTGACCTACAATGCTTTGGCTGTAGCTATCAATGCTGTCTTCTCAGATTTTTCCAGTTTCATTTCATCTATCCATTTTGCCTTATTTTTACTTTGGCCATAATGGTTTCTTTCTGAGAGACGTGACAAAAAGAATCTGGATTTGGCAAGCAATGCAAATGAAAGTGGCACACTTTGAGATCTTTTCTTGCTAAGTTTCAAATACTTTTACAGTTTTCTCAGTTTTGAATTTGCAGCTTAGCTATTTTCAGAAGGCATATTTGCCAAAATGCTTTCTTGTAGGCAATTACAGCATATAACGAAAAGAAAAGCTACTGGCAATGCAACATTTAAACAAAAATATTAATTATTCAGGTGAAGCCATTCAGGAAATAAGCCTATTAATATTTTCACACTAGATCTTTTGTTAGATGGAAAATTGAACACTCCTTTCCAAAGTTGGGAAGTTAAAGGTTGGGAGAGCAACAGAACATTTTGCAACTTATTTCAGATTCATTGCTATTCTGTCCATCTCTTTCACCAGGTTGCCCTGATCTGTTCTTAATATCTGGGCCTAATTCACACTATGTGGCAAGAGCAAACGAATTTTGCAAAATTTTATTGTAGTCAAAAATTTGTACCATATGTGATTTTCAGGGATGACTCTTTTTACTATGGGCAAAAGGAATTGCATCTTCTTCAAATTTCTCAGAATCTGGTCTCAATCAAAGGATGAATTGAATCAAAAGATCATCACCTCAATGATCTTTTAAATCATGTACAATAGAAACGAAAGGAAGGCGTTTTATCACTAAGTTGTAACTGAAATGGACCCAATCCCAATCATCTATGGTTGAGATAGACATTTTTATGATTTATTTTAGATTGACTGTATGTGAACCATGCTGTCCAACTCTTAGTGCTTCAATGACATATCTAGGATTTGAATAAAGTGAACAGCAGAAGTGTAATTTGTCATTTTCTTTTATGTCTCATTGGATTCACAATGTGCTACATAACTCCAAAGCTTGGAAAAGGCTGTTACAGAAATGTGTAAGGGTCTGAAGGAATAATGCTAAGGAATGCTTTCAAGACAACTCAATATGCTAAGGTCACAGCGACTTGGGTAGGAGAACAGTTTCATGCTTTGAAAGAGCAAAACCTAACATCTAGATCTTCTTCACAACTTAGTAATAATGCCTATTGTATCAATATAATTTGTATCTAGTTGGCATCAGAAGATACATATTGTTTAAGATGAGAGCCTCTTCATGTTAGACTACCACATTAATTTTCTGTGATACAAAGGCAAAACAGAAAATGGTGCGGGAAATCTACCAGATAGATCTTACATAAAAGCAAGTTATGATCAGGATCCAAGATGTAACATAATACCAGTGGTGGGCATTGCTTCATCTCATGATTAGATAGCTAGCAAGCAGTGAATGCCTGAACAATCTTTAGACACAATTTTAAGAAAGTTGCTCCGAAAGACAGAAAGCATCCAAAAGAACTGAACTTTTTGGAATGCTGCAGAAGAAAAATTCATTTCAAGATTCTGCGAGACAAAATCTATAATCCAATTTGAAAAGTATTTTAGACATAGTAAGAAACATGCTATGCTGGAGTATTAGACGTTCTAAAGCAGAAGCTGACTCTATTGTGAGGCTGTGGTCTATGGGAGAGGCCCCAAATTGGAGTTAAGCAAACAAATATCAGAGATACTCTGAGCAAAATTTGAAATCCCCAATGCATGGACAATGTGACATTACAACCTCCAAACCGCCTGAATTTGTAAATTTGGGTAAGCTGGAGTTTTGTTAAACGTCTTTATATACATGAATGTATAAATATTGACGATGAGAATAGAAGCTTGGGGTAGGGGAGATATTATATAATGCTGTAAGAGCCTGAAAGTGTTAATGCTGAGGAGTGCATTGAGCATCTGCTAGGATGATGAGGTGATCATTTTGGATCTCAAAGTAGTAATACTCTACCAGATGGATCTTACATGAGTTGTGGTGGGGGCCTATCATACAGCATAGGGGCATGCATGAGATTACAAGGATATCGAAGGGACACACAAGAGAACAAACTGGATGAGATGAGAATTTACCAGCACAACATTGCTTAATCAAAGCATATGCATCATAATGGGGTGTCTTTTAAACGTCAAGGTCAGTAGCAAATTTAAGTTAAACTTTGAAGAGTAAGCATACACTGACGCAGGCTCATTTGGGCTGATGTCAACACAATGTGATGGCTTGAGATTCCTGTTGATAGCAAATTTGACCCAATTAAGACTGCTTCCGATAATTATGCGTCCAAATTCAGTGATTGCTCTGAGATTCTTGCTCAAGGCAAATAAAACCAAACAAACAAACACACCATCACAGACCAACCACCTTGTATTAAAGGTAAACAGTAATTTTATTTTTTCATTGTAAGGTCTTTCAACTGAAGAAACCTGAAGAAAGTGGCCAAGGAAGTTTGATGGCTGTCTTTTGGTAGAGCTAAAACAGGTACCTGGGAATTTATGGAGGAGTACTTCATATTTTTGACTGAATGACTACTTTACCATCACCAGAGCTTCCGGTTTTTATTGGGATCTTTGGCTGACAAATTTAACATAGTTAGTGAATTCATCTTTCTCTGCAAGGGAATGATTTCATTGTGCTAAAAGAGATAGAGAAATTTGCTGAAATCCTTTTCTGTGGATTAGCCACACGGTGCAAGAAAATGTAAGTATTATTATGCACACTAACAATAATAATACATAAAATGGCTAGCAAGATCATTAGTTAAAAGATACGCTGTGAATTGCAAACTTCCCGAACACATTTCAAGGATCCTGTGTCAGGGAGGCCAGGACGGAAAGGGGCCCTCTGTCTCCTAGTGGAGTTTGGGGCTGACCAAGGATGTATGCGAGTGCTGAGGTAAATTGGTTAGAAAATCTGAAACAAGAAACAGAATTTGCTGGAGAAACACAGCAGGGGTTCTGAACCCAAAACATTAACTTTGCTTTCTCTCCGTATATGCTGCCAGGCCTAAGTTTCTCCAGCACTTTGTGTTTCTGTTGCAGATTTGCAGCATCTGCAGTCCTTTGGTTTATTTTCATTTGAAAGCCTATCTTGTTTTGGGAAACTTCTTACCAATTATGATAGAAACTGTTAGGCCCCGAATCATAGAATCCCTACAATGCAGAAACAGGCCCTTTGGCCCAACAAGTCCATGCCAACCCTCACAGCACCCACCCAAACTCATTCACCTATAACCCACCTAATCTACACATCCCTGAACATTATGGGCAACTTAGTATGGCTTACCCACCTAGCCTGCACATCTTCAGACTGCAGGAGGAAACCGGAGCACCCAGAGGAAATCCACACCGACAAGTGAAGAATGTGCAAACTCCACACAGACAGTCACCTGAGGGTGGAATTGAACCTGGGTCCCTGGTGCTATGAGGCAGCAGTGCTAACCACTGAACCACTGTGTCACCCCAATGGCTGTCCTCTGGCCATCATTCCTCACACGCTGTTATCCTCAAGCCATGCTCCAGGCTGTACTGCAGAACAATTTAGATTGCACCCTGGTAATGACCTCCTACGACGTCTTATGTCAGGCAGTAGATACAGAAGCCTGAACACACACACGACCAAGTTTGGGGTCAGCTTCTTTCCATTCATTATCAGGCCATTAACTGGGCTGTAGCCTCAAATGATGTAATCTGCAATGTAACCTGAATGCCTCAAAGTCTTGTTGATCTGTACATCCTTTGTTTGCTGTGATCTGCTTGTGCCACTCATAAACAAATCTTTTCATTGTATTTCAGTACATGTGATAATAAATAAATCAATCAATGTAACACTATTTCCAATCTTGAAAAAGAGTCAGTCCTGGAAGTTTAAGATGGGATTCCAGAGTTCTTCACTCTCATTAAAGTCAAGAGTTGGAACACAATATGTTGTGTATGATTTACAACTCCTCAGATGATGGAGCAATCCATGTTCATGCGAATCAAGATCTGAGAAACATTTAGGTTTGGAAGAATCAATGTAATACTTATACACAAGTTTTATAAAACACAAGCCTTTCAATGACCATCTCCAAGGGAACCCAGCCATCTTCCCTTGACATACAATGTTCTGGGGTTACCATTGGTCAGACACTGACTTGGGCCGGCCACATAAATGTCACAGCAATAAGAGCAGGTCAGAACCTATGGACACTGATGCATGTAACCCACCTCCTGATTTCTCAGAGCCTGCCCACCAGTCGTAGTCAAGAATGTGATGGGCTACTCCTCACTTGAATTAGCATGGATGCAATTGCGCTAAATGGGTTTGCCACCATCCAGGAGAATGCTGCTCCTACTTTCCATGCTTCTATGTTTCTGTGACAGCAAGTTTCCTTCCCCAAAAGGATATTAGGGAATCATTTGCGAGTTTGTGATAATCTGGTAGCTTTGGGACACTTTTACAATTGTCCTTAAATTTTAATTTTGAATTTAACTGTTTTTAACCAAATTTAATTATGTGAACAATAATGAACTCAGTTTCCATTGGAATATGTCTTTTTCCAGCCAAGTAATATAATTACTACATCCAGGAAATGATAACTAATATGGTTTACTATGGTGTGGACTATAGCAGGAGAGAATTAGCAAAGATATAATTCCATATTGCTATTCAGTGGTCATGTTTAATAGTTTAAGCTTGACAAAGTAGTTTGCAAAGGTGCAGAACTGGTGAATGCTGTCGGAGTTTAGTTGTTACAGCTGAAATCATCACTCTTTCAAGGAAGAACCCCTACCACCTATATGAATCAGATGTTACGACTCTGTCTGGCTGTTACTTGTGCAGATTGAAAAGGAAATGCTGTCTCAGGATATAGTAGAGCTGCAATTCCTGGGCCTTGGAGTACATACACTTGGGCCCTTTGCTGGCAGTTAACTCCTTTATCTGGCAAGCTAAGCTGAATTGGATCGGAGAGTTGATTATAGTGATTGTTGGAATTTTCATCAAAACAGATGTCACAAAGCATGGAGATCAGGGAAATTGTCTGTCAAAGTTGTCATTAGTTTTGTGTCAGTTCTCCCACTTGTTTAAATTGGGCTCAGAACTTGATGCTGGTGGAATTGGAGAACTTTATAAATTAAAGAGATGCCTTTCTTAAATCACGAAGTGAAAGCAACAAGTTCCAAAACCTGGCTGATATAAACATTCTTAAACATACCTGGGGTCAATTTTCACGTAAGCAAGTTGGTATTAGTGAGTGGTGAGGGCCAAAAATTGGGTTAATGAAATTGCTACTCCCTCTTTGTTGCTGAATTGGGCAACTGGACTATGCCCTTTACCAATTGGTTCATTTATGATGCATCAAAATCTTTCCAGGCCCTACACACTCTGCAGTCTGGAAGAAAGCAGATTGCACTTCATCCACTGGTCACAACTTTCATATTCTCCATCATGGTTGCAGTGTTTACAATCTGCAGGCCACAGATGTGTCAGAGCTTCTTCGGCACTGCCACCAATACCAGTAAACTCTGCCACCTAGAAAGACAAGAGAAGCAAGTTCATCAGAACACTGCCATCACCAAGTTCAATCCCACTTCATGTCATATCTTTTTTCAATGCCACTATATCAACCCACAAAACCTCCTACTAAGCAGCACTGCAGGGAAACCTTTACCTCATAGGCACCCAGCAAGTAAGAAGACAACCCACCATCACTTCTCAAAAGCAAACAGGGACAACAATAAATCCTGCATTGCCAGCAATGCACAAGTCCCAACATCAACAAAAACAAAATATATTGTCATATTTTCCACAATTTTGAGATGATAAAGTGGGAGAAAATTCAAGAAGATCTGGAGCAATAATGATAACTTCATACTCAACACAATATTGCAAAACTGAAAGAATTCTTCATGTTCTTGTATATAGCTGAGCATTCTCTAACAGTTTGCGGATATGGCAATGGGGTGCTTTTCAGCACGATGAATGTAGATGACTGGAAACAGGTTTAACACCATGAAAAATGTCTAGTCCAACACTTTATTTTAAATAACAGAATTTTTTTTACTATGGATGAATTACGTTGTGTTTTTGATCGCCACTAAAGAGTGAAAAATATGATGCCTGTCACTACTCATAGATATTTGTGTATTTTTTTAATCACCACTACTGCAACTATATGTGGGAATACAGAGTTTTAGTTCATAACATAATTAAACAATGAAAAAGTTGTTTACCATTACCTTTTAATCCAGCTGTAAGCTGTTGGAAAAAAGGAAGACTTGTAGAAATGAGAAAGATCTCTCTGGATGAATAAATCACTTGATGTAAAAGCCCAAAAACCCAAAGGCCAAACAGTGTATATTTATGCATATTGACTGAAATGTGAATAAATTGTATTTTTTTCAAAAACTGGTGCCAAGTTGCTTCACATTAAATGCTGAAGCCATCACATGTTTTAAATGAACTGAGTTTTGTATGAGCACTGCAGCATTTAAAACACCACGTGGAAGGCAACTGGAGAATATTTTCCGCTTGAACTCAAACAGTGCTCACAGCATGAAACAAAAGAGAAGTATGAGAATCATATACAAAATTAAAATTTCTTGATACTTATTTTGAAGAATGGCAATCCTTTATCAAGCCAAATCATTATCATAATTTATGAAATTTATTTTACGCTCCAAAATCGCTTGAAAAAAATATGCAAACTTTCATCTAATCACTGAAGAATTCCCAATAGTATTTCACCCTGGGATTTATTCCAGGAAACTTTCCCAATTTTACTGAGTTTCTCATAACCTTAAGCCATTTCCTAACTCAAACAATTTAGGAAAACTTCTGACAACACAAGTTTATACATGTTATAGAGAACTTAATAGGATCCATCTTTTTGACTCATGCAGTGCTCTTTATAACACTCTCTTTCTTAGCAGTAAAGCCCTCATTTAAGTCTCATTTTCCCCTGGAATGTGGAACACATTATAGTGACCATGTACTGAGTATAATTTCACAATCATCTACGTTACTTCATTGTGTAATCACAGCTATCAAGTAGTAAAAACGTCTAATATTATAACAATGGCATCTATAATTAATATAACCTGCTTTGAACATTTATTGAAATAAATGTCTGTTTAAAGTTTTAATTTTCACATGTTGCTCAAATTAAACAATGATTAATGGAATCATTGTGAATCTGTAATATAGTTGAGTAGTTCATCCAACAATGTAACACCCGGCTCATGGGATTTTTTAATGTTTTATGATTTTGAATGCTTTGTCAAGTATAGAATAGACACAGCTCATTGTTCCTTCTCCTTTATTCAACAATGTGCCTTGGCTTCATCTTCAGGCTAGCACCAGCTACTGAAGTAGGGTCTGAATTTTCCCTTTTGATGGCAAGGTGTTTTTATTTTAATGGGATCCAGAGTCTGTGTTGACTTATTTTTTTGCACATTCTTCTGCACTTCAGCTCATTAGTTATACAATTGGTTTCCACAGTGCCTATGTCATGCAGCCATTTTGCAGGAGAGGTGGAAGGACCAAACTTTGCCAAGGATTTGAGACATTTACAGCACTTGCATCATGTTTAGATAACATAAGCTCCAAATGTTGATGGTGATGGAGGACAGCTGGAGCAGTCAGACCTGCCATGATAAAAGGGTGCATTTGGAAGTAGGAGAGATCCTGGGATGGCAAAAGGGGGCAATAGGAAAACAAATGATTCCTCAACCCAATATACAGCACAGCCTTCATTCCATGTAAAAACTGTAAATGCTTGATTTTGTGATTTTCATTTCTCTTTGTATTTTTAGTTATCTGATGCCAGTGGAATAAAGAATCCCTGCTTCATGATTTTTGGGCCATCTGTGTGCAATTCCCATTTTACAATTAAACCATACTCCACAAAACTTCAGATGCTGTAAAAAATGAACTGCTTCTTAGAGTATTCCGTCACATTCCAACCATGAAGACGGAGTACAAACAGGGAAACTGGAACCCTATGTGCTGACAGCGTCCTGGATATCCTGGTATATCAGGTTGCTGAAAGAAAGGCAGTGCTGCGTCCTCCAGGCCATCACAGGAGGCCATGCTAACAGACTCAATCAGCCTGGATGAAATAGTGTCCTGGGTATGTGCGGTATCCAGAGTGAAATGGAATGTCTAACAATGTTCCAAGAAGGCTAGTGCCCTCCTGTTCTCTGATATGGTAGGCCACCATCCTCTGTCTGCTATCTCACTCTCACAAGGCCACCTGCACTCGTCTCATCAAGGCTCATCGAATGTTCCTCTCACTGTTACATACAGAATGTTAACTCAATTGCTGCCACCCACTTCATTGTCCCAAACAATTAATCCTTTTGCTTTTTCTTCCCACCATCTCAGAACACCAGAACACTCTCCTACTCTGTATTACCACTAACTCCTCTGCTGCCCATTGCCATTATAATCAATCCCTCACTTTGTGCCATTGCTGGAAACAGTCTCTCATAACCTGGCTTAAGGACATGCAGCAGGATGGCAGACATTAGATTCCTCAACCAATATAAGAAAAACATTCTGGAGTTGGCCTGGGAAGAGTATGAGCACTTATCTGGTGACATCTATGAGCAACAAACCCAGTAAACTTTATTGTGCTGTGTTGTTCAACCATTAACACTAGTGCATCTCATCCTTATCCTGAACAATCTTTTAATTCCTTTTGGAAATCTAACTCTCAACTGTACTGTAGGTACTACTAGAATCCAGTGAACTAGTTACTCAAAGGAGATCAGCACCACTTACACTCAGCTCAACTGTCACCAGCCACTCAACCGTCAATAGATGCACTGGCAAGGCTTTTAGCTCCCTCTACAAGCACAAAGGCGGTAATATTTCCAGATTAAAGGGGCAGCACAGCAGATAAGTGGTTAGCACTGCTGCCTCACAGCACCAGGTATCCAGGTTCAATTCCACCATCGGGCAACTGTCTGTGTGGAGTTTGTATCTTCTCCAGGTGCTCTGGTTTCCTCCCACAATCCAAAAATGCGCAGTTTAGGTGAATTGACCATGCTAAATTGCCAATAGTGCTCAGGGATGTATAGATCAGGGGGACGGGTCTGGGTGGGATGCTGTGAGCATCAGTGTGGACTTGTTGGGCCAAAAGGCCTATTTCCACACAGTAGGGATTCTATGAATTCTATGAAAAATAATTAACCTTGGCAGCACAATCTGGTGAGCACATTGTTCACTCATTTCCAAGATGACTGAGGAAGAAATACCCAAGCTCTTCTGTAATCTGCCTGAAAACAAATGTTTGTTCAGCCTCTGACAATCCTGTGCTCTCAGCCGTTAGTGACTTCATTAAAATATACACAGCAGCTTAACCATAGCAGGAAGGATTGTCAGAGAGAGAGCCAGTAAGCAGGGTCGAAGGATGGATGAACTCACTAGCATTATCAGTTCCGTACTGGCTCTGGCATGCATATGTGTGGCTATGCCCATTGAAGAGATTGAAGATTGCATTAGAGACCCAGGCCCAGCACACTCCATGCCTGCTAGGATATATGTACAGACCTGTATTCCAGCACTGTAGATATAGATGCATAGCATCAATGGCAAAGTAAGAGTCTGACAAGAGAGTTTTATATCAGTCCAGGCATCCTTTCCTCTCAGTGACTCAATGTGATACCAGCAGGCTTCCTTTCAGGATACTACAGGTGCTGATGTTCCTGCTTATCTCCTATAACCTGCAAAAAAATTTAGCCCAGATGGCCTACACTAGGCCTAGGCCCTCTAGGCCAAGTCACCCATGGGGATGACTGCCCAAGTCTTCTAGGCCAACAGACCAAATACAGAGCAGTGTCCTTCTGCCCCAGCTGTACTTAGTTATAGTGAGATGGGAAGGAAGCTACTGCACACAAAATTTACTGAGGCTGCATTTATATCTATTGCATGCAACATCTCTTTTCAATGGCTGTCTCACCTAACCCTCCATAATGTTTTTGCCCTTTGGCTAAAAGTGATTATGCAATGCGCAGAGGATGGCAGCCTCCAAATTAATACAAAACAATGAAGCTAAGAACAATAAGATACCATAAGATACCTATATGTGTGAGATGTCTGTGCATCTCTGTTCACAAAATGCTCTGGCAGGATAATGCAGGTCAAAAGTATGCCTGAGTTCCAAAGTGAAGTCCTAAAGGCTGATTGAATTCTGAGATGCTCTGAGAGCAGTAACGATGATATGGTGAGGTTGGTGGTTTGCTCATGCTTATTTTAGAGGAGGAGAGAACACTCAAGGAAATGTTGGTAAAGGCACATTAAAATGGAGGCTTGGAGAAACAAGCTGCAAGCTGTTGCTGCCAGTAACCATTCCGATTTACAGGAATTGGTGCCATCTACCTTGTTGGGATAGGATGGAAGAATGAAGAGCTGTGTATAAATGAGGTCCAATTAACTATTAATGAAATGCAAAGAATCATAGAGTTATACAGCACAGAAACAGACCCTTCAGTCCAATTAATCCATTCCGAAGATCTTTCATAAACTGAGTTAGCCCCAGTTGCCTCAGTTTGTCCCATATCCCTCAAAACCTTTCTATTCATGTACCCATCCAAATATCTTTTCAATTTTGTAATTGTACCAGCTGCTTCAACCTCCTCTGGCAACTCATTTCATACATGCACCACGGTCTGTGTGAAAAAAGTTTCACCTCAGGTCCCTTTTAAATATTTCCTTTCTGACCTTAAACCTATGCCATCTATTTTTGGACTCTCCTAGCATGTGAAAAACACCTTGGCTGTTCAATTTATCTACACCACTCATTATTTTATAAATGCTTCAGGTCACCTTTCATTGTCTGATGCTCCAGAGAAAAATGTCCAAGCCTGTCCAGCCTTTCCTTATAACGCAAACCTTTCAGTCCCAGCAACATCCTTGCTAATTTTTTTCTGAAACCCTTCTAGTTGAACAACATCCTCCCAAAAGCAACGGGACCAGAATTGTACACAATTTTCGAAAAGTGGCATCACCAATATCTTGTACAGCCATACCATGACAGCTCAACTCCTGACTAATGCTCTGACCAATGAAGGCAAGCATCACAGCTCATTAGCAAGATTTGGATTTTTCCATTCTTTCCTTATTTTTCCAAATTCATTGCTGTGTCCATAGGAGTTCAAGAGCTGGGAAAATTTGCCACCATATTAACTGAATATCTTGCAGCATGTCTTAAAAAACAATTTACAGATTTAACTAACCTACATCTTCGTATGTATAACACTCCTGGCAATCAGTCTTCATCACCAGCTGTACTGTCGGGAGGAGAGGTCAGATAATTCTATACAGATAGAAAAGGAAGTAAAATGTTGATTTACCTGAACTAACATTGAATACAAAGCATGAGTCAGTTACAGATTTCCTTTGAAACCATCCATAAGTGTTGTATCATGCCAAGAACTCTGGCTATCTTTCTGTGCCTCAACCAAGTGACTATAATTCATGAGTGCATTTGACCGTGTCAGATGGAAATATTACAGCTTGGTGCTATATGGCCACTATTATATTCATTCATGTCAGGAAGTTTATTGAACTGTTAAGTCCAGACAAGCAAATGCTTTTTAAGTTCAGATTAGTCAGCTTTCTAGCTCACAGCCCAAATTATATGCAGTCAGTAACTGTATAAACAAAATCATTTCTTTTATTACTAGAGTTCACCGGATTTTAAAAAAATGCATTGTGTTGATGGTAAAGAACACTATTGATTTTGGAAAATGTCATATCATTGAAGTTGAGTATAAACATTACAACGGGGAAGTCCTCCTGTGGAAACGAGCAACAGAAATGGCAGAATTTGGGACCTTGGATGACAGGGAAAATCATCAGCATACCAGTCAAAAATGAAGGAAGAATACCTAAGGTTTGGGCAACTAAAAACAGATGAAGTCATTAAAGAATATAGAGAAAGTAGACAGGAGCTCATAAGGGGAGTCAGGAGGGCTAAAAGAGACTATGAAATGCTCTTGGCCAGCAGGTTTAAGGAGAATTCCTCAGCATTTATATGTATATTAGGAGCAAGAGGGCAGCAGGAAGAAGAGTAGGCCCACACAAGGATAAACATGGGAGGTTATGTTTGGAGGTGGCAGAAATGGATGAACTGCTTAATGAGTACTTTACATCAGTATTCACCAAAGAGAAGGATGTTGAGATTAGGGAGGGGTGTGTGAATACTAACTAAAAACTGAAAGAACTCCAGATGTTGTAAATCAGGAACAAAAACAAAGTTGCTGGAAAAGCTCAGCAGGTCTGGCAGCATCTGTGATCTATGATCTCTGACAGGTCAACATGTTGAAAAAGGAAGTATTAGGTGTCTGGAAATACGTTAAGGCCTACAAGTTACCAGGGTCAGATGGGATTGATCGCTGGATACTATGGGAGGCAAGGGAGGAAATAGCTGGGGCAATAACAGATATCTTTGCAACAGTTTTGTCCTCAGATGAGGTTCCAGAGGACTGGAGAATGGCCAATGTTATTGCGCTGTTTAAGAAGGGAAAAATAGATAATCCAGGTAATTACAGGCTGGGAGTTTGGTGTCAGTGGTAGGGAAGCTGTTGGAGAAGATGCTGAGAGACAGGGTTTATTCATATTTGGAAGCCAAGGGACCTATTAGTGATAGGTAGCAAGGATTTGTGTGGGGTAAATCATGTCTCACTAACTTGATTGAGTTTTGTGAGGAGGTGGCAAGACTGATTGATGAGGGAAGCGCAGTGGACTATGTCTACATGGATTTTAGTAAGGTATATGATTAGGTGCCTCATGGCAGGCTGGAACAAAAGTTACGGTCTCATGGGATCCAGGACAAATTGGCTAGATAGATACAAAACTGCCTTGGCCATAGAAGGCAGACAGTATTAGTGGAAGGGCTTTTTTTGGAATGGAGGTCAATGACTGGTGTGTTCTGCAGGGATCAGTATTGGGACATTTGCTGTTTTTAAGATGTGTGTAAATGATTTGGAGGAAATGTGGTGGTTTGATTAGTAAGTTTGTGAATGACACCAAAATTGACAGAGTGCACATACTGAGGAGGATTGTCAAAGGGTACAGCATGATATAGCTAGATTGCAGATTTGGCCAGAGAACTGGGAGGTGGAGTTTAATTCAGGCAAATGCAGGGGGATGCATTTTGCAAGATCAAATTCAGATGTGAATTGTACAATAAATGGCAGAACTCTTAAGAGCATTAACATACAGCGGGATCCGGGAATTCAGGTCCATGGATCTCTGAAAGTAGCAATACAAGTGGATAAGGTGGTCAGAAGGCATACAGCTTGCTTACCTTCATCAACTGAGGTATTGAATATTAAAGTTGACAAGTTGCATTACAGCTATATAAAATTTCATTTGGAATATTGGGTGCAGTTCTGGTGGCCACACTATTGGAAGGACATGGGTGCTCTAGAGAGAGTACAGCAAAGGTTTACGAGGATATTGCCTGGTCCGGAGAATTTTAGTTATAAAGAGAGGTTGGATAAATACAGTGATAATGGGAACTGCAGATGCTGGAGAATCCAAGATAATAAAACGTGAGGCTGGATGAACACAGCAGGCCCAGCAGCATCTCAGGAGCACAACTGTTTTCACTGCAGAGATGGAGACTGAGGGGTGAGCTGATAAAGGCCTACAAAATTATGAGACGCTGGATGGTCAGAGACCTTTTCCCAAGAGGACATAGGTTCAAGGTCAGATAGGGAACGTTTAGGGGATAAATGCAGGGGAAATGTTTCACACAGAGTGTGATGGCTGCTTGGAACGTACTTGGAAGTGCTGGAAGCAGGTGTGTTGGCAACATTTAAGACATATCTTGTTAGGCATGTGAATGAGAGGTGAGCAGAAGGATGGAAACAGTATAGGGACAATAAGTAGTGGGGCTACATAAGGATTACAAACTTGCGCAGGCTCAGTAGGTCAAAGGACCTATTCCATGCTGTATTGCATTTCGGTTTGAATTTCAGTTGGGTGAACAATATGTCATTGAGCAGAATGACTTATTTGTCGAAGTTGGCTACATAACTGCTTGTAACAGATATTTGGAAAATTTCACTATTGCATTTCATCACATTATGAGACATTTGGATCATGAACTTATGATCATTTGTGAAAATAATTGACAATTTTCATGAAAATTATTTCTAATAGTGAAGCATTGTGTATAATAAGGAATGTTCAATTGAAAGGGAAAGGGTATCAAAAAATCAAAAAAGCTAGACCCTAGCAACAACAAATGATATTTATTTGGCATCATTAATGAGATAAAATGTGAGAAAGATCTTCACAGGAGCTTTACAAAGCAAAATGAGACACATGTATTATATTTTAAGGCAGTGGTGAGGCCAAGATGGCTGTTGTCTGTTTATGTATGAGACCTGCTGCATACTTTTGGAAGAAGCCACTAATCAGCACCATGTAGATAGGAAATAGGTCATGACAACAGAAAAGTCCAAGGTAGGCATAAGAGGTGATGGTGCAGGAACAAGAAAAGAAACCATTGCAAGTGATACTCTGGTTGAGTTTGGTTAGTTAGGAATGGTTACAGGTGCTGTTAGTACCATCTGGCTGAACAACCAATGACTAGTTTTAGAGAGAAGGTTGATGTGACCAATAGTATCAATGGTTACAATAGGTCAAGAAAAATGAACAGGCACAGTTCCACCTTGACACAGTCTCTGTGTCAAGAATGTCTCGGATTCTCCGGCATCAACAGTGCCAACTATCTTCAAATAGAATGTCGTCTGTGATTGATAAATGCCATCGCAGTAGGGACAAAATCTTTTTTGGAGCGATAAAAACATGGACTTCTGCAAAATATATGGGGGGGTGACAATATACTCAAGGATTTTGGAGAGGAAAGTTAATGTGGAGATGGAGCAACAATTTTTAAGGATAGTAGGGTCGAGGATAACGTTTTAGAGCAGATGGTTAAGTACAATACATTTAAAGGAGACAGGAACAGCACTTGAAGAGAGAGAGCCATATACAATTTCAGCTAACCTGGAGACTGCAATGGAATATTGTGTGATCAGCAGTTAGAACATAGAATGTAGAACAGTACAGCACAGTATAGGTCCTTCAGTTCACAATATTGTTCTAACCTATTATCTTACTCTAAGATCAAACTACCCGACAGAGCCTACTTTTTATTATCATCCATGTGCCTTTCCAAGAGTCGCTTAAATGCCCCTAATGTATCTGACTCCATTACTATCATCAGCCACGCATTCCACGCACCCACCACTCTCTGTGTAAAGAGCCTACCTCTGATATCTCCTGTATACTTTACTCCAATCACCTTAAAATTATGTCCCCTCGTAATAGTCATTTCCGCCCTGGGAAAATGTCTCTGGTTATTCACATTGTCTATGTCTCTCATCATCTTGTACACCTCGATCAAGTCACCTCTCATCCTTCTTTGCTCCAATGAGAAAAGCCCTAGCTCCCTCAACCTTTCCTCATAAGATTGAAGGTGGTGAAGATAGGCCTCATGGACAAGACGCGTCCAGAGAAAGAGATAAGATTAAACTAGGGCTGCTATTAACAAGGGCACAAGATGCTAAAGTCAAGAGGCTTTTTCTAAACATGGGTTGGGAAGTTTACATGGAATGAGAATTTTGAGAGGATAAGACAGACAGATAAAACTCACAAGAGACAGAGCATGATATGGTGAGATGGATATTGCAATCATTAATGTTCAATGGTTATTTTGTATAGAGGATGAGTGAGAAAAAAGTGAAGATATCTGTGAGTATTTTTAAATTATTAGGATGGTATCAAACATAGATTTGATCAAACACCGAGAGGTGAGGGGGTGCAACAAGGTGCTTTACAAGAGGAGGAAGTGTCAGGGGAAGCTTTCCTCTGGCAGTCAGACCAAGATGTTAGCTTATGCTATATGCCACACCTCCAATATTGCAGACTTG
The DNA here is from genome assembly GCF_030684315.1 of Stegostoma tigrinum. Lineage (NCBI taxonomy): Eukaryota > Metazoa > Chordata > Chondrichthyes > Orectolobiformes > Stegostomatidae > Stegostoma > Stegostoma tigrinum. Next base: position 71,598,663 of record NC_081358.1, on the reverse strand, counting down.
ATCAGGCAAGAGGCGGAAGACACAGTCAGACAGAGGCTTCATATCATCACGGAGAAGGTGTGATCACTTCACAGCTAGTTTTCCATTAAGGTCATGATGTGACTTTCCACAATAAAGTCTTGTTCACGAGCAAATGAATATTCTGAAGGGAGGTGTTTAGAAGGAGTAGTGTTAACTGATTGGCAGATTTCACAGGGTTAATGGTGGAAAATATGGCTTAGACAAGAAAGATATTTTTGGATTAGCCCATAGAGCATACAATAGATAAAGTCAATGAGCAAGTAAGATTGCACAATGGAGTTGCTGTTCCTAATAAGCCAGTGTCAAGCACCTTAGTAAGTCTGTAAAAGGGTACCATGAGAGGTACAAAGATAAAGTGTGAACTTATTTAATATCAGCTCAAGCTTGGTGACAAGAGAGCGGGAAGGCCAAGAAGTACTGGATAATAAAGTGTGAAGCTGGATGAACACAGCAGGCCAAGCAGCATCTCAGGAGCACAAAAGCTGATGTTTCAGCCTAGACCCTCTCTGATGAAGGGTCTAGGCCCAAAACATCAGCTTTTGTGCTCCTGAGATGCTGCTTGGCCTGCTGTGTTCATCCAGCTTCACACTTTATTATCTTGGATTCTCCAGCATCTGCAGTTCCCATTATCTCAGGCCAAGACATACTGATGGTTAGTCTAGAGAATGGTTAGTTTAGAGAATTGGGGAAGAAGTTTGTTGACCAAACCCCCTGGTGGGACAGATATTTAACAACGATGAGTCAAAATACTGAAGGGAGATAGAGGTCTTGTTGACATGGTGCAATGAAAACCATCTGTTTCTCAATGTTGGCAAAACTAAAGCACGGATCATCACCTTCAGGAAGAAAGGATGAACACACCCCCATCTACTTCAATGGAACTGAGGTCAACAGAGTGAAGAGCATCAAGTTCCTTGGAGTGACGATAACCAACAACCTGTCCTGGGCTTCCCATGTGAATACGACAGTCAAGAAGGCACAACAACATCTCTTCTTACTCAGGCAGCTCAGGAAATTTGGCATGTCCATAGCGTCTCTCATCAACTTCTACAGATGCACCATTGAAAACATACTGACCAGGCGCATAACAGCCTGCTATGGCAACTGCTCTGCCCTGGACTGTAAGAAAATACAGAAGGTGATGTGCACAGCCCAGACCATCACTGAAGCCAACCTTCAATCCATGGGCTCTATTTACACAGGCCACTGGTGCAGAAAGGCAGCCAACATCATCAAAGGTCTATCACACCTGGGTAATGATCTACTACAACCTCTTCATCAGGCAGAAGAACAGAAGCCTGAATACATGCATGATCAGGTCCAACAGCTTTTTTCTGGCCATTATCAGACTGTTGCATGGACTTTCTAGCCTCAAATAATGTAATCTGCAATTTAACCAGTATGCCTCTAATTCTTTTTGATCTATACATCCTTTGCCTGCTGTTATCTGCCTGTACTGCTCGTAAACAAAGCTTTTCACTGTATTTCAGTATATATGACAATAATTCATTCAATCAATCAATAAGCATATCTGAAAGTGGAGATGGAAAGAGGCATGGTGGTGGAACAGCAAGGTCCAGAATGTTTTAAACAAAAAGAGGTCGAAAATTAATGCATAATTAGATTCCCTGCAAGTGATGATGTCTGTCCACAGCTTAGTATTATTTGTGATGATGTGCATCATCTAAGAATCATACTGAATTTTGATCATGGTCGGCAAGCATAGTGCTAACTAATCAAAGTGCATAACATAAATGAGTCAGCCTAGCTGTGTGCTTACATTATAAAATGTCCTTACTCCATAAAGACTATTCTTTCCCTCACCATCATTCTGACTATTGTGTTCAAATAGACATGTTATGCATGCATTGTGGTTCTGTCCCACTGTGAATGCTATGGGAATGATATATCCTGCCTCATGGAGATCCAATGTTTCACCCAGCTACCAATACGAATTCATTGGAGAGTATTCAGCCTTCCACTTTACTGCCTTTAGTAGATGTTTCAATAATTGACAGACATGCTTCATTGGACTTCATTGTTCATGTCTTAAATATGTTCAATAAATATTTTCTAAGGCAGATGTCTCTTAAATCTAATTTGATTTTCAGTGATTTATCTTGTTAGGACAATATTTTTAAAAGAACTGGATTTTTAAAAGGATTGTTCAGTTTGAAAAAATAATCATTTGATCGAATAATACATCCTGTCTTCTACAAAATGTTAGTAGAATTAAAACTAAACCTAATGAACATCTATTGGCATCTTGGTAGGATAAATCTTCAAGGTATCATCACCTGTGCTCGAGAGAATCCCTACATTTTCAGTAGATTTTGAGGCAAATTCTTCCACAGAGATACAAAGTAGGCAAAGGTTCAAGACACGAATGATAATATTTTCCATGGATTCAACTGTAGACCAGTTGCACTTTTTTTATTTTCTGTAACTGTAACTATCTGCTTACGTTTCAGTGTTATTCTATACTATTTAGCAGCTCAAACATTTTAACTGGCTATATCATTTTCAGATGCCAGAAATATTCTCAAAACACATTTAAGTGAGGGAAAAATGGGCAGCTCTTAAAGATTCAGCTTTCTACAGGCTGTGTTTTTGAGCAAGTTTTCCTTGGTGGCAGTGAACAAAGTGTTCCACTGTGGAGTAGGTTGTATGCCGGCAGACATAGTGTCTGTACAGGGAGTTCCTGTCCCTGGCCCAAACCCACAGACCCTCAGCAGTGAAGGACAAGGTCATCCATTGCTTTTTCTGCTTCCCACTGGAGCCCACTTCTCTCTATCCTGGTGGAATGTGCGAGTACATAAAGGGGCACTTTCACATCACAAGCAAAAAACTCGGATCTATGATTCCATGAGACAAATAAAAAGTTTTCTCTTTCTTCTTTCAGCAAAACATGTAGAAAAGTAATTTCTGAATTTTCTGCACAGTCAAATGCAATTTTCTTTCACATTGAGGATTTGGGGTGTCTGGTTTATCTACGTTTGAATCATTCCTTATTTGCTCCTTTTCCACAGGGTGTCATTAGTGTTGAAATACTTCACAAAACGATTCTGCAGTGGGGTGATTTGGCTTTTAGTATAATTCCAAAAAGCTACTGAAAATAGCAAACAGTGCTCCTCCCATGCTTCGATGCTCTCATAACATTTTAAAATTTCTTGAACAGTTTGTAAAGCTTTTTCACAACATTAATGTGGTACTGTTGCACGTTAGTTTACAAGTAATATTTTTGCTGGAGCCTGCAGTGAAGGAAATAATGCTCGCACATTTGTGCTTAATAGTAAATGTGACTCCAAAAAGAATATTCTAACACTGTATCTCATTGCAAGTTCTAATTTTATAACTTTATTTATCTTGCCAAGACTCCTGTCCACCATTTACAGATTCCCTGGCTCATGGGCTCAGTCCTACTACTGAGCAGTGAGTACAGATTTTAAAGATTTCAAGAACAATAATTGACATCAATTTAGCCCAACGATTGATACAAGTTGGCTGGACTGGCTAATGAATAAAAAAATACATAAGATAAAATTAAAATTTGAAACCAATTTGTCCAATTTTGGAAATGCAAATCAGCTAAATCAGTATCTGTGAAAAGAAGGATAGGTTGTCAAATATCAAGTAAGTCTGATGAAGGGCACATAGTCAAATAATTTTTTTAACATAAAATTTGCACACTGGCCTGCAATATATTACCTGCAATTATAGTTTTAATTTCAGATTTATGAACAGACATTTCTTTATTACAGTTATAATAGTGTAATGCACTGATTCAATTAAAGCAAACTGAAAAGATTTCTTTCATACTGTAGGTATATCGTAGCTATCATTTCATACCACTGCCTAATATTCAAATCAGCAACATTAGCTGCACTCATCACTAAGCAATACTGTTTACCTATAATAATCCTTGCTTATAGAAAAGCAGAACTTTATCCATTTGTGCATCACTGACAAAATATCTAATGAGTTGATGTGCCCAGAAGTTACTTCAGAATAGTTTGCAAAGTGTTACTTTTAAGCAGGGAAGCTAAACAAAAATTTCCTGTGAGCATCCATGAAGGAATTATTTCTGTTGTTTCAAGGGAAAGATACTGTATTTTCAAATTGGATGAAATTGAAACCTGTTGAGTTGCCATGGAGATGTTTTTGCACAAAGGAACTTTTACCAGCTAAGACCAAAAGCCTGGCCAGAACACCTCAAATGAACCAATTAATTGGCACCAATAAAATTTAGTTTGTTTTCCTATGGCCAGATAGTATTTCTGCAGCATAGATGGCAGTTGTTAATCGGAACAGAATCTCAGATATACCAGACTCTGAGGGAATTACCAGGGAAATTGAAGATCCTACTGGGTAATTCCCTTGCTCCTGGAACCCTCCAAAAATATCTTCTAAATTAGAGAATTCAGAGGGTTCCTCTGCAGTTAGGTAAATAGTTAATCAAGAAAAGTAGATGGGTAACATCTTACTCCAGAGTAACTATTAAATGCACCCCCCAACTCACCTTTCACCTCACAATTATACCTGCCCTGATCCCATCATCCTACCACCAGACTCAACACCTCACTTTGTCCCTGGATCTGATATCCTTCCTCCCTGTCAACACCCGACACCATCCCTCTTCTCCCGCCACCCCCCTCCCCGCCTGTAATAAGCCCCCATCATAGGACCCAAAACACTCCTCTAATCACAACAAATCCTTACCTGCCACTGAACCTGATACACCCAACCATACTGACCTATCCTAAAAACTGCAAGGCTTACCTGGCACCCTACCCACTTGGTACTCTATTTTCCTGGCACTCTATCCCCTACTCACCTGACATACTTACCTGTCATCATGATATCTGAGCCACATGACACCCTGTTCACCTGGCATAATACCCATCTGGCAAGCTATCTTCCTAGCAACCTAACCTCATATCTACCTTATGAGCTAACCCTTTCATAGGAACTATCAAGGCGTCTGTCTGTGAAGCTGGGCATTCGATTCCTTTAAATATGGCTATAACTACTGAGAGAAAGAATGTATAATTTGACTTCCCCTCACTATTTTTCACTTCAAGGCACTGGTTAGATTTAAATTATTTTGAAGGAGCCTTGATTGGAATCTCCTGGCAGAAATGTGGAGCTCTTTCTTGTGGTAAGACAGATGGAGTGGAGTGTCAATCTGAGTGTGATTGGCACTCCTCAGAAAATGATGTCCATTATTTTCCTGTATCAACAATTGGTGGCCATGGAGAGCTATGTGATGAATCAGTGGTGCACAGGCATTAGAATAAACAGCAATTTTCATGATGGGAATCAGAGATTAACAATCATTAAATATGGACGACTAACAATGGCTAAACTACAGTATAGTTTAGGCTTTTAATGCTTTGTAGTTTAATTTTTAATGGTTAAGTAAGTCTTGTAATATCATCGTGCTTGAAAACAGAGACCACTGTGCAAAGTAATGTATTGTATATAAAACACTTTGGAACATTTTTGAGAGATGTGATAAGGTGCTATAGAAATGCATATTCTTTCTTTCTTGTTTAACACACATTGATATTATCTTCTAGTTGCCTATAGAACCATAAGATAGAGCTCCTCCTTCACTCATTACCTCAAATAATTAAATGATAAAGAAGCAAAAGACAGTTATATATGGGAGTAGAAAATACAATGTATTTAATAATTATTAACAATATTTCAGAGTACAAATGGCATGAATAGTCACTCAGGATGTGAAGTCCCCTGGACACAATAAGTAGGTTACCATGATCACATACACTCAACCACAATCGTTCTACAGATAATGAAAGAAATTTAATTTGTTATGCACAACAACACATTTCATTCCTAAATTTTACAGAAAAGTCTGCATTTGACCCTCCCTGACAGCTGATGGCAGACAGATAGTGGCCCTAAAATTGGCCACAATGCTATGGATGCCATTGGTGATACCTATCCAATCCATTACTATTTCACATGCATTGGGTCACCCACAGTGAACAACTGAAGTCATCAAGTGGATAATAAATGGCTACTTTTTTGCATTCACTCGTGATCTGTGTATATTTTGGTTGGCCGGCATTTCTTGTCCACCCCTAGCGGCCCTTGAGAAGGTGGTGGTGAGCTGCCTTCTTGAACCGCTGCAGTCCATGTGCTGTAGGTTGTCCCACAGTGCCCTTTGGGAAAGAATGCCAGGACTTTGACCAAGTGACAGTGAAGGAATGGTGATGTATTTCCAAGTTAGGATGGTGAGTGGCTTCGTGGGTGGGTTTGGGGGGGGGGGGGTTGGTGGTGGTTGTAGAATCTTGCCAGTGGTGGTGTTCTCATGTAGCTGCTGCACTTGTTCTTTTAGGTATAAGTGGTTGTGGGTTTGAAAGGTGTTGTTCGAGGTTCTTTGCTGAATTTCCACAGTCCTGTAGATGGTACACTCTGCTGCACTTGAACATTGGTGGTGGATGGAGTTGATGCTTGTCGATGTGGTGCCAATCAACCAGGGTGCTGTGTCCTGGATGGTATTTGGCTTCTTGAATGTGGTTGGAGCAGCAATCATCTCGTCAGTGGGCACTCTTGACTCATACTCATGACCTGTACTTTGTTGATAGTAGAGAGGCTTTGGGAGCCAGGATATGAGATATTTGCCTATATTCCTAGCCTCTGGCCTGCCCTTGTAGCCAGCCTGTTCATATGGAGATTCCAGTTGGGTTTTTGGTCAATTTTAACCCCCTAAGATGTTCATAGTGGGAGAATTCAGCGATCAGAACACCATTGAATGTCAAGGGGCAGTTGTTAGCATAACTCTTATTAGAGATGGCTATTGCCTGGCATTTGAGTGAATATTACTTACAACTTGTTGGCCCAAGCCTGGATATCGTCGAGATCTTGTTGCATTTGAACATAGACTATTTCAGGAGTCATGAGTTTTGCTGAATATTGTGCAATCACTGGCAAACATCTCCAAGATGGTTGGGCCTAAGACAGTACCCTGAGGAACTCCTGCAGAGATTTCCTGGACGTGAGATGACTGACTTCCAACAAATACCACCATCTTCTGTTATGTGCCACGTATGACTCCAGGAACATCAGGGAATCTTCCCATGCTGCTGTATTTTTGTCTGAGTTGAAAGGAGGCTAGTGCCAAGAAAGAGGCCAGACAGGATTCATTCCTCAGGCTTGTGACTGGCAAGGGTGAGGTTATGATTTTAGGCCCCATGGGTGCATTGGAGATCCCTTTCAAGCCTTTTCCCAATTTCCCTCCTGTAGCCTGTCCAACTCAGCAACTTTACAATTTCCCAGTCTCCCCACTTCAGATCTTTGCTTGGTGCCACCATTCTGGTCCAAACTATTGGCTTTGTGCTTGGCTGCAGACATGACCGTTTTTGGAAACTGGGTGTAGTTGCAGCACGGCTACTGCTCCCTGTGATGGTGCTGTAATCAAAGATTGCCAGTATCTGATTTGTCTGCAGCTCTTGGAGACGGGGCTTTCTCCTCAGTTGTGGAGGGAAGTCTCTCCTTCAGCTAGTGAGCAGAATTCTGACTATTGAACCACTGTAGAGCATGCTACTGGACCAGGGGTGTGCTTATTCCCAGCATTTATCTGGGGGGGAGAAAATGAAGGAAACCTGGTCAATCACAAAACTGCCCCACAAGAGTTTTCTTTCCCACTTGTGCTCTTCTGAGGCCATTATTGCAAACAGGAAGATGGAAGATCACAGTAGAGAGCAAAAGACACTTTAGATTAGAAACTGAATGTGGGCTCACATCCATAACTTTCCCTACACGCATCTCATGAAGTTAGATTATATTGATTATGTAGGTACATTTACAGTGACAGATATTATAATAGGGTGGTCAAAGACAGAGGACTCCTTTTCCAACTTCACTGTGAATGTATCTATACCATATGAACTGCAACAGTCCAAAAAGTTTAATCACCTCTACTTTCTCGAGGAGTATTAGGAATGGGCAACAAATGCTGACCTTTCCAACAATGCTCACAGCTTAAAATTGCATTAAAAAATTGTTCGATATTATCCTGTGTTCAGGGTCAGTAGCTGGCTCTTTACCTAACTTAAGTGCAGGTCCCACCTTGCAAGGCTACTATTGTTCTTTGGTGATTGTCACATGAATATGTAGAAAGCCCCTGTGTGGACGAAATATGCTGTCAGAGAGTCACATTAGCTGGTGCAGCTGACCTATGTGATAGCCCTTGTTCAAATATTTCTGCTCTACACAGGAGACACCAGTGTAAAGGCACTGCCAGCATGAGACCCTGCACAAACTGTGCCAGAAAAACCTGGAGGCACAATGTACATCACCAAGAGACAATTAACCTCTGCAGTGCTGTCTTCACTAGTGCTATGGATCAGAATTTCATTCCTTTTTGGTAACCTCATCAAAATAACTAGTTTAAAACCATGATCCCAGGCAGTGACTTATGGTGACAGCCTATTTAAATTTGTCTGGGGAAATGAGTTAGGTAATTACAGCTAAGGCTTATTCTCTCCTCAACCAAGGAATGCCTGGTCCATTTCCAACATATGTTGATACTTCGAGGTTAGGAATGTTTGATTTTCAGCTTTTATCTCAGCATAACTAACAGTCAATTTTCACAGCACAGCCTCAGTCTAGATTGAACTCAGGTACTCAGCATATTAAGGAGGTTCACCCTGGAACCTTGCTTGTCTGTATGACTGAGCATTGCCCTGTGTTAGCCGATTGATCTTTCCAAGGAGCTTAGCCTGATTTGGTAAATCTGAATGCTGCTCTCTGATTGTTGACAATTTAATTACTGACAGGAAGCTTAGCCACTGACTGCAAATATTGTGAAATTATGGGCATACTTCCCACAATTTTTATTCATTGAAAAGAACACATGAAAACTGTGGTGAGCATAGCCTTGATTTCCCAATACGTACTTTTGGTAAATGTTTGGATGGTTTCCCAAATGTCCTCATATTAAGAAACATTTACAAGTGCAAAACTGTTTTGTCAGATAAATGCACCTGCACAAATATGAGCCTAAGAATATAATATGAAGCATAGAGCAACAAAGTTAAATGCATTTACTTGAGCAGCTCTTACAAGCCTGTGCCATTAATTAACACCTATACCTTATACAGAAAACAGATATTTTGGATTCGACAATAACAACTACAATAAAAACGTGCTTTCTGAGAAGAAAAACATTACAGCCTGAGTATCATGTGATAAAGAAACCGTTGATTCCAGCTCAAAAAAACCACAAATGCTTCAGAATTGAAATATAATAAGATTCAAGGAATTAATGCAATAAATCAAACTCAAAGCCGCAACAATGTGTCCCTGGTATTTTAAAAACCTTTAATGTTACTTTTAGATGTGCACTTTGAGTTAAGTCTTTATATGAGTTTTTGTCAATCTGTACAACTTGCTTAATTGTTTAGTTTTGAAAGAAAAGAATAGATAATAGAAGAGCAAACTAAACTAAAAGATAGAGGGCAGATAAAGTTGGAATCCAGGCATTCTATTTGTTACTTTTGAGAAATCTATGTCTAAATCTCAGCATTATGATGAAAAGCATTGTTTGACCCTTTGTGTACTATAATGTTTAAAAAGAATTTTCAAACCCTATTCAAGGTATTTATCCATATTTTCTGCTAACACTGATGTCCTATAAATCCGTTTATTCAGCAAATCCAAAAAAACAGGCAACCACTGTACTTTCTTTACACAGAAGGTTGTTGATGAATAATGGTTCAAGCAGTTATGAAATCATTAGTAAGTATGTTAGGCTTACCAAATAGAAGTCACTTTTCTGGAGCTGATTTGAAAAGAAGAACATTTCTGAATTTGACAAATGTGTTTAACCTACAACAGCAAGAATTGTCCACTCAAAGACAAACTGTTCCTTTTAATGCTGAGCTTAGTATTTGAGGATGACACTGTCTCCAGTTTTCTCCAGTACATTGTAAAATCTAGCTGTGAGGAGGTACATGAGAGTTGGGGCAGTGTACAATGCACACAGACTGTTGGCTCATGTTGAATCCAAGCAACTTTCATACCATGTTTTCCATTAATAACACATGTTTGCTAATTTTTCGTATTCTTTGTTTATTTCCTTTATGTTCTGAGGCCAAAATAATGCAAAAACTAAGAAGAGTAAGAATTGCTAGAAACAAATGGAAAACATCAAAATTTTTAAAAAGACAATTTTTTTTATTTCTTTGGGATCTGTTATCCATCAAACTTTCATTTTGCTTTCTTTTGATAGCTGAATAAATCACACCATGTAATTCTATTTTTAGAAATCATAAACTAGAGACAGTGCAGTCCTAATTTAATGAGAATTATTGCTCAAGGTTTTGAGTCTAACTCAAATACTGCCTTACGTTTGAGCCATCTGGTCACCTCAAACATTCTACGCACATCTTATATTCAGGGGTTAATGCAAAAACCAAATACAACCAACACAGCAAACCAGAAATAAAAACAACAAAACCTTGGAAAACCGAACAAGTCAGGCAGCGCCTATGAAGAGAAACAGAGAAATATTGATGACCTGATGATAAATTTGATTAAAGGCCATCAAGCTGAAATATTAACTGTTACTCTCCTTAGATGTTGCCTAACTAGCTGAATTTTTCCATCCTGTTTTTGTTCTTATTACACTTTAGAGTGTTTCTGTAATTTGTAGGATATCATAAGATTTGATTAGGAAAGGGATTAAATGTTACAGGGAGAAGGCGGGAGAAGGGGATTGAGAAACTCATCAGCCATAACTAAATGACAGTGGACTGAATGGCCGAATTCTGCTCTTAAATCTTGTGGTCTTAAGGTCTTTGACACAGTATAGGCATGTAGAATTAATCTCTCAATCTGCTCTGAACTGGATATTCATATCATTCAACCTTGTTAAGAGTTAATATTAAGAATAATTTCTTCAAATGTAGCAGAAAAATAATTTGGTAAGACATAACCTGATATATCAAACATACTTTATTTTGTAGAGAGTGAGTAGATAATTTGACAATTATAATTAAATTTAGTTCAAAAGGTGCAGCTTATCCTCATGTAACACAGCTTGCAGAGATTGTAACAAGGTCAATCAGATAGAACACATAGGATATGTGATCCCTGGTTGGGGCTGTTAATCTGGTGCAATCAGGGAGCCCTGGCTGACAGATAAGAACAGGGGTATCAGACATCCTGTTCACTGTGACAGCTGGCTCTGAGAGAGCTGGGTCATTGTCAAGGACTCTTCATGTTGACAAGATACTGCCTCTGTCGAGGTATTCCAGTGGCAATGAGAGAAAAGCATGCTGCTATAGAAATTCACTCTCAGAAGTTGTCTTTGAGTTGGAATAAGCATTTCTGGCATCATGCCTTTATTTGGGAAACTTGACACATTCAATCCTGCCATTGAAGACTGCACCCAGTATGTGGAACGAATGTGTTATTTTTTTCTGGAAAAATGGCAATGAATGCAGATGAAAAGCAACAAGTACTTCTCCTTATAGCTTGTGGGCCTGCATCTTTTCTGGTTATTATGAACCTTACATTCCCTGAGGCACTAAATACTAAAACCTTTCAAAAGTTAATGGATTTGGTGATGGAATATTATGATTCCAAGCCTCCTCTAATTCTGAGATAATATCAGTTTTACTGGGCAATTTGAGAACCAGGGGAATTTATATTGGGATTTTTGTCTAGGTTAAGACCATAGAACATAGAAAAAGTACAACACAGTACAGGCCCTTCGGCCCACAATGTTGTGCTGTGGAATAATCCCAATCCAAAACTAAAATAACCGAACCTACATTCCCCTCAATTCACTGCTGTCCATGTGCATGTCCAGCAGTCGCTTAAATGTCACTAATGACTCTGCTTCCACAACTTCCACCGGCAAAGTATTCCATGCACTCACAACTCTCTGGGTGAAGAACCTCCCTCTGACGTCTCCTCTATACCTTCCTCCTAACACCTTAAAACTATGACCCCTCGTAGCAGTCAATCCTGCCCTTGGGAGGAGTCTCTGGCTATCGACTCTATCCATGCCTCTCATTACCTTGTACACCTCAATCAGGTCACCTATCTTCCTCCTTCTCTCCAGAGAAAAGTCCGAGCTCAGTCAACCTCTCCTCGTAAGACAAGCCCTCCAGTCCAGGCAGCATCCTGGTAAACCTCCTTTGCACCCCCTCCAAAGCCTCCACATCTTTCCTATAATAGGGCGACCAGAACTGGACACAATATTCCAAGTGTGGTCTCACCAGGGTTTTGTAGAGCTGCAGCATAACCCGCGGCTCTTAAACTCGATCCCCCGGTTAATGAAAGCCAAAACACCATATGCTTTCTTAACCACCTTATCCACCTGGGTGGCAACTTTGAGGGAGCTATGCACTTGAACACCAAGATCCCGCTGTTCCTCCACAATGCCGAGAATCCTGCCTTTAATCCTATATGCAGCATTTAAGCTCGACCTTCCAAAATGCATCACTTTGCATTTATCCAGGTTGAACTCCATCTGCCATTTCTCAGCCCAGCTCTGCATTCTGTCAATGTCTCGCTGAAGCCTGCAATAGCCCTCGATACTATCAACGGCACCTCCAAACTTTGTGTCATCAGCAAACATACTAACCCACCCCTCAACCTCATCATCCAAGTCATTTATAAAAACTACAAATAGCAGAGGCCCAAGAACAGAGCCCTGTGGGACACCACTCAGCACTGACCTCCAGGCAGAATACTTACCATCTACAACAACTCTCTGCCTCCTGTCAGCCAATCAATTTTGAATCCAGACAGCCAAATCACTCTGTATCCCATATCTCCTGACTTTATGAATGAGCCTGCTGTGGGGAACCTTATTAAATGCCTTGCTGAAGTCCATGTACACCACATCCACTGCTCGACCCTCGTCAACCTGTCTTGTGACTTACTCAAAGAACTCAATAAGATTTGTAAGGCATGACCTGCCCCTCACAAAGCCATGCTGACTCCCTTTAATCACGCTATGCTTTTCCAAATAGTCATAAATCCTATCCCTCAGAATTCTTTCCAAAATCTTGCTGACCACAGACGTAAGACTGACTGGTCTGTAATTTCCAGGGATTTCACTATTCCCTTTCTTGAAAAGAGGAGCAACATTTGCGTCCCTCCACTCCTCCGGTACTCCTCCCATGGAGAGTGAGGAAGCAAAGATATTCGCCAGCGGCTTAGCAACATCCTTTCTCGCTTCCTGGAGCAACCTAGGATAAATCTGGTCTAGCCCTGGGGGCTTATCAATCTTAATGTTTGCTAAAATTTCCAGCACATCAACTTGCTAAATCTTGATCTGTTCATGCCTGTTTTCCTGCTCCTCAAAGTTCTCATTCACAACAATTCTCATCCTCTCCTTAGTGAAAACTGAAGCAAACAACTCATTTAGGGCTTCCCCTATCTGCTCAGACTCCATGCACAAATTCCCTATGCTATCCCTGATCGGCCCTACCTTCTTCCTGATCATTTTCTTATTCCTCACGTATGAGTAAAATGCCTTCGGGTTCTCCCTAATCCTTCCTGCCAAGCCTTTTTGGTGCCCCGTCCTGGCCCTCCTCAGTCCACTTTTGAGCTCCTTCTGAACAAGCCTGTAATCCTCTAAAGCTGTGCTTAGACCCTTGCTTCCTCCACCTTACGTAAGCTGTCTTTTTCTTTTTGACAAGAAGCTCCTTAATGAAAGATCTAAACCCTGGAACCTGCAACATCCATTCCTGACCCTGCTCTATCCACATCTCTGAAATGGCCACAATATCGAAGTCCCAGGTACCTATCCAAGCTGCAAGCTCACCTACCTTATACCGGATACTCCTGACATTAAAGTAGACACACTTCAATCCAGCTTGCTGTCTGGCAGCACACTCCTGTGACAGTGAGGTCCTGACCATGTCCTCCCTACGCTCATCCTCCTGTGTACTAGGACTACATCTCAGTTTCCCATCCCCTTTCTGAGCTAGTTTAAATTCACCCAAATAGCACTAGCAAATTTCCCACCCAGGATATTAGTGCCCCTCTGGTTCAAGTGGAGACCGTCCTGTTTGTCGAAGTCCCACCTTCCCCAGAATGAGCCCCAACTGTCCATGTACCTGAAGCCCCCCCCTCCTGCATCATCCCTGCAGCCACGTGTTCAGCTGAAATCTCCCCCTGTTCTTTGCCTCGCTATCACGTGGCACGGGTAACAAACCAGAGATAACCACTCTGTTTGTTCTAGCTCTCAGCTTCCACCCTAGCTCCCTGAAATCCTGCCTGACATCCCAATCCCTCTTTCTACCTATGTCATTGGTGCCTATGTGGACCACGACTTGGGGCTGGTCACCTTGTCCCTTCAGGATCCCAAAGACACGATCCGAGACATCATGAACCCTGGCACCTGGGAGGCAACACGCCAGCCGTGAGTCTCTTTTGTGCCTGGCAAACTTTCTATCAGTCCCTCGAACTATTGAGTCTCCAGTGACTATCACTCTCTTCCTATCCCCTCTTCCCTTCTGTGCAAGAGGGACAGACTCTGTGCCAGAGACCTGCACCCTACTGCATGCCCCTGGTATGTCGTCCCCCCCCAACAGTATCCAAAACGGTATACTTGTTTTTCAGGGGAACGACCACAGGGGATCCCTGCACTGACTGTTTTTTCCCGCTTCTAACAGTTACCCAGCTTTCTTCACACTTAGGAGTAACTTCTTCCCTGTAGCTTTTGTCTATCACTGACTCTGCCTCCTGAATGATCCGAAGTTCATCCAGCTCCCGCTCCAGTTCCCTAACACGGTCTTGGAGGAGCAAGAGTTGGGTGCACTTCCTGCAGACGTATTTGGATGGGACATTAATGGTGTCCCTCACCTCATACAACATGCAGGAGGAACATTCCTCTACCTGCACTGCCATCCCTGCTAATCCCCTAAACAGAAAGTTTCAAAATAAAGAGAAGCTTACCTTGATTTGTCCCTGGTGTATAAGGTTAGAGGAGGTGGATGGGTGGGAGGCCTTACAAGGGTAGAGTCTTGGGTTTAAACACTGACAGAGGTATGTGACATTGGATTAACCACGAATGAGATGCTGAGAGATCATTTGGTATGTGGGATTAATGATCTAACCATGAAAAAGTGGCTACTAATTGAAGCCCAATTGGACTTTAACCAGCCACTAAAGCTGGCTTTATCATTAGAAAATGCGGCAAGTGGAGAATATAAGTTGCAGAGTATTCCAAGGAAGCGTACATCCTCACTAGTCAGACTGAGCTTGGGGAATATTGCGTGAGTGAAGGCAATTACATAGACTTACTCAGAACATATCCTAAACAGTGAGACTCCAGATGAGTTACAAGCAAAACAAAGCCAAGCCTTGGTTGCACAGTTAAAATTTTTGGATGAAAACGCAGACCAAGACAACAAAAAAGTCTCACTTAATAGAGTAATGAAACTTATGCGTCATTATCCAGATGAATACATACCCTGGAAAGTCCACCTGCATCTTGTTTGGAATAGTTGAATTGCTCAGCAACATCCAAATTAGAACCAATCAAAATAAACTTCTGTTAAATGATCACTCAGTTCTAATGGAGGTCAATACTGGCATGGCCCTTTCAACAACTAGGATCACACAACCAGAATTGAAACTCTTTTGGGTTTCATCAAGGGGAAGTCATGCCTGACAAATCTGCTAGAATTCTTTGAGGAAGTAATAAGTGGGCTAGACCAAGGAAAGCCAATGGATGTTATCTACCTGGACATCAAGAAGGCCTTTGATAAGGTGCTACACAGGAGGCTGTTGGGTAAGATAATGGCCCATGGTGTTAGAGACAAGGTTCTCGCATGGATAGAAGATTGGCTGTCTGACAGAAAGCAGAGAGTAGAGTTAAAGGGGTCTTTCTCAGGATGGCAGCCGGTGACAAGTGGAGTTCCACAAGGGTCAGTGCTGGGACCACTTTTCACTTTGTACAGTAATGATCTAGGTGAAGGAACTATGGGCATTCTGGCTAAGTTTGCAGATGATACAAAGATAGGTGGAGGGACAGGTAACATTGAGGAGATGGTGAGGCTGCAGAAGGATTTAGACAAGTTAGCAGAGTGGGCAAAGAAGTGGCAGATGGAGTACAATGTTTGAAAGTGTGAGGTCATGCACTTTGGTAAGAAGAGTAAAAGCATGGACTATTTTCTAAATGGGGAGAAAATTCAGAAGTCTGAAATGCAAAGCGACTTAGGAGTTCTAGTCTAGTATTCGCTCAAGGTAAACTTGCAAGTTGAGTCAGTACTCAGGAAGGCAAATGCAATGTTTGCATTTATTTTGAGAGGACTTGAATATAAAGGCAGGGATGTACATCTGAGGCTTTTTAAGTCTCTGGTCAGACCACATTTGGAGTATTGTGTGCAGTTTTGGGCCCCATAGATCAGGAAAAATGTACTGGCTCTGGAACGGGTTCAGAGGAGGTTCATGAGAATGGTCCCAGGACTGGAAAACTTAACATATGAGGAATGTTTGAGGACTCTGGGACTATACTCATTGGAGTTTAGGTAGATGAGGGAGGATCTAATGGAAACTTTCAGAACACTGAATCGTCTGGACAGAGTGGATGTTGGAAAGATGCTTCCATTGGTAGGACATTCTAGGACCCGGCGGCACAGCCTTAGAGTAAAGGGAAGACCTTTTGGAATGGAGATAATGAGAAACTACTTCATCCAGAGAGTGGTGAATCTATGGAATTCACTACCACAGAAGGCTGTGGAGGCCAGGCCATTGAGTACATGTAAGGCTGAGATAGATAGGTTTTTGATTATCAAGGGGATCAAAGGCTATGGGGAGAAAGCAGGAGAATGGGGTTGAGGAGCTTATCAGCTATGATTGAATGGCAGAGCAGACTCGGTGGGCCGAATGGCTGAATTTCTGTTCCTATGTCTTATGGTCTTGTGAGCCCAGAGAGACCGGATCACAATAGAGGATGGTATCTTAATATGAGGAACAAGAGTGATTCCCCAAACAAGGGCTGCTGCCAGAAACTGGCATAACTCCAGCAGGGTCATCCAATGTTTCTAAAATGAAGATGTTGGCAAGAAGTTATGTCTGGTGGTAAAGATTGGATGCAGACATAGCTATATTGGTGATGCAGTCCCCAGAGTGCCAACAAGGACAAAAGTTACCCACCGAAGCTCCCCCACATTCATGGCAATGGCTGGGTAAACTCTGAACTTGGTTACACATTGATTATGCAGGCTCTTTCATGGATTCAACGTTCTTAGTCATTGTGGATGCCCACTCAAAATGGCTGGATATGCAGAGTGTTCATTTGTCAAGCCTGGGAGGCCCAAAGGAAAACTGCATGCATCTTTTGCAATACACGGATTTTCAGAAGTGTTGGTCACAGAAAATGGGCCATTGTTTACCAGCAGGAGTTTTGAGTATTTTCTAAAGTTGAATGGCATTTGACATGTAAGGACAGCCCCTTACCATTTATCATCCAATGGTCTGGCAAAAAGAACAGTCCCAACTTTGAAGTCAGCCTTGAGGAAATAAGCTACAGCTTCACTAGATACCAAACAGTCCCAGTTCCTATTTGATTATAAGACCAACTCTCATGTAATTATGGAGATAGCTCCAACAGAGTTGTTAATGGGGAGAAGACTCCATAACAAGTTAAATCTGATCTCCCTGGCCCTGGGGGAGGGGAGGGTGAAACTGCATCAGGAGTGCCAATGTTGTATACAAGGCTTTGCTAAGCAAGACAGTTTACTTCAGAGAATGAAGTTGGTGTAGGAACTGTAGGAATGGCCCTATATGGATAAGAGGTGTGGCCGACCAGAGGTCAGATCCATTGTTGCATAAAGTCTGGGTAGGTTAAATGGTCCTGAATGAGCATGTGGAATGTATGAAAGCACTACACTCACAAACAGTGTGGGAGCAAAACATGCCTGGCTCCTTGACAGCCTTTCTAACTGTTCCAGAGCTTGTATATTGCCCCTACACATCAAGCATTGACGATACCTTGAAATCTGACAATCTAATGAATATCACCACCTCAACACACTTGCCACCCGTAGAAGGAATGAATTTTTTCCAAGATGCTCCAGGATCAAGAGGCGATCTATTGTGCATCACATGCCACCTGTATTGGAAGCAAAGTTGGAGGAACCTGACACTGTGCTAAAATGCAGGAGGATCTACAAAAAAGCCCAACATGTGTCCTTGGACTCAGAGAGGGTGGGATGTGGTGATTGTAAAGCTGTTAACCAGGTGGACCTCATAGAATATGAGTTCCCCAATTGGGACTATTAATCTGGTCCAATCAGGGAGCTCTGGCTGAGAAATAAGAACAGGATTATCAGACATCCTGTTCACCCTGAAAGCTGGATATGAGAGAGCTGGATCAGTGTCAAAGAATCTCCAGACGTATCTAAAGACTTGGTGCAGGATACTGGTCTTTGTTGAGTTATTTCAATACTGAAGAGTGAGACTGCTTTTCTTCCCATTCAAAGAGCTTCTCAGCTTGATTGTAACTGTATGATCTAGAAATGAATTGTGCAGCATGTATTGTTTGCCTGAATGGTTGAATATGGTGTGTTGTGTGTGCTGAATACCATGTTGGTTGGGGTGGCCAGTAGATCTTCAAGACACATGATGTGTAACTTGGTGGTAAGCTTGCTCAATATGCAAATTGGTGGCATTTTGCCCATTTCAGGATCCCTTTACAGAACTGTTCTTGACTGATGACACCTGTAATCTGAGGTGCATCTCCTCGGGCTAAAAAGCAGCCAAACTGACATGAACAGCAGTTGGCAGAAAATCTCTAAGTAATGTATTATTTACCAGAATGCTTCTCTTGCTTGATTCTAAATCAGTAGGCTATTGATCATCTTCACTCTAGCCCCTCTTCTGCGGCTCTCCCTCCGCCACACCTCTCATTACAGGCCAAATATCAACATCCTATCTCATGACTTTCAATCCCCATGACTGCTTTACTGCCATCTGAGGCATGACTGGCACCTCCAACATGCCAGTCTCTTCCTAAAGGAAGACGGGAATCATTTGGTTCATTTCAGGTCAATGGTTGTGGTTGCCATTGGTTTTATTGCTTTTTTTAATATAGAATACCTACAGTATGGAAACAGAACCTTCGGCCCAACAAGTCCACATCGAACCACAAACCATCCCACCCAGACCCACCCCACCTAAGCTACACATTCCTGAACACCATGGGCAATTTAGCATGGCCAATCCACTGACCCCACACATCTTTGGGCTGTGGGAGGAAACCGGAGCACCCAGACGAAACCCACGCAGACTCGGGGACAATATGCAAACTCCACACAGAAGGCCGCCCGAGGGTGGAATCAAACCTGGGTCCCTAGCGCTGTGAGGCAACAGTGCTAACCACTGAGCCACCGACAAGCTTCCATCATTCTCCTGATCATGATCAAAGCTTTCTGTCTAAATGCTACCACAAGGATATATTAATGATCGGATTAGATATGAAGGCTGCCGTCCCAAAAGCTGTAGGTGGATGTCCAGACCATTTAGTAACTGTGCCACATTAAAATAACTCTAGATGCTACCTACTTAAAATAATTATCCAGAAGCATTAGGCAGGTTTGCTCAGATCTGAAAACAGCAGGCAAACAGTCATACAGATGGAGGCTAAGGTTACCAAGCAGGCTGGCTTCTGGTGAGGAACTAGACAATGACATTACATGCACGGGTGTGAAGTTAAAACATTGTCTGGAGTGTTCAAATCTCAATTACTTCTTCCTAGCCTTTGTCCTGGTGAATCAGTTAAGTTAAAATCCAGCTCATGCACCAGTGGCTTGTTGCTTCATGAGAATGTGCTTTAACTTAATACAGCCAAAAATTTTAAAAACATCCTTCCTGTGAAAAATTGGCCAAAACATCCTAAAATGTGAAAAATGCTTACAAGGACTCTAACTTTACAAACTTCACCTCGGTGTCCTACATTAATAGAAGCAATCTCAATAGGATCAAATATGTTTCGATTTCGTAACCTATACTACGTACCGCTTTACTTCAAATGAATATCATTGCGTAATTGAAAATTTTTAAAATAGCATCATCATTGAGTCATCAACACATTAGCTTTCTTTGATGTACTAACGACTGCCAATAACTTTATAGAGATTGAAACTAGACTTTTTCAAGGAAGGCAAATGGAGGACAATTAATTCTTCAGCTAAACAAGAGACAACTCAGACAAAGTCGGCCAATAAATACATCAATGTTTGTTCATCCAGCTAAAAGAATTAATCTGACTCCATTACAATGTACAACTATCTCTAATAGCCTAATCAGCAACACTCACATTTGAGGAAAAAATAAAATGATAACAAAGACCTCCCCACCTGCCATCTAACCAGAACATCACTCCAAAGCATAATGATACTCTGCCAAAAGGTTTGCAGCAATTTTATGTCATATTTTGACATTATCGACTAGATTTATTTTCTCTGCACTGTTTAACATTCCATTTACAGGGAATGAAATCAAATAATCTTCTTTCTTGTTGTCCTTCATTTTTGTAAAATAACATGTAGAATTTATTGCCCATAGTGTTCAGGGGTGTGTGGGTTATAGGGGGATGGGTCTGGATAGGATGCTTCAAGGGGTGGTGTGGACTTGTTGGGCCGAAGGCCCTGTTTCCACACTGTAGGGAATCTAATCTAATCATTAGGACATCAAAGATGAAAACTGCATTTAAAAGCCACTCCAGAAATTCAGTGTCCCAAGGAACAATTTTCTTAGACAAACTGTTCCTGGCTCTAAAACCATGTTAATCAAATAAAGTTCCATGCTGTTTGTGGTTTTCTCTGGCATATTTGAAGAGTACAAATAAATAACAATATGAGATTGTTGATTTGTTTGCCGAGCTGGTGGGTTGGTTTGCAGATGTTTTGACACTATACTAGGTAACATCATCAGTGCGCCTCTGATGAAGTATTGTTGGTCTGTCCCGTTTTTTATTTACGTGGGGCAGGTTTGATGTGGTGGTTGGCCTCATTTCCAGTTCTGTTTCACAGTGGTGGGTGTATGGGGTCTATTTCCATATATTTGGTAGTAGATTCGTCAACTTTAGGTACATTTAAGTCGTCATTGGATAAGCTTATGGACGTGCATGGAATAGTGTAGGTTAGATGGGCTTCAGATCGGTATGACAGGTCGGCACAACGCCTGTACTGTGCTGTAATGTCCTATGTTCTATGTTCTATGTTTCTTGATAGAGTTCTGGGTTAAGCAGGCCTCTAGGTAATCCCATGCATGTCTTTGGTTGGCTTGTCCTCGGATGGTTGCGTTGTCCCAGTCGAATTGGTGGCCTTCTTTGTCTGCATATATGGAAACAAGTGATAGTTGGTCCCATCTCTTGATAGCTAGCTGATTCTCAAAAACTTTAAATGACAATATGTATTGCATAGATGGAAGAAAGAGATTGCATTGATCTCGTGAAAATATTAAGCACATAACAAATATCTGCTTATAAAACAATAAGTTTTTAACTCTAGTATGATGTACAATTGCTGAACAAATTCAACATCTTTTCATAATCAGAAATTCCTTGTGCTAGCATTTCAATCACTTTGCAATTTTCATTCAGTGAAACCAGCACTGTGCATCAGTCACTTCATTAGTTTACTTCATCTGGCGCTGTTTCCAATAATTTTAAAATTGGAAGAGCATAGTTTTGGACAGTTATATGTGGAAGGAGATTAGGGAGAAGCAAAGCCTTGGAGGAATTTGAACTTCGGAAAGATATACTGGTATTACAACTGAGTCAAGGGAACTACAAGAAATGGGGAGGAGCTGGCCACAGTTGATTGGATGGAATGCCTAGCAAGGGAGATGATGGAGTAGCAATGTTAGGATTTTCTAGGGTTGATTCAGGAGGCTCAACAGGAATTCACACAAAGAAAGAAGATACATACTAAGGAGAGGATGAGGCAACCAAGGCTGACAAGGAAAGTCAAGGACAGCATAAAAGCAAAAGAAAAAGCGCATAATGCGTTTTAAGATTAGTCAGGAGCCAGAGGATTAGGAAGCTTTTGTAAAGCAGCAGATGACATCTCAAAGGCAATAAAGCAGGAGAAAATGAGATATGAAGTAATCTATCTCATAACATAAAAGAAGATTGTGAGAGATTTGAATATATAATTTTGAACAGTTAACATGTGAACAGTGGACCACAGGAAAATAAGGCTGGAAAAGTAGTAATGGGGAACAAAGAAATGGGAGAGGAACTGAATAGATACTTAGCATCAGTCTTCCTGGTAAAAGACATCAGTGAGCATACGAGAACTTCAAGACAGTTGGGGCAGAGGTGAGTTCAGTGAACTTCACTGAGGTGAAGGCATTGGGAAAGCTGAAAGGTCTGAATGTGGGTAAATTACCAGAACTAAATGGACTACACACCAGCATTCAGAAGAAAAATGCTGAGGTGATTGTAAAGGCATTGATGGTGATCTTTCAGGAATCACTGGACTCAGGGAAGGTCCCAGAGGAATAGAAAACAGCTAATGTAACATCCTGCTAAGAAAGGAGGGAGGGAGAAGGCAGGAAATTATAGACCTGTTATAGCCTAATCTTGGTCGTTGGTAAGATTTTAGAGTCTATTACTAAGGATGAGATTGCAGATTACATAGAAGTGGATGATAAAATATGGTTGTGTCAGTAGGGCTTCATCATGGAGAGGTCGTGCCTGACAAATCTGTTAGAATTCTTTGAGGAGGCAATGAGCATGTCAGACAAAGGAGAGTTAGTGAACATGATCTATTTGGATTTCCAGAAGACCTTTGATAAGGTGTCACACAGGAGGCTGCTAAATAAGATCAGAACCCTTGGTGTTAGGTGCACAGTAGTGACATGGATAGTGGATTGACTGACTAGTGGAAGGCATAGTGTGGGGATAAAGAGAATTTTTTCAGGATGGCAGCCTGACAAGTGGAAGTCCGCAGGGGTTATTATTGGGATCACAACTATTCACATTAAGTATTAATGATCTCGACGAAAGAACTAAGGACATTGTTGTTTCGTTTGCAGATTTCTCAAAAATAGGTGGAGGGACAGATAGTATTAGGAAACAGGGAGGCTGCTAAAGGACTTGGGTGAGCCAGGAGTGGGTGAAGAAATGACAGATGGAATACGATGTCAACATGTGAGGTTATGCATTTTGGTAGGAAGAATAACGGGATAGACTATTTTCTAAATGGGGAAAGGCTTTGGAAATCTGAAGCGCAAATGTACATAGGAGACCTAGTTCAGAATTGTCTTTAAACAAACACACAGATTCACACAGCAGTAGAAAGTTAAATGCAACATTAGCATTCTTTTTGAGAGAGCTAGCTAACAAGACAGTGATATACTACTGAGGATGCATAAGGCTCTGGTCAGACTGCATTTGGAGTATTGTGAGCAGTTTTGGGCTATTTATCTAAAGAAAGACACACTGGCCTCAGACTGGGTCCAGAGGAGGTTTACAAGAATGATCCGGGGGATGAAGGGCTTGCCATATGATGAATGGTTGGGGACTCTGGGTCTGCGCTCAATGAGTTCAGAAGGATGACTGACGTCTCAGTGAAATTGACAAAATACTGAGAGGCTGAGATACAGTGGACATGGACGAGATGGACCCAATAGTAGCAGAAACTAGGACCCGAGGGCACACCCTCAGAATGAAGGGTATCAAGGATTATGGTAGAAGGCAGCAGAATGGACTTGAGACATGTATCAACTATGATTGTACAGTTCAGCAGATTCAATGGGCTGAATAGCCTAATTCTGCTCCTATATCTTGTAGTCTGAAGAGAATTTTAAAATCAAAGTGTTAATGGACTGGGTGCCAATATAAAATGAGGAGCACAGCGTTGGAGTTAGAGTAGGGAAAGTAGAGTTTTGAATGGCCTCAAGCTCATTGACAGTGAAAGGTTGAGAGCCTTGCAGGTAATCCAAGTGGAAGAGTTGGGTGGAGAAGTTACAATGGAAGATAACAAAATGATGATGTTTTTAAAAAAGAGGCTGCAGTCAGAGGAAAGAAAGACAATAATAAAGTTGTGGAAGAAGGTAGTTGTTTTGATAGAGAAGACAAGGGATGGAATTTCTGCTCAAGGTTAAAAAGAGGGTGAGATTATAAGCAGTCTGATACTGCAGATGACAGTGGCAGGGAAAGAACTAAAATCACTGACGTGGGATTATAAACTGATTGTAATCAATGGGTTGTGGCAGGTGGTTGAAGAATATAGCTTCAGTCATCAAAAACTTTAACTGGAAGAGATTTTAGTGTATCCACAACTGATGTCAGACTTACAGCAAGATTTTCACTTTCAGAGTAAAACTGAAAGCCAAGACTGTTTTCAGGTCCGAAACACAACAGGTCTTATTACGCAGTCTTAGCTGACACCCCAGACTAGGAAGATATTCCTTGATTTACATCTCTGTGCTCATATCTCGTCTTTCAATTTCATAATGTTAATTTTAACTAGTGCTGATAGCTTGTACCATTGTTACTTTAAAGGGTCTTACTTATTGATATTGATTTTATTAACTTGTAGTAAAATGAATTTAAAAGCCTGGAAATGACATAACTTGGCATGGTGTGTATGAGACATCTTTCAAGTTTGGGGTGGAGGCTATAGCTTGGCATGAGGGGTTACTGTGAGGGGCCATGGAGTCAGGTAGGGGTCAAAACATAGAATGGGGGCATAAGCGACCTTGGGATTGGGTACAGGTATGGGAAGAATTGTCATAGCTGTGGTGTTATGAGATGTGCCTTTAAGAAGGAATATTTTTGTCATGTTTCTTTTGAAAGCAAGTGTTGTAAAAGTTGGAACCCATGCTCCCTGCTCTGAGTCCAGCTAGCTTTGCCTTTTTAAAAGATGGGACAATAGAAGTGGTATTAAGGGGTGGAAGAAGGTAGTTGTTTTGATAGAGAAGACAAGGGATGGAATCACTGCTCAAGGTTAAAAAGAGTGTGAGGTTATAAGCAGTCTGGTCAGGCCCCCACAGGGCCAGAATTTTAGTTTCACTTTTCAGCAGTTTCCCGGGTCTTGAGGCTGGGTGAGTAAGGTATTATTCCTTTCTCTGTTGCAACTAAAGGGTTGGATTCTTTTCCTGCTGCTGTAATTGCATGTGAGTCAATCTATTTTACTGACTGTGCCTTTGTCAAAGGTGAGCTTATGAGATGTTACTATACTGGAACAGTTGCTGTTTAGTAGTTAAATAATATGTTGTTCTATTATGTTTTCAAATAGAGCTAAGTTATTCCAATTCTTTGCTCTTGTGTTTGTGCTTTAACTATCGTGTAAAAACTAAGCATGTTTTGCCTCAAGTCTGGTAGTTTGACCAATTGAATTGCATTGGAGCACAACGCCTTACACTTGCCTTTAAAAATCAAAAAAAAGTTAGAGCTAGGTTATCTTCTTAATATATTTTGAGGGGATTTTGGTTTGGCCCTTAACAGCGGGGAATGAGGGGTATAAGTGGTAAGAGCTAGAGGGCCTTACTATTTTTATTATAACTGAGACAAAGTCCCACGGCATGAAAGCAGACCCTTTACAGTTCATTTTGCCAATAGTAGCCACTGTTGCTGCCTCCAAACATTCCCTCAGTTGCAACCTGCACCTAGTCCAAATCCGTTCCCTGCCCATTCAATGAACATTCAATCTTTGCAGGCATTCTCTCCAGGTGTGGCTGTTCTTATTGGGAGTTATCTAAACTCCTGCAATCCACTTTCAGGATTAAATTCATGCTTACAAATAACCCAATGAACTGGTTTTGTGATCAGAGATAATGGGGACTGCAGATGCTGGAGAATCCAAGATAACAAAGTGTGGAGCTGGATGAGCACAGCAGGCCAAGCAGCATCTTAGATGCACAAAAGTTGACGTTTTGGACCTAGGCCCTTCACCAGAAAAGTTTTCTTTTCTTTTTCTGATTTTCTTTTTTTCTTTTCTGATGCAGGGCCTAAGCCCGAAACGTCAGCTTTTGTGCTCCTAAGATGCTGCTTGGCCTGCTGTGTTCATTCAGCTCCACACTTTGTTATCTTAGAACAGATTTTGTGTTTGTGTTAGTGTTAGCAGGAGTCTTTACATGTGGAATAATTTATCAAAGCTATGGGGCCCCAAGGGGAGCCAAGAGCTAAAATCTTGGAGTTGTAAGCTCCAAGGCAGCAATGGCCACATAGAAGTCCTATTGAGTTATACCAGCTACATGTTAGTGATGTCATAGAATGCTAACAGTGTGGAAGGAAACCATCTCACCCACTCAGACACTCAGAAGAGTATCCCACCAGATCCACATCCCACTCTATCCCCATACCTTGCATTTAACATGGCCAATCCACCTAGCCTGCCCATCTTTGAAATCTGGGAGGACACCTGAGCATCCAAGGGAAACCCATGTAGTTACGGGGTGAATGTGCAAATTCCATACAGACAGGTTTCCAAGGCTGGAATCAAATCTAAGTCACTGTACTGCCCTCAGGAATTGCCCATCAGATTGTGGAATGAAGCCACGAAAGCTAATCTATGCACAAATGTGGTACTCACTGTGCTGGTGGAGGGTGCAAGTGAATGTCTTTGCAATGCAACCTCTAAGGGTTCAGAAGCTTCACCCTAAGCAGTGGTGCATGCATATGAGCATAGAGTGACCCAGTCTATTGCTTTTTGCACTAAAGGCAAGGCTGTATGCTGCAGTGTCCTTTGAAGAGAAGAGGAAAAGTTAGTTGGTGAAGAATGCAGAATAGCTTATGCAGACCAATGTGTTTGCCTATGTGTTCACAGAGTGCAATGTTGGCTGCTGGGTTACTGGCCTATTCCTCATCACCATTGGAACGGTTGCAGTTTTCTCCAGCCATCTTGATAGCCCTTTGCTCAATAAGATCAAAGATTTATATCTAACACCAACTACCCATCCCATTCCCCAGTTCCTGGCTGTTCTTAACACTTTTGACTGCACACCCATTACTCTTGCAATGGGATAATGAGAAGGATTGAGTGTGATGGGAATAAGTGTAGAAGCAGTTTGTGACTGTGCATAACTAAACATCCCCAGTGAATCAGTGGAATGAGCAGGAAACTGAATAGTTTGAGAGGTGACTGTGAGTATTTCAGGGCACTTTATGTGTGTGATGCCGAGGGTTTCAGGTTACAACCAATTGTAAGACCTGTAGTGGCAAAGTTAACTTAATGGCTTTGTCACTGAGAGGTAGTAGAGATAAGATGGTGTCTCCCATCCTTGCCTGGCACAGGGGAGCAATTTCCTGGCAGGGCTGTTTGTCATCCCTTTTGTGGGAGCCATTGATTCTTTCTTGTTCAGCACTCTGCTCCCATGCTCAAAGGGTTGATAGGATAGCCTCCTGGATGATGAACCTTCTATCAGTGACTCTGTCTAGTAGTATCTTCAAAGCAGCATCAGTAAACCTTGAAGCCAGCTTTAAATCCTTGGGCATTTCCAGGCTCCTGATAGTGAGTACCACAGGCTATTGGGGAGATTCCTGGTTTGCCATGACTAAAACAGAGTTCAACTTCCCTTTAAATATGACACCAGAACCATCAAACCCAAAAGACCTCGATCAGCCCCTGAAACACCTGACTTGCTCACAACGTGCGACATACTGAATATATTGCATAGTGACATATTTGCAAACATAATAAGTTGACAAGAACATGATTATGTGCGATAGTTAGCCTCAGGCTTTGGCAAATATCGCACCATCTGAGATGTTGGTCATTGTACTTTAACTTCAAAAATGAAAATTCCAGCTAGTATCTTAATCAGCTTCAGGCATGTAGGACATCGAAAGTCAGGGAAAAACTGCAATCAAGCATGTCTCACTTTCAGGAGTGCTTGGAGTTAGCCATCCAAATACAGAGAATGAACTCAGGTTGCCAACAATGTTGTCACACTCAGATTTTATAACCGTTAATGGGGATGAACATTCATGCTGGCAATTCCCAAAGAATCAAAGAAAGTGAGAATGGGAAAAACTGACATGGAAACTTCACTCATGTGCCTTTGTAACTCAGTTCTATTGGATGGCACCATTCAGAATAAGAAATCGATATTTAGGAACTTACTTCCCTCCAATCAATTTCACCCCTTTTCCTTAAATCCTTCATGCTAATATTTTGGATTCTAATTGGGAATATGTATATAAATGTGAATGTTATCTTTCGGGAACAAGTGTGTAAATCTGAATGTTATCTTTTGGTAACAGAGGAAATTATACCAACACCAGTACTTACTTTCAATTAGAGCCAGGAGTCCTAAGACAAATTTAGGACAGATACCAGAAGGCACTTCTTAACATGTGTAAACTTCAAAGACAATAATGGGGTTAAGTCCACATGCACATCAGGAATTAGGTCCTTGTGCTGGTAAATTTGTCAAATGCTGCTTGCCATTTCACCTGATCACACTAGCTGGTTGAAAAACTTGGAAATGACACAACAATGTTAAAATGCCATTGGCATCCAAAGACCACAAGAATCCTGGTTTAACACACACCATTGGATACACACCCTTACCCCTCTACGCCCATGTGACTACTCCAAAATGACTGTGAACTTAGTATTTTGGCTCTCAGTTCTGAATTATCTGTGGATCAAACTGGTGATGAGAGGCGAAATAATTGCCTTAACTGCAACAGATGTTGTAGTTCTAGCTATTCCATTGGATAATAGCAGAATTTCTGCCAAGGTAAAAAAGTAAAATCTCCTGATAATAAAACATTTAATTCCAGCTATTGTAATATTCTATGAAATAATAAATCTCTATTAATTCTTAAAATCACTTTCAGTAGAGTTTCCCAGTCACATTGGGAGTTGTATACCCTTCCTTTCCATCGAGGCTGCCAAGAAATACATCAGGGTCAAAAATAAAGTAATTCATTCCATCTTTACACCCCTGTACACCTTCCTGCACCCTGCCCCCATCCGTAAACCCTGGTACCAGCATACATGGTATTTTGTCAAATGCTTGTACTCTCCATCTGGAATATTTCGACTTAACTTTCACCCCTTGATAGGCACCTCAGCAGAACGAAATAAGAAAGTTTTCTGATTGAGATGAGTGCTTTGCTGGTAATTTAGACAAGTGATACTTGTTGCAGAAAACCCATACTCCTCAACTTTGGCTCATGCAAAGATATAAAATCAGAACTGCTGAGCTTTGCAGAAAACCAGAATTTATTTTAGATCTGCAAAAGCCACATGAAATCTCTTTCACCACCATGCTAGACTTTTTATCAAATTTTATCAGATTAACTTACAGGCATTTTACTTTTGCCAGTAGGATAATATTGATCTCTCCAGAAAAATGTCTGATTCATCTCCTTATGCAGTCCATTGGTCTGTAAAAATAGAGTCAGAAGCAATGGTTTGTGATAGAATGCATGGATCTACACAACACATTGTTGTATGATGTGAACAAATTGCTGAAACAAAGTTTAATCATTAGTAATGTGTGGGAAATATTTTTTCTACTTCAGAAACAGCAAATGGTGTCAATATTATTTGCAACCTTCTATACAATTAAAATGGCTGTAAATATGAACCAACTTAAATGCAAATAATAAATTAGGAAAAAGTTCACAAACACAGTCATATGTGACTAAATGTAGAAATGCTGTTAAAGCAATCAGCTCATTTAACTTAGAACATACAATTTCATTGCTTATTCTCTGCTGCTGAGGATTTTAAAGCTGTTAATTTGTTCCTTATATATTGCAGACATAATATACACTTCATATTTTTCTTTATAAGCTGCACTTTTAAGACAATTGATATTGAAATGTAAAGCTTACTTGGTTAGGAACATGGGAGCAGAGTAGTCCCCTCGAGCCTGCTCTGCTGTTCCAGATCATGGCTGATCATTTACCTTAATACAACATTCCTGTGCTATTCCCATATCTCCTGAAGTCATGAGTAACACAACATTTATCAATCTCTCTCTTGAACTCATTCAATGACAGAGTATAGATAGACCTCTGGGGCAGAGAATTCCAAAGAGCCTCCACCGTCTGAGTGAAAAAATTGTTCCTCATCTCAGCCCTAAATATCTTGTCTGTCATTCTGATCCAGTGTCCCCTGGTTCTCGATCCCACATTTAGAGAAAACATTCCTTCTGCATCTCCTCTCCCTATCCTTTTAAGAATTATGTTCCTTTGCGAATGGCTCACATTCTGATAAATCTAGAGGATACAAACCCAAATGCCTCAATCCCTCCTCATAGGTCAGTCCCGCTATCCCAGGAATCACTCTGGTGGACCACTGCTGGATTCCTTTTATGGCACACAGTTGCTTCCTTAGGCAAGGGGTCCAGAACTACTCAGAGTATTTGAGATGCAACCTCAACAGCATTCATACATGTGAAGTTTAGCTTCTCTTCTTTCGTACTCAACCACCTTGCAATAAAGTCTTATGTACCACTTGCCTTCTGAATGGCTTAGTCCGCCTAGATGATAGCTTTCATGGCTTCGAACAAGGACAGCCAGGTCCTTTGAACTCTTTTGAATTGCTTGCCATCTGAGATATAATCATCTTAAAACTTGGACGTTACAATTCCAACCCCCTTTCAAAGATTAGATTAGATTCCCTCCAGTGTGGAAACAGGCTGTTCAGCCCAACAAGTCCACACCGCCACTTGAATCACCCCAACCAGACCCATTCCCCATAACCCACACACCCCTGAATACTATGGGCAATTTAGCATGGCCGATCCGCCTAACCTGCACATCTTTGGATTATGGGAGGAAACCGGAGCACCCGGAGGAAACCCATGCAGAAATGGGGAGAATGTGCAAACTCCACACAAACAGTCACCCGATGCTGGAATCGAATCCGGGTCCCTGGTGCTGTGAGGCTGCAGTGCTAACCACTGAGCCACCGTTCTGCCACAGATATAGACTGTGAACAGCTAAGGGCCCAGCACTGATCCTTGCAGGACCCCACTGGTCAAAGCCTGCCAACCTGAAAATTCCTATTGTCTGCTTTTTTGCATGTTAACTAATCCTCAATCCATGCTAGCATATTACCACCTACCTTAATTTTGTTTTCTAACCTATTGATTTGAACTTTATCAACAGCGTTCTGAAAATCTAAATGCACAGATTTGCCCTCATCAACACAGTGAATAACATTCTCCAAAACCTCCATCACATTTGTCAAACATGATTTACCTTTCAAAAATCTATTTTGACTCTGCCCAATCACACAAATATTTTCTTTATATCCAGCGTTACATCCTTTGTAATGGATTCCAATATTTTCCCTGCTAATGATGTCAGGCTAACACATCCAAACTTCCCATTTTCTCTTTCATTTATTTGTCAAACCATTGGATTACATCTGCAACCTCCAATTTCAGGCATTGCTGCAGAATTCATAGAAGATTGAAAGATGATCGTCAATGCATCCATTATTTTTCAAAACACTGTGGGAAAGTTATTAGGAATGAGAATGTGTCAAATTTCAGGACCGTTAGTTTCACCAATACTGCTTTTTTTTTACTTATGCTTTCAGTACCAAACTCTCATCAGATGCTTGAATCTTAATTATTTTAGAAAGACTTCTTGTAAATTCCTTTGTGAAAACAGACACAAAATATTTATTTAACTTCACTGCCATTTCCATACATCCTACTACAAATTCTCCTGATTCTGCCTGTAATGGAATCACATTTGACTTCTCAATTGTGATCTGTTTTTATGTTCCTTGCTATTTTAGAGTCATATTTTGTTCTTTCTATCATTACAAATTTCTTGGTCTTCCTTTACTGAATTCTAAAATTCTCCCAATCCTCAGACTTATAACTTTTTCTAACAATTTTAAAGCCTCCCCCTTTGATCTAATATTCTCTTTAACTTCCTTTGTTAGCCAGGGCATAAGGAGTTTACAGAGGGATGTAGATAGGTTAAATGAGTTCAAAGGATCTGTCAAATGGAGTATAATGTGGGAAAATGTGAAATTGCCAATTTTGGCAGGAAGATATGCAGGAAGCATATTACCTAAAAGTGAGGGTTGCAGGCCTCTGAGGTGCAGAGTGATCTGGTTTCCCCAGTGTATGAATCTCAAAAGTCTAGCATATTACAGAAAGTATTGAGGAAGGCTAACAAAATATTACCATTTATTGTGAGGGCAATTGATTTAAAAATAGGCTGGTTATGTTTCAGTTATACAGGGCAGTAGTGAGATCATATTTGACGTATCATGTACAGTAATTATCACCTTATTTAAGAAAGGATGTATACATGTTGACAGCAATTCAAAAAAGGTTTAGCATTCTAATACCTGAAATGGGTGGGTTGTTCTGTGAGGTAAGGTTGAACAGGCTAGGATTGTATCCACTGGAGTTCAGAAATATAACAGATGATTCGAGTGAAACATGACAGGTCCTGAGTGGTCTTGATAGGTATGATGGGGAGAAGATTTTTCTTCCTTTGGAGAAACTAGAACTTGGCATCACTGTTTAAAAATAAGGGCCTCACAGGAATTAAGTGATTTTGCTTCTCTCAGAGTTTCATGAATTTTTCAAACTCTTGTCCTGACAAGCTACTAGTAGAATAGTCTTTGAATATTTTTAAGGTTGAAGTGGACAGATTCTTGGTAAGCAAGGAACTAACAGGTTTTGAGATAGACAAGAACACGGAGTTGAGTCTGCAATCAGATCAGCTAGGATTTCATTAAATGTTGGAGTGGGCTGAGGGGCCACATGACCACCTATGTGGTTGGATGATACTCTGTCCTTCATATTGGTGAATTCATGCTGGGCTGGTAGTATGCATGAAGGGATGGAGTCATTTGATAGGCATTTGAATGTTGAAGGTCAACTGATTATAAAGTCTGAGATTTTCCCATATTTAAGTGCAATACCCTTTATGGGAAGGTGTCCTGCTGAAGTTTGGGTATGTCATTGCAACTGTATTTGGAACTAATATAAACTATAGATACAACAGATTTGTCTATATTGAAATTATATGCATAGTCGAAAATACTTTGATTTGGCAGGAATATTTCTACAGGTTCAAAATTGCTTCATCCCAATTTAGAAGAAAGAATAGTCTTCAGTCAAATGTTGATGGTAACCACCAGAAATAAAATAATAGCTTCCCATGAACAGTATTGAAGTGAAGCTATTAACTGTAGAACTGTAGAACTGATAAACTAATACACATCAGGCAAGAAGTATACAGTCTGATATTGCCTCATAGTACATGGAGATAGGTTTAACATTTATATTTTGAATTTATCTCAAAATTTAGGAACCTGTTCAGATATATAAGAGGCAATCCATAAAAGGAGATTTGTCTTGAAAAATGTGTGAGGTTCATTGAATGAGCCAGCAGTCTATGTAAACAAAGCCACAGTAACAAGCTAAAACTGTGAGGTTAACTTTATTACATTTAATGACATTTACGTACAGGTAATAAAAAAAACTTAAGCCCTGATTTCTAAGCCCGAGTTTGATGGCTGCGCCTGCGGAAGGAGAGGGGTAAATGTAGCTTTTATGTCAGTGCCACAAACCCAGATTAATTTGGGAGCTGCTACTCATTCTAGCATGATTGTTGAAATACTTGCACAGTTGCATTAGGATAGGGCCAACCAGCCTACTTTCATGGCACTGTAGGTGGTTGGCCTATTAACAGTGGAATGTAATGCTTTTACTGAGATTGCATTTCCTGCTTTCAAATTTATTGGCAACACAGAGGAGAGAATTCTGTAGCCGTATTGAGTCTTTTTCTGATGCATCTGAGGAATAGCAATGCAGAAGGTCAAGTCAAGGAGGAAGGCACTGTTGCCAACATCAGCAGGAACATCCTCTGAGCAAAGGTGCCAAAAGAATTGATGCCACCATTACCACTCCAAAACGTGTGCTCAACCAAGAAAAAGCCTCATTTACTTGAAAGGATAAGTACAATTCACTGTTTCCCCACCTCTTCCAAAACTTCTTAATAGCCCTTTTACACCACACAATATCAAAACACTACAGTTATTAGAAATCCGAAATAAGAACAGAGAAAAGCTGGAAAAAATCTCTGCAGATTAGGAAGAATCTGTTGAGAGAAGGAAAGATAATGGAGCCAATGATGTCAGAAGTGCACTGAGGATCTCTCTTGTGGACGCTCTTTAAAATGTAACAGTTGTCACAATTGCAGAAAGGACAGTTATCCTTTTAGACTCTGTTGAAATAGATTGTGGCCGAACATATTGATCGGCTTCAGGGATCATGTGCCAGAAACTTTGTTTCAGGAAATCCTAGCTGTACATGCATCTATTTAGAAGGTACACCCTTAAATATGACATGAAAATTAGGCCTTCTGATGTTGTAACATGTTGGGGCATCAACTCCTGCTGAAGTAATTGTTAAGCTCTCAAAGTTATAGAGAAAGCAGATTGCTGAATAACAACGAAACAGAATTTGCAGCCTGGCCCAACACAACCCGAAGCTCACCTAGAAATTCAGCGTGTGTTAGAAGTTGTCATTCTAGCATAGAAATACTGGCGTACATACATGTAGCCATTGTAACATAAAATAAATTATTTTTCTTGAACATATTGCACGGACTTGTCATATTAATCCGCAAATAAAAAGAGTTCTGTAATAATACTATTATTTAAACTTCTAAACAACTCATCCACATACATGGAATGTTTTTGAATGATTTACATACAACCAATAAAAAGGAAACATTGAGGCCTGAAATTATGCAGAGATGGAAGGGGTTTGCACTTTAGTGAAAATGATACCTACGGTTCTAATTCTGAAGTTCCACTTTCATATCTGGCATCCACTATTTTCTTAGTGGGTAATGGGACAGGTTGCATTTAGGATATGTACAATTTATGGTGGAACATTTAGAAGTGCAACTATTTGGGCAGGCATCCTGGCTACCTCCATTGCTGTCTCCTCCATGTTGCTTATTGACCATAGCCCCATAGTCTGAATCCCAGTCCGGATCATCTCCTTGGAATTATGGGTTCTCTAACCTTGCAGATAAAACATAATGAGTTGGTCTAATAATGGTGCTGCCCCTTGAATTTCAAAATACATGACAACACTTATCGACATCTATTATCATGCACCTACAGAAGTGTCTTGGGCATACAATTCTCCATGCTGTTGGATAGGTATGTGCCTGGTCATGCAATATAAGTGCAGCATTCTGAGGTGAATGATCACTTTGTCCTCTGTGTGCCTGTGCTGAACAACTCTGCCTGCTGCAGTGCAGCAAGTCATGGAACCTCTTCCTACATTGAATCAATGACCTTGGATGTTTACCTATTATACTCACAATGGAGGCTATCTCCTTCCATATCCTCTAGGTCACTGTGGATGTCTTTTTGCTGGCATCTGCTGATATTAAATGGAGCACTGTGCCTGGACTTCCTTCACCAGGATCATAACATGCTAGTCACTGAACCAGGGCAAACCCCATATCATTCCTATCCATTCCCTTCTTTGTGACACTGTCATGAAAATGGAAAAATAAAAGGGATACAGGCAGGTACAGGTAAGATGTTTGCACTGGTTGTGGAGTCTAGAACTAGGGACACAATTTAAAAATAAAGGGACGCCATTTAGGACTAAAATGGGAACAATGTCTTTACTTCAGTGTTGTGGATCTTTTGAAGTTGCCATCCCAGAGTACTGGGAAAATGTAACTTTTGGACACATTTATGATAGAGATTGATAGATTTTTGATTAGCGATGACATAAAGGTTAAGAGGATAGTGTGAGTAAAAGGCATTGAGGTGTTCAATCCATCGTGGTTGTATTATGTTGTGAACCAGGCTGGATGGATTATATCCTACTCCTGTTCCTATGTTTCTATTAGAGCCATGTAAGACATCTTGCTTTGAATGGTCTCAGAAACATTTGCCATCTGTAATGAAGGACTTATATTCAATCATTAGCGTGAACTTGATTTGTAGGATTGTGGATACCTGGAGTATTTTCTAATGAGGTTAATGAAAGATTGAATTCTTTCCCATAAGAAATTTCTTGGTGGTCACATGTCTTAGGTAACTGCTTATTTACTGGAGCTCACTTGCCTGGTTTTATGTTGCAGTGTTTGCTTTGGATATTGTTTGGGCAATATGGCGACCAATCTGCTTATGGAGAGGAATTTTCCTTGTTGTGGATCCAGTGTAGTGTCTTGTTCCAGCTGCTTCTGCATGAAAAGCCTCTGAAAGAGTTCATCAATATTACTTGAATGACTGCATCTGTTTTTGGTTCAAAGGGACAAACTTTTATATTTTCATATTACAAACTGTGTGTCTTAACTAATTCTGTATGTTTGTGGAATATGTTTTGTTTTACAATAAATCAATAAGTTTTACATAGATATATAGAACATTACAGCACAGTACAGGCCCTTCGGCCCTCGATGTTGTGCGACCTGTCATACCGATCTCAAGCCCATCTAACCTACACTATTCCATGTACGTCCATATGCTTATCCAATGACGACTTAAATGTACCTAAAGTTGGCGAATCTACTACCGTTGCAGGCAAAGCATTCCATTCCCTTACTACTCTCTTAAAATAAAACAAAGAACAGTATAGCACAGCAACAGACCTTTCAGCCAAGAAATGATGCCTTTTCAAACTGAAATTTTTTTTATTCTATGCAGTCCATATCACTCAGTTCCCTGCCTATTCATGTATCAGTCAAAATGCCTCTTAATTGTTGCTATTGTATCCATCTCCGCCACCTTCTCTAGCAGCACATACCAGGATCTTACCACCCTCTGTGTAAAACACCCCTCACATCTCCCTTAAGCTTACTTCCTTTTACCTTAAACGTACGTTCCCTAGGAATTGACATTTCCACCCTGGAAAAATGATTCTGACTATCCATGCCTCTCATAATTTTGTGAACTTCTCTCAGGTTGCTTTTGATCCTTCGATGTTCAAGTGAAAACAAGCCAACATTGTCAAATCCTTTCTCATAGCTAATACCCCCCAAACCAAGCAGCATCCTTGTAAACTATTTCTGTACCCTCTCCAAAGCCTCCACGTCCTTCTGATAGTGTGGAAACCAGAACTCCATGCAATATTCCAAATGTGGCCTAACTAAGTTCTATACAGGTGCAACATGACTTGCTAATTTTTATACCTGTGCCCTGACAGCATCACTGCTGCCTCACAGTGCCAGGGCCCAGGGTGATTCCACCCTGTATGGAGTTTGCATAATCCCCCCGTGTCTGCGTGGGTTTTCTCTCGGTGTCCCAGTTTCCTCCCTCTGTCCAAAGGCGTGTAGGTTAGGTAGATTGGCCATGCTAAACTGCCCACAGGATCAAGGAATGTGCATAGGTAGATTAGCCATGGGAAATGTAGGGTTAGAAGGATGGGGGTGATGGGTATGGGTGGGATGCTTTTCAGAGGGTTGGTGTGGACTCGATGGGCTGCTTCCACAATATTGGGATTTAAGATTTATGAATAATGAAGGCAAGCATGCCGTATGCCTTCTTGACCACCTTATCCACTTCCGTTGCCTCTTTTAGGGAACTATGGACCTGTCTGTCTGGATTCCTCTGTATATTGATGCTACAAAATGTTCTCCATTTACTGAATACTTCCCTTCTGCATTAGATCTTTCAAAATACATCAGCTCAAATATGTCTAGATTAAACCCCATCTGCCATTTCTTTGCCCAAGTCTCCAGCCTATTTATATCTTGCTGTATCTTCTGGTGATCCACCCACTTTACATAACTCCAATAACCTTTGTGTCATCTGTAAATTTCTAATTAGGCCACCTACATTCTCTTCCAAATGATTTATATATATTACAAAACCTGGAGTCCAGCACTAATCCCCGTGAAGCACTATTGATCACAGATCTCCAGTCAGAAAAATACCCTTCCACTGTCTTTTATGACTAAACCAGTTTTATACACATCTTGCCAGCTCACCATGGATCCCTTGTGACTTCATCTTTTGTATCAGCCAGCCATGAGGGACCTTATCAAAGGCCTTACAAAAGTCCATATAGACAATATCCACCACTCCACCCTCATCAATCATCTTTGTCACTTCCTCAAAAACTCAATTAATTTTGTGAAACATGACGTTCCTCATACAAAGTCATCCTGCCTATTGCTAATAAACCATATTTTGTCCTAATTGAAGATAATGGAGGTGTTTAATATACCATATTGAGAACATGCAAAGGCAGTTACAGTTACATTGTTACCATGGAGCAGTGCAATTGGAGAAAGACAGTGCATTCCTCCCCTGCTGGTCATACCACTGCTTATATTCAGAAACCATGGTCTTTAATCACATCAATGCCTAAGGAGAGTGGCGAAATGGGACTATATTATTGCAACATTTCTTCCTGTCAACATCAGAAGATATGACCTGCTCCTGAGTATTGTGATGGCCTACTCCTGCTGACTCACATAGTTCTATCATGAAAGTGTGCAGCTGTGAAAGGTGGGGTCAAGGGACAATTGCATCACCGTACTTTAAGACCTGTGTGGAAAGAGGATCAATGAAAGGGCAAATGTCTGTGGCAGTTGTGGTGTTCATAAGTCATCATCTGAGACATTATAGTAACATGAGTCAAGACAGAATATGTGATGGTTCCAAGAGATCTGCCAGTCCTGGCTGTGCTCAAGGAAGTTTAGGTAATGTTTCAAGTGAGAGTAGATTTGACTATTTAACACACTTGTTCGTTCATTGCAACAAAAAATAGTCCCTCTGTTCTGGAAAGCATCTTTAGAGCCTGGTGTAGGGAGGTGAAATTTCTTATGAGCACAGTGTCAGGCCTGAGGGCAGGAAGCTGATGAGTTCCAAGCGACATTTGTCTACACGAGTCCTGACAAGAGAGAATCTGTCTCTCCTTGATGTTCAATGGCATTATTAGTACTGAATTTTCTAATATCAACATCCTGAAGATTATCGTTGAACAGAAACTGAACCAGACAAGGCATATAGATCTGCTGATAATGAAATGTGAGGCTGGATGAACACAGCAGGCCCAGCAGCATCTCAGGAGCACAAAAGCTGATGTTTCGGGCCTAGACCCTTCATCAGAGAGGGGGATGGGGTGAGGGTTCTGGAATAAATAGGGAGAGAGGGGGAGGCGGACCAAAGATGGAGAGAAAAGAAGATAGGTGGAGAGGAGAGTATAGGTGGGGAGGTAGGGAGGAGATAGGTCAGTCCAGGGAAGACGGACAGGTCAAGGAGGTGGGATGATGTTAGTAGGTAGGAGATGGAGGTGCGGCTTGGGGTGGGAGGAAGGGATGGATGAGAGGAAGAACAGGTTATGGAGGCAGAGACAGGTTGGACTGGTTTTGGGATGCAGTGGGGGGAGGGGAGGAGCTGGGCTGGTTGTGTGGTGCAGTGGGGGGAGGGGACGAACTGGGCTGGTTTTGGGATGCGGTGGGGGAAGGGGAGATTTTGAAGCTGGTGAAGTCCACATTGATACCATTGGGCTGCAGGGTTCCCAGGCGGAATATGAGTTGCTGTTCCTGCAACCTTCGGGTGGCATCATTGTGGCACTGCAGGAGGCCCATGATGGACATGTCATCTAAAGAATGGGAAGGGGAGTGGAAATGGTTTGCGACTGGGAGGTGCAGTTGTTTATTGCGAACCGAGCGGAGGTGTTCTGCAAAGCGGTCTCCAAGCCTCCGCTTGGTTTCCCCAATGTAGAGGAAGCCACACCAGGTATAGTGGATGCAGTATACCACATTGGCAGATGTGCAGGTGAACCTCTGCTTAATGTGGAAAGTCATCTTGGGGCCTGGGATAGGGGTGAGGGAGGAGGAGTGGGGGCAAGTGTAGCATTTCCTGCGGTTGCAGGGGAAGGTGCCGGGTGTGGTGGGGTTGGAGGGCAGTGTGGAGTGAACAAGGGAGTCACAGAGAGAGTGGTCTCTCCGGAAAGCAGACAGGGGTGGGGATGGAAAAATGTCTTGGGTGGTGGGGTCGGATTGTAGATGGCGGAAGTGTCGGAGGGTGATGCGTTGTATCTGGAGGTTGGTGGGGTGGTGTGTGAGAACAAGGGGGATCCTCTTTGGGCAGTTGTGGGGGGGGGGGTGCGGGGTGTGAGGGATGTGTTGCGGGAAATGCTGGAGACGCGGTCAAGGGCGTTCTCGACCACTGTGGGGGGATAGTTGAGGTCCTTGAAGAACTTGGATATCTGGGATGTGCGGGAGTGGAATGCCTCATCGTGGGAGCAGATGCGGCGGAGGCAGAGGAATTGGGAATAGGGGATGGAATTTTTGCAGGAGGGTGGGTGGGAGGAGGTGTATTCTAGGTAGCTGTGGGAGTCGGTGGGCTTGAAATGGACATCAGTTACAAGCTGGTTGCCTGAGATGGAGACTGAGAGAAATCTGCTCACAGTTTTGGAATTCTGCTGTGAGTTGGTCATGTCCTTTCTCATAACATGCTGTCCACCATTACAAGGCATAAGTCAGGAGTGTGATGAAATACTCCCCATGCTACAGCTCCAACAACATTTAAGAAGCTTGACATCACCAAGGACAAAGTAGCCTGCATGATTGGCACCACATCTACTAACCTATGCGTTCACTTCCTTCGTCACTGATACACAGGAGCATCAATGTACACCATCAACAAGATGCACTGCAGTAACTTGTGAAGGATTCTTCTATGGCACCTTCAAACTTCATGACAATTATCACTGAAGAAGGATAAAGGTGTCAAATGCATAGCAACACAACTACTTGCAATTTCCCCTCCAAACCAAATATGGCATTGACTTGCACTATGTCACCAGTTTTTCACTTTTACAGAATTACTTTCTTAATAGCACTATGGGAATACTTGTACCTCATAGATTTCATCCATTTAAGAAGGCGTCTCATCAGTATCTTCTCAAATGCAATTAAGAATGGTCAATAAATGTTGGTTTTGCCAGTGACACCTATATTCAAAAAGAATTTTTAAAAAGTGCATGACTTTGAGATAGTGGTTGACAACCATCTGTGCAGTCATGCAATGCAATTCCTTTCTATTGACATATGACATTGCACAGTATGTTGAGCTGCCCAGATGGACACCATGTGTTCCTGTATTGTAGCTTGCTGTCTGGGAAAGCTAAAATTCAAAATTTTTTTTGATAACACTGATAACTATTGATGAATTGGAAATAGGTATGATGATCCTGAATGATAGTATTTCTTCTGCTATTGCAATTGACATAACTAGTTTACACCGACCAAATCTTTTGCCAGAGACACCACTCAGTGTGACTGTGATTTTTATTGCCACAGTTGAAGCAATGGATTTGGTAGGACAAAACTTTCATTACTGTCTGTTCATTAATCAGATATACATCCTCCCACAATTTCAAACTGAATTATGTAAAGCAGGTAATTTTTGGTTGAGAAATTGTTGAAAGCTGTTCCACCGTGGAGATTCTAGACTATTACAGCATAGAAGAAGGTCATTCAGCTTCTTATGCCTATAACATTTCTTTTGAAAGAGCTACTTATTGCTTCCCCTCTTTTGTATTTTCCATGTGGTATTGCAAATTTTCCCTTAACAAATATATCATTTCCTCCTTTTAAAATTACTATACATTCTCTTCTATCTCCCATTCAGGCAGATTATTCTGGAACTCAGTTGATCTTATAACAGTGTGATGGAATGTTTTAGGTCCTTCTGAGAGGATGGAGGGAACATGGTTTACCATTTCATTGCTAAATTGGTATTACTAACAGTGCAGCAGCTCCTCAGTACGACAATGTGAAGGTCATCCTAGGCTTTGTGCTGCAATCTCTGGAACGTATTGCTGTATTCTGGCAAATATGAGAGGCATAATTC
The DNA here is from genome assembly GCF_030684315.1 of Stegostoma tigrinum. Taxonomy (NCBI): domain Eukaryota; kingdom Metazoa; phylum Chordata; class Chondrichthyes; order Orectolobiformes; family Stegostomatidae; genus Stegostoma; species Stegostoma tigrinum. The sequence goes on along the minus strand of NC_081358.1, from coordinate 71,556,847 downwards.
TAACTGAACTACAGGGACCAGACACAGAAAGTAACTCCTATTAAAGGACGTGATGGTTTTGAAAGAGTTGACGGTGCCTTTAGATTGAGCTCCACCCAATTAAGTTGGCAGAATTAAGATAGTTGATTTCTGCATGAATGTCAGAAGGGAACGGATGTAATTCTGTCCAGCTCCAAAGAGTCCTTATTAACTATGCCTGACTAATAATCTAAATTGTATCTACTGCTATTGTGCAAAAAAAAGCTTGTTATTTGAGAAAGCCTCCTCTGCAGCTGAAATGTGAAAACTGACAGGCAGCAGCAGCCATGGGATTAGAAACAGGATGAGTCCCTAACTCCAAAGGCAAACATTCACCAAGAAACTGATAAGAGACTAGTTGGGCCCAGGGTTACAGAAAAAGACTGAGGCTTTAATGAAGTAGGCTCTGTCGGGAATGACTAAAAACTCAATGAGTAACGTTACCTATACTGTTTCACACATACTTGTCGTTTGGTACAGTGGCGTCTTCGTTTCTTTTCATGTTTATTTGCGTTTGTTCCATGAGGAGTTCATTGGTGGCTGGACTCTGTGCAGCCCCAGATCAATGGCCGCCTCTGGCTGAGATCATAGAGACTTCAGCGTCACCTGTGGAGAAGCCTGGAGCTAGGAGCCTGGCGACCCATGCATCTGGAGGAGCCGCAGAGGGCCAGGAGGAGATAAGAGACCAGGCCTGGCTTGGACACAGCTGCTGCTGGAGTGGCAGCAACCATGGAGGTAGACTCATAACAGAGACCCTGGAGCCCATTACAGAGACCAGGCTGATGTCAAGCAGCAAATGGAGGAGTAACAAAGGATGCCAAGAAGAAGAGAGAAAGATGAACTCTATTGCAGCAAAATCTTGCATTATCTTCCGTTTTTCAAGACCGTGCCTGGCCATGGTGACATTTGTGTTTTGCAGGTGATAAAATACTTTTCACTAAATTTTTTACACGTGACAATAAATAAATCTAGCTCTAGATATCCTTGAGGGAAAAAAACTGCGCAAAGATCAGAAAGCAAAGGCCAGCGAGAACAAGTGAGAGTTCTCCTCTCTCGGAAATAAATATTATAACAGTTGTGAGTAGGCTTCGTGAATTTCAGCTGCAAGGGTCAGGGAAAGAGCCAAAAAAGTAATGATATTTATATTACCCAGAATTTATTTTAAGATAGATAGCAGAAAGTTGGAGAAGTTCAGGCAAAGTGTCAAATTGAAGAAGTAATTTCAGAAAAATCTGAAGATTTAAAGGGCTGAGCCTCAATAATTAAGCCGTGATTTGGTGCGTAGATTTATAAAGAATGAAGCTAGAAAACTTCATTTAAAAATTAATGCAAATGGAAGTGATTTGGATAACAAAATGCAAGAAATTGTCCATTTTGCCTTGGAAGAATGGGAAAACTCCAACTTGGCTGCAGAATATGGGAAAACCTCGAAAATGGCAGGAAGCCACTGACTGATTCATAAAAAACCCTGAAAAAATCCCAGTAAGGAGCACAGAGACACAATATCAAAAGTAAATAAATTTAATGCCTGTAGAACAATATTTAGTAAAACTTAAAGCTTTATTGGCGGAAATTAATGCAGTACTTACTTGCAGTTAAAAGACTAGCAGACAAAGAAATTATAGCAACAGTGCTGTAATACAAAGTGCCATGGGAAATTTTCCAATCCAGAGATACAACTCCTGAATCCAAGGAACTATGGAAGATTATTGATAGGGCATCTTGATTGCGGTCTCATACTTCTTTAAAACCTGTAGACGAAAACCATCAGGTCCTGGGGGTTTGTCACTTTTCAATTCCATTAATTTCCCCATCCTTGATGATTTTCTAAAGCTAATTTTATTTAGACCCTGTCTCTGAGCCTCTGTTAATTTCTTTGGGATACCAACAAGGTATGTTCCATTCCTGCTGTCCATACTGAAGCAAAATAATCATAGAATCCCTACAGTGTGTGTGCAGCCCATTGAGTCCAGACAGACCCTCTGAAGGACAATCCACCCCCTGTTCTATCCTTTCCCTGAATTTCCCACCTTAGACACTATGGGGTACTTAGCATAGCCAATCCACCTAACCTACACATATTTGGACTGTAGGAGGAAACCCACGCAGACATGGGGAGAACATGCAAATGCCACACGGACAGTTGTCTGAGGCTGGAATCAAACTCAGGTCCCTAGCACTGTGAGGCAGCGGTGCTAACCGCTGAGCCACTGTGCCACCTAGCACCTCTACCATTTCCCCATGGACATTGACAATATCCCCACTCACAGCCTTGAGAGGGTCAATGGTACTCTTAACTAGACGCTTTCCTTTTATACAAATATGAAATATCTTCTTGTTGTCTTTTATGTTCCATGCAAGTTTCCTTTCGATAATCCTTTTAGTTGCTCTTATAAGCCGATTTGTGACCCTTTTGTTGATCTTCGTATTTGTTCCAAACTGTGGGTACTGTTCTGCTCTTTGCATCTGTCTCAACCATAATCATTTAACAGGCCAAAAATAAAGAAAGGAGCATTAATGGCAGCAAAATTCACAAACCTGACCACCACATGCTAGTGGTGGTGATATATGAGTGTGTGATAGTTCTAATTGCTGATTGCTGTTGTAGAAGAAGCAGAATAATTGGCACTTTTTTAAAAAAGTTAATTCATAGCACATCGATGTCATAGGTTAGGCCAACATTTATTGGCCATTTCTACTCACCCTGGAAAAGTGCTAGTGCTCTGTGTTCTTGAACGTCTGCAAACTTGATCATGTAAGTCCACTCACAATGCAGTTAGGAGGGACATTATAGAGTCATAGAATTATATGCATCCCATCTACCTGTGCTTGGTCTACAGCTTATAAGGTCTGGCCATTTTAAGTGCTCCTTCAGATGCTTCTTAAATGTTGTGAGAGTACCTGCCTCCAACACCCTCTCAGGCAGGATGTTTCATATTTTGACTACCTTCTGGGCAAAAAAGAATTTCCTCAGGTCTCCTCAAAATCACTTACTCTTCACCGTAACCGAATACCTTCTGGTCTTAAACACATCTGCTGTAGGGGAACGGATAATGGGAACTGCAGATGCTGGAGAATCTGAGATAACAAAGTGTGGAGCTGGATGAACACAGCAGGCCAAGCAACATCCTAGGAGCACAAAAGCTGACGTTTCAGGCCTAGACCCTTCATCAGAAAAGGGGGATAGGGAGAGGGTTCTGAAATAAATAGGGAGAGAGGGGGAGGCGGATCAAAGATGGATAGAGGAGAAGATAGGTGCAGACGAGAGTATAGTTGGGGAGGTAGGAAGGGGATAGGTCAGTCTGGGAAAGACTGACAGGTCAAGGGGGCGGGATGAAGTTGGTAGGTAGGAAATGGCGATGCAGCTTGAGGTGGGAGGAGGGGATAGGTGAGAGGAAGAACAGGTTGGGAGGCGGGGACGAGCAGGGCTAGTTTGGGATGCAGTGGGGGGAGGGGAGATTTTGAAACTTGTGAAATCCACATTGATACCATTGGGCTGCAGTGTTCCCAAGCAGAATATGGGTTGCTGTTCCTGCAACCTTCGGGTATCATTGTAGCACTGCAGGAGGCCCAGGATGGACATGTCGTCTAAGGAATGCGTGGGGGAGTTGAAATGGTTTCGACTGGAGGTGCAGTTGTTTAATGCGAACTGAGCATAGATGTTCTGCAAAGCAGCCCCCAAGCCTCCACTTGGTTTCCCCAATGTAGAGGAAGCCACAACAGGTACAGCAGATGCAGTATACCACATTTACAAATGTGCGGGTGAACATTTGCTTGTTATGGAAAGTCATCTTGGGGCCTGGGATGTGGGTGAGGGAGGAGATTGTGGGGGCAAGTGTAGCACTTCCTGCGGTTGCAGGGGAAAGTGCCGGGTGTGGTGGGGTTGGAGGGGAGTGTGGAGCAGACAAAGACTCCTGGAGAGAGTGGTCTCTCCAGAAGGCAGACAAGGGTGGGGATGGAAAAATGTCTTTGGTGGTGGGGTCGGATTGTAGATGGCAGAAGTGTCGGAGGATGATACGTTGTATCTGGAGGATGGTGGAGTGGTATGTGAGGATGAGGGGGATTCTCTTTTGGCGGTTATTGCAGGGACAGGGTGTGAGTGATCAGTTGCGGGAAATGTGGGAGACACGGTCGAGGGCGTTCTTGACCACTGCGGGGGGTAGGGGGTGGGAAGCTGCAGTCCTTAAAGACAAGCACACCTGGGATGTGCAGGAGTGGAATACCTCATTCTGGGAGCAGATGTGGCAGAGGTGAAGGAACTGGGAATAGGGGATGGAATTTTTGCAGGAAGGTGGGTGGGAGGAGGTGCATTCTATGTAGTTTTTGGAGTCGGTGGGCTTGAAATGGTTGTTGGTTTTGAGGTGGTTGCCTGAGATGGAGACAGAGAGGTCCATGAAGATGAGGGGTGTGTTGGAGATGGTCCAGTTGAACTTAAGGTTAGGGTGGAAGGTATTGGTGAAGTGGATGAACTGTTCAATCTCCTCTTGGGAGCATAAGGCAGCGCCAATACAATCATCTATGTAATGGAGGAAGAGGTGGGGTTTAGGGCCAGTGTAGGTATGGAAGAGGGACTGTTTGGGAAAGATTCTTACAATCTACATTACCCATGCCTCTCAGTATTTTGTATACATCAATCAGATACCCCCTCAGCCTCCGTTCCATTATTCTGATCCAGCAACAGTGCAGCGAAATGGTTCTTGAGGGGAAAATTGCAGGTGGTGATGCAAAATCCAACTTCTTTCAAGGGACAACTCGTCAGGCCCATTTTTGGACCTCTTTCCCTCAGGTAATTAAATTCTTTTGGCACATTGCTAATATTAATGTCATTGCTGAAGAAATTTAATATTTTTGGGCATGGTGTCCTGATGACATGGATATATGCTAACCAGGAGCACCACAACTGCAAGTTTCTCTCCAAGTCGCTCACATTCCTGACTTGGAAATATATCGATGTTCCTTCACTATCTCTGGGTCAAATTCTTGAAATTACCTCCTTAAGGTCAGAATGGGTCAACCCATAGCATGTGGCCCACAGCAGCTCAAGAAGGCAGCTCACCACCACCTTCTCAAAGGCAGCTGGAGATGGACACTAAATGCTGGCCAGGCAGTAATGCTCACATCCCATGAATGAATAAAAAAAAAGGAAAACTAGGAAAAAGCTAATGCCGTCTTAGAGTGGCTGACAATGCGAGCATACCCCTTTGTTAGACGGCACTATAGTGAGTGAAAATAACTGATACATTGAAAGTACACAGGGACAAGGACAAACAACAATTTAAGTTGCAGGCTTTAGACATTTAGTTCACTTTCATTATAGGGAAAAACCCAGATTCATGGAAATGTACAGCTGGCAGCAATGGTGAGTTAAAAAAATCACTAAAAGGAACATGATAATGAAGGTGTAAGATTTAAGTTTCCAATAACTTGGCATTATTCCCACAGAAAAGTTTGGTTTAGACAATTTATTTTGTTCATTTTCTGGTGCTTTAAAACCAACTGAATGTGCTTTTCAAGCTGGAGGTCATTTCTCCTGAAAGGGTTACAAATGTTTTTAACAGAAAATAACATCAGCTTGTGATAATTCATAAGTCATAGTAATGGATTAGAACCATCTGTTAAAGTAGTAAATAAAGCAGTGTAAAAGCAAATGAATTAAACATTCATCACCTACTATCCCTGACAGTAACATTGTGCTTTTAAACCAGAATGTATTTTTTTAATGGGAATAAAAATTAATGTAATTTTTAAGAGGGATATGCAATATTTTCAATATGCTAGCCACTCTTAGATAATAATAGTGATCATTTCTACTTATATTTCTGTAGATGTCAATCAATGGCAAAAGTTATTTTCTCAGTTATTCCAGTGTGATAAGTCATGCCAACTATACTTATTCTTTCCTTCATGGCTTTTGAACATTGTAGACTAGGCTAGAATTTTCTGCTTGTTCCTAATTACCCTTCAGAAATTAGAGGTGAGCTGTCTTCTTGGATTACAACTAGCCAATTATAAATTTATGTGCAAAGCCCAAATGTGTGCCTCTTAAGAGTCAAACAACAAATATAAACACTTATAACTGTGATTCTCGCAAATTATTAGTTCACCATAAATTTTTTCAACTTCAGCCTCTTGCAGAACCAACAGTGGACCTGTTAGAACCATCAATATTCAGTTCCCCTTCTAAATGTAATGATCAGCGAAAGGAATTCAATCTGGATAAATGTGAGGTATTGCATTTTGGTACATCAAGGGTAGGGTTTATACAATTAATGGTAGGGACTTGGTTAATGTTGAAAAACAGAGGGTCCTAGGGCTTCAGCTACATAATTCTTTGAAGCTTTTGTCACAAATAGACGATGTAGTTAAAAAGGTATTTGGCACGTTAGCCTCTTCTGGAATACTGTGCCCAGTTCTTGTCGCCCAGTTACAGGAAGGATAATATTAAGTCGGAGAGTGTTCAGTAGAAATTTACCAGAATGTTGCAGTATGGAAGGTTTGAGTTACAAGTAAAAGCTGGATAGGCTAGGACTTTTTCATGGAGCATTGGAGGTTGAGGGGGCCACCTTATACAAATTTGTAAAATAATGAGGGCTATGGATAGAGCTAATGGTAGTTGTCTTTTCCTAAGGATGGGGGATTTCAAGACAGGGAGCACATTTTTAAGGTGAAAGGAGGAAGATTTTAAAAAGACGTGAAGGGCAATTCTTTTACACAGAAGGTGGTTCATGTGTGGAATGAACTTCCTGAAGAAGTGGTGGCTGTGGGTACAATTAAAATATTTAAAAGACACGTACATTAATAAGAAAAGTTTTGAGAGATATGAGCCAGGAGCAGGCAGGTAGGACTAGTTTAGTTTGGTATTATGATCGACATGGAATGGTTGGACCAAAGAGTCTGTTTCCATGCCATACTCCAGCTATAACATTCATTTTATCTGATTCATTCAAATTGACAAAATTCTATCTGAATGGAAAAAGGTGATCACTCCCACCGATACTTTCAATGCCTTTAGAGAGAGGTAGGCACCATGACAGAAACCGTGCTTTAATCTCTCCATTCAGCTCCATTTTGATTTTGCCCCATCCAACTTTCCCTACCTGTCCCTCAGTTTTCATGGTTTGCCTTGCCCTTAATGAGGGGTTTGCATGTAAATATCCAGTAGGCTGCACAGGTGATTTATCAATGGCAGTTAATAGTTAAAAACAAAAAAAATGTCACAATGATTTGTTAATGGAAAAAAATATTCAGTTGTGTGCAAGGGCACTTCTGGACAAAAAGGGCCCTACTTGTGAAACATTAGTAAGTTGGTGTATGACTTGAAAATCTGTTGGTTTAAAACACTGATGATTAGTATGTGTGGACTTTAGCTTCATTGTTGGAGATGTAAAATAGCTTTGCTGGCCCATTTTCATTTGTTATATGCAGGATTTTTATCATAGACATATCTTTTATCAAGATTATGAATTTTGCTGGGATTAAGCAACAAGTATATAATGATGGTGCACTGAGGAGTATCAGGCTGATTTTGAGCAGAGTTATACTGATGGGCATGTGAAATTTTAGCAGATAATTTATCATTGAGCTAAATCTAATCCAGGTATTTTCTGCAGTAGTTCTGCAAATGACTTTACCAATCACTGAAGCAATAGTAAAAGTATTTACGACTTAACCATTTGCAAAACAGCAATGTTGATTTCCCAAGTCTGCCCAGGTTAATGTCTTGGGTAAATTAGACTGAGCTGTGAGCAGGCATTATCTCTGTATTTGAGTTCCAACTTCTACTGTGTATAAAATACTGGAGTTGAAGTAATTATTTTAATACTTTATGAACAATTTATGAAGTTTAGTTGAAGCATACATTTAATAGATATAAAATTATTTTGGCTGTATCAATCCCTTCTGTCATGCCAGTTATACAAAAACATCACATGATTATCAAACCTTGTCACATGATCTAATGACTAACTACTGACACTGTCCTTCTCGAGAGAGTAAAGCTGCAAAATTAGATAATGCATAATTGATGGTTGGAATTAAGTTGACTGAATTTAGCAACTTAGTATCTCAGCCAGACAGGTTTGAAATCTTTCAGTGTGTCATTGTTGGACTAATATAACTTGAAGGGATAGCAATTCCAGTTAACTGTGTGAGCCAATGATTTAATGCCACCACTGTGAGCAGCAGGGAGTTAATCAGCACTTAATGCCATGATTTTAACTGATTGCAATCTAAGCGTGATCTTCTGCGCATTAACATGGTTGTTTTAATTTATGCTTAAATTTTCTAGTGTTCAAAACATTCCTGTTTCATACTCCCTCAGAGTATGCTGGACTTTAAAGAATTCCTGAATTCCATTGAGCCAATATTGAAATTGCTTCCTCTCCTTGATACCGCTGTTTCAAAATCACTCCTTAATAATCTGTCAAAGACCCATGTAAAGAATGACTCCAGGATAATAAAATGTGAGGCTGGATGAACACAGCAGGCCGAGCAGCATCTCAGGAGCACAAAAGCTGATGTTTTGGGCCTAGACCCTTCATCAGAGAGGGGGATGGGGTGAGGGTTCTGGAATAAATAGGGAGAGAGAGGGAGGCGGACCAAAGATGGAGAGAAAAGAAGATAGGTGGAGAGGAGAGTATAGGTGGGGAGGTAGGGAGGGGATAGGTCAGTCCAGGGAAGACGGACAGGTCAAGGAGGTGGGATGAGGTTAGTAGGTAGATGGGGGTGCGGCTTGGGGTGGGAGGAAGGGATAGGTGGGAGGAAGAACAGGTTATGGAGGCAGAGACAGGTTGGACTGGTTTTGGGATGCAGTGGGTGGAGGGGAAGAGCTGGGCTGGTTGTGTGGTGCAGTGGGGGGAGGGGACGAACTGGGCTGGTTTAGGGATGCAGTAGGGGAAGGGGAGATTTTGAAACTGGTGAAGTCCCCCCCTCCCCCCCGGCATGGGCCCCAGCTATGCCTGCCTCTTTGTATGTTACGTGGAACAGTCACTATTCCGCACCTACACAGGCCCCAAACCCCACCTCTTCCTCCGGTACATTGATGACTGTATCGGCGCCGCCTCTTGCTCCCCAGAGGCGCTCGAACAGTTCATCCACTTCACCAACACCTTCCACCCCAACCATCAGTTTACCTGGGCCATCTCCAGTACATCCCTCACCTTCCTGGACCTCTCAGTCTCCATCTCAGGCAGCCATCTTGTAACTGATGTCCATTTCAAGCCCACCGACTCCCACAGCCACCTAGAATACACCTCCTCCCACCCACCCTCCTGCAAAAATTCCATCCCCTATTCCCAATTCCTCCGCCTCCGCCGCATCTGCTCCCACGATGAGGCATTCAACTCCCGCACATCCCAGATATCCAAGCTCTTCAAGGACCTCAACTTTCCCCCCACAGTGATCGAGAACGCCCTTGACCGCGTCTCCCGTATTTCCCGCAACACATCCCTCACACCCCGCCCCCGCCACGACCGCCCAAAGAGGATCCCCCTCGTTCTCACACACCACCCCACCAACCTCCGGATACAACGCATCATCCTCCGACACTTCCGCCATCTACAATCCGACCCCACCACCCAAGACATTTTTCCATCCCCACCCCTGTCTGCTTTCCGGAGAGACCACTCTCTCCGAGACTCCCTCGTTCGCTCCACACTGCCCTCCAACCCCACCACACCCGGCACCTTCCCCTGCAACCGCAGGAAATGCTACACTTGCCCCCACTCCTCCTCCCTCACCCCTATCCCAGTCCCCAAGATGACATTCCACATTAAGCAGAGGTTCACCTGCACATCTGCCAATGTGGTATACTGCATCCATTGTACCTGGTGTGGCTTCCTCTACATTGGGGAAACCAAGCGGAGGCTTGGAGACCGCTTTGCAGAACACCTCCGCTCAGTTCGCAACAAACAACTGCACCTCCCAGTCGCAAACCATTTCCACTCCCCCTCCCATTCTTTAGATGACATGTCCATCATGGGCCTCCTGCAGTGCCACAATGATGCCACCCGAAGGTTGCAGGAACAGCAACTCATATTCCGCCTGGGAACCCTGCAGCCATATGGTATCAATGTGGACTTCACCAGTTTCAAAATCTCCCCTTCCCCAACTGCATCCCTAAACCAGCCCAGTTCGTCCCCTCCCCCCACTGCACCACACAACCAGCCCAGCTCTTCCCCTCCACCCACTGCATCCCAAAACCAGTCCAACCTGTCTCTGCCTCCCTAACCTGTTCTTCCTCCCACCCATCCCTTCCTCCCACCCCAAGCTGCACCCCCATCTACCTACTAACCTCATCCCACCTCCCTGACCTGTCCGTCTTCCCTGGACTGACCTATCCCCTCCCTACCTCCCCACCTATACTCTCTCCACCTATCTTCTTTTCTCTCCATCTTTGGTCCGCCTCCCTCTCTCTCCCTATTTATTCCAGAACCCTCACCCCATCCCCCTCTCTGATGAAGGGTCTAGGCCCAAAACGTCAGCTTTTGTGCTCCTGAGATGCTGCTTGGCCTGCTGTGTTCATCCAGCCTCACATTTTATTATCTTGGAATTCTCCAGCATCTGCAGTTCCCATTATCTCTAAAGAATGACTCCAGCCTTCTTTTCCAAAGTTCTTGACTGTGTCCTTGCCTTCCAGATACACACTTGCTACTCCTGTGGAATCTATTCAAACCAGTGCCTGCATGCTCATTGTGCCAAAACTACACTAAAGAAAGATGCAAATGAAATTCTTTTTGACTACAATGCACTAATCTTCTCCAGCCTCTCTCTAGCCTGCAATCACATTATTTTCCTTCCACAGGTCCCAGTACTCAACTCATGGATTCCCTGCACTTAGTTGGTCTTTGGCTGATTGTTATGACTGAGGTTGTAGAATGTACTGTGGCCCTCTGGTCTCACCACATCACTACTCACACCATAATTTGAAACAACCTATATAACCAATTGTAGATACTCTTAGTCAATCTGTTAGGCATGGAACAACCCAAGCTTGGGAAACATGGGACCTGACCTCAGATCTTCCTGCAGCCAATTGTATACTTTATCTCTATTAGGTTTCAAATGAAAAACAAACCAGTTTCTTTGTTATACAACACATTAGTTTATTTTTAAAAACCAGACTTATTTGGTAAAAATATAAATGTGCAGACTGAAATCTGAAAGTATAAATAGCTATCCTTCTAAATAACCCAACACACATTTACAAATATGCCAGGTAATGGAAAATAAATCTCTACAAAGATTTACTGGGGTGAAGGAGATAATATGATCTTAGTTAAAAATTGTTTGTTCATGAAGGGAAAAAAGATAATGTATGAATAGTTCCCAAATTTCATCATCTGTTGTACTGGGATTTCAAACCAAGTCCCTACAATATTCGCGATAACAATGAGTAGAGCTGGATGAACACAGCAGGCCAAGCAGCCTCAGAGGAGCAGGAAGGCTGACGTTTCGGGTCTAGACTCTTCTTCAGAAGAAGGGTCTAGGCCTGAAACTTCAGCCTTCTGGTCCTCTGAGGCCGCTTGGCCTGCTGTGTACATCCAGTTCTACACCTTGTTATCGCAGGTTCTCGAGCATCTGCAGCTCCTACTATTTCTCCCTACAATATTAGCTTGGGCCTCTCATTTACTTAACTAGTGACATTACCAATATACCCCCACCTCCATGAGGTTCAGGTCTGTCAGCTGCCTATATCCTATCACAAACCAAGCCTCCTTGCTGATTTACAATGTTTCCTGTTCTCCCATACCTCAAATTTAAAATGGTTATTTCTGTAACTTGCTTCTCCCCCTCTCCAATTCTTGCTTCAATTTTTCAAAGTGGCCTCTTCTACATTCCTCCTTCCTTTGGCAACCACTATTAGTGGTTGTTTCTTCAGTCACCTTAACCATATGTCTCCAAACTCTATCCCCAGTCTGTTCCAATTCTCCTTGTTCCTCTGCACAGGTCATTTCTTGAAATGCAATTATTTGAACAAGCTTTTGGACATATATCTTAATTTTTCTGTCTTTGGTTCAGCATGTTTTGCTCAAGGCTTGTGATAGGTTGTGATTACACAGCAATGGTGTTGCACAAACACAAGATAGTTGTTGTGTTCTGTATTGTGGTGCCTTGGACTACATTTCAAGACAGTAATCTTTATTTCTGAGTGTCAAACAATCAATTTGTTTGTAATAAGTAGGCAATCTATCATTTGTCTCTTAACAGATGAGCATCTGTTGCAAATTATGTATTCATTGGCATAATGAGTTCGTGATGGATGTAGATCATTCAAAGAGTGGTATCCTACTCTGTTAAATGAAGGCATGGAATGTTGCAAAACCTCCTGAAGGACCATGGAAATGCTACATCTTTAAGATAATATGTTCACTGTTGCATGTGGTTTCGTAAACAAATATAGCCTGAGGACTGCAGATTACAAGTTCAATGCAAATCACAGCAAAAGCTGAACAATAGCCACGCAGCTGTCATTTTGTTTCCAAAACACAAAGCTAAGAAGACAAGAATGCACTGATTATAAGCCCCTAGCAGAATGTTAAGAAAAATCTTAAGGCTTAATTTTTTTGATTAGTTGTGTTTGCTGTCCTACCATTGGAATAGTCAGCAAGAAACTCATCCAGTGAAGACAGACTGCTCAGGAGACAAGGAGCCCGAAATTGGCTGGAGATGGGACTTCCATTTATCACTCAGGAGGAAGCCTTGTCTCAGAGAGTTGCTAAGCAAGCTAATTGGCAGCTAGCTCCATCATTTCAGCAGCTTGGGGTCAGGACTGGGACGACATGTATTCCCCACATTCAAAGTCCCTGATTACAGCACCTGGAAACTACCAGTGGTCTCATGGAGAAGATGTTGGATAGAAGAGAGTTGTTGGTGTCTTGATTGGAGATTGGCCATGGTTGGAGTGGGGTGACTCAATTTGGAAAGGAGGCCATTGATGGAGGCATTCTCCTTCTTCCTCCTTCCTCAAGGCCTGAGCAGAGAGACCTTTCTTTGTGCTTCTTCTTTGCTCTTAAGCTCATCCTGCCAATCTAAACATTGAGGCTGTGTGGGAAATGGAAAAAGGTCACTAATAACCCACTTAAGGGCTTCCACTGGGGCAAGGTCAAGCAGATTAGTTTGAACTTGAAAGCTGACTGCATCTATGAATATTTTTGTTCCCTGATTCTTAACTTCTAAATCCAATATAGACATAACATACCTGGGATACACTGACATTTACAAGCAATCTATGGCAAAATCAGCTAGTAAATACATTTTGTATCATTGTTATCCTGGGGATACAGTTGTTCATATCTAAATCCAGATGGAAATGCTTGGTTAGTACATTATTTGATTTAAATTCAAAACACAGAAAACTGTGGCCAAATAAAATAAACAGGCCAAATCCTTTAAGTTGGCCAAAAATTCAGTAATTTCTGTATATTTTTAGTTTTGTTAATTGTTTGAAAATTTTTTATTCAGGAAATTGATTTGGACATTTTCCTGCAAATATCTTGGCCACAAAATATTTCATGGTACAGTTTTCGTTGGTTCTATGGAAGCTTACAGATGAGAAAAATGGGAGGGGATACATTCTCAATGATTTCCAATGTGATTTGGCGACAATTTCCATACTAGGAGAGATGATAGCATCACATGCTGTGTGTGTATTCGAAGCATGAGGAAGGTTAAGTTATGACAGCAGTCAGTATCTAATGCTGATTTAGTACCCAACCTGCCATTCTGAATTCTCCTCTGGTTCTGTTGACTTTCCCTTTTGCGTTTATAGAATCAGATGCACTGTGGATTCCCTGGTTGTGCTTGCTAAAGGCACCACCATTCAACACTCCCTCAATACTGCATCTCCGTTTTAGCTCCAATTTTTGTACTCCAACCTTGGACTGGGAAAGTGGAGTAGGACATGAACAGAGATCCTTATGATTCAGAGCATTAGTGTGATACCAACTGAGCATTGCTGACTGATAGAGGAATTCAAGTAACTTCTTTTAGAAAGAAGAGGGCAGTGCTGGACTTTTGCAAGGACAGGAATGAACATTATAAGCCACTGAGCTAAAAATGCCACATTATTAGGACGTTAATTGTTGTCCTTCTTTGGCTGTGGTATGACAGTGAGATGGAGCAGAGCAGCAGAGAGGAGAACAGAAATTGCTGGAGAAATCTAGCAGGTGTGGTAATATCTTTGGAGAGAAAACAGAGTTAACATTTTGAGTCCAGTGATCCTTTTTCAGAACTAGAAGCAGCTGGGAAAATGTGATATTTATGCTGATGACTGGGGTAGGAGGAGAAAAGGAGTGTGCAGATAGGTGCACACTTATACTTTCTACCTCCTGCCACTCAACCAATTTCCCAGCTATGCCTGTAATTTGTCCTCAATTTCATTTTCCCTTGGTTGACAGTGTCTTATGTTGGACTTTATCAAATGCCTTCTTGAAGTCCATATAAACAATATCCATAGGCATTACGCTCTCTGCTATGTTAGTCACAACTTCAAAAAGGTTTTTCAGGCATTACCTGTCTGATAAGAGTCCTGCTACTTCCACTCCTATGTCTTATGGTCTTATGCTACTTCTTCCTGATTAACTGAAAATTTTCAAAGTATTCAGTAACCACATCCTTGATTATAGACATCAACAATTTCCTCACCACAGATATCAAGCTAACTGATCTGTAATTCTATGGTTTTCCTCTTTTGTCCTTTTTAAAAAACAGAGAGATGTGCAATTTTTCAATCCAGACAGCCAACATCTACATCTTGAGAACTCTAAAAGACTATAGTTCCGGTGTCTAGAATGGTTACCACTATTTCCTTTAACAGCTCTGGATGGAAACTGTCATATCCCAGAGATTTGCCACTTTTTAATTCCATTAATTTCCTCAGTACCAATATTTTACTTACGTTGATTGCTTACATTCCCTGTCTTGCAATGTACCGAGCATTCCTGCATACACACCCATCGCCTTTCTTTATGCCACACCATTGATGTCCTTATCTGATTTCTGTGCAACAGAACATGTCAGAAACATAACCCTCTACTGAGCTTCAACTTTCCTGAGTACAGTGAATCAACATGTGTAATTCCAGTGTCTATTCAACTATCTAAAGTTTGTTCAGTGCCATTATCTAAAGTGGTGATTATAAGTGTCTTGGCATCTTCATACGAGGTCTGCTCTTTTTTACTCCATCACCATTTTGCACATAGAACATCGAACATAGAACAGTACAGCACATTACAGGCCCTTCGGCCCACAATGTTGTGCCAAACTTTTACCCTAATGCTAAATGTCTGTCTAACCTCCACCCCTATCTTATACTATCATCCATATGCCTATCTAATAGCCACTCAAATGCCCCAAATGAGGCCGACTGCACTACCCTCTCTGGCAATGCATTCCATGCCCCTACCACTCTGAGTAAAGAACCTACCTTTGATATCTCCCCTATATCTACCTCCACTCACTTTAAAACTATGCCCCACATAATAGTTGCCTCCACCCTAGGGAAAACGTCTCTGGCTGTCCATTCTTTCTATATCTCTAATCATATCAGTAAAGTAATGGAAGGGATCCTCAGAAGTGCTATTAAGTAGCACTTGCTTCATAATAATCTAATCAATGATGATCAGTTTGGGTTCTGCATGGGCCACTCAGCTCCTGCCTCATCTTAGTTTTAAGTAAGCATCCTCTAATTCTCCACTGTGTTCCCTAATTCAAGATTTCCCCCAGCAGTGGAAATATCTCAACATCTACACTGTCAAGTTTCCTCAGAACCTCAAACATGAACAGAAATTGCTAGGAACATTCAGCTATATCTGTGGAGAGAAAGCAGAGCTAACATTTTGAGTCCAGTGACCCTTCTCCCAAAACCTCTCAGAGCCTTACGTGTTTCAGTAAAATCACTCCACATTCTTCTAACTTCTAATGATAATGCCCTAATATATTTAGCTATTCATGATCAGTTTACCCCTTGATTGTCACTGCATCCTCAAACATTCAGTCCCTCCACTACTGACTCGCAGTAGTAGCTGCAGTGCCATCTACAAGTGCCTTATCCAAAACCTGCCGAATGATCACTACTACCATTTAGAAGAACAAGGGCATCAAACACATGGGAACACCAACATCTGCAAGCCATTCACCATCCTGACATTGACAGGTGGAGTTAACAATTCAGAATGTGCCTTCTAATGCAAAGATGACAGAATATAATAGTAGAGAAGTTTTGCACAATGGTACACAGCTCCAGTGGGTTTTCATCTATACTACTACATGCATTGTCAGTCTCCTTACTTAAGAAGTGATATATATGCACTGGGGGCAGGTTACAGAAGGATCACCAGGCTGTTTTCCAGAATAAAAGGATTGTTGTATGAGAAAAGATTGAGTAGATTGGACCTTTATTCAATGGGTTTTAGCAAAATGAGAGGAAAAATACAAGATTCTGAGGGATTTGGCAGACTAAAAGCTAATGTGAACCTTTCTACTCACAAATGATCTAGAACTGGGGGCACAATTTAAAAATAAGAGACGTCCCATTGGAGATAATTCTTCTCAATATATTTAGAGCCAATCTAGGGGCATTTTGATTGACTAAGGGATATTTGGGACAGGCAGGAAACTGGAGTTTAGCCCACAATCAGTGCAGCCTTGATCCTATTGAATGGCACAGGAAGTTCAGTGAGATAAGTGGCCTACTCCTGCTCCTATTAATAACATGTAGAGTACTAAAACATCTCCTGAGAGATTTTACAGTACCTGATATCTTAGTTGTGACCACCATTATGTTTATATTCTCCAGTAATCCTTAAATGGCATTGTCCTGACTTATGTACATGATTTTTGATACTCCTAAATTTGGATTTGTGAATATTCAGACTTGAAGTATTCTGAAGTTATGCGGAAACTTTAAATTCTTCCCATGCTTCAGTTTATTTTCTCCACTATTTTGTAACTTGTACCATATTCCATTATTTATTTTGATCTCGGCTTTATGAGAAAGTTTCAAATTGCTAACAATTGCACTAAATTCTGCTTTATACCTAATTCCTAGTTGCACAATACAGAATGTCACCAATCTGTTCCTGTTCTGATTATTTTAGAAAGAATTTCTATGCAAATAAGCTAGAAAGGCACATTTTTAGAAATGAGTTTGTAAGTTTGAATCTGCAAGTTGATTATAATTGCAATTTTTTATTCAAACAAATTACCAGATCAATTCCATTTGAAAAGAGAGCTGAAGATGCTGCACAGTGTATTTGTTTTCAAGACAGCTCCATTTGCTCAGTTTTTCCCACTTCCTGTGACGATTGATTGCCAGTGGAGGTAAACTTTACGTTCCTTTAGTCTGCACAACTTCCTACTGATTAAATGCAGAATCAGACAGTGTGTTCCCTCCCATTCCCTTCACTTTACCTTAACCTAATCTGTTGATCCTCTCTGAATTACTTCATGCTGGGAGTGCCATGACACACTAATTTGAAGCCTTCACAAATAAACGCAACCAGATTCTGCAAAGCACACATCAAAGCTAAGGAGTAGGGACAGATCACAGGTTAAGAAGAAGGTGCAAACAGCTCTGTAAGTGAAAACCACCTGCTGGATTCTGATTGTGTTAGTCATCTAGGCAGGCCATTTGGTCTGTTAAACAAGTGACAAAGATATGATGATGAGCAGCAGAGCTTCATGTGCAGTGTCAAAACAGCAGGGATAATCCACGAACAAAAGTATAAGGATTTTTGTGCCTTTTTTTTCAATTTAGCACATAAGATTTCAAATAGATTTAAAAGCTATGCATATATTGTTATCATTTGATAAGTGTAAGTGAATAAATCTAAACCAAGTATATTAATCTGTCAACAGATGATTACATACAGCCAGGTGTGACTCACAAAGTAAGGTTTGTACATTGAATTCTGGATTGTTCATTTGCCAATAGTCACATTATAAACTAAAATTCTACTGCCAGCCTTTTAAAATGTTCTTATCATCATATTTTGAAATTACTTGTAACTTCATGGTGTTAAAGACTCCACAAATTGTACAAGAATAAAAGGTGAGATATTCTGGGAGGAGGTCCATGGCTGGGATTGAGCAGGGGTGGGGGGTTTTCATTGGGGGACGCCTACTGGAATTAAAAATCTTTGCAGGTCCTTAAGTGACCCTGTTTTCCCGCAGTTGAAGACCCTGATAATGAAAGTTCTATCCAAAGAGAGCTGCTGGCCATTCAGAGATCAGCAATTGTCTACTTTGGTCAGTGCTAGCGGGAGCAATGTTGGATGGCAGTTGGTGACAGAATACCCACCAGGGAGCCAGGATTGTTGCGAGAGTTGAGTGAGTAAAGATAACTTGAGGGCCATGGAGTAAGAGTTGCCAGAGAGGGGACAAGGGTGTTTGGAAACAAGGGTAGCAAACTGCTCTTCCCAATGCTGATTCTGTCAACTGCACACAGATGATTTGCCAATGAAGGACACACCTTCCTTCTCAACCTGTCAAAGCCACTTGGAATCCCGACAGGATTTCCTTAGATAACAAGGTGTAGAGCTCGATGAACACAGCAGGCCAAGCAGCACATTTTGGGCCTCAACCCTTCTTCAGAAAATGAAGAAGGGTCTAGGCCCGAAACGTCAGCTTTCCTGGTCCTCTGATGCTGCTTGGCCTGCTGTTTTCATCCAGCTCTATACCTTGTTATCTCAGATTCTCCAGCATCTGCAGTTCCTACTGTGTCTGAAAGCATTTCGTTAGGCAGATGTCCAGTAGGTTCAGTAGACCTATGCTGCCTTTTTTGAATTGTTGTGGCCCCCCCAACTTGGGATAATGGATGCCAATTGTTATTTTGGCAGTGGCCAGGAATCTCATGTCAGCCACATTCACCTTCTGACTCAATCAGGAGTGGTTTTATTGTCACTGCGAGCCTGACACAGATAAAAATCAGCCCAACTGCCATATGTTTAGTCACATGAGCCTGCATTAAATTCAGTCCTATGTCCTAAAACAAAGTAACGCCAGATCAATAATTTTCTAACCTGTGCCAATGCAACTTAAACTGGTGTTGGAAAGGAGACACCTGGGACTGGATTTTCAGAGAGGAAATGGGAATATCAAGGCTCAACATTTTCACATTTGGCAGACACTTTACAAGGACCCCTGCTTGTCATAATTTCATTCTGAGGAGGTGGGACAGAATCAAGCCTACCACCTTTGGAGGAATCCTGGAGGTGGCCACAGAGATGAATAAGTGCAAACATGAGTTGGCTAGAAGTATTGCCTTGTTTCTCTGAGGTGTCGGCCCAGTTGTATTTAATGGTTGTATTCTATACCCCCTAGTCCTTGCTAGTCTCATTCCTTTACACTCTCCATACATCCATGCCCCTCCATATCTCCAAGTCCACTCCATGCTACCCATATTTCTTTCAAATTCAACATGACTGCTTCATGTCTTCCATGTTGTTTCCGTAACTGTTTCCAAAAGTCTTCTATGGGCAAAACTCAAGAGTCATGAGGAGATGGAAAAATACTTAATAATCTAATACTAACACTATAAAATGCCAGCACTCTCTATATTGAGAAACATTACTCTCCTTCATGAGGGTATGAAGCACATTTGAAAAGCATAAACCGTCTTGGTAGTCAATCTGCTGTAAAAACAAAATACCTGTTGACTATCAAAAATGTCTAATTCTTTAATAAGTCCTTAAAAATCTCAAACAAACCATGAACAAAGTCCTCCTGCTGATTCTGGGCATTTTGAAACTCAGATAAGCATCAACAATTGGTTTATCTATAGTACCATTCCATAGAAATATAAAGAATGGAGTTTATCGAAATTTGAAAAACATAGGGTCATTTTTAAAGCTAAGTAGATATTTTCCATACACTCTAACCAATAGACTCCAGAGCAGCTGTCTGTAGTTCTACTTGTGATATATATAGATATTTTTGTTCATTTTTCAGATTCAAAGGGCTTGGGTGTTACATTTCTCAGATGTTATACTGAAACAGAACATAAACCTGTCATTCACAATGTTAATGCCTCTGTCATAATATTATGGTACCCACATTGTGCAGAAAGACCCTTGAACAAGGAAATGGGGGTCTTTTGAGTTTAACACTAATTCCAAAGGACTCTTCAAATGAATATTTTCTGCTTGCTCATTTTAAACCTCGTTCACTTTCCTGTACCATCGAAAGTCTGATCTGCAGGAAATTGGGAAATGGGAGGCGGGGTGATTTCTGCATCCAGGTCCCCCACCAATATCTTCCAATGTGTGGATTGGAAAAGCAGCAAAAAAAATGAAGGATCAAGTTTGACTTGGATGGATGAATTAACACTTGAGCATTCAATCATGTTCTTTCTCCATAAAATACCCCAGGGGCCATATGATAACATGAAGAAAACTAGACTTTGGAATGAAGCTATAGTATTGAGTATGAAGTTACTTTATATCCAGTACTTATGGGGGTTGACTCACCTACAAGTCACCCACTTACAAGACTGAAGGACTTCATTGGTTCTTTGCTGAATTGTTTGAAGCAGAGGCAGAAATAAATGCCATTACTCATCTGCCTCAAATCCAGTGAGGAGTAGTTTGTTGTATTATTCACTATGACCTTCCTAGATTAGTGATGGGCTTTGAAAATATAAAAAGTGCAATGAACAGTAAAATGAGTTACTCTGCTTGACTTTAGACACAAACTACTTTCAGTAGGAATATTCCAGACACCAGTAAAATAAAAACATAATAATGTTGACTGTGGAAACAGAAAATGCTGGAGTTACTCAGCAAGTCTGGCTCCATCTGTGGCGGGAGAAACACAATTTTATCTTTATTCATCTGCAGGGTTTGGGCATTACAAGCCACAGTATTGCCTCTCCCTAATTAACCCAGAAGGTAGTTAAGAGTCAACCATATTACTGTGTGTCTGGATCGCATGTAGGCCAGCAGTTACATTCCCTAAAGGACATTAGTGAACAGATAGATTTTTCTAATGATTGACAATGGCTTTATGATGATTATTAGTTATTTTCATTGAATTCAAAATCCACCATCTGCCATGGCAGGATTTGTATCCATGGCTCTGGAACATTACCTGGGTCTCTGGATTAATTGTCTAATATTAAGTCCACTAGGCCATTGTCTCCCCTAAGATAACACTGCATGTTCAATATGAGGCTATTGAAGAGTTGTGGAGTTTTTAATATTTGACTCAAAATGTTATCCTCTGTTTCTTTCTTCAGAAATGTTTCCCATCGGATGTGCTGAGTATTGCCAGTCTAAAATATGTCTATAGTACTTGTAAACCCTGTCATACAGTCATGGAGCAGGGTGACATCAGGTTTACCTAACATTCTGCACTCTTACTAGAGCGAAAGTTGACAGAAAGCTTTACTGGATGACCGAACTGTGACTAACATGCGCTATGTTTACTTACCACCAAAAGAGGTAAACAAGGCTCGCAAAAATACATAAAAGGAGCTGATTTAACATTTTAATTTTCTTCCCAATGTTTTTATTGTATGAAATTTTTATATTGGCCTCATGTCACCACACTGGCATCCTTTGTTTTGTGGACATAGAGACGAGGTCAAAAGCTCCCTCTGGTGTCTGACCATCCCTGAACATAAATTGCCAAACAGAGATACCACACTGAAACCCGATGGAAAAGAATATCGCAGTATTAGCGTGTCAATAAGCAATAGAATAAACATGAAAATAACATCAACTTGGCAGAAACTTACTTTGACAACCTGTGTAAACATGTGTTTTATAAGGGAAGCACTGTGCCAGCATATCGAATATAATTTAATTTGAATTAATACAGTGTGGCTGAAATTGTGATCAGCTCATGGCTGCCCAAAAATGAAGGTAACCAATTCCAAGTAGATTGAACAGATGGCCTCAATTGTATTTCCTATTTCATTACAACAGCAGTTAAATGGGATCCACTTTTGTTCGGCCTTGGAATGCGAATGTGACTTGGCTCATCAAATGATGCATAACACCCCAAAGTCTGCAACTCCCAAAGTTGTTATTGGCCCATTTGTGTAAGGTAACTGATGCCTTTTAATGCTAGGACTTGCTGCAATTACATCTTATCTCCCAAAGTGACAAATGTATTCCTTTTTTTGCTTGAAAGAAAAGTGACAACAACTAGCCCAAGCAAATGCAAATTGGCAGTCGGGGTTACCAATGCAATAGACCTTAATTCTGTTTGAGAAGAATCTGGGCATAGGGGTAAATCAACAGCAATAACAACAACAAAAAAATTCATGCACATATCCCAATGCACTTCCCAGGGGCCTGATCTAATGAAATTTTGACACCTAGCAACAAAACGAGACAGACACTTTATAAGAGATAATAGGAACTGCAGATGCTGGAGAATCTAAGATAACAAGGTGTAGAGCTAGATGAACACAGCAGGCCAAGCAACATCAGAGGAGCAGGAAAGCTGACGTTTCAGGTCTGGACCCTTCTTCAGAAATGAACTATTTCTGAAGAAGGGTCTAGGCCCAAAACGTCAGCTTTCCTGCTCCTCTGATGCTGCTTGACCTGCTGTGTTCATCCAGCTGTACCCCATGTTATCTCTATACAGAATTATACACATGGACTGGATCACAGAGGTAGATTTTGTTAAGTGTCTGCAATGGGAAAGGTGAAGTTGAGAAGTGAAGAGGTTTACAGAAGGAATTCCAAAGCTTAACAACTAAGAATCTGTAGAAATTTCAAGCAGTTAGGGAGTACACAAACTTGGGGATGTTTATGAGATGAGAATGGAGGAGTGTAGATATCTTGGAGTGTTGCTGGGCAGGAGCAGCGTACAATGATAAGAAGGACAGGGTCAATGGATTGGAGTCGTCAGATCAGGAGGCTGGTTATGAGTAATTGGGGGATTAGGGATTAGTAGGGGGTCAGGTAGGATAGTTGGGTGGTTGGAGACACAGTCAAGGGTTTCAGGGAGGCATTGACCTGGACCAGTGTGAATCAGGTTGTCAGTTGTGTGGTTATTTACCCAGAAGTTAGACTATGATTTTTTTGCTGAATAACATTGCAAAGTCTTGAACTCTTTCTAAGTGATATTCGGAGATTGTAGGTAATCAGGGCGAGGTTTGAGACAATGTATGGGCAAAAAAGTTCTTGATGGATATCTCACAGCCAATTCTTCAACTTCTTCAATTCTCCCATTTCAAAGTGCATCACACTGACATGAGAAACAATGGTCCAGCCCTTCCAGTCTCCAATTATTTGGGGATGAGACATCCAGCTCTAACCAAACACGCATGCTGGGATCCAATAGAAATCATGATGCATATTTGTCCCTTGACAAATGGGAAAGTCTCCAGCTCCCAGGGACCCTTCATAGTGTCTCCAAATCTGTGAAGGAATAGGGCATATCACTTAGCAACAGTACAAGAATTTGTGTAGCTACCCTGTCAAAAAAAATCATCGTCTAACTTCTGAGTAACTACACAACTGGCAACCTCAGATATCCTTGCTGTTCCCCTGCCAGCTTCTCCCTTAAGCTCTTGATTATGTCTCCATTCACTCTCCTGACCCTGTTTAATTCCTAAGCCTCTAATTACCCCTGACAAGATCCAGTTAGTCGCTAACTCCACAAGCCCTCTTGACCTGATCACCCCCAATCCATTGACCAGCTTCACCTACTGACCCACATAACCCACCTTCCTAGCAAACCCATCTTGTACCATTTCTACCTGCCATTTAACCCGCCAGAACAATTTGTCACCCTTCCCACTTATCCACTTATTTCACTCAATTATACACCCTACCAATTCACTCACTTATTGTATCATCCATTCACTAAAATTCATACCAGATATTTAAATTTACATGGCAATATCAAATAGCATGAAAAGAGACCATCTCCAGTTTACCCATTGCCCAACTCCACCACCCTGGATTTTCCAATGCTGCACTGGTACTCATAGAAGGACTGTATGCTCCACATTTTGAAAGAAAGTGATCCCAGAAGGCCCAGCCAGAATTGGGGAGCAGCATTGGGGCAGGCAAATGTTCAAATGGAACAACAAACCAAAAACGATTTTTCCTCTGCAGAATATCCAGGCCATTCAACTCAAATCAGTATTACATCTTGTAAGTGGAATCATTTTCCATTTATGAACAGGATGATACTAGGAAGAGAGCAATGTGTGTGATCAAAATGTTTGGGGAATCTAGCCAGCTGGTAAAACCATAAGGTCTTCTTGTGTTCGTGCGTGTTTTCTTGGGGATATAGATTGAGTAACTAGCTGGGCAACTTTGACCTAGATGATTCGCTTAGCACAATAAATTGAGAGGTTCAGCAGATGTTTCCTGCTGTTGTTTAGGACTGGTTTATTTCAATTTGGAGCATATTGGGCTGTTCTCAAAAAGATGGGTGTCATTCTCTATTAGACTACCACTAGCAAGGGTTGATTAAAATCACTCCTGTAATCTTTGCATTTATATATCTGCAGGTAGGATTTCTACCTGGCACAGCCCTCATGGGTGGCAGCACAAAAGGAATTCTGATTGAGCATGCAGCATACAAAGAAAGTTGTCTGAAATGTCTGCTGATTTTCCTCCTTCAGGACCTACAAATATAGAGGGATAGTAAGAGTAGGGCCACACAGGCATCATTGAATAAAATATTTTGGAGAAACAGATCTGTTTTAGAAAAGAAGTGCAGCTTTAAAATTTGTATGAATGCTTATTTGTAGGAAAGCAGGAAAGAAGGTCTGAAACAGGTCAAAAAATATACAGCTGGTAACGTCTGCTAATCCAAATAAATAAAAAAGATGTTTAAAACCAAACAGAAGAGGGAAAGACCATAATTTGCAGTGTCCCTCCCTGAGAGTTTCAGTTTCAAATGGGAGACAAACATCTGCAACACTGTTCAGGTGTGTTAGCCACATGACAGAGACACGTCTTAAGTAAGAATTTTTCATGGCCTTAAATTAATTAATCAGCATACTTTAAAACTATGCGTTTTCAGCATTACGGAAGCTTTCGCACTTGTTTTCTCCTCAATGATACACCTTATTCATAAATTTATAAAAATGTATTGAATAATTTTTCAGATTTGACATTACACAAAGTGCAATGCAGATCATTTTCTTTCAATGCACTATAGTTTTTAAATTTTACATTACAGTTTGAGATAGCAAGAACTGCAGATGCTGGAGTCAGAGATAACACAGCGTGGAGCTGGAAGAATACAGCAGGCCAGGCAGCATCAGAGGAGCAGAAAAGTTGACTTTTTGGATCGGGACCCTTCTTCAGAAATAGGGAGGGGAAAGGGAGCTGGGAAATAAATAGAAAGAGGAGGGGTGGAGCTGGGAAATGTAGATGGGATGGTGATACTTGAGTGCAGGTAGGGAGTGGTGGGGATTGGTCAATGGGATGGGTAGGGTGGATAGGTGGGAGAGAAGATGGAAAGGTTATATCAGGAGGTAGGGATGAGAGGGAGGATTGGACACGGGGTGAGGTTGCGGGTAGGGAGATTTTAAAACTGGTGAATTCCATGTCTAGGCCATCGGGGCTCTAGGCCCCTGAGGTGGTGTATGAGGTTTGCTCAGTTCTGAGTGAGGGCCACCAGATCCGAAACATTAACTCTGATTTTTTCTTCACAGATGCTGCCAGACCCGCTGAGCTTTTCTGGAAACCTTTTCTTTGTTCACAAAACATTGTTGCTCTTTAGAGACTGTCTACTTTAACTTAGGCCCAAGCTGGGCTGCGAAAATCCATCACTTATAGCAACGGTCGACCTGTGGTTAGATGCAGCTACACCCAAAGGTGGCCATGATGAGGAAGATGATGTTTAATCTACTCTCATGCTTTTAAGTAAAAAATTGTCTCCTTCTGAAAATTGTCTATTTTGATCTTTGTATAAAGCAAAAATAACTCAGTGACTGGCACAGAGTAACACCCAGAGCACCTGGCACTTTCTGATCAAACGTTTACCTGTAGTGGGGAAGTTGTATAGATCCCAACAGCCATGTTTTATTTTGCAATGTTTATACTCTCATTGCAATTTTTGGCAAATTCCCCGGCCCTTCTATTTCATATCCCTGGTATCCTCAGTTGGTCTGACGTGACTGTGAAGTTGACAAAGGGCACAGTTTGAATTAGCAAGCCTGTGGCTTGACTTACTTGAGCTACTGAGGTCATTTTGAGTATGGTTGCACATACATATCAGTTTGTGAACTAACTACCAGACAACAATAGCCTCATCAATGTACAGGATAGCTTGGACCTGAACATCGCTGCTGCATTGGATGATCACCCTCCTCTATAATATACCCCACAAAAGGTTTGATTTGGATGCCAACAAGACAGGGAAAAAGTGCATACCTCTGCCTGACCTCAGCTTTGATTGGAAAGCTTTCTGTACCAACTCATTGGTTAAAAGTGCACACTTGATATTTACGTAGACCTGTTAGATAGAATTTTTCCCCCAGAAGCAATTTGAGAGTGCTTCTATCCTTCAGGTTCATAATATTCTATGAAACATTTTTCTTGGTTCAAACTGATGTGTTGGGATTTCCCCCTCAATGACCAAAATTTCTGACACATGAGTGAGGTTATCAGAATTTTCTTGACAGGTACCGTGCTGGTTTTAGTATGATGCAACACCAATTGTGTGGACTTGACTGGGTTAGACTGGATTTTATCAAACATGGTAAAAACAGTGGAACGGGCCATCTATTGCTATTATAGGGTCACAGAGTCATACAGCACTGAAACAGACTCTTCAGTTCAACCAGTTCATGCCAAAAGCAATCCCCAACTAAATTAATTTCAGCTGCCTCCTTCTAGCTCTCATCCCTCCGAACCTTTTCGGTTTGTACACATACCTCAGTGTCTTTCAAACGTTGTTACTGTGCTCAAATCCACCACTTGTTCAGGAAGTTCATTCCACATGCAAACCACCCTCTGAATAAAAAATTTGCCTCTCGTGTCTTTTTTAAATCTCTCTCCTCTCAGCTTAAAAGTGTGTCCGCTAGTCTTGAAATACTCCATTTTAGGGAAAAGATAACTATCATCAACTCTATCTATTACTCTGATTATTTTATTAACTTTTATGAGGCCACCTCTCAACGTCCTATGCTCCAGTGAGGAAGGTTCAAGCCTATTCATCCTTTCCTTACAACTCAAACCTTTTACGTGGAACAATCCCTCTTCCGTACTTACACTGGCCCTAAACCTCACCTCTTCCTGCGTTACGTTGATGACTGTATCGACGCAGCCTGTGCTCCCACGAAGAGCTCGAACAGTTCATGCACTTTACCAACACCTTCCACTTCCAACCTTAAGTTCACTTGGGCCATCTCTAATACCTCTCTCTCCTCCCTGGACCTCTCTGTCTCCATCTCTGGCAACCATCGAGAAACCAATATCCATTTCAAACCCACCAACTCACACAGCTGCTGAGAATACACCTCCTCCCATTTACGTTCCTGCAAAAATGCCATCCCCTATTCCCAATTCCTTTGCCTCAGCCTCATCTGCTCCCAGGATGAGGCATTCCACACCTGTACATTTCAGATGTCCTCATTTTTCAAGGACCGCAACTTCACCCCCTCAGTTGTCAAGGATGCCCTCGACCATGTCATCCGCATTTTCCACACCTCATCCCTCACACCCCCTCCCCACAACAAAAAAATCCAAAACAGAATCCCCCTTGTCCTCATGTGCCATCCCACCATCCTCCGGATCCAAAGCATCATCCTCCAACACTTCCACCATTTGCAATCCGACCCCACCACCAAAGACACTCTTCCCTCCTCACCCTTATCTGCCTTCCGGAGGTACCACACTCTCCATGATTCCCTTGTCCGCTCCACACTGCTCCCAAGCTCCACCACAACCGGCACTTTCCCCTGCAACTGCAGGAAGTGCTACACCTGCCCCTACACCTCCCCCCTCACCCCCATCCCAGGATCCAAGTAGACTTTCCACATCAAGCAGATGTTCACCTGCACATCTGCTAATGTGGTATACTGCATACTCTGTTCCCATTGTGGCCTCCTCTACATTGGGGAAACTAAGCGGAGGTTTGGGGACTGCTTTGCAGGACACCTACGCTCGGTTCACAATAAACAACTGCACCTCCCAGTCGTGAACCACTTCAACTCCTCCTCCCATTCCGCAGACAACATGCCCATCCTGGGTTTCCTGCAGTGCCACAATGCCATTACCCGAAGGTTGCAGGAACAGCAACTCATATTCTACTTGGGAACCCTGCAGCCTAATGATATCAATGTGGACTTCACAAGCTTCAAAATCTCCCCTCCCATAACCGCATCCCAAAACCAGCCCAGCTCATCCTCGCCTCCCTAATCTGTCCTTCCTCCCACCTATCCCCTCCTCCTACCTCAAGCCCCACCCCCATCTCCTACCTACTAACGTCATCCCACCCCCCTGACCTGCCCGTCCTCCCTGGACTGACCTATCGTCTCCCTACCTCCCAACCTACACTTACCTTTACTGGCTCCATCACGACCTCTTTGATCGGTCTGTCTTCTCTCCACCTATCTTCTCCTTTATCCATCTTCTATTGGCCTGACCGTCCTGCAATTCTGAAGAAGGGCCTAGGCCCAAAACCTCAGCTATCTTGCTCCTATGATGCTACTTTGCCTGCTGTGTTCATCTAGCTCTACACCTTGTTATCTAACATCCTGGTAAATCTCTTCTGAACCCTCTCCAGCCAGATAATATCCTTTCTCCACCTGGGCAACCATAACTGGACACAGTATCCAGAAGAGGCATCACTAATGGCCTGTACAACCTCAACATGACTTCCCAACTCCTCTACTCAAAGGACTGAACAAGAAGGCGAGTGTGCCAAATGCCTTCTTAACTATCCTGTATTTATGCAATGCAAGCATTAACAAATTATGTACCTGTGCCCCTTACTCCCTCTGTTCTAAAACACTACCCAAAGTCCTACCATTAATTGTATAAGCCCTATCCTTGTTTGCTGTACCAAAATGCAATGCCTTACATTTGCCCAGATTGAACTTCATCTACCATTTTTCAGTCCATTAACCCATTTGATCAAGATCCCTTTGTAATCTTAGAAAGCCTTCACCAATTTTGGTGTCATCTGCAAACTTACTAACCATGCCTTCTATATTGTCATCTAAATCATTTATATAGATGACAAACAAAAGAGGACACAAAACCAATCCCTCTGGAACACTGCTGGTCACAGGCCACCTGCCTAAAAAGCAACCCTCACCATTACTCTCTGTCTCCTGCCATTTAGCCAATTATGTATCCAACTGGCAAGCTCACCCTAAATCCCATGGTGACCTAACTTTACTAATTAGTCTACCATGCAGAACCTTGTCAAAGGCTTTACTAACAACATCTACTGCTTTGCCATCATCAACCTTCTTGGTAACTTCCTCAAAAAACTCAATCATGTTTGTTAGACATGATTTTCCTCACAAAAAAACCGTGCTGACTATCCCTAATCAAAATTTGCTGCTCTAAACGTCCATACATCCAATCTTTTGTGATCACTACAAGCAATTTACCCACAACCGACGTCAGACTCATGGCCTATAGTTTCCCGCTTTCTCCATACAATCTTTCTTAAACAAAGGTACAACATTAGCCAGCCTCCAGTCACCAGGCACCCTCACTTATAGTTATAGATGATGAAAATTTTTCTGCAAGGGGTCTTGTAATTTCCTTCCTTATTTCCCACAACATTCTGGTATACATTAGTTCAGGTTCCTGAGATTTATCCACCTCTACATTCTTTAAGACTTTCTGAACTTCCTCTTCTGTAAAGGGAACTGTTTTTAAAACATCAAAGTTTATTTTTCAGAATTCTTTGCACTCCATTTCTTCCTCCACAGCAAAAATTGGCATGAAATATTCATTTAGTATCTTAACAATCTACTGGGGTTCAACAGAAAGACTAACTTCTGCTTATGGATGAGTCAGACGATGCCTTTACTCATGAATTCTGACATGCTGCCCACCTGAAGCACATTCTCCTACATTTTCAACAGTATTAGGTTGATGCAGTCTCACTGAATCAAAAAGAATTCAGTCAGCAAGCCATTGACTCATAGAGTTACAGACTTGTAAAGCACAGAAACAGACCCTTCAGTCCAACTCAACCATGCTGACCAGATATCCTAAATTAATCTAGTTCCGTTTGCCAGAACTTGGCCCATATCCCTCTAAACCGTTCCTATTTGTTGACCCAGCCAGATGCCTTTTAAATGTTGTACTTGTACCAGCCTCCACCACTTCGTCTGGCAGCTCTTTCCATACATGCACCACACTGTGCATGAAAATGTTGGCCCATAGGTTCCTTTTAAATGTTTCCCCTCTCATCTTAAACCTATGGCCTCCAGTTTTGAAGTGCCTTACCCTGGGAAAAAAGACCTTGACTATTCACTCTGTCCAAGCTGCTCGTGATTTTATAAACCTTTATAAGATAACATCTCAGCCGCTAACAGTCCAAGGAAAATAGCCCCAGTCTATTCATCCTCTCCCTATTGCTAAAACACTCCAAGCCTGGCAACAGCCTTGTAGATCTTTTCTGCTCCCTTTTAAGTGTATCAAAGTTTTTCCTAAAGCAGCGAGACCAGAATTGAATGCAGCATTCCAAAAGTGGCCAAAACCAATGTCCTGTACAACCACGACATGACATGAAAATTCATATACTCAATGCACTGACCAATAAAGGTTGTGGGAGTTTTGACTTAGCAACCTTTATCAGCTCATCTGAGTTTGTGATTTTGTCTAGCCTCACCTGCCTGTTATCATCTAATAACCTCCTGGTGGAAGGTAAAAAGGATTTGGAAGCAGTGCTGTCTCTTAGCTTCATGTCGTATTACCCGGCATAAAGGCATTTGCTGATTATTTGTTAGTCAGACTGTGATGATGTTAGCAAGTCATTCCTTTCCTCCACATTGTTCATCTAGAGTGCTCTGTGTGTACCTATTTCACAGAATAGACTTTGGAATAAAAGATAATCTTGGAGTTCTGTTTGTCAAAGAGCAAAACCTGCTGGCTCCTTGCCTCTTGGAGATCATCTTTGATGTCTATAGCCATTGACTGCAGCAGGAGAAGACTTGGCTTGCTTTACTGGAGTTAAGACTTTTCCATCTGTCCCTTGCTTTTTGAGTACCTATGAGGCTGAAAAACATCTTGATGTTCAGCGTGAGAACTTCCCACTATTGCATGCAAACAGAAAGTGGGGTTTCATGGCTCTTCTGTAATTATTTTTAAAGTTTTTCAATGTTTTCAGTGGTCAGCAATTTCATCTTCAGCTTCCATGTTCTCCTGCTAATCTTCTGGACTTCCTGCAGGAGGCAGATAATATTACTGGCTTTGTAGTGGTGACTGTTGGACTCAGGACACAAATGGGAAGTTGAATCTGGTACAGACAAACTTGTCTGTACAAAGTTATCTTTGTGGTGCTCTTTCTGCAATGTTTTGTTGAAGACATTGTATAGACATATGGTTTTTTTTTCACCATTTTTATCAGAAGCCTAGATTCAACATGCAATATTAATAGCACATTGTATACAGTGTATACTGCGCAAGTTTCATGCTCCAGTTGCACAGAATGTGAAGAGATGATGCCCAATGAGTAACAGAGTTACAAGGGTTGATGATCATGTTAATGGCATCATAATGAGTTATTTGTAGGGCATTGCATAATAACCTGACTTGCCTGATTTACCCAATATCTGTTGTAATTGGACAAATCAGTTTCCCAGTGTCTACAATTTAGAACTCCGAGTTGTTGCTTTTGGGAGTTCACCAAAGCTTATTTCATTATTTTTCTTAACTAAAATGTAAGCAGCATTTTTTGGTAAATTAACATTAACCACATACATTAGAAGCAAACAGGACTGAACTTTCCCAAGTCTCAGATTCTTTAAAAATGGCCTAAATTAAATCACTGTAAACAAAAACCGTGTTTTGAGATTACTTTAAGACTTAACGAGTAGATTAAGCACTTAATTTATTTTTAAAGAACCACGATGTTCAACTAAATTTAAAGAATGTAATATTTCTTTCTTTGGAAGCCCAGTTAAAGAAAAAGCAGAAACCACATCACTGCTCTGTTCGAGGTCAGGTATGAGGTAAAGCTTGTCTAGACAAACCAGTAACCCTGTCTGGACAAAAAAATTACATGGCACCACATTCATTCTGGGATTGCATGTAGTTTGTCCAGTTTTCCCAACAGTCTGGACAATCCTATAAGTGGCATGTGGTATAATATATTTACTGGCTTGGTTAGCTACATATTGAGTGAGAGTGTTTCACGACTGGAACACGCAGTAGATTTTATGTGATGTGCATGCTGTCAGAGAGGTATTTTGTGGTAAATTCACTCTTAATGCAGTTTTCTGTGGTGCACCCACTGTCTGTACAGATTATTTGTGATGTGCCTTGGGAAATATGCTTCAGAGATAAAGAGAAGATGTGGACAGTTACCAGACTGCTCATTAACACTAGAAATCACGGCAATTAAAATTTCATAATTTAGCCAAAAAGTGAAGATTAACCAAAATAGGGATGGAAGCAAAGTAAAAAAGAAGTGAACTAAAAATAGAGAGGATTTGTCAGATGGTAAGAGAGAAAGCCTGAGACATGCACATCAGTACGATGGGTGAATTTTATTAATAAGGGCAAAGATTCAAAAAGAAAAAAATTATTTTACCCCTGTTCAAAACACTGGTTCAGATCAACTGGAGTATTGGGTTCTGTTCTGGGCACAATAATTTAAGAAAAATGTGAAGGAGTGAACAAAAAAAGCAGAAGAGATGGATGAGAATAATTTCAGAGATGAGAAAGTTCAGCTAGGTGTATGAGTTAGAGAAGCTTTCCAGCTCTCTTTGGAGAAGAGAAGATTAGTGGAGATTTGAAGGATCTGGACGGAATAGATTGTAAAGACCAACATGAACCATAGGACACTGATTAAAGGTGATATGTTAAAGAAACAATGGAGACGCAAAGAAATACTTCTTTGTACAGCAAGTGGTTAGAATCTGTAATGCATTGCTTGAGGTAGAGGCATAATTGGCTTTCAAAAACTAATTGGGTAATTAAAAGCCAAAAGAACTGCGGTTGCTGTAAATCAGGAACAAAAACAAAGTTGCTGGAAAAGCTCAGCAGGTCTGGCAGCATTTGTGAAGGGGAAAACAGTTAACGTTTCGGGTCCGGTGACCCTTCCTCAGAGGACCCGAAACATTAACTCTGTTTTCTCCTAATTGGATAATTATCTGGAGAATTGCTTTGGGCAAAGGTTTGAGGATCCACAGCTGCCTTCCTGTCTGTTTTTCCAACTGGTTCCTAGAATATTCAAGGCTATGGTCACCTTGAGCATGACAGGCACAAGATGGCCACCAACCAGTAATTGACAAAGGGGGCTTTCTGATTCACTGGAGAGATGCAATCTGTGAAGATACTGGCATTCTGTAGCTGATTGTAATTCATACAGCTATAAGACTGTTTGCACAGATTAATGTCTGCTCCTAACATTGACTGACTGCTGCATTCTCGTACAACAGTTGCCTGTTGTATTTTGGCCCTTAAACAGCACTAGGTCCCTCACCTGCCCAGACTATAGGGTGCAATTATCCCTGGACAGCTTATGTCCTCTCTCCCCTTTATCTTATTTCCTCCTCACTAGCGAACCCTTCTCCGGAGCGTGTAATACCCAGGAGACAGTGATCATTGGCGTCTCTGCTGGAGTCATAATCCTCCAATACATTCAGGCTGATTTCCCTCTCACTCTTTCCTTATAGTTAGTTTATCTTTTTAAAACGAAAGAAAGAAAGCTTACTAGCAGCCAAGCACTGCTACTTAAAGCAGCAGTCGTTTTGCTGCATTTTATTTAAGCGCAGGCGGTAGGAGGCCTGCCCAATTTCCAATGATAGCCTCTTTCCGAATGACTCTGTTTCTGATTCAATGGTTGCTGTCAGACCTCCTGAGATTTTCCAACAATAGATGTTTGTATTTTGACTTGCTGTCACTGTCGATAAGCATGAGGAATCTGGCTCCAACCTGGCAGATTAGATTGCAGAGTGCATGCCATTTCCACAGCGTCTTCTCCATCGCCCCATCATGTTAAAGACCTGGAGGCATTGAGACCGTTGACCCAATAGATGTTGTTACCTCTTTCACAGGCAGGTCACCCAGTCCCTCTGTCCTTATCGAGAGGATGCAGGAACACTTCCAGTCAAGTTCAGCATCTCACCGCAACACCTTCAAAAGCATCCAGAATGCCTCTACACTGTTTGCACTCAGACGTTTCTGAAAATCAATGTACTTGTTGGTTACTAGTAACAACTCTCTACTGTTTAGCTTGCATTAGCACCTGCCCTTTGAAAAGTGATGTAATTTTATTCAGAGTGCCTGTGTTCTACAAATTAGAAAGTTACCTGTCAAAATAGTTGGTTGGGTGTGTGATGTCCTGGTAGATCCATGTCCAAATGGATGGAAATACACCAGAAATAGCCATGTGTAGGTTGATGCTAAAGAATGTTTGGTACTCAGCTTCTTAACTGTTAAATAGTAATAACAAGTAAGTAGATTCTCAACCAGATATCAAAACAGAACTCAGGCAGTTGTGGTTTAAGCTTTTGTTGACCTCAGTAGACAACCTTACTGGACACTTTGATTTGTGGGGAGTTTTATAATTCCAGACTCACAGTAAATTTTGTATTTATCAGCATTGGAAGAGGCTGCATTTGAAATGTCCAGTTAAGCTGTTGTGTTCTGCCTTTGTGTTTCCAAAAGTCCAAAATAAACACATCACTAGATTCAATTGCTGGAGCTTCATTGAATGCATTACAGCCCTCCATGTGGCTGCTGGGCTGATTTGGACAAAACTGCAATGTAGCAGTAAATTGTTGCACCCATTCACATAGCAGTTAGTTTTTAGCTTAATTGCATTGTAACAATATCACATCATTTCTCTTTAAATGAATATGATTCTTCTGTAGCAAGCTTCCCAATTCTCATAGGCAAAAGGGAAGTGGAATGAATATAAATTATGAGAGAGTTTCAGTGGGAGAGAGATCCACAGAGGTTGTTCCGGAGGGAGGAGGGTAACTTCTTAAGGAAAGGCATCCTTAGAAGATTTCTGAAGAAGATTTTCTGAAGAAGAGTCTAGGCCTGAAATGTCAGCCTTCCTGCTCCTCTGATGCTGCTTGGCCTACTGTGTTCATCCAGCTCTACACCTTGTTGTCTGTGAATATAAATTACGATTGTTCTTCCTCTCTTAAACTCAACATGACAAGCTATTATTCGATTTACTCCTTTCTCTTCTCACTCCCACACCTAAATGTGGAATCCAAAGGATTTTCCCCAAACCATCATTTTTAGTTACCAAGTTTTGAAATGAACCCGCAGCAACAATTTTTTTTAAGATTAGGTCACAGATAGTACAATTAACAAAACATTTATAACTCTCTGGAATGCTTTGCTGTTGCATCACACACAGAACACTTGTGGAAATGGGAAAGACAGGACTAGAGTGGAGGTAATTTACATTACCAGTTATAGTAAATGATTGGTCTTGTAAATATGTCATTTTGTCTCTTTAAAAGAATGATTTCTGTACATATGCTTCTCTCCATCCCACCGACACAGGTAGCTAGGGCAGCTGATACATGCTCTTCCCAGATTTTGTACATCACTTTACATGATATGGTTTTCTCTATCCTCCAGAATAATTGCTTGATTTTGATTCCAGACCTCAGCTCACCTGCTCACTTAAATTGCCCTAGCAAAATGTTAAGTCATCCCCTGGCTGAAGTATTATATATAAGGTTCTGTCAAGGAACAAAGGAAAACAAAGAACAATACAGCACAGGAACAAGCTCTTCAGCTTTCCAAGTCTACGTGACACATTCTGCCCTTCCATACTAAAACTATCGTCAGTTACAGAATCCCTTCTCTGTTGCCTTCCTATATATGTATTTGCCCAGGTGTTTCTTAGAACATAGAACATAGAACAGTACAGCACAGAACAGGCCCTTCAGCCCACGATGTTGTGCCGACCATTGATCCTCATGTATGCACCCTCAAATTTCTGTGACCATATGCATGTCCAGCAGTCTCTTAAATGTCCCCAATGACCTTGCTTCCACAACTGCTGCTGGCAACGCATTCCATGCTCTCACAACTCTCTGTGTAAAGAACCCGCCTCTGACATCCCCTCTATACTTTCCACCAACCAGCTTAAAACTATGACCCCTCGTGTTAGCCATTTCTGCCCTGGGAAATAGTCTCTGGCTATCAACTCTATCTATGCCTCTCATTATCTTGTATACCTCAATTAGGTCCCCTCTCCTCCTCCTTTTCTCCAATGAAAAGAGACCAAGCTCAGTCAACCTCTCTTCATAAGATAAGCCCTCCAGTCCAGGCAGTATCCTGGTAAACCTCCTCTGAACCCTCTCCAAAGCATCCACATCTTTCCTATAATACGGCGACCAGAACTGGATGCAGTATTCCAAGTGCATATCCAAGTTCTTAAATGCTGCCGTTGTGTCTGCTTCCACCACCTCCCCTGGCAACATATTCCAGGCACTCACCACACTGTCTGTGAAAAACCTGCATTGCTCATCTCTTTTAAACTTCCCTCCTCCGCACCTTCAACCTGTGTCCCCTAGTAATTGGCCCTCCACCCTGGGAAGGGGCCACATACTTTCCACTCTATCCATGCCATTCGCAAACCTATAAACTTCTATCAGGTTCCTGCATATCTGTGTAAGCAAACCCAGTCTATCCAACTTTTTCTCATAGCAAAAATGCCCCATGCCAGACAACATCATGAGTAACCTTTTCTGTATCCTCTTCAAAGCATCCACATCCTTCTGGTAGTGTGTGACTGGAACTGTATGCAATATTCCAAGTGTAGCATAACTGAAGCTCTATAAAGCTGCAGCATAACTTTCCTGTCCTTATACTCAATCCCCTTCCAACGAAGGCAAGCATGCCATACATTTTTACTACCTTAGCTACTTGCTCTGCCACTTTCAATGATCAGTAAGCCTGTTCAACCAGATCCCTCTGTATATCAATACTCCTCAGGGTTTTGCCAATCTCTGTATCATTTCCACCTGTACTTGACCTTCCAAGGTACATCACCACACATTCGTCCGCATTAAATTCCATCTGCCATCGTCTGCAAACTTGCTAATTAGACCAGCTACGTTTTCCTCAAAATCATTTATGTAGCCCTCAAACCGCAGAGGTTCTATACTGATCCCATTGAAAGACAACGCCTGGCAGACATCAGATAACAGAAAGATTTGTGATTCTGTTCTGCAAACATGCAAAGGGAGTTACTCCAGATTGTTGCTTCTTGCCTTTAGGTTTCCATATCTGTACTTAGGGCATGTGCTGCTTCCAGCTGCTTCTAGGCAGCTGGATCTGTTAGAATTTTTTTTTTAACCAATCTCAGCTTCTATTTCCCCCTCAACTCTGTTGATTGTCATATGACTATGATGAAGGTGCCATAGGATGGCTTATATATTCACCAATGCGAGCATAAGCACCTCATATTAAAATCTCAACTCCCAGCACTAAAGAACTGACTTCTTTATAGCACCTTTAACTTAATAAAGAAACCCAAAATGCTTCACAGTGCCTGATCATCACCTTTTATCTGAAGTTACCAAAAAGAGTGTAGAAACCGTTCATTGGTTAATTCTGTGGTTTCATTGGCATATTGGTTGCATGTGCATATGTATGAGCTTTTGTATAATCATGACAGGCTTCATTAATGTTGGCCTCCTCTACAGTTATGAAGCCTGACAATATTCAATTTCACAGTATATATCTGAACACTGCGAGGTCTTATGACTTACTGGTAGCATCCCAGACTGATGACGTGAGTTCAAGTTACACTCTAGGACTTCATAGATAAGGAATGTGTTCATAACTCAACCAAACAGTTTGACTATCAATTTGTAAATCCATCCAACAGATTCAAATGGTAGGCATTAAAAAATGGACAGATTTAAATTTTACCACGTGTTGGAACTAAATTGGAGACTCTACCATCATTATTCAAAGTTCCAGACTACAGCATTCCTGGAGAAATGTATTTTTCCATAGCAGCCTGTACTTCTTGGTTGGATAGCCAATGTGTAGCAGGTTGGTGACATCTGCAAGGAGTTTGATTCCAATCTGCTTATGCTGCACTTGGGACATACCTTACTGTGATGGAACTAGGGTGCTATTCCCAAGTCAAGCCTTCAGGCAATGAATTGAAGACGAGAAAGAATCTGAACTGTGGTCATGGACCCTTGGTATTGGAGGAGACCCAATTCCCACAGAACTAGGCCCAATTGAGAGCTAATGTCTTGAAGAGGAGTTGAAGAGGAGAAACTCAATTAGCAAACCAAATAGAAATAGTAAAATCACTTCCACATGAAGACATTCCCTTGAATAACTCCAGCATAATAGGACAGAAATTATTTCATGATACCCAACATATTACTCCTCCTGGATTCTGCTTGACAGGCACCAGCTCCTTAAAACAATCAAGAAACTTGATTGATGGGAGAGAGTTGCCCCAATAGGTTGGACTTTCTGTAAAAGAACTGACGGTGGTTTAGGAAAGATTTCTTTCTCATCTAGGACAGAGCAGGCTGCACTGTGTAACTTGATGATCATCTGGCTGCTTTTTCTCACAGCTGTCAGCAAGCCAGTATCCCACCAGGAATTTGTATTGCTAAAATTCTTTGAGGACTGTATGAACCCACAACTTTCTCTTCTCCAATTTGTTGCAAACACAAATTCCCGGACAGCCATCTGACCTACTGCGTACACAAGCCAATGAAGTTAACTGAACTTGGAAACATAGCTAGGTTCAACTGATGTTAAGATTGTCTTTAAGCCTGAACTGGATTCAGAAGAAAGCTTGAGCTCAAACGTGCTACTTACAAAGTATCCAGCATCCTGCTCTTAGAATAAAATAAACTGCTGCTTTAAAATGTTTTTAGATTCAAAGTGCAGTACTTAAAGCAGGACTAAACAACATTTCAATTCTTTGTCGGAGTTAAATGTTCTTGATAAGTGCTCGAAAGCCTTAAACAAACTTTGAAAACAGATCAGTTTTGAACAGGCTTGAACAAAAGAAGGCGGTTCACTTTCTCTTCTTTAATTTTTGTGTAAACAGTTCGACATATTTGTCCCCTCCTTCTCTGTGCACATTGCACCTTTGAAATCTGTTTGAACCAAGCTGCAGTAATACAATGTGGCTCAGTGACTTCCCTTGCTTCAGTTGCACTGAAATTCAGCAGCTGCTTTAAAACCATGTGATATCCCAGATTCGTACCACAGTTCAGTTGAAGGTCTTGGCTATGTTTAGGCATGTCAGCTGAGTTAACTTCTTAAACTGCAAGGCTGATTGCCCAAGGGCTTCTGTCTTTCTGAGAATGCTTTGTTTTCCACAGCCTGTCCAATTAGAACACTGCATCCAAAGAATCTCAGCAGCAATAGGTGACCTAAGTGATCTGAGAAATAGGTATGAAGAATCATGTCCAGACAAAGACATTTTGTAGTCACTTTAAACAAACACGATACTTCACCAGTTTGTTTGAGGATGCTGAGAATACTCCAGTCAATAAAAATCTCCAGTAATAAAATTCTCATCAATGTAATTTTGTCGACAGCATTATCTGATTTCTCAAGAAATGTAACTGCCACTTAATCATTGACATTATCAAATTCTTGGAAACAATTGAGGACATGCCCCATCTCTGCAGAGTATTTTATTGCATTTTGTTGATTGGATTGCTGACCAGCTACGTGTTTTGTCATGCACAGTGATGCTTATGCTCCTGAAAATGCAATTTTAGAATTCTTTCTACACTCTTCTTGGTAACTTCAGATACAAGGTGATGATCGGGCACTGTGAAGCATTTTGGGTTTCTTTATTGAGTTAAAAATATTATAAAGAAGTCAGTTGTTGAGTGCTGTGAGTTGAAATTTTAATATGAGGTGCTTATGCTCACATTGGTGAATATATAAACCATTCTATGATACATTCATCATAGCCACATGACAATCAACAGAGTTGAGGGGGAAATAGAAAGAAGCTGAGATTGGTTTTAAAAAAAGAATTCTGACAGATCCAGCCGCCTGAAAGCAGCACATGTCCTAAGTACGGATATGGAAACCTGAAGGCAAGAAGCAACAATCTGGAGTAACTCCCTTTATACATTTGTAGAACAGAATCACAAATCCTTCTGTTACTTGATGTCTGCCAAGCATTGTCTTTCAATGTTAATGCCAACACAAAGAGCTAATGTTTATGAGAATAAACCTGGCAAAGTCTAGTATTGAGTCCCGTTAGGCAGTTGGTGCTTTCCTCAAGTTAACATCTTCTGACAACTCTTGTAACCAACTAGGCCCCAGACATATGGACTTTTCACGTTCCTCTGGATACCAATGTAAGAAATTGGGAGGTGAGTACAGATGCTGCACCACCAAAGCCATGCAAGTTTACACTTAACTTAAAGAAAGGTAACATAGATTTTGAAAAAAGAAACAAAAGAACTGTGGATGCTGTAAATCAGGAACAAAAACAAAGTTGCTAGAAAAGCTCAGCAGATTTGGCAGCATCTGTGGAGGAGAAAACAGAGTTAACATTTCGAGTCCAGTGAACTTTCCTCAGAACATAGATTTAGAAGCTGAAATATGAGTACAATATGCCCTGGTCTGAACAATGATCCAAAGCAAGTGTAGGCAACATTGATCTGATTTACGAGATAACAAAGTGTGGAGCTGGATGAACACAGCAGGCCAAACAGCATTTTAGGAGCACAAAAACTAACATTTCGAGCTAGACCCTTCAGATGATGAAAGGTCTAGGCCTGAAACATCAGCTTTTGTGCTCCTAGGATGCTGCTTGGCCGGCTGTGTTCATCCAGCTCCACACTTGGCTATTGAGCTGATTTACCATCTGTGAAACAAGCTTGGAAGTAACATTGTCATTTCAGAAAAAAACATTAACACAGGCTATATCAATTGGTTAATCACAATTTCTACTGGAATGAACACTGACAACCACAATGAGCAGGGTATAGGCTTCAGAATAAGCAACCAGCCAGCATAGCCAATTTAAGTGCCAGAAGCAACCTTGGAGTCAACCTTTGACTCTCTTAAGATAGAGGCTCAACCAGCATCTAATGTGTTCTTGCACCAACTCTATAAGTTGGGATCTGTGATGCAGAGCATTTCCTAGATTTCTTGCCAATATTCCATAAACCATTCCAAATGGCAAGAGGCTATTCATCTTCTGTGATGTCAGTACACATTCAATGTCATCACCATCACCAAATACCCCCTTATCAACATATAGAGGCTTACCATTATCTAGAATCTGACCAGTCTGACCATAGTGTGACTATAGAAGCAGGTCAGAGCTAAGAATCTTGCCATGATTAACTCACCTACAGTCTCTCTAGTGCATGTCCACCAAGTACAAGACAAAAGTTAGGAATGTGATGGAATATGCTCTACTTGCCTAGATGGGTGCAGCCCCAGCAGCACTCAAAAAGTTTAAAACAGCCAGCTTTTTTGGCATGACATTTACCTTCTTCAACATTCACTTCCTTCCCCACCAATGAGCAGTGTACTCCACCTATAAGATCTACTGCAGGACCTCGCCAAGGCTTTACTTACAAGATCGATCTTTAGTTATTTTCGTTTATAAGTTTATGTTATCAGAACTACCCTTTTAGCAGGTCAGGCCTTGTTTAGCTCATGCTATCTATCTAAATATTGGTGGAATATAGATATTTGTTTGCAACATCAACACAAGCAGTAGCATCCACATGTGTAGATGATAATTCTTGTCCTTAAGTATGAATCTGAGTACTCTCCATCAAGGTATAAATATCTTAGGGAGGCCTGACTTGCATAGAATCAAAGTCATGATTTGAAGGTGCTGGTGTTGGATTGGGGTGGACAAAGTCAGAAATCACACAACACAGGTTTATTTGAAAATACAAGCTTTCAGAGAGTCAGTCCTTTTTCAGGTATTAGCGAGAGAGGTAGTATCAGGCGCAGGATTTATTAGTAAAACATCAAAGGTTCACACCATTGTTGAGAATGTACTAAACAAATCTAAAATGTTTTTTTAATCAATTAAAACCTTCTAACTGATTAAAGATTTAACATCACCTTAGGTTCATAAATGCTTATACTCATTTATGTCCAAGGAGCTTATCTGCTGCCCGTAAGCTCTATGTTGTGAGGATGGCTTCCTACAAGCTTTGTCCTAAGAGCAGTTTTTTCATGAAAAGGTAGCTGCTGCCCTCTTTGTTTTCGTTCTGAAGTCCAAAATAAAAGCAGCTCTCACACTGAGCTGAGAACTGATGGTTGCAAACAGTAGATCAATCAAGGTAGACTCCAAAGTAGTGGAAATAACCTTCAACAGAGCGACAGTATTTTTTCCGTTAAATCTTTTATAAGATATGATGTGGGCATCACTGGTAAGGCTAACATTGTTGTTCATCCCTATTTGTACTTGGTGGTGGGTCACTTTCTTGAACCCCCTGCAGTTTATTTGGTGTGGGTAATTCTACATGGGACTTTAGAACTTTGACTCAGTGACAATTATGAAATGACGATATAGTTCCAAGATAAGATGGTAAGTGGCTTGGAGAGGAACTTGCAGATGGCAGCATTGACATGCATCTACTGCCATTGGTCTTCTTGGTGGGAGAAGTCACAAATTTGGAAGGCGTGGAGGAGTGTCAAAGGGGGCTTGACAAATTGCTGCAATGCATCTTGTATATGGTACACAATGCTGCCATTTTTTGTCAGTGCTGGAAGGAATGAATATTTAAGTTAGTATATAGGTGCAAATCAAATAGACAACATTGTCCTGCATGCTGCCTAGCTTCTTGAGTGTTGTTTTGGGGCTCTGGGAATTCCTG
The DNA here is from genome assembly GCF_030684315.1 of Stegostoma tigrinum. Taxonomy (NCBI): domain Eukaryota; kingdom Metazoa; phylum Chordata; class Chondrichthyes; order Orectolobiformes; family Stegostomatidae; genus Stegostoma; species Stegostoma tigrinum. Next base: position 71,513,889 of record NC_081358.1, on the reverse strand, counting down.
CCACTGATCTGGATTTGGAGCCACAGTTTTTATACAGTGAGCCCAATTCAGTTTCTGATCAATGTTAAGCCCAGGATATGGACAGTGGGGATTCAGTAATGGTTAAGTCACTGTATCAAAGGGATTTAGGAAGATTTGCTCTAATTGGAAATAGTCATTGCCTGATATTTGCATAGCATTAATATTACCTGTCACTTATCAGCCCAATCGTGATTATTTTCTAACTTCTGCTGTATATGGAAATGAACCACTCTAGAATCTGAGGAGTCATGAACGTCACTGAACTTCGCAAAATCATCAGCAAATATTCCCATTCCTGACCCTATGATGGAGAGAAGATCATTGTTAAAGTAGCTGATGATAGTTGAGGAAGCCATTCCCCAGATGAACATATGCAGCAGAATTCTGAGTATAAGATGATTCATCTCCAATAACCACATCCATCCCCTTTTGAACTCGCTTTGACACAGTTTCAGTTTTGCTAAGGGTCTGATATCACACTTGGCTAAAGCTTCCTTGATGTCGATGACAATCATTGTCACGTCTTGAGTTCAGTTCTTTTGTCCATATTCAAATCAAGGCTGTAATGAGGTCAGGACCTGAGTGGACCTGGAGAAATACAAATTGAGCGAAAGGCTTATAAGAGCCTCTTGCTAGCACCGTTTACAACATTGTCATCATAGAATCATAAAGCATAGAATCCCGACAGTGCGGAATCAGGCCATTCAGCCCACTGAATCCACATGGACCCTCTCAAGAGCATCTCACCCTCTACTCTATCCTGGTACCATGCATTTCCCATGGCCAAATCACACATCCTGCACATCCCTGGACACTATGGGCAACTTAGCATGGCTAAACTACTAATCAGCACATCTTTAGACTGTGGGAGGAAACTGGAGCAGCCGGACGAAACCCATGGAGACACGGGGAGAATGTGTAAACTCCACTCAGACAGTCCCTGAGGGTGGAATTGAACTCAAGTCTCTGGCACTGTGAGGCAGCAGTACTAACTATTGTGCCACCCCGTTTTATTATTCTTGAGAAAAGACCATAATAATTGACCATATTGGATGTGTCCGGCTTGTAGACAACACACTACTGAGCAATTTTCCATATTGTTGGGTATATATCAGTATTTAACTGTACTGGAACAGCTTGGCTAGTGGCACATTCTCAACAAAAGCTTTTCAGCTAGACAATGCTGGTAAATCTCCTCTGAATTCTATGAAAGTGCTGTCACATCCCTCATACAGTGAGGTTTCCAGAATTGTGCTCAATGCTGTAGCTGTGGCCTAACCTACATTTTATGTATTTTCAGCATAACTTCCCTACTCATAAATTCAAGGGACTAGTGCGCATATACATCAATGTCCTTCTGATCCTTGGTGTTTCCTAGGCTCATACTATTCGCCGTCTATCCCCTAACCTTATCTGTCCTGCTCAAGTGCTCATCACCTCACATTTATTTGGATTGAATTCCATTTGCTGCTGATCAGCCCATCTGATCACCTTGTCTGTATTCTCCTTTAATCTAACATGGTCTTCCTCATTGTTTACCAACCCAAAAAGTTTTGTATCATATATGACCTTACTGATCTACCTTCCAGATTCAAGATTAAATCATTAATATAAACCTCAAATAACAAGTGCCGCAACACTGACCCTTGTGCAACCCCTGCCATTTGTGGATCCAATTTGTCAAATTTCCTTGGATCTCATGGACTCTTACTTTTACAAGCTGAATCTCATATTGGGCCATACCAAAAGCCTAAATAATTGGCATGTCTGCAAAGTAAATATGTTGTGCCACAAATTCAGCTCCAAGTTTCTTTGTGATTCCTCTACCAAAGTTTTAAGTTCAAACAGTTACAGTCTTACAAAAGTTTTCTTACCCTTCCTGTTTATAGCATACTCCATTATCATGACCATAGGAATTTCGAACATTTGAAACCAGCCATGTTCTATCATACCATCATGCCCTCAATAGTGTGAAAGGCACCAAATCAGTGTCTCATCTTGAGATCACTTTTGTTCAACTGATTCTTCACCAGCTGCCAGATTCCATACTTAGATATAAGTCTTTTGCTGCCTAAGATTTAACCTAACCCATGGAACCATTTGTCAAAGAATAAATCTTTGTCAACTAGTAAGCTGATTATCATGATGCAGAAGTACAATATTATGTTCCATGTGTGTTCTGTGATTTGTTATGACTGCAATTGGATAAACGTAAATCTGATTCAGGTTATGTTTGAAGTGTGAATCTCAAGCAAGTTGCCCAAGTGAATGAAACATTAACTATCAACTTGGCTTAATTGTTCTAAGTGTAGAGTGACATGTTTGACTGCCATCAAGATGCTGCCACCTTTTAAAGTAAATTCAACATCTAAATTAGACAAAAACATATATATTAGCCAAAAGTTGTTCAAGAATTAAATGATTCTTATTTAACAAGCTCAAGAAAAGAAAATAAATCTTATTTTTGTTTGTATGGGATAAGATAAAGCCAGTACCTTTTTTTACTGGAGCTGAACAAAAAAAACTGCAGTTCTTTACTTTGATGTCACTGAATCCAGTCACATTAATGTCATATGATTGCAACCATCTTTGGTATGGGTCGCGAGTAGGTCAAATAACTGGAATTGGGTTTGTTTCAGCATCGTCTCAAAAAAACTGAAAACTTCAGTTGTCAGGTTAGACCAGCAGATATCAAAGAGATTTTCATGCTTCTCAACTGATTTGCTGTTGAGATTATAACAGCTTTGATAAAATGTGGATGCCTCTTTTTCACATAATATCATTCAAAAGGATGAATTAGTTATGTCATTTGTGAAACTAAAAAACTTAAAGCGCTCCAAATTTGCCAATTAGAAATCAGGTTAGTTAAAATGGACACGTTCAAATAGTGAACCATTGATGATGACAAATGCAGAGCTGGAATCATATCTTAACAAAGAAACACTACATGCATTCATCAATAGAACATTCAGTGCTTGAGTAGTGGATTAGCAAAAACACCATCTCATGAGAATCAGGTGATATTGATAACAGAGTGGGCATTGCATACACCATAACTAGAACAAATTTGCTGAATTACATTAAAAGAAATTAAAAACAAGCCTTGCATTCATTAAGACTTTATAACCACCTAGATATTACTAAGTACTGACATGGCACATTTACAACTGATGTTTGCGAATTAGTATTTCAATGTTATTTACACCCTTTTCTCATCCCCAGATATTTACAATGTAGACAAAATTGCAAGAAATTTCTAGTGCTGCTGATTCTCTGTAAGTGACAAATTCTGTAGCAAATGTTGCAGAAGAATCTATTTCATTTTTCTAAATGGAAATGTCATCTGTTATGTGCTTAAAGAAGCTGCTGGCAACTCTTCCCCAGCTGACAGGTTTCCACAAATACCTGGCAGGTGCTTTTATTTCAACCTCTGGAAACCTTGTTTACATTAGCCAATAAAAGCTGGAAATCATCCAGAGATTTATAATAAAGTGGTGTTTGAGAGGCCATCAACTACTCCTCAGACTTTTGCAGCAGTTACCCCTTAGAGTGCCCCCTGCTCTATATTAATTAACAATCTGAAAAGCTTGATTCCACTACTGTCAGCTGCCTCATCATATTATTTCTCAGAATTATCATATCCAATTTAGATTGCTTATGTTGGCCATTGCACTTTGAATGCCTGCATGTACACGTACATAAAATTGTAAATTATAGGGAAACCCTTTTGCAGCTAACAGCAAAATCTGATTGTGGTGCTACTGACCAAGCCTTAAAATCTTTTAAGTCTTTTCAGGTGAAGCAATGGTGATCTACTTCCTGGAACTGTTTAATACTAGCAATGAAATAAGTGATACCTATAAAAATTCAGGCCCTTTTGCACTGATTGTGAAAGGTGACTGTGCAAGATGAGAGTGAATTCAGGCCTTTTTGTAGGATTCTTATTTTCCCATGTACAAAAATCACGATTTGGATAGATGCTGTGCCACTTTGTCAATTGACCACAATCTTGATTTTTGAATTGCAGTATCAGTTTTTCTTCTATGTAACTGCTTTCTCCTATGTAACTTCTTTCTCCTGGCACATCTTTCCTTCCAGATCACCTCCACCAAAGGTCTGACAAAAGCTCACCTTGAACTTTCATGAATGCTGACATCACGGTCTGTGGGATGGGCAGATTGGAGTTTGATTGTGCAGAGTAAGAGCTTTCAGTATGTCTAGAGGGTTATAACAACAAAACATTCTGATGCATAGAAAACCAAATATGATCCAGCTAACACTTGTATTTCATTGATCCAGGTTTCGAGGTAAACAGGAATCCCCAGTGAGAGATTTGCAGAAATGATTATAATATACAAAGTGGCAATTGATTGAAGATGTAACACTGCTCTCAGCCTTTTACTGTTGGTGCATATGTTTCCTAACTGGTTGAAATTCATCTGGATCAACAGGATTAGAGTGCAGAAAGAATTGATGGGGCTGAAAAAATCACAGCCTGGAAAATCTTTAAATACTGAATTAGGTAACTGCTTCCTTGAGTACCTGAAAAATTTTAGCTGACAGGCCATGTCTTATCATTGTGCAGAAAGAGGGCAGTTATGATGCAAACTTAAATGAACACCCTAATTCCTGTTGCCATTTCCCTATCTATACTACCTTGACCTACCAACCCTTTCCTGCAAGTGAGGAATTAGAGAACATTTTACTGCACGTCTTTGAGGTATTGAGTGATCAAACTGACGCTTTTGTTCCTTTGTATTATTTAAGAGGGCAGACTCAGTGTTAGCATGTGCTTGTTTTTTCAGCCATGATTGATGCTTCATGATGGTGGCTATTTTTCTCATGGAGGTGAACATTGTTGCAAAGTTCTGAAATGTTATGGCTTTCTCTGTTCGTGCTTCATCCATTAGGTGTATTGCCTGTGAAAATGCAGAAATCCTCTTATTTTCTACTGCTGCTCTAGATCAGTCCTCTTCATGGATGACCCCTTAGGCTCAGCACTTGTGTCCAGCTAAACAGAGCTTAGACCAGCATAACCTCAAATGTGTTTTAGAGTTTATGCCTAGCACATTTAGTGTTGTGTACAGCCACAAACGCACAGTAACCTCAAGGTCATTTTTGTGTAACCTGCCTGTGAACATCGAAGTTGCTGTGCTCTCGTGCAATCCCACAGCCTGAAGTCGATATTGATTTGGAATGCCTGCACTGCTATGCATCTCTAAACACCATTCCTGTTCATTTGTTGCTCACTATGTCACAATCTGAAATCTACCTGTACACACCTAAGCTTCTGAGTCTGTGAACTTCTGTCTGAATCTGCGACTACCTTCGGATCTGGTTCTTCTTTTTGAAAGAGCTGAGAGAAATATATGAACTATATACAGACAGGATGAAAGGCTTCAAAGTTATAATTATGCAGATATTTATTTTTCAGTTGCCAGAATCAACAGCACATTGTGAGTGAGTGAGTGTTGAGTGCCACATGGCAGTGTGATATCTGGTTCGGTCACTAGGTTCCCTGGAGAACACAAGTTCTCCATCATCAGTGGGTCTGTATTCCACTAATCTGTTGATCTCCATTTCCTCCTCCTCCTCCTCCTCCTCCTCCTCCACTGTAACCATCAGGCGAGATAACTGAAAAGCTATCTGATTTTCTCTTTTCCTACAATACGTCAAAATAAACGGTTGTCAGTGTGAGAAATGAAATATTTTGAGAGAATGGAAGACAGTGATTGTGAAAGGTGACTGTGCAAGATGAGAGTGAAAAAGCAGTAAGATGAAGACAAATGTCAGTGTTGGCTGTTCACGTGGTGATAGGAGGGTTTGAGATCAGAATGGGTGGAATGAAAGGTGGATGTGATGAGGGGTATGCAATAGCATGTGAGATCAATCAGAGTGTGGTGTTTGGCACTTGAAGGTGAGAAGCCCCTTGAGTTTCCTCTCCTGATGGGACTATCAAACGTCTTTTAACATTGCATCCATATATTTGGAAGCACAGCCCTACTGCTAATGTCCAGTCACTTCTACCTGTTCAGTTTCAAAGGCTGTCCTCTTCTTTCTCTTAGCAATATCTGAAAGAACATGGAGCGTGCAGTCTTTCTAAATTAAGACTTCATCAGCACACCTGATCTTGCTGTCATGCCAGATGTACAATGCATTCATTTTGACACTTCCAAGAGTCCCTTCAAATGGAGAGCAACTTAAATATTAAGCACAGATTATCATCATACTCTTCTACTTCATTGATCAGGAAACTTGGAAGTGGAATATACAGTTGCCCTGTAATGATACTAATGATGACAAATATCCATCTGCTGTACTCTGAAGCCATACATTCAGTTCAATTTAGTTTAGGTCTTAGTGGCTCCTTAAGGCTACTTGTGAAAATTTGTGAGAATATGTTGGTCACTATGGGCCTGTTAGCTTAACTTCCGTAGTGGGAAAATGCTTGAACTTACGCTCAAGGAAGAAATAGTGAGATGTCAGGATAGAAATTGTCCCATGGGCAGAAGTAGCAGGGGTTCATGAAATGCAGGTCTTGTTAAATCATTTACTGGAATTCTTTGAGGACATTATGAGCAGCGTGGACAATGGCGCACCAATTGATGTCATGTATCTGAATTTTAAAAAGGCATTCAATAAGGTGCCATGCAAAAGGCAATTGCATAAGATACACAAGTGCACGGCATTGTGGGTAATGTATTAACATAGATAACAGATTGGTTCACTAACAGAAAGCAAAGAATGGGGATAAATGTGTGTTTGTCTGGTTGGTAATCAGTAACTAGTTGTGTACCTCAGGGATCTGTGTTGGCATTGCAATTGTTCACAAATTACATGGGTGATTTTGAGTTAGGGATCAAAAGTAGTGTGTCAATGTTCACAGATGATACTAACATGAATGGTAAAACAAAGTATGCAGAAGATATGGAAAGTCTGCGGAGGGATATAGATAGATTAAGTGATTGAGCAATGGTCTAGCACATGGAGTAGACTGTTGGTAAATGTGAGGGCATCTGTTTTCATTGGAATGAAGGCAAAATGGACTATTATTTAGAAATAGTAATAACTGGCAATGCTGGAGTCAGAGATAACACAGTGTGGAGCTGGAGGAGCACAGTAGGCTTGAAGAGCAGGAAAGTTGATGTTTCGAGTCGGGACCCTTCTTCAGAAGTGAATAAAAGATAAAATAGAATCAGAGAAGTTGTTTCCACAGGCAGGTGAAACTAGAACTAGAGAGCATGGCCTCAAAATAAGGGAGAAATGATTTAGAACTGAGTTGAGGAGGAACTTCTTCATCCAAAGAGTGTAAATCTCTGGAATTCCCTGCCTGGTGAAGCAGTTTGAATGTTTTTAAGATGAAGATGGATAGATTTTTGAAAAGTGGAGGAATTAGGAGTTACAGAGAGCAGGCAGGTCAGTGGAGCTGAGTCCACATAAAGAACAACCAAGATCTTATCGAATGGCAGAGCAGGCTCAAGGGGTCAGGTGGCCTACTCCTGCTCCTTTTTCTTATGGTCTTATGAAAAGTTTACCAAGTGAAAGGGAAATAGTGGAAGTTATTAATGGCCATGCCATTCACCATTCTGTCACTCCATTTATTGTCTGGTTCCTGTTCTGCTGCCAGTCTTCCCTTGCAGATCTGTCCAATATTTATTCTTGCATGCATCCACTTTCATTGCTGAGACAGAACATTTTTTCTGCTTTTTTTTTAATGAGACCAGATACATATATATGAATAAGGTTACATTAATCACCAGATCAAAGAATTATGTGAAGTTAGTCTTACCAGCCAGCTAGTTTGAGCAAAAACACAATCTATTAAAGGCCAACTAGTTCTATACACCTTGGGTAGCATAAGGTTACAACTGCGGGTAATAATTGCAGCTGAGCAAAATGGAACGGCTAACAAAATAAACATGAAATTCCAATCAACTTAATTTTGAATTTTGAAATACAGTGTCAAACCATAATTCATTTGGCTCAGCAATATTCAACATAAACAAGAAATTCATTGAAACTCCTGGAGCATAAATTGTGTTCGGGGGTGGGGGGGGCGGTGTGAGAAGGTCAGGTGGAAGGTGTGTTCTGCTGTGAATGATTGTTAGATGACCATGGATTTGAGCTTTCTGACACTTGCGGCTTTCTTTTCATTTCAAAGTTTGCCTTGTCTGCGTTTCCTTTCTACTGATATATTGCAATCATCCAAATGTTAAATTGGATGTGAGATCTGTTTCCTCCCAACAGTTGTTGCTGATCTATTTCCTTCTCCCTTCATAGTAAAAGGTTGCCATTGTTTTACAATAATAACACAAACCTTTTTAAACTGGAAATTACTGACATCCTTTTCTATTTCAAGTTCCAAGGGTAAGATTTTAAAATGCAGCTGCAATCACCATTTTGCTCTTGAATTAAGTCCAGTTATTTGGATTTGCTATTTTACCCTGAATAGGCTGTCTAAATTCTGAATAGTTCATTACGTATGAGGCCCTAGAATACGTTTTCTTTGAAGGAAGGAGAGTAAATTTCAGCATAATTTGCTTGCAATCCCTGCAAAACTATGGATACATACAAACATGAATGGATCATGTGTGATTGCAGGTTGAGATGATGGTATTAAAAATCTTGAATTAGTTTATTCTAATTTATTTACAGGATTTTTCCTGCTTTGAATGACGTTTTGGCATAAACAGATTAACGTGTTCCTTTAGTTCTTAAATTATGTGATGAGTGATACTGCCAATTTTTAAAAAATAGTCAATGTACATTTTGTCTGATATATTACAAACATTATCCTTATCTGTATTGGGATAGTAGAAACTGCCAATGCTGGAGAATCTGAAATAACAAGGTGTGAAGCTGGATGAACACAGCAGGCCAAGCAGCATCAGAGGAGCAGGAAAGCTTGACGTTTTGGGTCGGGACCCTTCTTCAGAAATGGGGGAGAGGAAGGGGATTCTGAAATAAATAGGGAGACAGGGGAGGTGGATAGAAGATGGATAAAGGAGAAGATGGGGTGAGAGGAGATAGACCAGTCAAAGAGACGGGGTTAGAGCCAGTGAAGGTGAATGAAGGTGGGCAGGAGCACTTATGCTCAGTTTGCAACAAAATAACCACACCTCCCAGTCGCGAACCATTTCAACTCCACCCCGCCATTCCTCGGACGACATGTCCATCCTTGGCCTCCTGCATTGCCACAATGACGCCACCCGAAAGATGCAGAAACAGCATCTCATATTTTGCTTGGGAACCCTGCAGCCCAAGGGTATCAATGTGGTTTTCACATGCTTCAAAATCTGCCCTCCCCCGACCACATGCAAAACTAGCCCAGCTAGTCCCCGCCTCCCTAACCATTCCTCCCACCTCAAATCCCACCCCCATCCCCTAACCACTAACCTCATATCGCTCCCCTGACCTATCCGTCCTCCTGGACCGACCTGTCCCCATCCTAACTCCCCACCTTCATTCACCTTCATTGGCTCTAACCCCACCTCTTTGACCTGTCTGTCTCCTCTCACCCTATCTTCTCCTTCATCCATCTTCTATCCAGCTCCCTCTGTCTCCCTATTTATTTCAGAATCCCCTTCCCCTCCCCCATTTCTGAAGAAGGGTTCCGACCCGGAACGTCAAGCGTTCCTGCTCCTTTGATGCTGCTTGGCCTGCTGTGTTCATCCAGCTTCACACCGTGTTATCTCCTATTCTGTATTGCCAATTTTGGTGTCACATATACATCAGATTGATTCAGAATTAATAAACATTAAACATTAGCCAGTCACAAAGAAGAGTTATCAACTTATTAAGATGCAAGCAGAAATGAAAACCACCAATTATGAGTTTCATAAATTAGACATGAGAAATGAATAGTCAGCACTACCAATCAAAAAAGCAAATCAATCAATTTGATTGAAACTTTTAAAAAACAAAATTTGCTTGCCATCTTCGACTCACATGCAACTGGAGAGAAAAAATAACTGTGCTTCGGATTAGTTTCTTTCATTGATGGGGATTTTGTTTAGAATTTTTGGAGGCCATCATGCCTTGACAAGACTTTGAATGAGATTTTCAGCTTTCTGGGTGGACATTGCACTGGCATGTGGATCAACCTTTTCCACTGGGCAGTTTCTACATTCTATTATACCAAACCTTATATATTCATAACGATTTTTAGTGAAATGACCAAGAATAAAATCAGGGATAGATTAGTAAGGTTACAATGGAATGACAAATAAAACTTGACATTGTTTACTTAGGAGCAGAATTTCCTGGATGACTTTCAAGGTAGTTGAACTTCATTGCACTTGAAGAGGGTTCAACATTGTAGTTGCATACAATTGACTATCAGGGCCTTTGATTGTTCAGCCACCGAACGATTAAAAGTGTACTGAACTTATTGTGCTATCATCATCAGATGTTTTTCTAAATTATTCATTGATGCAGTTATAACAATGTCTAAATGAAAAACAATATAAATGAAGTATGTTAAGTGACAGTGTTAGCTGCTTCCTACCAGAACATGCTCTTTTTTATATGTAATTTGGATTATTAACCTTATGTTTTGTGTGGACCTAGATGTTATTGATTAAAATCTATCCACTTACATCTTATTAAAATTTAAGTAGTAAATCAAAAATACCACTGAGCTTACTGGCTGCTTGGTGACCTCAATAATAAAAGCCTCCGATTTCAGAGCTGAACCTTACTATGTTTCGGCAAAGCATCAATTTTGTTACGTTTCATGGAGAGGATCCTCTCTGTGAGGCCTGATGAGTTTTCATCCTGTATCATTCAAAACTTGTCATGTTAACTATTTACCACACCTCTGTGGTGCCCCTCTTGGTTGATGCAACTCTGATTCTATCACTTTCTGTGGCTGAAAGAACTGTCATTGCTGGAGTATTTGGAAGAGACTAGCATTCTTGGCATCCATACCATCTTTTAAAGGTGTTTGTTGGCCCAAATAAACAGAGCCCATTTGTTGTTTGTGCCTTGGCAAATATTGAGAAATTGCTGCCTCACTTTGTGGACAAGGACCGGAATGTCATGGAGTCAGGCAGAAGAGGGATGACCTCTACCCTCAGGACCAAAGATGGGCGACACATTAGCAGATCCTGTCAGGTCATTGTGATCTCAGCTGGCTGGAGGAATGTCCTACAGTGTAGAAGAAGTTAATGACCTTTTTTACTCTGCTAGATCAAGTGTCACCATCTTCTCATTGCTACCTCATGCTCACTGTGTCTCAGTTTCTGCAACCATCTGTCATCAAGGCTTATGCTTTACTACATTCCCATTGCATTCAGCATCATCCCTCACTTGCTTTCAACCACTCCAAACCCCACAATATGAATGCTGCATGCCATCTGCCCTGTCTAATTGCTCACTTAATATACAATATCACCTTACCTGTGACTCTACCTATCCCTTCCTTTCTCCCAGTGCAGAAGAAAATGGCAAAGTAAGGCAGAAAGAGCCAAGATGGAGGTCAAGTAGAGATAACATTGCCAGATATTCAGTTCCTTGTCCCCTGCAATGGAAGAATTCTGACACGGTTCTCCCCAGGTAGTCTGGCTGTACCTAAACCAGTGGCCTGACATTGGATGCTACCTTTGACTTACTATGCCAGGGCCCCCTAAGTGAAGGCTGCATCCCTTACCTTGACTGAGAGTTACTCAACTCCAACTTTGAAACATGATAATTTGGCTGACACATTCCAATAATAGGTGCTGGCGTGCTCTAAAAGTAGCATTACAGTACAGAGGTATCAGTGGATTGGAGATATGCCATGATGGCACAGAGAGACTGGGCCATGTTGGATGTCAATGTTTGTGCACATAATGTATACTTAGCAGTTGGGCTGTAGCATACCATGAGATGTTGGTGCTGAGAGTCCTAGATTGTGTTTCAGAAGAGCAATTGGTGAGATGCAGATGTCAGGTAACTGATCTGACTTGCATGTCAAGAAACCTTGACTTCAAGTTTCCTTGTAGTGGGGTGATTCTATAAAAAACAGCATATTAATAAGGTAGATTTGCAGTTGATGTGGGTAATAATAAGTAATTATATCCATTATTAGCTTCACAAGAATCTAATCTTGACACCCAGAAATCTGATGGAAAGTGTAGCTAGTGATTCTATAATATAGGCCTTGCCCAAACTTTCCAAATATTATTGAGGATCTGGTTAGCTTTTACTCTCAGTGTTGCTCATACAGCCCCAATAGTAGAATCATTGTCCAATTTAATGAACTGATCAGACAGATACAAAATCAATTCTTAAGGCAAATCACCTCTCCACAATTTGAATCCATCTTATTTCTACATCAGTCTAACATTTAAAAATCAATTTTAAATGCATTCAGGTCAAGAAGCATCAGACCATAATGATTTATTGCTTTGGTCATTGACCATGCTGAATGCAATTCATGTCTGTGTTTATTATAATTTGTACGAATTATTTTCCTGAAAACTGTGACGTAAATTCACCATTGGAGGATCAAGGAACACAGCTACGTAGTTTCTCCCTTTTGATTACACTACTATCATAAATGTTATCTTTACAATAAATTTTGGGCCAATAAATTAAGTATTGAAAGAATTATAGACACAGAAATTCCTCAAAGATTGTGTCATTGCAAAGATGCATATTTAGTAATAGGTTTATATTACATCATAATAGTCTCAGGAAGTAAAACTACAAGTGAATTGTGTCATCATTTCCATGTGCCATCAGTTCCCAGGACATTTCCTTAAATACTTTTGTTGAAAATCCTTTGTTGAAATTATGCAAAATTATGTACAATAGTTACACCAGTTAAATCTATGTCAATCGCAACCTTCCTGTGTTCATATTTCTCTTGACAAATCTGCCTAGATTAAAAAAAACAAGTAAATGTATTTTTATTTACAAGTTTAGAATAACTGATTAAAACAAAGCCTCTGCCCCTTCATGATATTTATAATTTTTCACGAAAGTGACATTTTCCTTATTCTTGTGCTAGGTTCATTTTATAGTGAATGCATGGTGTACAGCACTCAAATATAGCACTCACATGCCATTGATTAAAGTGAGAATGGAGGAAATTAGTTTCAGCTCTTTCTTTAGTCTGCAGTGGTCGATATATAGAAGAGATAAATGCTGATGAGAGACTTCAAGTCTCATCTGAATAGTTCGATTGCGCTGTGGGCACTGTGGAGTGCCCATTGACAGTTTACTGGTTTATTCTGGAGCAGCTTAGGCCAGCTGTGCACTGTGGGAGGTGCTGAGTTGGGTTGCAATATTAAATAAGGTCCAAATGAAATTTCAGGTGGAGATCTAAAGCCACATACCATTATTCAGAGAAGAGCATGGGAGCTCTCCCAGTCCTGTCTAATATTTTTCACTCAACCAACATCCAAAACACGGCAGCATCTGGGGAGAGAAATCAGCTTTAATGTTTTGGTCTGGAGACCCTTCTTCAAAAACTGATTTTGTTTCAGATTTCTAGCATCGCGGTTATTTCAGTTTTTTTGTCCAAAACATTCAGCCTGAATGTTTATTCATAACTGTTGGTGGAAACTTGTTTGTCATAGATTAATGACACATGTCTCTGCATTCTCTGCAATGAACAGACTTCTTCTTCAGCTATGAAGTACCTTGCTTTTTTATTCTGACAGAACCAGTTAAGACACTGTTTGTCCAAATTAAGTGGCAAGTATAAAGTTCAGGGCTCCTGGAAGTTGTACATTCGTGCAAATTACAATGTAAGAGTTTTATTTCAAAGCTCCTAATGGGAAATTGACAGTATTACTTGAAAACTGAATTAGGAAATTTTAGGGGCAATAAATTTTATCATTGTCTGGACATATGCAATTTTAAATCCACTATACTTAAATACTTAAGAGAGAAGGTCAAGGACTCTGGACAAATTTTCTAATCACTAAACTAATGGAATATAAATGGAATGATTTCTGGTGGAACCAAGAAAATATACTTGAACCATTGAAACATAGGAAAGTTACAACACAGGAAGAGGCCATCCAGTCCATCATGTCTGCAGTGTCTTGATAAACTAGCCTACCAACTCTACCCTAGCCTCTGGACTGGAGCTTTGCAAGGTACAGCATTTTAGGAGCAAATCCATTCAAATGAGTTGCTGGTTTCTGTCTCAAACTCCAAACTGGGCAGCAAATGCCAGAACCCACCATCTTCTAATATCGTGCTTTTTGTTAATTTGTGACAGTGACGGTGAGCATGAGGGGGCATAGCTTTAAATTGAGGGGTGAAAGATATAAAACAGATGTCAGAGGTAGTAGTTTCTTTACTCAGAGAGTAGTAAGGGAATGGAACGCTTTGCCTGCAACAGTAGTAGATTCGCCAACTTTAGGTACATTTAAGTCGTCATTGGGCAAGCATATGGACGTACATGGAATAGTGTAGGTTAGATGGGCTTGCGATCGGTATGACAGGTCGGCACAACATCGAGGGCCGAAGGGCCTGTACTGTGCTGTAATGTTCTATGTTCTATGTTCATTTTAAAATCAGATCACTATGACACTTTTGCGGCTGCAGTTTTACTACATTACTCTCCACAACTTATGAAGCCTGTGGAAACCATTATTCCCTGTCACACTAGTCAGTCTCCTTAATCGTTAGAAAGCTGAAAACAATCCATTCAGATCATTCTTCTGACTTCCTCCTTATTGGAACAAACCAAATGTTCCCATTTCCTGAGCTTTGAACTTATCTCTTCTTCTGGGTTCTGTCCCATCTCCTATCTTGTGCTCTCTGATATAATCTTATCCATGAAGCCTATCTCTTTCTGTCCTGATGCTATTCCTGTCAAATTGCTGATGACCATATTAGACAATGCTGTCAATGTTTCCCTCTACTCAAGTCCTGACCCTCCCTGACATTTAAAATGCCTCTACTTAAAAAGAACCTTTAGCAATTTCTAACTATGACCACATCTCTAAAATCTTTGTTTTTGCAATGTCCATCCTTAGGACCACTGCAAGGGAATACAGATCGTTAATCTTCCTCAAAAAGGAGGCCGCAGACAGCAGGAAAAAAGGCCCCGAAGCTGAAGGTAATCAAGTAGTATCACTAGATAATCAATCTAGAAACTCAGCTATTGTCTGGTGACCCAACTTTGAATCCTGCCACAGCAGATTGTCGAATTTGAATTCAATTAAACATCTGAAATTAGGAACTGAAGACTGTTAAACCATTGTTGATTGTCAGAAAAACCCATCTGTTTTACTAATATACTTCAGGGAAGGAATATAGCCATTCCTCACCTGACCTGGCCTACATGTGACTCTAGCCCCACAGCAACATTTTTGACTCTCAACTGCCCTCTAAAACCGCTGAGCAAGCCACTCAATTCAACAACAGGTAGGGATAGGCAGTAAACGCTGACGATCCAGTTACACCCTTGTCCCAAACATTAATGTAAAAAAGAGCAGTATAGACCTTGGTTTACTCTCTCAGGACAGGATGGTGTAGAAACACACACACACACACACACACACACACACACACACACACACACACACACACACACACACACGCCCATTCTAGCAGGCTCCATTAAATTGAGCCCCATCTTCCTTTTGCTCCCCATTCAATTTACAAATCTTATCAGTTATTATGATGTTTCTACATCTGTGTTTGAAGGTTGCAAAATGAATTGCTGCTGGCTCCCAAATAACTTAGGTAAAGACACTGCCCCTGAGATTCCAATCAGGATCTGTATGGTTCCAAAAGATGTCCCAGCAATTCTGATCAGACTAAAAAATATCCACTTCACTTTAAATCACTTCTGATATGTAAATTCATGGGCAGGGCCCTCTTGTTGCAAATGTGTTCAGGAAATTTCACATCTGGCAATGGAAAGATTAGATTAGATTCGATTAAATTCCCTACAGTGTGGAAACAGGCCCTTCGGCCAACAAGTCCACACCACCCCTTGCAGCATCCCACCCAGACCCATCCCCCTATAACCTTATAACCCCCACACACTCCTGAACACTATGGGCAATTTAGCATGGCCAATCCACCTAGCCTGCACATCTTTGGACTGTGGGAGTAAACCGGAGCACCTGGAGGAAACCCACACAGACATGGGGAGAATATGCAAACTCAACACAGTCTGTTACCCGAGGCTGGAATTGAAACCGGGTCCCTGGTGCTGTGAGGCTGCAGTGCTAACCACTGAGCCGCTCCTAAGAGAGTAGCGTTTATATTGGACTTTTCACCACCCGTGATGAAGTCCATTGATCAATGGGCAGACCTTCTTTAAAACTTGCTTCTTGCTTCTCCACACACAATTTCTTTGCTGTAAAGAGACTGAGGGGTCTCAATCTCAAATTCATTGAAGCCTGCCCTCAGAAGTGAAGACTGGAGCATGATACTGAACGCCTGGAATTGCCTGTGATTTGACCCTATCTGGGTTAGATTACCTACAGTGTGGAAACAGGCTCTTTGGTCCCTTGAAGCAGCCCACCCAGACCCATCCCCTTATAACCCACACACCCCTGAACACTATGGGCAATTTAGCTTGGCCAATCCACCTAGCCTGCACATCTTTGGACTGTGGGAGGTAACTGGAGCACCTGGAGGAAACCCACGCAGGCACGGGGAGAACGTGCAAACTCTGCACAGACAGTTGGCCGAGGCTGGAATCGAATCCACGTCCCTAGTGCTGTGAGGCTGTAGTGTTAACCACTGAGCCACAGTGCCACCCCTTGGGTTACACCAGCCCATGCCACATCACTGCCCAAGTCCCGCTCTGGGTTACACCAGTCCATGCCACATCACTGCCTGAGTCCCACTCTGGGTTACACCAGCCAAAGCCACATCACTGCCTGGGTCTCAGTCTGGGCTACACCAGCCCAAGCCACATCACTGCCAGGGTCCCAGTCTGGGCTGCACCAGCCCATGCCACATCACTGCCTGGGTCCCACTCTGGGTTACACAGCCCATGCCACATCACTGCCTGAGTCCCACTCTGGGTTACACCAACCCAACCCAAGCCACATCACTGCCTGGGTCCCTGTCTGGGCTGCACCAGCACATGCCACATCACTGCCTGAGTCCAACTCTGGGCTACACCAGCCCATCCAGGCCACTGCCACAGTCCCACTCCAGAGTTCACGATGCATGTGTAAATGATGCTCACATTTACAACAGTATTTTGTAGCTTTCATGTCCAGAAACATGTTCAGCCATTTTGACAGCTATTGTGAAAGGTTAAATATATAAGGTCAGTATGATGGCAAGGGGGTGGGAGGTAATGGAGATTAGTTGCCAGATCTGTAAGAGATGAAGATGGCAGATAGATGAATGGCTAAAGTGCCGGATGACAGAGGAATTAGCATGGCAAGTGTGTGAGGGTTTATGAACTCAAGTCTGGCTAAAGGGGTCAGATTAGGCATGGTCTCAGCTGACTGATGTCAGTCAGGGGTAGACAAATTGGATTAGAAATTGTCAGTTCAGATGGGGTCATCAGATCATGGGAGGAGTCATATTCAGGGAGGTATCAAGTCAAATGGTTGAGTTTGAAGGGATATCTGGTTGGGAAGCTGCAGGTCAGGGAGTATGTTGATTGAGGAATCTCGATTAGGACAGTAATGTTGGCTATGGTGTTGCATCAAGGTTGTTGTTCAAGGTTAGTTCAGTTTGGGGGGTCTTTGGGATGGATTTTTCAGTATAGGGGTTTGTCAGGTTGAGGTAGTTTGGATTATGAGGGCATTGTTGGCAAGGAATGTTGTTGTTGGAAGTTTGAGGATGATTGGAGTTTAATTTAATTGTTAACCAGGAGCTAAATTGGAGTTTTCATCCTTTAAGTTTTCCCGCATAACTGTTATGCTTAAGTAAATCGTTAGCCTTTGTCTGACTTTAAGGAACATTTGGAGGGTTCCAGTTGCCGGGGCAACTGCTCGTTGGAATTTTCAATTTCCCATGCAACTCCCTCACAGTCAGGTGCAACAGAATTTCTGTTTGGTCCCAATTTTCAAATCTCACTTGTGTTGCTGCAATGACTATCTGGCCATCAAAATATCTGGGCCATTCATTCAGGCAGCCAAGAATTTTCACCATGCAACTATATACATTGATTGCAACATCAGCAGCAGATTGATGGAAACCCAAGACCAATGATGCAAAATAGCCTTGCCTCCCTAAGCATGAAGTGTCTTAGACAGGCTTCATGATAAGTAAAGAGATTCAATATTACTGGAAATCTTCCCCTCATTTAAAACAGAACAACTTCTCTGCAATTGTGAGTGAGACAGAAAGTCTGTCCATATCTTCAAAAGGGAAATACAACAGAATACAATCAGAGGCATGTACAGGCTTATGTAACTGTGAGATAAGTAAATTCGAAAAAGTACAAGAGTCATTAAATGTAAAGGAGATGTTGCAGTAATTAAAAGAAAAAAATGGTGAAACACTTTTTTTTATTCTCTATTGCAACCTGTAATTGTTCACAGTGTTGAAATTATTACATTTCTCTCCAAAGAAAAAGAAACTTCCTTTTGACTAATGGCTAAATTGAACGTTTTCATGGTTCTCACAAATATTTTACAGATGGATTCTAAAGATCTATTACAAATTTGTTAAATATGATTCTCATAAGGTCGTACATTTGGAACAAATTAGCCTTCTCTAAGCTCTATTCACTTTATTATATACATTTTGTGAACAGATCAAAGATGATGTATTTTCATCTGCCCATTTGGTTGTATGTTATAGAATAGCTCGTCACATGATGCCAGAATTTGAAGCTTTCAGGCTTAGAAAAAAGAACTCTTAAGTTAAAGCTGTGGTCTGACCCAATTTTCAATTTTTTGACAATATATAAGCTAGAGGGGGTGGGAATACTATTCTTTTCTGACTAACAACCACTATGTTTATTTGATTCTTATTAAATGATCAAACTGAATTTCTAACCCAGGAATCTGCCCCTTTTAGACATGATCCCGAAGGAAATTTGAGGGGGTTATGCAGGATAGGAAGGCGACGGTAATAGGTTGTGGAGAAGGATAATGTTTCCTTCTCCGTGTCAAAAACAATTCACAAAAGTCTTTTCTCCCTTCTACCATTGCTGTCTGCTGCTGCACCCAATGAGGATGAATAGCATTTATTTATCATTCAATTTATAGAAACTTGTATTTCCTTTCATGTTTCACCAAAGTCACCACCAGTGGAGACAACCATGATAATTCTTTAAAGGAGAAAGCATGAGGGGTCTGGTGGTCGGAAACAAGAGGAATCATTTACATGAATGAAAGATTCTGGATATAGGCACTTCATGAGCTGAATATTTCTCCAATTATTAGCTTTACTGCTACTCATTCAAAATCACTTGTGTAGATTGGCTATGTGTCTCTTTGGGTCTTCAGTTAGCTTTAAATCTAGCCCTATTCATTTCAGAGGTTGCAGTAAGGGATCACACATGCAATTGATCTCATCCTGGAAAACTGGGATTATCACAAGACAGGAGTGGAGAGTTAAGCAGACATTTTTCTTCAATTCAATCCAAATAACAATATTACCTTAAAGAAAATTCGCCCCTCTGATGCAAGACTGGAAAGACTTCTGATGAGGCACTTAATCAGTCTTCGAAAAGAACTTGCACCTTTCCTTTGTCATGTATATTGGTATAGTATTTATTATATAAGGCAATGGTTCTTAAATGGTTAATATTTGGAAAAGCATTAGCCTCCAGCCAATCTGATGATGTCAGGCATCTTGAATGGGGTCCAGCTCAGGAATCTGATGGGGTTAGATGTATCAACTCTGATAGTTTCTGTGCTATGTCTAATTAAACAATGCAAGTTATATCTTTGCTATCGTGCAATAAGCTACATCTTGCTGTTAAGGCAAGTACATCTTCTGGTATATGATTCATGGTTCTCTCCTACGACTGTTAACCAAACTCATCCTTAGACTCAGTAAGAAACTGAGTTATGCTTTATCAGGACAGAAGGAGAAAAAGAAAAGATTTTCCCTAACCATTAGCTGGTAGTGGTTAATCCATCACAGAATAAGAGAAGACAAAGGTTTATCATGTCCTGCGAGCTGATCTGTACTGCTGACATATCGTGGACACTGCCACTGTTTGGAGCAGCAGCAGAACCTGTTTCAGGGTGCTGCAGTTATATTTCCAACCATATTGAAGACCAGTGAGGAAAGATGCATCCAAATAACACAATAAAGATAGCAACAGGTCTTCACTGTAAAATAACATGAAAAGGTGAGTGCTTGTTTTGACTTAACACTCTACAATGCAGCTGTGCATTGGGGCAGGGGAAGAAGAGGAGTAGAGAAAGAAAATAAGAATTGAACTGTACTTATTAACTACCTGGAGAGAGCCACTGCCCTCACTCTTCCCCCTCTACCCCAATCATCTTTTAACATCATGTTACTCATGTGTACAACTTCAAAATAGAAGTGCCCATTGAACCTGTGACTTCCTTCCATTTCTCCCTCTCTCCTGTGTTTTTCCAAAACATTCTACACCTTCTCCTGCCTTAAACATTAAAAAAAGAGATGCACATTGTAAATCTTTACAAGTGGAGACCCATATTGTTATCCATTCACTCACTTACAATATTATTATCAAAACTAACATTGGATTGTCTTTAAAATAATGTTGACAGCATTGTGGCCTAGTCACTAACGCTGGGCTCCATCTGCTGCTATGCAGGGGTGGCCACTTTCTACAACACTACTCCCCCATGGATCCCCTTGCATTTTCAGTTCCTTACTAAGAGTCACAAATTAAAGAGCTACACTGACTTCAATATGAAAGTAGAAGCATGCAAAAGGCCATGACTGGCCTGGTTAGCCTGGCATCCATCATTGTTACTTCCAAAATGTATGCAAAGCCATTTTATCTTCAAGGGTGAGTGGATGGTACACCAGCATATAAATGGTAGGCATTGTGAGTATGATATTGCTGCCAGAAGACCCTTTGGAACCCTGCCTCTGAGGCTGCCAAGCCCAACCCTGGCACCATTGCACCCCTTTCCCACCGCACACCCCCTCCCCACCCCACTTCAATATACCTCAGACTCCACAAGGGGAGTCTATGTGAGAGGCTTATGCCACCAAAGTGCTGCTGGTAAGATGAAAGAGAAAAACCACAGATGGGAAGAAGATGAGGAAAAAGACCAGATATTTAGAGCCAGTCCCTCAAAAAGTGCTGAGTCTGAACTGACCCTGGCCTGTCAAGTCCTCAGGTTTGGAGTCCCATCTTTGTACCATACCACCGGCCATATCAGCATGAGACTCTAGCCCATTGTGCCCCCACATGGCCCTGAGACACGAGCTTCTTGCAAGTAAAACTGAGTATCTGGAGCTGTGGGGAACAGCGGCCTGGCAGTCAAATAGAAGTATTCTCTGCTCCCACGCCCTCCATATATAGTATGTAAAGGAGGGTGCCCTTCCACCAAATTCTCTACATTACCACTACCTTCTCCTTTAGGGTGGGGAACTTGAGCAAGGCCCAAGGTTGCCCTCAACCAGAACTATGGACGCTGAAGATCTGAAACAAACAAAAACAGAAATCGCTGGAGAAACTCAGCAGATTCGGCAGCATCTGTGAAGCACAAGAAAGGTCACTGAACTATCAGGCAACCACAGACTATCCTATGCACTCCACATGGCTGCCACAACCAGCCTCAATGCCATTAGCACCAGATTGGCACAGTGCAGATTTCACAATCATTCATTCTTTAATGACAAGAAATGGACTTCTTGCAAAAGAAAACCTGCACTGTTCCAGGAGATGAAGCTAATTAGTTACTAGAGTGGCAGGGCTGGTGAAGTGGAGTCTGGTGGGGGCATGGTGGTGGAGGGAGTGGGGAGTTCCACTTGAATGCCCAAGCTTTGAATTCTGGTAGGTTGTCTTCATTGCCCTTTTTTAATAGCCAGAGACCTCAATGGTCAAGCAGTATGTTTGCTCATATCTGGAGGTGTGTTCTTTCATTTTTATTTCGTGGATTAATATGTGCCCCAGATAGCACCAAAACAAAGATATTTCTTGGCAGAAGTGTTTACCTTTTTCAGCTCCAACAATGAAAGCAAAATCTTTTCACTTTGGGGACATTTTAATCGGTACTCAAATCAGCTCAGCATTGATGGGGATGTTGATGGATTCAATCAAATCTTTTCACTTGATAAAATCTCTACCTTGGCTCCATCACCTGTAGTTTTGTGAGACCTGGAGTCACAACTTTTAGGATCCATCATCTTTATATTTGAAAGTTTATGTTTGCTGTGTTCTGGTGGTCTCCTGGTGATAGGTGCCTTTCACTGATTATTGTCTGGTAAGAGTGGAGAGTTTTCCATTCCGTGCTCAGATGGATTCAGAGAACTGGAACTTTAACAACCTGCTGCTGGAAGATGCGCAGTGCAAGACTCGGCTTGCCTCTTCTGGACTAGATGGAGAAAGAAGTGGGGCTTCCCCTCCTTGTGGCTATAGTTAGGTGTCGGGAAGACTATATCATGACTCATGTCAGCACTGTCAGCAAACAGGCAGAAATCCAGGCTTGTGGATTTAAAGAAGGGAGTGTTCGAACTGGAGTCATCCCTCTGTCAGCCTGATTACCACCCAGCCTGAAGAGGTCATACAAAAAGAAGAAAGGAGCATTTTGAGACCTATACCTGGTTGAATCTCAGGGTGTGTATCCCATGTCATTCCTCAAGGAACTAGGCTGTAGCTCCCATTTACTTTTCTGGCTGGTAAAATGTCATAGAATGTATTAGCAGCTCCTTATGACCTGACGATGGATCCTCTGACCTGCCTGATCCGCAAGGTGTACTCATAGTCTGGAGAGTGTGGCTGAAAAAAATACCTAAAAGTTGCAATTTATTTGCTTCTCAGATCTTGAGGGGATTAGAGCTTAAATGAGGGCATTCTATTCTACCATTTTCATTCTCAATCTACCAAGTGCAGATGTGTGCAATGTTCTTTGGGAAGGCCTGCTGCAGATTGGCCCAAACGGCACCAAAATACTCGTTGAGCCTCTGACCTCAGAGGAGCTGACTAATGTTCTCAACCAAACCACCACTGAAGTTTCACAGGGTATCCTGGGATGCCCTGGGGAATGACAATGCCTGAATTTTAGAGGAATGTATTGCAAATGGGAGACACGCCTCCCTTAGCATATAGCCATAGTTAACCATTAGCTCAAGAGGAGGGATCACTATTGCCTTGACTCCCTCAACAGCAGAGGTTATAAAATCTTTGTAGGGTACTGTCTTCTCATCTTGGTATTGCATGGTTCACCCAGAACAGTCCTACACAGTTTGAGGCTGGAGTATGTATGATAACATTCAGCTGGTTGGGATATAATGTGTCTTTCCCAGAAGACTGGAATATTAAGTGTCTTCCTTGGTCATTAGATGTTCAACAAGCTGGATCATGAGTGTTTCCTCAGGATTTTACATGACTTCAGGTTCAGGATACATTTTGTCACCTAGATCTGACTTCTGTACTCTATCACAATGCTGCTGAGTGTCTAATGAAAATCTGCTGAGCCCCTGATAGTTCCCCTTTACTTTGGGAGAGGACCGTATCCAGGATGTTTCCTGTTTGGCCAGCTACATTCAATTTTCACAGAGCCATCCCTGCACCTCTCATGGAGGAGGCTGTTGGTTTTGGCTTTGCATGGGCCAGGTGTGGAGGTTGTCCTTTTAACTTATAGTGATAACATGTTCCTTACGTTCACTGGTCCAACTGACCTGTGCGTACAGTACAAGTGCCAAGAGCTCTAGTCTGTTACATGCCCCTCAAGGGTAAACTGGAATAAATGTTATGACCTTCTGATGGGCTCACTGCCAGAGGAGGTTAGGTGTTGCACAAAGAGCACTGCTCATCTCTTCTATTTGGGAGTCCATCATTGTCATGCTGGCCAGCAAATTGGCAAGAGCTGAAAGGGAAGGTGACCACATGGTTAGGATGCAGAACAGAGCTGTTCCCAGTGTTATCTCATAGGGATCCAGTTTTGGTCATAAACTAGCGGATTGTCACAGTGTTCTGGTACTAGCTGGTCATTTTGTCCCTCTGCAGAAGTTTGTCACATCAATACAGAAAAAATGCAAAGCTTTTTTCTTCTGGGAAGAAAAGCAACACTGGGTCACAGCGGAGGCATTTTGTCTTCCACTTAAGAAGTGTGGTCAAGCGCTGATGTGTCTCCACAGCCAGATAATGACTTTCCTCCTTCAAAACCTGCAGTGATATCTTTACATTGAGATCCTGGCAAGGGCATATTTCTTCCATCAAATGTGAGGGCTCAATTATGCCCCACAATTTCTGTTTATGGAGTGGACAAGTCCTAAGTTTCTTTCAGAAAGTGCATATATTTTATCTTGACCAAATTAAGGTTTTGAATATAATGACCTTGCACCAGAGCTGCCCTTCTGTGGAAGCGGTGGCTGTGGAAGAGCTAAAGAGTTGTCTGGGCTGTTGTTCATACTGAAGTCAGCTCCATTCTTGGGCTCAGCCTGTGGTCTGATAAGTCAGTTCCAAAGAAGAGTCATTGGACTCAAAACATTGGCTTTCTTTCTCTCTCCAGAGATGCTGCGAGATCTCCTGTGTTTCTCCAAGACCTGGTTGCTTTTCTCTTTCAGAGTCTTTCAAAAGAAATGTGGTCATTCTAAATACATTTTCAAAGTTTAAGGAATTAGCCTGTATAAGTGAGGCCAACCTCACAATTTGAGTCAACAAAGTCAGCATTGTTCAGTAATGAATAATAATTACTCTAAACTATTTTGCTTAAATGTTTCCAAGAATAGTCACTAAAGGAGGAACTTTAATTATTGAGTTAAGAGGCATGAAAGATCTTTGCTGTTTGATTTCAACTATTATTTTGTTTGGGGCTTTGCAAATGTAGCTTGAGTATACTTTGTTCTGTACTTATTACAAACATCCAGAAGAACATGTTTGATTCAATCAGCCAATCATTGGATCGTATGGCTACTGTCTCTGGCATTGCACTGGCACCGAAATTCATAACAACATTACTCAATTATGATAAGAATGTCTTTTTTTCCATACTTTGAAAACCTAAGGCTTCCGTCTTCTGTTAAAACAGAAAGTAAGATTGGTCAGCATGTGATTGGGTGGCATGGTGGCTCAGTGGTCAGCTGTGCTGACTAATTGCAGCAGGGACCAGGGTTTGATTTCACCCTCAGAAAGCTATCTGTGTGGAGCGCCTACGTGGGTTTTCTCTCACAGTCCAAAGAAGTGCAGGTTAGGTGGATTAGTCATGGGAAATGCAGGGTTACAGGGATGGGGTGGGTCTGACAGCCCTTCAGAGGGTTGGTGTGGACTTGATGGGCTGGATGGCCCGATTCTACACTGGGGTTTCTTTGATTTTATGAATCCTGAGTACACTAACATCTAACTTAAGAAAATCAGTTGAGCTCATAATGTGGTTCATGCTAGAAGTGACACACATTATTTTGCAGTGACCAATTTTCTGTAGACTAAAGAAATATTTTAAAGCTTTGCACCTTTGTGAATTATCCAGAAATATAGAGATTCTATATTCGTCTGTTTCATTCTTCTTGAAAAGGCCTCAGTCAATCACAGCTGACTTGCCAGCTGACAGTGCCCCCTTTCTCCTGTGGTTGGGGTTATTGTCATCATTTGAAATTTGGCATTCTTGAATTAACCCTGACGAGGGCAAGGTGAAAATCTTTGGCAAAATGTCAAAAGACAAAGAAAGAACTGTGGATACTGGAAATCAGAAACAAAAACAGAAATTGCTAGGAAAACTCAGCATGTTCAGCAGCATTTGTGGAGAGAAAATAGAACTAATGTTTTGGGTCCAGTGTGCTGAAGAAGAGTCACTAAGCCTGAAACATCAACTGTACTTTCTCTCAACAAATACTGGAGGCTTGCTGAGTTTTCCCAGAACTTTCTGTTTTTATTTTGCTTTTGGCAAAATGCCCTTCATTTCAGCAATATTTGAGTATAATACCAAATGCCTGATCGTTATAGTATGGCAACATCCCAAACATTAAAACTAGAAAAATAAACCAAATAAGTGTGTAAATTAGAATTTGTATTCTGAATCTGAATATTATATGTTGCTAAGTAGATAAAATTTAATGTAGAGTAGCAAATACAGCCAATAAAAGCATACTTGTGTAATTCTGCTAGGTACTGTGAATTAGTACACTGTCCTCTCACTCTGGGACACAAGCTTAAATTAGTTTCAGCAACTCCTGGATCTAATTGTTACATCACAGTCTATAAATTTCATATTCTGATTAAGCCTAGAAAAGGTTGGGAAATTCTCACGAGTAAGTCAGCGTGTGTGGACCGACAAGCAGCTAACATTTCAGGTCTATACCCTTTCCATCAGCCCTTATTATGATTATGTTTAAATAGTATTTTCTTCTTGAAACTTTCCAAAAGTCCAAAATATAGACTATTTGGTCAATCTGAACCACAATCTGAGGGGAGATGATTTTCAAACACTGAGTGCTCAAAACTCACCACTAATCAGACGCTCCAATTTACAACAGATCGGAAAAAAAACACTTCAAGGAGGAGATGTTTTCTGAATTTAGTGATAATTTAAAGTGAGTCCTGTAATATGAAGCCTGTGGTGTATGAGGTCAGTAAGTGAATACGAAGCAGGCTCTTGTTATCGATTACTTCATGTCATCACAAAATATACTTTTTTTACAAAAGAACAGAAACTTTCTTGAAAAGTGACCAAGTTACATTTTATTCCATCACGTTCCTCTTGAAACCTAGCACAAGTGATCTCAGTCTTAAGGTTAAATTCTTTTATAAATTATACACCCAGGGCTTAAGTGTGAATCTTCAATACATTCCATAACAACAGAGATCTTATTATAGTAAACTAAAATTAACAAAAATACAAATGAAGAGCTCCTATCACTCCAGATCTGAATCACACCAGATTCACAATGTTAACAAAGTGTGAAGCTGGATGAACACAGCAGGCCAAGCAGCATCTCAGGAGCACAAAGGCTGACGTTTCAGGCCTAGACCCTTCATCAGAGAGGATTCACAATGTTAACTGTTTCTCTCTCTACAGATGCTGTTAAACTTGCTGAGTTTCTCTGAAATTTTAGATTTGTTTCAGCTTCAGAGCATCTGCAGTGTTTTGCCTTTATTTGACTTACTATATCTGGGTGAAGAAACACATTGTAATTTCTCTCTGCTAATCAACTTAAAAATTGTACTTGACTTATCCTGCACGTATGTTTCAGTATTGTTTCTAAAGTTGAATGATGCTGGGGCTTGTTGCAGCGGTAATATTTTAAAATCAGAAAAGCCAACAATTTTCCCTCAATGTATAACTCCTCACTGATATCAAGTAGCATCAGAAATTTTTTTTTACATTTAAAGGCAAAGTCATAAAACTGCTCTCTGTTTTGAGAGAGATGGCTGGTGGTGGTTTAACCTGAGGGTCACCGCACATCATGTGAGGGGAGAGGATGAGAAGGAAAATCCTTTATAGTAACTTCAGCTAGTGTGGGAATTAAATACCCACTGGTGGCCTCATTCTGCATCACAAACCAGCCATCCAGCTAACAGAGCTAAACCAATCCTCCCTTTTATATTTGTAGGATACACGTCAACTCTCTAGCCAATCAACTAAGCTATAAGTGGCTAAAATGATGAGGTTACTTTGACTTTTGTCTACATATTACTTTGAATCTCTGCTACCATATGGATCAAAGCCTCCATTTGTGGTTCTATGCAAACTTTGGA
Organism: Stegostoma tigrinum; assembly: GCF_030684315.1. Taxonomy (NCBI): domain Eukaryota; kingdom Metazoa; phylum Chordata; class Chondrichthyes; order Orectolobiformes; family Stegostomatidae; genus Stegostoma; species Stegostoma tigrinum. The sequence goes on along the minus strand of NC_081358.1, from coordinate 71,486,126 downwards.
GGTTTGAGCCCCACCTTATTTATGTTGTTATTTCGTACTGACTTCTGAGATACTATTAACATTCAAATGGAGGTGTAAATATGCTATCAAAATATATTATAAAATCAAGGATTTTGGTATCTGCTAGGCTCAATGCAAATTCTAAAATATATAATCAGTAAGAAAATAGCAAAACTATAAATTAAAATTAATCACTACATAGGTGTAAAAATCTTACATTCTTTATATCATCTTCAGGCATGAATACAGAACTGCATTTCCCTAACAAGCAATGTATGAAAGCTTATTCTTTCCAGAGAAACTGCAGAGATTTGCTACTTGTTGTAACAAAACCTGCAGGAAGTAAGGGGAGCAATCCAATGCCCTGGTTCTGGGATATGGGTTTAACTCTAACCTTAGCAGATGGTGAAAATTGATTCCAATAAAAATCTAGCTTAATGGCAATGATGCAACTATTGTAAAAATCTGGTTCACCAATATCAGCGTTCAAGTGGCTCCAGACCCAAATTAATGTGGTTGACTCTTAACTATCCTCTGGGAAGTTGGAGGTGGGCGTAAATTCTGGTTCAGCCATTGTCATCCACATTCCATTAATAAATTTTAAAAAATACTGTCATGACAAATAATGCATTGCAGTCCAACACAAATCAGCTTTGTGCTTTGCCTTGCTTTGCCACTGGTTCCTTCTCCAAACATGGCAATTAGGAAGCAGTTGGCAGCTTTTTCTTGCTTTAAGCAGGTAATAAGGAGTCACAATATGTGAAATGATTGTTGGCTAAGCCAAAGATCTTGCACAACCCAGTTGATCAAGACCTCATGGGACCAGTTTGGCTCTTGCAGCCAAAAGATCACAACAGCCAAAATATACAACCAATAAAATAAACTCCAAATGAAGTTCTTTGTAATTGGTTCATCCATGAAAGAATATGGGCTCATAGTTAATGGTTGTGCACTCACAAAAATAAATTACTGAGAAATCAAAATCCACTTGTTAAATCAGGCTGTGAATGTATACAGATATGGTAAGATAACTGGCAAAACTATGTTAGTTGTCCAGTAGGAATGGACTGCTGCATACAGTAACTGGCTGACTCCCTGAGTTTTTGCTGATTTATTTCTATTTCAGGCTGGGCTCAAGCCAGATAACAATCATGAGCTTTTTTTGGCCTGGTCAGGCAAAGTCTTAAATTCACTTTCTTTTATAGTTTTCAGAACATCGGGATGCTAACTCTCATATAATGTCTTAGCAAAATATTGTTCTTTCCGTCAAAAAAGTAATTCTATCAAGATTGCCATGATAAATTGGAGAATTTACAAATTAATAAAAGCATTCTTCAAAACCTGGACGATGAATTAAAACTTGTTTTAATTTATGATGAAGATACTACAATGGAAAACTGAGGAGTAATCATTTTAGTAAAATTGTCCTGGCACACGGTGACCCATTAATTTTAAACATTACATTTGTATACTTTGCATTTATTCATGTTTATCTAGCTACAGTGCCAATATAGTTACAATGACATTTTGGGCAAAATGAGCTGGAAGTTATTAAAAGCTAACATTCAAATATTCAGTGCAATCTTTTATCCCCAATCGTATGTCATTGCCAATTAAGTATGTCAAACTTTACAAATATTGTGGACAAAAGGCCATCCAAATTCATTTTAGAAAATGAGCTAGTATGCATGGTGGCTCAGTGGTTAACACTTCTGTCTCACAACACCAGGGACGTGAGTTCAATTCCAGCCGTGGGTGAATGTCTGTGTGGAGTTAGCATTTTCTCTTCATGTTTGTGTGGGCTTCCTCTGGGTGCTCTGGTTTTCTCCCACAGTCCAAATGTGTGCAGTTCGGGTGGATTAACCGTGGGAAATGCAGGGTTGTGGGCATGGGGTGGTGGGTTAGTCTGGCTGGGATGCTGTTCAGAGAGTGACCTGTTTCCACCCTGTATGGATTCAATGATTCAATAATCCTTGATTCCCTCTCTAACAAAAGTCTATTTAAGTTGGCCTTAAATAAGTTTAAACATGCAGCCTCCACCATCTTCTGGGTGGAACCGTGGTTGGCATTGTTACCTCACAGTGCCTGTGTTCAATTCCAGAAAAAGGTGGCTGTCCATGTTGAATTTACACATTGTCCCTGTGTCTGTGCGGGTTTCAGTCCAAAACTGCACTGGCTAGGTAGATTGGGCATGCTCAATTGCCCTGTAGTATCCAGCTCTCTGATGAAGGGTCTAGGCCCGAAACATCAGCTTTTGTGCTCCTGAGATGTTGCTTGGCCTGCAGTGTTCATCCAGCTTCACACTTTGTTATCTTGGATTCTCCAGCATCTGCAGTTCCCATTATCACTTATCAGTGGATTAGCTGCAGTTAATACAAGTCTGGGTCGGGTGCTGAAAGAGGATTGTTGCAGACTCAAAGGGCTGAATTGCCTTTATCTAGACTGTAGGAATTCTACAAAGAAAATTCCACACTTTCTATCTTAAAAGGAGATATCCTGTTCTTAAACTATGTCCCTTAATTTAAGTTTTCCATTACAAAAGATAATATTCTTAGAGTGACCAGTCTCATCAAAATCTGATATTGTTCTATAAAGTAGCCACTCATCCTTTCAAAGCCCTGTGAAAATAGACCTAACATGCTCAATCTTCATAAAGTAGCCTTTTCACCCTGGTAATGATTTAAGTGAATCGCTCTTAACTACTTCTAAAAGAATTATATAACTTTTTAAATAAGGAGGTGAAAACTGTTCATGACATTCCAAATATGACTTCACCTGACGAAGGAACAGTGCTCCAAAAGCTTGCGATTTCAAATAAACCTATTGGGACTATAACCTGCTTTTGTGTGACTTCTGACTTATTCCTGACTTGTGCCTTATAGATGATGGACAGGCTTTGTGGAGTCAGGAGGTGTGTTACTCGCCACAGTATTCCTAACTTCAGACCTGCTCTTGTATCGACATACTTTATGTGGTGAATCCAGTTGAGTTTCTGATCAATGATAATCCCTAAGATGTTGACGGTGGAGGATTCAGTGATGGTAACACCATTGAATGTCAAGGGTCGGTGGTTAGGTTGTCTGTTATTGGTGATGGTCATAGCCTGGCATTTGTGTGGCACAAATGTTACTTGCCACATATCATCCTAAGACTGGATATTTTCCAGATCTTGTTGCATTTGAACATGGACTGCTTTGGTATCTGAAGAGTCACAAATGTTACTGAACATTGTGCAATCATCGGCGAACATCCCATGACCTAATGACGGAGGGAAGGTCATTGATGAAGCAGCTGAAGATGGTTGGGCCTGGGATGCTACCCTGAAGAACTCCTGCAGAGATGCCCTGGAGCTGAGATGACTGATGTTCAATACCACAATCATCTTCCTATGTGTCAATTATGACTGTTACCACTGGAGAGATGCCCTCGGATTTCCATTGATTCTGGATTCACTGGGGTTCCTCGCTGTCACACTTGGTCGAATGCAGCCTTGGTGTCAAGGGCTTTCACTCTCACCTCACCTCTGCAATTCAGCGCTTTTGTCCATGTTTGAGCCAAGGCTGTAATGAGGTCAGGAGCTGAGTGGGCCTGGCAGAACCTAAACTGGGTGTCACTGAGCAGGTTATTGCTGAGCAGGTGCTACTTGATAGCACTGTTGATGGTGCCTTTCACCACTTTACTGATGATTGACACTAGACCGATGGGGTGATAATTGCTGGGTTGGATTTTCCTGCTCTTTAATTTATGTACAAGACATATTTGGGCAATTTTCCATGTTTTTGGATACCCACCAATGTTGTAACTGTACTGGAACAGCGTGGTTAGGGGAGTGGAAAGCTCTGGAGCACAAGTCTTCAATATTACTGCTGAAATGTTGTCAGGGTCTGTAGCCTTTATAGTATCCAGTGTCTCCAACCATTTCTTGATAGCACGTGGAATGAATCAAATTTGCTAAAGACTGGTATCTGTAACACTGGGGGCCACTGGAGGAGGCTAAGGTGGATCAACCATTCAACACCTCTGGCTGAAGATTGCTGTGAAAACCTCAGCCTTACCTGATGTGTTGGGCTCTTCCATCATTGAGGATGGGTATATTTGTGGAGCCTCCTCCTTCAGAGAGTTGTTTAATCATCCACCAACACTCACGACTGGAAGTTGCAGGACTGCAGAGCTTAGTTCTGATCCGTTGGTTGTGAGATCACTTAGCTCTGTGTATCACTTGCTGCTTATGTTTGGCATACACATAGTCCTGTTTGGTGGCTTCACTAGGATAACACCTCATCTTCAGATATGCCTAGTGCTGCTCCTGGCATGCCCTCCTGCACTCTCCATTGAACCAGGTTTGATCCCTGGCTTGATGGTAATGGTTGATGTGTGGGAAATGCCAGGCCATGAGGTTATAGATTGTGCTGGAGTACAATTTGCTGCTGTTGATGGCCTACAATGCCTCACGGATGCCCAGCCTTGACTCGCTAGATCTGTTCGAAGTCTGTCCAATTTAGCACACTGGTGATAGTGCCACACAAGATGGTGGAGTTTTTCTGAATGTGAAGGAAGGACTTCGTCTCCACAAGGACCATGTGGTGCTTGCTCTTACTGGTACAGTCATGGACAGATGCGTTTGCAGCTGGAAGATTTGTAAGGACGAGGCCAAGTATGTTCTTCTCTCTTGTTGGTTCCCTCAGCGCCTGCTGCAGGCCCAGTCCAGCAGCTAAGCCCTTTAGGAGCAAAAACAATGTTGCCGGAAAAACTCATCAAGTCTGGCAGCCTCCATGAAGGAAAAAACAGAGTTAACGTTTTGGTTCCGGTGACCCTTCCTTAGAATGTCCTTTAGGATCCAACCAACTTTTCAGTATTAATGCTGCCAAGCCACTCTAGTTAGTGGACATTGAAATCCCCCAACCAGAGAACATTTTGTGTCCTTGCTAACTTCAGCGCTTCTTTCATGTGTTGCTCAACACAGAGGATTACTGATTCATCAGCTGAGGGAGGAAGGTACGTAGTTATCAGAAGGAGGCTTCCTTGCCTATGTTTAACCTGAAGCCATGAGATTTCATTGGATCCTGAGTCAATGTTGAGGACTCCCAGGACAACTCCCTCCTGACTGTATACCTGACTGTGCCACCATCTCTGCTGGATCTATCCTGCCAGTGGGACAGGACATATCCAGGGATGTGATGGCTGTGTCTGGAACATTGTCTGTAAGGTATGATTTTGTTAGTATGACTATGGCAGGCTGTTGTTTGACTAGTCTGTGAGACAGCTTTCTCAATTTAGGCACTAGCCCCAAGATGTTAGTGAGGCGATCTTTGCATGGTCAACAGGGCTGTTTCTGTTGTTGTCTTTCCAGGTCTTAGGTTGATGCCAGGTGATCCATCTGGTACAACTGAAGACTTGCTAAGCCATTTCAGAGGGCAGTTAAGAGTCAACTACATTGCTGTGGCTCTGGGGCTACATGTGGCCAGATCAGGTGAAGATGGCAGATTTCCTTCTCTTAACGGCCTTAGTAAACCAGATGGGGTTTTCTGAGAATAGACAATGATTTCGTGGTCATCAGTAGATTCTTAATTCCAATTGTTTTAAAATTGAACATTATCTGTGTCTCTGGATTAATACCCTAGTGAAAACACCAGTAGGCCATCACCTTCACTGACTCTTTACCTTCTCTTCACAACTCATTTTCCAACCCATCTGGGTGTCTTTGGGAAGTTTAGCAATCATACAGTCAGCTCCTTCATCCAAATAATTAATGTAGATTGTAAACAGTTGAGAGCTTTACACTGATCCTTGAATCATTCCACAATAACAGTTTGCTAAACCAAAAAAGACTCATTACTGTTTGCTTCCTGTTAGTTAGCCAACCTTTTATCCAAGCTAATAAGTTCCTCCTTACGTCATGTGTAAAATTCAAGTACAACCATACCATTAAGGCAGGTAGACACTTTCATAAAAAGATTCTCAAGTTTGACCAAACATGGATGAATTTCCCGAATTTCGGGATAATTTTCCTGAGTTTCGGGAAACCCTGCAGCTATTGCTCTAGTCTAGAAAGCCATTTGATGAAGGATGGAACAGAAACCAATACTTAAACACAGTACATGCACACACTAACTAATCAAACCACCTTAGTTTTAGTCTTTGTCTACTTGGTCCAACCCAGAGCAAGACAGCTCCACTAAAATCCAGGACGGGCGAGATCATCAAAGACAAAAGCAAGCAGGTGGAGAGATGGGTGGAGCATTACCCCGAACTCTACTCCAGGGAAAACGGCTTCTCAGACAACACTTTAGACACCGTGGAATGCCTACCGGTCATGGATGAGCTGGACACATTACCGACTGCTGACGAGCTGAGCAGAGCCATCAACTGCTTACCCACTGGGAAGGCACCAGGGCTGGATGGCATTCCCCCAGAGGTCATCAAGTGTGCAAAGGGAGTTCTGCTTAGCCACCTGCTGGAACTACTGTGCCAGTGCTGGGAGGAGGGAACGGTGCTGCAAGACCTGAGAGACTGCAACATTGTCACCCTCTATAAGAACAAAGGGGACAGACGCTACTGTAACAACTACAGAGGAATCTCGCTGCTGAGCATCGTTGGGAAGGTCTTCGCCCACATGGTCCTGAACAGACTACAGAAAATCGCCGAAAGGGTATACCCCAAATCTCAGTGCGGTTTCAGGTCAGAAAGCTCCACATCGACATGATCTTCTCCCTCCGACAGCTACAAGAGAAATGCCGACAACAAAAACAACCACTCTGCATCACTTTCATTGACCTCATGAAGGCAATCGACCTGTGAGCAGAGAAAGCTTGTTCAAAATCCTCACCAGGGTTGGCTGTCCTCCAAGACTCCTTAGAATAATCCAATCGTTTCACGCGGATATGAAAGGTGTCGTTCAATTTGCGGGCTCTTCTTCAGCAGTGGTGGAGGGAATGGTTGCTTGTAGATGTAATGCCAGTCAAGTGGGCAGCTCCTTGAATGTTGTTGGGACTGCACTCATCCAGGCAAGTGGGGAATGTTTCATCACATTCCTGACTTGTGCCTTGTAGATAGTGGACAGGCTTTGAGGAGTCAGGAGGTAAGTTACTTGCCACAGTATTCCTAGCTTCTGACCTGCTCTTGTAGCCACTGTGTTTATGTGGTGAGTCCAGTTGAGTTTCTGGTCAATGATAGCCCCCAGGATGTTGATAGTGGGGGTTCAGTGATGGTGATACCATTGAATGGCAAGGGGTGGTGGTTAGATTGTCTGTCTCTTTTTGGTGATGGCCATAGCCTGGCATTTGTGTGGCACAACTGTTACTTGCTTCTTGTCAGCCTGACCCTGGATATTGTACAGGTCTTGTTGCATTTGAGCATGACTGCTTCAGGATCTGAGGAGTCGCGAATGGTGCTGAACATTTGTACAATCATCAGTGACCATCACTACTTCTGACCATAAATGGAGAGAAGGCCATTGACGAAGCAGCTGAAGATGGTTGGGCCATGGACACTACCCTGAAGAACTCCTGCAGACATGCCCTGGAGCTGAGATGATTGACCTTCAGCAACCATGGCCATCTTCCGGTGTTAAGCAGGGCTGTGTGCTTTCCCCAACCCTGTTCGGCATCTTCTTCGCAGTCATGCTGAAACACGTGTTTGGAACGTCAACTGATGGTGTCTACCTCCACACCAGATCGGACGGAAGGCTGTTTAGTCTGTCCCGGCTGATGGAAAAATCCAAGGTTTGTGAAGTACTCATTAGAGACATGTTGTTTGCATATGACGCAGCGTTGGCAGCTCACTCTGAAGAGCAAATGCAGCACCCCATGGACAACCTCTCAAGAGCCTGCCAGGAATTCAGCCTGACTATTAGCCTGAAGAAGACCATTGTGCTGGGTCAAGACAATAAGCACCCCCCTGTCATCACCATCAACAACTACAACCTGGAGGTTGTCCACGAATTCACATACCTTGGCTCCACCATCACAGACAGCCTCTCCCTGGACTCCGAGATCAACAGGCAGATCGGATGAGCAGCCTCCACATTCGCCAGGCTGACAGACAGAGCCTGGGAGAACAAAAAGCTGACTACGAACACGAAGATTGCAGTCTACAGGGCGTGCGTCCTCAGCACATTGCTTTACGGCAGAGAGAACTGGAGCCTCTACTCCAGAGAAGAGCGGCATCTCAACGCTTTCGACCTTCGCAGCCTGAGATGCATTCTGGACATCAAGTGGACTGACCAAATCACCAACACCGGAGTCCTCACCCATGCCCAGATACCCAGCCTCTTCGCCCTACTCCAACAACGCCGCCTCCCCTGGTTGGGTCACATACATCGTATGCTGGACGGGAGGATCCCGAAAGGTGTGTTGTACGGGGAATTGGCCATTGGCAAGAGAGCATGAGAACGACCTCATCTTCGTTTCAAAGACGTCTGCAAAAGGCACATGAAGTCAATGGACCTGGGCGTCAAGAGATGGGAAGACGTTGCAAACAATCGCTCACTCTGGAGACAGGAACTATGCAGAGGGCTGGAGCAAGGACAGAAGAAACTGAGGCTTGCCGCTGAGGAAAAGCACGCTCGACGGAAAGAAAGCAACACGGCAACACTGGAGGAGAGTCTCTTCAAGTGCAGTCGCTGCAACCGAGACTGTCACTCCCATGTGGGCCTGTACAGCCACAACAGACGCTGTGCTATCACCAGCAGCTGAATCAAAACTCTTCAGGCACAGATCCATGGTCTGTTGAGACTGACGGATGCCACGCACACTTATAGCTGCTTAAGTAAATCTGCAGTAAATGCCCACCACTTGCATTGAAATAAATATAGTTAATATGTAGTTAATAGTGCCTCCTCTCTCGAAATAATATTAGTTATTATGCATAACCAAATTTTCAAAATAAATTACATCAAAAATCTCTGTGTCCTATACAACACCAAACTTTGTTTGACATACCCCCTCTAGGTTTTCTTACAATTTCTTCATGCTTCCAATTATTTTAGTAAAACAATTAGATTGTGGATGACTTTAATTTTAGAGATTTCTTTTTTTCTCTAGCATTTCATTCAAATTAGGGAGTTCAATCTGTAACATTTTCTGACTCACACATTTTGTAAAGTGTACATTGTCACATAATCAAAACAATCAATTTTTGATGTACTGGAATATATATTTGATGTATTACCTTGAAACAGCATTATGTTGAGAATGTTTTAAGGGAAAATTTAAAATATCTGAAGTGGGTATGCTATCTTTGGTATTCAACGGTAGATTATTTGTGTCCTTTGAGCGGAATTTCATTTAAAAGATTTTGGAAATAGAATTTTATATTCATTGTAACACAGCAGCCAGTGTTTTAGAAGAATTTTTAACAATCCATTTAATCTCATTTGTTTATTCTAGCTTTTCAAAGAGAATGGATAGTATTTTGCATTTTCAGGCATAAGAAGTATGTAATCAACTGTACCTGAACACCAGTCAAGATTATGACAAGGGTAATGAGGCTTGGGCAATAGGTGCTGATCTTGTTAGTGAAATCCACATCCCATGAACAAATTTTTAAAAAATTAATATGTGAAACATTACCAAAAGTTACATGTTTTGTGCTCTTTTAGTCACTTAAGTTTGGCAACTTAAGTAATTATTTATGCAGATCTCTTTAAAAGAAGATTCCCTTCACATATGTCTACGTTAGGCTGTTTCTATGCATTACTTAAATCCAATATATCAAAATTAGCATCTTGTCTAGTCTGCACACCCAATCAGTTCAGCTGATTAACCAAGATTTGCAATTGCTCTGTCTCTTCTTCAGATACAACGCAATCTTTCTGTGATAACCAGCGAGAATAGGAGGAACACTATTTAAATAGGATTGTTGATTTAAAGTTATTCCAAACTGACTCTGCTTAATAACTAAACCAATACATTTAAGAGCTACGCAAGCCTGATACCCAATTTTAAAATCAACTCTAATCTTATTAATAACACATTTCTCAAAGTTTGCAGTGGCACCCAATAATAAATCATCAATATGAATAATGTAACCTGCTAAAGGGTTTTCCTTTATGATACCAGTAAAATATTGTAGGATCTGTATTTAGTTGAGCACAAGCCGTCCTCCAGAAGAACTGATTTCATCGAAAAATACCGCATGCGTTTGTTTTCATAATTTTCCTACTACATCTGCTGCCCCTTTGGGTGGAAGGTGATTTTTGTGTTGTTTCAACTTCACTTCCATAAATACGTGCCCAAAAGAGCTATAACAATTCGTAATATTACTTGCCCAGCTGTAGTAGAGTCCACACTTAAATCTCCATGAACTAGCCTCACCCTATAAGTGTCATGAGGAAGAACTTTCTCAGTAGAAATTACATTTGTGACAAAGCGTGTTACCCCTTATCTGATACCTGAGAATTAACTCCATATTTTCTTTATTGAATTTCCTTTGCTTTGCCCCTCATGTGTTTGACATTGAGTTTATTAGTAGCAGTTGAAGAATTCTGTTACTAGTGCTGTTCCAAGGCTGTTCTGTGGCTCTTATTCCATTGTGTAAACTATTTGATAATCTATTCAAACTATAGCCTCTATTTGCACTTTATCTCTACTGGGACTATACTGTGAAATAAGCCCTTTGTTTTACCTGTTTGTAATCCACTCATAGAATGAGGTCATTGATGACTAGACCAGCATTTATTGCCTGTCCCCAGTTGCCCTTGAGAAGATGGTGGTGAGCTGCCTCTTGAACAGCTGCATTCCATGTGCTGTAGTTAGAGCTAAACTACTGTTAGGAAGCAATGCCATAAATTTGACCCAGAAACTCTGAAGGAACGGCGACGTGTTTGCAAGTAGGATACTGAGTGGCTTGGGGGAGATCTTGCACATGGTCATGTTTCCATGTATCTGCTGTCAACGTACAGCTAGATAGAAGTCATTGTGGATTTGTAAGGTGATGCCTAAAAAACTTTGGTGAATTTCTGCAGTGCATCTTGTAGATGGTACACACTGCTACTACTGAGCATCAGTGATGGAGGGAGTGGATGTTTGCATCTGGTACATTCAAGCAGGTTACTTTGTCTTTGATGAATTGAAGCCTCTTGTCTGCTGGAGGTGCAGTCATCCAAGTATGTTCAGGAGTCAGGAGGTGAATTAGTCACTGCATGATTCCTAGCTTCTGATCTGCTCTTGAAGCCGCTGTATTTATATGGCTAATCTAGTTTAGTTTCTGGTCAATATGATCAGCAAACGTCACAATTTCTGATCTTATGATTTGGAGAGATCATTACTTGAAGCAGCTCAAGCTAGTTGAGCCTAGGATACTGCCCTGAGGAACTCCTACAGAGTTTTCTTGGAGCTGAGATGCCTGATGTTTGGCTACTAACCAACTAAATGATCTTCCTATGGTATATAATTGTTTTTTGACTTGAGACGGTCACTTCCCTGTCTACTATCAGTACTTACACTGCACTTTCTACTCTTTAAGTCTATTCTGCCAACTCATAGATCTTTCTTCTTGGCCATCTTCTAGAGTATCATCTAGATATGCACATTCCACTATTGTCACATCTCATTCTTTTCAACCTTATGAAATATCTGTCATCTACTGAGCTGGTCTGGGTACTTCGCCCTTGGATATGATAGCTCTCTCTAGTACTCCATAAGTAGTTCCATTTGCCATCGTTTAGCCCTTGATCCACCTCATTCTCTTGCTCCAGACTTTCACCACACAACATGAACAATTGCAGGATAACATGTCTTGTTTACTTCCATCAGCTGCTTACAGGTTGAGATCTTTTATTGAATTCCACTTAATCATGAGAAATGATGTGAATAATTTGATTGGCATTCTTGATAAGTACTGTTGTACCATTGTAAGTTATTGCCTATGCAGAGCTTTTCCGTTCTTTTTGACTCTCTATCTTACGTTCAGCTAATCTCAGAAATTAAATCCTGTTTTGGATGGTCTAATACAATGCCTGATAGCTCTTTGAATTTTCTCTGAGACTTCAACCTTCCTGAATGTTCATCTCCCTAAATGTAAATGCATTCAAATATGTAAGCAACAATGAATTAATAAGTAATGAGTAGTGCCACAAGCAATTAGATTGTACAAAAAGCATTTGAGATTTAGCACATAGACTAATCAGTAGTGGCTACATCTTCCAAATAACTGGAATGAATTCTTTGCATGAACTGATCAAACCAGGTCAGGCGCCAAATAAAAACTGAAAGAATTGCGGATGCTGTAAATCAGGAACAAAGACAGAAGCTGGAAGCAGTTGCTGGAAGCTCAGCAGGTCTGGCAGTATCTATGAAGAAAAAATGAGAGTTAACATTTTGGGTCCAGTGACCCTTCCTGAGAACCCTGACCTGGCCATCATCACATCAGAACCCTGTGGAAGGGTCACCGGACCCAAAGCGTTAACTCTGATTTTTTTTTTCACAGATACCCGCCTGACCTGCTAAGTTTCCAGAAACTTCTGCTTTTGTTCCAGGTCAGTTGTCAATGTGCAGTCTGGTTGATCAGGTAAGATTTTGTGGAGCTTCTGGCGTTAGATTGGGTTAGACAAGATCAAAAATCACATGACACAAATTTATTTGAAATCACGACATTTGAAGCATTGCCCCTCCATCAAGTGAAGTGAAGACAGCACCCAAGCGCAGACTTTATAATCAGAGAGATCAAAAGATCACATAAATGGTGTGAGTGGAGTATCAACAAGCCAATAATAGACCTTTGCAGGTGTCAAGAGTGTCAGACTGTGTGAGTAACGTATCAACAACTGAATAAAAAGTGAAGGGATGATCTATAATGTGATTAGTTGAGGCAAGGAGATAATTTCAAAAAATTAAAAATTAAAAATAAGGTGATGCTTATTTTGACGACTGGAATAACATGATAGATATAAGAGGCACATCCCAGTGATCTAACCAAAGTATCAAGTGAATCAAATCCCACTATGATGGGATTGCAGGTGCAGCAGGTAATTAAAAAGGCAAATGGAATTTTGTCTGCCATTGCTAGACGGATGGAGGTTAAAAACAGGGAGGCTATGCTGCAGCTGTATAGGGTCCTGGTGAGGCCATACCTGGAGTACTGTGTGCAGTTTTGGTCTCCTTACTTGAGAAGAGACATACTAGATCTGGAGGGGTTGCAGAGGAGATTCACTTAATTGATTTCAGAATTGAGAGTGTTGGATTATGAGGAGAGACTGAGTAGACTGGGATTACACTCATTGGAATTCACAAGAATGAGAGGAGATCTTATCGAAACATATAAGACTGTTGGGCAATCCTTGCCTGCAGCATAGAAAGTAGACAATATCAGCCAGGTTGTATGAGTATTTGCCATGTAAGTAGTGAGTGGCACTCCCATGTGTGATGGAAGTATCCATGACATTGATATAGCATGTCTTGCAGAAGTTGCTGTGCTAGGATTGTGTGTTGCCTTGGTCAATATTGTCTTGAAGACTCGGTAGTTTGTTGTGAACGATGGTCTATTTAAGGTTTGGCAATTACTTGAAGGTAACAAGTGGAGGTGCAGAGATAATCTTGCTGAGATGTTCATCATCATCAATGACTTATTGAAGGGTGTGAAGAACATGGCATAGTTTCTCTGCTCCCAGGTAGTACTGGACAACGAAGGGTACTCTATGGTTGTATCCTGTGGCTGTCTTCTGAGGATGTCATTGTGGTTTTTCGCTGTGGTACATTGGAACTGGCAGTCGATGAGTTGAGTATTGTATCACATTACTAAAATTTCTATCACATTAAAGTCTTTCCCTGTATTCTGCATCTCTCTTGTAGTTTTGTACTCCCTTCTTTTGCAAAATAGAGCTATGAGTGTGATTATGGAATGTGTTGAGAAAGATGGAATCAAAACATTTGTGGAGAGTGAATGTAAGGGACCCTTTAAATGGAAATGCTTTCATTGATATGTGTGGGTTGTTGTCACGCTGCACTTTGCTTGGACGGGCAATGTGGGGATGAGATACTGATACAGTGGGTGCTCTAAACAATCTTGGCAAAGCCAACTGTAGCAAAGATCAGATTCCCAGCCTGCTTCTTAACCAATGTGTTCCCCCTAATCTATTTCCCACCATGAGCTAACTGATTCAATGATGAAAGAGTTGTCCAATTCATCCCATTTTTTCTCTATAACCCTTCACATTCTTTCATTACGGGCATGTATCAAAATTCCTATTGTAAGTAATTATTTCAATATCTTTCCACATCCCTTTCAAGGTGCACATTCCAGGTCTTGTATCATTATGGTATTGACACAGTTCTGAAGTGACTCCTTAATTGCTGCAATTTAAAGCCACATAGAATCAGAAAGATAACTGTTTCATGAGTTGGAAAGACTCCTGAAGAGAAATTTTCTGCTACGCAGATAATGATTTCTAAATTCTTAATTTATTAATTTCAATTGCAGAAATCATACATTTCTTAATTTTATTTTGCTGTACATGAATTTGATCATCTATTCTGTACCCAAGGATTTTTCTCAGAATGAAAACTTTGTTTTCGGCCCCATTAGCATCAACATTACCAACCTGCTTCACAATATTCGCACCATGTTTGCTGACAAAATTGACTCCTGTCCAATGTTCCTTTTCTGTCCAAACACACTTGTTAATACCCTCCCACCTTTCTTACCAATTCTAGATCAAAACTTGCAGGCGACATATGCTTTAAATATGAATCATTTCCTTTGGTCTCTCTGCTGCTTTAACATATCTTCCTTAAGTGTATCTCCTTCACATGCTACTTCCTTGAGTCTGCTTGCTCCAGATTGCACTTTTACTTAATGAATCACAGACGTTATCTTGTTTAAATAGCATTCTCTCCCTGTGGTCACATGCCTACAGTTTATGCATTCCAGACTTCCTTCCTTGGAGTTGCCTGCAACTCCATTACCATGATACCCCTTAATGATGTTATTCATAAGTAAGGGGCTAAATGTTCACATTTTCATTAAGGACATCTTGCTCTGTTTTACCACCTCCTGATTACAAACAGCTACCATTGTCTCTTAGAGATAAGGGGAACTGCAGATGCTGGAGATTCCAAGATAATAAAATGTGAGGCTGGATGAACACAGCAGGCCAAGCAGCATCTCAGGAGCACAAAAGCTGACGTTTCGGGCCTAGACCCTTCATCAGAGAGGGGGATGGTGGGAGGGAACTGGAATAAATAGGGAGAGAGGGGGAGGCGGACCGAAGATGGAGAGTAAAGAAGATAGGTGGAGAGAGTGTAGGTGGGGAGGTAGGGAGGGGATAGGTCAGTCCAGGGAAGACGGACAGGTCAAGGAGGTGGGATGAGGTTAGTAGGTAGCTGGGGGTGCGGCTTGGGGTGGGAGGAAGGGATGGGTGAGAGGAAGAACCGGTTAGGGAGGCAGAGACAGGTTGGACTGGTTTTGGGATGCAGTGGGTGGGGGGGAAGAGCTGGGTTGGTTGTGTGGTGCAGTGGGGGGAGGGGATGAACTGGGCTGGTTTAGGGATGCAGTAGGGGAAGGGGAGATTTTGAAACTGGTGAAGTCCACATTGATACCATATGGCTGCAGGGTTCCCAGGCGGAATATGAGTTGCTGTTCCTGCAACCTTCGGGTGGCATCATTGTGGCAGTGCAGGAGGCCCATGATGGACATGTCATCAAGAGAATGGGAGGGGGAGTGGAAATGGTTTGCGACTGGGAGGTGCAGTTGTTTGAGCGAACAAAGCAGAACACCTCCGCTCAGCTCGCAACAAACAACTGCACCTCCCAGTCGCAAACCATTTCCACTCCCCCTCCCATTCTCTTGATGACATGTCCATCATGGGCCTCCTGCACTGCCACAATGATGCCACCCGAAGGTTGCAGGAACAGCAACTCATATTCCGCCTGGGAACCCTGCAGCCATATGGTATCAATGTGGACTTCACCAGTTTCAAAATCTCCCCTTCCCCTACTGCATCCCTCAACCAGCCCAGTTCATCCCCTCCCCCCACTGCACCACACAACCAACCCAGCTCTTCCCCCCCACCCACTGCATCCCAAAACCAGTCCAACCTGTCTCTGCCTCCCTAACCGGTTCTTCCTCTCACCCATCCCTTCCTCCCACCCCAAGCCGCACCCCCAGCTACCTACTAACCTCATCCCACCTCCTTGACCTGTCCGTCTTCCCTGGACTGACCTATCCCCTCCCTACCTCCCCACCTACACTCTCTCCACCTATCTTCTTTACTCTCCATCTTCGGTCCGCCTCCCCCTCTCTCCCTATTTATTCCAGTTCCCTCCCCCCATCCCCCTCTCTGATGAAGGGCCTAGGCCCGAAACGTCAGCTTTTGTGCTCCTGAGATGCTGCTTGGCCTGCTGTGTTCATCCAGCCTCACATTTTATTACCATTGTCTCTTACTGTCTTTTCAAAGAACATCTTCCACTTGAATTCCAGCAAAATTATACCACTCTCAAGCAAATCCATGCAGAAATATGCTCTGGCTCAGATATATTTTCTTGTAACTTGTTTTCCTGCTGGCTCCTCTATGTCTGCCAATCATATACCACAAGTCTTTCATATTGTGCTAATCTGAAAATATACTGCAATCACATTGGCAGAAGGCTGTCATCATTGACAGTAACTCTACATGGAACCAGGTTACAACTGGATTCCTGATGGTTTCTTTCGAGATCTTGCAGTTCATCATTTTTGTAAACAATTTGGATTAGTATATAATGGAATCATTCACATGCTTTCAGTTGAGAATTTAGATCAAATAAACAAGTCATAGGCCAACATAAATAAATAAAGGAATGGACCAGTATGAAGTAGATGCTCTTTGATAGGGAATACATGCAGCTATTATACATTTGGATTTGAGAAAATCCATACATGTATACACATTTGGAGTGCGTGCTAAAGACTGTGGAAAGTGAGAGGGCCCTCACAATCATCACTGCGGATCCACAAGCTGTATGACAAGGCCACTGGAAAGTATGTAGGCTTTTAAATTATATAACTAGATATATAGAATATAAAACTGAAACATACAAATGCACAAATTAGGAGGAGGAGTGGGTCATTTAAGGCCCTTTACACTCTCTACCATTCAATGAAATAAAGGCTGATCTAACTGAAACCTCAACCTGTATTCCCATCTATCCCTGATAGCCTTTCAACCTTTTGTTTAACAAGGATCTACCTCTACCTTAAAAATATTCAAAGACCCTGCTTCAACCATTTTTTCAGACAGTACCCAAGGACTCATGACCCTACGAGAGAAAATTACTCATCTCATTTCTGTTTTAAATGGGTGACCTCTGATTTTTAAACAGTGGCCCTTGGGTCTACATTCTTCCATAATTGAAAGATCCTCTCCATATTTACCCTCTGAAGACTCCACAGGTTCCTACATGCTTCAATCACATCACCTCTTGCCCTTCCATACCCTAGAACATACATGTTCTAGCCTGTCCAACCTTTTCTCATATGTCAAATCTCTCATTACAGATATTGATCCAGTAAAACTTCAATTCATTTACATCCTTTCTTAAATACCAATTTAATACTGTGCACAATATTTCAGATGCTGTCACACCAGTACCCTGTATAACTGCAGCAGAACTGCCTTGCTTTTGTAGTCAATCCCCCTCACAATGATTAATAGCATTCTATTAGCTTGCTGAATAACTTGTTGTATCTGTATACTTGACATTTATAATCCATGCAACAGAACATCCATAACCTTCTGCATCCCAGGGCTCTATAATCTCTCACCATTTAGATAAAATGTTTCTTTTTTACTCTTGCTGCCAAAATGGATACTTTTCCCATCTTGTACTTCATTTGCTACATCTTTGACCATTTCCTTAAATCATCTATATCCTTTTGAAGTTTTCTTTTGTCTTCTTCACAGCCTACTGTTCTCCCTATCTTTGTGTCATCAGAAAAATTGGCAACAATACCTTCAATCTCTTCATCCAAGTTATTTTTATAATAATTAAGAATCAGGAGTGATTCCTGTGGCTCACCATTCATTACATCTTGCCAATCTGAAAAAGACCCATTTATGTCTACTCTCTGATTGTGGTTAGCCAACTAATCTTTTATCCATGACCCCCTACATCATGGGCTTTTATTTTCTGCATTGGCCTTTGATCTAACACCTTATCAAAAGCCTTCTGGAAGTCTAAGTACAATGCATCTAGATCCTCTCCATCCACAACATGTTCTACTTCCTCAAAGAACTTGAATAGACTGGTCAAAGATGATTTCCCTTTCACAAAACAATGTTTACACTATCAGATTTTCTTGAATTAGTCTAAGTACCCAGTTGCCAATTCTTTAATAATAACATCTAAAGTTCTCCTGTGACAAATGTTAAGTTAGCTCACCTGTAGCTTCTGCTTTCTGTCTCTCTCATGTTTTGAAAACAGAGTTACATTCCCTATCTTTCAATCTAATGGTTTCAACCTCAAACTGAGAAAATCATTAGATCATCTACTTCATGAGGCACTCTTTTTCAAAGCCTAGGATGAAGACCATCAAGACCTGGGCACTTAGTAGTCTATAGCTCCAACAATTTACTCAATATCTTTGGTGATATTGCTCCTCCATCCTTTCTATTTCCTAATTAATTGATGCTTCTGCGATGTTACTTGTATCCTCTGTAATGAATCTGCTTGCTGCAAAATTGAATAAAGGAAGGCAGGATGTTAGAATTCGGTGTTTATAAAATGTTATGTTTGTAAAATGCTATGGAGAAGGCTCTATGTGGTCCTGTTCAAGGATGATGTGCTTTTTCAATGCTTAGAGATCCAAAAAGGATGTCTGTGGGTTTGGAGGTGCACAGAGCACTTGAATTGAAACATTTGTATCAAAAGGCCGTACTATTAGCAGGCAAAGCAACATTTTTATCAAGACAACACGTTTTCGAATTTAGCAAATTTTTTTTGAACCAGGCCCTTAGATACCAAAAAATAAATTTAAATTTGATGGCTTTGACAGCAGAGGACCAATTCTATTGTAAGAATTTGATATGTCATCAAGATTATCAAAGGTGAGGGCATTTGGAAAATTAGGGGAGAGCCAACTATCATCTGACAAGATAATAGCTCTCAACTTCAAAAGAAAGAGTCATTGTGTCTTACAGAATTCTCTAAGCCTTGGAGTAAGCTCCATCTAAATTAAAGGCACCTATGGCACAAGTAGTTAATGATCTCGACAAAAGAATTCAATGGCGAAAGCATTTCTGACAGAAGAATTTGTCAGAGAAGATACAGAACATTCTGGAAGCGGTAACCTGGCTATAGTTTCAAGAGAATAAATTTTAACTTTTTTATTTCATTTTATATAAATGGGACTTATATTTATTGGAATAGCATACTATTAGAATTTTATTTTATTCATGAACCATAGTTAGAACAGGTTTATTCCGTTTACTAATAGTTTAGTTCGTTTGTTCACTGTTAGAGTTAGATAAATAAATTTTTATTTGTTGATTATAAAGAGAGTGTCAGCAGTTTATTTTATTTAACCATTCTTTCATAACAAATTGGGGGCTCTTTTAACAGATTATATGGTGAGGCATGCCTCGCTGCGCATTTTGGTTTTAGTAATCACAGGGGTGGTTGACCTCTGCTTTATAACATTGATGCAAAATACCTGCTTAGTTCATCTGCCAATTCCTTATTTTCCACCATGAGTTATCTCATTTTACTTTCTGTGAGTCCAATGCTCACTTTTAACACTTTCCTTTTAAAATATTTATCAAAACTATCCATTTTTTACATTCTTTGTTAGCTTTCTCTGGTACTGAATTTCTTTTCCTCTTCAGCTTTTTTTGGTAATTCTTTGCTTTTTATATATATTCTGTCCAATCTTCAGACCTACCACCTTCCTTTGCTCAATTAATTTTTATTTTCTTTTAGTTTGCTACCATCTTCAATATTTCTAGTTAAACAAGGGTCTTAGAACTGTACAGTGGAATTTTTCTTGCTTTCTTGATTATATCTAATTTAAAAATTGTGAGTTATCCCCAACCATTAACCTAAGTTGCCAATTCACTTTTGCCAGTTCTGTTTTCATAACTCATGATACCCCTTACTTAAATCTTTTTAAGAAATCTCAGACTTACTCCTCTCACCTTCAAATTGAATTTGAAGTTCAATCATATTATGTACCCTGCTCCTTGGGGTGCCCTCACTTAAGGTATTATGAAGTATCACTATATTGTTGCACAATGTCAGGCCTAGTATAGCTTGTTCTCTCTATGACTCCAGAAAATTCTGTCTTGAGCAACTGTCCTGAAAATATTCTATGAGCTCCTCATCTAGTCTACCTTTGCTGTCTTGATTTTTCCAGTATATTTTTGGTTAGAATTTCCCATAATTATTGGCATTCATTTCTGGCAATCTTCCATTATTTCCTCCGTTATGTTTCACTCATCACTCGTCATTGTGGTTATTGTTAGGGGGCTTGTGCATCACTCCCACAAGTGACTCCTCACCTTTATCGTTTACCCAAATTGATTCCACATCTTGATTTCTTGAAATTAGTTCATCCCGCTTTATTGTGCTAACACCATCATTAACTAATTGAACTAACTCTCCACCTCTTCATCAACTTTCAATACTTTTCCACTGCTGCATTTAGTCTCTAAAGCTTGACATGGCCAGATTTAAAATATATGGAAGAGGTATCAAGGGCTTATACCAAAGTGCAGAGGACAGCTAAAATGCAAGTTATCAGGTCAAACTGAACTATCCTTATCTGAAATGCACTTGCTTGAGGTTTTTAAATATGGAGGGAAATCATGTTGCTCAGATGAATTGGCTATGTGAGGTAGATGAGGATGGCAGAACAAAGTGGCATGCACATTAACAATTTAGACAAAGTGTTAGATTGTATGTCAGGAAATATTTATTTTGCAGATGAGAACTATATCCCGACATGCCTATCTTCTAACATCATCTTAATGCAAAATTGCTGATTTCTCTGCTCCACATTCTCAACCACTTCTTCTACCATCTTTCTCTTGCTTTCTGTAACTCCCTCTGACATCCCTCTGGTCTCCTCAGATTTTAACCTTCGACTATCCTGCAGAATTCTCAGCATTCTGACTTTGATTTTAAACCACTTCACCCTCAATGGCAATCGAGGGTTGAGGGAAGGAGGAATTAAAGTATTGTGACTGAGAAGCTAAGCCCTAACAAAACCTGATTTGCGAACATATAATTCTTTTATGTAGAAATCAGAATGTGTGTGTGGCCCCATCAAAATTGCAAGTCCTAATCAGCATTCCAAATAAAGCTTTAAAACTACAATTTACATTAATGGAGTCACAGAGTCATGCAGCATGGAAACAGACCCTTCCATCCAATCAGTTCATGCCAAACATAATCCCAAACTAAATAAGTTCCACTGGCCTGCCCTTAGTCCTATTCGTGTATCCATCCAAATGTTTTTTAAATGTTGCAATTTTACCTGCATCCGCACTTCTTCAGGAAATTCATTGCACACGCACAATTCTCTGTGTAAAAGTATTGCCTCTTATGTCTCTTTGAAATTTTTCTCCTCTCACCTTAAAAATGTGCCTCCTGAAATTCCCTGTTTTAGGGAAAAAGAAAACTACCATCAACTCTGTTGATACTTCTCATTATATTATACATTTCTATCAGGTCACTTCTCAACCTCTTACACTCCAATGAAAACACTCCCAGCTTATCCAGCCTTTCTCTACAATTTAAACCTCCCATGCCCAACAACATCCTGGTATTTCTCTTCTGAACCATCTCTAGCTTGGTAACATCCTTCCAGCTAATGGAAGGTGAGGGAAAGGAGGGAAGGTGGGATTATAAACTGCTGATTTATTGACATCTCCATCATGATAGGTGGCTCCTTTAGCATGCTTCCCTAATATCTCAAGTATTGTCCACTCCAGGCCTTATTTCAGCCTCTCTTCTGCTATCCTCCAAATTGATGACCTTCTTTCTGCCAGGCTTACCAATCTAAAAATGCCCCCAGCCTCCCCAATCTCAAAATTCCCCTGTCCTCTGGATGTAAAAACTACTTCAAAGTTCTGAATCTCAAACTTCTCTTAATGTTAAACCATCCCAATCTTCCTCATCCCATCCCATCCCAATGCTCCCCATTCCAAACTATCCACATCCCCCCCAATCCCAAACCACCTTCATCCTCCTTATCCCAAACTCAACACCACATTACTGATCCCAAACCACTCCTATCTTCCTGATCTCAAAGCACTTCCATCCTGCTGATTTTAAACCTCTCCACTCTCCTGATCCCAAACCTCCCCTACCATCTCAATCTCAAACTTCTCCACTCTTCCCCATCCTCCTGGTCTAAAACATTCCTCACACCTCGTAGGAACATCAGACATTGGAGCAGGAAAAGGTTATTCAGCACTTGGCTCTGCTTGGCCACCATGGTTGTCTTGACTTAACTTTCCTGTTCGCCACCCTCAACCAAGGTCTGTCCTGTCTGTCAAAAATCTACAAACCCTGTTTTGCATAAATTTAATGACACAGTCTCCACTGTTTTCCAAAAAAGAGAATTGCACAATGTAATAACACTCTTGTCATCTCCATCAGGTCTACCTTGTTATCCTGATCTCAAATCACCTGCTAACCCTCCCAATCTCAGACCCTCCAGTCCCCATTGGTCTCAAATGTTCCCTCGCTCATCTAATCTGCAGCTTCTGCCCAATCCTTAAAGACCTCCCTCCCAATCATTGCCACCTGGTGCTATTTTCCTTCTGCCAAAGATTCTTAGATGCAGCCTCCTTATGTAAGTGATCCCTAGTTTTCCCTATATGGCCCAACATAGTAATAAGCAGGTTCTCCAAGTCCTCATCTTTTCAGAGTTCTTTTTTCTGGTTTTGGATTCCTAGGATCACCATTAATATCCAGGCCCCAGTTTCATTCCCAACTTGGTTCAATCCAAAATAAGATCCAGAGGTTCACTGCTTTGATGAAGAGTCACTACCTTCAGGACGTGAAAGGGGGAAAGTGGATTTAAAAGATTGAGTTCCGATTAGTTGATAGAATATATTAGCCTAAGTCTATTAAAGCTAATTTCAAGACTGTACAAATCTATATATAGAAACAGAAACATAGCAGCTAGAAGCAGGAAGAGACTATTTGGCCCTTCGAGCCTGCTTTGCCATTCATCACTATAATGGCTCATTCTCCAACTCAATAATCTAATCCTGCTTTTTCCCTATAACCTTTGATACCATTCACCCAAAGTGTTACATTTAGCCACCTCTTGAATACATTCAATGACTATTTCCTATGGTAATGAATTCCACAGGCTCACCACTCTTTGGTAAAAGAATGCCTCCTAATCTCTGTCCTAAATCGTCTACACCAAATCCTCATACCGTGACACCTAGTCTGGACACGGCCACCATCAAGAATATCCTCCCTGCATTTGCGCTGCCTAGTCCTGTTAGAATTTTATGTGTCTACAAGATGTCCCCCTCTCATTCATCTGAATTCCAGTGAAAACAATCCTAACCCAGTCAATCTGTCCTCATAAACCCTTTATTCATTCATGGGATGAGGGCATTGCTGGTAAGGAAGCATTTATTACCCATCCCTAGTTGTCCAGCGAGCAGTTACGAGTCAACCACATTGCTGTGGGTCTGGAGTCACGTGTTGGCCAGACCAAGTAAGAATAGCAGCTTCCTTCCCTAAAAGACATTAGTGAATCAGATGGGTTTTTCCAACAATCAGCAATGGATTCAGTCATAATTAGACTCTTAATTCCAAATATTTATTGAATTCAAATTCCACCATCTGCCATGGCGGGATTCAAACCTGGGTCCCGAGAACATTATCTGGGTCTCTGGATTAACAGATTAGCAATAATACCACTAGGCCATCACCTACCAGCCATCCCCAGTATCAACCTAGTAAACTTTTACTGCACTCCCTCAAGAGCAAGAGCATCTTTCCTTAGAAAAGGAGACCAAAATTGCACACAACGTTCTAGGTGTGGCCTCACCAAGGCACTGTACAACTGCAACAACACATCCCTGCTCTCACAATGAAGGCTAACTTACCATTTGCCTTCTTTATTGTCTGCTGCACCTGCATGCCTATCTACAGCCACTGTATACAAGAATGCTTGGGAAATGCTTTATATTGATTCTGACTTTGGTGCACCAAATAATAGAATATTTATTTCTAAGTGTTCATGTCTATCTCTTGCCATGCTATTTATGCTTGCTTTCCTTTGAATATTTTTTCATTGCTTCTTTTTATCCACTCTTTTGCTACAAAGTGTTGCACGAATAAGTACATGCTTTCACTGTTTTATCATCTTTATATTATAATATCATGTCATGATTGCATTCCATGGATTAATTGTCAGCAACCACCCAGGTCTGTGCAAACACTGGTTTGAACAGGTTGCAGACCACAATCTTCCCACACCGCAAAATAGAGCCTGCTACAGCATGCAGAAAATATCTGACAGATTCCAGTGTTTTGCAATTATTTTTAACACAGTGGCCTAAACAACAATTTCATTCATTACTGATTTGCTTTGTTATTTTCAGTGTTGCAACCCGGATATTTGTTTATTGAATTATGTTACTTCTACTGCTGAAATCTCGCTTATGTGGCAAAGCTACATTGGCTAAAATCATTTCATATTACCATTTAAACCCAGTCTTACCAAATGCTTATATCAGAGTAAACTGTCAAGAATTTCATCTTAGTTTATCGTGCCAATATTGTTGGTCTCTTGTTACATGGCATGCAGCTTTACAATTTAGCAAGATGATCTCAGAAACCCATAGAAATTAAGTTGGGTGAGTTCTGCAGCAAAAACTTAAAAGTGGACATAAGGAAATTACACCCCTGTTCTACTTAATTTGATAACACCCAGATAGCATAAATCATTTGTTTACAGGATGTCAATCTTAGTAGCAAGATTATGCCATTTGATCTTTTTGAATTTCTCTACCATTCAACACGTTTATGGCTCGTTTGATCATGGTTTCAACTTCACTTTCCTGTTTGATTCCCAGTGCCCTCGCTGTCTATCAGAAATTGATCTGACTCAAACTTGAATGAATTCAATGATCCACTTTTTTCCAGTAAAGAGAATTCCACAGACTAATGACCCTCAGACAGAAAAATGGTGAACGAAGGTTAATAATGTTGATTGTAATTAGGGATAAATAACTGATTTTGATTAAAATGTAATACAGCAGTTATGCTGCCTGGCCGGCTGAACGTGTCCAATGTTTTTTATTTGTATTTCAGATTATCCACAACCACAGTCCATAGCCAGAAAAGGCCAAGTAAAGCCAAATTGTCTTTTTGCTAAAATTGTAAAGGCATTCGGTTGGATTTACTCTGGGATTTCTACTGAACTGCAAAACTGCAAGTTAGTACAAGCTGGAGCAATTTGAGACCATTGCTTCAAAATAAAATTCCAAAATCAGTTCAACAGCAAGTTAATCTAGCTTGTCTTGAACGACTGTAAAACTGAAAAATCTACTGCAGAACAGCTAATAAATGCATTGTTAGATTCACCTACAGTTTACAGTTTTTGTTTAATGTATATTGTAACATGCATACCTCAATATGAATTTTAAAAGGGTGGTTAAATAAAGCAGGTGTAACAGGTTTTAACCAAGCATTTAAATTGCACTCACTCTAGCCTCACGAATTTACATGAGAAATTCACTCTCACTTTAAATACTGCTTGAATACTTGAATGTTATGATTGTAGTGTGGGAATATTACTTTTTATAAAACAAGAAGTAAAATTACAAGAGCAACAGAATAATATTTTTCATAAATAACAGTATCCCACTAAAAAAGAGAATATTTCTCAAAATAAGGAAACCACAACTTCCCTACTGTGGAATAGATAATTTAGTTATGGTTCTTATGGATGCTCCAAAGAAGGTTTATCTCTACCTAGTGTTAACCATGCCTACAGCATTCAAATTTCTGCAATGCTGGTAAGCAAAATAAGCAAAATATTTTGTTTTGAATCCTCTTTATAGTGATTGAAAGTTCTGAACCAGTACTGAAAATAGGAACATTGTCGTATCTCTTTGAATGGTTGCGTCTTTATTCTAAACTGAATTAAGTCTAAAACAACTCGGAAATTCCCAAGACCACTATTTAAAATTAACCAGATAACAAGAAAGTTGCAAAACTAACTGGAGTTTAAAAAAAGATGAGTTACAGATATTGTTTTTGGAAATGTGACCTTGGACTTTTACCTAGGATATCTAAGGAATTACTGTGGACAAATAAGTTTATTTGTGCTCGTGGAAAATGGTAAGTTTTGAATATTAAAGAATGTAAAGAATTATCTAATTTATAAAAGCTCATGGTAGTGGATGCAAATTAGCATAGATAGAAAATTAGCTGACAAAATAGTAAGTATGTATAAATGGGTCTTTGTTTAGTTGGCATGATGTGACATGTGAAGTCCTGCAGTGGTCTTTGCTGAGGCGTCAACTTTTTACAATTTGCATCAATGATTTTGATCAAGGACTGAAGGCATGGTAGTTAAATTTGCAAATGCTGTCAAGATGGGTCGGAAAGTATGTTGTGAAGAATTCATAATGAAGTTGAAACAGATATAGATATGTTGAGTGAGTGGGTCAAAATCTGGCAGACAGAGTGCAAAGTGGGAAATGTGAAGCTGCTCACTTTGGCTGGAAGAGTGAAGAAGGAGAGTATTATTTAATCAAAGAATGACTACAAATTTCAAGGTATAGAAAGATTTAGGTGTCCTTGTGCATGAGTGGAAGAAAGCTAGCTTACATAATTAAGAAGGCTATTGAAATTCTACCCTTTATTATAAAAGGAATTAAACGTAAATTTGAAGATACTATACTTCAGTTATGCAGGGCATTGGTGTAACCACATTTTGAATATTGGGTATTTAAGAAAAGTTCCAAATACATTGAAGATGGTTCAGAGGAGGTACTCCTTATTGATAACCAGAATGTGCACTGTGTCTTACAAGGATACATGGACAGTCTGGGCTTGGCTCCACTGGAGTTTAGAATGGCGACGGTGGGCTTGATTGAAGATTGTAAGATCCTGAATGGTCTTGACAAGATGGCTGTGGAAAGATTATTTCTGCTTGTGGGTCAGTCCAAAACTAGACGCAACTGTTTTAAAATTAGGAGTTGGCATTTCAGGACAGGAATGAGGAGAAATTCTTTCTTTCAGAGAGTTGTGTGACTTTTGCGCTCTCTGTCTTAAAAAGAGGTGGTTGCAAGTTTTTAAATTCGGGGGTGAATAGATTATGTTCGGCAGGGGAATCAAAGTTTGTTTGGTGTAGCTTGGAATGCGGAATTCAAAACACAAACATATCAAACAAGACCTAATGGATAGTGGAGCAGGCTAGAGGGGCCAAATGATCTACTTATCTCATTTTATATATTTGAATGTTTAGAAGCACATATAACATTTCCTCATTTAATTATAACGTGTTAGCTTTATGCTTTAAAGTACTTCACTGCTTTTCTATTCCTGCAAATAAGAACGTTTTGAAAGTGAGTACAAGGATCTTGACATGGAACACAGAACAGTCCAACCCTTTCACTCACCATGTCTGTGCCAACCACTAGGCTATTCTGAACTAATCTATTTGCATGCATAGTCCACACCCCTCCATTGCCTGCCTGTTCATGTGTTTAAGTGCCTCTTAACCATTGCTATCATATCTATTTCTACCACCTACCCTTTCAGCACATTCCAGGCACCAACCATCTTCTGTGTAAGAAAATTTTCCTTGCACATGTCTTTTAAATTTCTCCCCTCTCACCCTAAACCTGTACTCTCTAGAATTTGAAATTTCCACCATGGCAAAGAGACTCCAACTATCCAACCTATATTTGCTTCTCATAATTTTATATACTTCCATCAGGTGTTCCCTCAGTTTCTAACACTGTAGCAAAAACAACCTTAGCTTTTCTAGCAGCTCCTCAAACCTCATACCCTTGAACCCAGGCAACATCCTGGTAAACCTCTTCTGCACCCTCCCCAAAACTTCCACATCCTTCTTATAGTGCAGCAAACAGAACTGTGCACAGTTCTCTAAATGTGGCATGACCAAGGTCTTATACACTTGCAACATGACTTGCTAACTTTTATACTCGATGCCCTGACTGATGAGGGCAAACAGACAGCGAGTCTTCTTTGCTATCTTATTCATTTGTGCTGCCACTTTCTGTGAGCTATGGGCTTGGGCCCCAACATCCCCCTGTTTATCAACAACTCCTAACGGTCTGGCCATTTGCCATGTACTTTCCTCTTGCACGTGGCCTTCCAAAATGCATCATCTCACACTTGTCCAGATTTACCTCCATCCGCCATTTCTCTGTCCAACCTTCCAACTGATCTATCTCTAGCTACATCCTCTGATAACCGTCCTCACTTACAAAACTCCACCAATTTTCATGCCGTCTACAAACTTACTAATCAGAACTCTGACATTTTAATCAAAATCATGCATCTATATTACAAACAACAGAGGTTCCAGCACTGATCTTGTGGAACTCCAGACAGAAAAAACACTCCTGCACAACTACCCTTGGACTTACTTGGCCAACTCAATTTTGTGTTCAACTTGCCAACTCCATTGATTCTATGCGAGATGAGCTTCTGGACCAGCCCATCAATAGGGACATGGCCAAAGGCCTTGCTAAATTCCATGTTGACAACATTTACTGTCTTACTATCATCAATCATTTTTGTCACTTCCTCAAAAAACTCAATCGTATTTGTGAGATAAGACCTCCATTACATAAAGAAATGTTGATTACCTCTAATAAGTCCATTCCCCTCCAAACGCAAATAGATCCTGTCCCTAACAACCTTCTCCAATAATTTCCTTACTACTAACGTAAGGCTTACCAGCCTATCATTTCTTGGATTATCCCTGTTGTTCTTCTTGAACAAAGGAACAACAGACTTCTAGGACCTTATCTGTGGTTAAAGAGGATAAAAAAACTTTGCCAAGGCCTCAATAATCTCGTCCTTTGCCTCTTCATTATCCTGGGATAGATTCTACCAGGCCTTGGGGAATTATCAACCTTAATGTTTTGCAAGATACCTAAGACTTCTTCCTTCTTAATGTTGACACACCTTAGAATGTCAACAAATTCTTCTCTAAATTTGCCTGCATACATGCGTTTCTCCTTGATAACTATCAATGCAAAGTACACATTAAGGACTTCATCTACTTTCAGTGGATCTACAAATAAATACTCTCCTTTGTCCTTGAGTGAGCCTACCCTTTCACTAGTTAACCGTTTGCTCCTAATATACACATAAAGTGCCCTGGGATTCTCCTTAATCCTACTTGCCAAGGACATTTCATGGCTCCTTTCAGCCCTCTTAATTTCTTTTTTAAGTTCTTTCTTGCTTCTTTTACACTCAGCAATGGCCTTGTTTGATTTCTGCTTTCTGTGCCTGACATATGCTTCCTTTCTCTTTTTAACCAATTTTACAAATCTCTTACCATCCAAAGTTCCTGAATCTTGTCATCCTTATCTTTCATCCCAAAAGGCATTTGCTGGTCCTGAACTTTGCTCAACTGGCTTTTAAAAGACTCCCCATACCAGATGTGGATTTACCTTCAAACAGCTTCCCCCAATCCAATTTTTCCCGTTCCTGCTGAATCCTGTTGTAATTTGATTTCACCCAATGTTGTCACTTTTACCCGAAAACAACTCACAGAATTAGGACTACTGTTCTCAAAGTGCTCCCATTTCAATCACCTGGCCATGCTCATGCTCGAATACATTACAACTCTTGATTCTAAGCAAAGGTCAATGACCCTTTTTCCATAATGGGTGGTGCTGTAATCCTAGCTGATACTGATACTGGATAACTCAGGTCTCACATTGAGACCAAGCTTGACAAACCAATAGTTTTAATTTTGCAGTTTGGTTACTGTGGTGCTCAATCACTAAATATGTGCTTTTTTTTAAATGAAGAATTAGGTTCACTACACAAAAGAAAAAGCTACGTAAATATATTGACAGTTTTGAAAGATGTTAACATAAACAGCAAAAGGAAAGATTCAAAGCTCTTCCTGATGATACACTTTACAAGCACTCAGTTCCCAATAATGTATTATTCCTACCTCAACCATATAATTTCCTACTCAATTGACTCTTTTAAGACCTTTTTCTTGGTTTGCTGGAGGAGATTAAACCTTCTTTCCAGTTTTAATGCTCTGTGTACTTCTTTCCAATTCTGACAGCCTGTTGATTTTCATCAACTCTCACAGTCATGAGAGTTTTACAAACTTAACTGGCACAGCTGGAAGATTTCTACAAAATAAACTATTGCTCTTCCACTAGGATGACTCTTCTGAACTCCACTTACAAGTGGACCTGATTATCTGCATCTATACCATAAAACACAGCTTTGTAAACATTCAGCCATTAACTTCCCAAGCGCCAGTTTCAGCCACCTAAGTCAACTGCTTTCTTGAAAAACTTATTTTTCCTTCACAGCACAAAATGACATTCTTTATTTTAAAATGCCACTTTCACAGAACTAAAACTAAAAGTCTATTTTCAAGTTTCAATCCAAGTTGCCAAATAGTAATAAACAAACCTACATTGCAATGATAACACAAAGCCGTCTGAAATTCATAATGCTTTACTCCAAGTGACATTGTAAAGTTGTATTAACTAGTTATATAGTCAGTTGCTGGATGGCTTGTTTGTGATCAGAATGATGCCAATTGTGCAGGTTCAATTCCTACACTGGCTAAGTTTATCATGAATGTCTCCCATTCTCAACCTCTCCCTTTGTGTAAACTGTGATGACCTATGACTTTGAGGTTATACCACTTCTAATCATCTATTTCTAATGAGATAGCATCCTTGTGGTACTTTTGGGACTATGGCAACTTTATCAGCCTTTACACCATAATATTTTACATTGAATAATAAAATCACCAAATATATGAAATGTGATAACACATTTTTCCACAAGTCATCATGTTCCTTCTGAAATAAAATGAAATATGTTCATCCAACTGAATTGCAATATCAGCAATCGCATCCATATTTAAATCTATAACAAAATTGATGAAATTATAAAACAAAACAGTCATATGTAGACGAGTTGCATTCTCATCTAACTGGTTACTCATCTGGGAAGTTATTTCTTTAATGACCAAAAGCATCCTTCATTTTCAGGACATAGCATATATCTTAATTTAAGCTGTATACTTTGTATCCCTTATATCAGAATCACTGCAAGAAGTTCTTCCTGGCAGTGCCCTAGGCCCAACCACTTTAAACACCTTCAAAAATAGCCTTTCTTTCATCATGCAGTCAGAAATGAAGATGTTCACTGATGATAACACAATGTTCAGCACCATTCATGACTCCCCCAATTCTGAAGCCATCAGTGTCCATGTGCAAAATGTCCTAGACAATATCCAGGCTTGGGCTGAAACATGGCAAGAAGCATTCATGTCATAGAAATGCCAGGCAATGGCCATCTCCAACAAGTAAGAAATAAATGTTATTCCTTGACATTTAATGGCAATACCATCATTGAATCTCCCACTATCAACATCATGAGGATTACCATTGACCATAAACTGAGCTGAACCAACCATATAAGAACTGTGGCTACAAGAGCAAGTGAGACACTTGCAATTTTGAAGTAAAAAACTCAACTTCCAACTCCCAAAAGTCTATCTACCATTGACAAGTCACCAGTCAAGTCCCTGACTATGGACCAATTCAGAACACCCTAGATTAAAGGGCATGACTGCCTCCTGGACAATGCATAAAGGTGATATTCCCCTCCCCAATGCATTACAGTGTCTGAAGTTTGGCCTCCAGTTCATTAATTCATTTATGAGAATGGGAAGTTCGATAGAGGTTTTCAAAATCATGAATAGGCTGGACACATTAATTAGGGAGAAGCTGTTCCTGCTCATAAAGGAAGAGAAAGAATGTGAGGACATTGATTTATGGATGTGCAAATGAAGGAAGGGTGTTGTGAAGGAAAAAAAATAACACAATGAATAGTAAGATATTGAATATTATTGGACTTGGGGTGGAGGTAGTTCAATTGAGGCATTTAAGAGCATATTAGATGATTATTTGGAGAGGAATCTTTCCATGGAAATGAGGAAAAGACAGGAGATTGGCACTAGGTAATAGAACTATTGCAGGCACAGCAGGTAAAATGGCCTCCTTCTGTGATTCTAATTGTGTGATTCTGAGCTGAAATTTCTTGAGCTACAGATATTTTTTGCTGATATGATTGCTATTCATACTGATACCCACCAACTCCCCTAGAAGTACAGCCAGAACACATTGCCTTCTCTGCCATCCTAAGTGTGTTTCAATTAACTAATTAATTATTTTATGCTGGTGGTATTCTTAGCATAATAGTTAATGGTTGTTGCAATAGGGATGAAGTATGGACTTCCAGGACTTAATATGAGTAAAGATACAGGTAGCAGTGTTTTGCATTACCTTAAATTTACTGAAGGTAGAATGTGAGAAGCCAGCTGGGGCTATGTTGGACCAACTAAGTCTAGAAGTAACAAGGATTATGAGCTGAAGCATGGACGGAGTTAGGTATTGTTATTGAAGTGAAAATGATACTCTTAGTGATGGTGTGACTGTATGGTCAGAAGCTCATCTCAGTGTCACATAAGACACCAAACTTGTGAATGAGGTAGTTGCCAGGAAGAGGGTTGGCCTGTTAGTCAGGGAATGGAGTTTATAGTTTGCACAAAACAAAAGGTTTTGCACCTTCATAATATTTAGCTGGAGAAAATTTCTGCTCACCTACTTCTGTTGTTAGACAAGACAGGTTTGAGACAGTGAAGAACCTGGGAGATGTGGTGGTGAGGGGATGCTCTGTCTTATCTGCATACATGTAAAAACTGACAGAGTCTGACCTTGCCATAAACGACCAAGCTAGTCCCAGTAGAAGAAGACTTTGAAGGGTCTTGACAGGATCCATGTGGAAAAGATGTTTCCTTTTGCAAGAGAACTAGAACTAGGACACACTGTTTAATGAAAATGAGGTCGCCCATTTAAAACAGGGAAAATGAGTATTCTTTCTCAGAGTGTTGTGGGACATTTGGAAATGTATTCCTCAAAAGGTATTGGAAGAAATGGCTTTGAATATTTTAAAGGCAGAGCTATACAGATTATTGATAGACCAGGGGGTAGTAGAGTAATCAGATCAGACTTGATCTTATTGGATGGGGAGCAGGCAGGGGGAACTAAGTAGTCTCCTCCTGCTCCTATTTTATATGTTCGTATATTCACAAATGGACACCATTGAGCTGACCTGTCTTCATTTGAAAATGTCTACATCAACCACAGTCATTCTATGTACTTCTAAACAGTATTTTTTCAGATCTTTATTCTTTTAAATCATACTATGTACAGTTGTAATTCGACGTACACTCCAATAGCTCTTAGTGCAAAAACATTTCTACCATTTTCTTTGACTCGTAACCATGCAGTTGTGTTTCCTTGCCATGAATCATTGATAAGTGAAAACAGCCTTTACTATTTATCCTCTTAAAACCTTTTGTAGCTTTGAAAACCTTTATTGTATTTCCCATTAATCCTCTCTGTTCCAGTTTAAAATCTCTATTTTCCAAGCCTTTCTTGATGACTATGACCCCCCTTGTTCTCCATATCAAACTCGTGAATCTTTGTTTTATCCTTTCAATGGCTCCAATGTCTTTCCTATAATGAGCTCCCAGAACTCTCTGCAGCGTTCATGTTTTTGCCAAGCCAATATTTGTAATAATTCGGTATCTCAATTCAATGCCTCTGTATAAAATCATGCTATACAAGACCACTTGACTTCTTAATTATTTTTATTTAAACACCTATCATGAAAGATGTGTGTACTTCTGAATGATTAAATCTCTTCTCTATGAAAAGTTTAATTATTCAACTGTTTTTCTTTCTTAAAATGTGCTACTTTAGATTTTTCCACATCCAACTCTATGTCGTAGTGCCTTTTCGGGCAGAATAGATTATTGTGACCTAAATTATACTTGAAATTGTATGGTTTTGAAGTTACACTTTTAATTTATGTTCAAATTCATCTTCACAATAACAAAATCTTCCAAGAACTAGCAGAGTTAGACAGAAAGCCAAAATGATATTTTTCTTCTTATGTTTAAAATGTTCATTAGTCATGGTAAGTAGTGTCATAGAGTCATACAGCGCAAAAACAAACCCTTCAGTTCAACAAGTCCATACCAACCATATCCCCAAACTCAACTAGTCCCACCTGGTTAGACTTGGCCCGTATCCCTCCAAACATTTCTTATTCATGTACTTATTTAAATGCCCTTTATATGTTGTAACCATACCCTCATCTATCACTTCCTCTGGAACCTCATTCCGCAAAAGAACCACTCGCTGTGAAAAAAAGTTGGACCTCATGTCTTTCTTAAATCTTTCTCCTCTCACCTTAAAAATATACTCCCTGGTCTTGAAATCCCCCACCCTAGGGAAAAGACACTCACCATTTACCTTATCCATATCCCTCATTATTTTCTATAATTTATAATCCTGTCACCCCTCAACCTCCTATGCTTCAGTGAAAAAGTCCCAGCTTATCCAGCCTCTCCTTATAATTCAAGCCCTTCATTCCTGGTAACATTCTGGTAAATCTGCTTTGAATGCCTCAAGGTTAATAATATTTCTCCAATATCAGCGCAACCAGAACTGGATACAATGTTGCAGAAGAGGCTTACCAACGTCCTGTACAACCTCAACATGACGCCCCAACTCTTACACGAGAAGGTCTGAGCAATGAAGACAAACGTGCTAAATGCCTTCTTAAACACCCTGTTTACCTGTGACGTAAACTTCAAAGAATTATGTACCTGCACCCCGGGCCTCTTCATTCTACAACACTACCCAAGGCTCTAGTGGTGCACCAAACAATTTTATGACAGAAACTTTTGGCAATTAACCCATTTTGCGTGCTCCCTAAAGATAATTCCTCCTCTATCCTCTGGCTTTTTATTCCTCCATTTTCCCTGTTGATTTATATATGACCATTTCCCCACATAAAGCTGTCCATGTGAGATATCATGCCAAAACAGCCATTTCTCAGATCTTTCAAACTTAATAGTAATTTATTATGTTTGAAGGGTTACTGGAATTCTCTTTTATAATTATTCCATAGTAATGATTTCCCTTATATTCTCTTTCCTTTTCTCGCTTCAATGATAAAAAAAAACACCAAACCCACCATATTTCTTTCTCTCATTCAAATTCTCCAATTGTCTAATATGTTTCTTTCATATCGCCCTAAATTTTAGTTGATCCATTTAATTGGTTCAAGCTCATAACTTTTAAGTATTGTCCCCTCAGCAACATATAGTCTGCAGATTATCTTCTGACAAACTGGTGTAAATATTCATAACTATGTTTCATTGCATCTTTTAGCCAATTCAGCTTCCCACCAATTTGTTAAATGAGATGAAATGCCGTTCAAATCCATCCTTTGTCTGGCACAAAATGAAGATTTCTAGTTAATTCAAAACCCACAGTTGAATCACAATTATCCCCAAAATGCAACATATTCTTTCTTCCTTTATTCTAACCTTTTCATTAGGTCTGAAATCCCTCTGTCTTTAGAATTCAAGGCTTAGTAAATTCCATTTTCCTTTACATTATTTTGTTCCTCTTGTCCTGCCATTCAACCTTTCCTATTTACAACTCTTTCCATTTCTATGTTTGTTTTTATATCATCTGTCCTTTCTATTTCACTTCTTTTCCTCATTGTCTTTTTTTCTTCTATTTGTCTACAAGTTCAAGCTTTCTCAAGTCTCTTTCTTTTTCATTTTGCTCTGATTCAAATTTATTTTCATTTATAACTGTGTTTGATCTAATTCCAGTGGTAATATATTAATTTCAAGTTTCCCTCCTTTTATCTTTCAATGATAGGCAATCATTTTAAGCATCTCACCCATGTGAGAGCCTAAATTTATTCCAACCTTCAAGATTATCACTAATTACCTTGGTTTAACCTTAGCCAAAGTTTTCAAATAATCCACTGCTCTGTCTTATGCACTGAGAAAAGTATTATCAACGAATCAAAACGATTTTGGAATTTTAACCCATGGAATATACTTTAGAACAACTCATTTGTTTCTAAGCCCATTATCACCATGCACTTGCCTGAAAACATTCACATATCCCCCCTAAATTTAAATATTTTTAGGTCAAATCTCAGAGGGAGAGCAGGTTTGGTAGACTACAAATTTTTTTTGTTTCGTTTGGAGGCCATGAACTTAACATATTCATAACTGTCTACCAATGCACCCTACCGAAAGAACATAAACAGTTATTATTAGAAAAATAATGCAAACTATGTATGTTATCCAAGATCTATTGAAATGATCTCTTTACAATTCTTCTCTTTTACCTCAGCAATATCCGTAGCAACATTCAAACCTCTTTGAAGAGTCACTCCTGTAAGCTCCTTGAGAGCCTTGAAGCAAACTGCTAACTTACATCTTCAACAGCCTTGGATTCATTCTTTCTGACACCCCACAGTTTTCTGCATGGAGTTTTCTTCACACTGAATCCTTGCCAACTTAAGAGTTGTTTTCAGTTCTCTCTCTCTCACACTCCCTCTCCCTTCTTGACATAAAATACGAGTCAGCAAACACCTTAGCAGTTAACTGCCCAAATGGCTTGTTGATCATTTAGTTCAGTTGACCTGACTGCTTCTAAATGCTGTTTTGAAAGTGATGTTCTGATTTTCTCTGAAAATTGTACCTTCTCAGATCTGAAAACTAAAATCTGTTTTTATTTTCTCTCCTTGTTAAAACCCAAGTATCAAATTACAATAACATATTATGAACCTTAGTCAAAAATGCATGAAGAGAATGCTGCCAGTAATATGGACCTGAACATTCTAGCTAGAGTGGCACAATCAAACCTGTTGATCACACAACTGGCTCAATAAATTTTCTCTGAGTATTATGTGTACTCACTGGGATAGCTTTAATTTCTCTTGATGTTTGTAAAGACTTGAGTTCAGTAGCGTAAAGAATCCCTGCTGCACGGATATCAGCATATCCATGAATTTAAATCTACCGATACATTTTAAATCTACAAGGATTATCTCCACAACATTCGGGGCAATGCTGAAGTGTAAGTAAGTTACAAACTGAGGTAAAAGCTAAAATAGGACAACAACGTTTTCTTTTAACAAAGTTTAACTAGACACACTATTCTAAATATGTGACTTTTAATTGTTCTGTTGTCTGGTGACTTTCAAGAGTTATTGGTGCAGGCAATACTTCCTTGGATGTATTTATAGAGATATAAGAAAAGTACAGAGATTTAAGAAAAGTACAATATTTCACTTCATACACCTTCTTAAAGATAACCTGCATGTATAAGGCAGGGCTACCACAGATGACTAAGATCAGGAAATAGACCAGTTTTCGGACTAGAATCAATGCCAGGCCTCTTCCTCCCATTTCATTCCACTGTTACATAATATATGTCTAAAATATAATTGGGAGAAAAAATCTCAAAGCAAAAACAGGTCCTCAAGT
Source organism: Stegostoma tigrinum (assembly GCF_030684315.1). Taxonomy (NCBI): domain Eukaryota; kingdom Metazoa; phylum Chordata; class Chondrichthyes; order Orectolobiformes; family Stegostomatidae; genus Stegostoma; species Stegostoma tigrinum. Next base: position 71,448,554 of record NC_081358.1, on the reverse strand, counting down.
GGTCTGAAGACAAAAGGCCATTTAAGTTAGTCTAAACCTTTGTCTGGGATCCATCATCCTAACCTGTCTTCTTTCCCTCCCAAGGGTTATTTCTAAAAGCACCTCCTCACCATTTACCTGAAGAATGAAAGGTGACTAAGAACTTTCTGATATAGTCAATTGTTTTGCATCCTACTCATTTCCATTCCAGATTGAGGGTGGACCAGCAACATTAAAATGAAGCCCAATGTAAATTTGGCAAGCTTTCCTGCTTCTACAGCTGCCTGTAAAATAAGCTCACTGGTTTAAAATTCCCTTCTCTGTTCTGTACGCTTCTCATGTTTAGGGAAAAGTTCAATATTATTAATCTGCTTTTTAAAAAAAATCCATCAAAGCATATTTCAGTGCTGGTTAAGGCTAGCATTTATTGTTCATTCCTAATTATCTTTGGAAAATGGTGGTGATCTGCCATCTGGAACCATGGTGGTCTATGGGAGTAGGTACATCCATGGTCCTGTTAGGAATGGTAAACCTGGATTTTGACTCAATCTCATAATTCTAAATCAGAATGGTGTATGAATTGAGAGGGAACCTGCAGGCAGTGATGTTTCCATGTGTCTGCTGACTTTGTTCTTCCAGTTAGTCACAGGTTTGGAATGTGCTATTATAAGAGCTTTGCTGAGTTGCTGCAGCCCATCTTGTATATGGTAAGCAATGCCACCATTGAGATTGGTGGCAGAAAGTGTAAATAGTTAAGATTTTGAATGTGTGCCAATCAAGCAAGCTGACTGATTGTGGTGATGTGAATTAAATTTTTATCGTTGAAAAATTCATTTTTAATGTTAGATCATATAGTTCCATTTTCTATGATTACCATCAAAGTATTGTTACATTGGTTATATTTATATTTGTTTTTTATTTTCAAGGCCTCATTTTAGTATTCATTCACATTTCAATGCTTATAAAAGTTATTTTTGAAATATCATGAACATTCGTTCTTCATTTTCATTGTGTCACCCAAATAGTGGCCTTCTGAGAGACAAGGTTTCTAGATAATGGAAATTTCTCAACCTATTCCAGAGTATCTCCTTCGACAAATATGGGAGGCAGAATATTTTGTTGATCAGATCTGGCTTGATATGTGAGATTTATTTTAGCAACATTCAAGGACATGCCAAATTTTTATATGCAGAACTGAAGATATTGATGAAGACTTGAAAATCTTGTACAGACTAGGAAGCAGCATTGCAGTTGTCCACAAGTTATTGATTAAGGATTAAGGATTTATTCAACTGGCTGGAATTAATATTGCCACTTCTTTCAAAAACCCACTATTGATGAGGAGATCCAACACCAGATCAACAATGCCAGCACAACCTTCTACAAGCAACGGCGGTGAGCGTTTCATAACAAAATTAACAAACATAAGCAAGTCACATTTTGATTATATTGCTGTGGTATCTATAAGATATATTGTTGTAGAAGTTCCAACTTGATGTGACAATTCTTATGTTTATGTTATTCCTCATGATACAAGAAACTAGGCATGGATATCATGGCATTGCAGATTACAATAGATGTTTGTTAAGTTTAACTGTTATATGCAAAAATTGCCTTCTCAGGCACATCAGTGTCTGGGCAAATATTAAGGTAATACATTACACCGAGAATCATGCTTCAAGAGGTCCATTTTATTATGGATGGTAAGATCTTTACAGCCTCAGGTGAAGTTTAATGGTACAGTGATGATATAATGAACATGTTTCGTAATGGTTTTCTACATACTGACCCTGAGGCAGAACATAAAATCCATCAAAGTTGTCCACACCACCCTCCTGCAGTGAGATATGTAAGAGAAATTTAATTACCAATATCTCCACCTGATTTTCGAGGTTTAAGGGGAGGACAAATGAATAAAGACTAGTGACATTTTTGAAGTCAACTGTACAAGCATTAATGCAATGTTGTTGCAAAACCATCTTCAATGAGTTGGCAGTTTTTTCTGGATGGCTGATAAACCTTTCCCAACCATGAGGTCTTTTACAAATTCTCAGATGACCAACATTATGGGGAGAATAAACAAAATCTGTTAAAGACACTCTGAAGCGCTCCTTGAAGCATGTCAGCATTCAAATCAAAGAGAGGCTTGCTACAAATCTGTGAAAATGATAACTTGCCCATGAACAAAGAACAAAGAAAATTACAGTGCAGGAACAGGCCCTTCAGCTCTCCAAGCCTGCACTGACACGCAGCCCGTCACAAGTAAAACCCCCTACTCTTCTGGGGACCGTATCCCTCTATTCTCATCCTATTCATGTATTTGTCAAGATGCCCTTTAAAAGTCACTATAGTGTCTGCTTCCACTACCTCCCCAGGCAGAGAATTCCAGACACCCACCATCTCTATGTAGAAAACTTGCCTTGTGCATCACCATTAAACCTTACCCCTCACACCTTAAATCTGTGGCCTCTGGTAACTGGCTCTTCCACCCTGGGAAAAAGCTTCTGACTGTCCAGTCTGTCTATGCCCTTCATAATCTTGTAAGCCTGTATCTGGTCGCCCCTCAACCTCCATTGCTTCAGGGAGAGCAACCCAAGTTTCTCCAACTTCTCCTCATAGTTAATACCGTCCAGACCAGGCAGCCTCCTGTAAATCTTTTCTGTACCATCTCCAAAGTCACCACATCTTTCTGGTACAGAAAAAACAAAGTTAACATTTCAGGTCCTGTGACACTTCCTCAGAACTGATCGTGGCTGGGAAAACGTCAGCTAAAATGCAGAAAAAATGGAGGGGGTTAGGGTAGGGAGTAAAAAGGAGGAAAGAACCTAATGAAAGAGAAGACCAGTTGGACAGACAAGGAGTTGATAATGATCAGGCTGGGAGGGTGAACAGTTGTTAATGGGGACCGTTAGTGACGAACAATAGGAGATGTGTAATGGCAGGCTATGAGACAACAAGGCCTGGTTTGTGGGTTGGGGGGCAAGGACATGGGAGAGTTTAGGCCCTAAAATTATTGAACACGATATTGAGCCCGGAGGGCTGTACAATTCCTGAGAGGAAAATGAGGTGTTGTCCTTTCAGCTTGTGTTGGGCTTCGCTGGAAGACTGCAGCAAGCCAGAGGTAGAAATGTTGGCCAGAGAGCAGGATGGTGCATTATAATGGCAGGCAACAGGTAGTTCAGGGACTTTTTTGCGAGCAGAACGCAGATGTTCTGTGTAGACTAGGTGACCATGTCCCAGACCCCACCCCAAACACCAGGCCTTGTTACCACATAGCCTGCCATTACACACCACCTGTTGATAGTCACTATCAGTCCCCATTAACAACTAAACACCCTCCCAGCCTGATAGTTATCAACTCTTTGTCTGTCCAACTGCTGTTCTCTCTCTTAAGGCTCTATCCTATCGTTCCCTCTCTATCACCTCCCCGTCATTTTTTTCTGCATATAAACTGACATTTTCCCAGCCACCATCAGTTCTGAGGAAGGGTCACTGGACCTGAAACATTAACTCTGTTTTCTCCTTCACAGACGTTGTCAGACCTGGTGGGCTTTCCAAGCATCTTTGTTTTTGTTCCTGATTCAAAGATTCACAGTTCTTTCAGTTTTTACATCCTTCTGGTAGTGTGGTGACCAGAATTGAACACAATATTCCAAATACAGTCTAACTAAGTGTTCTATAAAGCTGCAACATTACATGCCAATTTTTAAAATCAATGCCCCAGATAATGAAGGCAAACATGTCGTATGCCTTGTTGACTACCTTCTCCACCTCTGTTGCCATTTTCAGTGATCTGTGTACCTGTTCACTCAGAACCCTTTACCTATCAGTACTGTTAAGGGTTGTATCATTTACTGTATATTTTCCAAATGGATTAGGTCTTCCAAAATGCATTATCTCATCCAGATTAAACTCCACCTGCCATCTCTCTGCTCAAGGCACCAACTGATCTATTTCCAGCTGTAACCTTTCACAGTCCTCATCACTATCAGCAATTCCACCAACCTTTGTGTCATCGACAAACTTACTAATCAGACCAGTTACGTTTTCCTCCAAATAATTTATATAAATTACAAATAGCAAAGGCCCCAACTCTGACCCCTTAGGTACACTACTAGTCACAGTCCTCCTTTCAGAAATGCACCCTTCCGCTGCTACCCTAAATCTTCTATTACTGAACCAATGAAGCCATGGCACGCTCTGAATAATATCATCTGAGTGTTCAACAAGAGCATCACCGGAGGAGAAAAGGTAAAAAAAGCTCTTAATTCTGGATCCCACTACCTGATGGGCTATCTAACTCTGTGAAAGATCTTTGGGTTGAGAATTGTCCCATGGCAGAAACACAGGGTTCTGAGTAAATGTAATCATCAAATTAACAAGTCTTCAGCAATGAGACCCAACTATCTCATTTATACAAATTAAATTTAATCATTATAAATGGCCAAAGAATTTTAGTTTCTCTTGGTTTAAATATAGATTTTTTTTCTATGGTTTAGTTCATAGCTAGGATGCAATATGACAGACTTCTGTAGAGTAGCTATAACAAGAGTTGGCTTGAGTACACTGAGTATTCTGGTCTTCAGTAATTTTTTTTGTTTTTTATTACTCTGATGAATGTGATATTGAATCAAAACATTGTCTCTAATTCTTTAGTGACAAGGTTTTGATATCCCTGATTTAACATTGACTGCTTTCTTGACCTGAGTAGATGTTACTACTTTTGCTGGCTTCTGCTCTTTTCTTCTGGGAAACAGTGCCATAGAACAAGTAATTTGTTGGTTCTTAGGCTAGATGTTAGTTATCTTTGTGTACATCAGGTATCACAGCTGAGCCTGATCCTCCGAATGTTCAAAGTGCACAGAGATGTGTCTTCCAGACATGACAACTTAATGCCACATGGGCAGCAAGAGCACAGGCAGGTTTTTATTTGAGTTTCCATCTTACAAGTGATAGCAATTTTAAAGCACAGTCACGGTAAGATAACATAGCACTGGTCAGGAAATTTGCCTGGAATTGTTGTCATCTATAGGCTAGGTATATTACCAAGTAGTGTATCCACCAAGTAGGACAGTGACATTATTTTAAACCTTGAGAACTAATGCAATCGTAATTTCAATGGTTGCATTGACAAGGAAATGCCTACTTTAACCATGTAGGCTGAAATAAACTCATTTTATATCTTTGTCCATTCTTATTTCGATTGGCTACCATGGAAACATGAATCAGAAGAGATGTAAAATGGACTTCAGTAACTTGGAAGACAGAAGGTGAGTTACTGCAGAATTAATAGTCTTTGGCCTGTTCTTGTCAACACAGAATTTACAATTATATATTGAGCTGGCCTAGTTCACTTTTTGGTTAATGGTAAACTCAGGTTCTTGATAGAGGAAATTGAGTAATGGTGATTCCATTGAATGCCAAGGGGATTTTCACATAGATTCTTTGTCATGTGAAATTCTCATTGTCTGGCACTTGAGTGGATATACCTTTCCCTAAATTTATATAACTTCATGGCTGACTTTTTAAAAAGCATGTCGTTTGCATTTTTATAACATTCTTGTAGATGACCCTTGTCTTGAAATATTAGCTTAACTTGTGAATGGAGACTTAATGACTCAAATGACAAAATTCCAAACATACTCTGCAGTTCTTTCTCATGCTGAGGCAATAGTTAGGCAGATGTCCTCTATCAAGTATTTTGTTTATATTCACAAGCTTTAATAAAATAAAGAGGCTCATGTTTTATTTAAATTAACATTTTAAATATTTACAGGGTGATGTTGCATGAATTGTGTCATTCAGTGATTGGAGAAATGCCTTATCATATTTATTATAGAACCAGGTCCTACAATCTACAATGATATTGCTTAAGCGGAAACGGAGATTGAGGCATCATTGAAACATCTGCAAACCCTATCCAAGCTATTTTTTAATTAACATTTCTTTTCAAATATGATTTTCTACATCCAGTGGCATTTTAAGGTTCCTTGTATCAGCAGGACTAGTTTATAAATTAAGGTTCCTATAGAAATAGGCTTCCAAAGGTGTTATATAACCAATTTATAGTAAATTGAACTCTTGTTTGTACGAGTAATTGAGCAGCAAAACTGAAGTTGCACAGGCTAGCAAAGCTGTTCATAAAACAATTCCTCACAATGATTGCTATATGTTGTTTACTTCAATGAAATGATTAAGCAATGTTATAAAACTGAAAAAAAACTAAAATACGGTTTAAGCTGGATTTGCTGCTCTTGTCCTTTTCGGTGGCAGAAGTCGCCGGTTTAGACATTGCTTTGAAGGCATCCTAGTCAGTTACTGCCATACATCCTGTGGAGGGTATATATTACTACCACTATGCTTCAGTGGTGATAGGAGTGAGTATTGGAGGTTGTAGGTGGGTGCTAGTCAAGCAGGCTATTTGACCTGGATGCTATGATGCAGAAGTACCGGTGTCGGATTGGAGTGGTCAGAAATCACCAACACCAGGTGTTTTCGGTTTCTGACCTCGACCTGGATGTCAAGTTCCCTTACTGTTAGTCAGTAGGATGCCTTCAACAGCAGTATCCAAATGCATGACTTCTTCCACCAAGAAGGACAAGGGCAGCAGATTTAGTTTAATCCCTATTTTAACTATTTGAAATTTATGACATTACATAATCATTTCATGTCTACTTCTTCGGAGGGAAGTTAAAATATATCAATTGCAAGAAAACAACATTTTGTTCTCGAAAATTTTTAAAACTAAACTAAAACTCCAATTTCAGAAGCAGAGAAACACAATTTTAACGCATACTTTTTCTGTCATGTGTTTTACATTATGGTATAATCTGAGTTAAAGCATGCATTTAGGGGATTTTTTCTTTTTACTTTCAGTTTGTACTAATACAAGCTTTAACTGGAATGCTATGTTTCAGAAATAATTGTCAAAAAATTCTACAGTCAGCAACGAAATGACCATGTATGGTTTGGAACTGTAAATCTGTTTAAATCTGAAGTCATACCACCAATTTAAGTGTGAAAATTAAGGGACTATTGCCTTGGTCATAAGTCAGAATTTTAAATCCTGTTGTTTGATATCATTTCCAAAAAGGAAGAGAAGTTGATCCCAATCTTTCAGGCTTAAATAATAACTACAAACAGCAAAGTTCTCATGTGCCACACTAACATCTGCCAACTTTTCGAGGCTTTGGCTGCACAACAGCTGATTAGACCTGCGAGTGTTTGATCATAAAAAGTCACACCTAGCTACCAGCTTAAGAGCACTCAAATTTTAAGAATAAGCATACTTCATAAATGAATGCCTAAAACAAAAATAAATTTTGCCATAAACTGTCAGAGCCTGGCATTTGCCCAGCTATAATTGTAAAGGGTTCCATTTACTGAAGTAACAGCATGAAAAGTCAAGAAGGGGAGAAAGAATGGATACCAACAAGTCTTACGCCAAGTCCAATGCGGAGACAGGATATTCAATTATGAATAAATTTGGAAGGAAATCGTAAAGATTTGAAAAGCTACTGGAATTATCTATTGGCTTAATGAATGAAAAAGAAATAAGAAAAAGCAATGCAATGTGTAGCTTGGTATCATCAATAAATGGTCTAGGTCCATTGAATTGACTAATTGGTTTGTCCAATATTGTAACCATAATGGTCCATTATGGCAAGCAATCTGTCATTATTGTTTCCACATTAAGAGTATGTTCCCCTACATGTTTGATTGATCACGATCACAGGTAGAAAGAAATGCCAGAGCCATTTAAACATTTAGCTCCACAGGTCTGAGGTAGGGTCACTGGACTCAAAATGTTAACTCTGATTTTTCTTTACAGACGCTGCCAGACCTGCTGAGCTTTTCCAGCAACTGTTGTTTTTGTTCCTGATTTGCAGCATCCACAGTTCTTTCAGCTTTTCTTTAGGAAAATTAATCTAATCACAATTTGTGATGAGATTTTTGAAAGTGCTATTCAAATTAATTGAACTGCCCTGCTCAGCACAATAAGCACAGATTTTATTTTACAATATTTAACCAATTGTCTCTTGAAAGTTACTGTTGAAATTGCTGGTTTATAATAATGAAAAAAAAACTCCATCTCCCTTCTGACTCTCAAACAATTATCTGTAATCTGTGACCTTTAGATATTGATTCTACTGCCAGCAAAAACAGGTTTTCTTTATTAATGGAAATCTCATCAAAAGAACATAATATGACAAAGAACCCTGCAGAAATACTATCCAAAAAAAATTATTCCCTGCTTTTTGTTTTCTGTTGATGCTGCTGATGAACCTCTAGGCATTTTATTGGTTGTTTTCTGCTTTCAACAATTGAAGCTTCTGTTAACAGATTTTCTCTTGGATTTGGGCTGCTTTTTATCTCCCTTAAAACATTTTGTTGCAGTCCTGCGTAGTCAGTGAGATTTACCTTTGTTATTAGAGAATGAGAGAAAGCAGCAAAGAACAGAGGACAGAACAGAAGCTGCTGGGAGAAGGGGAGGAGACCGCAGCCAATAAGCAAGAAGCTTTAAACACATTAGATGTCCTTTCCTCATTCTCATTCTTGGAAGTAACTTAGTTTATCACAAATCTAAGTCAGCTGCCGAAGTCCCAGCTCAAGCATCATCCAGAGCACAGACTGTACCACCTTTGAATACCAAGACCACAGAAGCACTTAATATTAAATCAGCAAGCTGCAGGAAGTGCCATCAGTGGTATCTCCCAATCTGTAGTCCTCTATTGTGTCAGCAAGGTTACGAAAGCTCCCTGAATTGGGAGGAACAACATCACTTTTTGCACATTGCAGATTTTCTCATGATGTAAGGGGCTATAGATTGCTTTCATATTTCCTTCCACGCTCAATTACCATCTTGGATCCTCGCTATTCTCTGAATAACTAGCATATTTCTAACTTCAAGAGGAACATTATGCAGGCCTATGAACAATATTCTGACAAGTCATCCTGCACCAGTCCTTATATAGTCTTTATTAAATAGAACACTAGGGTGAGTTGCTGAATGAGTGACATGGAGAATTCCTCCCTGTCATGACTCAAGGCTAGTCAGGAATATGGAGATAGCTGAAAAGTTGGTCTACAAAATCATTGCCATGACCAGAAATGTTATGGACCAGGCAATTGGTGTCTCAGGCAATGCTGCTACAAGCTAGTTTCATTGGAAGACCAGGACATCCTGATAAAGGTTCCTGACACATGACATATAACTTGTTTTACAGGGGAATCGGCTTGTGCTGCCAGAAATGCTAGAGATTCATGAGGACGAAGATAAGAGCAGCAAATAGAGGAAGAGCATCGTGTGCATTGATCATCCGTTGCCTAGGTCTCTGAAAGTAGCTTATTTAAGAGTGCTTCACATGATTCATCTCTCCCATTGATTTACTGTCAATAAGCATTCAGCCTACTGTATGGCTGTTTTCCTCACTGCAGTACAATTAACACCATGTCCACACCAAATATCACTCAATGAATCTATTTTAGCTGAGTGTTATGCTTACCATGAATGAATAGGGGTGGCACGGTGGCTCAGTGGTTAGCACTGCAGCCTCACAGTGCCAGGGACCTGGGTTTGATTCCCACCTCAGGCAACTGTCTGTGTGGAGTTTGCACATTCTCCCCATGTCTGCGTGGGTTTCCTCCGGGTGCTCCAGTTTCTTCCCATAGTCCAAAGATGTGCAGGTTAGGTGGATTGGCCATGCTAAATTGCCCATAGTGTTCAGGAGTGTGTGAGTTATAGGGGGATGGGTCTGAGTGGGATGCTTCAAGGGGTGGTATGGACTTGTTGGGCCAAAGGGCCTGTTTCCACACTGTACAGAATCCAATCTAATCTAATCTAATCTAATCTAAAAATCCTTTTTCAATCGCTATCTTGTATGCTTGTTTACCCATCCTACTGTTCTTTTGAGGTCTATCTCTAGTGGTTACTGTTTGGGAGGCCAGCAGAAGAAAGTGAGCTAGAGACAGAGGCCAGTGGAGAAGTCATAGACACCAGCTAGACTGAGCAGAAGATTGCTGGAAGCGAGTAGGATGCACAATAAAGGCCAATCGTACACAGCTAAGGTCCAGCAAGGAGGTAAGAGTGCTGGAACCAGTGGGAGAGAGCAGGAGGCCAGTGGGGGATTGCCAGAGGACAGCCTGTGGGACGGGAGCAACTGTGTGTTGGAGGCCAGAAGGAGAGAGCGGAAGGCTAGTGAAGAAGATCTTTAGAACTGAAAGCAAAATCTAATTGAATAAAATGAACTAGAAACACATGAACAGCAGAAATGGACACATTAAATTTGTTACAATGGAAACATAGAAACAAAAGCTGTCCATTCAGCCCCTTGAGCCACTCAATACAGTCTTGGCTGATCAAACACTTCAATGCATTTTACTCAACACATCCCCATAATCTGCATGCTTTGATAATCAGAAATCTGTCCATTTCATTCTTAAACATACCCAAAGAATTGAGTAGCCACAGTCCTCTATTTAGAGAATTGCAAAGATTCACCCCTCTGAGTAAAAGATTTTCTTCCCATCTGGACCTAAATGGTACCCTATTATTTTTAAGTTGTACCCTCTGTCCTACACTCACTACAGGGGAAATACCTTACCTGCAATAAATACTTTCTAACTTTCAACAAGATCACTTCTCATTCTTGAAAACTCTGGAGAATACAGGCCCCATTTGCCCAACCTCTCCGTGTATTGCTAGATCTTTAAACAATAAAGTTAATGAATTGATTGACTGTAATTGAAGAAAGTTATAATATTATGACAACAACTGAAATAGGGTATTAATCAGGTCTACAAACGACTTGATATGTATTTCAAATTACACTGTTTTGTCAAAAACAAATGGTCATCACATTGGAGGTAGAGTGGCATTTATGTAAATAACGATATGAATGTAATGTTAACTTAAATTCCAATTCTAGATCATCTTGAAATTTTTAATTAATCAATGGGCAACCTTATTTCTTGGCACCCAGATACCTTGATTATCATAATGGGAGGCTTTAATCAGCTTAACATTGATAAAATGCTACATGAACTAAATTTAATGATCTAATACATAGAGGGTGCATTTTGAATAAGGTTCACTGTTCTGTGCAAGCCACAGCAGTATCTATCAACCTTCAATTAGACTCTTAATGTATAACACACCCAGTGAAGTATATTGGTATGTAAACATTTGACAGATGGAACATGACTCAAGTCTGATTTGGATTACCCAAAAAGAAGATGTCAATCAACAGAGTGAAGTATTCTATTATGCCCTTAACTGTGGTATCAACAAACATTTTTCTTTTATGAGAGGCATAGATTGATGAACTTCAATAAGCCATGGATGCCAGCTCGTATGAAATCGACGATTCACAAATGGGAGTCTGCCTATCACTATGATAAATCCAGACTGTAGAGGTACAAGGAAACAAGGAGAACCTGTAAACCAAAGCCATAAGCTTATCATGAATAGTTGGATGTGATGACATCCCAATGCACTTGATAAGAGAATTGGCAAACAAATTCTGTGTCACTAATGTGCATTCTCATCAAATCATGCTGAATCAGGAAAGAAACTTTTAAATGTAAAAAAAATCATAACTCATGCACCCGGGTCAATTTCACCTATTTGTGAAAAGTCATTCACTGACCATTTTGCTAAATTAACTAAAAGTTTAATTGTGAAGCAGATAATGACCATTATGGCAAACGTTTAGGCATTAGCCATTTAATAATATCCACAGTCTACTGTCCAGCAGATCTCCTAAAACATTGGCACCTTAAGAAAAATAAACAGAAAACATCATCAGCAATAGTCGCAAATTATCTGTTAGAATAATAGGGAGGCAATGGTAGTGGGTTTTAACTTTCCAAACATAGACTGGGGCTCCATAATGTTAAGAGCTTTGATGGAAAAGGATTTATTAAGTGCATTCAAGAAGACTTTCTGATTCAATATGTGGATGTACCTATGAGAGAAGGAGCAAAACTAGACCTCCTCTTGGGAAGTAAGGCAGGGCAGGTGACTGAGGTATCTGTGGGGGAGCACTTTGGGACCAGTGGTTATAATTCTATTAGCTTTAAAATATTTATGGAAAAGGATAAGCCTTCTATAGGAGCTAAAGTACTTATTTGGAGGAAGGTTAATTTTGACGGTATTAGACAAGAACTTTCAAAAATTGGCTGAAGATGGGTATTCCTGGTAAAGGGGCAGCTGGAAAATGGGAAGCCTTCAAAATGAGATAGCAAGAGTCCATATATTCCTGTTAGGGTGAAGGACAAAGCTGGTAAATGTAGGGAATCGTGGATGACTCATGACACGGAGGTTTTGGTCAAGAAAAAGAAGGAAACAAATGTCAGGTATAGATAGCAGGGACTGAGTGAATCCACAGAAGAGAATAAAGGAAGTAGAAGTATACTTAAGAGGGGAATCAGAGGGGCAAAAAGTGGACATGAGATAGCTTAGGCAAACAGAATTAACAGAATCCAAAGTGATTATACAAATACATTAAGGACAAAAGAGTAATTAGGAGGAGAATAGACCCCTTAAAGATCAGCAAGACTGCCTATGTGTGGAACCACAGGAGATGGGGGAGACACTAAACAAGTATTTTGCATTCGTGTTTACTGTGATCAGGTGTACCCCAGAAATCCATGAGAAGCTAAGGAAATGCAAGGTAGAGAACTTGGCGAAACAAATAGCAACAACTTGAAAAATGTATATATTACAGAAGTGGAGTTGCTGGAGGTCTTAAAATGCATAAAGGTGGATAAATCCCTAGGACCTGATCAGGTGTACCCCAGAAATCCATGAGAAGCTAAGGAAATGATTGCTGGGCCCCTTACTGAAATACTTAGTATCATTGACAGACACAGGTGACGTGCCGGACGACTAGAGGTTGGCTAACATGGTGGTACTATTTCTGAAAGGTACGAAGGAAAGATCAGGGAACTACAGACCATAAAGCCTGGCATCAGCGGTGAGCAAGTTGTTGGATGGGATTTTGAGGGAAAGGACTTACATGTATTTGGAAAGGCAAGGTGTGATTGGAGATAGACCACACAGCTTTATGCATGGGAAATTATGCCTCACTAACTTGGTTGAAGATTTTTTTGAAGAAATAGCAAAGAGGATTGATGAAGGCAGAGCAGTGGACATGATCTATATAGATTTCAGTAAGGCATTCAACAAGGTTCCCCATGGTAGACAGGTTAGCAAGGTTAGATCACATGGAGTACAGGGAGAACTAGCCATTTGAATACAGAACTGGCTCAAAGATAGAAGACACTGGGTGATGGTGGAGGGTTGCTCTTCAGACTGGAGGCCTGTGACAAGCAGTGTTCCAGAAGGATAGGTGTTTGGTCCACTGCTCTTCATCATTTATATAAATGATCTGGACATGAAGATAGATAGTATGACCAGTCAGTTTGCAGATGGCATCAAAATTGGAGGTGCAGTGGACAGCAAAGAAAGTTACTTCAGAATACAATGGGACCTCGATCTTTTGGGCCAATGGGCTGAAGTGTGGCAGATGGACTTTAATTTGGGACCCAAGGTGCAACTTTTTCACTCAGAGCGTGGTGTATGTATGGAAGGGGCTGCCTGAAGAAGTGGTAGAGGCCGGTAAAATTGCAACACTTAAAAACGTATATGAACAGGAAGGGATATAGGCCAAATACTGGCAAATGGGACTAGATTAGTTTAGGATAATTGCTGGCCACCCATGAACTGGGTCAAAGGATCTGTTTCTATGCTGTACAGCTCTATGACTCTACCTGTCTCTGATTCCCTAACCTGTTCTTCCTCTCACCCATCCCTTCCTCCCACCCCAAGCTGCACCTCCATCTCCTACCCACTAACCTCATCCCACCTCCTTGACCTGTCTGTCTTCCCTGGACTGACCTATCTCCTCCCTACCTCCCCACCTATACTCTCCTCTCCACCTATCTTCTTTTCTCTCCATCTTCGGTCTGCCTCCCCCTCGCTCCCTATTTATTCCAGAACCCTCACCCCATCCCCCTCTCTGATGAAGGGTCTAGGCCCGAAACGTCAGCTTTTGTGCTCCTGAGATGCTGCTGGGCCTGCTGTGTTCATCCAGCCTCACATTTTATTATCTTGGATTCTCCAGCATCTGCAGTTTCCATTATCAGCTCTATGACTCTAACTGGTTTCAGAAAACAAGTGGATTATGATATTACAATCAACAATATTGTTCAATTTGGAGCTAGCCCATCACATGTAACTTGAATCTCAGACTTTATCAAAAAACAATAATATCCTTGATATGAATCAATTTCTTGCACTTGAAAAACATTCTATGGTAGGTTCCACAAAGAACTAAACTAGGCCCTGTTATATATTTACTTATCATGAACAATACCCATATTGATAACACTATATCAATAGGAGATGGTATGGTAGTGGTAATGTCACTGGTCTAATAATGCATAACCCCATGTTAATGCTATCAAGTTCATATGCCACCATGACAGCTGATGGAATTTCATTTCAGTTAACATTTGGAATTAAAAGCTAGTCTTAACAATGGTGGCCATGGCAAATATAACTGGTTGTCATCAAACCTATCCAGACTGACCTATCTCCACCCTAACTCCCCATCTACAGTCACCTTTACTGGTTCCAATTCTGCCTCTTTGACCTGCCTGTCTCCTTTCCTCCAACTTCTCCTCTTTCCATCTTCTATCCACCTCCCCCTTTCTCCCTATTTATTTCAGAACTCCCTTTCCCTCTCCCATTTCTGAAAAAGGGTCTAGGCCCGAAACGTCAGCCTTCCTGCTCCTCTGATGCTGCTTGGCCTGCTGTGTTCATCCAGCTGTACACCTTGTTATCTCTGGTTCACTAACGTCCTTTGAGGAAGGAAGTCTGCTGTTTTTATTGATATTTGGCTCTAGATCCACAGCAATTTATCCATCCAGCTCACAGACAATTAGGGATAGGCTGCACATTCTGGCCTTGCAGCCACATTCCATGAATGATTTTTTCGTTAAACCATCACTACAAATATGTATATAGGTTGGTCCTCATTGAGTACTGAAATTAAGATGACAAATCTTACATGCAAAGGCACAGTTACTTTGCTGATTGAATGGACAACAGAGAACTACAAGACTGAGGCCCCAAAAGCTGCACGAATGGATTTAATACACAACCTCTGGACATCCCTCTTACCAACTTAAATGATGTTCTTGATCTTCACATCAAGATAAAAATAGATCATAAATCCTTCTTGACACTCCTGGTTTTGAACACTTAGATTGAGGATGATGAGGTTTCATGCAAAGACAGAGCATGTTCCCTGAAAGTACTGCACTGAAAACTTTGTCCGATAAATCCATGGTAAGGTCTGACAAAGGAAATATGGCTTCTGCTGAAAAGATGTAAACGTTTACATCAGTAACAACCATAACATTACCAGCAACAATTCAGCAATGGAATGAATATGGAGATGGACAGAAATTTGATGAAGAATGCACTCAAGCCACAGAGTGCTACGTCAAAAGGATGGCAATTTTATATACGACACAATTCCAATCTCAGATAGTACCATGCGTAAGGAGGGCACTTCCGTATTGTGAATAATTTACTTATCTATGATGACAGAATGTCCATTCTGTCCTGAGGCTAAGTATACTAGAATGATTGCACCAAGTGCATTGGGGTATCATAAAATGTTGAGCCAGGGCAAGATAATCTGTTTGGTGGCCAGTTTGTAAAACAGTATTACTTGTGCTATTCATCATCAGGAGACAAGAGAATCATTAGTGTAATCTAAGTAACCCCTATTAGCATGACAAGTCCAATAATATTATATCATGTAACATTCTGAAGTGCTTGGGGAAATTTTATCCTAATGGTGAAAAGTTATGTTTGTATTGCTTCCAAAAGTTCCCATTTTCTGTTTCCTTCCATTCTTAGTTGTCAAGCAAGCAAGAAATCAGGAAGTGATAGTTGCTGTACATTTACCTTGTTTGGTCATTGCAAAACAGCTATAAATAAATTAAAAACACAGTACCAAATTACATTTGCAAGGCAGTGGGGCATTAATCTGAAGCTATCAGATTGAAATTGTATCATCTTCTGGTCAAACTACATTTAAATATCAATTACTGAAACATTTGAAAAATGCAGAAAAGGGCTTGGATGTTGTCGTCTCTTGTGTCATAAGTTTTGAACGAAGTTCAGAAAGAAATGGACTCTTTCCCTTAAAGCAAGTAAATTAGATGAGGCCATATGAGCTATGAAGGTAACAAGTGGTCTAAAACCTTTTGAGTAAATTGTTTCATATAAAACTATTTGCATTTGATTTTACATGCAAATGTTAATTCCTGAAATGAACTTATAGTAAATACTCCGTTATCATTCAGGATTCTACAGCATCCTATTTTAACAAGACTACAGACATCTATGGGATACTCTTTTGATTGTACATATCTGAGGATTTTTGTGACCTTGGTTAAGGGAAACCAAAATAATTTTGTGGCCACCCAGATATCCTAGAATTTATAGTGCAGTTGAAAGCTATTTATTCCCCTTTTTCATGGCCAAGCAATTTTAACATCAATTATTAAACCCCAATCCCCCACCCAAGTCTGGACAATTGAGGTCACCTAGACTAAAATTCATGCAATCCTTTTGGTCCATTGACTTGGTTTTGGGAAAAGCAAGGCATATTTCTGTGGTGGTAGTCTATGGGAGAGGAGGAGAGGTCTTAACTCTATGAAATGGTTAATGTTCTACACTTACTGTAGCTGCTTGATGGTTAGAAACAGTGACAAGCCTTGGTAGAAAAGTAGCTTCCAAGATTCATAGAAACTTTTGGCGATGTAATTCTCCTGTTTTCAAATTTCTTTGCTCCTCTTCAGATGGTGGTTGAGTCAGATTGGGGTATGTTGCAAGAGGCAATTTTATACGCTAATCTAGTCAGTAACTAGAAAGGCACTTTCCTGCAAGATTTTTTTTATTTTGTAAGGAATAATAATTAGAAGTGATTATGTAAAGTTAAGCTTTTGCATCAATTGTTGCATAGGTTTGATGTAGTTAAAGCAGCATGAGCAAGAGGCAATAATATTATACTGATGGTCCTTGATCTGGAAAGTTAGGACTCAGGTCATATCATTACAGACATAATCATAGATACACATAGAATCCAAAGACCATTTTAAATGTTAATGTTAAGATAAAAACAAAAGGACGGGAGTGTTAGTTTTTTTAAAATTTAAAATAAGTTTGCAAAATAAACCTGGAGCCATATGGAATTTTATTGAGTGGCATTAAGATGTAAAATGATGTGAGTTTACCGTTATAAAATGGTCACACTTTGGAATCATTTCAGATTATTTCAACCAAGGTGCATATCTTGGCAATTTGATACCATTTTCATATCAAATTGTGACTGAACTTATAGTATACTAACCAACTATTTAAAATTTGGCAGTGGCCGCAGAAAGAAAATGCATGAAAAGTACCTTTAAAAAATTCCACAGAACTTTACAGAATAAAAATTGGTGTCAAGCTTTAGATAAGAGATGGTAGAATGACAATTGAAAAATAGTCTTCAAGAAGGTCGCAGAAAGGAGGAATGATTTTTAACTCTTAGTAAAAATAAACAGCCGTTTCTTGGGAGATTTTAACTGCATCTCATTTGAACCACTGGCAACATCAGTGGGGATACAGATCAAGCTAGCAGGTTGGATTCTGTCTGCTGTCACAAACAAAGACTTAGTTATAACTTAAGTTTGAGGCAGGCATGCTGTGAGGATCTTGCAGCTCAGGAAGTGAGAGGACAGGGATTCAGAGGTACTTCCAATAGTAGTAAGAAAGGACGGTTGAATGGTTGTATCCATGATGGGACTTGCTTTTTTACAGGGCCTCTATGATTTCAAAACAGCTTTACCTGGAATCTGGCTGCAACGGACCCACAACAATTTAATTAAGTTCCAACAGAGTTACAATTACACCACAGGAGCTAAGTTTACATTCAATGCTCACCACCTTGCCTCATCCAATATAAAACAATTGAATTGAATGGAATCAAATTATTGTCACGCATATTCGATATAAAATACAATGAATAGTTTATACCGTCGCCTTGAACGGCATCATTCTCATTAACAAAGAAAAGTCCAACTTTTCCTTCACCACGGCCAGAGTCCCAATCCGGGCTCACGAGCAGCCAGATTCCCGCTCTGGGCTATTCCAACCCACGCCATGTCACCATCACAGTCTTGCTCCAGGGGTTGTCTTTGAAGCCACTGACATTCTGGACTCCACCGAATCCGAGATAACAAAGTGTGGAGCTGGATGAACACAGCAGGCCAAGCAGCATCTTAGGAGCACAAAAGCTGACGTTTCAGGCCTTCCTACTAAAACAGCTCTCCTTGGAACGTAGGTACAATCGAAAACTAAACAAAACTGAGAAAAGAGGGGGAAGGGGAAAAGAAAAAGCGGACAAAAAGGACAGGCCCGCGCCGAGAAACCCAGATGCTGCCTACTCCGCCGCTGCCATCTTGAAAAGGGAGATGTTTCAATAAGGAATCTGCAAGACAAGAGAAGAAAAGAGAATTGCTCCTTCTTAACTGCTCTTTCTTCCCGATAATCAGGGAAAGTTACAGCTCTTCCTGTGAACTGTAGAATGGTATTTCGAGGTAATTCACATTATCAGAATATGGAGCGTAACTGGCTGAAAGATTGGTGTGGAGTGGAGGGGCGGGTAGAACGAGGTGAAGCACAAGGGATTTGAGTTGTAGGAAGAGTGTTTTAAGCAATTGGTGATTGTGAAACTGGAGGAGATAGCACGGCTAAGGAGAAGAAAGATGGATAGGGATTTCAAATTTAAGATGTTGTGGAAAGAGATCTCACTCAAATCTGTCAAGGAGAATGTTGTCGATTGTGAGAGGTTTGACTTTTATTAAAATATTCAAAGCAGCCTGATTTGGGTGAGCAGAAGTTCACGGAGCATGGAGGGTGTGATGCCAGCAGGAATGCATTAAGATAATTTGGAGAAGAATTTGGAAATATTTCCAAGGATTTCAGCAACAGTTGAGATGAGGCAGAAGTGGAATAGGATGATGGAAGCCGAAGTAGCTAGTCTTGGTGATTGAGAAAATATAGAAGTGAAATTTCACCTCATTGTTAAATTAAGTGATATTGGTGACAGATAATTTGTCATGAAGGTTAAAGATACAGAGTTTTCAATGGAGGAACTTGACTTGGTTGAAGATTATAAAATGTGAGGCTGGATGAACACAGCAGGCCCAGCAGCATCTCAGGAGCACAAAAGCTGACGTTTCTGTTTGAAGATTATATGGATCCACTGGACTCTGTTGGTGGATGAACTGTCACCTTCTCTGCATCTTCCTCTCAAGTGTCAGTTTACTAATGCACAAAACTTTTAACATCTCTACATTTATTGTGGGTGATTACATCAAATCCTACCAACACCTCATCCTTACCTTTCTCTATAACCGAGACCTAAAACCCCCTGAGGTCCCTGACTTCCAATTCCCACTTCTTGTACAACCCACTCTATTATAAACTCTAGAATTATTTCCTTGAACCACTCCACTGCTACTACTTCAGACACTTCTCAAAAGCTGCTTCTCACCTGTCACTCTATATCATTAAGTGTGCTGTGTCATAACTTTCTTTTAATAACATGCCTGAAAATGTCTTGAAATATTTCGCCATATTAAAGGTGCTGTATGTTGCATGTCAAACAGGGCATGTGCCAAAATTGAGCTAGCAGAGGGGACTGGAAGAAATGTAGAGAATGGAATTGTTTTATCAGCATAAATGTGAAAGCTGTCTCATGGTTGTGGATATTGTCATCAACAGATAGCAAGCAAATGTGGAGGAATCCAATGAAAGATCTTTGGAGGTTCCAAATGCAATAGTGCAGGATGGTAAAATAAGCCAATACTTTAAATGCTCTAACCGTGATAGGTTAGGTAGAAGTAGAACCGAGCGAGAGCGATCTCGTTCAGCTGGACAAATGAAGGGTGTGGAAGGAAGTTGTGAAGGAGATTGCAGTGGTAAACAATACTAAAGGAGGAAGAAAGGTGAGGAAGATGAATGCAGAACGGCAAGTTAGGGAGTCATTTCTGAAGTGTACGGTTAACCTGGGGATATTCCGTCCCACATACCCATTTGTTATACGGTTGTATATTTACGAGCATAAAGTTAACTTTTAACTGTTGTTGATGTCTGGAAGGTAGTTCTTCAGTAGCAAGTAAGACGGAATCCTAGGGTATTTCGTTTTATCTCCTGTGTGTTGGCGACAGATCTAATAAATTTGTGTTACATTTACTGAAATATAGTCAACGTGCACTTGTGAGAACCATGTTCACGTATAGTCAACCTTATGGTCTTTCTATGGCACGTAACCATCATAACAATTAAACGTATGCATGTGAAATTTCCCAGGTCTAAATTTACTATGTAACTGAACTTATCATCCCCTGAGCAGAAATATTTCAGGGGCAATAGATTCTAAGTCGCCTTTAACTATATAAACAAAGATTTCAATAAAGATCTCTTTCAACAAAGACATCAGTGCTCAGCTACATGTAAAAACAAGTTAGTTGGTGCCAGTTACATTGCAGTATCTTGTTTTGCTGTTTCCTGCAATTGAGAAGTAGCTGGGAATAGGCTCAAGTGTTGCTGCTACAATGATTTAACAGACCCCGGTGAAATTAATACTGGCTTGCTAGGCATAGGTGACTGTCAAATTCGAAATCGGAATTGATTCGAAACCAATCGAAAAGGGCCGCGATATAAACCTTCAAAGCAAGATTCCCTAAGGCTCCGTTTCAGTATATTAACTATATGCTACTTTTCGAACTGATTTGAGAACTTAATTTAGCAACAAATCGACAGGATTATGTAAAGTTTTTTTTATTATCAGACTCTGCCAGTCTCATCTAATCGGTCTAAAATTTACCCTTCAGTTAAAAAAAATCATTCTTTTCCAGAAAATCCAAATCGCATTGTTTGAACTTTTGATTTCGATCTAAAGCAAACAAGCGTCGCTGGTTCACAGTTTAAAAGATCGGAATTTAATATTTAGGTTGCCACCTTAGCAACGAGATTTTTTCTGGGGTTGGAGGTGGGTCGGTGGAATCTTTACCGTGAAACATTAAAGATTGCAAGTATTGTGTTTAGATGTTTAAATTCGCAGTAACTTTCTATAGAAACAACGAATGTGTGATACCCTAGCAGCCAAGAGGGATTGAAAGGAAACATTCTCAGTCAATTGAATGGCAGGTTATTAATTCAGTGTCAGACAATACGTCTATCTTGATCACAGTTAAAATATCAACTCTGAAGTAATCAGAGGTTTGCATAGGATCGGCATATTTAAAAAAAAACCTTAATGTGATCAGGTGCGAAATTAACAGACGATTTAAGGTAATCATCGAATGGCTCGTGATCATATTACACAATTAATCTCTCTCCTGCGTTTACAAATTTTCTGAAGTAGAGGTTCACCAATTTCCTCTACGTAATACTCAATCCCTTATTCTATATTTGCCGACTGGAACTTTTCCGGTTCAAGAACCGTCTATTTAGTGTTTGTAATTCACAAAGTTATACTTAGTCAAGTCCACATATAAACAGTGAATAGTATTCTGCAGTTAATCCCCCAAACGTTAGTTTATAGTCAGTGGAACTCTTAAAGAATCCACTTTATTCGTCTACTAGGTAGGAATAATCCAAAGCAAATTGGTTAGTTTTATACTCTGGTTGGAAAATAGTTCTCGTTAACCTGCTCTGCTATCTTTTTTCAAATACATCATACTTAACCAAAGTGAGTAGGCTGAATTGCTTGAATTCTCCCAGGAGTCATAGGAACGTTTACAGTGTTTGTGAACCATTTAAAGTTATGATGTTTGGCTACAGTTTTACATAATGCAACACTGTATATGACGTTTCAAAGATAGTAGGAACTGCAAATGCTGGAGAATCTGACATAACAAGGTGTAGAGCTGGATGAACACAGCAGGCCAAGCAGCATCAGAGGAGCAGGAAAGCTGATGTTTCGGACCTAGACCCTTCTTCTGAATCTCTAATATATATGATGTCATCAGTTGCAAACAAGGAAGTTGTGCAAATGGTAGTGAGAGGGAAAACACAATGTAAAGGGAACGAAAGGGATTCACAGATGAAGGTCAGGCTAATTGTTGCCTATAATAGGAGACATATCTTTCAATCGGTAATGTAATGGATAGGTTGCATGTCTCATTTTGATGAGTGAGTATTTAACGATCTGTTTACTTGTTAAAAGTTTCTCAAGCACTAGCATTCAAATGACTCTTCAGTTTGCCAGACACCTCAACAGGAAAATAATTATTTCCTGTGCCATGTCCTGTGCATTGGCCGGTTGGTCCAAATGCTTTACAGCTTTGAAGTACAACAGATGGTAATTAACGCCAGGATTTCACAGAAACAAGACCCATCCTGTATGGACATTTGTGTATTCACGTCTGTCTGACGCCTAACATCCCATTTCTTGACATTTGTAGACGGATGTTGCAGTGTGATACATTTTAAAAGTTTTATTATTAAAAAAACACGTTTATAAAAAAGTGAATGGGAAAATACATAGCCAAACATCAAAGTGCAGGTTGTTACAAATTTGCTTTTAACTTGCACATATTTAAGTGTCTTGGTGCACTACTGCATTTAGTTCATTTTCATACTTAATGCATCCAAATACAAAAATAGAGAATTTACATTATAAAGATCATGATGTGCAGCCGCATTGACAGAAGGCACAAAGTGGATTTTATACTGTGTTTGCATTCCATGATGCTGTACATAGTTTGAAAGTTTTTAATCAAAGTCTTTGCTTTTCAAAACATTTACCAAATGGTAAGTTAGAAAAAATTGCTTCAACATTTGAAAATAATAAAATCTCAATTGAACAGAGCTGTTGAATACTGGGTAGTGAGTGTGAAAACAGAATCATAATTTCCTCTTTAATATTACTCCATGTTTCTCAGTGAGCTACACAACAACCTGATTCTTCGTGTTTGTGGAGAAGAGACATTCTGGAGAAGGTTTTGGCACAATTTTTGCACTGATATTTTTTCACATCTGAATGAGTTTGTAGATGAGCCCTCAGGTTCGATCGATCAGCGAATGCTCTGCTGCAATGAGGACAAGAAAATGGTTTTTCACCTGAAAATAGAAGAAAATCGTTATTCAATTATTTTACTTTAATCTGATAAACATCA
This sequence comes from Stegostoma tigrinum, assembly GCF_030684315.1. Classification (NCBI taxonomy): domain Eukaryota; kingdom Metazoa; phylum Chordata; class Chondrichthyes; order Orectolobiformes; family Stegostomatidae; genus Stegostoma; species Stegostoma tigrinum. The sequence goes on along the minus strand of NC_081358.1, from coordinate 71,425,322 downwards.
TATAACGAAAGTGAAAACATTCATCTGCTAATCAAACCTATTATTTCAAATTATTCAAAATAGTTAATCCATTTTAATTTTGGTAAAATTATTGAATTTTTAGAATACGCTAGTATGTATAAAATATTTTAATCGTACTGTCGCAACCAAAATATTGTGAGTGGCTTAAAAAGGCAACAAGCTTTCGGAATATTAATGGAAGAACAGAGACTGAAGCGGTAAAGATGAAAGGTGCTGATGGTGCCAAGTGGTAACAGGTGCACTGAGACCCGTGTCCTGTCAACATCGCGATGATTCCGATCCTTAAAGAATCACCAAACAGATAACATTGTGAGTAACAAACTGCAGACTAATTTCAGCAGCCACAACATTTCTTCTACTATTTAAACAACGGGTTATGTTGTGTCTTGAGGGCGTTTAATAGAGGCGTATGTACAAATCTGCCAACGCTTACCCAAAACGCCTCGCTAAGTGCAATCTCAACATAAATTCTCACAAGCTTTGAATAACTTCGTATCTTTTCGTTTGCCATCAACTCTTCTTTTTAAGGGGAAATCCATAAATACCACAAGACGTGAATTTATTGTACTTTAAGAGGGAATTCTCGATGTAATCTCGTAAAGTGCCAGGTATCTACTAATGGTATAATGTGTCGGAAGGTGCTTAATATTTTATGATCTTTTAATGCAAGGAAACTAAGTAGTTCGCCTCATCGGGTTGAAAGAATTCCATTAAAATTTGGGCGTACTTACCTGTGTGTGTTCTGATATGCCCCTGCAGCAGCCATGGTCTGGAGAATGCCTTGCCACAGATTTTACACACACAGGGCAGCGTATGGGTCCGGATGTGCATCTTCAATGCTCCCAAGCTAACATACTCCTTTTCACAGTATTTACAGCTGAAGGATTTGCGAGTTTGAGCGTCGCAATGTAGCTGCTTGTGTTTGGCCAGTCCTGAGAAAGTGGAGTATGCCTTACTGCACAAGTTACACTGAAACTTCTCAGCGTCCACGCCGTGTTCATCCGAAACTTTGGGAAGAATCCTCTCTTCTTCGTCACTGATTGAACTTTCCGAGCTATTTGGATCCCTGTGCAACCGATCGGAGTTGGACTGCTGAGGGCTGAGGTGTCCCGCTGGACATAGGCTCTCATTACTGAGGGGCGAGGAGTGAGCGGATGAGTATTCCGAGGCAGGTGCAGGGTCACTGGGGACAGGAGAAGGGATGAGACCAGAGCAAACACTCCACACACTGACTGGATTGTAAGCCCCAGAACTGAGGATTTCCGGCTGAGGAATAACTGGCATTGGGTAACTGTCATACAGGAACGGAGAAATGATGACTGCAAGCAAAATAAAACACGCAAATAAGACACCCCATATCATCAAGATTATAAAACAGTTCAAAAGATAAATCATTCCCGATAGCGGTGATTCGTAGGATGCGTCCACAATTGACCCATCTCACCTCTGTACTGTCACCCAGGATTTCGTACTAATTCGAGTTCACACATATTTTACTGTAGAGCTTACAGTTTCATTCAATGACAGAAAGTCACTCAGCCAAAAGCAGAAAGCTGCAACAAACTCCAGAACTCTCAAACTTCCATGCGTGCCATGTGTTTTTTAGTATTACACAGTAGGAAGATCATAGAAGTTACCTGTTTGCGTGTCCAGTTCGCCATAATTTGGTTTTTTGCTGGTGCTAAAATGTTTCTTGACTAGAAAAGATCGCGGCATCTTGGGGTTCGGGTGGGGCAAAGGAAGTGGGATGTTGGGGGTATGTGGGGTGTTTACAGTTTTCTATACAGTAATCCAGAAATGGAGGAGGATTTCAAAGCAAAGTTCTCTCCCGCCTCCTGCTCCCACCCCTCCTCAGTTGAGAATATATCCGATGTGAAGTTAGGGGTACTGCTGATGGTACTCTTGCAGGAGGCAGTGCAGACTGCGACCGCATTCCTGCTGTTTCTGCTGTAAATAGTCAGGTGCAGAGGGGAGCAGGGCGCACGCGCACTGATTTGCATCTGTCGCCCCGACTGACCAATGGCGAGCCGCGAGGTGGGGCGTCGGTCAGGGATTGGTGGAGCCGCTCGAGCTCGCGGAAAGCGACAGGTGCTGGAGACGGCGCAGGCGCGGCCGGCTTTGCTGGAACTTGTCGCCCACCCTCGGGGGGAGGGGGCAGCATTCTTTGCCGAGGGTCGAAGGGCTGCAGATGGCTTGGACAGGTTGAAGTACCTGCTTTGCCTTCGAATGGGATTCCGGTTTATTATAACTGTAAACCTTTCTCTAAACGCCAGAGATAGTCTGATGAGATACCAAGGGATTTTTTTTTGTTTAATGCTTTGCAGAACATTTCACTTGAAACGGGACGTGTTAATTAATGTGACCAAGACGCCAAAAGAAAATCGTTCCAAAGTACTAACATGCCTTTGTAAATTGTGTACTGACCATGTGTAAATTGTTTACTGTGACTCATAATTAGCTGTTTGTAGTCAAGGACAAGCTGATTCAAAGTACTAGACCGAGACATCGATTTAAAGTGTTACATTATCTGTCACTGATTACAAATTCGATATAAGGGAATAAAACCGAAATCTGAAGGAGAGCAGCGAGCGTATCTCTGGTGGTTGAGAACGAGGTGGTCCACTACCTTAATCGTTAGTAATATTATGCTTCAGTTCAAGAATATACATGATTCAATTGTCCTGTGAATTTTTCAAACGACTTTTTGCGATTTAGTTGGTAACAGCAAGATTAATATTTTCCCAAAATGCGCCGTCTCAATTCAAAAAATCTAATTTTCACACGGTCTGGGCTACAACACGGTTTCATGCGAATGTCAAGTAAAATCTTACGTACAGCAACTTTTAAAAATAGCTTTATTAAATTGTTGCTTTATCTCCACTTAGCTGTTTTACGAGGATGCTTACAGGAATTAAACCGAATAGTATTTTAGCTGAGATAATGGGAACTGCAGATGCTGGAGAATTCCAAGATAATAAAATGTGAGGCTGGATGAACACAGCAGGCCAAGCAGCATCTCAGGAGCACATGCTTGGCCTGCTGTGTTCATCCAGCCTCACATTTTAGTATTTTAGCTGATAGCTGTTTGCGAGCACGTGGACCGTACCAAATGATGATTTATTTAAACTTTCGTGATTTAAAGATTGGTGAAAACTTTATGCATTCGGATCAGTCCAAACACACTCCAAACAAAATCCAAATTTGGAATGAGAAAGCCTAACAAAATCCATAGGCTTCTTAACCTGAAAATGTTATAGGTAAAATGTTACAAGTACAAAAAGACCGTAATATCTCGTTTCCTGAACTTGTGAAGCAAAAAAGAACTGACAATGACGTGCAGCTCTTGAGGCGATACAAACCAGTCTTTTTGTCAATAGAGATTGATTATGAGAAAGTAAAAAAAAATCCGTTTGCTCTCATGCATCGGATATCCAGATGTTTTAAAGGAAAACATTCTTCCGCAAACTGGCTTTTACAAGAAGCGACTGTGTGCACCTGCCGAACCACAAAACTCCAGGCTGTTGTCGGGCAGATTACAGGCGGAATAGTTCAAAGAGAGAGGAGGTAGGGGAATCAAACCCATACAGATTCCGTAAACTGCTGCATAAGTTATTCGTATTAGCAAGTGGTTCAGCATTTTCTGGTTTACTGCTGCCTCCTCTGCTGGTCAAAATGCCTAACTGCAAGACAAGTGGATCCGATTAGACCACCCTACATTTGAATTATCAAATGCCGCCACCTAGCGGCTAAAATACTAAGCAACCATGCAAACCTGACAGGATAGGGAAATAATATGAGTAATTTTGACAAGTTGTGATAAGATGATGAAAGAAAAATCAGTATTTGTCAGTCATTTTAATGCAACTGATACACCCACTGACAAGAGCATTAATATTGGTGTATAATCGCATCCACTTGGCAACTGATGTACACAATATAGATGACACTAATATTATGGATATACAGATGTAAATATCACTGCTAAACAGACTTGATAGTCGTAAGTGTTCTGTTATAACTTTATCCTTTAGGTAGACTAAAGCAACAATTTCAAAGCCTGGAGCAGTAAAACAAATATTAACATCCATCAGTCTTGTACACAAGTTAAGAATGCATTTTTATACTACTGTTTTGCACCTCGATGGAGATAAGTGGTTCTCTCTTCATAAACTTTACTCTGTTGTGTAAACCAGTCAATCTGCAGAAAACATTGACTGACAATAGGTTGGCCCAGTATTTAGAGTGCTGAATTATCCAAAGGTCATAAATTCAAATCACAGCATGGCAAGTTGTGAAACTGATTTTAGTGAATCTGGTCACTTGTCGGATAGCTGTAAAAACTCAGTGGGATCGCTAATGCCCTCCAGGAATGGAAATTGCCTCGTCTGGCCTACATGTGATTCTAATTTCATACTTTATAGTTGGCCTAAGGACAGTGAAAGAATACTTCTTCAACACAAATAAATGCGCAATTGGACCAAATCTGTGCATTAACAAAGGAGTGTAGCAGCTCCCAAATGTAGAGTGTATGAAGAGAAGTATGATGACAATGAAAGTCGATAGTTTCAAAGCACCTAAAGCTTATGCATCAGTCCAGGTGTATGCTGTCTGTGTGTAATATTTTTACTGCCACTTCTCTATCACTGTACACCAGTTTCCAGTTCCCAATGATGCACAACTGATGGTACATTCTAGAGACAAGTCTGAGTTTGACATGAGAACACAACTGTATGGCGGAGAGAGAGAGATACCTTTGCCACATGAAGTTCTGAGTACATAGGAGCTCAGAGAACTTTATAAATAAAAGATGAATTTTTTTAAATTGTGTGAAAGCCTCCACTTAGAATCTCAAAACAAATGTGATAAAACATCTGACAGCTGAACATGGAAGCCAGGGTTCTCTGTGTCTGAAGCACAGTGTGTTAGGAGTATGTTTCAGTACAAGATTATGAACATATTGGAATGGCATTGTGTGTGTGAGTGACTAATACTCATGCATGTGGATTATATAAAAATAAAAATCACATGCATATGAGATTTAACATGAACAGACTGTTAGATAAGTATTTTGCTCTTCTGGTTATCATTTTTAATATTTACTTTATTTTTGCATTAATTTTTCTATCAGCTGACAAGTGGAACTCTACTTCTTCCAAATTAGTTCAAGTTTCACAAATTAAATTGATTCACCTTGATTCACCATGCAGAAATCAGCAATTTACACAAATCTGCATAAATTGAACTTTATCATTATTACTTCTGAATGTGTTGTACAGAAGACACAAGCGTAAAGGATCCTCATATTACTATTGCTTACACCATTTGGAAACCCACACCTGGAACTATTTTAATGGAGTCCATAAAAGGCTGGATGGTCTTTTCAAAACCAATATGTGGCCCATTCCATTAAAGAACCTGAAAAACTTTGACGGTTGTTCACAGTAAAAGACTTTTGAGGATGAAGAAGGGTTGATTCAGGCATAATTGTGTAAGCCGTGGAGGGATTTGAATACAAGGATGGGAATTTTAAAACCAATTTGTATATAACTGCAAGCCAAAATGGACAAGCAAACACTAGTCTGATGGATGAACGGTGTTGTGTGTGTTAAGACATGAGTTTGGAATTGCTTAATGAGGGAGTAGAATATGGGAGAGCAGACTGCATTGTAATAGTCAAGTCTAGAGGTTACAACGGCATGGAAGAGGATTTCAGAAGGAGACGGGGAAGAGAAGTAGGGAAGTCAGTGGCATAGTGATCACATTGTGACTGGAATGGTCATTTGGAGCATCAGACTAATGTTCTAAGGATGTGCTCAACTTCTACCATGGTACATGCTGAATTTTGAATGCAATAGAATATAGTATTAAAAACTAATATAAATGCCAATGTCATAAAAATTCATTTGGTTCACCTATGTACTTTAGGGAGGGAATTTGGCCATCCTTGCCTGGTCAGGCCTACACGTGAGTCCAGCAATGTGGGTGACTCCTAACTGCCCTCTGAAGTAGCTTATCAAGCTACTCAGTTCTATCACTGAACTGAAAACACTTGGCATCATTCTAAGTACCAGAAATAACAAGAGCAAGTAGAGACCTTTTGTCCAAGCAAAGCATTCCCTACATTTGAGGGTTTTTCCCAAAATTAGGAAAGTTATCTCATTACTGGTCAAGCAACAGCCTAATGTAGCCATATTCAAGGAATCATACCTTGCAAACAATGCCCCAGACACCACTAATCACTGTCTTTGTTTATGTCCAGACTCAGCAGAGGTGGTGTCACAGTGATTTACAGTTAGGATGCAGTTATCAAGGGAATCCTCAACATTGACTATGGATCCCATAAAATCTCATGGCATCAGGTGCAACAAAGGCAAGGAAGCTCCTACAATTGATTCACAATTAATGAGTTTGTAATCCAAGTTGAACACACAGTTGGAAAATGCCCAGATATGTCCTGTGAAGAAAAAGTAGGACAAATCCAACCACAAGAATTACCACTCTATCAGTCGACTCTCGACCATGAGTAAAATGATGAGTCAACAAACATGCTGCCGAGGAGCACCTAATTAACAATGACCCACTCACTGACACTCAATTTGGCTCCCACCAGGACCATGCAACTCCTGATTTGTAATAGCCTTGGTCCAATATGGACATAAGATATGAGAAGTTAGTGACTGCCTTCAACATAAGGACATCATTTTTGCTAGGTGCAATATCTGAGCAAAACTAAGGTGAAGGGAATCAACAGGAACACTCTCTTGTGGTTGGAGTCATGCCTGGAACAATGGAAGATGGTTCTGGTCATTGGAGGGCAATCATTTCAGAACATCTCTGCAGGAGTTCCTCAGGGTAGTGTATTAGGCCCAGTGAGACAGACAGACATTCACTGTCTTCACAAAGGTTCCTTCAACTGTATCTTCCAAACCCATGACCTCTACCACCGAGATAGACCACGGAAGTAGATATGTGGGTCACAGCCTGTAAGTTCCCTCCTAGCCAGTCACTATCTTCAGCTGCTTCATCAATAACTTACCCTCCATCATAAGGTCAGAATTGGGGTTATTTGCTGAAGAATGCACAATGTTCAGCACTATTTTCCACTTCTTGGATACTGAAGCAGTCTTTTTTTCCAAATGCAGATGTAGCTGGGCAACATCCAGACTTGGGCTGATAAATGGTAAGTAACATTTGTGCAATCAAGTGGCAGGCAAAGACCATCACCAACTAGAAAGAATGTAACCATCATTCTTAACATTTTTTTCTTTAATTTATTCATGGGATTTGGAGATCACTGGTTGGGCCAGCATTTAGTTGCCCTTGAGAAGCTGTGGTGTGGTGCCTTCTTGAACTATTGGAGTACATTTAGTGTAGGTGAACTTACAATGTGATCAGGGAGGGAGTTCCGGGATTTTGACCCAATGACGCTGAAAAAGTGACAATATATTTTCAAGTCAAGATGGTGATAGAACTTGCAGCCAGTGGTGTTCCCAAGCATCTGCTGCCCTTGTCCTTGTGGATCATCGTGGTCATGGGTTGGCAGGTACTGTCTAAAGACCCTATGGTATAAATAACATTACTGTTGATGAATTCCTCCATTATCAATGTCATGGGGAGTTACCACTTACCTGAAAATGAACTGGATGGGCCATATAAAAACTGGGGCTACAATTGCAAGTGAAGGAGTGGAAATTCTGTGGCAAGATAATCATTTCCTGACTCTTCAAATCTTGTCCCCTGATTACAAGGCACACGTTGGGAGTATGGTGTAATACTCCCCACTTGTCTGGATGGGTGCAGCTCCAACAAAATCAAGAGGCTTGACACCATCCAGGACAAGGCAATCTGTCCTGTCATGCAAGTGTTCAACATTCACTGTCTTCACAAAGGTTCCTTCAACTGTATCTTCCAAACCCATGACCTCTACCACCGAGATAGACCACGGAAGTAGATATGTGGGTCACAGCCTGTAAGTTCCCTCCTAGCCAGTCACTATCATGATTTGGAAATACATTGTTGTTCTTTCAGTGTTGCTAGATCAAACCCTGGAACTCCCTTCCTAACAGCACCCTGAGTGACCCTGCACCCCAAGAACTGCAGTGGTCAAAGAAGGCAGTTCAATTTCAACTTCTTCAGAATAATTAGGGATGCGAAATAAATGTTGGCCCAGCCGCTGATGCCCATGAATGAATAAAAAAAAATGAGCTGAGACAGGATGGATGTGAGCAATGTCAGGAAAGTGGAAATTAGAGGTCACAAACAACACATAAATGTTTTCAGAAACTCATCTCAAAGTCAAATATGACACCAAGTCTGCAAACAAAAATCAACCGATACTTTCCACATATCAGCAAACATTCAACAAGGGCATAACATTTTCAAAAACCTTTTTTTTAACTTTTATTTACACCTCACACATTTTAGACATTAGAGTAGGTCATAATGGAAATATTTCAGAAAATATCAAATTCTCCTTACCAGTTTCTGCACTTTAGCCTTTTGCAAATGACTTAACTCATGAGGAAGATCTTATTCTCAAATCAAACATAATCTACTCAGATAGCAGGATCATGAGAGAAGTCATAACTTGTCACAGCCAAGATGATTCTTCAAATGACTCCTGTGACTGTATATAGAAATTTACTTTTGCTCTTTGTGTAGAATGTCCCATTATTGTCTCTGCACTTCAATGTAGTAAGTTAGATTTGCCCTTTACTTATGAAAACATAAATGATGGTGGGGGTAGCAATGCACTGTGGAAACGTAGAGGCACATGCCTACAGTGGAACTCAGATGATTTTCTATAATTAACAATACAAAGTTCTGGGGGAATAAAAAACTTCAGCATGTTTGGGAGGATTTGTGAAGAAAGAAATAGAGTTAATATTTTCCTTCCAAGCATATATTTTAAACATTTGTACTTGAAAATTACATAAAGTGCATTAAAGTCTGATTTCTCTCCATTCAACATATTCCAGTTTAATTTTAATGTTTTTGATATTTAAAATATTCCATAGTCTGAAGGCAAATAATTTCAAATTGAAAATTGCAGCAAGTGCAGTGGAATTAAACTTTTCTCCACACAGCGTGTTTTATTGACTGGTGCCTCAATTTCAATACACTAGCTGTTTACAGTATACATTTTTTGTCAGGCATATAGCCTAAGGTGTACACCGTTTCCATCCCCATGATGTACAATGTCTGAAAGGTCTTAAAGACCAACCTTTCCAAAGTGCATCAGGGACATTTTCAGGGGTATTTCTTGCCTTGTAGGCCTGGATCTTGAAATGTGCCTGTCTGTAATATTTGGGCAAGGATAACTCTTTACACTGAAAGACCAGCACGTTTCTGACAAACCAAAGAGTGTCTCTCACCAATTTCTTGGCCTCTAGTTGTCGCTGATTTTCAGTTTGATCTCCATTCCTGGGAACAGCCTTTGGGCACAGAAACCTTCTTCATGCTCAGGCTGAACCTCAAGAAAAACGACTGCCTGTCTCTTCAGATATTCATTGCAAAGGCTCCCTCCAGAGGGTAACGGATTAGGACACTTCCCCAGTGCAACCATCTCAAAGGCAATCTACAGAGATTTTGATGTGCAGGGAGGATCTAACAAGGTGAGCCCTTCTCACCACCAGCCAAGCTACATTGAGGTGCTTGTTCGAAAGTTTTGTTGATGTGGCACTCTGTCAAATATCTTTGGCAGTCTATCCAGGAAACCATCTGAGATAGCTTACCATCTCCTTCATCCACAGGGTCTCCAGAATGTTTTGTAAAAACTACTGCCTGCCTGTTTCCCAAAATGGGACAGGTGATAACAGCACAGTCCAACTGACTGTGCCATTCTAAAGGAATGTGGCAAGATCCATTTGTTGGAACACCAGTGAGAGACAAGCAGAATATCAGCACATTGTGACACTTAGTCTTTGCATGCCAAATATGCATGTACAGCTTGATGTAAGCTGTGTGATAGGTGGTCATTGGGATGAGGACAATGTTGAAACATTCCTTTTCCCATTATCCAGAGGATTATACACTGTGTCTCTGCAAACATGTCCATTTTTGACCTCCAGATAAAAAAGGAAAATGGCTAAGATGATCACCATAGCACAGCAGAATATAGCCACATTTCTGGAATAAACTATGCATGCCATGTGTAGCATGGCCCACATCTGGTGACCAGACTTGTACCTGCAGTGGAGAGAGAGTGCTGCTCTCACATGCCCAGTTTTTATTTTACTATTGCTGTTCAATCCATCCAATTTTTAGTCCATAACCCAGCTCATCTAAACCATATTCCCAGCACATTCAATAATCTGACTTGAAAGGAACAAGTGATCAGTTAGCCAAGTTCCTAAAGAACATGACATCTTCTCCATGATTTATGAGTTCTGTCCAGACTGGTCACAGATACTCATCATTCTACTTGAGAGCAAATCCTAATATAGACCATGTACATAGAAACCTGGAGCAGGAGTAGGCCATTCAGCCCTACGAGCGTGATCCAACATTCAGCATGATCATTTTGATCCTCTATCTCAATGCCATATTCCTGCTTTCTCTCCAAACCCTTTAATGCCAACAAGCTTTGATCCACGTATGTTCACTACCATCATCGTCCCTATTGTGTCTAAATCCTTCCCAATGGACCTGGCAAATGATTCTATTTAACACATGAACAAGACAGGGGAGAAAATGCATCTTTGTCCAAGAGAATTAATATTTTAAATCCAATGTGACTCCTCTTCAGAACTGAAGTGAGGCAGAAATATGATGGGGTTTATGTCTAAGGAAGGAAAGTCAGATGAATCCAAAGGGAAGGCCATCTATTGGTGGGAGGTCAGGGCAGATTATCTATCAAAGTTGTGATAGAAAAATCAGAGGAAGTGGTAATATAAGGGTCTCGGTCAGCTCTGCTGGAAGTAAAAAGCATGCAAATGTGATATGGACAGGCATTTTGGATAAAAAAAATCAAAAGGAAGTGCAAAGTTCATGTTCTGAAGTTGTTGGACTTGATGTTCAATCCAGAGTTCATGTTCTGAAGTTGTTGGACTTGATGTTCAATCCAGAAGGCTGTAAATAACCTAGTCAGAAAATGAGTTGCTGTTCCTCCAGCTTGTATTGAGCTTCACTGGTGCACTGCAGCAGACTGAGAATGGATATTGAACAGAAGGTCAAGATGTTGATTTACCATGGCAAGCAGCTGTAAGATCAGAGTCACACTTGAGGACTGAGCATGGATGTTCACAAAGCCAAATAAAAACCATAAGAGCTGTGGATGCTGTAAATCAGGAACAAAAACAAAGTTGCTGGAAAAGCTCAGCAGGTCTGGCAGCACCTGTGAAGAAAAAAATCAGAATTAACGTCTCGGATCTGGTGACTACTCTGCTTGTACCTCACTGGTGTTCCAACGAATGGATCTTGCCACATTCCTGTAGAATGGCGCAATCAGTTGGACTGTGCAGCAGTATTTACAGAGGGTCACCAGACCCGAAATTTAACTCTGATATTTTTGCTTCACAGATGCTGCCAGACCTGCTGAGATTTTCCAGCAACTTCTGTTATGTTCACAAAGCTGTTGCCCAGATTGCATTTGGTCTCTCCAATTTGGAGATCAAACTGCGAGCATCAAGTATAAGCAGATTCGAATGAAAGAAATACAAATTATCTATTCATCATAGAGTGTCAAGGGCTTTGGGCAACCAGGAGAGTATAGGTAATTAGCTATATATTCTACCTCCTATGATTGCATGAGAATGTGCTCTGAGAAAAAGGGACAAAGGCACTGTGTGCGATATATGATAGGCCAAGACATTGCAGACAGAATGGTCCATTTCTAGGGCTGGATTTTTCTTTCTACTTTAGGTGCAAAGTATCATGTGGATGTATGGGGGAAAAGTAGGCAAATTGTGTATCCATTCAAAGTTAGTTGTTCCCATTTTGTATTAATTTAATTGCTTAGAAAATATTTGAAATGAAAGCAAAGTCATTAGAGATCTGAAATAAAATAGGAAAATGCTGGAGAAACAGAGTTAACAGTTCAAGTTCAATATAACTCTTTTTGGGAACTGAAGGGAGATTGTAATGTGATGGGGTTTATGCTCCTGACAAAGGTTGCGGCGGGGGGAGGGTCAGTTGCTGTGTTGAAGAGTCCAGTTCGCCTCTGCCTCCTTCTTTCCACCTTCAGTGCTTAGTTTGTTGGCCACTTGTGTTCTTTCTTGAATCAGGCTAAACATCACACACACATCGATAACAGGAAGTGCAGATGCTTGAGAATCTGAGAAAACAAGGTGTCGAGCTGTATGTACACAGCAGGCCAAGCAGCATCTTAGGAACAGGAAAGTTGACATTTCCGGTCTGAACCCTTCATCAGTAATGGGGAGGGGAAGGGGTTTCTGAAATTAATAGGGAGAGACAGGGAGGCGGATCGAAGATGGATAGAGGAGAAGATAGGTGGAGAGGAGACGGACAAGTCAAAGAAGTGGGAATGGAGCCAGTAAAGGTGATGTGTAGGTGGGGAAGTAGGGAGGAGATAGGTCAGTCCAGGGAGGACGGACAGGCAAGAGTTTGGGATGAGGTTAGTAGGTAGGAAATGGGGTTGTGGCTTGAGGTGGGAGGAGGCATAGGTGAGAGGAAGAACAGGGTAGGGAGGCGGGGACGAACTGGGCTAGTTTTGGGATGCGGTAGGGGGAGGGGAGATTTTGAAGCTTGTGAAATCCACATTGATACTATTGGGCTGCAGGGTTCTCAAACGGAATGTGAGTTTCTGTCCCTGCAACCTCCAGGTGACATCGTTGTGGCACTGCAGGAGGCCCAGTTCATAAACAACGTGACATAGATGTAGCTAGTTTCTGCAATATGCATTAAGATGCCTTGGACTTAAAATTTCTTAACAAATTATTAGGTGTTTGAAAGGAAATCTGAAAACATTTTGTAAAGTAATAAAACATAATATTTTGTATTTGTATCATTTGTTATGTCTCTTGACAGTCTCAGTGCCGTTGGTCATGTATTTTAGCTCATGCTTCACCTTAAGTATATCTATCGTCTCAAAGCAAACTAAATCGATCAGCGTTAACAAACATAGCAGGCCAAGCAGCTTCAGAGGAGCAGGAAAGCTGATGTTTCGCGAGTGGACCCTTCTTCAATGCATCCGTAGTCCCCACTATCTCTCAATCGATCACAATTTCTGAAAGTTGGTCAACTATCTTAGCGGCGTCTGCTGGGTGATGTATGAGCTGCATGGAAAGTTAATCACAAAAGCTGTTAATAGTTAATAGTTGGTGATAACCTTTGTCATTATTACAGCCATGCAGTGGTACTTGTTTAAAAAAAATATAGTCGGAAAGTGTGAGCTGGTCTGATCATTCCACAAATAAACATAACCTGATTTAGAAGCTATAATCATTGTTAGACAAGCTCTGTAATTGATTTCAGCAGTCTTGCTTATTCCCTCAAGCGCCCTCTAGTGCTGAATTCTTCCCAGCTATTTTGTAACTGCAACTTCGGCAAATATGCGAAGTGGTTAGCACTGTGAGACTGTATCAGAATCGGGGTGGGTTTTCAACCAGCATGCAAGATCCATTGTGAAGAAAGTAGAACATCTGCCACGTTTGCTTAAGGATACCATGTGAGATACACGCTATTAAAGTTAATGCTTCAGTTCCATGGTCAGGGCCAGCCATCAGGGGACTTATGTCAGGAACATAGGTAGAGAACAGGAGCATTCAACCCCTTGAGCGTGTGCCACCATTGAATGAGATCACGGTTGATCTGTGGCCTAACTCCATATACCTGCCTTTGGCCATTATCCCTAAATATTTTTGATTAAAAAAAGAATTGCCTACCTCAGATTTAAAACTAACTAATTCTGCATTGGCTGTCATTTAGAACATAGACCATTACAGCACAGTATAGGCCCTTCGGCCCTCGACATTGTGCCGACCTGTTATACCGATCTCAAGCCCATCTAACCTACACTATTCCATGTACGTCCATCTGCTTGTCCAATGACGACTTAAATGTACCTAAAGTTGGCGAATCTACTACCGTTGCAGGCAAAGCGTTCCATTCCCTTACTACTCTCTGAGTAAAGATACTACCTCTGACATCTGTCCTATATCTTTCACCCCTCAATTTAAAGCTATGCCCCCTCGTGCTCACCGCCACCATCCTAGGAAAAAGGCTCTCCCTATCCACCCTATCTAACCCTCTGATTATTTTATATGTTTCAATTAAGTCACCTCTCAACCTTCTCTCTAATGAAAACAGCCTCAAGTCCCTCAGCCTTTCCTCGTAAGACCTTCCCTCCATACCAGGCAACATACTAGTAAATCTCCTCTGCACCCTTTCCAAAGCTTCCACATCCTTCTTATAATGCGGTGACCAGAACTGTACGCAATACTCCAAGTGCGGCCGCACCAGAGTTTTGTACACCTTCACCATAACCTCTTGGTTCCGGAACTCAATTTGTGGAAGAGAATTCCAAACATCCACCACTATTTGTATTTGAAATGGTTCATAACATCTCTCCTGAATGGTCTGGCCCTTATTGTGAGATTATGCACGCCCACATCCTCGAATCCCCAAACAGTGGAAATTGTTTATCTTTATCTACCCTGTCTTTTCCTGCTAATGCCTTGAAGACTTTGATCATATCATACTCTAACCTTGTAAATTCTACAGAAAATAGGCTTTATTGGTATAATGTCTTCTCATAACAACTGTTTAAGTGTAGGAGTTATTCTTGTAAATCTATATTCTACTCCCACCAAGGCCAATATATCTTTCCAAGGGTGTGGTGTCTAGGTGTGTTCACAGTACTCCAAGTGGGGTCTAACCAGGATTTTAAGTGCAGCATAATATCTGCATCCTGCATCCATTCCTCTAGTTAGAAAAGCCAGCATTCCATTGGTTCTCTTGATTAATTTCTGCACCTGTTCATTACATTTTAAAAATCTGTGCACCTGAAACCCCATGTCTCTTCGGACATCCACTGTATTTGACTTCATACAACTTGAGAGTACCCTGATCTATCCACGGTTGGTCCAAAATGGACAACCTCACACTTTCTTACATTGAACTCCATCTGCCACAGTTTTGTCCATTCACTTGGTCTATCAATATCCCTTTATAATTTTATGCTATCGTTTACACGGTATACAATGCCACCTAAAATTATTGTCATCGAAAAATTTAGATATATCACTTTCTATGCCACTATCCTAGGCAGTTCCTTGCAGGACATTACATCTTGCCAATTTAAGGACCTACCTGATATCCCTACAATATGTCATCTGTATTCAACCCATTTCCCAGCCATTTCAGTAATTTGCCGTCAATTCCAAGGGTTCCGATCTTAGTTAACAGTCACTTATGTAACAACTTTATCAAATGCCTTCTGTAAGTTCATGTAAACAACATTCATAGCGATTCCAATGTCCTCTACCGCAGTCACCTCTTAAAAAAAATCCATTGAGGCATGTCAGGCATTACCTACCTGTCATGAATCCATGATTCTCCCTGATTAAGTGAAAATTTTCAAGGTGTTCAATAACCCCATTCTTGATTATAGACTCCGACAATTTCTCCACCAATTGGAGTGACATGTACAATTTTTCAAATTAGAGGTGTCACTCCTGTATCTAGGGAACTCTGAAAGATTATAGTTAGGCTGTTTACAGTGTGGTCCCCTACTTCCTTCGATACCCTTAGATGGAAATCTTTGGGTCCTGGGGATTTATCTCTCTTTAATTTCATTAATTTCTTCATTTCCAATCTTTTACTTGCTTTAATTTTATTCAGTGCCTGTTCTCTATCCTTTATTAATTTCGTCGGGACTTCGGCAAGCTATAGAACATAGAACATAGAAAAGTACAGCACAGTACAGGCCCTTCGGCCCACGATGTTGTGCCGTGGAATAATCCTAATTCAAAATTAAAATAACCTAACCTACATTCCCCTCAATTCACTGCTGTCCATGTGCATGTCCAGCAGTCGCTTAAATGTCACTAATGACTCCGCTTCCACGACTACCATTGGCAAACTATTCCATGCGCTCACAACTCTCTGGGTGAAGGACCTCCCTCTGACGTCTCCTCCACACCTTCCTCCTAACACCTGAAAGCTATGAACCCTCATGCAGTCAATCTGCCCTGGGGAAAAGTCTCTGGCTGTTGACTCTATCCATGCCTCTCATTGCCTTGTACACCTCGATCAGGTCACCTCTCTTCCTCCTCTCCGGAGAGAAAAGTCCGAGCTCAGTCAACCTCTCCTCGTAAGACAAGCCCTCCAGTCTAGGCAGCATCCTGGTAAACCTCCTTTGCACCCTCTCCAAAGCCTCCACATCTTTCCTATAATAGGGCAACCAGAACTGGACACAATGTTCCAAGTGTCATCTCACCAGGGTTTTGTACAGCTGCAGCATAACCTCGCAGCTCTTAAACTCGATCCCCCTGTTAATGAAAGCCAAAACACCATATGCTTTCTTAACAACCTTATCCACTTGGATGGCAACTTTGAAGGAGCTATGCACTTGAACACCAAGATCCCACTGTTCCTCCACACTGCCGAGAAACCTGCCTTTAATCCTATATTCAGCATTTAAGTTCGACCTTCCAAAATGCATCGCCTCGCATTTATCCAGGTTGAACTCCATCTGCCATTTCTCAGCCCAGCTCTGCATACTGTCAATGTCTCGCTGAAGCCAGCAATAGCCCTCGATACTATCAACGGCACCTCCAACCTTTGTGTCATCAGCAAACATACTAACCCACCCCTGAACCTCCTCATCCAAGTCATTTATAAAAACTACAAAGAGCAGACGCCCAAGAACAGAGACCTGCGGGACACCACTCAGCACTGACTTCCAGGCAGAATACTTACCACCTGCAACCACTCTCTGCCTCCTGTCAGCCAACCAATTCTGAATCTATCTTCCTTTTCTATTGTAAACATTGAGGCAAATTGATTATTCAGCATGTCTGCCAGATCCCCACACTCAAGAGACAATGACATTGCTGACTGATTAGCATTTATTGCCCATCCCTCGTTGTCCATGAGGAAGTGGTGGTGAGCTGCCTTCTTGAACAATTGCAGCCCATGTACCTTAGATAGACTGACAATGTCCTCTGCAAGTTTCCTTTCATCCTTTTAGTAGCTCTTCTAAGCTGCTTGGCCCTTTGCTGGCCTTTGTGTCTTTTCCATTCAGCAGGATCTGTGCTTTTTTTTTGCATTTCATAAGTCCTTTCTTATAGTTTAATACTGTCTTTAGTCATTAATTGCTGTAGTCAATGGCTGCTTTGTCTGTGAAGTGGAACTTTTCCCTGTCGAGGTATAAACTGGGTTTCTATTCTGTGAAATTTTTTTTAAGCATCCTCCCCTATTGTTTTACCTATTAGCAATTTTTCCCAGTTCAGTGGGGATGGTGTCTGATCACATTAAAGCTACCCTTGCCTAAATCTAAAATGCTAGTAGTTGATTCATGCTTTGGCTTTCAAATGCAACATTAAACTTGATTATGTTATGATAGCAATTTGATAAGTGCTCACACACAATTAGGTTATTAATTAAATCTGATCATGACTAAATTTAATGTTGCTTGTTCCTTAATTAAAAAAAAACAAAAGAACTGTGGATGCTGTAAATCAGGAAACAAAACAGAAATTGCTGGAAAAGCTCAGCTGGTCTGGCAGCAACTGAGAAGTAAAAACAGAGTTAACGTTTTGGGTCCAGTGACCCTTTCTCAGAACTGATGGTGGCTGGGGGCTGGGGGGTTGGCGGGGTAAGGAATAAATTATAGGATAGTGCCTAAAGAGAGAGGAGAGCATTTGGACAGACAAAGAGTTGATAATGATCAGGCTGTGAGGGTGAATAGTTGTTAATGGGCACTATTAGTGACTAAAAACAGGTAGTGGGTAATGGCCAGCTTTGAGGTAACAGGGCCTGGTGTGTGGGGTTGAGGGCTGTGACATGATTAAAATTATTGAACTCAATATTGAGTCTGGAGGGCGGCAGGGTCCCCAAGCAGAAAATGAGGTGTTGCTCGTCTAGCTTGCATTGAGCTTTGTTAGAACAATGCAGCAAGGCATAGACAGAGATATTGACCAGGGAGCAGGGTGCTGCATTAAAGTGACAGGCAACTGGTAGTTCAGGGTCTTTTTTGCGAGCAGACGTAGGTTTTCTGCAAAGCGATCACCTAGTCTACATTTTGTTTCCCCAATGTAGAGGATACCACATTGTGAGCAGCGAATGCAGTAGACTAGATTCTGGGAAATGCAGGTGAAATGTTGCTTCATCTGGAAGCTATGTTTGGGCCCTTGGATACTGGGGAGGGAGGAGGTAAATGGGCAGGTGTTGCATCTTTACCAGTTACAAGGGAAGGTGCCATGGAGCTGTGGGGAGGTATTGGGAATGAAGGAAGTGTGGACCAGGGTGTCCCAGAGGGAACGGTCCATGTGAAAGGTGGACAAGGGAGGGGAGGGGAATATGTGTTTGGTGGTGGCATTTTGCTGGAGGTGGCGGAAATGGCATCTGATGATGTTCTGGATGTGAATGCTGGTGGGATGATAGGTAAAACCATAAGACATAGGAGTGGAAGTAAGGCCATTTGGCCCATCAAGTCCACTCCGCCATTTAAATCATGGCTGATGGGCATTTCAACTCCACTTCCCTGCACTCTCCCCATAGCCCTTGATTCCTTTTGAGATCAAGAATTTGTCGATCTCTGCCTTGAAGGCATCCAACGACCCGGCCTCCACGGCACTCTGCGGCAATGAATTCCACAAGCCCACCACTCTGTGGCTGAAGAAATGTCGTCTCATTTCAGTTTTAAATTTACCCCCTCTAATTTTAAGGCTAGGCCCACGGGTCCTAGTCTCCCCGCCTAACGGAAAAAACTTCCTAGCGTCCACCCCTTCTAAACCATACACTATCTTGTAAGTTACTATTAGATCTCCCCTCACTCTTCTAAACTCTAATGAGTACAATCCCAGGATCCTTAGCCGTTCATCATACGCTAAACCTACCATTCCAGGGATCATCCATGTGAATCTCCGCTGGACACACTCCAGGGCTAGTATGTCCTTCCTGAAGTGTGGGGCCCAAAATTGGACACAGTATTCTAAATGGGGCCTAACTAGAGCCTTACAAAGCCTCAGAAGCACATCACTGCTTTTATATCCCAACCCTCTTGAGATAAACGACAACATTATATTCGCTTTCTTAATTACGGACTCTACCTGCAAGTTAACCTTTAGAGAATCCTGGACCAACACTCCCAGATCCCTTTGCACTTCTGATTTGTGAATTTTCTCACCGTTTAGAAAATAGTCCATGCCTGTATTCTTTTTTCCAAAGTGCAAAACATCACATTTACTCACATTGAATTTCATCAGCCATTTCCTAGACCACTCTCCGAAACTGTCTAAATCTTTCTGCAGCTTCCCCACCTCCTCAGTACTACCTGCCTGTCCACCTATCTTTGTATCATTGGCAGACTTCGCCAGAATGCCCCCAGTCTCTTCATCCAGATCATTAATATATAAGGTGAACAGCTGTGGCCCCAACACTGAACCCTGCGGGACACCACTCATCACCGGTTGCCATTCCAAGAAAGAGCATTTTATCCTAACTCTCTGCCTTCTGTCAGACAGCCAATCCTCAATCCTAGCCAGTAGCTCACCTCGAACACTATGGGCCCTCACCTTGCTCAGCAGCCTCCCGTGAGGCACTGTATCAGAGGCCTTTTGGAAGTCTAGATAGATAACATTTACTGGGTTTCTCTGATCTAACATACTTGTTACCTCTTCAAAGAACTCTAACAGGTTTGTCAGGCACGACCTCCCCTTACTAAAACCATGCTGACTTGTTTTAATCTGACCCTGCACTTCCAGGAATTTAGAAATCTCATCCTTGACAATGGATTCTAGAATTTTACCAACTACCGAGGTTAGGCTAATCGGCCTATAATTTTCCATCTTTTGCCTCGATCCTTTCTTAAACAAGGGAGTTACAACAGCAATTTTCCAATCATCTGGGACTTTCCCTGACTCCAGTGACTTTTGAAAGATCATGAACAAAACCTCCGCTATTTCCTCAGCCACCTCCCTCAGAACTCTAGGATGTAGCCCATCGGGGCCAGGAGATTTATCAATTTTTAGACCCTTTAGCTTTTCTAGCACTTTCTCTTTTGTAATGCCTACCGTACTCAGTTGTGCCCCCGGCTCTCCCTAATTGTTGGCATACTACTCATGTCTTCCACTGTGAAGACTGACGCAAAGTACTTATTAAGTTCTTCAGCTATTTCCTTATCTCCCATCACTAGCCTTCCAGCATCAATTTGGAGCGGCCCAATATCTATTTTTGCCTTTCGTTTGTTTCTTATGTATTGAAAGAAGCTTTTACTATCATTTCTAATATTATTAGCTAGCCTACCTTCATATTTGATCTTCTCCTTCCTTATTGCTCTCTTTGTTATCCTCCATCTGTTTTTGTAGCCTTCCCAATCTTCTGATTTCCCAGTGGTCTTGGCCACTTTATAGGCTGTCTCTTTTTCTTTGATATATTTCCTGACTTCCTTTGTCAGCCATGGCTGTCTAATCCCACCCCGGATAATCTTTTTTTTCTTTGGGATGAACCTCTGTACTGTGTCCTCAATTACACCCAGAAACTCCTGCCATTGTTGGTCTGCTGTCTTCCTCGCTAGGCTCTGCTTCCAGTCGATTTTCGTCAATTCCTCTCTCATGCCCCTGTAATTACCTTTATTTAACTGTAACAGCATTACATCCAATTTTGCCTTCTCTCTTTCAAACTGCAGACTGAACTCTACCATATTATGATCGCTGCCTCCTAAGTGTACCCTTACTTTAAGGTCTTTTATAAAGTCTGGCTCATTACATAGCACTAAGTCCAGAATAGCCTGCTCCCTTGTGGGCTCCATCACAAGCTGTTCCAAAAAGCCATCCTGCAAACATTCCATGAATTCTCTTTCTTTGGATCCACCAGCAACATTATTCACCCAATCCACCTGCATATTGAAGTCCCCCATGATCACCGTGACCTTGCCTTTCTGATATGCCCTATTTATTTCTCGGTGCATCTTGCGCCCCTGGTCCTGATCACTGTTAGGAGGTCTGTACATAACTCCCATTATAGTTTTTTTGCCTTTGTGGTTCCTCAATTCCACCCACACAGACTCCACATCTTCTGACCCTATGTCATTTAGTGCCGTAGATTTAATTCTATTCTTAACTCACAAGGCAACCCCACCCCCTCTGCCCACCTCCCTGTCTTTTCGATATGTTGTGAATCCTTGGTTGTTTAACTGCCAGTCCTGTGCTCCTTGCAACCATGTCTCTGTGATGCCTACCACATCATAATCATTCAAGAGGATTTGTGCTGTTAATTCATCTACTTTGTTGCGAATACGACAAGCATTTAGATAAAGTGTCTTAATGCTAGTTTTCTTATCATTATTAGAGAGGTTGGAAATCCCAAGATGTCTTAAGCTATCCTTCCTTTTTGCTGTATTCCTAGTCTGCCTCGAGTTTAAATCCACCTGTACACATGCTATCCTGTTGCTTATCTTTCCATTTAACTCCATACTCCCTGTCTCTTTCACTTTCCCTTCCCCCCGACAAGGGGAACCCTATTGCTGTAGTGGGAGGGAAAGAAGGGGTGAGGGCAAAAGTGTGGGAGATGGGTCGGACCTGGTTGAGGGCCCTGTCAACAATGGAGCTGGGGAATCCTCAGTTGAGGAAGAAAGTGGACATTTCTGAGGCTCCCTTGTTGAAGTGGCCCTCATGTGAACATACACAACAGAGACGGAGGAACTGAGAGAATGGGACAGAGTCTTTACAGGAAGTAGGTTGTGAGGATGTATAGTCCAGGTAACTGTGGGAGTCAGTGGGTTTGTAGTGGATATTAGTGGCCAGTCTATCCTCAGAAATGGAAACAGAAATGTTAAGTTCGGAAAAGAAGGAGTCAGAGATAGACCAGGTGAAAGTGAGTGCAGGGTGGAAATTGGAGGCAAAATTGATAAACTTTTCCAATTCTGGATAAGAGAGGGAAGCAGCACCAATGATATCATTGATGTATTGGAGAAAGAGTTGTGGGTAGGGGCCGGAATAGGATTGGAACAAGGAATGTTCCACGTCCCCCACCAATAGCCAGGCATAACTAGGGCCCATGCATGTACCCATGGCCACTCTTCCGATGTGAAGAAAATGAGAGATGTTAAAAGAGAAGTTGTTGAGTGTGAGGATGAGCTCAGCGTGTTGCGTGTTCGTTGTTGCATCCGGGACATACTATTATCGGAAGATATCCTAGATGCACTCCAGAAATGCACTATCTTTCTGACAAGTGCTTTTCTGTCTCTCCCAATCTATATTAAGTTTAAAATTCCCCATTAATATCACATTGGCTTAGCTGCACATTTGTCTAATTTCTGCATTTACACAGTCTAGTTACTTCTGAGCTGCTATCAGGTGTTCCGTACACAATGCCTATTATAGCTTTAAATCCCTAATTATGCCTCAGTTCCACCCACACAGTCTCCACTGAATGCTTTCACCATACTATATCTTCCCTCACCACTGAAATAATTTTGATTCTATTTAGTTAGGCTTCTCCACCTCCTCAGTCACTTTCAAGATCATCCAATGAGCCTTATAACCTTACAATTCAATATCAAGACAATACAATATCCCTTTATTGTCACATGGACTCCATTGTAGGAGTACAGCAAAAAGCTTTTACAATGTCCGCCTTCATATAGCAACATCTTAGGCACAATGCTTGGATACAGCAGATGAATAAAAGTAGTTGCATTACTTACAGAGTTGAAAAATAAGTTAAAAATAGGACATCATTAAAGGGGTGACATTACCCAAAGATAAGAAAGTTCAAATAGACATTACAGCATAGAGCCCCTGCACATGGTCTGCCCACCAGTGCCAGACCAGAGTCCAACAACGGTCATTGCTCCATACCAAGCCCAAGTCTGGTCCGTACTGGCACTCAGTTGCTCCGAGGTAAGTGCCAGAACGGCCATCCCATGCAGTCTCTGCCCTGGACTCGCTGCCTGTGCACTGCTCCAGGGAAGCTTTACCATGCTGCTGTGAGGTTCACAGCCCATGTTCTCTACCAGGGCTCAATGCTTGCACTGTTCCAAGTTTTGTAGCTCATATCCTGTGCCAGGGTTCACTGCTTGCAGTTCCCAACCTCAACCACCTTGCAGCCATGCCCCAGTATCACAATTTCCAATTGAATGAAATTGAGCCTTCAGCTCATTTAATTTCTTCCTTACACTTCACACATTTGTATATCGATTATTTGGGTCATACTTTGTGAACTATCCCTCAGCGCTAATGCTTTATCCTAACCTGTTTATTATTTCTCTCTTTAAATTTAATCAATACACCTCTTTTAATTTTGCCATTACCTGCCTGTACCTGAAGGTTGATTCCTATTTATGGCGTGCTTCACACAATCATAGATCCCATCGACCAATGGAGGATGTGAGAGTAAAAGCAGGCATACAGGTAGTGCTCCTATAACACGATCATTGTGTTCTTATGAGGTCCTTTGTCAGGATCAACTGGGACAAATGTTCCATAGTCCAGTTGGACAGTGGTAGACAGACTCCTTTTTCTAGAGCACTCTTGCAATCTTATACAACAGATTGTCAAACTGATTCGTGACTCTTGGGCTGTCTGTAATTTCTGCAGCTTGGAGGAGGCCTAATGATACATTGATATGGGATATGCATGATTGGAGCATTATTTTGTTATCTGAAGGGGCTATACCTAAAGTTCTGGCTGCAGTTCAATTCAGTGCTCATGATTTTTGGCCAGATGGTGCAGAGAGAAGCAAGTTCAGGGAACCACTTCATGGGACTGATGTGGAGCCATGCAGCCAGCAACAGTTCCAGGCAATGAGCTGTTGAGGGCATTGTTCAGCCAAACTGCTTTATTCTTACTTGTTTCTGAGTATATGGCCTTAGAGTAGGAACATGTTGGTACAAAATGTCTTCCATGCCTGTGGGCTTCAGGATGGGGTGTCTGTGTGCTGCGATGCATCATCACCTCTAGAAATGCTGCTTTAATCTGATTATTTATGTTTCCTTTAATGGCTTTCATCACCGTCATGGCATATTGGTTGTGCCTCTTTTAGGAAGAGCACTTTGCACCTCAGTACTGGTAAATTTATCATTGGAACAGAAGGCATATAACTGTTAGTTTACCACTGGGGAGGGGGAAGCAAGGGTGAACAGGAGTTTCAGGGAGTTTTAATCAGATAAAAACAATCCATATCGCTTGAAGAACAGCCCCTTAATTGGTAAATGGCTGAAATGAAGACGCATGAAAACTGTAAGATGCTGGAATCTCAGACTGACATTTAGTCTGGCAACACTGTAGAAATCTTAATGGAGACACTGAAAGAAGCAATGAGACAGGCACAAGATTCCTTGGGTGTGGAGCTCACCAGCACAGATGGCAAAAAAAGGTTTGTTCGCATTTCGAACACAAGAATTACTGACAAGGTTAGCATTTGCTATCCACCTCAAAGAGGAGATGGTGCTAAGTTGCCTGTTTGGACTGCTGAACTTAATATGGTATAGGTGCATCAACAGTGCTGGCAGCAGAATTACCAGGAATCTCAGGCTATGGATGTGGTGCCAATATGGAAAGTAGGTTAGCAAAACACTGGAGCTGCAAAATGAAAACTCCAATTCCCAATTTCTTTACAATCTGCACTACTCTAGTTCAACACAAATATTACCATTGATAGAGATAGTGAGAACTGCAGATGCTGGAGAATCTGAGATAACAAGGTAGAGAGCTACATGAACACAGCAGGTTAAGCAGCATCAGAGGAGCAGGAATGCTGACGTTTCAGGTCTAGACCCTTTTCCAGAAAAAAAGGGTTTCTGAAGAAGGGTCCAGACCTGAAACATCAGCTTTCCTGCTCCTCTGATGCTGCTTGGCCTGCTCTGTTCATCCAGCTCTCCACCTTGTTATCTCTTACCATTGCTAGAGATTGAGCTGGCAGTTTCTAACTCAATGGGATATGCGAAAGAAAGAGGAAATTGAAAACCTATGCAGGATAAATGCTTCTTGACTTTTGTTAGGATACAAGGCATAAACCTGTGTACAGTTTATTGTTGCATATAGTTACATATTCAGCAATTGGAGAACTCCAGGGTCAACTTTCGAAACGTGCAAGACAATGGGCTAAGTTCTATCATAGAGAGATAGTAGGAACTGCCAATGCTGGAGTCTGAGATAACAAGGTGTAGAGCACAGCAGGCCAAGCAGCATCAGAGGAGCAGGAAAGCTGACCTTTTGGGTCTGGGCCCTTCTTCTGAAATGGGGGAGGGTAAGGGGGCTCTGAAATAAACAGAGAGACGGGGCAATTATAGAAAGAGAATAGGGAAACAGATAGGTGGAGGGAAGGCGGACAGTTCAAGGAGATGGAAATGAAACCAGTAAAGGTGAGTGTAGGTTGGGAGTTGGGAAGAGGGTTGGTCAATGAGGAGGGAGGTGTGAGGTGGGAGGGAAGTCAGACAGGTCAAGTAGGTGGGGATGAGGCTAGTTGGTAGGAAGTGCGGTTGGGGGTTGGACAGTGAGGTGGGAGGAGCAGATAGGTAGGAGAAAAGACAGACAGGTCAAGGAAGTGGTATAAAATGGGCTGGTCTTCGGATGAAGTCGGGAGTGGGGAGATTTTGTGAAGTCCACATTGACACCCTTGGGCTGCAGGGTTCCCAAGCAGAATATGAGGTGCTGTTTCTCCAGCCTTAAGGTGGCATCGTTGTCGCACTGGAAGAGGCCCAGCGTGGACATGTTGTCCAAGGAATGGGAGGGGGAGTTGAAGTGGTTCGCGACTGGGAGGTGTTGTCGTTTGTCACAAACCAAGCGGAGGTGTTACACAAAGCCGTCTCCAAGCATCGACTGGTTTCCTCAATGTACAGGAGGACACATCAGGAACAGTGGATACATTATACTATGTTAGCAGATGTGCGGATGAACATCTGTTTAATGTGAAAGGTTTTCTTGGGGCCTGGGATGGACATAAGGGGGGAGGTGTTGGGGCAGGTATAGCACTCCCTGCAGTTGCAGGGAAAAGTGCCAGGGGTGGTGGGGCAAGTGGGGAGTGTGGAACAGACGAGGGAGTCACGGAGAGAGTGGTCCCTCCGGAAGGCAGATAAGGATAGGGAGGGAAATATATCCTTGGTAGTGGTGTTAGATTGCAGATGACAGAAAATGATGCATTGAGTCCGGAGGCTGATGGGGTCATACGTGAATACAAGGGAAATTGTGTCTTTGTTGTTATTGCAGAGAGGGGATGTAAGGGCTGAGGTGCGAGAAACACAAGAGGTGCTCTTGAGGGCATTTTCGACTGCTGTGGAGGGGAAATTGCAGTCCTTGAAAATCAAGGACATCTGGGATGTCCAGGAGTGGAACGCGTCATCTTGGGAATAGATGCGACGGAGGAAAAGGAATTGGGAATAGGGGATGGCAATCATGCAGGGAGGTAGATAAGAGGTGGTGTATTCTAGGTGCTGTAGGAGTCAGTGGGCTTGAAATAGATATCAATTTCGAGGTGGTTACCAGAGATGAAGACAGAGAGGTCCAGGAAGTAGAAACAGGTATCAGAGATGATCCAGGTGAACTTAAGGTTGGGGTGGAAGGTGTTGGTCAAGTGGATGAGCTGTTTGAGCTGCTCGTGGGAGCACGACGCAGCGCCGATACAGTCATCGATATAACAGAGGAAGAGGCGGGGTTTAAGACCAATGTAGCTTTAGAAGAGGAATTGTTCCACATATCCTCCAAACAAGCAGGCACAGCTTGGGCCCAATGGGGTACCCATGGCCAGCCCCTTTTGTCTGTAG
Organism: Stegostoma tigrinum; assembly: GCF_030684315.1. Lineage (NCBI taxonomy): Eukaryota > Metazoa > Chordata > Chondrichthyes > Orectolobiformes > Stegostomatidae > Stegostoma > Stegostoma tigrinum. The sequence goes on along the minus strand of NC_081358.1, from coordinate 71,398,414 downwards.
GAAGTGAGAAGAGTTGAAGGAAAAGTTGTTAAGGGTAAGGACAAGTTTGGTTAAGCGGATAAGGGTGTCAGTAGAGGGCGACTGGTCGGGCCTGCAGGATATTAGATCATCTGCACGGGGAGTGCAAGTATATAGGGACTGAATATCCATGGTGAAGATGAGGTGTTGAGGGCCAGGGAATTGGAAGTCTTGGTGGAGGTGGAGGGTGTGGGTGGTGTCACAGACATGGGTGGGGAATTCCTGGACCAAGGGGGAGAAAATGGAGTCAAGATAAGTGGAGATAGGTTTGGCAGGACAGGAGGAGGCAGAGACAAAGGGTCGACCAGGGCAGTCAGGTTTCTGGATTTTGGCAAGGAGACAGAAGCGGGCGGTGCAGGGTTGGGAAACGATGAGGTTGGAGGCTGTGGGTGGGAGGTCACCTGAAGTGATGAGGTTGTGGATGGTCTGGGAGATGATGTTTTGGTGGTCGGGGGTGAGATCATGATCCAGGGGGTGGTAGGAGGAGGTGTCAGAGAGCTGACGTCTGGCCTTGGCGATGTACTGGTCAGTGTGTCATACTACAACTGTGCCTCCCTTGTCCGTGGGTTTTATAGTGAGGTTAGGGTTGGAGCAGAGGGAGTGGAAGGCTGCCCGTTCTGTGGGGGAGGTTGGAGTGGTTGAGAGGGCTGGAGAGGTTGAGGCAATTGATGTCACGACGGCAGTTGGAGATGAAGAGGTCAAGGAAGGGTGGGAGGCCCAGGAGTGGTGTCCAGGAGGAGGAGGTGTGTTGGAGGTGGGAAAAGGAGTCAGTAGAGGGGTGTTAGACTCGCGGTTAAAGAAGTAAGCTGGGAGGCGGAGGTGGCGGAAAAACTGTCCAATCTCTAGGCATGAGTGGTCTTCACTGATGTTAGGGTAGAGGGGGATAAAGGTGAGTCCTTTATTGAGAACTAACCGTTCGTCCTCAGTGAGGGGGAGGTCTGGGGGAATGGTGAAGACCCAGCAGTGTTTGGGACTGGTGTTTACTGTGGAGCTGCTGGCTCTATAAGCAGTGGGCAGAGCGGCGTGAGGAGCAGCGTTGGCATCGGTGGAGCAGTGTCGGCAGGTGCATCCCTGATGTCAGTAATGCTACCGGTCTCAGCAACAGAGGCAGCGGCATCTGCGGTGTCGATGGCATTCACTGTACTGGAAGTGGCGTGCCACGCGTCGGCAGATGTGATGTCATCCATGGAGTCCATGGGTGCCATAATAGTGGCCACATGGCCAATGGCGGCGGGCACATTGTAGGGAAGGTCCTGGGTAGGGTTGGAGACTTGGGGTTGGAAGAGGCCTGTGTGAGACCAATAAGTTTAATATACTTACAGTTTTTAGTGTCCAAAAAGGCAGAGCAGAATCATGAGCTGAAGTTGTGGATCCTGTGAAGAATGAAAAACAGGAGAGCTCCTTTCCTGATCTGGGAAAGGCAGGTTCTGAGCTGGGGTAGGATTGATTATAGTGCCAGGAGATGCCAGTGCATTGTTGTGAGTTTGTGTTTGAGGGGGTCACAGGAAGAAACATTTTTGAAGGATCTGAATGTTCTGTATGTAGTGGTCGTCGTGGTCAGGGAAGGCCTGAATGTAGACTGTCGTCCATTGGGGATGATCTGGTTCTGAGGCAGGTACTGAGAAAGGCAATGTAGCACCTGGTTTGCTTCAGTATGTGATCGAGCAGTTACAGGGCCGAAGAGATTACAAGACGGTTGCAGTCAGACGGAGATCCACCGAGGTCTTTCCAGAGGGAGTACAGTAACTTCTTCAAGGTAGGCATCCCCAGAAGAGGCTTACAGTGGGGTTAAAACTCAGTCAGAGACAGCAGGAACAGCCGATGCTGGAGTCTGAGATAACAAGGTGTAGAGCTAGATGAACACAGCAGGCCAAGCAGCATCAGGCGAGCAGGAAGGCTGACGTTTCGAGTCTGGGCCCTTCTTCAGAAATGGGGGAGGGTAAGGGGGCTCTGAAATAAACAGAAAGATGGGGAGGCGATTATAGAAAGTGGATAGAGAAGCAGATAGGTGGAGAGAAGGCAGACAGGTCAAGGAGGTAGGGATGAAGCCGGTACAGGTGAGTGTAGGTAGGGAGTTGGGAAGAGGGTTGGTCAATGATGACGGAGGGGCGGGTAGGTGGGAGGGAAGACAGACAGGCCAAGGAGGCAGGGACGAGAAGGGGGCTGGTCTTGGGATGAGGTCGGGGCGGGGAGATTTTGATGCTTGTAAAGTCCACATTGAGACCAGTGGGTTGCATGGTTTCCAACTGGAATATGAGGTGCTGTTCCTGCAGCCGTCAGGTGGCATTGTTGTGGCACTGGAGAAGGCCCCGGATGGACATGTCATCCAAGGAGTGGGAGGGGGAGTTCAAGTGAAGCCCTGCTGCCAGGATTCAAGATTGAGTCTTAAACTGAAAAGCAGCAGAACTCTTGGTTCATTTTGCTGGAGGCTGCCAAGGTCACCAGATCAGCAGGCTTGGCCTTTTAGAAGTGACCACGGTAGAGGTTGTGGAAAGAAGAAGATGGCTCCTCCATGCTGAAGTCCCCTTGATGCTGAGGTAAATTGTTTCTCTTACTGTGCATTGATTAGTGTCAGGGGTCAAGTCTGTCAACCAGAGGTGGCACAGTAGATACAAGGATGGCAATTACCATCAGAGGACTCCTGTACAGGCTACAGAGTGGCCACAAAAGTGCCCCATAGCCAGTATCTTTCTGGGAGACGACCACATTTTAACTGGCAGGCCTCCCACCGCAACCCCCCAATAATTGATGCATGTTCTGATGCTGGTAAAGTGTTGGGGGTTGGGAGTGGTGAAGAAAGTAGACTTTGATTGCACACTTCATTGGTACAATTTGACTTCCATCGGACGGCTGCTAAAGTTCTCATTCTATACCAGTGTCAGCAGCCAGACATCAGTATCACATTCCAAAGCCATTTTACCAGCCTTCCCACCCTCCAGCCTGTCTCCAAGGGGGAGCTAAAAATATCCGAGTCCTGACAATAATGGTTTGGGTGGGGTCCCTGGCCCCTCGTGTAACACTTGTGGCAGTCCTGCCTTGGTTTGGCTGACTTGGCCCATAGCCATTTTACACCAATCAGTTTGTTAATTAGCTTGAGGCAGAACAGATAGGAAGACCCAACTCTCAGAACGCTGCACAGTCAAGTGACTGGAAGCTTTCCTGTCCCAGCAACGCCAGTGACCACTGCTGGGCTCATAGGCAGAGCCCAGCAACAATGAACTGTGCTGTAGCTGGACTTCAAAGTAGGTTCTGGGGTCTCACTGGCAGCACCTTATTTATGCAGTGTACTATGTGAATCACTGGTGCACTGTAATGTTGCGAAATGGCAACTATGGTTGCTCAAATTTTTGTGATACCTTCTGCTTCCAAGGTAATTTGAGATACTATTTTGAATCAAAATTGATCACCTTTGGTATGTTCATGAGTTTGTGTGGTGCATGAGGATTAAACAATTACAGCCATAACCCCATGTCTCATTCACCCAATTTTCTTGCAACGTGGGGACAAGGAAGATGGAACCTGATTAAACTGTTGTCCAAAAACAGAGCTACAAGGCCACTAGCAGGCACCATGAAAGGTGGAAGTTGGTCTGGATTCAGACATCCAGAGAAAACACTCATAAGGTAGGAAATGATGATTCACCACATTAGGAGGACAAGAACGAATGACCTGCAGATATCGGAGAGATGACTGCAGAGGCACCTGAGGATGTCCTGGGAAACAGTCAGATTGGCCATCTGGATATGCAACTATGTGGATTTGTTGCAAATCACATTCCACATTGGCCTTCAAAGTTGCAGAAACACTCAAGTTTTATGTAATTGGTAGCAGCCAAGGTGCAACAGGTAAAAATGTGGCATCTAACAGGCTGATTCACATAGGTACATAAAGGAGGTAACCGATGTCCTATTTAGTTATGTTAATTATCCACTTTACCACCAGTGAAGGCAGCCAGGCTGTAAGTCAGCCATCTTTGACGTCACTGGGTTTCCACAAAAGCAAGGTGTCATCGAATGCGCTCTGTGGCCATTTAAACTCCCTCAGAACTGTCAGCTGTAATTGTAGATCATGAAAGCTTTGATTCTTGGAAGCACACTGGTGTGTGACCACTTGAGAAGAATAATGCAGGTCTATGCTCTTTTCCCAAAACATACATTTGTAGAACTCAACTTCCAGAGAGTTTGGGTGCCACAGTCCAGGTTGATTGATAGATCCTCAGTGAGAAGGGCTATTTCCTGCAAACATAGCTAATGCACCAGCAAGGAAGCTCCAGAGCAAAGTAAAAGACTTTTGCAACCAACATCATGTCTCCAATAGAACCACCATTGAACGCACCACTGGCCTTCTTAAAATATACATCCAGAATCTTGACCAATCTGGAGGAGTTCAATATTACATACCACAGAGGGTATCCCAAGTAATAGTTGTCTGCTTTACACAGCATGACCTGTCATAGCAACACGGACAGAGTCTGCACTGGCAGCCCTCTTCAGATAATGAGTTTTTCTCTCAGAGCCTGCAGAAAGTCCCTAAAGCCATACAATCCTTTCATTGATGTTATAGTAATAGACAGATAAGCAAGGGAAGCCTGGGAAAACTTGATCTAACAATGTATATACAACAGTACCATATTTGCATGACCATTACTCTGTTGACTGAACTACATCACGTTGCTGAGTCATGGACCAGTCCAGCAATCTTCCCTTGCCTAGTTAAATCTAAGCCTGCACTCACTACCACTAATGACAGAATGCAGGAGGAAGGTGGAGGGGGTGTGCCACACACACACTTACTGTTGAGCACGAGCACCAAGTACGGCTTAGGGATACTTGGATATACATACATAAAATAGCATGTCTTGCCCAACCATTCTGATCTACCACAACTTTGAAAAGTAACTTTGAATGTAAGTGCACCTGTCTCATTTCTAACATTCAAGAAATAAATCAAGCTGTCACATTCTCCCTGACCTGCTGTGGTATGTCTGTGTTAGGCTCACCAAAACGGACTCCTGAATCTAAAAATGAAACTTTTGCAGATTGTGTGGCTGTAACAGAGCTGATGGATGCTGAACCAGATTGCAGTGCATCCTCTGGGGCAGTGGTTTCTTCATGCCCAGGTCCTTCCGTCAATGCAGCCTGGTCCTTGGATGGTGGAGACCTGTAATGGAAAACAAAAGCAGTCGCATTAAGAATCATTGGAGTTTGAGTGCTTCATATTTTACCACATCCATCCTGTGCACCCAAATGGCATCAACAGATGACTGCCTCATCACCACCCCTGGGAGATCCAGCCTTGTCATCTGCCACCAATTCTGCTTCCTGTTTATCAGTGATTTCTATTGCCTGTTTCTTGGCAGCTGTGCAGAACCTTAAGGAACTTCTCCTCCTACATGTCCGCTCACCGGTATTCTGTCTTCTTGTCCTGTATGGCAAAGCACAAAGTCAGTGACATGTCAAGTAACATCTATCACCTTAACAATGTCCATTCTTATCATATATACTCATCTATTATTCACACATAGTGTGCACACTAAAGATAGCCTTCCATATGCTAAGACTAATCATGCATTCATTCTTATGGCCTAGGTGCCCACTTGCGCATACATATTACTGGTAACCACAAGAGAAAGACCGATTGAAGATGTGACAATGGCACTTCGGCTTGGATCAGAGCAGATAGTTAACCCATCTCCTGCACTAGACCCAGGATTCAGTTGTGAACTCATGGTTGTTCACCTTTTTTGTCACCTCAATCCAAGCTACCTTAGTTTGACCTGTGAGGGAAAAGGGGAGGACTTCTGATGGCATCTTTAGGAACAAGCACCTCCCACTTTCCCTGATGGTTTGGAAGGAAACATGCAGGGAGACAACATTGAACCGTGGGGCTAGTCTGCTGCGATGGCCAGTACATATGTATGAAAATTGCATTGTTCTCTATTGTGATACCAATGGAGTAAAGAGGTTATTAAACCCCTTGTAAAAGACAAGACTTACTGAAAATAACAAAACAAATTCCTCAGCATGAATCAAAAGGCCGCAGATGTCTTCACAATTGTGCTCTTTTGTAAATTAAGGGTTTGAGATTTATCCATCACAAAAGTTGATAAACAAGAGGTTAAATTGAAAATAGCCATTGAAACTGGCGATTACATAGAATCAACACTTTGGACCTGACTGTTAAGCTATGAAACATGTTGAAGGAGCAGCTTCATGAAAATATGCATTTCAGAATGCACTGATCGCAGCTGATAGCTTTAAGGCAACAGCCACAAGAACCAATTGATCAACTCATCAGCAGGTGCTATCTAAGGGAAAGGACTGTGTATGATCAGGAGGTGAACTGTTTGAGTGGACAGTGGTCGTAAAAACTGCAGATGTTGGAGAGTCTGAGATAACAAGGTGTAGGGCTGGATGATGCTGTTAGGGAAGAGCACCACAGAAATGTGGAGATTATTTAAGGAATGCATACTGCATGTGCTCGATATGTTTGTCCCTAGCAGGCTGAGAAGATGCGGTCGAGTGAGGGAGCCAAGGTTCTCGAGAGAGGTCAAACGACTGGTTAAGAGGAAGAAAGAGGCATATGTAAGGTTTAGGAAAAGCGGAATGGAAAAGGCTCTACAGTGATACAAGTTAGCCAGGAATGAGCTGAAGAAAGGGTTTAAGAGAGCTGTAAGGGAGCATGAGAAAACCTTGGCGGATCGGATCAAGGAAAACTGTAAGGCTTTTTACATGTATGTGCAGAACAAGAGAATGACTAGGGAGAGGGTAGGGCCGACCAAAGATTGTAAAGGTAATTTGTGCACAGAGCCTAAAGAGATAAGAGAGGTCCTTAATGAATACTTTTTTTCAGTATTCACAACTGAGATGGACCTAGTTGTAGAGGAGGACAGTGTGAAACAGGCTGGTAGGCTAGAGGAGGTTGATGTTCATAAAGAAGATGTGCTAGGAACTCTGAGGAAGTTGAAGATAGATAAGTCCCCCAGGCCTGATGGGATTTATCCGTGGATTCTATGGGAAGCAAGGGACGAGATCACAGGGCCTTTGGCAATGATCTTTTGGTCCTCGCTGTCCATGGGTATAAGTGCCGGAAGATTGGAAAGAGGAAAGCGTCATTCCCTTGTTCAAAAAAGGGAACAGGGATAACCCCAGAAATTACAGGCCAGTTAGTCTTACATCAGTGTTGGGCAAATTATTGGAAAGGGCTCTGAGAGACAGGATTAATGATCACTTAGAAAGGCACAGTTTGATTCGTGATAGCATGGATTTGTGGGGGTGGTTCATGTCTCACACACCTTACTGAATTCTTTGAAGAGGTGACCAAACACGTGGATGAAGGTGGAGTATTGGATGTGGTACACATGGATTGATAAAGGTCCCCATGGTAGGCTCATGCAGAAGGTAAGGAGGCATAGGATCGGGGGAAATGTGGCAGATTGGATTCAGAATTGTCTGACCCTTAGAAGACAAAGGGTGGTAGTGGACAGAAAATATTCAACATGGTGCTCAATTACAATCGGTGTACTACAAGGATCTGTTCTGGATCCTCTCCTATTTGTGATTTTCGTAAATGGTTTGGATGAAGGAGTGGAAGGTTGGATTAGCAAGTTCGCGGATGATACGAAGGTGGGTCACGTTGTAGACAGTGTGGAGGGCTGTTCTAGCTTACAAAAGGACATTGAAAGAATGCCGAGCTGGGCTGAGAAGTGGCAAATGGAGTTTAAACCTGAAAAGTGTGAGGTGATTCATTTTGGAAGGAAAAACTTGAAAGCAGAATACAGGGTTAGCGTAAAGATTCTTGGCAGTGTGGAACAGCAGAGGGATCTTGGGGTTCATGTTCACAGTTCCCTGAAAGCTGCCACCCAAGTGGATAGAGTTGTTAAGAAGGCGTCTAGTGCGTTAGCTTTCATGAATAGAGGGATTGAGTTCAAGAGCCATGAAGTTATGCTCCAACTATACAAAAGCCTGGTTTGGCCACATCTGGAGTATTGTGTCCAATTCTAGTCATCTCATTACAGGAAAGATGTGGAAGCATTAGAAAAGGTGCAGAGGAGATTTACCAGGATGTTGCCTGAAATGGAGGGAAGGTCTTAAGAGGAAAGGTTGAGAGAGCTAGGACTCTTCTTTTTAGAATTTTGAAGGAGTGAGAGGTGACCTTGATAGAAGTGTACAAAATGATCAGAGGTATAGATAGACAGCCAGAGACTTTTTCCTAGAGTGGAGGTAGCTTTTACGAGGGAACATAGTTGTAAAGTGAAAGCAGGTAGATATCAGGGAGATGTCAGACGTAGGTTCTTCACTCAGAGAGTGGTAGGGGCGTGGAATGCATTGCCAGAGAGGGGAGTGGAGTCGGCCTCATTTGGGGCATTTAAGTGGCTATTAGATAGGCATATGGATGATTGTATAAGGTAGCAGTGGAGGTTAGAAAGACTTTAGGTTTAAGGTAGAAGTTCGGCACAACACCATGGGCTGAAGGGCCTGTACTGTGCTGTACAGTTCTGTGTTCTATGAAGACAATAGGCCAAGCACCATCAGAGGAACAGGAAAGCTGATGTTTCGGGCCCAGATCCTTCTTCAGTGGTTACAGCATCAAAAAACTGAAATCTTCCAAAAGATCTCTTGGAGAAAAGAAAGATTAAATTTTGACATATTTCAAATAGACTTAAGAAAAATGAGGTCATTGTAGCTGAACAACAGCACGTGCAAGACTTGCATGCAGCAGACCATAAAGCACACAGTCAGCAAACAGAAAGGAAGCAGATCGCGTGGGAATTCAGTCTTCTGCTCCCAATGTGAAATGCAGCCATGGCAAATTTGCACAGAAACCACAAGTATTTATCGTTCAGTGGACACTAAAAGACCAGCAGTATTGGGTACAGAACTCAACATATGACCACAAACAACATCATTACATCAATTGCAGCAAAAATAACTGTATTGAGTCAGTACATGACCTACGACGTATGTAAACCCACACTGCAAGTTTGCCTCATATCGACATATCATCCTGGCTTGGAATCATATTGCTGTTCCTTTATTGTCATTGAAAGAAGAGGTTTATTTTTAAACTCAAGATGTTTATTGAATGTACCCAGAGCATTAGGCCGGGGTTCTGGACCACTAGTCCAGTGACATGTCCACTACGCCACTCTCACTGGATTCCCCTTTTGTTTTCCTTACCCTCTGCCCTTATAAATTACTGAAAACCCTGTCGTGTTTTTCAGTTCTCATCAATGGTCACGGTTTCTCTCTCCACATATGCCAATAGCCTTCCTAAGTTTTTGCAGTGTAGTCTGATTTTATTAAAGAAGCAATCAGTTTGAGCCTATTGCTGCAATTTAGTTTGCACAGCTTCAGGCTAATGTTAGCTGCCATTTCAGCAGGGCCAGAACGGTGAAGCTGGGTGGATCTAAGGTCACATGGAAATGATGGACAATTCAAAGGGCTAATAAGAGAATTGTAAAAATGTAGAGAGGTTGGATAAAAATAATCAAAACGGCAAAACTATTATCCCATGTATCGTGGGATGGCCTGACAAGTGCATGTCAGTCACCTCAGCCATAAAATCAATAAATAATTTTAAGGTGATTTGATTTCAAGGACATACAACTTTACCAGTGAAGAAATAAATGCAGTAAATGGGTATGGTACACCGATTAATTGGCCCAAGTATTCTGATGGTGGGCGAGTTGTTCGAACAGTGCAGACGGTGTCCATCAGGATTTGCTGAATACCCGATGCAGCTGGCTGTGAAGGAACTGCTCAGTCAGTTGAACTTTCTGATGGAAAATCCCCAGCATCTGGAACCCCCCAGAAGGATCCATTAAAATCGGAGAGTCTGCAGCACTCCAATTCACGTAATAGTTACCCAGGAACACTGAGAGGGTTAAAAACCTACTCCAAATGCTGGGCAACTATTAAACTGACCCCCAATTCAATTTGGCCCTAGTCCAACTACAATCCCCAATGCTAAACTTAACATCCCCAACCCAGCTGGACCCAAACCCCTACCATTTCTCAGCCCAGCTTGCCTCAAATATATCCTGCTGTAACCAACAATCCCCAACCCTGAGACAATCTGACCTGATCTGAGCCCTCTGACCTACCCTAAGCAGTGATCCACCTATCTGGAACACTACCCCTTTACCTGCCTCACCGAACTGCCAGCTTTCCCTCTCACTTATACACCTCCCTTTCCTCTGTTCCTGTAAAAGTACCTCCAACTTCTGAAATATGGCAATCAGTGGGGTCTTGATCAGCAACATTAATTCTGCACCTTTTCTTTCACTCATTCACAGGATGAGGGCATCATTGACTAGAGCTGCATTTATTGCCCTTCCTAGAGGGAAGCTAGGAGTCAACCACATTACTGTGAGTATGGAGTCATATGTAATCCAGACCAGGAAAGAATGGCAGTTTTCTTCTACAATTCCAGCAAGACGACGGCAGGATAAGTCGCTCCATTCGGAGATCAACGCTGCTCACCATTTCCGTTTCTCTTTCTTTCCTTGTCCTTCCTTCCATTTTTTCTCCCTTCTTCTCTCTCCCTCTATTGTAATTCTATCCCCCAACCCCAACCCTTTTAACTACTGACCTAAGGAGCTGGGTCACGACCGGGAACCACGTGGCAGGTTGCGCCCTGCAGCGACGGCAGATTGAGCGTGGGCCAGCAGCGGATCAGTGGGCCGGTGATGTAGCGGCAACGAGAGCAAACCTATGAGGCAGCCCAGAGTAGGATGCTGGCAGCAGCATTGCGAGGGCTGGAAAGCCTGGAGCAGGACTGCGGCAGTAGAAAGGAAATTTAGACACTCTTAAGTTATCTTCTTTTCTTATCTTATTCTAAGTTAATGTGAATAGCACCATGTATATATTGCAAAAATACACACTTCCACTGTACTTTTGCGTTGAATACACATGCCAATAAATGATTCAATTCAATAAAGGGCATTAATGAACAGATGGGTTTTTCCAACAATCGAAAATGGCTTTATGGTCATCATTAGATTCTTAACTCCAGATTTTTATTGAATTTAAATTCCACCATGTACCATGATGGGGTTAGAACCAGGTCTCCCAAACGTTACCCAGGTCTCTGGATTAACAGTTCAGTGATAATACCTTTAAGCCATCACCACCCACTTCACACCCCTGACAGAGATCTGGTGCTGACATGCAATGCCTCCCCATGGGGTATCAGGGTGGTACTGGCTCACTGGTCACACAATAGAGATGAACGCCCAATAGTATCTTCTTCCCAGACTCTGGCTGATGGCGAATGCAAGTATGCCCGGATAGAGAAGAAAGACTTAGTGGTTGCCTTTAGTGTCAGGAAGTTCCACCAGTACTTTTATGGATCAGAATTTGTCATAACAACAGATCACAAATCCTGACTAGGGCTACTGAAGGAAGACAAGGCAGGGCCATCCACAACTTCCTGTAGAATTCAGCATTTGGTCCTTATTCTAACTGCATCCAAGTTAAAATACTATCCAGAAAGTGACGTGGCTAATGCGGATACCTTCAGCCACCTCCCAGTGTTAGAAACTCCAATGGTGGTGCCTCCCCCTGAAGAACCTGTTTTGGTTTTAAACTTTGTAGACATCCTTCCAGTCGCTGTGGACATTATCCAACTGTGGACACAAAAAGATCCTGTTCCGGCGAAACTGAAACACCTGGTGGTAATGGGGGAGACAAAAGGGCCATCACAACCAGGATTGGAAGCTTTCTGAACCCAGTAAGACCAGATCACTGCAGAGAACAGCATATTACTGTGGGGAGCAAGGGTGATTGTGCCAAGTAAAGGTCGCCACCAGACACGGGGCATACTCCACCACGCTCATTTATAGGTTTCCAAGATGAAGATGCTTGCAAGAAGCTAATTCTGGTGGCTAGGACTGGTTGTTGACATAGCTGCATTGGTGAAGCAGTGCCCAGAGTGCCAACAAGGACAAAAATTGCCACCAGCAGCACTCCCAAATTCATGGGAATGGCTGGGTAAACCCTTGGTTGCATGTCAACTATGCTGGTCCCTTGATGTTCCTGATTATTGTGGACACCCATTCAAAGTGGTTGGTCATTCATAAATTTCGTTCAGCAAACTCAGATGACAACTGAGCAGCTGCGAGCATTGTTCATGATACTCAAAGTATTGGTCATGGACAATGGGACGTCATTTACCGGCAGGAAATTCGAACATATCCTGAAATCCAATGGCATTCGGCATATAAGGACAGCTCCATACTATCCATTGCCCAATGGTCTAGAGGAACGAGAAGTCCAAACATTGAGGGCAGCCTTAAAAAAAACAGCCTACAGCGTCGAATGATACCAAACTGTCCCATTTCCTGTTGGATTATAAGACCACCCCTCACGCAACAACAGGGATAGTTCCAATGGAGTTGCCGATGGGTAGAAGATTCCTCATCAGGTTAAACCTGATACTTTAACACTGGTGACAGGGGGGACGGTGAAACAGTAGCAGGAATGCCAATGCTAGCCAATTGCCTCCTCTAAGCAAGAGCAACAATTCAATTCTGGGGATAAAGTTTAGGGCTAGAACCATAGGAATGTCCTGATATGGGTGCAAGGTGAGTTTGATACGAGGTCAGGTCCTGACGTTCAAAGGTCGAGTAGATGAAAAGTCCAGAACAAACATATGGATCACCTGAAAGCCATTACCTTGCAAATGCGGCAGGAGCAAAACATACCTGCCCCTCGGAACAGCCTGAAAGCCCAGCAGAAACCACAGATGCTGCCCGCCTTCATCTAGTATTGAGGAAATCTCAGAGTCCAAAATGGATGCAGTCCTGATACCGTTGCCAACTGAAGAAGAGGGGGAGACACTTCTGAGATGTTTAGATGCAAGAGATGGGCCACGTCCAGTACACACCACTGTGTCCAAGTCAGGGGAACCGGACTCAGGGTGAAAGCATCGCAAGAGAAGCTAGAAATGAACAATCAGGCCTACATCTTTGAAGTTGGTTTGGGGTTTGGGGGCGGGGTGCGTGATGGTGATTGGAATCAGATGGACCTTGTTTACTATGCGGTTCTTGATTGTGGTTGTTGCCCTGGGTCAATCAGGAAACCCTTGGCTCTCCAATATAATCAGGAGATTAGAATCTCCTCCTGAGGACTGACTGCAAGCTGGCTAGTCACAGCTACTGTGCACCTGTAGATAAAGCGTGATTTGGTGATGGGAACTGGCCTCTGCAGTTATTTCAGGAATTTATCATTATTCCCGTAAATTTCCCCAATGCCATTTCCCAACTAATACTGGTTTCCTTCAATTCTTCCCTCTCGCTAGATCCTATGTTCCCCAACATTTTTGAGATGTCATTTGTTCCTCCTTTGTGAAGACAGAACCAAATTAATTGGTCTGCCATCATTTATTCCCCATTATAACCCTCCTGTTTCTAAATAAGAGGGACCTACGTTTGTCTTCACTGATCTTGTTCTCTTCACATACCTGTAGAAGCTTTTATATTCAGTTGTATAGTCCCTACAACCTTACCTTCATACTCTATTTTTCCCCTCTTAATTAATCCACTTCTCCTCCTTTGCTGAAATCTAAACTGCTCCCAATCCTCACGTCTGTTACTTTTATTGGACGATTCATAAGTCTCTTCCCTGGATCTAATATGATTCCTAATTTCCTTTGTCAGGATAAGTCAGGCCATCTTTTCCACTTTGTTTTTTTGTTTTAGACATAAACGAACAACTGTTCCATGTCCTGCATGGATGCTTTAGATGCTTGCTGTAGCCTAGCCACTATCATCCCTTTATATAACAGTCCCCAATTATCATAGCCAGCTCATGTCTCATCTCATCATAGTCTCCTTTATTTAGATTCAGGACCCTCATCTCAGAATCAACTGTTATCACCATCCAACTTAACAAAGAATTCAATCATAAGACATAGGAGTGGAAGTAAGGCCATTCGACCCATCAAGTCATGGTATGGACACAGATCCACAAGGGCCTTGCACAGCCAGATTGACAAATATTCCATAAACCAAGTCTAAAATGACCTGTTTACTAACTGGTTCCTAAATGTATTGCTCCAAAAAAACTAAGCTGTGCACATTTCAGGAATTCCTCCTCTACAGCGTTGTTATGGATATGATTGCCCAATCCATTTGCAGATTACAATCAGCCATAATTACAGCTATATCTTTTTGCTTGCATCTGTAATTTCCTGTTTAATGCCTTCCCCAGCATTACCACTTCAGTCTAGTGATCTAGGTACACTCCTTAGTGTTCATAGGTTCTACCCATACAGATTCTATTTCACCATAGCTGACGTCATTCCTCAATTTGCATTAATTTCCTCTTTAACCACACCTCTTTCTTTCCTTCCTATAATTTGAACGCCCCCGGGTATTCAGTTCCCACCCTGCTCTTTCCACAGCCATGTATCTGTAATCCCAAGTATATTATTTATCTCTTATAATATGCATATACCATATTATATACCAGTTTATATCTACTTGCATGAACAACTCATGCACTCTATTGTGAATGCTCTGCACAATAAGACAAAGGCAGTAAGGTTTGTTTCTTTTAACATTCTTACTCCCATTCACATTATTTTGCATTGTGTCCTGTCGATTATATCCCTTGAATTTTCTGCCTTTCACTTTTTTTATTTTCCCATTCTGTCTTTTGTTTTTGCCCTTGTTTCTTTAGTTAGTTTTCCTGTTTATTGTCCCAGCCCCCAGCCATTTTAGTTTAAATCCTGTGCAAACGCACGAGCAAATACTTCCCCATGACATCAGTCCAGGTCCTGCCAGGGTAACTTCTCCACTTTGTACTGATCCCATCTACCACAGGACAAGTCCCTATTGCCCAGGATTCTATCTGTCAAGTTACATATTCATCCAATAGATCCTGCTATTTCTACACTGATAACACAGTGTTAGCAGTAATCCCCAAACTACTATCTTTGAGTTCCTACTTTTTTTCAAATTTGCTTCCTAACCCTCTACATTCAACTTTTAAAATCTCATTCCTTTTTTTAACTTACATCATTGATGCCAATGTGTACCAAAACCACTCCAGAATGTCCTCCATCCACTCCCAGACACCCTTGACCCCTTGAAGCAATATACCAGCCTGGAATCTCATTTGCAGTGACATAAACATCTGTTCTATCCCCTTATGAATGCATCCTCCATTACTATAGCGTTCCCACACATTCTTCCTTTCCCATGCAGTAGAGCCAACCATAGTGCAACAAATTTGACTGTTGTTACTTTCCCCTGAGAGGCCATTCAGCCCAACAGTATCCAAAGCAGTATAATTTGCAGAGGAATTGCCACAGAGTTTGTGATTGGCAGGTTTCAGCTTCAACCACTAATCTACTTGAATTTATTGGTTTTTATTTCCTCACAACGTCACTAATGAAAAATGCTGTAGGCCGTGTGGCAGATATACCCATCCCTTTGTGAATAAAGTCATCAATCTGAAATATCAACACTTCTATCCACAGATGGTGACTAATCTGCTGAATTTTTCTAGATTTTTCTTTTGTTTTAGATCTCCAGCATGTGGAACATTTTGTATTTGCAGATCTATTACTCATTTCCTCACACCTTTTGGCCACTTTGCCAGGAGCATTAGGTAGACTCTGGACTTGCGTGTCTAACTGTTGCTTTTACAAATCATAACTGACATTAACTTACCAACTCTGAGGTTAACAACATAATTAACTCTCATTTAGCTTTAAGATAACAAAATTTGGAGCTGGATGAACACAGCAGTTCAAGCAGCATCTCAGGAGCACAAAAGCTGACGTTTTGGGCCTAGACCCTTCATCAGAGAGAAGGGTCTGGGCCCGAAACGTCAGCTTTTGTACTCCTGAGATGCTGCTTGGCCTGCTGTGTTCATCCAGCTCCAAACTTTGTTATCTTGGATTCTCCAGCATCTGCAGTTCCCATTATCTCTCATTTAGCTTTATGCAGCTTGAGTGAGCCAACTACTGTATCTGGAGACTGCAAGGGTCGTTAAAGCGAAGTAAAAATCTGCTGATAAAGGTATTGCAGTACGCTCAGTCACTTTGCATCAGACTAGACTGACGTGAACGTCAAGCCACTCCTTCCTCCTGTTAGTCACACATTCTGCGTATGTTTTGCATAAACAGAGCTGCTATTTCCTCATGTGGACTTCACCAGCTTCAAAATCTCCCCTTCCCCCACCGCATCCCAAAACAGCCCAGTTCGTCCCTCCCACCTCCTTGACCTGTCCGTCTTCCCTGGACTGACCTATCCCCTCCCTACCTCCTCACCTATACTCTCCTCTCCACCTATCTTCTTTTCTCTCCATCTTCGGTCAGCCTCCCCCTCTCTCCCTATTTATTCCAAAACCCTCACCCCATCCCCCTCTCTGATGAAGGGTCTAGACCCGAAACGTCAGCTTTAGTGGTTCTGAGATGCTGCTGGGCCTGCTGTGTTCATCCAGCCTCACATTTCATTATCTCTGCTATTTCCACATAGTTTGTTCTTATTGCGGTACCCTAGAGACAAAGCCGGAAAGCAATGCAACCTAAATATAATATGTACTGGCAGAGGAGGCCGATGACCGTGCAAACTGCTTAGTTTCCTGGCGCTGCCTCCGTGCTCTCGGGCTGAGCCGCTAATGAGTCGGACTCTGAGCTCATTGGACTTTGGTGCTTGGCCCGCGTCCTGCTGTTTCTGGTCTGAACTGGTTGTGTTTTCCGTGGGTTTCCAGCTGACTGCAGCTCAGCGAAGTCAACGTGCCAGACTGCACACAGTCCAATGCGGAAGTTGCTGAGCATCAGTTGATATATACAAGCCAGCTGCTCAATAGCAAATCAGTCGTTGCCTGGTGTCAGGAAAGTTTGTGTTCTGAGACCGTGCTGCAATCAAATTATTGCAGTGAATCCCTTCCTGTGTCCCGACAAGTGTAAGCATAACACCGTTCTCACTTAAATCCTGAGTTTTATTTGCTATTATCTCTTTGATGGGTACAGGTTTGTTTGAGCTGCGGGTGCGAGTAGTGCAATATATTTTGGCAGCTTTTTAAAAAACCAGTTTCATGTTTTCTATTTGACGTTTTCAGGATTTTTCGTTTCTCCAGGAAAACCTCGAGCGTCCAATTCTCATACCGTCATGGCATCTGTTCCTTCAGCTGGCTGTTTGCTCGCAGCAAGGAATCAATATTATAGAAGTAAGTTTAGAAGTGAAACATCTGGGAATAATGAATGCAATTTTTATAAACGTCCCAGTTCTGCAAATATTTTCGTGTTTCTCGAAACTTGAATTTTTATCTTGCAGTATTCCTGTTTCTTTTCAGCCCGACTTCATTCTACGTCAGATATAGCCTCCAGTGGTTCAAGCCGTTTGGAAAATGCCATGGAGCATGAAAAACCCCATCAAGGTAATAAAGGTAAACTTTATAAAACTAAATTGTGAGCATCTTCCTTCTGCGGTTTTGCAGCTCATTATTGTTTTCCCTTCGCGTACTCAGGATTTCTTCTCGCACTGGAAAAATGTTTGTGGTTAAAGAATCTTCTGAACTGGGAGCCTGCTCATCACTCCGTTAACACTGAGCTATCCACACGAAGGTAAAGAAATCCGTAATTAACTATGAAGAACCTCTTGAAGTTCATTTTGACTATAGATGAATAGATCTATTTAGATGTGCCAAAGTTAAATAAATTTTCAATATTTGCATCAGAAATGACGTGTAGAACAACACAGCAGAGGAACAAACCCTTTGGCCCGCCAACTCTATGCTGACCATGATGCTAAACTAATCTCATCTTCCCACAGAACATAAAATGAACCAACCTACCAGCTTGGCAAACAAGTAAACATGCCCAGAACATAGAACAGTATTGCCCAGCCATATAAGTAGAGTTTGGTCTCTTTGTAAAGGATTTCTAAAGACTTTTTGAGATAGCTAAACCATTTGAGAATCTAAATAAATGCAGTATAACTGATATTAAAACATAATTTTTTAATAATGCAAGAACAGTTCTAGGAAAATTTCACTTCCCTACAAATTCTTTTATATCCAGACATTTCCTGGCTGTCAATAAAGATAACTTTATTTGATTTATCATTTGTAAGGGTTTGAGCTTGTATTATTGACTACAAAATCTTGAATGAAAATTGAGTGAATTAACCATTTCTTCTTTTTGTTTGACAGTGGCCATCGTTGATCAGGAATGATTCTTGGACAAATGGTTTTTTGTGGATTAGGATTTAATCTACAGTATTTGGTATCATGTTGCCACTGATTCAGGGAATTAGTTGCAGTATACACAGAAGAGATTTGAACTGCCATGAAATAGCTGATGCCTATCTCAAGAAGCAAGCGATATTTCCGTCTACAGTATTGCTCTTTTATTATTTTTCAACCAAGGTGATTAACCAAAGAGCACATCAATAATCTTCAAACCATCTAGATTTGAATATCAAAAAGTGGAAAACTGATTTTAAAAGCTGAAGACATGTCACATTTTGGCCAAAGTTAAATTTGCGATATTTAGCTCAATTCAGCATAATTTCTTTGTGGCGTAGGAACAAATGTTGACGTAATGTCTTCCTATGGCAGTGCACAGAGTGTCTTGTACAATATGTGTATTTGGTATTTTGGTTATTTGCTGTATACTGTCTTTTATATTAAGTATTAACTCCTGTTATTGAGTTGCCTGATCAGTGACATGCTTCTGAGTGAGGATGACCACGTGTCAGAAAATCCATTTACTTTGCTTGAAAACATAGAGCAGAGTCATTTTGTTTAAAATAACGTCAAAATGACTGCAATATTTTAATGAGCCAAGTCACCGACAGGCTACCATTCAATCTGTACATTTTCATGAAAGAGTTGATTTGGGTGCAAATTGAGAAATTCTGTTTTCTAAATAATTTTAATTCTTACTTAGAGTTTTGGTAAAGTAGATTTCATACATCATTATGTAAAAGCCTGAGCAAAACTGGCTTTTTTTGTACATGGCTGAATTTTAGTTTGATATGTATTAATTATCCATTGTGTGTAACTTTTAACTTTGACAGAAACTGTTGTTATTGAAATGAATGAATTAGAGAATGGGCTATATAAGAAAGGGCTCATTCATTGCTTGTTATTTCAGTTTAAATTGAATGATATCTTGTTTGCCATTCTGAGAGAATCTGACAGCCTGTTCTGGGGAAATATGTGTTGGGAGGAAAGAGTTAAAAGTCTCTCTGCTCCCTTTGAGGAGCTTCACCAATCTTATTAATAAGATTTGATTGAAAGAAAACCTGTTGAAAGCAGGCTGATCCCTGTTCCTGATCTCTTGATTATGTGCTCCAATGCAGCAACCTCTCCAAAACGGCACTCAATTGTGAAATTTAGCTGCTGGGATGATACACTACTGAATTAATTGTGGGACTTATAAAAATGCTTTATTATTAAATTTTTTAATGAACTTCTATCCCTTAAGCTTCGTATTGTTACCAAAGTGTGACATGACATTTTTGAACACTGGAACACAAGCAGCCATTTAGCCTATCAAGCCTGCAGTGGCATTTTCCCTCCCTCCTTTTTTCAACTAACTATTCAATTTTCATTTAAAAAACACACATAGAATCAACTTCACCATGTATCTGCATATGTTTACATGTATACCTCTTCTTCAGTAAGTCAGCATGTTGCCTCTGTGCAGCTCTGCACATTCTTTCATTATGATCCCAATTGTTGGTATTACTAGATAAGTCAAATCCCAAATGAAATCTGGGCTGATAAATCAAATGTTTTCTTTATTTTAGTTAATGTGGAGGTCTTTTATTAAATGTAGTCACACAAGGCTGTTGACTTTTCCACAGAGCAGAAGTTTATTCCACAAAAAAGTATAGAAGATAGTCCAAAATGTCTTAAAAAACATAGCAAACAAAGTTTTATCCAATTTCCTGAACACTATCCATTGCAAAAGCTCAAGTCTGGAGAAATTACCCCTGAATATCAAGTCTTTCAGTTTGATTTAATTTCTACCCTCCAACCCCCTTTGTCTCCAGTGAACTGTAAGTCTTCTTGCATGAATACTCACAATGTTGAGAATTTAGATTTTCACAGCTTCTAATAATATGCAAATTTCTAAACAAGCACTCCAGGTTTGTTTTCTTCATCACAGATGCTACCAGACCTGTTGAGCTTTTCCAGCAACTTTGTTTTTGCTCCTGATTTACAGTATCTACAGTTTTTTTTAAACTCTGGGTTTGATGTCTCATGGCTACTGTCCTGAACTGTTGTGTACTTTAAACAAGAAAATATATTTGCTTCTGACCCCAATTATCTGCTAATCTAGTTTCCCGTGCAGCATCTTCTTCCTTGATAAACAAAAATCTAAGTAATAATATCCATACCCCTTGCCCCCCTACACAAATCCTCTTTGAGGTCCCTAATGAGCATCTTCTCCACCTACCATTCTTTTATTATGTAAATACAATAGTGTCATACCTTGCTGGGTAGAATGCTGGAAATAAAGCCCCATGATTCCCAGGACTTACACCAAAGTTCAAACTTCTACCAAAATATGCAAAGTGCTTGATTTACATCTCAGGTAGAATGGGGCTAACAGAAAACATGGACCTGGATTTAGTATTTATGTAGAACTATTATTTATTGCAAATAAATAGATTCTACCCAAGGGTAAACAACAACAAACTATTAACATATAACTTCCCGAGCCAAATGTTTTACTCTCTTCTAAACTCCTGTTCCACTAGCCCACATACAGACAGACATAAATGACAAAAAAAACATTTTTTGTTATTGGTGGAAGGACAAAAGAAAGACTGAGGAAGCAACTCAATGGCTGTACTGGATTCACTAAGATAATCTTTTTGCTTGCCAGGATTTTTTGTTCTACAGAGATAGTAGGAATTGCAGATGCTGGAGTATCTGAGATAACAAGATGTAGAGCTGGATGAAGACAGCAGGCCAAGCAGCATCAAAGGAGCAGGAAGGCTGATTTCTCGGGCCTGGACCCTTCTAGGCCCCAAACATCAGCCTTCCTGTTCCTCCGATGCTGCTTGGCCTGCTGTCTTCATCCAGCTCTACATCTTTTCTGTGCTACAGTCTCTTTTCTGCAGGTTTTTTAATTTCTTTGCAGAGGGTAAAGGTGATTGGGACTCTTAACTTCAAAGTATCTTAGTTACTGCTTAAAGGCTATAGCTTACAACAACTGGTGAAGGAAAATAAACTGTCTTTCTTATTATATTTTTCTTTAGGTATTTTACTGGAGAGAAAAGTACACCATCTACCCTTGCAAAAGACTGAGGTTTCTGCCACAAGCTGTTCAGCCACTTATGAGCTGATCAGACTGCTAGATAATAAAATGTGAGGCTGGATGAACACAGCAGGCCAAGCAGCATCTCAGGAGCTTTTGTGCTCCTGAGATGCTGCTTGGCCTGCTGTGTTCATCCAGCCTCACATTTTATTATCTTGGAATCTCCAGCATCTGCAGTTCCCATTATCTCTGATCAGACTGCTGTTGTCAGGCTGATGCTCTCTGCTGTCCACTACTGGTGACAACTCAAGGAACCAATCTGTGTGCCAGACTGCTTACAAACCGCCTCCTCACTGTTTAAATAAAGCACGAGTGTAAACATGAGTTAAAATGACTTTCAGCAACTTGCTTTTAATAAGTGCAACAATTCCTTCCACATTCCTTGGCTTTAATTTTTGCCTTTCAGTCCACAATCAAAATTACAGCAAAATTAAAAGATGTGGTATTTCCAATAGAAAACTATTATTTCTATTAATGTTAGTTAGAACATAGAGAACATAGAACATAGAACAGTACAGCACAGAACAGGCCCTTCAGCCCACAATGTTGTGCCGACCATTGATCCTCATGTATGCACCCTCAAATTTCTGTGACCATATGCATGTCCAGCAGTCTCTTAAATGACCCCAATGACCTTGCTTCCACAACTGCTGCTGGCAACGCATTCCATGCTCTCACAACTCTGTGTAAAGAACCCGCCTCTGACATCCCCTCTATACTTTCCTCCAAACAGCTTAAAACTATGATCCCTCGTGCTAGCCATTTCTGCCCTGGGAAATAGTCTCTGGCTATCAACTCTATCTATGCCTCTCATTATCTTGTATACCTCAATTAGGTCCCCTCTCCTCCTCCTTTTCTCCAATGAAAAGAGACCGAGCTCAGTCAACCTCTCTTCATAAGATAAGCCCTCCAGTCCAGGCAGCATCCTGGTAAACCTCCTCTGAACCCTCTCCAAAGCATCCACATCTTTCCTATAATACGGCGACCAGAACTGGACGCAGCATTCCAAGTGCAGTCTAACCAAAGTTTTATAGAACTGCAACAAGATCTCACGACTCTTAAACTCAATCCCCCTGTTAATGAAAGCCAAAACACCATATGCTTTCTTAACAACCCTGTCCACTTGGGTGGCCATTTTAAAGGATCTGTGTATCTGCACACCAAGATCCCTCTGTTCCTCCACACTGCCAAGAATCCTATCCTTAATCCTGTACTCAGCTTTCAAATTCGACCTTCCAAAATGCATCACCTCGCATTTATCCAGGTTGAACTCCATCTGCCACCTCTCAGCCCATCTCTGCATCCTGTCAATGTCCCGCTGCAGCCTACAACAGCCCTCTATACTGTCAACGACACCTCCGACCTTTGTGTCGTCCGCAAACTTGCTGACCCATCCTTCAATCCCCTCATCCAAGTCATTAATAAAAATTACAAACAGTAGAGGCCCAAGGACAGATCCCTGTGGAACCCCACTCACCACTGACTTCCAGGCAGAATATTTTCCTTCTACTACCACTCGCTGTCTTCTGTTGGCCAGCCAATTCTGTATCCAGGCAGCTAAGTTCCCCTGTATCCCATTCCTCCTGACCTTCTGAATAAGCCTACCATGGGGAACCTTATCAAATGCCTTACTGAAGTCCGTATACACCACTTCCACAGCTCGACGCTCATCAACTTTTCTAGTCACATCCTCAAAGAACTCGATAAGGTTTGTGAGGCATGACCTGCCCCTCACAAAGCCGTGTTGACTGCATTTGATCAAGCCATGCTCTTCCAGATGGTAATAAATCCTATCCCTCAGAATCCTTTCTAACACTTTGCAGACGACAGATGTGAGTCTGTAATTACCGGGGATTTCCCCATTTCCTTTCTTGAAGAGAGGAATTGCATTTGCCTCTCTCCAGTCCTCAGGTACGACTTCAGTGGAGTGGTCTTTCCAGTTGATGGTCTTTCTTCTGCTTTGCCTGTCATTACTTTTTCAATTTCTCTCTGAACCTTAATTATTTAACCTGGATCTTTGTGGTTATTTAGTTCTGGCCTCAAAGCCGGGGAGGGACTTTGACAATACAAATAATTAAGCTGACAGAGGAGCTGGAGTAGGCCTTTCAGACACAAAACTTCCTGTACCATTCATTTAGACTACGGCTGATCATCAATGGCAATGCCATTTTCTGTGCTACCTCCATATCCCTTGATGTTATCAATCTCCAGAAAACTATCAATTTTTGCACACTCAATGATTGAACTTCCTCTGTCCTCTGGGATAGAGAACTGCAAAGGTTAACCATCCTCTGACATTTCTCTTGATCTCAGTCTTAAGGGGCCTTTGTCTTATTCTGAGATTATGTGTACTGGATTTAGGCTCAAAAGCCTGGGGAACTACAAAGCCACCTTTCGTAGTGCTGCGTTTTTGCTAAGGTAAACCAGGTCAGGACTTACACAGTTAATGGTAGAGCATTGAGTACAGGAGTGGGATATTACGTTAGGGCTGTACAATACATTGACAAGACCAAATTTGGAGTACTGCATACAATTCTGGTCACCCCCCCATATAGAAATAATGCTATTAAGTTGGAAAGGGTGCATAAAAGATTTACCATCTGCTGCTGAAAAGGAAGGCTTGAGGAGAGATAGTAAGAACTGCCGATGCTGGAGTCAGAGATAACACAGTGTGGAGCTGGAGAAACACAGCAGGCCAGGCAGCATCAGAGGAGCAGGAAAGCTGTAGTTGTGGATTGGGACTCTGGACCCAAAACATCAGCTTTCCTACTCTGATGCTTCCTGGTCTGCTGTATTCCTCCAGCTCCACACTGCGTTTTATCTAAGGTTTGAGGAGAGGCTGGATAAGCTGAGAATTTTTTCCCTGGAGTGTAGAAGGCTGATAGTGGTTTATAAAATCATGATGGGGATTGATAAAGTAAACAGCTCCCTTTGGACACCAAAACTTCACAAATTCTCATCATTTAAAATGTATTGTGTCTTAGTGTTTAATTTCTACCAAAGTGAATTGCCTTAAGATTATTCATATGATACTAAACCTTCCATGTTCTCGCCCATTCATTTTGCCTGATAAAGTCCTCTTGAAAACTCCTTGCATCTTTCTCACAAATTATGATCCCATGCCATTTGGTGTCATCTGCAAATTTGTAAATCTTGTGATTGGTCCACACATCCAAATGAAATGTAAAGATTGCGAACCACCTTCAGACTAGCCTTGATTCTTGCAGAACTCCAGTAGTAATAGTGTACCTTGTAGTTTCATCAATCAAGTTACAATATTATATATTACATTTATAAAACACCCTTATTGTAATAATGCACCTCAAGATGCACCATAAGAGTGTCATAAAACACAATTTGTCATTAACTTAGGAGATAATTGTTATATTTGGTTCAAAGAAGTAGGTTTTAAGAGGCATTTTAAAGTGGATGAAAAGGTAGAGATTTTTAAAGGAATTCCAAAGTTTAGGCAGAGCCAAAATGGAGTGATTGATGGCAAGAAATGTGCAACAAACCTGAACTGGAGGAAAGCAGAGACTTCAGATTTACATAACTGGAGGAGATTGAGAGAGAAGGCGTAGCAGTAATAAATGAGTACATGTGTTTTTGAACAAGTAAATTTATGAAAAAGGTTAGTTCAATAGTAAGTGTACGTGTTTCAAAGAAAACATGTTGGTCAGCAGGCCAGGTGCCAGTAATGATAAACTGCTGTGCTTTATCAGATAACACTTTGAAAAGTGAATCCAGTTCTGGTAATTGAACAATAAGAAGTATCTAAGCATTTGTGCAAGTACAAAGTGGAGCCCCAAGATGAATTGTTGGATAGGATTTCATGCTGAACTAGGCAAGTGTATCTGCAAAATGTTCTACCTGCCACTGAGAAGCTGTCCAGATCTTTGCAGTTAAGATTTTAGTGAATGTTTCTGTATGGGCATTTAACTGCCATTCAGTTGTGCTGTAAAACCTATCCAACATGGACAGTTTGGACTGAAGGGCCGGTTTCCATGCTGTATGATTCTATGACTCCATGACTCATGCCTCACAGGAATTTTGTAAGTTCCAATATGGGCACCTTTAATTCTTCAAATCTCTAGTGTATACAGACCCCGTTTGCTCTATCTGTCCTCATACATGAACCCTGTTAACCCAGTTTTTATATTAATGAACCTCACCTAGACTCCCTCTATTTGGAGGAATTCCCTTCCTATTTATGGGATCAAAATAGACACAATACTCCAGGTAAGGCCTCACCAAACTTTCATACAATTGTAGGAAAATACCTTTATTCCTGTACTCAAATCCCTTTGTAATGCAGACCATCAAACGATTTACCTTCATAATTGCTTGCTGTATCTGCAAACTAATTTTAAACAGCTTACAAACAAAGACACCAAACACCCTTTGAACAGCAACACTTCTCGAATCCTCTCCAATTAAAAAGTATTCTGTCTTTATTCTTTATTTCTACCAAAATTAATAGCTTCATGCTTATTCATATGACCATTCATCTTCCGTTTTGTGGCCTATTCACCTTGCCTGACCAAGTCCTCTTGAAACCTCCTTGTGTCTTTCTCACAACTTATGTTCCCATGCTGCTTGGTATCATTTGCATATTTGTAAATATTGTAATTGGTACCCACATCTAAATAAGTTTAAAAATTTAAGATTAGGTTTTATTGTCACATGTACTCAAATACAGGGATACAGGAGTACAGTGAAAAGTATACAACGTCACCATTCTCCATCACAATCTTAGATACAAAGGTACCTAGGTTCAAAATCTCAGGTATAAAGGAGAAAATAAAGGAATAAAGTTGAAGGTATTGCATTACAGTCCTTCTTAAGTGCTTAGCCATGGGGCTGGATCCAGGCTCTTTCACCCTGACACTGAGACCATCACTAGCATGTGTCCCCTTGCCGTCTCAGAACTATGTTGTCATCCTACTTCAACTAATGATGTCGCCACCATGAGACCGGGTTGATCTCCGCACAGCTGCCACTGCTGAAGCAACTGGGTAGTCTCCACAGAAGGTAAGTGCAGTTAAAGTTTAAAATAGTAAAAGCAGATGGAGCAGACAAGACCCCGAAGGAAGTCAACTTGAGCCTATTTTGTGCTTCATCTTGGGCCTATGCTGGTCTTCTAGCTGACCCACACTGGATTTCACATCAATTCTGCGCTGGGTTTCACATCGAGTCTGCTCTATGTTTCACACTGAGTCTGCGCTGGGTTTCACACCGTGTCCGCGCTGGTTCAACTTGTTGCTATCCAAGCCATTGAAGGTCAGTAGAAAGGAAAAAAAAGAAGAGAGAGAAAATAAAACTCAAACAATGGAAGTAACTGTGAGTTCTGGTTCAGGAGACCTACTCTGCTGCCATCTTGGGATCTAGAATTAAGAATCTAATACTCTCCTAAAACTCTTGCCTGATTCTTGTATGCATTAGTTTAGATTTCACAAGATAATAAAACATGGAAACAGGAGTAAGCCATACAAGTCCTCAAACTTATTTTATCATTCAATCAGGCTGTAGATGAACTTCTTCATTAATCCAACTTTCTGTTCCGTCTCCATTTTCTATGATTCTGTTAGTGAGTGATAATCTATTGATCCCAGGCTTGAAGGCATTTCTTAACCTGAGTTCTACAGCTCCCTCAGATGTCAACTTCAAAGATTCATAACCTTCTTAATTAAAGGAATTTCTTCACATCTCATTCCTAAATGCTTGTTTCCTTCTGTCAAACCCATGATTCTGAGGTCTAGGCTCTCTAGTGAAAGTAAGTAACCTTTTAGCCATAGCATTTATCATGAAAACTCCAGCCTTTGAAGAAGTTTCTATGTTTCATGGAGATTAAGTTTCACAAATTCCAAGGACCATAAACATATTGCAGTCAATTTCTCCTCATTCAGAAAGATATCTCATTCCAAGAATCAACTTAGTGAAGGTGCTGCACTTCTCTAAAGGCAAATTTCTTCCACGAAGACAATCAAAGCTGGACACAAAGTTCTGGATCTGGTCACCAAACTATATCACCTTGAAGTCAGAATTCCTTATTCTAACTAAAGTAAAATACTGTGGTACATGAAATTTAAAATAAAAACAAAATAGCAGATATATTAAGCACATCAAGAAGCATTTATAGAGAGAAACAAATTTAATTGGCAGCATTTAATGCCCAACTCTTGCAGTGAGTGTTTGGAGCTCAACGGTGGCACAGTGGCACAGTGGTTAACATTACTGCCTCACACACCAGGGACCCAGGCTCGATTCAACCTTCGGGCAACTGTCTGTGTGGAGTTTGCACATTCTCCCCATGTCTGCATGGGTTTCCTCTGGGCGCTTCAGTTTCCTCCTACAGTCCAAAGATGTGCAGGCTAGGCGTATTGGCCATGCTGAATTGCCTGTTGTGTTCAGGGATGTGCACAGTAGGTGGGTTATAGGGGGATTGATCTGGGTGGGTTGGTATGGGCTTAATGGGCCAAAGGACCTGTTACCACATGGTAGGGATTCTATGACTTCTGACAATCATCAGCTCAAAGTTACAGTCTAGATCATAATCTACAGGCCTTGTGATGCATCAGAGAGGGCAAAGGTTACCTGGATTCTTTGGACCAATAGGTAGTCATACCACTCAGGATAGGGCCTTCTGATTTTGTCAATGACCAGGGAGAGGAGGACATACTGTCAGTGAGGCAGCTGAAGGGAACCATCAGTGGGAATGTAGGAGGATCACTGTCTACAATTGTCCAATAGGTTTGAGGCTCAGCATTTTTGAATGAAATTGGGGGCTCGAGGGCGGATGAGCAAACTGACTGCAGCACTATGGCACTGGAAACCATTCTAATTTTGTCAACAACAAGGAATGTAGTTGTCAGAGGAAGTAGCATGGTTACAAGGTGACAAGGATTTAATCCTGAATATTATGGCCTATATGATATTTAAGAAGATTAAGAAGGTGTTTAAGATGGAGGGTAGCATTGTTAATCAAGGATGGCCTTTCTGCAATAGTTAGGGGTGACCTTGGTTCAGGAGATCAGGATGTAGTATCAGCTTTTGTTGACAATGAGGGTAAGAAGTCAACAGTGGGAGTGGACTACATGACCCCTGACAGTAACCACAATGTGGGACAACGTACACAAGAAGGAAGATTATGTGTTTGTGATATAGGAATGGTGTTAATCTTGTGTTATTTTAATTTACATCTAGATGGGTAAAGTCAGATAGAGCAGTAATAGTCTGGATGAGGAGTTCATGAAATACTTTCAAGGTAAATTCTTAGTTCAGTCCATCTAAAACCAATCAGAGAGCAGGATATTCATAAAATCATAGAATCCCTATGGTGTGGAAACAGGCCCTTCGGCCCAACAAGCCCACACTGACCCTCAAAGAATCCCAATCAGACCTGTCCTCCTATAACTCACCTAATCTGTACATTCCTGAACCCAATGGGCAATTTAGCATGGGCCAATCCACCCAGCCTGCACATCTTTGGACTGTGGGAGAAAACTGAAGCACCCAGAGGAAACCGACACAGACATGGGGAGAATGTGCAAACACCACACAGTCTGTTGCCCGAGGGTAGAATTGAGCCCGGTTTCGCTGACGCTGTGAGGCAGCAGTGCTAACCACTGAGCCACCATAGAATGTGACAGGGTTAATTAATGTCCTCAGACTAAAGGCACCTCTACATATCAGCAACCAGAATATGAGATCACAAGGTGTAGAGCTGGATGATCACAGCAGGCCAAGCAGCATCAGAGGAGCAGGAAAGCTGACGTTTTGGGCCTAGATTCTTCTTCAGAAAATCAGCAACCAGAATATGATTGAGTTTTACACTTTGTTTAAAAGGGGAAAGATTAGATACTTCAGATTAATATTTTAAAACTAAGTAACAACAATTATGGTGGCAGGAAAGTTGAGCTAGTTGAATCGGGCTGACATACCTGGCTAAGAGATGGATCAACAGAGAAATTTAAGGGGATATTTCAAAATACTAAGAATGACTACATTTGTATTACAAAGATAGTTTCTACAGGGAGGACCCATGATTTGTGGTTAACTAAAGGGATGAAGGAAATTATCATACTCATGGAGAAAGCATGTAACTGCACAAAGATTTATGGTAGGTCAGATTATTGGTGAATAGAGAAAGGATGACGAAGAATTACTAAAAGTTCAAACATGAAGAAGAAATTAGAAATGAAACTAAAGCTGGCTAGGAATGTAAAAATGGATAGCATAAGTTTCTATGGGTATCTAAAAAGAAAAAGCGTAAGTAAGAGTGTATTGGTCATGATAAAAAGCTGGTTGGCAGGGTAAACTGTAAGGAGGATGCAGTGATGCTTCAGTGTGATTTGGACAAGTTGAGTAATTGGATAAATGTGTAGCAGATGCGGTATGATGTGGATTACTGTGAGAAAGGTGGATTGGGAAAGGAAGAGGTATGATAAGACCCATGTACTCTTGTACACCAGTCACTGAAAGTAAACATGCAGGTGCAGGTGGCAGTGAAGAAGGCAAATGGTAGGTTGGCCTTCATAGCAGGAGGATTCAAGCACAGGAACAGGTATATCTTTCTGCGGTTGTACAGGGCCTTAGTGAGATTCTACCTGCAGTATTGTGTGCAGTTTTGGTCTCATTACCTGAAGAGTGATGTTGTGGCTATGGAAGGAGTGCATTTCCTATTATCTCTGAAACAATTTTAACCCCACTGTGAGGCCTTCCTGCTCCTCTGATGCTACTTGGCCTGCTGTGTTCATCCAGCTCTGCACCTTGTTATCTCAGATTCTCCAGCATCTGCAGTTCCTACTATCTCTTAACAGTCTAATTTCTGGTTTGGCAGGTCTGAAATATGAAGAGCGATTGGATTACTTGGAACTGCATTCATTGGAACTTAGAAAAATGAGGAGGGAAACCTATAGAATGGAAACCTGCAGAAACCTATTAATTTTCAAAGGGCTATACAGATAAATGGAAGAAGGATGTTCCTGATGACTGGGGGGTTTAAAACAAGGAATCACAGTATATGTCGGCCATGTATGTCTGAGATAAGGAGAATTTACTTCATTCACATGGCCTGTGGATTTCTCTGCCACAGAAGTCAGTTGCAGCCAAAACATGGGATGTTTTCAAGAAAGAACTAGATATACTTCTTATGGCTAAAGGGATAAAAGAGTATGTGAGAAAGCAGGGATAGTAACCATTTCTGAAGAAGGGCCTAGGCCCAAAACATCAGCTTTCCTGCTCCTCTGATGCTGTTTGGCCTGCTGTGTTCATCCAGCTCTACACCTTGTGTAGAGAAAGCAGGAGCAGGTTACTGAGTTGGATGATCAGCCATTATCATATTGAATGGCAGAGCAAGCTCAATGGGCTGAATACCCTACTCTTGCTCCTGACTTCAGCGTTTCTATGTTTAGTGCTCTGGAGTATGAGGTTAAGAGGTTATTGGTGGGTAATAAGGAAATGGCAGAGGAAACAAACAAATATTTTGCTTGTGACTATACAAGAGAGGATACAAAAAATTGCAGTTATAATCATAAATCACTTGCCTGTAAGAGAGGAGCTTTGTGAACTTACAATGATGAGGGGAGCAATATGGAACAAAATGCAAAATGAAAAGTTTCTTATCACTTCTGTGATGAACTTAGTTCTATTTTAAACTTTGCCTCAAAAGCTCTCTCAGAAATATCCTTTGGTCCGTGATATGGATTTTTCCTGCTTGGGTGGGAGACAAAGGGATTGTTTCCAGGTTCTGAATTTATTTTCATTGGGCACAACTCATTCACTGAGCTTTTCATGCAAAATTGGTAAATTAGCTCATGACAGGATTCTTGTTTAACTAAAGTCAGTAGATGATTTTTGAAATGGTCAATAGGAAGCTTATCAGCTTGTAATAAGCAACAGGCTGTAATGATATGTAAGTGTCAGTTATTTCAATTTGAAGATGCCTTCTCACCAAACTTTTTAAATGTAAAAAATATTTATTGCAGCCGCATCACTACTGTGGTTGGGACAGGGATGCAGGGGAAACCTTCTATGAGCACTAATAACTAACTGTGTTTGCACCCAGACTGGCAAGGAAGTGTCTCTAGTAGACCTGCCTGGAGTGGTAGCACCGTCCATGTCCTGCCCCCAGCCTGCCACTGTGTGCACACCGCCAGGCATCTGAATGTTTCTGACTGACAGTCTGAACAACTCTTATGAAATAAGGGAAACTGTCATTTGTGTGGGTGCTGGCTCTAAAATGCCTCTTAATTCCCAGTCATTTGTGGCTGAGGGAAATTTCGGCTGTAATTAAGTAACAGCAGAAATGCTATTGTAAACTCAACAATCTGATATGAATGGTAGGTATTAAAAAGAATGACAGAATTCCAATGTGAAAGAAATGCACTACAGATAATGCAGAGTCAACAACCCTATTTTGGTTTAACGAAAAGCCTGAAAAGTGATGTAAATAAATCAACTGGGATGCTTTACTATGAAGGACTAGGTCTGCTGGCAACTTGTCTGTCTTAATTGCTATGAAACTGTTTATTAAGATATACAGTATCAACATCATGGTGACAAATGAATTGCAAGACCATAAAATCCAGTCTGTAATTAATTGATTGACAGTTGGTTGAATGTAAACTAAATTCCATAGTTCAATTGGCTCTAAGTCACAAAGTTTTTTAAGTTCATGAATTAAATTATATAAACTTCAGCAGACTGGAAATCAATGTATAATAATGCAAATCTGCAGTCTCAGACGAACATATTCTGTAAGCATATCGCAGTTTTAAATGTGT
The DNA here is from genome assembly GCF_030684315.1 of Stegostoma tigrinum. NCBI lineage: Eukaryota > Metazoa > Chordata > Chondrichthyes > Orectolobiformes > Stegostomatidae > Stegostoma > Stegostoma tigrinum. The sequence goes on along the minus strand of NC_081358.1, from coordinate 71,366,321 downwards.
TTACTTGTATTGTTTGCAGATTAACTTTCAGGAAGGGAGCTGGCCTATTTGAACATGGCCATTTTAATTTTTCCAAAGTGTTCCACCAGCACGTAGACTGCTTGTTTCAAGATACCATAGCAAGTTTCTGGCTGTCATTCTCACACTAAACCATGCATTCTAATTGTAGGATAAATGGTCTTAATATCCACTTTAAATATGCAATTGCTTTTGATTCCAGAAATTAGGCCCGGGTCAGCTGCACAAAAACTTGTCTGTTGACAAAACAGAGCATCGTGGAATTTTGGATCTTCCCGGTTAAATTCTAACAACATGTGGTGAGTAGGTCTTAAATTATAAATATGTTTGCTGGAAATATTTGATGAAAGAAATTACATATCATAACATGAAATCATTTTACGACCCATTGGTTAAATTGTCACATAATTAAACTGAAGCGTAATTACCATTTGAGCAGAATTTTTCATATCTTTCAGATTGTAGCATACCGAGAAAGAAAATGTGCACTAATTTACTATTGCAGACTATTTTTAACGCTATTTAATGTAGACGGGCATTTTTGGATGTGAACTTTGTCCAAACAATTAGTTAACAACAAACTCCTGGCTTCAAAAGCGGAGTAACTATCCGTACTCAGTTTAAGCATAGCAAGATACACAGAGCAAGAGTACACAAGGATGAGGAAATAGACCAGAAATAGTGGCTTAGTTGATCCAGTACAAACATAATCAGTCCACAAAACACAAAACTGTCCTGGATATTGTGGCTTTATACCCAATGCCAGCTGATATTCGGTCTTGCATAAGTTGTAACAGGGTCAACATTTTGTCACATGATGTGTACTTAGCACTGAAAAGCTGGCAACAGCTGAAATGTAAAGTAGCAGTAGCCAAAAGATTGCCAAATCTAAGACCAAGGACAGCACATGACAGAAAGGCCACTCTCTTTAGCAGATCTTTCTGACATATCTTAGGTTGTTGTCTGAAGGAGAAATACTGGCAACAAAATTGAGCAAGAAGGCATCCTTAAGCCAGTCTTGTTCGCATGGTTGATCGTTGCTTCATACAAGTAATTTATATACTCTTGGAAGATCTTGAAGTACATCACTGCTTGAAATAAACTGACCAGAGATCCATTACGCAACTCCAGCCCTGTTTCTTTACTTCTTAGTGTTTGCCAGGTGCACAAAAGAGAATCTTTGAATTGAAATGTTTATTGCAATATAAAACATAAATCACAAAAAAGTGTACTTAAAAATGACGTTAATTGAAGCTGAAAAGTTTATGCATTGAACAAAAACTTCCACAAGAGGGTGGTGACGGCAGGGGAGAGCACCAGACGAGAAACTAGTCAGATTCTGTGGGCCCTTATGTACAGGGATTAGAATTTTTGGCAAGATGAGGGTTAGATCCAGCTGTAGGGAGGTGAGGGTGAGAACAGCACAGAGCTAGAGTGTAGGACTGGTAAGTTGTAACGTGTTCAGAGCCAAGGTCATATAAAGAACAACGTAAATCTCTGACTATAGCCAGAGATATGACACACTGGACAGCATCCCTGAAGTCAAAAGTCTACAGAAAAATGAATTCTCCATGTGTTAGGAAGAGATGTTGATCTGTTGATGTGGTTATTGGAAATGAGCAACAGGAACTCTACTGTCTTAACTCAGAATACCTGGTTGATTTGAGATCTGGAATTAAAGTCTTGATGATTTCCTAATAGACCTGGAATTTCAGTCATGTGACAGGGGGAGGATAGAATATCCCTCCATTGACTATCTACCTGCCAACAGATAGAAAGCTGGACGAACTAGGGGGAAGACTGGAGATGTCCAGTGAACCAGCAACCAATCTGGACTGAGAATGAGCAACTAGTTATCGTATTCCGGGACCTCCACAAGAGGAACATCTGAGCATAAGTCCAATTGGAAAATGCTGAGGAGAAGTATAGATGTTCAAAGAAGTCCACAGAGAATCTTTTAGATCCAGGCATGGATTTTGACCACAGCAGTGGCTGGCCAAGACAAAACAGAGTTTTTCTGAGTGTCAGTAAATGGTAGGAAAGAGCCTAGTCTCCATATCCCTGGTGAGGCTGATTAGCTGCATCATCCACCAAATCCCTCCTTCAAATCAACCAGGGACAGGCAGCTGAAGGATCATGTAACTGAAACAGTGAAGGAGGAAATATCTGAATGGAGTTGAGAAGGCTTAACACTGACCAACCCCAACTACCTTCCTTTAGTATGCACGATAACATCATCTGGATCCTGGGTAAAGATGAGCTGCTGGGATCAGGTCACACTCAGGAAAGTGACTGTCAGTGTAGTTGGGGCTATGAACCTCAGGCTGAAGAACAGTCAGAATAGATTGCTGTACAGTGAGCACAAATCCAAACCTTGCTGTCCCACCTCTAACATATGCCATGTGGCCATGCAAACCCAAGAGATATTCAAAATTGTAGTGGTGTGAAAACCTTGCTAGTGCATCCTCTAAGGGTTAAGTGGCTTTCTCCTCAAATGTAGATGTTGAACTGGCCTATTGTTTGCAGTGTTTCTTGGAACTCACTATGCCTACATTAAAAGGGGAGGAAATGATTTGTCCAAGGTGGAGAATAAAAGATTATGCAAGTTAAAAATGGTTTAGTGTCTTTTGGCAATGGGACAGCAACACAGGACTGCTTGTTCTCTCTCCACAGATGCTGCCTGACCTGCTGTGATCTTCAGCATTTGTTGTTTTCAGTTCAGATTCCAGAATCTGCAATAATTTGCTCCTAGCTGATTGGATTGATTGCTTACAGAGCTCTCCATGTTCCCAGATGAGTGATTAAACTTTTGTCAGAAGAAATCTACCATTTTCCCTTATATAGCCTAAGGAGCCTTATGTTCTCCAAAGTACCCTCCTCCCCTTGCACCTGCCACACTCCAGTTATGCAATGACACAAATGGAGGGATTGAGTCTAATGAAATTGTTTTGGAAAGCCATTAGTCATGATGCAGCGGCAGGAGTGGTGTTAAAGCATCCCTAGTGAGTAAGAAGGAAGTGTAGAGGACATGGGAGTTTGGGAGGATGAGTTGGGCGGACATAGTGAATTAAATAGTGCATAATAGTGTATAAGCCGTGATGAGAGGTACGTGTATTGGCAGAGTTAGAATGAGTGGTGATCCTGTGAAAGTGATGTACCGGAGAGAAAATGGTGGCTCCTACCCATGAGGAGGGGAAAAGATCATTAACCTTCTTCCTGCATTGTGTGTGATGTTTTACACAAGACACTGAACTGGCCTGAGCCGCTACCTCAGGCCAGGCTGGGTCTGTCTGCTAGGATGGCTTCCTTTGGCGGTCTGCTGAAAGATCATCCTTTTCACTACGTCTTGTGCCTGCACTTTCAGGTTCCTGTTAGTAAAATGTGGATGAGCTTTTCTTTGTGAGCACTGTATTAAGTAATAACATTGAAGCACCAGATTGTGAGGGACAGTTCCTGGCTTGCAGCACCTGAAATGCTGCAGGATTAGATTTAAACATGATGGCAGTGGCACGAACATCACAACATCCTGGCTTTTGCCTCTGTTACTGTATGATTCCATGAGATTGTGCGAAAGAAGCTTAGTTGCATAATCAGTGGGTTGAAGAGCAGAAGTCTGTGTGGGATAGCTATGGCTGTGCGCCTGTGATTTCAAACTCCAAGAATCTTCTAGATAGATGGAATTGACAAAAGACACATAGGTATGTGAGACTGGGGGAGACAGATCTGTCTAGGAATTTGTTTATGCTTGTTTTTAATTACATTTGTAAAATATAACTGCATGTTGCTTCCTACCACATTATTTATGGATGAGATATATAATCTAGACTACATAAATTGTATTAGGCAACAAAAACAAATTAATAACTTTACACTAACTTTGGTTCTTTGGATTACAACACTTACCACTTATCTACATGGGTCATGGTAGACCAGTTGCCTTGAATCTCATCTGAGAAAGCATAATGCCGATAAAATGGGAAAATACACTTTGATGTTTTTCATTTGCTCACTCTCCTGAATGTTCATACGAGTGTCCGCTGTTGCTTTCACTGTGCTATGTGACATGAACTTGTAGGTTCAGTTTGGCCTCTTTTCAAACGTAACTGGTAGATACAGGCTATTAAAAAACAAGGAAGCTGGCAGGATCCTGCCAGCCAATATTCCGAGTTGTACACATGTTTCACCTTGAATAGATTTAAACACTATTTTATTTAACTTTTTGAGTTCACCTAATTATAAAACATCACAATTAATAGTTTGAATTTTGCATGTTTCTTTCTTAAATATGGTTACAGTTACATTTCTTTTCTGTTCTGGACAATTCATTGGAGTCTGAATGATGATAACTTTCAGTTGATCTCATGAAAAATCATGTGTATTTTTTAAAATTTGTATAATTTATTCAAGATAAATAGTAAGTGCTGTGATCTAAAAATCCAAAGCTGGTGTAAGGCTATCAGTTTATTTTTATTGCCTAACATAATTTCAGTGATATTAATAGCTAGATTATAGCCTAGATCAAGTATCTTGTTCATAGATAATGTGGTAGGAAGCAGCATGCAGTTATAGTTTTCAAATATAATTAAAAACAAGCACAAACAAATTCCTAGACTGACTTGTCTCCCCCAGTCTCACATATCCATATGTCTTCTGTCAATTCCATCTATGTATGAGATTTTTGAAGTTTGAGAACACAGACACACAGCCATAGCTATAGGTAACAGATCATGACGAAATCTCCACAAAAGCTTTTGGGCCCTAATTCAGCCTTCTAGTCTGAATCAGAAAAAATATGGAGCTGCTCCAGCATTCCTTCTGAACAATCAGGTGGCCATCAGAACATTCCTTACAAACACCATATGCCTTTTGCCTAAATATAAGTACCATTGCTCTGTAATTTGGGATTGAGTCTATGCTTCTTCATTAAGGCAAGCTTAGGTTCCAGCATAACAGTCCCACCAAAATTTCAGGCGAATAACTTATTCTTTGCTTGTATTGCTTAAAACCACCCGCAATCTTATCCATCCCATCTTTTGTGGAAAATTTCAATTCATTTAACTCACCCCTCATCAAAGGAATCTCTTCTGCTCACAATTTTTTAAATATCCTTGAACAATTGCTGATGTTAGATCCCTAAACTAGAAGTGGTAGCTTTGCAATGTGTATCTTTATATAGCTAGTTTTATCTTTGATCTCATGTTTCTTTCACTGCCTTTTAGATGTCGTTCCTTAGAAAGGCCAGCTCCATGAACATGTGTTAGGTCCAAGTCTTCATTCTATAAATGACCAAGGATCAAGTTATATCATTAGCCTCTTGGCTTTCAACCCATTTCTTTGCAAATATTGAACTTGCCATGATTGAAATAGGCAGCAGGTGTATTGATAAATGATGTAAATGGAGTGCATTGTAGAGTAGTAGAAGCTGTAGTGGACATTGTAAAGCAACTCTCTGAAGACCAATTGTGTGAAGTTGGGTAAACACAAAGAGAACAAAAATACAAGTATCAGAATTGTGCGAATGAAAGAAAGAATTACTTTACCTGAAGGAAGAATCAGGAGAAATCGCATTGAATGAAAATGTTTTCTGATTTTTCTTTTGTCAAGGCAAAGGATATTAGCAGTGGAAAATGCCATCTCAGGCAGCATCTTGCATCTATTTTTGGAAGCCCTTGAAATGTCTCCATTTCTCATAATGGGCCAGTGTACTCCTCATGGTTTAGAATGTATCATCAGTGCATGGAAGCTTTGGCAGTAAAAACGTTGTGTTTTTGACTTGTATTGCTTCACTACCATTAGTCACTTCTGGCTTAAACCTTACATATAGTGATTCATAGGCTCAGATGCTATTGAGAAATATTTGCATTCACATATGTCAGCAAAAAAAAACAATTGTATAGATAAAAGACAAGGGCAACATGTCAGAACTTTGACCCAATGTAGTCAGAATTGTAAGCAAAGTATTTTCAATCACATATTCCAAAGTCTGCAAACTGATAATATGGTTGAACTTTTCCTGAGGGTATCTGTTCGTAAACAGTAAGGGCTCAAAATTCTCTAGGGCAATTTGATCTGCAAAGCAGTACTTACACATGCTGAGCCACTCAGTTCTTGACCTTGGCATAAAATTATGTGCTACGTTATTTGCAAATTTGCTGGTGCTGTAAACAACATGTAACGGGGGATACTGTGTTGACTCAGGAGGCTAGAAATGCATGTGCACTTTTTGAAGAGAGAAGAATGGCCTAAGATTTCAAAAGCAGAATGGGAGAGGAGGAAATAAGTAATCAGAAATTTGCAGGACTCAGCTGATTGGTATATAACTACAATAGACAGGCCATAGAATAACGGCAAGAACGACCTCAGGCCAATGCAGGTAGGTTTGGAGGCAGGGATAACAAAAACAATTCGTCTGTTTTCTTGATGTCTTCCTGCCTCCTTCCAACTTTTCCCGAGCAGCCTAGTAAAGAAGTTGGAAAGCCCCTGACTGAGATCATTGAGGGAGCAGTTAAGAAGAAATACCTCTTCCACTCAGTGTAGGAACAGTCTTACACTGATGACTCCAAAGTTGGAGGGGTTGTCTTAGTGAAACTGACAAGCTATGAAGCTACATGGAAGACCCCCATAGCCAAATGAGAGTCACCGTTTGACAGGTAAGCGGCAACTCCCTAGTGTACATGGGCAACCTGCATCACTGCTCATCACGTTGAATGAGTTTTGGGCACTATTGTTCATTTTGAGACAGATTTGCTGTCAACATCCTCTTTTGGGATAGGGCTGGGCAGGGCTTGTTTGGTTTAGTGTGGTGGAGGATAGCACTTGCTAATGAGAAGCTGCTCTTGCCTCAAACAAAATGTAGTTTATTGCATGGTGGCAACTAGGTACAAGTTACATTAATATGATAGACATTGTTACACTGGCTATGAGGAAGACCTAGATAGCCTCACTTCTTTAAAATCCTAAGGAGCCCTCCTACCAAGCCCATATGACATCATTATAATGGATGCTACTTATGGCACTCCTCAGAATGATCCCTTTCAGTCCCTGACACTCATACAACACTTGGAAGGCATTTCACCTGAACTAAATTTCATACTTTCAGGTGCACGTCGTAGCTACTATCTTTCAGAGTGGCATGAGATAAATGTATCCAGCTGCACCATGCCATTTTCTGTGACTATAGGGTGGGGCACTTGTGTTCCAACTGCAGAAGGAGGGACACCAGCAGCAGCAGCAGCATTATAACCAGCACCCTTCTCCAGATCCACATCTCCACAGTGCAGAGGGTATAAACACTGGGATGAATTTAGAAGGTTAAATCTTCACCAGAGAGCCAGCAGGCAGAGGCCCAGCTATCCCACAGGAAGTTAGGCTCCTAAGGCAGGTCTTTACTGCTTATCTTCACCCCTAACCTGCAAAACATTCTTCCCAATACATGACACAATAGTGAGAGTGACTGACAAAGTCTACCTGACAGTAGCAATCTGCTCACTGGCTTCCACACACCCATCCACCTTCCACTAAGTTTGTCCTCTATTCTAAAGGAATAGAAAGCAGGGAGCTGTGAGTGTTAGTAGTAGCTGCTATTCAGGGGAGCCAGGATAATATTTGGCCCACTTGCCTCTAAACCCTTCTTATTCATATACCTATCCAGTTGCCTTTTAAATGCTGTAATTGTGCCAGTCTCCACCACTTCCTCTGGTAGCATATCCCATACATGCACTACCCTTGCGGCCAGATACCGGCTGAACTGCACTGAGGTCATCCAATGGGATCCAGAATGATGATGTCGATGAGAAGTTATTTCTTTGGTGCAGATATAGCTGCCTTGGTGCGGCAGTGCTCGGAATGCCAACAAGGCCAGCAGCTCCCCGACATTTGTGAGAATAGCCGGGTGAATCCTGGTCTCAGTTACACATCAACTATGCAGGCTTCTTTATGCGCTCAATTTTATCAGAATTGTTTTACTCATGGTGTGAGCAGGCCATTCAGCCCATTAACCCTCCAAAGATAACCTCATCCATCCACCTACCCTATCCTTGTAACTCTGCATTTCCCATTGTTAATCCACCCAGCCTGTACAATTTTGGACTGTGGGAAGCAACTGGAGCACCCAGAGAAAACCCAAATAGACATGTGCAAACTCCACAAAGATAGTCTTCTTAGTCATTGTGGACATTCACTCAAAATGGCTAGAATGTGCATAGAGTTTATTCATCAAACATTGGTATGATGATAGAAAAGCTATATGCATCGTTTGCAAAAACATGGACTCCCAGAAATGTTGGTCACAGATAGAAGGCCATGATTTACCAGCAGGGAGTTTGGGTATTTCCTAAAGTTAAAAGCTATTCACTCTTCATATGAGAACAGCTCTATACCATCTATCATCTAATGATGGCAGAAAAAAAGCAGATCAAACTTTGAAAACAGGCTTAAACAGCCTACAGATTCACTAGACACCAAACTGTCTCAGTTCCTATTTGATTAAAGGACCACCCCTCATGCAACCATAGCGATAGCTCCAACGGAGAAGGCTCCACACCAGGTTATATCCGATCTTGATAGATTTGGGGGGGGGAAGGCTTGGGGTGGAGTGTTTGCTTTATAATTGGAGATATTGAATACAAAAAAGCAAATTGTGTCAAACCTTTGCAAATCGCTGCTTGAGTATGAACTGGAGTATGCACACAGCATTACACTGCAGGAAAAATGTCAAGAGCTTGAACAGAGTTCAGATGAGGTGACCAATGTCTGTTACTTTTCTTCCTCATCAGAGTCATCATTGTGCAATTGAAATTTCAAATGCTACACTACACCCAGAGTGGGTGGGATGAATGTTTTCTTTCTCTACTTCTGAGTAATGCAAAGCCCTTCAAGCAACAATTACATTAGTCAGGCGCAGTATAGGTTAAAGACATCTGTTCTTATCATATAATTATATATGTGGAATGCATACATTGCTTAGCTATGTGGAGTACAAATCCTGGCCATAAGAAATCTTGACCATATTATTGGCCATTACAGATTGATTGTATGCATTGGTATGAAGCAAACTTAAGTTCAGATGAGTTTTAAGAGTGTCATCTGTGAGCTACAATTCAGAAGGACAGGAAAAGTCTCATGGGCTTTGACACATCAGTTGGGATGATAAAGTGAGATTAGTGGTAATAAGATAGTCAATGTTAAGAGAAAGAAAATTTAAACGGCAGGATGAGAATCTTGCCAATAAACTGCAAGAGACCAACTTGTATACATTAACACTTTAATAGTAATTAACGTCACCTCAATTTTTAAGCATATTCCCATTCTCCTAATTACTGAAGAGAAGCTAAACAGGTACAGTTCCCAAATTAAGGTCACAGTGAATACCTGGCAGCTCCACTTGCCAGGCCTCTATTTTAGGTAGCAGTCACCAACATCTCAGGAAACACTCCATCGGCAGCGACCATCCACACACCCCTATTCATGACTGTTGACATTAAACATGCACCAGTTTCATCACAGCACATCTCCAACTAATTTAAAACCAATTCTGAATTTTCTGCATTCAGTGCTGCACTTCGGATGGCACCAGCACCTTTCATTGTAATGCCTCCGTCAGGATTCAGGCACCCTCTCATGGATTGGACCAGGGTTGTTCTCCTTGCTTGTTCTCTTAACACTCACTCACTTTGTACTGGAATGTTCATGCTTTTTCTACCTTGCCTTGCCATGAAGTTTTGTACTTTGACCCCATAGCCAACAATCACCACCATTCTGGCATCAACAGGGGAGCAGCGCAGCAAAATGATTAGTATGGCTAAGTTCTAGGTCCCAAGCTCAGAGCATAATTTTGAGAGATTAAGTTATAATTCAAAAGAGGTTTGTGGGGACTCAGTACCATAGGCTGGGCAGGGAGTGCAAAGAATAAAGGAACCTGGAGATTTGGGGAAGCCGTTTGATTTCAAGCTGGATACTCACCGTGCCAAGAGTGACCGGGATTTCTTTCTATACTGACGTAAATCCTAAATGTGCGGTAGAATAGGAAAATGGATGCAACCATCCCCAGAGTGGGTGACTTTTTTACAGTCTGAGCACAGAGGTTTCTACTTCTATGGGATGTGAGGCCCTTCAAGGGGCAGTTACATACTTTCACAGTACAGGTTGAAGTTGTCAATATACATTGTATCCTGCATATGAAATGCATGATGTGTGTGATTCTATGGGATATGAATCCTGCTCACAAACATTATGTAGGCAGAGGATATTGCCAGTTAGGCATGGATGGAAATCACCAAAGAAGTAAACAACAAAAATGTGTCCCCTCCATCCTGTAAACCAGAAACCAAGAGGATTGAGAATCTCAGATGGGCTTGACAGATGGGTGGCACAGCACAAGTGCCAAGTCCCACACCAGGCAGCACTGTACTGCATAGTACATCTCAGAAAAACACACCTTTCAATTTGAAGAATTTCTGCCTCTGCAGGCTCCTCACATCGCCACCCGATCGGCCAAGATTCACAGTTTCCCTCAGCCTTTTCCATTCTTTGCAATCACCATGTACAAATATTATCCTCGCTCCTCTGAATAGCAGCTACTACTAACACTCACATCTCCCTGCTTTCTATTCTTTTAGAATAGAGGACAAACTTGGTGGAAGTGTATGGATGTGTGGAAGCCAGTGAGCGTATTTCTACTGTCAGATAGACTTTGTCAGTCACAAATGGAACTAGATTTATATAAGATATCTGGTCAGCATGGACCGAAGGATCTGTTTCTCTGCTGAATATCTCTATGACTCCATGATCTTTGCTCAGGACAATCACCCTTGTTCTCATTAATAATTTACCATCTACTACTGCGACCTAGTTTCTTTGGCCCCAAGTTTTCATATCTGATTGTGACAACACTTTGATTTCCCCCATCACCACTTGCTATTTTAGTTTTGCCAGGACTAGATCTTTCTGCGTCCGAAGTCCAAAGTCAACTGTGACTGGAAGTGTGTCCAGAAAATTTAAAACCATTACAGAGTCTTCCGGTGACGATACCACCGATGGTGTATCTGCCAGCGGGAGGCAACTCAATGCAGCCGCATTTGCTACTTGGCATCCTGGACAATGTTCTTTTAATTTTGCATACTTAGTATTAGAGACAAATGCTAAATTTGGCCTAAAGCTATGGGTGGCACGGCCTCGTCCTCTTAAGTAGAACTAGCAAAGGTCTGTTATTATTGGAGATTTACATCTGTAAAGGTGTTGGTAGAAAATCCTGATTCCAAATATGACAGCCAAACCTTCCTTTGCTATCTGGGCAAATTTACACCATGTCAGCCAAAGTCCTGGATCCATACCCTTTTGGGTGCTCTTCTCCATTAGGCCACCTATGAGCTAATACTACCCCAATGTTGAAAGGGGAGGCATCACATGTCAATACCAGATCTCCCTAATGATCATTGTATGCCAACACCTTAGAGGATGATAACTGTTTTTTTATTTCTCTAAGGGCTTTGCTTGATTATGTGATCATTTCCAAGGCTGAGCCTATTTTTAAGAGTTGAGGCAAAGGTGCCAGGATGGAGGCTATGTTATGCATGACCTTTCCATAATAATCACCAACCCGAGGAAAGACTCAAGCTCCCGTATTGACATGAGAGCCAGGGCACCTTTGATTGCCCTCACTTTATCGACCAATGGGTGTAACCCAGTTTTTCGACTCCAAAGTGCAAGTAGGTCACATGAGCTACCTGGAACATACACTTTTCCCTTCTAAGGATATGCCTCCCTTGGAGAAATACCTAAGAACTATATCCAAGTTCTCTAATTGCTCCTTATTGGTCATCCCTATTATCAGCACATCACCCAGATAAACAGCAACCTGGGATAGACCTTATAAAATGTGCTCCATCATCTGCTAAAAATTGCACATTTGGACCACACCCCAAATGGCAGTCTCATGTTTTGGTACAAATCCTTATTGGTATTAATTGCAGCATAACTCTGGGAATCCTCATCTAACCCCAACTGCAAACACACATGCGTCATGTACAGCTTCATGAAGGACAGCGACCCCTCGCCCTGCCAGCTTTGTGTATAAATCCCCTATATGCAAGATTGGGTATTTATCCAGCTGTGTAAATTAGTTTACTGTTGTTTAAGTTCCCCACAAAGGTGAACTAACCGATTAGGCTTCGTGATTGGTACAACTGGCGTTGCCCATTCTCCCATTATCTCTGCACCAGAACCTTGACTGGGTTTGATGATTCCTTTACTTTCTGGCCTTCTGATTTCTTCCTCCACATTTATCGTGGCACTGGGTGGGCCTTGCTGAATTGTGGAATTGCTTCCTGGCCAACATGCAAGGTGGCCTTGTCTCCTTTAATAGTGAGAGTCACAGAAATATACAGTATGGAAACTGACTCTTTGGTCCAACTCCTCCATGATGACCAGATTTCCTAAATTAATCCAGTCCCAGTTGCCAGCATTTGGCACATATCCTTATAAATCCCTCTTATTCATGTACACATCCAGATGTCTTTTCAATGTTGTCATTGTACTCGCGTCCACTTCTTCTGGCAGTTCATTCCATACATACACTACCCTCTCCACAAAAATGTTGCACTCCGGTCCCTTATAAATCTTTTCCCTCTCACTTTCAACCTATGCCTTCTAGTTTTGTACTCCCCTACCCTGAGGAAAAGACCTTGACTATCTACACTATCCATACCCCTTATAATTTTATAAACTTCTACAAGGTTGCCCCACAACCTCCAATGTTCCAGGGAAAACAGCCCCAGACTATTCAGCCCCCCTGTTTGGCTCAAACACTCTAACCCTAGCAATATCCTTGTAAATCTTTTCTGAACCTTTTCAAGTTTCACAACATCTTTCTGGCAGCAAGATGTTCAGAACTGAAAGCAGCGTTCCAAAAGTGGCATGACCAATGTCCTGTACAGCCGCAACATGACCTCCCAATTCCCATACACAATGTGCTGACCAATAAAGGGAAATGTATCAAACACCTTCTTCACTACCTTGTCTAACTTCAAGGAACTAAGAACCTGCACACTGAGGCCTCTTTGTTCAGCAATTCTCCCCAGGACCTTAGCATTAAGTGTACAAGTCCTGCTTTGCTTTGCCTTACCAAAACGTAGCACCTTATATTTATCTAGGTTAAACTCCAGTCCCAGACTTTCCTGATAAAGAACCGGGTATTTAATGTAGGACTTCACTCAGGCAGCTATTTTCTAATCAAAAAAGTTTCAGCTGGTCTGGGTGAAGCTTTCTCAAAAAATTTCGCCCTATAAAGCTTGGACCGAACCTTTTACTACACTCAGTGGTAACTGAACCAACTGCTTCTCATAAGAGCCTGGAACTGAAGTTGTATCCTTAGTCTGTAAAGGTTCCCTCAGAATCAGCTCTCAAAAAGAACAGGATATCTGAAACAGAGATAATGGGAACTGCAGATGCTGGAGAATCCAAGATAATAAAATGTGAGGCTGGATGAACACAGCAGGCCCAGCAGCATCTCAGGAGCACAAAAGCTGACGTTTCAGGCCTAGACCCTTCATCAGAGAGGGGGATGGGGTGAGGGTTCTGGAATAAATAGGGAGAGAGGGGGAGGCGGACCGAAGATGGAGAGAAAAGAAGATAGGTGGAGAGAGTATAGGTGGGGAGGTAGGGAGGGGATAGGTCAGTCCAGGGAAGACGGACAGGTCAAGGAGGTGGGATGAGGTTAGTAGGTAGGAGATGGGGGTGCAGCTTGGGGTGGGAGGAAGGGATGGGTGAGGGGAAGAACAGGTTGGGGAGGCAGAGACAGGTTGGACTGGTTTTGGGATGCAGTGGGTGGAGGGGAAGAGCTGGGCTGGTTGTGTGGTGCAGTGGGGGGAGGGGACGAACTGGGCTGGTTTAGGGATGCGGTGGGGGAAGGGGAGATTTTGAAGCTGGTGAAGTCCACATTGATATCATTAGGCTGCAGGGTTCCCAAGCGGAATATGAATTGCTGTTCCTGCAACCTTCGGGCTGAAACGCCTATTTTTAGCTGTCAGCCAGGGGTCCCTGATTGGACCAGATTAACAGCTCCAATCGGGGAACTCATACTCCATGAGGCCCACTTGACTGACCTCGTTATAATAAACAACAGAATTCTGGTCAGAATCTCCTCTAAGAAATGTGGACATCATTGGTGGAGTAAAAACCAGAAGAGGATGATGAATGGTGACATGTGAGAGATTATTACTCTTTGGAAAATCCCGCCCACTAAGATAATTCACCCGTTGGGTCTGAAGTCAATCAGGGGCTGACTGATTGAAAGACAGGGCATGAATAATCAGACTTTAGGCAGTATTAGTTAAAGTGAACTGATGATCAGCTGAAACTATGGATACCTTTTTTTTAAAATTAAATTTATTGTTTCATTTGTCCAAACAACCAGGACATATGAAAGCTATTAAAACACAGCACATAAAACATAGCTATTTCATGTACGGCTGACTGTTACCTTACATTTTTTTTCAGTCCTATGTTTTGAGGTAAGGGAAATGTTTTCTCGATGATTTTCATTAAGTCTCGTGTTTGCACTGCAATTGTTTCCACAAAGTAATAAATGTATGAAATCAGGCATCACACACTCTGAGGAGTTCTGCAGTACTCATATCCATTCTCAGAAATTTCTAGACCACCACGTTTGCTGACTATATCCTGCTGAACAGCAACTGAACATTGGATATCTCTACAACAGAGGTAAACAGCTTCAGAGTTTTCAACTTTTTGGGCAGCGTCAGTGGTTTCAAAGCTTTTGCTCTTTTTTTTCAGTTTGTCATACACTGATATGACAGGATCTATGCTGCTGCTATACTGCAGATGAACTTGGAAGCATTTTGTTTATTTATTTCCTCGTTTGAAAGCTGACTCAAATCTGGCATACAAGACAAGGAAATAAACACTCAAAACAAGTACAATTACATTGCTGTCAATTCTGCTTTTGTAATGCAATGTTATAAATTATGCTATGTACAATTAAATATGAAAGTATTGAACAGTATACATTTCTAATGCGATAACTTTATAAATACATCAAAAAGGAAACAAAAGTACTCTTTTGTCTGAACATTGTACAGCAGTTTTCAGTTCAATACAAGTATTCTTAATTTTTTTCAAAACTATACAATTATCACCATGGTCAGCACAAAACCAAAATATTAGTTTCAATGAAAATATGCTGCATAGTTGTACTAATCTTGTAGGACTTATATACTTACTTGTGACTGCAAATATATACTTGTACACATCTATGTGGCAGCATTTTGATTGTCATATCGATGCATCAGCAGAATAATTTTCTCTAATAATTATACAACAGCCATATGACAATGGAAGAATTCAAGTGTACGTTTAAAAAAACACCCATATAGTGACAATAGGTTGAAATTTGCAGTCAGCACTGTCATCTGTTAGATGCACACATACCCATGGATTTTTTAAACTTGATTTGATTTGGTTTATTATAGTCACATGTACATAACTACCGTGAAATCTTTGCAAGCAGTGGAGGCAGATCATAGCAAGCAAGGATATACAGATCTTGGGGTACTTAGATGGAACGAGGCATACAGATTACACTGCACAGGAGGTGCATGAAGCATGATCAACACTAACAAGATCCACATTATTTGAAGTTAGATAGTCCATTCATCACTCTAATAACTGCAGGGAAGAAGCTGTACTTCAATCTGTTGGTGCGTATGTTCAAGCTTACATATCTTCTCCCTGATGGAAGAGGTTGTGGGAGAGCATTACTGGGATGGGAGAGCTCTTTAATGATAGCCTTTCTGTGGCAACAAGATTTGTAAAAGGAGCTCATGGATGGGAGGTTGGTTTCAGCGATGGTCTGTGCACTCAACCTTCTGTAGTTTCTCTTGGGCCTGGGCAGAACAGTTGCTGTTCTGCACCGGATAGTATGGTGCATCTGTAAAAATTGATTAGGGTCCTTATGGATATGCCGAATTTCCTAAGCAGCCTGCGAAAGAAATTGCGCCTACGTGGGACAACCAGGACAGGTTGTCAGTTATCATTGCTCCTAGGAACTTGATGCTCTCAACCCTCTCAACCTCCACTCCATTGATATATAAATGAGGGCGTGTTCTCCCCCTTTCTTCCTGAAGTCCATAATCAATTCTTTTCTTTTGCCGACGTTCAGCAGAGGGTATTATCATTGCACCACGACACCAAGCCCTCAATCTCCTTCCTGTATTATGACTTATCATTGTTTAATATCCAGCCTACCACAATGGTGTCATCAGCTACACAGTCGTGGATGTACAGGGAGTACAGTGGGGAGCTGGGAATGCATCCTTTGGTGGGGAGGGGTGATCCAGTGTTCAGGGTTAGTGTGGAGGAGATGCGGTTGTCTATCTTCACTGACTGCAGTCTGTGGGTCAAAAAGCTGAGGATCCAGTTACAGAGGGAGAAGCCGAGACCTACATCTGAGTTTTGAGTCTGGAGGGGATTATGGTGGTGAAGACAGAGCTGTATTCAATGAGTAAGAGTCTTTCATAGGTGTTCTTCTTGTTCATAAGTTCCAGAGATGTTCGCAGGGGTAGGGAAATGGTGTCCACTGTAGACCTGTATGCTGGTAGGAAGATTGCAGGGGATCGAGGCAGGTTGGGAGGCTAGAGTTAATTTGGGCCATGACCAGCTTCTTGAAACCCTTCATGATTATAGAGGTCAGAGCCACAAGGCAGTAGACATTAAGATACGTTGCATGTGCTCTCTTTGGTACTGGGATGATGGTGGTCTTCTAGAAGCATGTGGGACTTATGCTTGTCGGACGGAAAAGTTGAAGATGTCAGTGAATGACTGCACCAGCTGGTCCGTACAGGATGTAAGTGCACGGTCATGAACTTGTCCAGACCCATCACTTTCCTCGAGTTCGTTCTCAGGAAGACCAACCTGATGTCTGCAGTAGTGATGAAGGAAACAGATTTCTACGGGCTTTAACACTAGGGACTCCCATCAACCAACTATCAAAAATGCACAGTGCACTGTTTCAAGAGTTTGATATCTCTGTGAACAGGGCAAAGCAAATTTCTCATCAACCAAACCTGGTGAAGAATTGTTCATCAACTTCACAAGTACTGAATCAAAATGTGTCAAAATATTAAATTCATAGATTAACTAAGTAAAGGAAGATTAATAAAGAAAATGAAGGATAGATTGGATTAAGAAAGAGGATTAAACAATGATAGGGACATTACTTGAAAAAGTGTCAACTATCATTTTCTTATATAATAACAAAAATCTGTAGGTACAATGCTCTATAATTCTCAAAGTCAAAAATCACACAACACCAAGTTATAATCTAATAGATTTATTTGAAAACACAAACTTTCAGAATCTTGCTCCTTCTTCAGGTCAGCATGAGAGAGGTGGCATCATACACAGATTTTGTACGTAAAAGATCAAAGGTTCACAGAACTGATGCAATCATATTGAACAAACATAAGATGTCTGTTAAATCTTTAATTGGTTCAGAGGGAAATGCAGGTTTTGTTTGATTAACACTTCAATCCCAGAATTTATTTCAAGTCACTACCCTGAGATAACTCAAGGTTTTACCAGAAATCTCATCTCAAGTCAGACATGTGAGGCTTTATTCGGAATCGGTCTGTGTTTTAACTTGGAGTCAGACTGGTTTTTGTTTCCAAAGTAGGAATTTTAAAAATGCCACATTGACTGTCTACACGTTGTCTGCTGTTTGAATAAAATAGAATATATCTGCAATTGCAAATTCACCCATGGATATGTGTGTGTGTGTGTGTGTGTGTGTGTGTGTTTGTATGTATGCGTGTATGTGACTGTGTGTGTGAGGGTGTGTTGTGTGATTGGGTCACCTGTAGTGCCACGTGAAACCAAGATCCTGCTTGAGGCCATCCTCATGGGTACTGAACTTGGCTATCAGCCTCTGCTCGGCGACTCTGTGTTGTTGTGTATCCCGAAATCCATCTTAGAGGACATGTACTGAAGATTGGAGGCCAAATGTCCTTGGCCACCGAAGTGTTCCCTCACTGAGAGGGAACATTCCTATCTGGCAATTCTTGCATGGTGTCCATTCTTCTGTTGTCATCGTGTTTGTGTGATTTTGCCAATATACCATGCCTTGGGGTATCCTTGCCCACAGCATATGAAATAGACAATGTTAGCCAAGTCAAATGAGTATCTGCCGTGCACGTTCCCAGGTGTGATGGTAGTGTCCGTGTTGATGATTTGACATATCTTGCAGAGGTTGCTATGACAGGGTTGTATAGCATGTAGTCTGTGTCCTAAAGGTTGGGTAGTTTGCTGCAAACAATGGTCTGATACAGTTTGGCAGTTGTTTGAAGGAGAGAAGTGGAGGCGTAGGGGAGATCTTGGTGAGGTGCTTATCTTCGTCGATAATGTGTTGAAGGCTACGAAGAACGTGGCATAGTTTCTCCACTCTCAGGAAGTACTGGATGATGAAGGGTACCTTATCGGTCGTATTCCATATCTGTCTTTCAAGGAGGTCATTATGGTTTTTCGCTGTGGCACGTCGTAACTGGCGATTGATGAGTTGAGCATCATATCCTGTTCTTATGAGGGTGTCATTCAACACCTTCAGGTGTCCACTGCATTCCTTCTTATCTGAACAGATCCTGTGCATGTGTGGGGTTTGCTTTTAGGAGGTGGCTGCTTTTATTTTGTTTAGGGTGGAAGCTAGAAAAGTGCAACATCATGAGGTTATCCTTAGACTTGGGATAGAGTGAGGTGCTGAGGGGTCCATCCCTGATGGAGGTGCGTGTGTCCAAGAATGAAACTGATTTTAAAGAATAATCCATGGTAAGTCGGATGGTGGGATGAAACTTGTTGATATTGCTTGCTAGAGATGGTAGGAACTGCCTATGCTGGAGAATCTGAGATAACAAGGTGCAGAGCTGGATGAACACAGCAGGCCAAGCAGCATCAGAAGAGCAGGAAAGCTGACGTTTCGGGTCTGGATCCTTCTTCAGACTCCAGACTCGAAACATCAGCTTTTCTGCTCCTCTGATGCTGCTTGGCCTGCTGTGTTCATCCAGCTCTATGTCTTGTTATTGGACATTGCTGTCTAGTTGTTTCAGTGATTCCTCGCCAAGAGTCCAAAGGAAGAAAATGTTGTCAATGTATCTGGTGCATTGCATTGGTCAGAGATTCTACACAGCAAATAAGTCTGGTTCAAAATTGTGCATGAAAATGTTGACATATTGCAAATCTGGTCCCCATGGCTGTTCTGTGTGTCTGGACGAAGAACTGGTTAGCAAAGATGAAGATGTTCTGGTTGAGGATGAAGCAGAAAAGTTGGAGAATGGCATCTGGAATTTGGAAGTTGTTGGTATTGAGTACTGAGGCTGTTATAGCGATGCCGTTCCTGTGGGGGATGCTGGTGAGTGCTGAAATACCCATTGTGACAAGGAATGTTCCTCGTTCGACTGATCCGTGAGTGTCGAGTTTCTGTAAGAAATCTATAGTGTTGTGAAAGAAGCTGAGTGTTCTTTGTACAACGGGTTTCAAGATAGCCTCGACTTTGCTGGAGAGGTTCTCACACAGGTTCCCAATGCCTTATACAATGGGATGTTCGGGTGTCCTGGCTTTGTGTATCTTTGGAAGGCAGTGGACGTCCCCTATGTGAGAAGTATGTGGAATGAGAGTGTGTAGGGTACTCCAAAGGACTGGATCAAGAGTCTGTTGAGTTCATGGCTGTGTTCTTTGGTTGGATCAGCAGATAGTTGTCCATAGTGCATAAAACCTTTAGTTATCTCAGGGCAGTGACTTGAAAGAAATTCTTGGATTCACATATTAATCAAATGAAACCTGTATTTCTTTCCTAACTGATTCAAGATTTAACAAGCATCTTAGGTTTGTTCATTACAATTGCACCATTTCTGTGACCCTTTGGTCTTTTACTTATAAAATCTGTGTCTGATGCCACCTCTCTGAAGAAGTAACAAGATTCTAAAAGCTTGTGTTTTCAATTAAAACTCTTGGACTATAACCTGGTGTCGTGTGATTTTTGACCTTGACCACTCCAGTCCAACACCAGCACCTCCACATCATTGCTGTAAATCTCAAAGTTAATCTCCAGTGCCAGACAGTTTGTCTGGAAGAAATTAAAAGTCAGCATCCCATCAAAAAAAGTAATGATGCTGAAATGGACAAATCATAACATTTTCTGGCAAATTTAGTCCACATATATTAGATATATATAACTATTTGAATGGCAGGACCCTGGGTGAGATACTGCACAGCTTTTGAAGGAATAGCTTACTTCAGTCAACAACTTCCATACCTAATGGCATATTTAATAGTCACGAGAAACTATTGCTCAATTTCTATGTATAAAACAATCTATGCAATTAGTTTCATTCATACTACACCATTCAGTCCATTACGTTTTGAAGAATTTTCTCATTTTGTTGGTAACTTTAAATAAATAGTTCTTCCATTTTGAAGATGGTTAGTAGAGAGGATGGTAATTGGTTATGATGAACTCTTCCAACTGTAGTTTCAGTGTTCTAAATGGTGGCCTTTGAGATGGAATTTCATTCCAGCATTGTCTCATAATGTTATAAATGGGTTGTGGACAGCCATTAGGACATGGCATCCTGTAGCCTTGTAGTAGTTCAGATAAGACCACTTTATTTGTCATTCCTGCAAGATCAGAAAATGTCAGTCTCTGTTGAAGTGAATAATGTGAGTCAGTACAATGAAACATAATTATATATTAATACACTTACCAGGATATGGTATCTTCCCATTTGTGATAATCTCAAACAGAACAATACCAAATGACCAGACATCAGATTTCATCGAAGTTTGATTCATACTTGCTACTTCTGGAGCAGTCCACCTAACAGGAAGTTGAGCATCAGGTATGCTACCAGTTGTGGCATTCTGTTATGAAAAGCACGAAACTTTAATAGATTTCTAGCAGTTTCATAAACAAATCTGCATATTTTAATAGCAAATCTAGAATCATAAGAATAATTCAAAAGTACTTGATTATGATAGTGAAATTCATTGAAATATTTATCCCATTTGTAAGGCATTCTCTCTTTTAATGTAGCTTCAAACCATTTATCTTAAATGGCTAAAATTCCTTACGACTTGTGCACTAATAGTTCCCACATTCATTGTACAGAGCTCCAAAGTGGAAGTGTAAAATTTTGATTGCATCTTAAAAATTATCCTTTGTTCTTCACTATGGCAATTTAGTTTGACATATCATTTATGTAGTACAGAAGATTATATGATGTAGGAACAAGAGTATGTCTTATGGCCTTTTGAGCCTGCTCTGTTATTCAACAAGATCATGACTGAATTTCTACGTGAAATAATGTTTCCAGTTCTAGCCCCTGTCCTTGATTTCTTTAAAGTTTAAAAAACTATTCATTTCTGTTTTGAATATTATAATGATTGAACTTTCGTTGTTGTAATGGGCAAAATTTCAAAGATTCCTCACCTTCTGAGTGAAGGAATTTCTTCTCAATTCTCTCCTAAATAGCTGACCCCAAGTTCCAACTCTTCAGCTGGGGGATTTGCCTCTCAGCATATAGGTCATATTAGAGGCTGGTGTGAAGAGAAGGCAATCATATAGGTGCTTTGCAAATTGGCACCTTTGAGGGTGAGACATTTGAAATATTCTTACCAGAGCCTTACTTTGTCAATCGTGACATGTTATAACTTAACTGGGAGCACCTAAGGGACTGAATTGAAAAATGTTCCATTTCCTAGTTTAAGAGCACATAGCTGAGAACTAAGGAAAGAGAAATTATTGATTTGAAGCAGAAAACCATAAACTAATTTGAAACCATTCGATCACCAGGTGAAACAAAATATAACATTCAAATTATAACAACAATGTACAAATGCAGTTTTAAATATGAGTTAAGTAATTCAAGCAACAATACTAGTCTTCGCCTGCATGCCTACTTCTTCAACCGGGAACCCAACCCTCCTTCCACTGACCCCTTCACCCGCTTCCAACACAAGTCCTCCTCCTGGACACCACCCCCAGGCCTCCTACCCTCCCTCGACCTCTTCATCTCCAACTGCCGTCGAGACATTAACCGCCTCAACCTCTCCACCCCTCTCACCCACTCCAACCTCTCCCCCGCAGAACGGGCAGCCCTCCGCTCCCTCTGCTCCAACCCCAACCTCACCATCAAACCCGCAGACAAGGGTGACGCAGTGGTAGTATGGCGTACTGACCTCTACATCGCCGAGGCCAGACGCCAACTCTCCGACACCACCTCCTACCGCCTCCTCGATCATGACCCCACACCCGAGCACCAAACCATCATCTCCAACACCATTCATGACCTCATCACCTCAGGGGACCTCCCACCCACAGCCTCCAACCTCATTGTTCCCCAACCCCGCACGGCCCGTTTCTATCTCCTTCCCAAAATCCACAAACCTGCCTGCCCTGGTCGACCCATCGTCTCAGCCTGCTCCTGCCCCACCGAACTCATCTCCACCTATCTGGACTCCATTTTCTCCCCTTTGGTCCAGGAACTCCCCACCTATGTCCGTGACACCACCCACGCCCTCCACCTCCTCCAGGGCTTCCAATTCCCTGGCCCCCAACACCTCATATTCACCATGGACGTCCAGTCCCTGTACACCTGCATTCCGCATGGAGATGGCCTCAAGGCCCTCCGCTTCTTCCTGTCCCGCAGGCCCGACCAGGCCCCCTCCACCGACACTCTCATCCGCCTAGCGGAACTCGTCCTCACACTCAACAACTTCTCTTTTGACTCCTCCCACTTCCTACAGACTAAGGGGGTGGCCATGGGCACCCGCATGGGCCCCAGCTATGCCTGCCTCTTTGTAGGTTACGTGGAACAGTCCATCTTCCGCACCTACACAGGCCCCAAACCCCACCTCTTCCTCCGGTACATTGATGACTGTATCGGCGCCGCCTCTTGCTCCCCAGAGGAGCTCGAACAGTTCATCCACTTCACCAACACCTTCCACCCCAACCTTCAGTTCACCTGGGCCATATCCAGCACATCCCTCACCTTCCTGGACCTCTCAGTCTCCATCTCAGGCAACCAGCTTGTAACTGATGTCCATTTCAAGCCCACCGACTCCCACAGCTACCTAGAATACACCTCCTCCCACCCACCCTCCTGCAAAAATTCCATCCCCTATTCCCAATTCCTCCGCCTCCGCCGCATCTGCTCCCACGATAAGACATTCCACTCCCGCACATCCCAGATGTCCAAGTTCTTTAAGGACCGCAACTTCCCCCCCACGGTGATTGAGAACGCCCTTGACCGCGTCTCCCGCATTTCCCGCGACACATCCCTCACACCCCGCCCCCGCCACAACCGCCCCAAGAGGATCCCCCTCGTTCTCACACACCACCCTACCAACCTCCGGATACAACGCATTATCCTCCGACACTTCCGCCATTTACAATCCGACCCCACCACCCAAGACATTTTTCCATCCCCACCCCTGTCTGCTTTCCGGAGAGACCACTCTCTCCGTGACTCCCTTGTTCGCTCCACACTGCCCTCCAACCCCACCACACCCGGCACCTTCCCCTGCAACCGCAGGAAATGCTACACTTGTCCCCACACCTCCTCCCTCACCCCCATCCCAGGCCCCAAGATGACATTCCACATTAAGCAGAGGTTCACCTGCACATCTGCCAATGTGGTATACTGCATCCACTGTACCCGGTGCGGCTTTCTCTACATTGGGGAAACCAAGCGGAGGCTTGGGGACCGCTTTGCAGAACACCTCCGCTCAGTTCGCAACAAACAACTGCACCTCCCAGTCGCAAACCATTTCCACTCCCCCTCCCATTCTCTTGATGACATGTCCATCATGGGCCTCCTGCACTGCCACAATGATGCCACCCGAAGGTTGCAGGAACAGCAACTCATATTCCGCCTGGGAACCCTGCAGCCATATGGTATCAATGTGGACTTCACCAGTTTCAAAATCTCCCCTTCCCCCACTGCATCCCTAAACCAGCCCAGTTCATCCCCTCCCCCCACTGCACCACACAACCAGCCCAGCTCTTCCCCCCCACCCACTGCATCCCAAAACCAGTCCAACCTGTCTCTGCCTCCCTAACCGGTTCTTCCTCTCACCCATCCCTTCCTCCCACCCCAAGCTGCACCCCCAGCTACCTACTAACCTCATCCCACCTCCTTGACCTGTCCGTCTTCCCTGGACTGACCTATCCCCTCCCTACCTCCCCACCCACACCTTCTCCACCTATCTTCTTTACTCTCCATCTTCGGTCCGCCTCCCCCTCTCTCCCTATTTATTCCAGTTCCCTCCCCCCATCCCCCTCTCTGATGAAGGGTCTAGGCCCGAAACGTCAGCTTTTGTGCTCCTGAGATGCTGCTTGGCCTGCTGTGTTCATCCAGCCTCACATTTTATTATCTAACAATATTAGTTGAGGTTGATTGACAGCAAATAAGCTGAAAGCACTGCTAAGTTCTTCCTCATAATTTTAAGACACAAATATATACCTGAAGCAATCTAGTAAGTCCAAAGTCTGAAATTTTGCAAACAATATTGTCTCCCACAAGAACATTTCTTGCTGCTAAGTCCCGATGAATATATTGTTTGGATTCAAGATACAACATTCCAGCAGCAATCTGAATTGCCATTTCAATTAATTGCGCAATTGTAAAACATCCTTCAGATTCTGTGAAAAGATACATACAGTTGTCAAACATACCATAAAACAATTACTTGAATATAATATCAAAACGCAACAGTTGCTCTGGTCAGTGACCTGAAAATCTGTTTAGCTTTAAACCAAACACTCACCCCTCAAATAATTCAAAAGATCTCCATGTATCATCAATTCAGTGACAATGAAGAAAGGTTGCTTTCTGGTGCATACAGCATAGAGAGGAATCAGATTCTCATGTTGGAAGTTCTTCATAATTTGTGCTTCTTTCAGAAAATTGCTGGAGTCTTTAACTTCTGCAGGTACATAAATTGATTCAGCAAACATAATTTACAATACAAATGAAACACTACTGCTCAAAGTGATGATGCAGTTGAATAATTCTCCCTAGAAAACTACAGGACTGACAAATTAGCACAAAAGAAAAGTGGAGACAACAGTGGCAGGTCAACTCATAGTCCAGCAAAATGTGGGTGAGAGTTTGGATTAGGAGGGGGAATCCCAACAAGTGTGATATTAAGTCCTCCTTATAAAGTAGCAATGTATTGCTGTACTTGCCTCTCCCAATGAGATAACAACAAGTTAGGACACAGATGATTGAAAGTATAACATTTTCATAACTGAGAAGGCACAGGTCACATATACAAAAGTTAAGTAGACCATCTTTCTTGGCTTGTCCTACGCATATTTATTGTCAGACATAACTTCAGCACACCACAATACAAACTTGAACCTCTAGAGATTGTTATTGAAACTACTCATTGATAATTTACAATGAAGGCATGCAATCAATATCCCAATGCAAATCCATTAAAATTTACAGGTGATCCCAAAGCTATGGGAGGCAACAAAATTAGTGCAGCAAGCTTAAAAATTATGTGCTGTAAATTTTGATCCAACGGCATATGAATTTTCAGCGCTGTGAGTGCTGTTTTACCTCCAAAATGCACTTGATTGCAGTGTGCACATTTGTGGAACTAGAAACATAGCAACATCGAGCCAAGGGTAGGCCATCCAACACATTGAGTCTGCTCTGTCATTCATTCGATTGCAGCTGAACATCTACCTGAATACCATAGTCCCTTACTATCGCCATGTTCCAAAATGTCATTAATTTCCAGAAAGCAGAGATTTCTGGTTTGAAAATTCAATGATTGAACTATTACAGACTTCAATGTCGAGAATTCTAAAGATATGCACTGTCTTACTGGAAAAATTCCTCCTCTGCCCTGTTTTATATGGCCTTTCTCTTATTCTGAGATGATGCCCCCTGATTCAAGAGTGAAATATTCTATTTATATTCACCCTGTCAGATCCTGTAACAATTTTGTAAGTTTAAATTAATTTATCTCTCCATTTTCAAAACTTCAGAGAATATAGACCTAGTCTCCCTAAACTCTCCTCATAATGACAGTTCAGCATCCCAGGAACTAATATGGTGAACCTCCATTGTACTCCAACTGTGACAAGTATATCCCGACTTGGATAAAGGAGCCAAAGCCACGGACAATGCTTCAGATGTCATCTTACCAAGGCTTCACACAAATGCAACAAGATAGCTTTTCTTCTGTACTCAAATCATCTTGCAAAGAAGGCCAACATTTCATTTGCATTTCTAATTACTTGCTGTAACTGCATGTTAAATATAATTGATTCATGAACAAGGATATCCAGGTCTCTTCGTTACCTACACTTCCCAACCATTTAAGAAATAGTTTGACCCTCTGTTTTTCCTACCAAAGTGAATAATGTCACACTTATTCACATTATTATCCATCTGTCATTTTCTAACCAGTTCACTTAGTCTGTCCAAGTAGTCTTGAAGCCATCTTGTAAATTCCTCACAAATTATAACCTCATCAGTTTGGTGTTATCAGCAAATTTGAAAATAACACAACTGGTCCTCACATCCAAACCATTTATCTAGACTGTGTACAATTGTGGACCAAGCACTGGTCCTTGTGGTACATTCCCAAGGCAGCTTGCCATTGTGAGTATGATCCATTTATTCCTACTTTCTGCTTTTTGTCTGTTAACTAATTCTCAATCTATGTTAGCATTTTTCCGCGAGTCACATGCTGTCTAATTTTATTTATTGGCCTCTCCTGTGGGTTTGGAACCTACCATTTGGATTCTATAAAGTTAGTGGAATAAAAAACTAGTCTAACAGAGCTATGTAAACATTGTCCTTTGTCACAAAAATGCATTTGGTTTCTTTAGAAACAAAATTTGCTGGTTTAGCCTACATGCAACTCCAGATCTTTAACGACAACTCCAGTCTTAATGACTACCGCTCAATGGCTCTGACCTCCATCATCATGAAGAGCTTCAAGAGACTGGTTGTGGTGCACATCAGCTCTAGTTTCCTAACTTGACTCAAGCTCCTATAATTTGCCTCCCAATGCAACAGGTCCACGGCGGACACCATTTCTCTTGCCCTGCACTCATCCCTGGAACATCTGGACAACAAGGAAACCTATGTCAGACTCCTGTTCATCAACTATACCTCCACCTTCAACACAGGATGTTGATTCAGGAATAGTGAGGTTATGATGACAAAAATCTAAGTCAGGGTGATGAGTGGCTTAGAGGGGAATTTGAAAGTAGTGGTGTTCCCATGTATCTGCTGCCCTTGTCCTTCCAGGTGGAAATGGTCATGGGCTTAGAAGGTGCTGTCTGAGAATCTTTGGTGAATTTCTGTAACGCATCTTGTAGATAGTACACACCACTGCTGCTGAATGCCAGTGGTGGAGAGAGTGAACGCTTGTGGATGTGTGCCAATCAAGCAGGCTGCTTTGTCCTGGATGATGTCAAGTTTCTTGAGTGTTGTTGGAGCTTCACCTATCCAACCAAGTGGGAAGTATTCCATCACACTCCTGTCTTGTCCCTTGTAAATGACGGACAGATTATGGGCAGTAAGGAGGTGAGTCACTCACCACTGTATTCCTAGCCTCTGACCTGCTCTTGTAGCCACTGCATTCATGTGATAGGCCCAGTTTTGTTCCTGGTCAATGGTAACCCCATGGGTGCTGATAGTGGGGGATGGTAACACCAATGAATGTCAAGTGGCAGTAATTAGATTGTTACTGATCGTGATGGTTGTGGCCTGGCATTTATGTGGCGTGGATGTTACTTGCGACTTGTCAGCCCAAGCCTGGATATTGTCCAGATCTTGTTGTATGCGGACATTGACTGATTCAGTGTCTGAGGAGTCATAAAAGATACTGAACATTGCGTAATCATCAGCAACCATCTCCACTACTGACCACCAGAGAGTTTGCCACGTGACACACACATTGATTCCAATTTTGTGAGGGCTCCTTGATGCCACACCTGGTCAAATGGGGTCTTGGTGTCAAGGGCTGTCACTCTCACCTCACCTGTGGAACATTGAGCTCTTTCTTCTGGAATACTGTGTCCAGTTCTGGTCGCGCAGTTATTGGAAGGATATGAAGCCAGGGAGGGGTTCAGAAGAGATTTATGACAATATTGCTGGAAATGGAAGACTTGAATTATAAGGCGAGTCTAAATAGGTTGGGGCTTTTTTCACTGGAGCATAGGAGGTTGAAAGGTGACCTTGTAGAAGTTTATAAACCCATGAGGGGTACAGAAAGGTACACTTTTGAGGTGAGAGGAGACTGATTTAAAAAGACATGAGAACATATATTTTACACAGAGGGTGGTTTACGTGTGGAATGACCTTCGTGAAGAAGTTGTGAATGAACGTACAGTTACAACATTTAAAAGTTATTTGGATAAGTGCATGAATAGGAAAGGTTTGGAGGGATATGGCCCAGGAGCAGGCAGGTGGGACTAGTTTAGTTCTGGATTATGTTCGGCATGGACTTATTGGACTGAAGGGTTTGTTTCTGTGCTGTATGACTCTATGACCATTATCTCCTCCAGACTGGTCTCAAAACTCCAGGACCTTGATCTTGGCTCCACCCTCTGCAACTGGATCCTCAGCTTCCTGACCCACAGGCCACAAACAATTGAGATAGAAAACTGCATCTCCTCCACAATAACCTTGAACACTGGAGCACTGTCCCCTTCCCCAACCACCGCCTCCCCTCGCCATGGATGCATTCACAGACCTCTACTGTACTTCCTGTACACCCACGACTGTATAGCCAAATTCCCCATGAACGCCATCTACAAGTTTGCTAGCAACTCCACTGTGGTAGCATGGATATCTAACATAGACAAGTCAGAATATAGAAAGGTGATAGAGGGCTTGGTAACGTGGCGCAATGAGAACAACCTCTCTCTCAATGTCAGCAAAACTAAAGAACTGCTCATTAACTTCAGAAATAAAGGAGGAGAAACATCCTCATCTACATCAACGGAGCCAAGGTTGAGAGGGTCAAGAGTGTCAAGCTCCTCGGAGCGACGATAACCAGCACCCTGTCCTGGACTTCCAATGTAGAAGCGATGATCAAGAAAGCACAACAATACCTCTTCTTCCTCAGGCAGTTTAGGAAATTCAGAATGTCCATAAGGTCCCTCACTGACTTTACCAGATGCACCATTGAAAGCATATTGTCCAGGTGCATAAGAGCCTGGCATGGCAACTGCTCTGCCCAGGACTGTGAGAAAGTCCAGAAGATGGTGTGCACAGCCCAGACCATCATGGAAGCCAACCTTCCAAATGGACTCCATTTGCACAAACACCTATCACACCCCGGCAATGCTCTCCTGCAGACTCTTCTATCAGGAAGAAGATACAGAAGCCTGAACACAAGCACCAGCAGGTTCAGGAACAGCTTCTTCCTGGCTGTTATTAGACTGATGAATGGACTCTCTGACTTCAAATAATGTTGATCTTACCTAGCACACGCCCTATGCTGTGTAAATTGTACGCCTCTGTTTAAGTTTCTTTTCACCCTATAATCTGTATGTCATTACTATGTTCTGCCTGTACTGCTCTTAAATAAAGCTTTTCAATGTACTTAGGTACACCTGGCAATAAATAAATCATATCAAATACATCAAATCTGCAACACTGTTTGTGCCTCTTAACTGATCTCTGAAAAGGCTAATCGAGCAATTCAGGTAGGTCCAAGGCATTTAGGGATGGGCAATAAATGTTTGTCTAGCTAGTGCTGTCCATATTCAATGCGTGAATGAAAACTAATATATCAAATAAAATAAATGTTGTTAAATAATATGCTCACCTTCTTTCAGCATTTTAATTGCAACAGGTACGTTGTCATTCCAGATGGCTTTCCACACTTCTCCATAATTACCAGATCCTATGCACTTTACCAAAGTGAATTCTTCCTTTGGTCTTTCCCATTTGTCCACTGTGTTGTATGATAAGTGACGAAGAGATGGCTTTTTCTGTTTATAAATAATTCTTGATTCAGACAAAATAAGTAATAGTCTAAATAGAATATTTGAGGCTATTGTTTGCTCGGTAAAGACCTTCTGAAACATCTAGCCTGTTCCACTGAACTGTAATATTTTGGGTAGTTATGGCAACCACCCAAAAAAAAACACAGATAGAAGTTTGCAGAAACAAATCTGAGAAATTCCTCTTCTCTCCATTCTATTTTCCAAGACCATTTTATGGAACATAAAAAAGGAAAAGGCCATTTGGCCCACAAAGCCTGTACCCATAGTTAAATGTGATCATGGCTGAACTCTGAACTAACTTTATAAATTTAGCCTTTACACTTAACATTACTTATTGTACTCATAAAAATCTAACAATGTCAGTTTTACAATTGACGGTTTATCTCGCCTTAATTGCTAAAAAAAAATTCTGGAGGCACTGAGCAGGTCTGGCAGTATCTGTGGGGAGAGAAATAGAGTTAATATTTCAAGTTTGGTTTGAGTCTTCTTCACAACTGAATAACACTAATTGCTATTCACTGAAGAGTATTTCAAAATTTTGCCACCATTTAGATCATAAGAACAAAAGGATTAGAAACAGTATTAGGCAATTTAACTTCCTGAGCCTGCTCCACATTTGATATGATCATGGCTAATCTCATCTTGGCCTCAACTTCTCTTTCCTGCCCACTTGGTATAACCCTTTAACACATTACTCTTTAATGAGTAGTCTATCTCCTGCTTAGAATTATTCAGTGTCAAAGCATCCACCACATTCTTTGACAGTGAATTCCACAGATTTGTGACCTTTTGAGAGAAGTAATTTCTCCTCACCTGTATTTTAAATCTTACATTCCTTATTCTAAACTGAAGACTTTTCTTTGCAGTTTTCCCTAAAGAGAAGACATCCTTTCTACACCTACTTTGTCAATCCCCTTCAGCGCCTTATAAGCCTCAAGTTGGTCTTCTCTCATTCTTTTGAACTCTAGGCCCAGGCTGCTCAATCCCTCTTCATAAGAATGTGTGAAGAATTGTTTCCAGTTTTTCACTCCTCCACGGTCTGCTCCAAGTTTTAGGCTACCTCCCCTGCTAAAACTTCTGAATTTTTGGATATGGTTTCTCCCAATTTACATTATCTATCGTCCATCATAGTTTGATAACTTCAACCTAAGACATCCCTGTGAATGGTAGAAGCAAAACTGTTGAATATTTTTTAAGGCAGGATTGACAGATTCTTGTTAACCAAGTAGGTCAAAGGTTATCTGAGGTGAGGGAGAATGCAATTACCATCAGGTCAGCCATGATCTTATTGAATGACGAAGCAGGCTCAACGATTTGAATGACCTACTTCTGTTCCTAATTTGTGCATTTATAGGTAATTTGTAAATTCCAGGAAATATAACACTGGTTTCTTTTACCTCTCCTTACAGTATGACAATTGCTAGAATTGTCTACAGGCTGAATTTTACCAAAGATTTGTTGTCAATTTCAGCAAGTGTTATGGATGGTTTCTCTCCGAGAGCTCCAGTGTATTATCTCAAGTAATTCTCACAGTTTGCCACATTGTCTGTGCACTATGTTTCTACGCTGCCCCACTTGTGCTATTTGGAAAATGCCAGCAGCACAGGTTCATAGCACTACTGGGATCTTTTGGGATTTATGTTGCTGATGCCACATGAGGCATAAGATGAGACATAAGGTCCTCACTCCACATGAGGACAGAATCCTTGATTTAGTGGGAGATGATAGAGACTGCATATGTGGTGATGTCAAAGCCTCCATGTCCTGGCAACCAAATTAGAATCATTTTCAACGGCTGTGCTGTTCTCCTGATACTGCCATTGTGAAAATATTTTAATACGCCCAAACTTCTACCCCTTTTTCACAACTTATTCTCTCTTTTGTCTCTTGGAGGCCCTAGTGGTAGCTCAATCACCTCTGCCCTGATGAGAGTAGCCCTCTCTCCTCTCATCATTTCCTCCACCCTGAAGAAAATGTCACAGATCTCCAAGAGGAAGCACCAACTAGGCTGTGTCTTGCAACCTGCAGTAAATAATTTACTGCTACCTTGGTTGGCATGTTAGCTTGATTAGAATCAGGAGCACATGCTGCTGAGCAGATTACTACAGTGTCTCTGCAGCTGATCAAGGAAGAAACATGCCAGTAGCCTAATTCTGAATGAATGGCATCTGCAAGCTTGCTGATGACACCACCATGGCTTAATGGATATCAAACAATGAAGAGTCAGAGTACAGAAGGGAGGTAGAAAGCTTGGTGTCATTGTGCAATAATAACAAACTCTCTTTCAATGTCGGCAAAACAAAAGAACTGATCATTGACTTCAGGAAGAAAGGAGTTGAACACACCCCCCAGCTACATCAACGGAGTGGGCGTTGACAGCATCAAGGTCCTAGGAGCGATGATAATTGCCAACCTGTCCTTGACTTTCAATGTAGATACAACGATCAAGAAGCACAACAACACCTCTTCTTCCTCAGGCAGCTTAGGAAATCCGGCATGTCCATAAGGACACTCATCAACTTTTACAGATGCACCATAGAATGCATACTATCCTGGTGCATAATAGCCTAACATAGCAACTGTTCTGCCCAAGACCGCCATAAACTATCGAAGGTTGTGAGTGTAGCACAGACCATCATGGAAGGCACCTCACATCCATGGACTTCACCTACACTTCCTGTTGCTGCGGAAAAGCTGTCAACATCATCAAAGACCCCTTGCACTCCGGTAATGCTCTCCTACAACCTTTTCCATCAGGCAGAAAATATAGGAGCTTGAACACAGGCACAAACAGGTTCAAGAACAACTTCTTCCTTGCCATTATTAGACTGACGAATGGACTGTCTAACTTCAAATACTGCTGATCTTGTTAATGTTGATCTTGCTTCACACACCTCCTGTGCAGTGTAACCTGCATGCCTCACTCTACCTAAGCACCCTATGATCTGTACGTCCTTGCTTACTGTGATCTGCCTGTACTGCTTGCAAACAAAGCTTTTCACTGCACCTAGGCACACGTGACAATAAATCAAATCAGTCAGTCAGATCACTGGCACTCAGAGGTCAGTTGGAAACCAGGCTCCAGGTAGCAGAGCAACCAATGGTATCAGTCTTTTACAATTTTATCCAAGTGTAGAGGTAGATGCAGGAATAGCAGGCAGGTTTGTTGAAGTGATAGCTATTCTTTCTGTAATGCACACATTAGCATGAAATTTTGTCATGCATGAATAAGGGAGAATTGGACATTTTGCAAACCTCCACTCTTTTGCTGCCTTAACTTTTATTAAACATGAACCTCTTTGAAATATCGTTGCATTAAGCTGCATTTACAGCTGTGTTTCTACAGGAGATGCTAGTTTCAGCAAAATCAAAACAGTTCCAGTCAGAGAAAGATGACTTCATGCAACACTGGGCCATTGACTGAGGTCAACAAAGACCTCCTGACTATCTTGTTTTGGATGATACTGCTATACTGTAGGATGCTGAAACTTCTGATCCTCATGTTCTTTATTCACACAATCTTGCAGCTGTCATGGATCTTCATTATCCATCTATAGCGTTGTTGCATTCTCCAGTTGTTTAGAACAGAAATTCTGAGGGTCAAGAAATGATGGCAACGCCAAGACATACAATGCTATGGGCCACGTGCTGGGAAATGGGAGTGGAATAGTTAGGTTGTTTTTGACCAGCACAAACTTGATGGGCTGAAGAGCCTTTATCTGTGTTGTAGACCTCTACGACAATGACAAAGAGTCTATGAAGGCCTGTACATAACCCTCATAGATACCTGATGTGGAAGGGCCATCCTGTGACACATCGATATCCAGTGGAAGAAAGTATTGCATTGCACACAAATGAACAGCATAATATGGCACTCTGACCTTCACCTCTGGAGAGAATATAATGCCACTGTCCCTATCTCATCTATATGGCATTCTGTGGAATACAAGTGACAGTGGATTCCCTGCATCTTTGCCACATCATAGGGCCATCAACAGTTGTAACTCCTACAGTTGGGGTCACATCACAGATCCATTTTGCTTCGATCTCCAATACCAACTGACTTTATGTCATTGGAAATTTGGCTGTGTAATTTCATATTTCATCACCCAACTAAATGAAAACAGTGAATGATGGAGGGCTTGAAACAGATCCTTGCAGGAAACTACTAGTCCTGCCAAACTGAATACTTGTTTTTGAGTCAAGAGATCACACTGTCTCTGAATTCTCTGAAGTGTTTGTTTGTGGTAAGTGGTGATGGCAGACCCCACCAGAAACGTGTCCAATTTTTGCTTCATGAAACTCAGACTGAAAGCCTGTGGCCAGCAGTGTCCCACAGGGATCAGTACTGGGTCTACTTTAGTTTGTCATTTGTATAGAGATTTTGGATGAGAATATAGGAGGCATCATTAGTAATTTCATGGATGAAGCCAAAATTGGTGGAATAGTGTACAGTGAAGTAAGTTATTTATGATTACCTTCTTGATCAGTTAGGTCAAAAGGCTGAGGAGTTTCAGGCAGATTTTAATTTGAATAAATGTGAATAAAACAAACAAGGGCAGGACTTATACAACAGTAGGGTCCTAGGTAGTGTCGTAGAATGGACAGACCTAAGGGTTCACGTACACAATTCTTTGAAATATGCATCACAGGTAGATAGATTGGTTAGGAAGTTGCTTAACACATTTATCTTCAGCGAGTTTTGAGAAGATTTGTAGCTCAGGTTGAGGTTCTGGATGTGAGTTTGCTCGCTGAGCTGGAATGTTCATTTTCAAACGTTTCGTCACCATTCTAGGTAACATCATCAGTGAGCCTCCGACGAAGCGCTGGTGTTATGTCCCGCTTTCTATTTATCTGGTTAGGTTTCCTTGGGTTGGTGATGACATCACCAACGCGGGAAATGACATTCCCTGAACAGGAAATGACATCACCAACGTGGGAATTGACATTTCGTGAACAGGAAATGACATCACCAATGCGTGAAATTACATCACCAACCCAAGGAAACCTAACCAGATAAATAGAAAGTGGGACATAACACCAGGTCTTCGTCAGAGGCTCACTGATGATGTTACCTAGAATGGTGACGAAACGTCTGAAAACTAAACTTCCAGCTCAGCGAGCAAATTCACCTCCAGAACACTTATCTTCACTGCTCAGACCTTTGAGAATAGGTGTTGGGATCATGTTGAGATTGTATAGGATGTTGCTGGGGCGTCTTCTGGAGCACTGTGTGTAGTTCTGGTCACCCTGGTGTAGGAAGAATATTATTAGGCTACAGAGATTTCAGAAAAGATTTGCCAGGATGTTGTCAGGAATGGAGAGTTTAAAAAAATACATCAGACTGGGAGTTTTTACTTTGGAACTTGGGAGCTTGAGGAATGACATTATGGAGATTTATAAAATCATGAGGGGTACAGATAAGGTGAATTAGCAAACGGTATTTCCCTCAGGTGGGGGAGTTCAGAACTAGGGGACATATTTTCAAGGTAAGAGGAGAAAGATTTAATAAAGGAGGGGAAACTTTTTAACACAGAAAGTGGTTAGTCTGA
Source organism: Stegostoma tigrinum (assembly GCF_030684315.1). Lineage (NCBI taxonomy): Eukaryota > Metazoa > Chordata > Chondrichthyes > Orectolobiformes > Stegostomatidae > Stegostoma > Stegostoma tigrinum. The sequence continues at coordinate 71,330,708 of NC_081358.1, read as the reverse complement.
GGAATGAACTGCTGGAAAAAGTGGTGGATGCGGGTACAGTTACAACATTTAAAGGACATTTAGATCTACACATGATTTGGAAAGGTTTGGAGGGATATGGGCCAAAACACAGGCAGATACAGCTAGTTTATTTGAAACATAGTTAGCGTGGACTAGTTCAACCAAAGCTGGATGGCTCTCTGACTGTATAAATCAGCATTTGTGACCCTGCACCACTTAATTGGAAGATAATGTCAGGTGAAACCTATTGATAACGTCTACTGAAAGGATTGACTGGATAGCATAGCTAGTCCATTGTTTTTGTGATTTTATAAACTTCAACCCTATGTAAATACCTCTCTAAAGTGTAAAGTCCAACCTTCTTATTCTACTTTGATAATTATGCTTAACTCAGGGAATTAGTCTTGTGACTCTTTATCTTTTCCATAGCCTCAATAACATCTACAATATAAGGTGATGAAGATCAGATACAAAAATCCAGGTGATGCTTGAAAAAGGCTTGTGAAAGTACAGAAAAAATATGCTTCTTATAATCAATTTTGCTGTGAGTACAAGCAAATTACCTTTTTGTTTTAGCAATCACTTTATGGAATTGCTCACAAACTTTTAAATATGCAGATAATAGGAAATTGTAATCTCCTTTCTTCTCCATTGTCCATTTTTTTTAATTTGAAGCATGAATGAATGTTGTGCATTTTCTTTCCTTAATGCAGAACACTGCACTTATCCCAGTTGTGTACCATGTAATGAGTTCAATCTCAAACACATTAAGATCTGCCTGATGGAGGTGAGTATGGTTCACTGTTGGAAAATCTTCAAATGATTACACACAGGAAATAATTTGATTATGTTCATAAGAAATATGAGCAAGAGTATGCCCCTTCAGCTGTCTCATTCTACATTCAATGACACATTGCCTGAGCTGATGTGTGGCTTTAACTCTGTTTCCCTGCATACTCCTCCCTTCCCAATACCCAATGAGAATACGCTCAATCTTGTCAAATTTTCCTCATAACATAGCCTCCTCAACCTGGGTATAAACATAATAAACCTTCTCTGAATTGGCTCAATGAAAATATACCCTCATTAAATATGGAGATCAACACGGCATATCGCATTCTGGGTGCAGCCTTGCCAATGCCCTGAACAGTTACTGACTTAACCTATCGACCGACTCTCTTTGCAGATTCTGTATCCTCCTCACAACTTGTTTCCCAAACTATGTTTGTATTATCAGCAAATTTGGACACAGTACATTTGATTCTTTCAACTCAGTTGTTAACGTAATTCATTAATAATTGAGGCTCCGACACTGATCAATTAATTAGTTTGCCAATCTGAAAATGACTCATTTATCCTCTGTTTTCTGCATAACCAATCCTCAATGTTAGCCTAACTAGCCTACAGCTAAATTGAAGCTTAATTATGTGATCTGCAAACACCCAGCTAAAATGTTGAGGGGAACCTGGTCAAGGAAAGAGTGGCTATTCAGAGTCATTTAATGGCCAACCACCTATAAATAGGATGGAGGGAAAATTTTCACTCCTCTGGAACAGAACATCCTGCCTCTGTGAGCTGCTGGCCATTAAGAGCCTGACTGTTTTCTCTCCAGTACCAGTACTGTTAGTGGGAGAACATTGGCCACTTGTCAGCAGCCCACTCAGGTGACAGGGAGTGAGCTGCAGTGGGTCAAAAATTTGTAAGTGTTTAGTGATCAGCAAGGTGAGTAGGGGCCAGAGTTTGAGAGACCAAGGTGGTGGGGACTTTTACAGGGTTTGGGGGGGCTAGTGAGTTTTTGGTGGGGAGGGTGTAGTTGGTACATGGTGCTTGCACAAGGAGGAGAAATTGTGCTCTCCAATAAGTCTTTCAAGGGAGAATTAACTCTCTCCACAACAGGCTAGCACAAGGAAAGTTGTTATTCTAGATTCCACTTTATATGGACCTTTCCAGTTGCCAGTTTAATCTTGGCAGTGGCAGGATGAGGTTCTCAAGTAGGTATCAATCGCTACTTAAGGGTTTGAGCTTGTTCACTAGTAGGTGGTCCACCTGATACCATCCCCGCTGGTCGTAAAATTTGGTTGGTCAGAGCCGGCAGATATGCAGTGGCAATCAGCTTGTAGAATGTAACAAGAAACGTATGACTTCCAACTCACATGAATTGGCCTCTGTTTTCTGTTTCCTTCCTTTCTTGAATAAAGATGTTATATTTGTGATTTTTCAATCAACTGGTACATCACAAAACTCTAATATATCTATCTTTAAGATCCTAAGATGCAGACTATCAGCTACAGTGGACTTGTCAATCTTTTATTACATCAGCTTTTTGATTACTTTTTCTATAGTGATCATAATTGTTTTAAGTTCCTCCCTTTTGTGTTTTGAGTTTCTACTATTTTTTAGAATTCTTTTCATGGCTTGTGGTATGAATAAAATGTTTTTCCAAGTCTGTAATTTCTTTGTTTCCCATTATTAACTCCCTAGTCTCATCTTCTCTGGGACCAACAATGACTTTAGTTATCCTTTCTCCTTGTACACATTTGTGAAAGCTTTTACTGTCTGTGACAACTCTCTCCAGGAGTAACTCAGCTTATCTCATTCCTCTAGCTGTACTTAGTAACACTACAATTGCTTTTCTCTCTTATCCAATTTTGCAAAATATGATTGGACTTCTGATACATTGATGGTGTCTTTGGTGATGCTTCCCTGCACTTCTCTGGAGTTGGAAAAATTAATCAATTGTGTTTCCAATTCCATCCTTTATTCACGTTCAACTGACCCATCACCGACTTTTTCCTTCCCTTTCTTGGCTTCATTATTTCCATTTCTGTGACACGCTGTCCATCGATATCCACTACAAATACCCCTGCAGTTACTGTGACTACACCTTCCAAAACACTGTGCATCCTGCAAGGATTCTATTCCATTCTCCCAGTCTCTCTGTTTCTCTCGCATCTGTTCTGATGAGCTCACCTTTCACCCTGTAGCCTTTCACATGCCTCTGACATGACCACCTTGCTCATCAACCAAGCATTTCCCACTAAATGGTTGAGAGGACTCTTTGCCTCATCTCCCACACATCTGCCCTCACCCTTTCCACACCACTGCATTTAAAAGATCATCCTCTGCTATTTCTACCAGTTCCAGCAAACTCATCATCTTCTCCCTCTCAGTAACCATTCCACATGACATTCCATGAAACTTTGGTCCATTCCTTCATCACTTCTAACACTCCTCACTTAGTCATGGCACATTCCCATACAATTGCAGCAAGACTAACACTTCCTCATTCGCTATCCTCTGCATTGTCCAAACGCACCCTCCAGGTTAAGCAGCATTTCACTTGTATTTCTTTCAATCTAGTCTATTGTATTTACTGTTAACAAGTACCCTTTATATTGCTGAAATCAAACACGGGTTGTGTGACTGCTTTATTGAAATCCTCCACACTGCCACTAGGAATGGCTATGGCCTTATAAATCTTTGCCATTTCAATAAGCCACCTTGCGTTCATGCAACAATGTTCCAATGTTGCACAACATAAGCTTGAAGAACAATACCTCTTTTTGTGCTTAGGCACTTTACAGCCTCGAGATGTCATTTTTGAATTCAATTGCTTCAGAAACTTACTGCATTATGTCTGTTCTCCATTTTCCTTAATATCTCTCCTCCGTCCCCTCTACAGTCTTGTTTTGTGACTGTTTACTTTGTTCTAAATATCGATGACCCATTCCCTCCCTATCACACTTTAATTTCCATCTAATTTATGTCTCTTTCTCTCTTCCTCCTCTTTTAACAGGCCTTTGTCATTTGCACTGGACATCTGCATCTGTCAAAAGTATAAAAAGAGCAAATTTTCCAACAACTTTCAGTTCTCAAGAAGAGTCATACTGGGTTTGAAATATTAACTCTGTTTCTTCCTCCACAGATGCTGCTAAACCTGCTGTGTTTCTCCAGCAGCCTCTGTGTTTGTACTCAATCTCTGCACTGCTTGTTTTTAGCTCATGCTGTGGCTAAATTTGCAGATTTATTTTTCAGCTCTCATTATAAATTTAACACACAAAAAAAATCATTCCTTAGTATTCCCTGTGCTAGTTTCTGCTGTTAACAAACAACAGCCAAAGTGGTGTCACCAAACTTGATCGATCAAGATAGCTCGGACTTGAATGTACATGCCAATTCCAGCCGGATGGTACATTGTTACTTGATGCTCCAGTGGGATCATAACTGGAATGGATGATAAGATTGGTATTATTTTCCAAAAAATTCTGGGGCTAAGGTGTTAAGCATCCTATGGTTTTGTCATTTCTTCATAGCCCTGAGAGAACTGAAAGAACAGTATTTTAATATTCTATACAAATAATTTGAATGTATTTCACTTTTGTACTTACTCTTTTGCTGGGTCTGTTTAATCTAGTAGTGCATTGTATTGTATAATGTTTATAATGTTCAATCAGCTCATGAATGCTGCCAAAATCTGCATCTTCTGTTACGTAATAGCGACCATTCTCTTTTTGCAAAATCACAACATGAATGATTGATTCTCCATTTTTCACTGAAACAAAATGATGGTAATAATTAGTTATCAAATTTGATTATTGTCAATTTTTCGGTTGTAATTGATACAAATGTCAATGCCAGAGAAACACTGAGTGCCAATTTTCATTTCCCTTATCTGGAAATAACAATATAGTTGTGCTAATCTCAAAAAGACTTACTACGCTATTGATACCAATAAAGAATTCTAAACAATTTTGAAAGGGTGTGATTGAAGATTCAAAAGTCAGAATCATGCTCAGCTTTATAGATTTTCAACTTAATACCAACACAAATTGCTCAAATCAAGGAATTTCAAAGCAACATTCCCTTAGGACTGGTGCAATATTGACCAGGAACATTTCTGAAGTTGCTCTTGCAAAAGCATTGGGACATCATCAGAAATCCACCAGAAATCCCAATTACGGAATCACTGGCCTAGAAATTACTGACTTCTTTGCCCACTTTATGGACTTAGAAATACTGACCTAAGAATCTGTATAGCACCAGTATGTTTGCCACCTGTTAACTTGATAGAGACTTCTCTGTAAGTGTCCAGGGTACATACTTCAATAGGCATTAGATCCTTCAATTTACATTAATGTTTTTGAGGCTCTCTTTGGAAAATTTATTTAAAACTAGAATTTTGATGGGAGTTGGTTAGTTCAGTTAGCTAGACTGCTAGCATATAATTCAGAATGATATCATGTGGTTGAGTTTGATTCTTGTTGCGGCTGATATGGGCTTGCAACTTGCTTCCTTGTCCTGTCCCTATGAGTACAAAGAGATGATAAACCACCAATAAGAACTGCCAAGGAAACAGCTCAGAATGAATCATCAGCAGACAATGAGTCTATATTCAGGCAGAGCTCATACACCATACTAACTTGGCTAAAGTATATTTTAGAAACAAATAGGAAATAATCATATATATACAGATTTCAGACGTACACCATGAAAACATATGGAATATAAAAATTACTACACATATAGAAAAAATCACCGCACTATATTGCAAACAATACCAACTCTATTCATGAATTTAAATCAGTAATCAAATCACGTGATTCAAATGGCGAACATAACTATTTTGGGCTTGTGTTCGTGTCTTAATGCTATATCAAAATCATTGATTAACTTGTTTTTGTTTTGTTTTGTTTCAGTTTTCTTAAAATAAACTGGCTGGGCTAGCATTTATCACCCTTGAGAAGGTTGTCCATGCATTGTAGATAGACCCACAATTCTGTTCGGAATTCCAGAATTTTGACCTAGCATCAGCGAAGGAACAGTGATTTATTTCCAATTCAGAATGGTAAGTGGCTTGGAGGGGAACTTGCATGTGGTGGTGTTCCATGTAAATACTGTCTTCATCCTTATGGATGGTAGTGGTCTAATTTTTACTCTATTTATAGTCTGTTTGTAGATTTCTTACCTGACAGTACATATGAGCCCTGAATGGTCTCACTTTTGCGGACAAGAAACATGTCAACAAATTGCTTAGAAGAGAGGAGATGGTTTTCTGCTTCAAACCTGGTCATTTTTCCACAGTACCAGCTAGAATTGCAATGAGTATGACATTAATTAGGCTATAAAAGATTTAACTTATCATTTTGTCATGCAACAGTTTACTACAAAGTTATATTATTCATTAATATGTTAGCTCTCTGCATAATTTGCATTTTTCAGCACACTGATGAATTTACAAAAACCTACAATTTGCAACTTGCACCAATATGAAAGTTGTCCAGAAGTTTTAACGATAAAGATATTTCATTTCACTTAAGACAAGACATAGAATAAGGCCATTAGACCTGAAACACAACTTCACACCCTGGAAATTTGCAAACATATTGGTGTGAAATTTATCTTTAAAATATATTACCTATTTCCTGTCTTTACCAATAATCCCTGCACTCCAGTACTATTCAAAAAATAGTCAATACTCTCTTGAAAGCATCAACTGAACCTGTCTCGATTACATTTTTGGTAGTACATTCCAAACTGTAACTACGTGCTGAGTGAAAAAGTTCTCACATCGTCCTTGCTTCATTTGCACGTCTTTAAACCTATGTCCTCTTTCTCATGTTTCCTATCTATTCTTCCAACCTGCTCATAATTTTGAAAACCTTCATTAGATATCCTCTTTGCCTTCTTTTCTCCAGTGAGAACAGTTCTAACTTCTTTAATCAATTCTCATAACTGAAGTTTCTTATTCTTTGTTCCTTTCTTGTAAATCATTATTGCAGGTTCTTCAATGCATGCCCATCCTTTGAATAATGTGGCACCTACATCTGTACATAATACTTCATCTGAGGTTTAACAAGTGTCCTGTACATGTTCAACATCACCTCCTTGCTCATGTACTTTAATAAAGCTGAGGACATTGTAAGCTTTATTTGCTGCCACCTTCAATGATCTGCACCCATATACAGGTTCCTTTTCTCCACCGGTCGCTTTAGAGTTTCACCCCTTATTTTACATTGCCTTACACTGTTCTTCTAACCAAATTGTGGATCACCTTGCACTTCTGTATACTGAACCTCATCTGCCACCTCTCTGCCCACTCCACCAACTTGTTAAAATCCTTTCAGAGTTTCACACTATTATTCTCATAGTTTACAATTCTTCAAAGTTTAGTGCCTTCTGCAAAATTTAAAATTATCCTCTGCACAGCAAATTCCTAATCATCAATACAGACAAATATATATTGAAAAGCAAGAGTTCAAGTATCAATCCCCAGGAAACTTCACTACAAACCTTCCTCCAGCCAGAAAATAAAATCCATTAACCATTACTCTATCACTCAGCCATTTTTTTTATAAATCTATCGTGCCACTGTTCCTTTCATACCATGATCTAGAACTTTCCTCAAGTTTGTTATGAGTCACTGTATCGAATGCTGTCTGCAAATTCATATATACCATGTTGTAAAGACTACCCTCAATATCCGTTTCCATTACTTCTTCAAAAAGCTCCACCAAATTAGTTAACCATGATTTCTCCTTTAGAATCTATACTGACTTTTCCTAACCAACCCATGTTTTGCCATGAGACTTTCGATTGTTTCTAAAAGTTTTCGCACCACTGAAGTTACCTAATTGGTCTATAATTACCAGGATTCGCCTTACAGCATGTTTGAACAAGGCAGTGCGGAGGAAGGTGCTTGTAAGCAAGGGTAGGTGGTGCCTTTCTGTGTGACACCCTCCCCCTTTCTTGATGCCAGGATCCTCAATCAGGCACAGAGTGCCCATGAGTGAAGGGATCCCTAGTATCCCAATTACGTGACCAAAATCCTAACCCCTGTTTCCAAACTGTTCCCATTGATTTTCATGCGGTTGAATACTCACGGTTCTCCCTCCAAGCTCCTCTCTTTTGCGAGTATTTCGACAGGCACAAACCCAGAGCAGGGTTTTTTTTGTTTGTATGAACATTTACAAACTTGCTGAGCGAGCCACCAGTCCCCTGTTTTGCTGAGGATCTCTAGGCGCTCTCCTTTTTTCACACTCAGCTCCTCACGGCCCCTCGCCATATAATCAAATTGCACTACGTGAATCTCCGCGGAATGTGGAGCTTCATTCTTGCAAAGCCCCTCGTCTCCTCTAGCAGCGCATGAACTTGAAAAACCACGACATGCATTTTGTACATTCTGCTGAACAGCGATCGCCGCCGGGAGAGGTAAAGACCTCGCTTCATGAGTGAACACTCCAACTTCAGGGCCGTCATTTGTGTTGTGGATTGTCAATCCTTGTGGCTTTGCATTTCTGCCATCCTCCGAGGTGGTGTTTGAAGTCGCAGAATTGCTGAAAGGACAACAGCATAGAACTTCCATAGCGCTGATGCAAGACTCAAAATAATTGCTTGCTTTGCAGAACTGTTCTTATGCCCATGTAAGCAGTGCATTTTAGCGAGTGGAAGTTTAAGTTCGAGGTGAGGAAGTGCTTTTAAATCAAATGGGGAATTCCTTGTGGGTTTATAAACATTTCGGATGTCGTAATTTTCCATTAAAACATTCTTTGCGCACATCAATTAAGATAATTTTTGAAAAGTAGAAAACTTAACGTACATTTAATATTGCAGCACAGAAGAATTAAATAGCAAGTTGATAAAATGTAATAAATTGTATGAGTTTCTCTTCCTTTACACCACTTTGTTCACGTTTAAAAACTGAAAAGACAGACAAAAGAGATATTTTTAAAGAATATTATGCCCGTTCCCTAGGTGGCACAATGTTCAGACTGGCCTTAAATTAACTGTCATGCTCCGATCTCAACAGACAGGAGCCAAATTTATATCTTTAAATTTTAGTCATATATTGGCTGTAAGATTCTCATTCAAACTCCAGGTGCCAAATGGTCGAGTATATCTGTTTTCGTTGGTTTCACAGATGGCTAGCGATGGAAATCCTTCCTGCTTTTCAATATCAATGGCCGTTCTACTGTACTCCGTATGCTATGTTTGGAACGCTAAACCCTAGAAATTCAAGAACATGGAAGGGCTCCTTCACTCTCCCCTCTGTAGCCTAAGCCCGATGTTAAACTTGATGAGCATGTCTGCAATCTATTGAAGGCAACTTGACTGCAAAAAGACTGATATCACATAGATCACCTGTAACTGCTTGAAAAGATCCAATGTTAGAAGATCATAAGGCAGTGATCACAGGCAGAGTAATTCTGTCAGTATAGACTGATGTATTGGTGTATTGGGGTTATGTCTAAATGTAGAGTTGAAGTTAAAGTCAGACCAGATCTTATTGAGTGGCAGAGCAGAGTCAAAGGGCTGAGTGGCTGACTCTTACTCTTTGCTCATTATGGTCTTTAGGCATATCAATTATATATGCTAGTTGAGTTAGCATGCTAGATATAAGGCAAGGATTGGTGACTGGAGGGGCAAAGATTACCATGAAAAATATGAGGCATAAGTGAATAAGTACAGGCATGGATGTGTTGTAAAACGAAAGGGTGGTTCAATTTGTGCCAGACCAAATGCAGTAATCCTTTTTAAAACAGGCACTTCACACAGTGAGATAGACAAAGAAAAAACTCGTCTGAGGAAGAGCCGACATAACTTCCTTGAACACTTTATGAGGGAGAAACAATATTTATTAGGGTCCACTATTATACTATAATTAAATTCTATCAATCTCTTCAGTAAACAGACTTAAATCTACACTAGATATCTACTTCAGACACATGATTCCAAGGATTGGCCACACCCTGTCCGCAGGTCCCTACCACTATATTTGAACAGTTTCTCTGAAAGGAATAGCAAGGTTGGGAAGAGCTGTTCTTCGATCTTTGGGGATTGGCTTATATTTCTGAATCTTCAGTCATCAATTTGGGCTTTCCGTCACATTTAGGGCTGATTCTTGCCTTTGGGTTATCTCACCGAGGTGGTCTTTCTGGAGAAGCCATTGACGCAGATGCAAAACAGAGGTAGATGGAGTTCCAAGTTACCCCCTTTATTCCCCTCTTTGTGCCCTTCACGAAGATTCTGTGGCCTGTACCCAGTACTAGCATTGGGTAGGGGCAGGAAGAGTCAATGAGGTGACTACTTCGCATATTCAGAGGTTGCAGAACATGGTCTTGATCCTTCGACTGTCAAGTGCAATGCTTATATGCTACACCTCTGGCCTCCTATTGAGCTGGGTGCCACCAAATCTGTGATGCGTTCTTCTAACAAAACAGGTTCACTGGATGCTGTGCTTGGTTTGTTCACCGAGCTGGTTCATTAGTCGGCAGATGTTTCATTACCCTTCTGGGTGGCATCATCAGTATAGCTTCTAATTAGACCCTGCAGCAGGGTCTAATTATGTGTGTTTATTGATGGTCTTTTTGGTAGAGAACCAGGCCTTTAGGAATTCCCATGCTTGTCTCTGTTTGGTTTATTGTAGGATCCTGACGTTATCCCCATCGAACTGGTGCATGCCAGGACTGTGACAAATACTACATTGGACAGACAGGAAGAAAACTGGCTACGAGAATATATGAACACCAACTAGCAGCAAAAAGACATGACCAACACACACTCATCTCCATACATACAGACAAGGAGGACCACCAATTCGATTGGGACAACGTCTGGATCCTAGGACAAGCCAAAACAGAGACAAGCATGGGAATTTCTAGAGGCCTGGTTCTCCACCAAAAAAGCTATCAATAAACACAGAATTAGACCCTACATGCACACCACTGCAAAGAAAATCCGGAAATGAGGTAATCAACTCCAATGGACCCCAGAATTTAAATATCAAGCAGCAAAATACAACCTGTGCTTCATTGGAGACTGCACTGATGCGCAGAAGGGTAATGAAACATCTGCAAATTAATGAACCAGCTTGACAAGCGAATCAACCATTGCATCCACAATCTGAGCTACAAATCTTCAAGAATATTAGGTTCACTGGAGATCTAAACAACAGTTCATTCTGAAAATATGTGGCCAATAGCACCTGGCCAGGCAGTTCCAGGCCTGGATGCGTGCTGTCAGTTCCAGCTCTGAAGCTTGCAAATTGCAGGGTCCAACTAGGTTTTAACTTGACTTTCACAGTTCCTGTTTTTGATCCGCAATCATGAAAAATATCAATATTTCTGCAACAATCCTGGAGGTCATGGGTCTCCTAACCATAGATGGTGTATAGGAAGTGTGTGTGGGGGTGGGGTTGCTGTGGTGCTTCCTTGATGGCCACCCACATGTCTGATGGTCATGTGCTGTTCCAACTGATGAAACAATTTGGTGGCAGTGTTCGAGGGCATCCTCAGCTGCAGCAGCACAGTGGTCATCTGGAGGAAGTGGAATCAAGGACAATTAAAAATGGGGCTCCTGCACATCCCAAAGGGGTCTTCAGCTGCCTCATGTGAAGGCCACCACTCTCATTGAGCTTAGTAGTGCACTTATTTGATTTCAGTGTTTCTCTACATTTATTGTAGTGGGACCATAGTGATGATGATGCCTACTGTGGCTGGATCCATTGGTCACAATTCCATTAAACTAACTTGAGGAATTTCAGGTTTTATGAATAAGATATATTTTTGGAAATAAATTGCTGTGCTGCCTTTTTACACAACATTTGATTATTATTAAGAAGCACAGCACAAACACCAACTGCATAATAAACAAAGCAAGAAAATAATCCCTGTCCATAGTTAGATAAGGATTCTCATATTGATATTCCAGCAGAATGACTTAAACTCAACTTTGGATATTTCCTTTCTTCATCTCCTGACTCTTCTCTGGTCTGTTTGAATACATTTAGTTAGTTCTACCAGATATTTGAGCAAAGGTGGTAGATCACATACAAATCTGGTGACATATTGATACAACTACCATTTTAACTTTGTGTACAGCATTTGTCAGCTTTTCCAGAGGATTTCCAAAGCACATTCTAATATAGATGGCTTGATTGTCGTAGGTTAATGGCTAACCAGAAGGCTGAGTTTGTTTGGAGGAGGTTTGGCTGAATACTCTGGCATTTGGGCCGCTAATGTGCTGTCATGTGGTTATACAGTCATAAGGGTCAGAGTTGTACAGTAAAGAAACAGACCCTTCAGTCCAAGATAATAAAATGTGAGGCTGGATGAACACAGCAGGCCAAGCAGCATCTCAGGAGCACAAAAGCTGACGTTTCGGGCCTAGACCCTTCATCAGAGAGGGGGATGGGGAGAGGGAACTGGAATAAATAGGGAGAGAGGGGGAGGCGGACCGAAGATGGAGAGTAAAGAAGATAGGTGGAGAGAGTGTAGGGAGGGGATAGGTCAGTTCAGGGAAGACGGACAGGTCAAGGAGGTGAGATGAGGTTAGTAGGTAGCTGGGGGTGCGGCTTGGGGTGGGAGGAAGGGATGGGTGAGAGGAAGAACCGGTTAGGGAGGCAGAGACAGGTTGGACTGGTTTTGGGATGCAGTGGGTTGGGGGGAAAAGAGCTGGGCTGGTTGTGTGGTGCAGTCGGGGGAGGGGACGAACTGGGCTGGTTTAGGGATGCAGTAGGGGAAGGGGAGATTTTGAAATTGGTGAAGTCCACATTGATACCATATGGCTGCAGGGTTCCCAGGCGGAATATGAGTTGCTGTTCCTGCAACCTTCGGGTGGCATCATTGTGGCAGTGCAGGAGGCCCATGATGGACATGTCATCTAGAGAATGGGAGGGGGAGTGGAAATGGTTTGCGACTGGGAGGTGCAGTTGTTTGTTGCGAACTGAGCGGAGGTGTTCTGCAAAGCGGTCCCCAAGCCTCCGCTTGGTTTCCCCAATGTAGAGGAAGCCGCACCGGGTACAGTGGATGCAGTATACCACATTGGCAGATGTGCAGGTGAACCTCTGCTTAATGTGGAATGTCATCTTGGGGCCTGGGATAGGGGTGAGGGAGGAGGTGTGGGGACAAGTGTAGCATTTCCTGCGGTTGCGGGGGAAGGTGCCGGGTGTGGTGGGGTTGGAGGGCAGTGTGGAGCGAACAAGGGAGTCACGGAGAGAGTGGTCTCTCCGGAAAGCAGACAGGGGTGGGGATTGGAAAATGTCTTGGGTGGTGGGGTCAGATTGTAAATGGCGGAAGTGTCGGAGGATGATGCGTTGTATCCGGAGGTTGGTAGGGTGGTGTGTGAGAACGAGGGGGATCCTCTTAGGGCGGTTGTGGCGGGGGCGGGGTGTGAGTGATGTGTTGCGGGAAATACGGGAGACGCAGTCAAGGGCGTTCTTGATCACTGTGGGTGGAAAGTTGCAGTCCTTAAAGAACTTGGACATCTGGGATGTGCAGAAGTGGAATGTCTTATCGTGGGAGCAGATGCGGCGGAGGCGGAGGAATTGGGAATAGGGGATGGAATTTTTGCAGGAGGGTGGGTGGGAGGAGGTGTATTCTAGGTAGCTGTGGGAGTCGGTGGGTTTGAAATGGACATCAGTTACAAGCTGGTTGCTTGAGATGGAGACTGAGAGGTCCAGGAAGGTGAGGGATGTGCTGGAGATGGCCCAGGTGAACTGAAGGTTGGGGTGGAAGGTGTTGGTGAAGTGGATGAACTGTTCGAGCTCCTCTGGGGATCAAGAGGCGGCGCCGATACAGTATTATTATTTTATTATTTTAGTATTATTTTATTATCTTGGAATTCTCCAGCATCTGCAGTTCCCATTATCTCAGACCCTTCAGTCCAACTCATGAATGACGACCAGATATCCTAAAAAGAAATCAAGTACCATTTGCCAACATTTGGCCCATATCTCTAGATACCCTTCCTATTCACACACCAGTCCAGATGTCTTTTAAATGTTGTAACCACACCAGCTTCCACCACTTCCTCTGGCAGCTCATTCCATACATGCATGCCTTCTGCATGAATTTCACTGTTTGTTCATTTTTCTCAGAACGAACTCCAATGAGCAGAGATACTTGAAGCTTAACCACAGAGGTAGTCAGCTGGGCAGGTTTACTGCTCATCATTTCACCTCCCATGTGGTCCTTAGTTTCTCACTCTTCCTTTTTTGAAGTGCTATTGTGTTGATCTTTTTTATTCCAAAGTTCCAAAACAATGCAATAGCTTATAAGACAGTAATTATTGCTCCAAAAGGAAATCAGCTCCAACACGGACAATACTCCAATAAAGGAGCAGCTGTTACAGCCACAATTTTTTTCCATCCGCGAAGAAACTTTTAAGACATGAGAGCACACCCCCAAAAGTTACCGGACAATCGAAAGGACTGGCTGCTATTCAGCGCCAGCAGTACAACTGGACATGAAGACTACAGCTGAGACTGTGCCTGGAAGAAAGGGAAACTGTACAAGACTGACACTTTTCTAACCAGTTATATATATCATGGGGCAAACCCTGGCAACGAGGTAAGGGCACTGGTGAAAGGTTATCCCTCCGTTGGCTATTGTTTCAAGGTGACCCTTGCGTGTATCATCTGGTGCCTGTTTAGGAGGGGCAGTCTGGTGAGTCAACAAAGAGGTTGCCACTGTGATATTCATCTGGTAATTTCACACACAGCGAAGAGTCCAACCATTACTGGAAAAAATATTATCAATAGCAGGAAGAGGCCCTTAGTCACTTCAGTAGCACAGTTGACTTTTGGTTGGAAGAGCCTCCCTCCCCACCGCTGGCCAAATGTTACGTTGGAGACAAGAGAACGAGCGCATTCACCCCTCTCCTGCCTCCTGAATTTTTGTCCTTTCCACACTTGATATCTCCTATCCCATCCTGCAGAACTTATAAGGTTCAGCTCATGTTGTGCCTGAGGACAGACCAGAACTGCAATATTATATGAATGACTCATTAGCTTTGTCTGTTTGTAGAAAGCAGTTTTTTCAGAGTTTTGGGTATTTTTTTTCAATGCCACAAGATTTGGAAAGAATAATGCACCAGCCTGTAAAACTCAACAATTCACTACTACAGCTGCTGAAGCTGTGACAGCAAACACACTGTCATTTTCAGCCAGATTAACAATAGTTCGTTCCCCTCGGTATTAACTATGCCTTAGTGGTACTCTTTTGGTAAAATCCTGTTTCTCTTCTTGTAATACTATTAATTTTACTAAGTGTCTTTCAGTTCTCATTTCATCAGTTTCACTTTTCCTGTGCAGTTCCGGATCAGCAAATAAACTGAAGGAAAGTCAGGAAATATGTTATAACTGTTCCTGCTCAGTTCAACCAGAAACAGCAAATAACAGGGCATCATTACTGAGAATATTCCATGGTTCCATGACACAGACTAAAATCTGAATTGCCAAACAGCATTTCAGGCTATATCAATGCATTGATGTTGTCTCAAGATAACAAAATGCAATTATAATGACCAAATGAAGCCAATTTTGTTCTTGGTGTATGCCAACATCAAATACAGATGAACCTAATGGAATAAAACATTCATTCCATAATT
Organism: Stegostoma tigrinum; assembly: GCF_030684315.1. Lineage (NCBI taxonomy): Eukaryota > Metazoa > Chordata > Chondrichthyes > Orectolobiformes > Stegostomatidae > Stegostoma > Stegostoma tigrinum. The sequence goes on along the minus strand of NC_081358.1, from coordinate 71,315,324 downwards.
AATCCTATCTGATTTCTGCAGTCTCAAACCAATTGAAGATTCCTGCAGTCCTCAAATGGCAGGTAGAAGCTTACATCTGAAGCAGGAGGGAAATTCATTAAGCTATGTAGAAGGGAACATTTCCTATTTGCAACAAAAACAGAAATTGCTGGAAAAATTTGGCAGGAAAACCTAGATTTGTTCAGAAGGGTCACTGTGCCCAAAACATTGACTCTGCTTTCTCTCCACAGATGCTTCTAGACCCGAGTTTTTCCAGCAATTTCAGTTTTTGTTTCTGATTTGCAGTTCTTTGGCTTTTCTGTTTTCCATTTGCAACGTCTTCCATTAAGTTCAACCCAAATAGCTCAGCATATAAGTCTACTGAGGTAGATATCTCCAGTAGGAGATTATTTAGGCTGTTGAACAATAGCCCTCCATGCCACAAGCATTGCAATCACCTGCTGTTCTGAATGTGTGGTTCTTCCATTGAGTGACTGTCAATTGTCAACTAAAGTCAAGCTTAGCATTGGATTGGAAGATTAAGTAGTGGATACATCCTCTTATCTGCATGCTATCTTTGTTTCTGAGCTCAGACACTGAAATCCAGGGGTGGGATGTGTGATGAGGAAACCAGATGTCCTGGTTACTCTGAGAAAAGTGTAGAGGGCCAAATTCGTATTCATCTCACAGTTTGTCAACTGCCCTCCTACCATTAAAATAAATGCTTCAGATGAGCCCACTGACATGATGCAGGTATTCCTCACTATGTTGGGTTCTGATGGCCTCTGGTAAACAAAAAGTGATGCCTATCAAAGGAGTATAAGGACGCTGGTGTTCTAGCAAGGCTGGTGGTCAGGGTATAGCTTTATTCTGTAGCACATTTAAACAAGTTTGAAAAAAAAACAGCAGTAACATTTAGATCTGCACGGTTATTTGGGACTAGAACACTATCCTGGCCAACCCTGATGTCCTGGGTAAAAACCAGAAGAACTGCAGATGCTGTAAATCAGGAACAAAAACAAAGTTTCTGGAAAAGCTCAGCAGGTCTGGCAGTGTCTGTGAAGGCAAAAAAAAACAGTTAATGCTTTGGGTCCGGTGACCCTTCCTCAGAACATGATGTCCTGCAGCTGTGATGATTGATTTCCAACAAACTCGGACATCTTCCTTTGTGCTAGGCATAACTTCAACCAGATTTTCTTTTTCCCCCAGTTCCTACTTGCTCCACACTTTAGCTGGTGCTCCTTGCTACCTTAATATCAAGAGGATTCTCTCTTCCTTCAAACCTTAAATACTACATAACATTGATATTATCCAAATAAGGAAGAAGGCAATGCTAATTATGGAAAACTCCAAAGAATATTTTCACAAGCCCCATATAACATGGATGCTAGTCTCCAGCTATTTTGCCTTACTGCTTTTTATTTTAGTTGATTTGTTAAGTCTTCTGGTTAACATTTTTCGTAACTACTTAATTGCAAATATTGTTACAGAAAGTGAATGTGAGGTGACGGACTGAACTTTTATTCCACTGGAAATTCATGAAACAGCAGAACTTCGCTAAAAACATTTGGTTCATGCATTTTATGCTGCATCATCTTGAAGGCTGAGTTGACCATATGATCTCCTGGTGATGACAGGAAGGATTGGTATTCAAGCATGTCACAATTTCTGGACCTGAAGGATTTGTCTTGTACCTAATGGTACAAATCGATTTCTTTCCTGTCTATAAATGTTATTCCAAATTTTGAATGAACTCACTTTTGACTTACACTACTAGTGGCTCATCTCCTTAAGGCAGTGAGTAGTTATATTATCAGGACTATGAAATCCAGCGATTTAATACTCAACACAAAGGAAGGAGTGTTAGAACTACGTTTTAACTTTTGAGGTGATCTTGGGAAAGCCACCTAGAAATCACACTGCTAATAACTCTCCTACAAATTTTGATTTAATGTACAATTATGGAGATGTCTTGTTCAAAAATACATACACAGGGGAGATGCCAGTTCAGTGAAGCAGCTATATCTAGCAGGGTTCAGAGATAATGGGAACTGCAGATGCTGGAGATTCCAAGACGACAAAATGTGAGGCTGGATGAACACAGCAGGCCAAGCAGCATCTCAGGAGCACAAAGGCTGACGTTTCGGGCCTAGACCCTTCATCAGAGAGGGGGATGGGGGGAGGGAACTGGAATAAATAGGGAGAGAGGGGGAGGCGGACCGAAGATGGAGAGTAAAGAAGATAGGTGGAGAGGGTGTAGGTGGGGAGGTAGGGAGGGGATAGGTCAGTCCAGGGAAGACGGACAGGTCAAGGAGGTGGGATGAGGTTAGTAGGTAGCTGGGGGTGCGGCTTGGGGTGGGAGGAAGGGATGGGTGAGAGGAAGAACCGGTTAGGGAGGCAGAGACAGGTTGGACTGGTTTTGGGATGCAGTGGGTGGGGGGGAAGAGCTGGGCTGGTTGTGTGGTGCAGTGGGGGGAGGGGATGAACTGGGCTGGTTAGCAGGGTTAACTGTTTTTGCAAAAGAGTACAAAATAGAGTGAGTAATCTACTATCACTCCATTGACAAAACATTGTATTGTTCTGCTGTATGAAATGAGATTCCTAGATTTGAATTTCAACTTTAGCTGGCACACAGTGATACCTATAACATTACTTGAAGTAGGAAAAAAAAGGCGCTTACCTGAAAAACAGAAGAAATATCTGAAAGGAAATGATCACATAAAAATATCATTCAATGGCAACATGTTTATATGGATCATCAGGTTTAATATGAATGCTTTGGGAGTTTGAGATAAAATGGGGATAACTCATAGGGATCTAGTAAAGATATACTTATTATGCGGAACTGCTGGAGTTAACAATGCATTTTTAAGACTAAGTCAATGACAGTTGATATTTTCTATATGATTGGCACTGAGTACTATTTCAAACAAGTACCTGTCATTACTGAAAGGTCCCACAGAATTCAATTGGTATTATGTTGCTTCTGTTCTTCCATAATGGTTCACAATCTTGGGCTCTCAGTAAACTGTAATGTTAGTCAAGCAGTGTATCGACATGTGGACCCACTAAATCTCTCTTCTATTTATCCATTGGGAAAACAATGGAGCTCAATAAACATAAATAATTGGAAATTGTCAGTTATTATCTCAATATGTGTTTTTATATCTAATTACTGTGAAGAAATTATTTCAACATGGAAATGATCAGTGTTTTCACTGTTTGATGACCTGACATAATTGGGGTATTTTTGCTGTGGAATCAGCTGATGTCTTCATGAAGACAATTAACAACAGTAATGCCAGATGTCAATTTGTGTGAATTCAATAGAACCATGGACTGCCTATTTTGGAGTTCCTAGAAATATGGGAAGCCTATTAGGAGATACAGGTAATGGAAACAATTAATATTTGAAATTCTCATGAAAGTTAAAAGGTTTCAAAATGATTTTCAATATTTTATGCTTGTGTGTGCGCCTGTATGTGTGACTGTGTGCATATTCATATATAAGGGAGGAGGTGGCAAGACTTGGGGTACCTTCTTGTAGAAATCCTCCCTAACCTATTTTTTGTCCTCCAACACTACCACCCCATAAACTGTAATTTCAGATCTGCAAGTTATAGTGAAGTATAAAGGTGACCAATTATGAAATCATATCAGTTACAACTTCAGGATTGATGTCAAGCAGGTTCACTAAAACGGAAATCTATAATGGCGTCAAAAACTAAGTTAGATATCAAATGCATTCAAAACCAAGATGCTACCTTTTGTCTATCCAGCCGAATCAGTGGAAAAAGTAACAGTCAACTATGAAGGGATAAATTAAACAAAAATAAAAAAAATTGCAAATATAAAGTCAAAGTCAAAATTAAAAGTGCTGGAAACTTTAGGGTGCAACACAGTAAATGGGTATTTAAGTTCTTTCTCTTTGCATCATTTCACATCATTTCCTGCTGCATTTAGTCAGAATGTTTAAATGAATTTCTGTGGTTTTTCCCCGAATTAGGGTCAGTGGCTTTCTTCTGCGATATGTGTGTGTGTGTGTGTGTGTGTGTGTGTGTGATATATAAGTGTACCTATTAACATTTCCTTTTGAAATACATTCAGATCCTGTCTAGAACATGTAATGGACAATATTTGCCTATCAAATCAAAAGCACAGAATTGATGGGCAAAGCTGGGATGAGATCTATTGGGCTGATATTCCCCATTTTGAGGAATGGTGTATTTTCAATTTAAAAACAAAAGAAATGTGGATGCTGTAAATCAGAAACAAACAAACATTGCTGGAAAAGCTCAGCAGGCCTGACAGCATCCGTGAAGAGAAATCAGAGTTGATGTTTCAGGTCTAATGACCCTTCCCTTATGAGGAAGTTTCACCAGACCCAAAACGTTAACTCTGATTTCTCTTCACGGTTACTGCCAAATCTGCTGAGTTTTTCCTGCAATTTCTGTTTTAGTATTCTCAATTAAGATTTGTTGTACCCAATTCACCATCTTCAATGGTGACTTTTCTCACACAACCATCCTCTCTTCACTTCATTAGTTAGTATAACGACCACACCTTTATATTTTACACTGTGGACTAAAAATGCCTTATCACCTTTTTGAAAAATTGGTCAAGATGACCCATTAACAAAACAATGCTGACTGTTCTTGATTAATCCCTGCCTCTCAATGTAGATTAATCTTGGCAAGATGGGGGCAGAGTTAGACACTCCTGCTGGACCTCAGAGATACCAAGAACTGCAGATGCTGGAGTCAGAGACAACACAGTGTGGAGCTGGAGGAACACAGCAGGCCAAGCAGCAGCAGAGGAGCAGGAAAATTGATGTTTCGGGACAGGACCTTTCTTCAGAAATGGGGAGGTGGAAGGGAGTTGGGAAATAAATGGAGAGGAAAGGTGGGGCTGGAGAAGGTAGGTGGGCTGGTGATAGGTGAGTGCAGGTAAAGTGTGAAGGGGATTGGTCACTGATGGGAGGGGTGAATAGATGGGAGAGAAGATGGACAGGTTGTGTCAGATAAAGGAGGTGTGGATGAATCAGAGGGTTGGTCATGGGAAGAGGCCAGTGGTGGGGAGATTTTGAAGCTGGTGTATTCCATGTTTAGGCCATCGGGCTATAGGCATCCTGAGGCAGACTTGAGATGCTACTCTTTCAGTTTGTGGGTGGCATCATCATGACACTGGAGGAGGCTTAGGCTGGACATGTCACCCAGGGAGTGGGACAGGGAGTTAAAATGGTCCGAGACCGGAACGTGTTGTTTATTATAGCATATAGAGTGCAGATGCTCTACAAAACACAGTCTCCAAGTCTACGCTTGGTCTCACTCCTGCTCGACATGTTCTTTTCCTTTTTTTCTCCCTTTTCTTTCTCTCTCTCCCCTTAGGCCCATTGGTGAATCCTGGAGCAGTGGAAGTCTTGGGCAATGAGTCCCAGAGCAGTGTGGCCAATGGGTCCTGGAGCAGCGTGGGCAGCAAGCCCCAGAGAAACAAGGCAGCGAGCCCTGGAGCAGAGCGGGCAGTTCATGGACAGCGAGCCCCAGGCAGAGGTTGGCATGGGAGAGGCAGTCCTGGAACTTACCATGGTGTAGCTAGGTGCCAGTACATAGTGGACTGGAGGCTTGGAGCGGAGAGGGGATGGCTGTTGGGCTAGGGTCTAGTGCGGGCTGTCAGGCCATGTGCAGAAGTCCTATGCTGAGCTGCTGCAATGTAATAAAAACTGAAAGAACTGCAGACACTAAGTCAGGAACAAAAACAAAATTGCTGGAAAAGCTCAGCAGGTCTGGCAGCATCTGTGAAGAGAAAACAAGAGTTAAATGTTTTGCATCAGGTGACCCTTCCTCAGAACTGATGGTGGCTGTGAAAATGTCAGTTTATATGCAGAAAATAGGGATGTGTGTGGGGGGATGGAGTAAACATAGGATGGAGCCCAAAGAGAGAAAGACAGTTGGACAGACAAAGGAGTTGCTAACGATCAGGCTGGGAGGGTGAGTAGTTGTTAATGGGGACTGTTAGTGACTAACAACAGGTAGTGTGTAATGGCAGGCTATGTGGTAACAAGGCCTGGTGTGTGGGGGAGAGGGCTGGGATATAGGAGAGTTTAGGCCCTAAAATTATTGAACTCAATAATGAGTGAGTTCGGAGGGCTGCAGGGTGCCCAAGCGGAAAATGAGGTGTTGTTCCCCCAGCTTGCAGCAAGCCAGAGAGAGATGTTGGCCAGGTGGTGCTCAGAAGTAGTAGGCAGCAGGTAGTTCAAGGTCATTTTTGCGAGGAGAACGTAGATGTTCTGCAAAGCGGCCGGCAAGTCTACGCTTCATTTCCCTAATGTAGAGGAGACCACATTGTAAGCAGCGAATGCAGTAGAAAACATTCCGGGAAGGTATGTTTAGGCCCTTGGATACTGGGGAGGGAGGGGGTAATTGGGCAGGTGCTGCACCTTCGCTGGATACAGGAGAAGGTGCTGTAGGGCTGTGGGGAGATGTTGGGCATGAAGGAAGTGTGGACCAGGGTGTCCTGGAGGGAACGGTCCCTGCGGAAGGCGGACAAGGGAGGGGAATGTGTGTCTGGTGGTGGCATCTCGCTGGAGATGGTGGAAATGTCGTCTGATGTTCTTCTGGATGTGGATTCTGGTGGGATGTCAGGTGAGGATAAGGGGAACTCTACTGCTGTTGCAGGAGGGTAGAGAAGGGGTGAGGGTGGAAGTGCAGGCGATGGGTCAGACCTGGTTGAGGGCCCCGTTCGACAACGGAGCTGATCAAATTATTCCCAATGTATACATTCATGCCTTGGAGAAGAACCTTGAAGAACAGGTCCGTATTGCTAGGGAACAAGCTTCAACTGAAGAACAACACATAATTCTCTGTTTCATTCTTTTTCTCAAAGGAACTACCAGTGGTATCCAACAGAAATAATGGAGTAGAAGGAGTTTAACATTATACTTCACAAGAACAGCTACTGTTACCTCACCACAGTTTCCTTCAGGTAGATTGATTGAATTCCTGATTTAATGAAAACCAGCAGAAAAAAAATAAAGGTCATCAATTTTACCTCAAGTGTTTCTAACTTTTCTGAACTACATTTTAAGACAGATGAAAGATTTGGGAGAATTAGAAGAAATAAAGACAAAACGTATACAGAATGTTGTAAAAATAAGTAACTTAAGTAACTCATCTGAGTAGGTATATAACTGTTAATCAATGTTTGTGATGATGGGAAAACTGCTTGGAGAGGATATTATGTAAGGGCTTCAGGACTTTCATACATCTTTATGATGATGTTTCTGAATCAACATAAGCAGCACAGTGTAGGTGGAATTAGAATTCACTCCACCAGTCTACACCAGATGTCATTAGACAAGCTCTTCAAAGAGTTTTGAGAGCTCACGTACATGAACACACAAAGAAGATTGTTTAGTTGTTAGATAATGATTACATCATTATTGCGTGGTTGTTTAGCATTGATGCCTTACAGTGTCAGGGACCCAGTTTCGATTTCACCCTCAGGCGATTGTCTGTGTGGGTTTCCTCCGGATGTTTTTCCAGTTTTCCTGCTTTTGTCTGGTTTTCCCTGATAGTCCAAAGACATGCAAGTTAGGTGGATTGGCCTTGCTAAACTGCCCTTAGTATCCAATGATATGTAGGCTAGATGGAATAGCCATGAGAGATGCAGGATTACAGTGACAGAGGAGTGGGTCTGCATGGGATGCTCTTCGGAGTGTCAATGAGTTGAATGGCTTGCTCCTGCATTGTAGGGATTTTATGATTAGCCTAATTATAATATAACTCTAAGCATAGTAATATTTATTAAGGTTAAAAGCAAAAAGCAATCACATTACTATGAGTGCACTGTGAGTGCACAGCAGCATTTAGAATTGATGTACAATAAATACTATTAAAAAAAATGAAACAACTGCAGATGCTGTAAATCAGGAACAAAAACACAAGTTGCTAGAAAAGCTCAGCAGATCTGGCAGCATCTATGAAGAAAAAGTCAGAGTTAATATTTCAGGTACAGTGAGCCTTCTCAGAACCCTGAATAAACACTGTTACTTTGATGTCTAAGCCTGAAGGGAGTCCTCCATTTCTCAACCCATGTGAATTCAATCCAAACTCAGTGACGCATTAGGATGAACTTTTTGATCAAATATTGAATTGCGCTGGCTCTCCTAACAGACTGCAATAAAGCTATATTCCTTTATAACTTTGGGACTGTGTCCCAATTGCCTTATTGCTGCAAACAGAGATATGGGAATATACGTCGGGACTTATTTTCAGGCATTGGGAACTATATTGACTCCTTTAAATGTGAACCCATTTTAATTTTTCAGGCTTTATACCTCCTTTAAGCTTATAATGCTGTATCTTGTCTGGATTTCTATACAAGGTTCCTCCACAGGTTCCCTTCTGACCTCTTTTTTCATATTGTCAATTAAATAGCTCAATCTGGAATTTATATTTTTCAGCATAATTCCAGTTTCTCCATTTTTCTGCTCAGAGTATTGAGCCTTGCTGTGTGTATAGAATCAGAAATATTGATAATTCTCCAACTGTCCTGTGTTTTAACCACTTTACATGGCAAGTCTCTGCACTGAGTTTATGATGGAGATGGAGACTTCTGTCCACCTCTGGTATACCCCACAGAGAACCGGACACTGTCAATTTTGATACGATCCAGCCTTCATGCTGGTCAAGCTCCTTGCTGACAGCACATTCTCAAGAAAAGCCTCCCTCTGTACTTTACAATTATTTTGTTATGGGGATAGCACAGACAAACACAGTCTTATTCTTAGACAAGTATATAGCCACATCAGGTGGACGTATTTTTCCTTTCTTAGCTTAGAATGCGATGGCCAAGTTTACTTTCCTTACTGTCACAACAGCAGAGGTTGTCAAATTAGTCAGATGCCTTGTTTTCAAATTCCTCCACAGTATTTGCACTTCTGAAATTCCTATTCCATCTTTGTAATCTCCTTCATTCTCATAAACCACTGAGAATCTGAATTTACATGTTGGTCTTTTGTGTATTCCTGATCTTAATCCCCTCAGCACCAACAGCCAAGCTTTCAACTGTCTAGATCTCAAGCTTTGGAATAATCTCTCTATTCCTCCCCATCTCTCTGGTCCACTTTCATCCTGCCAAGGCTCTTTTTAAAATCTCTCTTTGACCAAGCATTTGGTCATGTGACCTCTTATTCCCTTATGTGGCTTGGTGTTATACTTTGATTTACAATGCTTCCATGAAATGGCTAATGTCATTCCATCATGTCAAAGGTGCTACATAATATGAAATACAATTTAGTATTGTTGTTGGCTCAGGACACAACTAGATCTCTCTGCTCTCGCTAATGCAGTACAATATCACTTAGTAAAATTATCCAAACAGTCATCAGAGGAGACCCTGGGGGTCTGATTGTTAATCAGCACCAACATTTTGATCCCTACAAATATTGCTGGGAAAGAAAGTGGGGAATGGCTCATTCGTTACAACTTAGAAAAATGGAAACATAGAATATAGGAGCAGGAGTAGGCCATGTGGCCCTTTGAGTGTGCTCTGCTGATCAATATGATCATGGCTGGTCATTCAACTCTAACCTATTCCTGCTTTTGCCCCAGACCCTTTGATCCCTTCAGCCCTGAAAACTATTTATTTCTTTCTTGAAAACATTCAACATTTTGACTTCAATTGCTTTCCGTAGCAGAGAATTTCACAGACGCACCACTCTCCGGCTAAAAAAAATTCACCTCATCTCAGTCCAACATGGCCTACAAACTTTAGATTGTAACCCCTGGTTCTGGATGCCCTGGTTATTGGAAATATGTAGTTTCTGTGCTTACCCTGTCTAGAACAGTTAAAATATGTTCTATGAGAACGCCTTCGTTCTCCAAAAGGCCAGTTAACATTTTTCTAACAGGTCCAATCTTTCTTCATACGTCAGTCCTGCCATTCCAGGAATCAGTCTGGTAAACCTTTATGGACTCACTCCAGAGCTAAAATATAGCTTTCTGAACAAGCTAAAATATAGCTTTCTCCTTGTCTGAACAAGGTGACCAAAACTGCACACAACACTCTAGGTATAATCTCACCAAGGCTCTGTACAATTCCAGCAAGATATCATTGTTCATACACCTGAGTCATCTCAGTACATAGACCAATATACCACTTAACTTCTTCCCTGCCTGCTGCACCTGCGTGCTTATTTTTATTAACTGATGCATAAGGATACCAAGGTCTCATTGCACATCCTCCTTTCCCAGGCTATTAACATTCAGATAATAATCTGCCTTCCTGTTTTTGCTACCAAAGTGGGTAACCTCACAATTTATCCACATCATACTTTATGCATATATGCGCTCGCCTAACTTGTCCAAAGCACACAAACTTCTCTGCAGCCTCCTCACAGTTCGCCCCCCCCATCCAGTTTTGTGTCATCTGCAAACTTGAAGATACTACATTTAGTTCCCTCATCTATATCATTAATGTATGTTTTGAACAGCATGGGTCCAAGCACTGAGCCCTGTGGTACTCTCTAGTCATTAACTACCACTTGGAAAATGAGCCTTTTTTTGTGTTCTTTTCCTGCCTACCAGCCTGTTCACCATCCATGTCTGTTCACTACTCCTAATCTGCTTCTATCAACATGCTAGTCTCTTGTGTCAGACCTTAATGGAACCCTTCTGGAAGTCCGAATAAGCCACGTGCACTATCACTCCCTTATCAATTCTGCTGCTAACATCCTCAAAAATATTCACTAAATTTGTTAAACACAATTTCCTTTTTGTAAATCCATGTTGACTCGGCCCAATTCTGTCACTGTTTTCCTTGTACTCTGCTACTAAATCTTTCTGAATGAACTTGAACATTTTCCTCTCTCCTGATGCTAACTGCTCTATAATTCCCTGCTTTTTCCTCAATTTCCTTCTTAATTAGAAGAGTTACATTAGCTACCTTTCAATCAAAGGAACTGATCCAGAGTCTATAGCAGTCAGTTTTCAAGCTTCTAATGCATCCACTATTTCTAGCATCACTTCCTTAGCTTGTTCAAAATCCTCACCAGGATTGGTTGTCCTCTGTGACACCTCAGAATAGTCCAATTGTTTCACACGGATATGAAAGGCATCGTTCAATTTGACGGCTCTTCTTCGGAGGCTTTCAACATCCACAGCGGTGTGAAGCAGGGCTGTGTGATTGCCCCCACCCTGTTCGGCATCTTCTTTGTAGTCGTGCTGAAGCACGCATTTCGAAATTCTACTGATGGTGTCTACATGCACACCAGATCAGACGGAAGACTGCTTAGTCTGTCCCGGCTGAGGGCAAAATCCAAGGTTTGTGAAGTACTCATTAGAGACATGTTGTTTGCAGACGACGCAGTGTTGGCAAAACACTGAAGAGCAACTGCAGTGCCTTATGGACAACCTGTCAACAGCCTGCCAGAAATTCAGCCTGACTATTAGCCTGAAGAAGGCCAATGTGCTGGGTTAAGGCATTGAGCACCCCCATCATCACCATCAACAACTACAAGCTGGAGGTAGTCCACAAATTCACATAACCTTGGCTCCACCATCACAGACAGCCTCTCCCTAGACTCCAAGATCAACGGGCGGATCGGGCGAGCAGTCTCCACATTCGGTAGGCTGACCGAGAGTGTCTGGGAGAACAAAAAGCTGACTACGAACACCAAGATTGCAGTCTACAGGGCCTGCATCCTCAGCACACTGCTTTACGGCAGCAAGACCTGGAGCCTCTCCTCCAGACAAGAGAGGTGCCTCAACACTTTCCACCTTCACAGCCTGAGACGCATTCTGGACATCAAGTGGACCGACTGAGTCACCAACACCGAAGTCCTCACCCACGCCCAGGTACTCAGCCTCTTCACCCTACTCCAACAACGCTGCCTGCGCTGGTTGGGTCACGTACATCGTACGCTGGATGAGAGGTTTCCGAAAAATGTGCTGTACGAGGAAATGCTGTACGTCAGCAAGAGAGTGCGAGGATGACCTCATCTTTGTTTCAAAGACGTCTACAAAAGGGACATGAAGTCAATCGACCTGGACATCGAGAGATGGGAAAATGTCACAAACGATCGTTCACACTAGAGACGGGAACCACGCAGAGGGCTGGAGCGTGGAGAGGACAAACTGAGGCTTGCCGCTGAGGAAAAGCATGCTCAACAGAAAGACAGCAACACGGCAACACTGGAGGAGAGTGTCTTCAAATGCAGTCACTGCAACCGAGAATGTCACTCCCGTGTGGGCCTGTACAACCACAACAGATGCTGCACTATCAGCAGCTGAATCAAAACTCTCCAGGTGCAGATCCATAGACTCTCGAGACCGACGGATGCCACACACAGGTTATTGGGCCCTAGAGATTTATTGACCTTTGATCCCATTAATATTCCAACCAATATTGATTTCCTTCAGTTTCTCACTTTCATTAGATCCTGTCCCCAATGTGTTTAGGTGGTAATTTGTGCCTTCTTTTGTGAAAACAGAACCAAAATGTGTATTCAATTGTTCTGTTATCTCTTTGTTCGCCATCATAACTTCTTTTGATGATCAAAAGGTACCTACATTTGTCTTCACCAATTGTGTCTGTTTCATCATAGCTAGTTCATGCCTCATAACTTCATTGTTTCCTTTATTTACATTCAAGTGTCTAATTTCAAAATCAATGTCACTCTTCCCACAAGGGCCACATACATCTAGATTCTTTTCTCATTATTCAATACCGATCTAGGATGGCCTGCTTTCCAGTTGGTTCCTTAATTAGCATTGTTACTGATTTGATTTGCCCAATCTACGTGCAGATTATAATAATCCATAATTACAGCTATATCTTTATTGCTTACATCTCTAATTTCTGAAACTACTCTACTTCTGCATGATCTGGAAGTGATCTACATTGTTACAAAATGTATCTTTTTTTGTCATGGTGGGTAATTTTCTCTGCCTAGGAAGATTTGCTATTTCAGTGCTGAAACTGACTCTTAGTAGTCATTGTTTTGCTTGTCAAATGCTTGTCCAATTCTAATCTTTTGTTCTGTGCGGTCTGTCTGTGACCTTGAATCTTTATGGATTTTTAAAAGTTTATTCATGTGTCATTGGCCAGGCGAGCATTGATTGACAATCCCTAACTCCTCTTGAGGAGGTGGTGATGAGCAACCTCTTGAAGCACTGAAGCTCTTGGTTTATAGGAATAGCCAAGTGCTGTGGGAATGGAGACCCAGAGACACTGAAGAGAATGGCAATACATTTCCAACTCAGGATGGTAAGAGGCTTGGAGGAGAACTTGCTGGTGACAATGTTCCCATATATTCTGCTGCCTTTGTCCTAAATGGTAGTGAACATTTCTTTTGGAGGTGTGGTCTGAAAAGTCTTGATGAGTTATTAGTATATACCCTATAGATAGTACTAATGGCTACAAACACAGAGTGAATGGTGCTTTGTCCTGAAAATGTCAAGCTTCTTCAGTTTTGTCAGAATGGCATCCATCCAGTAAAATGAAGATTATTCCATCACACTCTTGACCTATATCTTACAAATGGCAGATGATCATTGGGAAGTCTTGGGTATCTTGTAAACCAATTAAAGGCACATGGAGCCCAGAGCAATAGCCAGCATTTCCATCTCTCTGCAGAAGGACTGGAAGGCAAAGAGCCCAATCCTAGCCCTGTGATCTCAGGCAAGTCCCAGTTACTGATACAAGCCCTGATCCTGAGCCAAACCTTGAGTACTGTCCCTTCTAAGGCATTGACTTCAAAACTTGACTCACAGCTGGACCCTTCCTACCTGGTGGGAGAGTAAGGCCTCTGCATGCAGCATCCCTGAAGTGAAAGAGGTGGATAAAAGTAGTCTGCCTGAGGAAGAGTCCAGTGCAGTGCTCAAGCCCAGAGACCGAGAAACAGACAGTCCCTTTGCTGAGACATTCACTGCAGTGCTCCAGCCAAATTAGCATGGAGGAACAAGTCCCTGGTAGTTAGAGCCTTCTCACTTAGGCCGAGACGCTCCGTCAGCTCACATACAGGAACAGCAAGTCTGATTCAGATATTGACCCTACCCTGGTATTGAGGTCGACACATCCTCAACTACCTGTCACCTCATGTCTATTGTCTCTAAGTCTCTTATCTGCTCATTTGTAACTGCAACCCCTAGACAGATACCCATCGAGGTTACAAAACAGCAGGTGGTTCACATGAAGTTTGAAAATTTTGGCAAAGACCAAGAGGCAATGTGGCTAGAATATGATGGCACCCCACCATACACTGTTGGAAAAGGCTTAGAAGTACCACTTGTGGTAAACATCAGCAAATCAAACAAATAATTGTGTGTCCTATCCAATGTATTTAGAGGACCATGCCTTGTGTGTTTTTTTGGACATGCACCAATTTAAAGTGTCATAGAAATCTGGGGCCTGGACACTGACATCACCCGAGTAGTGTACAGCAAGGAGGGAGAACACTGCATCACAACTTCCAGAAAACATTATTGATGCAAAACCTTCACCTGTGAAATCTACAGCAACGTTTTCTGTTTTAGACTCCACATAACCAGCCAGCATGGGCCTAATTGAATGCATAGACATACAGGATCTTTGATAATGACACTGATGAGCTCTGATTAACTTCAGGAGATAATCTGGAAAATATGATCCTGGTTTTGAAGTCCTGTTAGAAAAAAAATCATAAAAAGGTCCAGACGCAATTGGCTAATGCACATAAATTTTCATGATTGTAGTACAACAGACAGCAAATACAAAAATCTATAAAAGAAATTGAAGATGCCAATTAGTAGGATGACTTTTGGAATTGAGTTTAAATATACAAATCCACTCTTGGATTCTGAAGAAGGCCCATTTCTGAAGAAGGATCCTGACCCAAAACATTAGCTTTCCTCCTCTTCTGACGTTGCCTGGCTCGCTGTGTTAACAGTATTATTAACTAGTGTAGATTAATGTTGGTTTTCGTTTATTTGGAAACCTGTTTAGTTACCTGTGCAATGGATTGGGCAGTGCTGTGATCCAACTCAATTGATGCAATCAACAGGAGGAAATGTGCTCAGGTGACCTCCTGGACTGGTACAGAAATATTGGTTTATTTGCCATGATCATGGATAAAAACTCAAAATGTGGAGGCCAAGTTTGAACCTTGCTAGTTCTGCAATTTACAAACTGCAGAGCTGGAACAGGAGGGATTCATGCAGCCTGAATTTGGACAATTAACATTGACACCAGACAGGCCTGGGGCTGCCTGGCCAGGTACTAACAGTCACATTGCTTCAGAACAGACTGTTGTTTACACCTTCAGAGAACCTGCTTTGTTGGAAGAACGCTGCACAGATTTGGTGGCACCCAGTTCAGTAGGGGGCCAGAGGCGTGGTGTGACAAGGACAGCATTTGACAGGCGAAGGGTCAAAACTATATTCTGACAACTCCAAATATGGAAAGACTCACCTCATTGGACCTTCCTACATCCGGTCAATGCTGATATTAGACCCAGGCCACAGAATCTTTGAGAAGGGTGCAAAGGGGGGGATAAAAAGGCCAATCTGGAGCACTATCTTTATCAACAGTATCTCCAGAGAGATAGTGGCAGCAGGCTGCACAGCATCCCCCAATACTGGTATCTCATGGCAAGTATCACCAAATTGACCAGAAACCAGAAGACACCTCGGTGAGATGACCCAAAGACAAGAATTTCCCTAGACAAGACAGAATGCCCAAATGAACAGCTGCAATCCTGAAACAATAGCCAACCCTCAAAGTCCGAGGAGCAACCTGTCCCAGCCTTATCAAGGGGTATTACCAGTCTTATCAAGCATACAGGTCATCTATACGAGTAGGATTCCATTAATAGGGTGTAATGAATTCTTTGAAGTGAGTATCAGAAGTAGATAGCTGTGTAGATTTGAGATCATTCACTTAGAAATTTAAAACTATTTACTGAAGAAATGTGTGAAGAGATTTGATAAACTCTTATTAAAGTACCATAGTAGAGACTGATAAAATCGTTTTTCCTTGATAAAGTATTCAATCAAGTTATGTTGGACCTTCCCTTGAATCACTGTCTTGTCTAGGGAGCTTCTGGTCTTTGGGTCATCTCACCGAGGTGTCTTCTGGTTTCTGGTCAATTTGGTGATACTTGCCACGAGATACCAGGATTGGGGGATGCTGTGCAGTTTGCTGCCAGTATCTTTCTGGAGATACTGTTGATAAAGGTAGTGCTCCAGATTGGCCTTTTTATCCCCCTCTTTGCACCCTTCTCAAAGATTCTGTGGCCTGGGTCTAATACCAGCATTGAGCGGGGGTAGGAAGGTCCAATGAGGTGACTCTCTTGTTCCCTTTGTCTTTCTCATTGTGTAATGCACTGTGTTAAAAAAAATTGCAGCAAACTGGCCAAGCTTGGTCAGGATACAATAACTCCAGCTTTCACTTTTCCGTAGCATACATTTCAAGAAATCTGCCCCCTAAAAGCCCTTTATACAATGATCATCTTAGTTAATGTTGGAGTAGTTGATATCCCCTAATAAAATATGCCCTATTACTAGTTTTATATAAATTGTGAATTGAGGACATATCTGCTCTTCAGCTTTCCTGCTCCTAAGATGCTGCTTGGCCTGCTGTGTTCATCCAGCTCCACACTCTGTTATCTCAGATTCTCTAGCATCTGCAGTTCCCATTATCTCTGATACAATTTTAACCTCACTGCAAAGCCTTTTTCAGGGATGCCTAACCTGAAGAAGCTAATCCCCTTCCCCTTCCCCATTTCTGAAGAAGGGTCCTGACCCGAAATGTCAGCTTTTGTGCTCCTAAGATACTGCTTGGCCTGCTGTGTTCATCCAGCTCCACACTTTGTTATTTCAGTTGACTGCTGACTGTTTTTTGGCCTATAATATACTCTCAGCAGTGTGAATGCCCCTTTTTATTCCCATATTTTACCCACAAAAGCCTCATTTGACAACATCCCTCCTTACTGTAGTAACTAACTCCCTATTAAATAGTGCAACTTCCACTTTTGAACCACCCCCTGTGTTGCCTGAAGACCCTATACCTTGGAATGTTAAGTTGCCAGCCTTGTCCATCCCTTAGACATATCTCAGTGATGGCAACAACATCGCAATTGCATTAACTAATCTGTCACACTTCTAATACACCGAACAATAAAGTAGATGCCATCCAGCCTCACTTTACTTCCTTCAGACATCACATGCCTGAACACCCTCTGTCTTGCGTTCTTTACTGTAGCATTCTGTGTTGCTATTGAAATAATGCATTGTGCCCCCTGCACCTGCTGAACTAGTTTAGATACCTCAGACAGCACTAACAACCTCTTCACAAGGACGTTGCTGCCATTCCTGCTTCAGATGTGGGTCACCCTATTTGTAGAGGGCCCACATTCCTCAGAACCAGTCCCAGGAATGCAAAACTCTCCTTCCTGCAACAATTCTTGAGCCACACATTCATCTGCTCCAACCTGATATTTTTATATTTGTTGGCCCGTGGCATTGAGAGTAAACCTGAGATTACAAACTCTGAGATCCTGCTTCTTAAACTATTGCCTAGTTCCCTGAGCTCTTAATGCAAGACCCCATTTCTCATCTTACACATATTATGTGGACCACAACCTCGGACTTATCACCCTTCTACTTCAGAATGCCCTGCAGCTGCTCAGTGACATGCTTATACTTCCTTAGTCTTACTAGCTGGCATTATCCCTGAATCATTTTATACATCTTATTAAAATAACTGTAAGTTGGGGAGAGTTACTTAAGCCAATTCCCTTAAGAACCAATCTGCTCACTGCTTTCCTGTGATTTCAGCCTGAATTTCTTTTCCTCTTTCAGAATGAATTTATTTTCAGCTGTAAACTCACCACACTGTGAGCCTGCCCCACAGGCTCCGAGGTAAGTGGGCCTGGATCCTTGGCTGCAACCTTTTGTACACACTGCTCCAAGTACCTCAGTCATAGGCTCCAACACTACCCTGGCCCAGAGAACCATGGATGTTGAGAAACATTCAGGACTGGATAATAAAGGAAAAAGAAATAACAGAAACAAAAGGGGCAAAATAACAGAGGTGCCAGAGAGTATAGGACCTGTAGGGATTGAATTTAAGAAACCAACCTGGAGGCCAATGAGGGACCTGAAGTTATCCCAATATATTCTATAAGTATATCAAGGGGAAGAGAATAACCAGAGACAGAGTAGGGACCAATAAGCCAATCTGAACATGAAGCTAGAGGACAGTGGCACAGTGTTAAATGAATACTTCACATCTGCATTTACTCAGGAGAAGGAGGGTGCATGTACAGAAATCGAGGAGACAGGCTGTGAAGTTCTTGGGCAGATTGATATAAGAAGTCAGGAGGTATTAGAGGTTTTGATGGATCTAAAAGTGGACAAATCTGAGGCCTGGTGAGTTGTATTCTAGGTTGTTGACTGAAATTTTGAGATGTTCTGTGGCCACAGGGGAAGTGCCAGAGAACAGGAGGATAGTGAATATGGTTCAATTTTCCAAGAAAAGCAGTAGAAATAGACCAGGGAATCAAAGGTCACTGAGTCTAATGTCAGTTGTAGGGAAACTATCGGAGAAAATAGTGAATGAGAAAATTAATCGCCATTTAGAGAGACAAGGTGTGATCAGGGATAGTCAGCATGGCTTTGTCAGAAAGAGGTCATGGCTAACAAATCTGATGGAATATTTCGAGGAAATGACCAATCATTTGGATGAGGATAGTGGAGTTGATGTGGTTTAAGTGGATTTCAGCAAGACCTTTGATAAGGTGTCACATGGGAAACTAATAAAGAAGGTAAAAGCACATGGGATCCAAGGAAACTTGGCAAGATGGTTCCAAAATTGGCTCAGTGGTAGAAGACAGATTGTACTGGTAAAAGGCTATTTGTTTGACTAGAGCCCAAGTGCAGTACCATAGCGATTGGTGCTGTGTCCTTTATTGACTTGTGATTTCTATAAACAATGTAAATGAAAATGTGGGGCTGATGATAAGGAAGTTTGTGGATGACACAAAGATTGGCTGGGTGGTTGGCAGTGAGGAGGAAGGTCTTAGGTCACAGTAGGATATAAACAGATTAGTCACATGGGAAGGTCAGTGGTGACTGGAATTTAGCCCTGTTAAATGTGAGGTTAGACTTTTTGGAAGAGGGAACACTTCAAGGAATGTTAAGACACCTGTAAGCTCAGAGGAACAGAGGCATCTTGGGATGCTTATCCATAAATTCCTGAAGGTGGCAGGGCAGGTTAATAGGGTAGTTAAGGCAGACAAAATGCTTGCCTTTATCAGTTGTGTCTAGATTATAAGAACAGGGAAGTCATGTTGGAATGGTACAGAATTTTGTTTAGGGCCCAACTGAAGTTCTGCTTGCAATTCTGGTCACCATGTTGTTGGAAGATCGTGGTTGCACTGGAGCGGGTGCAAAGGAAATTCACCAGGATTCTGTTTGGGATATAGCACAATGTATTCCACAATGACAAGAGGCTGGATAAGCTCAAGCGGTTCTTTTTACAGCAGAAATGTTTGAGAGGCAAGCTGATACAGATGTGTAAAAGCACAAGAGGCATAGACAGGGAGAATAGAAAGTTGATGTTCTTTTTAATTATGGGGTCAATGACAAGGGGGCATAATTTTAAAGTGAAAGGCAGGAGGTTTGGAGGGAATTTGAGGCAAAAACTTTTCACCTAGAGGTTACTGAGAGTCTGAAATGCACTGCCTAAGAGGGTAGTTGAATCAGGAAGCCTCACAACTTTTCCAAAGTACTGCAATGAGCACTTGAAGTGTCATAACATTCAAGGCTATGGGTCTAGTGGGGAAAAGTGGGACTAGTGTAGCTAGTAGTACATTTTTGGTGGTACAATCTTGATGGGCCAAGGGACCTCTTCTGTACTGTATCATTCTATGCTTTAAATTTATAAACTCACTTGCATTTCGAATGGTTTCTCGCCTGGCATGAATGGACTTTTACCATAGTTGTTACTTTAAAGTATTGAAGCAATAATCCCATGGCAGCCTCCATGTTGTTTATCCTACAGAAACAGGGAGATGTGTCAGTGATTGGTATA
This sequence comes from Stegostoma tigrinum, assembly GCF_030684315.1. Lineage (NCBI taxonomy): Eukaryota > Metazoa > Chordata > Chondrichthyes > Orectolobiformes > Stegostomatidae > Stegostoma > Stegostoma tigrinum. The sequence goes on along the minus strand of NC_081358.1, from coordinate 71,295,275 downwards.
CAGTCTTACTTGGGTGTGTGTGTGAGCAATGCCTGAATACCAAGCAATATATGTAAGTTATGAGATGTGGGTGTGTGGCTTGCAATAACTCTAAGTGTGTGAAGATGAAGTAAGGGTGAATGTCAGGTATATTCTAAGTAATAGAATTTTGTTTGTAGACTGGTAGAGCTGTGGCAAATTGAGCAGTGAGGGAAGCTCATGTACTGTTGTTAGGATATAGCACTTGCAGATTCTTTCACAGATCTTGTGTATTTATGAGTTCACATATTTGTTGGGGGATGGCACTTAGGACGTTGAACACCATGAATATTATCTGAACTTCCTAATGGAGCACTGCCTGGCTCCCTATGGACAATGATATCACTTATCCTTTGCATCATCTCCACTGGGACTTCCAGCATAGTGTCCAAGACTTCAAGCTTTCTGTGTCTAATACTGTGCCATTCTTTTGTGTTTCCCAATTCAGAATCAGTTTTAGAACAACTTCCAATACCAGCTCCAGCCACAAAATATTAACAGGCACACATTATATTAACAGGCATGGAGTTGTTTTATACAAGATAACAAGGTGTGGAGCTGGATGAACACAGCAGGCCAAGCAGCATTTTAGGAAGAGGAAAGCTGACCTTTCGGGCCTGAAACATCAGCTTTCCTGCTTCTAGGATGCTGCTTGGCCTGCTGTGTTCATCCAGCTCCACAACTTGTTATCTTGGATTCTCCAGCATCTGCACTTCCTATTATCTCTTGCTTTATGCAGGCTTGTTTCAATTGGCACAAGCCTCTCATAATTTTGGGGTCTTTCTGCTATATGTGCAGTTATTAGTAATAGCATGCTTACCACTCCCTGATCACTATAGTCTGTATTAGCAGGAGTTTTGTGGACTGACTGCATCACATTGCACAGGTAACACATGCCCATTTGTCTTAGACCCCATGCTTAGGGGTAATCACCTTGAGTTTCCCTCATGCTTACTTAGAATTTTGAAGTACAGTAGAAAGCACTTCTTTTCCTTTACTGTCTTGCTGAATGATGTTTACTGCAATTACAATGACAGGAATACCATTGTCAATAAAAACAGAAAGAGAGCTATAAACGTGTTTGTTTTCTATTAGCATGTCTTGCAATGAGTTTTAACAAGATTAGCAAATAAACCCTCCCCACATCAGCTAAATCACAAATCCAAAATCCTTGATCTGTCCTCACCTATAATTTTATTTACCTACCATCATTTCATTTAACCCTCAACTTCATCTACCTTTACACTGACTTGTAGCAGCTGATATGGTTCGGTCTCCATGGAGAATTAAAACTCACTGTGATTAAACTCGTTGAGCCCATCAACTTTCAATATACAACTGACATAAACCGAAGTCTTCCGGAAATGACTATTACGGTAACAGTACAGAATAACATTGCAATTTATTTTCTGGAAGGATATAGCACAAGCAACAGTCATTGTGTGACAGCAATTACAAGAAAATAAACAGATCTCAAGATTCATGTGGTAACAAACTGAATCCTGAGACCTGTTTATTTTAATTGAAATGTATTCTATTCCAGAGAGTGAATCATGAGTCCCAGTGCTAACCTACCCATACGTTGAGAACAAGATGTAAATTGGGAGGCTGATAGAAATCTGCCCCTTTCTTGTCAGGAGAGATAAGTTAAAGTTAAGCTTTAGAATGTTTTGCTTTAAAATGAGGCCTTAAGTCTCCCTACCAACTCTTTACTAAAGCTATTCAAATTTAATTGTTCTATCCTGCTTTCCACCATCATTACCCCCCCATGACTTTATCTTCTCCTTAGAGCAGAGAAGATTAATGGGAAACCTAATAAAAGTAATCAAAGTTATAAGGGGTTTCGATTGAACACATCAGGAGAAATGGTTTCCTCAGGCAAAAGGGCTGTTAGCCAATGAAGGTAGATTTTAATAATTGGCAAAGTAATCAAATGGAAAATAAGGAGAAATTATTTCTCACAGAGGGTTGTGAAAATCTGAAAAACACCAACTGAGAAGAGAGTGGGTTAGATTCTGCGAGTTTGTTCAAAAAACAATTAGGCAGATATGTGCATAAGTCTAATTTACATGGCTAAAATAAAAAACTTGCACATGGGACTAAATTTAACAGGTCTTCCAAAATGCCAGCGCAAGATGTGATCATTGATGAAGCAAACTGAATATGGTTGGGTCCAGAAAAATACAGAGGAAAAGCTTGGGCATTTCTTGTGCTGTGGTAAAGTCCCCGCCTCTGAGGCCGGAGGGCAAATCTCAAGTTCCACCTGCTCCAGAGGTATGTCATAGCATCTCTGAACAGGTTGATTAGAAAATATCTGAGGAAAATCCTGCATTGAAGTCCTGGGACTGTGACGAATGCCGAAACAGCTAACTTTCCTTGTATCAAGTAAAGCTCCAGTCAACATAGAGTTTTCCCCCCGATTCCCACACCCTCCATGGAATTCCATGATGCTACTCTCAATCAAATGTTACCTTGATGTCAGGGTGGTCACTCTTGCCTCACCTCTAGAATTCAACTTTTTTGATCATATTTGGACAATTTCTGTAATGACAGGTGCTAAATTGCAGAATTCAAACTGTATCACTAAGCAGCGAATTCTGAAGGAAGTTGTGCTTGGTAGTACTGTTAATGTCACTTCTTTAATGAACAAGGTAGGGTGATTCATTAACGTATCGTAGTGACTTCAGGAGACTGCTAGTGATTGGGGATGGTGTTGTATATGCTGGACCATCTGATAGTGTATGCCTGAGAAGAGTGGAATAAAACATATATGCATTAGAAAGTTTACCTTAGTTGCTCTAACTAGGCCATTAAATATTTTTCGGCATTTCAGCCGTGTTCTGCCCTTGGCTTTCACACATTCTGTGACCTTTGCCCACGTGTGCAGGGCAGCCTGCTTAGTTATCTTCCTAACACACATAAATAAAACATTTTCCATCTTCCTGCCAATCTCCTCCAGCAAAACCACCAACAGAGCATGTAAAAACCTAACTTTCTGCTCTGCCTGCTATATTTCACAATCTTCACTGACAGTTATTGCAGTCAAAACCTCCTCTTCAAGATGAGGAGATTAACTTAAATGACATCCACAACCAAAAAATTGAATTCCTTTAATTAGGTGAGCTCCAAAGAACAGGGAACATGGCAGCATGGTGTACGTAATTTCACGAGGACCACAAATTTGGGGCTTTCTTTGTGATCATATGATCAGGTGCAGTCTCAACTCAGTATGATTTCTACGAATGAAAACAGTTATACAATTTTTGCATTATTTCATAGATTGTGGAGGGTTGCATCTTCACAAAAGCTATAGGCAGAGACAACACCATTAGCTGTATATTCCACTGTATGTTCAAGAAATTAGTTTGTAATTTCTATCACAAGATTTCTGTGATTAAGTATTACAAAAAGCATATTATAAAATACGTATTATCAGAGTTAGCAGGCAGCCCAGAAATACAGACTGATAAAAAAAATCTGCGTTGCAGCTATTTCCTGAAGTGAAGGTTTCAAAATATTTATCTCTACAGTTCCACAATTCTGACTTGCCCAACTGCACACTGCTCAAGGAAACAGTGACAACAGTACATCATGTTTAATGTAGTAAACCGTCTTAAGGCACTTCAAAGGAATGTTCACAATTAAAACCTGACACCAAGGCATGACAAGATACTTCAGCAAAATGACATAGGCCAGGGATTTATATGGTGTCAGAGGTTTTGTACACCAATGAAAAGCCAATGGGTTGGTGGTGGGGTATCTTGAATGGTTACTGGGCCCTGACCTAATTTTTGGTGGAGGAGGAAATGAACAGATGCTGGCGTTTTCAGCCTTTAAGCGATAAAGCTCTGCCTTCGAACAAGCAAAAGTATGAACTAGGGACCAGGAGCAGGAGCAGGAAACCAGGACTCCTGAATATGCTCCACCCAAAATCATGGCTGATTTAATTGCTCATATTCAAGCCCAATCCCAAAAGCCTTTCATGTTCTTATCTATCAAAGATTTATTAACATTTTCCCTTAAAAATATTCAAAGACTGTGCTTCCACCACATTTTCAGTACCAAGATTCCAAAATTCTTACACCGCTATGTAAATAAATTTCTCTTCATCTGTCTTAAATGGAAAATCCTTATTCTTAAACAAACTCCACAACAGTTCCAGATTCTGCAGCAAGAGTAAATATTACCTGCATCCAACCTGTCATAGGATCTAATATATTTCAATGAAATTATCTTCTGCTCTTCTAAACTCCAGCAGATACAAGCCTACCCTATCCAACTTTTCTTCATAAGATATCCCATGCACTCCAAGGATCAGTCAGCTAAACTTTGTCTGAACTGCTTCCAATACAGTTAGATCCAGTATTCCAGATGTAGTTGCTTTACTGCCATGACTAATTGATGCATAACTTTCCTACTTTTATTTTCAATTCCTCTCAAGATAAACAGTAACATCTCATTACCTTTCCTAATTGACTGTGCACTTGCATACTCATATTTTGCAAAACATGTAGGATACTTTGATCCATCTACATCTCAGAGCTGCACAGTCTCTCAACACTTAGATAATATGCCCCTGTTTCGTTTTAACTACCAAAATTGAAAACATCACTTTTTCCCCATGCTGTGGAGGTGCTGGTGTTGGACTGGGGTGGACAAGCTCAGAAGTCACATGGCACCCCAACCTCAAGTTCACCTGGACCATCTCCAATACATCCCTCACCTTCCTGGAAATTTCTGTCTCCATCTTAGGCAACCATCTACAAATCGATGTCCATTTCAAGCTCACCGACTCCCACAGCTACCTGGAATATACCTCCTCCCACCCACCTTCCTGCAAAAATTCCATCCCCTATTCCCAATTCCTTTGCCTCCCCCACATCTGCTCCCAGAATGAGGCATTCCACTCCTGCACATCCCAGATGTCCTCGTTCTTCGAGGGCCGCAACATCCCCCCCACCCCCTCCACCCCCCTGCAGTGGTGGAGAACACCCTTGACTGTGTCTCCCACATATCATCCCTCACACCCCACCATCTCAATAACCGCCCCAAGAGAATCCCCCTAGTCCTCACATACCACCCCACCAACCTCTGGATACAATGCATCATCCTCCGACACTTCCGCCATCTACAATCTGATCCCACCACCAAAGACATTTTTCCCACCCCACCCTTGTCTGCCTTCTGGAGAGACCACTCTTTCCGCGACTCCCTGTCTGCTCAACACTCCCCAACCCCACCACAACCGGCACTTTCCCCTGCAACCGCAGGAAGTGCTACACCTGCCCTCACACCACCTCCCTCACCCCCATCCCAGGCCCCAAGATGACTTTCCACATCAAGCAGATGTTCACCTGCACATCTACCAATATGGTATACTGCATCCGTACACAGTACACAGCGTGGCTTCCTCTACATTGGGGAAGCCACACCTACGCTTGGTTCGCAGTAAACAACTGCACCTCCCAGTTGCAAACCATTTCAACTCATCCTCCCATTCCTTAGACAACATGACCATCCTGGGCCTCCTGCAGTGCCACAATGATGCCACCCGTAGGTTGCAGGAACAGCAAATCATATTCTGCTTGGGAACCCTGCAGCCCAATGGTATCAATGTGGGTTTCACCAGCCTCAAAATCTACCCTCCCCCCACTGCATCCCAGAACCAGGCAGGCTGGGACGAGCTGGGCTAACCTGTTCTTCCTCTCACTTATCCCATCCTCCCACCTCAAGCCGCACCTCCATTTCCTACTTACTAACCTCATCTCGCCCCCTTGACCTGTCCATCCTCCCCGGACTGACCTATCCCCTCCCTACCTCCACACCCATACTCTCCTCTCCACCTATCTTCTCCTCTATCCATATTCAGCCCGCCTCCCCCTCGCTCCCTATTTATTTCAGAATCTTTTTCCCATTCCCCTTTCCTGATGAAGGGTCTAGGCCCGAAATGTCAGCTTTTGTGCTCTTAAGATACTGCTAGGCCTGCTGTGTTCATCCAGCTCCAGACTTTGTTAACCAGGTTATAGTCTAACAGGTTTATTTGAAATCATAAGCCTTCGGAACACTGCTCACCTGACTTCACCCGATGAAGGAGCAGCGTTCCAAAAGCTTGTGGTTTCAATTAAATTTGTTGGACTTCTGACATTTTCCCATGTTATTCCCATGTGCCATACCTTTGTCCACTCACACAATGCCTCTGTAACTTGTATATGTTCTCTTCACATGTTACTTGCTTATTTATTTTTGTGTCTTTGGAATATTTAGCAACCATTCTTTGGTTCTTTCATTCAACTCATTTATATGAATTGTAATAAATTGAGACTTCATCATTAATTCCTGCAGCACACCGGTCATTACGTCTTACCATTGTCTACTTCCTGATAGCAAGCCAATCTTCTGTTCATGCCAATTTGTTATTCCTGATACCATGAAATCTTATTTTCTACAATAAATTTTGATGTGGTCTTATCAAATATCTCACATTGTTTTCTCAAAGAAGTCCAAAAAGTTGGTTAAGCATTACTTCTCTTTCATGAACTCGTTTACTTTACCTGATTGTCTTGAATCCACCTAAGTGCCTGGCTACAAAATACTTATTAATAGCTTCTAACATCTTCTGCCATGACAGATGTTATGCTAATTGGCCTATAGTTTCCCACTTTCTGTCTTCCTTCCTTTTTGAATAAAGGGCTACATTTGTTAGTTTTTAGTTTAATGGAACATTGCCTTAATCTATTACGTTTTGGAAAATTAAACCTAGTTTTTAACCTATTTAAATTAACCAATTGAATATCCAACTCACTATCTTTGAGATTCTAGGATGAAATCAATCAATTTATAAATCTGCAACTCCAATCATTTACTCAGTAGCACTTCTCTGCTGATTGTGATTTTCCTTAATTACTCCCTTTCTTCGATTTCCTGATTTACAGTTATTTCTGTAAAGATTCTTCTACTCTCTATTATAGCAACTGATTTTGTTCCGTTCATTTGCCAGCTCCTTATTTTCCATGAATAAATTACCAGATTCATTTTCTATAGGACCAATAACCTTTATGTTAGCTCTTTTGCTATTTTAACTATCTGTAGAAACTTTATTTAAAATATAATTCAGGCTGGCTTTCTCTTGTACTGTAATCATTCCTGCCTTGTTTATCTCTATTCATTTTTTTTGAATTATTTTAATTTTCAGATCAGACTTTTGATCTGGCATTTGTACACTTGTCCGTTTTTTCCTCTGGAGAACATCTTTACCTTTATTAGTTAATCATGGATTACAGTCATAGAATTCCTAAAGTGTGGCAGCAGGCCATTCAGCCCGCACCGATCCTCCACACAGCAGCCCACCCAAACCCACGCCTCACCACCCTATCCCGGTAAACCTGCATTTCCACTTAACCTGCACTTCTTTGGACTGTAGGTAGAAGCCAGAACATTCAGAGAAACCCAGGCAGACGCCGGGAGAATATGCAAACTCCACACAGTCAGTTGCCCAAGGATTGAATTGAACCTGGATCCCTAGCACTGTGAAGCAGCAGTGCTAATAAATAAGCCACAGTAGTTGGGATCTTGTGTTGGATAATAAGCGCCCATTTAGTTGCGCCTTACTTTCAGGAAGTAAGCTACTAAAGTATACCTGACACTCTCCTTACTGGCAGTGGGTCCGCTGGCAATTTACTAATGTTGGTAAGAAGAGGCCCTGACTTGGCCATTCATTTGTCACTGGTTTGGAGTGCCATCTGTCAGCTTCACTGTCACTGTTCAAAAGATCTGCGAGGCCAGGTAAGTGATGAGTATGCCCTTGCCATTCTCCCACCCAATTCTTTGGCTCTTCTGTCTCCCAGGATGTTCCATGAGCTCTCATAAGATCTTGCCCATCAATGTTATGAAGCATTTCAAAGGAGGATGAAGACATGGAAATATTTGGAAATCCAGAGCCTACAGCTCAGGATGCTGAAGGATGCACAGCAGGCCAGAAATAGAGAAGTGCAGAGATTACAGTAGGATGTACGGCTAAAAGTCTCAGTTTGGGAGGGATGCTGCTTTGGAGGGAATTAAAAATAGTATAGAAATTTTAAAGCTGACCTGTTGGATCTAAAGTTGGTCAGGATAATGGGTGAACTGGACTTGGTCCAAGTTAGAAGACAAGCAGCAGAGTTAGAATACAGGAAATTCCACAAATACACTACCCTCTAAGTGAAAAAAAAACATCCTTATCCTTATGTCTTAAAAGGGTGAACCTTATTCAGTGAAAATGACATTGCGACCTAGTGTGTCAAAACTGTCATAATGGTCTCAAGGTAATTTTCCAATTTCCACTAATCCGATCCATGATTAAGACTTCCTATTTCCACCTCTGTTACATTACACAACCCTGGTCTGCTTTAGCTTATCTGCAACTGAAACCCCCAATGTTACCTTTAGATTTGATAATTTTGATGCTTAAGTTACTCAGTTCTTATCCTCCATCCTTCATATACTAGTGCTTGTATGAAGAGACTCTTATGGGCTGAATGGCCCATTTCAGCTCCAATGTTTTATGATCTTATGGGTCAGCTTCAGGGAGTTGTCAAGAATTGGGATGGGATTGTGATTTAGGAATGGAACTTGTGAGAGAGAGACTAAAGAAAATAGTTAGTTGAAATTTCTGCTCACCCAACATTAAATACAGCTGAGAGTCCAGGGAGGTGGTGGTGAAGCCAGGCTAAATATAGCCAGCATGCATATGGAACCTGACATGACTTTGGAAGTGGATCAGCAAGTAGATAAGAAATAGAAGAGGTCCAAGAATGATGATGACAGATGGATTGTTTACCATCATATAGGATATCATTTGCAGCTTTGATAAGGGCTGCTTCAGATGGGTGGAAGCCAGATTAGATGATTAACATTAATTGTCTGCTATATCCATTCAAATTTCCATCCATTCTTAAAAGAAAATGCTTTTCTGGATTTTTAAAAATTTATTTAAGGGATGTGGATGTCACTGAGTTGGCCAACATATATTTCCCATCTCCAGTTGCACACAGGACAATTAAGAGTCACTCACATTGCTGTAGGTGCGTAGTAACGTGTAAGCTCGGCCAGGTGAGGATGAAAGATTTGTTTTCCAAAACTTGCTAGTGGACCTTTTTTTTTTAATGTCAGTGGTTGCATGATCATTGTTAAGCTATCACTTTATATTCCAGATTATTTTTCCAACTGAATTCAAATTTCAACATCTGCTAGGTGAGATTCAAACCCACTTCCCAGAAAACTCTCCTGGGATTCTGGCTTATTACAGTCACATTACCACTATGCCGCCACCTCCCCAGTTATTACAGCAACAGTGAATCTGTGCATTCTGTTCAGGATTCACACTTATTGACAGCCAAATTCATGTAGAAATGTAGAAAAATTATCCTAAACAGCTCACAGAAAAATGGAAAGGAATGGCTTCTGACCCAGAGGAGGGCACATTAGAAGAGGAGAATAAATCATTTGCACCAAATGAGATGAGTTTGAAGAAGGATATTCAGGAAGGCTTGGGAGATGGAACGATTTATGGAAGGATGTGACTGGATGAGGCATAAAAATCATAAGGCAAAACACAAAGAGATGGAATAGAAATGAGATCTTGGATTGAGTTGAAAGGTGATATTATACAAGAATTCAAACATCCTAACTATTGAACTGAGATTTGAAAACAAATATATATATACACATGGGGATAAGGGAAACTTCAAATTCATGATGATGATATCTCAGTTTGATCTAATTCAGCAGTTAAACTGAGCTGCATCTGCCACCCCCACTTCTTCCCTTTTCTATATTCACTATGATATGTTTTCAAGAACTTCCTTGGAAACTTCACGTGGCTAGCATTTCAAATTTGTGCTATTAAAAATAGAGTTTCTTACATTATTGTAAAATAACATGACCGTAGTTACCTCAATTATTAATGTTGTCTTCTTTTTCCCTTCAGTATACAGACAGAACATAAAAACTTAAGAACAGGAGTGAGAAGATCTAACAGCCTCTTGAATCTGTATCATCATTCAGCAAGATGTGCCATATCAAGCATTACATAGACCTATGATGGCTTCATTGTTGTAATACACTTGTGTTCCACAGATACTCCTTAATGTCAAGTTAAATCACAACACATCAACTTTGTTGGCCTTTCTCCGTTTTTCTTAATTCCTTTAGAGCAAAAATGTCTACCTACCTATGGAAGCACTGACTATCTGTACATCACTAAGAGAGAGAATTCCAAAAAATTCCAAAACCCTCAGCTTTATCTCTTATTTCTCATCAGTAACATTTTGAGATTTTCTATAATGATAGCTGATATTGTTGTTGGGTCTGAGTTCAGTATCAGAGATAGAAATATGCAGCAAGGGCTGAGGAGGTACATTTTATATCATCGATTTCTTCTGCCCGTCTTCACGGATTTCTCACTCCTCATTGATTGATAAAACTGAGCTGCATCAGCCACTTGCACCTGCTCCCATTCCTATTCTTGCTAGAAGTTATAAATTTCATACTTTTTCCAAAAGGCTGTGCTGTTGACCCAATTTTAAATTTTGGTCAACTTTCCAGCCAATTACTTGTATGCATATTGAAGTTATTTTTTTTTCCTACCAGCCACATGATGGCGATGTTTTAACACAAAATCCCACCTGCGGTATTGTTCCTACGTGGTTTGTCGGCTCGTAAATGCTGAGCTCAAATCGTGCAGTACGGGGTTAACATTAAAGATTTGGCTCTGCACAGCCATCATTAGTTTTGTGGCAGCCCTTTAACTTAAGGTCATGGGTTCAAGCCGTGCTACAGTTGTCACTGTAATTGCTTATCTCTGGGAAACATTTCAGAAAAACTTGACCATAATTCTACAAAGTGTTCAAATCCTTCCTAAAGTGTATTGCCCAGAATTTGGAACAATATTCCAGCTGAATTTGAAGGAATGATTCTGGCTTTTATACTCTATGCACATACTTAAAAAAGCCAAAAGGTCCTGTTTGCTTCATTCACATTTTTATTCACTTGGTCTGCCAGCTTCAAAGATTTGTGTAGAATTGCTGCCAATTTTTTGTATTAATGTACACCTAAAAAATGCCAAAAGTGCTAAGGTTGTACCATTTAGCCAGATTTGGGCCTGATTTTAATGTTCTTTCTACTTTCCACATTCTTTCATGTGTTGAATTTGACTTACCATGTGTCTTCCTATACCATAAGCCTATCTATAACCTCCCAATTTTTTTCTCTATCTTTCTCCACTGTTTGCTGCACTTCTAATTACAGTATAATCTGCAAATTTTAACATTGTGTCCGGTAACTTCAACTCCAAATAGGTCCGGTGGCTCAGTGGTCAGCAATGTTGCCTAACAACACCAGGGACCCAGATTTGATTTCAGCCTCAGGGGACTGTCTGTGTGGAGTTTGCACATTCTCCCTCTCTGTGTGGTCTTGGCCTTGCTATATTGCCCTTATTGAGCAGGCTAGGTGGGTTAACAGTGGGATTATGGGGTTACAGTGGGTGTGGGTGGGACGATTTTTGAGTGTCAGTGCAGACCCAATGACCTCTCTCTGTGCACTGTAGGGAATCTAATGATTCTAAGTAATTCATGCATATCTAAAATCGATAGTGGAACAATTAGTGAAAGCTGGGAAAGACCGTTGTATTCTGCAGCCATTCAACACTATTGTGTTCAATCCCTTAGTTAATTTATACTGATTTTGCCTTTTTTAATCTCATGGGAAACATTTTATTAATGAACCAAAAGTGTGCCATTCTAATGTTTGAAATTCTATGTACACAAGATTCTTCTTAATTTATCTTCCTATCATCTTATCCAAAAGCGTAAAATTAGCGTGACTTGCCCTTAACAAATTTGCACTGGCTCTTTTTAAATTTGTTTTCACTTGCTCATTTGGCTTTTTCACAAAACATTCTTCAATTAGGATTGCCAGCTTAATACTTTGCCCTTCACTCGAGAAAGGATGAAACATTTGCTGTTCTCCAATCCTGTGGCTCAATCCCTGTACAGACAAAAGGAGAAAGTGATGAAGATAAGTGGAGAATGGAAGGAGAAGGAAGATAAACGGAAGAAAGAGGAATTTGCGATGGGACTGATCATAGAGGAGTAACTGAGAGGGAAGCCACGGACAAAGGGGAGGAGAGGAAGGGTAGAGTAGTGGGAGTGAAAGTGCAAAGGAGAAAATACACAGGTTGGTGGGGAGGGAGAAAGAAGATGATTTGCAGTGGAAGAGAAGAGGAAGAAGGAAAACAGAAAAGGGAGGGAGAAAGGTAATGTGGGGGACAGTGTAGGGTGAGGAGGAGGAAAGGACAGAAACAAAGTAAAATTGAGAAGAGACAGAGGAAACTTCACTCCAAATTCATTAGTACTTTAATTCAAACTGGCCTGAAAGTGCTAAACAGAAACTGATGGGGGAATTTTATGGAGAATAGAACATAGAACATAGAACAGTACAGCACAGAACAGGCCCTTCAGCCCACAATGTTGTGCCGACCATTGATCCTCATGTATGCACCCTCAAATTTCTGTGACCATATACATGTCCAGCAGTCTCTTAAATGACCCCAATGACCTTGCTTCCACAACTGCTGCTGGCAACGCATTCCATGCTCTCACAACTCTCTGCGTAAAGAACCTGCCTCTGACATCCCCTCTATACTTTCCACCAACCAGCTTAAAACTATGACCCCTCGTGCTAGCCATTTCTGCCCTGGGAAATAGTCTCTGGCTATCAACTCTATCTATGCCTCTCATTATCTTGTATACCTCGATTAGGTCCCCTCTCCTCCTCCTTTTCTCCAATGAAAAGAGACCGAGCTCAGTCAACCTCTCTTCATAAGGTAAGCCCTCCAGTCCAGGCAGCATCCTGGTAAACCTCCTCCGAACCCTCTCCATAAGAAGGGTGAGAAAAATGATATGAACGATGACTTAGTTATGCAGGATGCAAAATTTCAATTTCTCAATGGCAGGTTATGATGCATTGACAAAGTCAATAGTGTGGTTTTGGCCTCTTTGTGGTGGTTTTTGGCCTCTTTGTGGTGGGTTCATTCTTGAAATATCATTGTTTGCCATGAATACTCATTAATATAGTTTTAAGAAAGTCCTACGTTCAAGATAAAGTCAGTGACCATACAAGATACGAACTTGCCTGTTTGACACCAAGTGACACATTTCAGAATGGTTTAGGGACATATAGATGAGGAGCCACTACTTTTGGTTATGACAATAAAAGGGCCTGCTGAAGACATCAAAAGGAAGAATGAGATACTATACCTTCAGAAGGGAAGGAGCCCACTTCATGCTCCTTGTTCTCCATCACACATCCCCTTTCCATGAGCTTCTCTGGCCAGCTCATTTCCTCAATCTACTCTTCCCTCCTGACCAAGTGAAACTCCAGCAAGACATCCTTCAGCAGGCAAACCTTTTTTCTTTACTCAAATGTTGCAAGCCTATAATGTGGTGTAGCAAACTATTTACATTTTTTGGATGAAGCCTTTAGAGAATTTGTTAAATATATGTGCCTTGGGAGTTGGTGAAGTCTTGATGTGCCACATGATGTCTTCTGCTGTGTTTCTGTGTCCGTTTCACAATTTCAGCAGCATTGGTCATGAAATATTGATGATGTTGATAAAGCATGAATAACTCTTAAATCAACATCAACATTGCATTTATTTCCGAAATGAAAGCCAGTTGGAGTATTACTCAAATTCAGCAAAATTCACTCCGCAATCATTAATTTGTTTTTAACTGCATTAACCACTTTGACTCATTTGAACACACTTTCCTTTAGCTAAGTTTAATTTGCATTGTATTTTATAATACTTGCTTTAATATCTTTCTATATTTCATTAAGATGATGTAAGTTTAAATTAGATAAATATTTAATTAGTACAACAACGTTGTACTAGTTGCATATTTATTGCCTCACTAAGGAGAATTTGATGAAATGCTCAATCACCCAAAATGTAATCATGTTCCTGGGTATTTCAAACATCTGTAGCAATTTTACATCATGGCTCAAAAAGAATATTGTATAGAATGAGATATTCTTTTGACTGTTTGGTTCGATAGAACTAGCATGTTTTACATGGCTCGATTAATTTATTATCAGTGGTGGGTCAATATGGATTTACATGTAAACCTCTTGTTTCTTTCACTGCAGCCATGTGACCTACATAGCTTAACGATTTGGTTCTACTTGGCTGTAACCAAGTTCAATAAGAGATTTTAAGACTATCTTTCAGTTCAGATTCAATAATAATCAATTGGCAGATCTTAAATGAGATCTTTTTCTCAGTATGGAGTCTTGGATGTCAGCTAAGAGCACCAGAGATGTTTATTTGGGAACATGACTGATATTATACATAGAAATTATACTGTTGGGTAACAACAATTATATGTGGCCATCGTGGAAGTCCACTTATGAGATGTTTTTGACAGGTCATTTCTAATAGTTTGTGATTGGTCTGAACAATGAAGTTGTTGCTGAATAGTTTCTTACAAAAACCACTATATCCTGAAAACTGGAACAAATGTCTCTCTTTCAGTGTTGGAGAGTAGTTTGTCTGAGCCACCATAAGGACTTGAGAACTAAACACAATAGGTTTGTAATCCTGTAATAGACATGCCCTGAGGTCTTTCTGAATACATCTGTTTCAACCTTGGTGGGATCATAATATCGAAATACACACTGACTGGATGATGCTGCATTTTAAAGCACTAGAAAATGCGTTGCTGTTAATTCTATGCCCTGCCTGCCAATGTAGTTAACTCAGCCACATTAGGGGCATTTAAACAGTCCTTGGATAGCATATGGATGATGATGGGATAGTGTAAGGGGATGGGCTTAGATTAGTTCACAGGTCGGCGCAACATCAAGGGCCGAAGGGCTAGTTCTGCGCTGTATTGTTCTATGTTCTATTTTGTATATATATATATATATATATATGGGGAATTTTTGTGGAGAAGATGATCTCAAAAGTGGAATATCTCTGGTGCAAAAACTACAACAGACAGGAACAAAATGCTTAAAAAGAGCAAGAATCTTTGTAAGTCACCATTGCCTTGCTGCGAGGCACCTGCTGTACATCTTACATTTTTGGGAGGATCAGATCAAATATTAGTTGATGAGCAAATTCAATTAAAGAAATTGATCTGATTTGACATTTTTAACTACTGAAAACAAAGCCATGTCTCCTTGACAGTGTCATGAGGTGATGGAAGTTTGTGTTCTGCTCATGTTTAATTCTAATGAGAACAGTGACATCATCTGTGATCCAGAAACAACCTGCTGGATTCTTGATGACAAAATCACTATGTGTTAGATTATTCATTGAGCAAAACAAATTCTAAGAATGATGTTGAAAAAGTCATATTCCAGGGAGAGATGTATGGACTAAAAACATTTCTTGGCAAATAGCATGAAAAATAAACTTGCCATCTGAAAACTTTGAATTAAGCTCTTCCACGGCAGGTATTTTCTGTGGACACATTTTTTCAGTGCATTCTTCAGGCATCTTGCATCTAAAGATACATGAATAACGCTACCTTAGATTTCCAAAAGACATTCAATAATGTGCTACCTTGAAGGTTATGCAGAAAATAAAATGTCATGGTGCGGCAGGTGTGGTTAGAAAATTGGATGGCCTACTGGAAGCACAAAGTAGATGGAAATGGTTTCTTTCAGGTTGGCAAGTTGCAATGAGCACTGTATCTTGGGGATCAATGTTGCGACCTCAACTGTTGACAATTTATGTAAATAATTTAAATGAAGGGGCCGAAGGTTTCCACATTTGCTGACAACATAGTTAGGGAGGATAGTGAGTTGTGAAGAGGACATAAAGGAGTTTCAAAAAGATATTGATAAATTAAGTGATTGGGCAAATATCTGGAAAATGAAGTATAATGTGAGAAAACATGAAAATTGCCCATTTTGGCAGGAAGGTTAAAAATGGGGCCTATTATCTCACTGGAGAGAGCCTACAGATACTAATATTCAGGGGGATTTGTTATCTCTTAATCACAAGAGGTTATTATGCAGGTACAACAAGTAATCATGAAAACTAATAGAATATTAACATTTATTATGAAAGGAATTGAATACAAAAACAGGGAGCTTATAATTCAGTTACACTGGTGAGATCACACATGGAGTACTGTGCACAGTACTGGCCATCAGAAGAATTGGCTGGGTTGGACAGACAAGGTTTGTATTCATCAGAGTTTAGAAGTGAAACAGGCAACTTGATACAAAGGTACAAAAACCTGAGAGATCTTGACAGGATAACTGTGGAGAGACTGTTTCACCATTGAGTGCTTTATTAGAACTTTTCTTTAACATGAATGTTGCACGTGTGGGAGCGCAAATGCTGTGATGGGCATCATCTATCAGATAAAACACTACAGTGCTCTTAAAATTGGAAGTAGCATCAAACCAGTCCAGGTAAAAGTTCGTCAGATGATGGATAGGCTTGATCATGCAGTCTGGAGCTTTGCTGTTGCAACTGACAGATTTGTCACCTCGCATACTGTAAGCTCATGTAGATCAATGTATTGATAGGAGGTCCATTTATTCAACAATGTGAAAGGTTTCAGATGACCAGGCAGAAATCCTGGACAGCGTCTAGGTGAGCAATACAAGACCAAAATCATACAGCTGCAATAGTTATTCCAGAACAAAGCACTTGCAGAGGATGTTGTTCACAATTGCTTTGAACTTGCATCCTTCTTCTAGTAGCTTATCAATGGCATATGATTTGTTCATAGAGTTCTTTTTCAAACCCATTGATGCTAGTTCCATATGGATACAATGTAGTCAATATGATGACTTAAATTCACAGCATTTAGGTTGCGGTGGCTGTTACAAATTAAGAAAGTAGCAACGGAATTCGCTATCTTGTTCCTATCTCAAATAAAAGTACCTAATGAATATAGTGACAGTGATGTTTGAATGCAATGCATTATTAATGTAGACATTATTACAACACATTTACAATATTTTTGGAAATTTTTGTTCCAATTTTCAAAAATAGTGTAAGAATGTGAAGAGAGAACAAAAATGAAGAACCACAAATCCTGATGCAGAGCTCCCGAAATGAAAATGTAAAACTCTTTCATATATTTGCCATAATAAATTTAAACGTTAAAGATAATAGAATTATGGCATTAAGGATAAAGACAGATTATAATGATAGTTGTGTTAGAGGGAAAGAGCCTTAATAATTCAATACATTTGTCTTAATATAATAATTCCAAAATGTCACTTCGACAAGAAAGCAAAGATTTGATCAAGTGTTTCTTAAAACAAACATTATAAATTTTACGCAACCACGACTTACATATTCCATTTCTATAGTATGTGTACTACTTGCTACCATTCTTTGCCATTTTCATTCCTGTGGGATTCAATTTCACTTCAGTAAAAAAATGAAAACATATTCTCACTAAAAGCAGGATAAATTTAAAAATAGAACACATAATAGAACAAGCAGACACATAATGGCACAAACAATGCATACTTGACAGGAACCATTAATGGCAGCAACATCATTTAACATTAAGACCTTGGTCTAAAATAGCAAATTATATCAGACTTCTTTGTCTGGATTGATTTCCTTCTGGGTTATGTTAACTGCACTGACACCTACAACTGAACTTCAAAATAACCCCAACCTCGTATCCTGAATTAGGGGTCACTGCATGCAAATAGGGACTTGGAAAATTTTAGTGATACTCCATTGTCAACATCAATTCAAAAGTTACAGTAAGGAACCCATATTACAAAGAGAAAACAACTTTTTGATTTAAAGGTTATGATTTAAGATTGGGGCTTGGTTGGTTTAGCTAGCAGGAATGCTTCTTTGCAATACTTTGTGATATCAACAGTGTGGGTTTAAGTCAGTTACTGTGAAGGATAAGAGATAATGGGAACTGCAGATGCTGGAGAATCCAAGATAACAAAGTGTGGAGCTGGATGAACACAGCAGGCCAAGCAGCATCTCAGGAGCACAAAAGCTGACGTTTCAGGCCTAGACCCTTCATCAGAGAGGGGGATAGAACATAGAACATAGAACATTACAGCACAGTACAGGCCCTTCGGCCCTCGATGTTGTGCCGACCCGTCATCCCGATCTCAAGCCCATCTAACCTACACTATTTCATGTACGTCCATATGTTTATCCAATGGCAACTTAAATGTACCTAAAGTTGGCGAATCTACGACCGTTGCAGGCAAAGCATTCCATTCCCTTACTACTCTCTGAGTAAAGGTACTACCTCTGACATCTGTCCTATATCTTTCACCTCTCAATTTAAAGCTATGCCTCCTCGTGCTCGCCATCACCATCCAAGGAAAAAGGCTTTCCCTATCCAACCCTCTGATTATTTTATATATTTCAATTAAGTCACCTCTCCACCTTCTTCTCTCGAATGAAAACAGCCTCAAGTCCCTCAGCCTTTCCTCGTAAGACCTTCCCTCCATACCAGGCAACATCCTAGTAAATCTCCTCTGCACCCTTTCTAAAGCTTCCACATCCTTCTAATAATGCGGTGACCAGAACTGTACACAATACTCCAAGTGCGGCCGCACCAAAGTTTTGTACAGCTTCACCATAACCTCTTGGTTCCCGAACTCGATCCCTCTATTAATAAAAGCTAAAACACTATGCCTTCTTAACAGCTCCGTCAACCTGGGTAGCAACTTTCAATGATCTGTGTACATGGACACTGAGATCTCTCTGCTCATCTACACCACTAAGAATCTTACCATTAGCCCAGTACTTTGCCTTCCGGTTACTCCTACCAAAGTGCATCACCTCACACTTGTCTGCATTAAACTCCATTTGCCACCTCTCAGCCCAGCTCTGCAGCTTATCTATGTATCTCTGAAACCTACAGCATCCTTCGTCACGATCCACAACTCCACCGACCTTAGGTGTCATCTGCAGATTTACTAACCCATCCTTCTACACCCTCATCCAGGTCATTTATAAAAATGACAAACAGCAGTGGACCTAACACCAACACTTGCGGTACACCACTAGTAACTGGTCTCCAGGATGCACATTTCCCATCAACTACCACCCTCTGTCTTCTTTCAGCAAGCCAATTTCCGATCCAAACTGCTATATGTCTCACAATTCCAATCCTCCGCATTTTGTACAATAGCCTATTGTGGGGCACCTTATCGAACGCCTTGCTGAAATCCATATACACCACATCAACCGGTTTACTCTCACCTATCTGTTTGATCACCTTCTCAAAGAACTCAATAAGGTTTGTGAGGCACGACCTTCCCTTCACAAAACCGTGCTGACTATCCCTAATCAATTTATTCTTTTCTAGATGATTAAAAATCCTAACCCTTATAACCTTTTCCAACACTATATCAACAACTGGGGTAAGGCTCACTGGTCTATAATTACCCGGGTTGTCTCTACTCCCCTTCTTGAACAGGGGAACCACATTTGCTAACCTCCAGTCATCTGGCACTATTCCCATTTCCTGGGGAGAGGGTTCCGAAATAATTAGGGAGAGGGGGGTAGGCAGACCGAAGATGGATAGAGGAGAAGATAGGTGGAGAGGAATGTATAGGTGGGGACAGGATAAGTCAGTCTGGGGAGGACGGACAGGTCAAGGAGGCGGGATGAGGTTAGTAGGTAGGAAACGGAGGTGTGGCTTGAGGTGGGAGGAGGGGATAGGTGAGAGGAAGAACAGGTTAGGGAGGCAGAGACGAGCTGGGCTGGTTTTGTGATGTAGTGGGGGGAGGGGACGAGCTGGGCTGGTTTTGGGATGCAGTGGGGGAGGCTGAGATTTTGAAACTTGTGACGTCCACATTGATACCATTGGGCTGCAGGGTTCCCAAGCGGAATATGAATTGCAGTTCCTGCAACCTTCGGGTGGCGTCATTGTGGCACTGCAGGAGGCCCATGATGGACATGTCGTCTAAGGAAGGGGAGGGGGGAGTTAAAATGGTTCGCGACTGGGAGGTGCAGTTGTTTATTGCGAACCGAGCGGAGGTGTTCTGCAAAGCGGTCCCCAAGCCTCTGCTTGGTTTCCCCAATGTAGAGGAAGACACACCAGGTACACTGGATACAGTATACTACATTGGCAGATGTGCAGGTGAGCATCTGCTTAATATGGAAAGTCGTCTTGGGGCCTGGGATGGGGATGAGGGAAGAGGTGTGGGGGCAAGTGTAGCACTTGCTGCAGTTCAGGGGAAGGTGCTGGGCATGGTGGCATTGGAGGGGAGTGTGGAGCGGACAAGGGAGTCCCGGAGAGAGTGGTCTCTGCGGAAGGCAGACAAGGGTGGGGATGGAAAAATGTCTTGGGTGGTGGGGTTGGATTGTAGATGATGGAAGTGTTGGAGGATGATGCGTTGTATCTGGAGGTTGGTGGGGTGGTATGTGAGGACGAGGGGGATTCTCTTAGGGTGCTTATTGTGGGGGCGGGGTGAGAGGAATGTGTTGACCCCTCATCTGGGGGTGGTGGCCCTCAGAATAAACTGTGACCAGTCATAGACTCATGCAGTGCAGAAACAGACTCTTTAGTCCAAATAGCTGACCGTAATCCCAAACTAAATTAGTTCCACTGCTTGCACTTGGTCCATATTTCTCCAAACATTTCTTATTCATGTACTTATCCGAAATGTAACTGTACTTGCATTCATTGCTTCCTCTGAAAGTTTATTCCACCAATGAACCATTCTGTGTGTAAAAAAGTTGCTCTCATGTCTTTAAATCTTTCTCATCTCACCTGAAAAATATGCCCCCTAGTCTTGAAATCCGCTACCCTAGGGAAAAGGTACCCCCCATTCAGCTTACTTATACTTCTCATGTTTTTATAAATCTCTATAAAGGTCACCCCTCAATCTTCTACGCTGCAGTGAAAAATGTCCCAACCTACACACCTTCTTAAGCAGCCAGTCTACACGTGATACAAACTCAAAGAATTAGGTATCTGAACTCATAGATCTCTCTGCTTAACGACCGTACCCACGGCCTTATTTTTATTTGTACCAGTCTGCTGCTATTTGTTTCACCAAAATGCAATATCTCACATTTATCTAAATTAACCTTCATCTGCCACTCCTCAGCCCATTGACCCAATGGATCAAGATTTCTTTATAATCTTAGATAACCTTCTCCACTGTCAACTACGCCACCAATTTTGGTGTCAACTGCAAACATACTAACCATGCCTTGTATATTCTCATCTAAATCATTTATATGAATGACAAACAAAGGTGGGCCCAGCACTGATACCTGTGGAATACCCTTGGTAATGGCCTCCAGTCTGAAAAACAACCCTCCACCATCACTCTGTCTCCTGCTGTTCAGCCAATTTTGTATCCAAATGACAAGCTCACCCTGAATCCCATGTGATCTAACTTTACTCATTGGCCTACCATGCGGAACTTTGTCAAAGGCTTTACCAAAGTCTAAGTAAACAAAATCTATGGCTCTGCCCTCAATCATCTTGGGTACTTCCTCAAAAAACTCAATCAAGTTTGTGAGGCACTATTTCCCTTGCTCAAAATCATGCGGACTCTCTCTAATCATTCCTTGCCTCTCCAAATACATATAAATCTTATCTTTCAGAATCATCTCCAGCAACTTATGCACTGAAGTCAGATCATGAGTCTATAGTTCTCATGCCTCTCCTTACATCCTTTCTTAAACAAAAGCACAACATTAACCATTCTCCAGTCATCAGTCACATCACTCACAATTATAGATGATACAAATATTTTTGCAAGGGGCCCCACAATTTCCTCCCTAACTTCTCAATGTTCAGGATATACCAGATCAGGTCCGGGAGATTTATCCACCTTTATATTTTCTAAAGCTTACAGCACTTCCTCTTCTGTAATGTAAACCGTTTCTAAAGCATCAATATTTATTGCCCTGAGTTCTCTAGCCTCTATTTCTTTCTACAAAGTAGAAACTGGTAAAAAATATTCATTTAATATCTCTGCCATCTCCTGAGGTTCGACACTAAGATATCCTCTTTGACCTTTAAAGGACTCTTCTCTCTCTCTAGTTGCTCCCTTGCCTTTAATGTATTTATAGAATCTCTTAAGTATCCTTACCCTTATCTGCTAAGCCTATCTCAATTGCCTCTTTGCCTTCCTGATCTCTCTCCAAAGAATACAGCAACTCTTTATACTGTTCAAGAGATTCATTTGAACCCAGTTGTTTATATCTAATATACAAAAGAGCTACAAATCCTGATGCAGAGCTCCCTAAGTTAAAATGTAAAAACTCTTTCATATATTTGCCATAGTAAATTTAAACTTTAAAGATAATAGAATTTTAATAATAGCTGTGTTCGAGGGGAAGAGCCTTAATAATTCAATATATTTGTCTTAATATAATAATTCCAAAATGTCACTTCGAAAAGAGAGCAAAGATTTGATTGTGTTTCTTAAAACAAACATTATAAATTTTACACAACTACTACTTGCATATTCCATTTCTATAGTGTTACTATTTTTGGCTACCATTCTTTGCCACTTTTTAAAATTCTTGACTACAACCTCAATATCTTTATTGCCTAATCGTACCAGCTCTTGCTTTTCACTCGAACAGGAATATAATGATTCTGAAGAAAAACAGAAGTTGCTGCAGAAGCTCAGCAGGTCTGACAGCATCTGTGAACAAAAATGAAGTTAATGTTTTGGGTCTGGAGACCCTTCCTCAGTCCTGAGGAACTTCTCCAGCAACTTCTGTTTTTGTTCCTGATTTACAGCATCCACAGTTATTTCAGTTTTTGTAATGGCCCTGAACTTTTGTTATCACACTTTTGAAAGGCTCCCACTTATTAGCTGTTCCTTTACCTGCAAACAGTGCACTCCAATCAATTTTTGAAAGTTCTTGTCTCATACCATTAAAACTTGCCTTACTCTAGTTAAAAACCCTAATGTTTATGGAAGGCATTTCCTTTTCCATAACTATTTAAAAACTAACAGAATTATGATCACTAGACTCAAAATGTTGCCAGTCATTTGCCCTGCCTTATTACCCCTGAGAACGTCAAGTTTTGCTTCTGCTCTAGTAGGAACATTGACATATTGATAAAGAAAATTTTCTTGGACACATTTAAGGGTGGCATGGTGGCTCAGTTGTTATTGCTGCTGCGTCACATGGCGAGGGACCTGGGTTCAATTCCAGCCTTGGGTGACTGTCAGTGTGGAGTTTACACATTCTCCACAAGCATGGGGAGGTTTCCACTAGTTGCTCTGGTTTCTTCTCGCTGACCAAAGATGTGCAGGTTAGGTGGATTTCCCATTGTGTCTCGGGTTGTGTGGGCTAGGTGGATTAGCCATGGAAAATGCAGGGTTAGGGTAGGGGGTCACCCTGGGTTGGATACTCTTTGGAGAGTTGGTATGGACTTGTTGGGCTGAATGGCCTGTAGGGATTCTAAATTTAACAAATTCTTCACCATTCAAACCTTTAACATTGTTGTTGCCCCAGTCAATGTCTGGAAAATTATAAACTCCTACTATTACAATCTTATTATTCTTGCATATATTTGAAATTTCTCAACTTCCCCGTGATCATTAGGGGGCCCATCAAGGAGATCATCCCTTTCTAACTTATAATTCCAATACATTTTCACTGGATGATTATTCATAAATATCTTTTCTAGTTACAGCAGTAACATTTTCCTTAATCAAAAAAACACTACATCTCAATCCTTTTGCCCCCCTTTCTCCCCTCCTTACAGTAGCTGAAACCCAGCTGCAAGTCCTGTCCATCCCTCAGCCTAGTTTTTCTGATAGCTGTGATGTCTATATCCCATTTTTCCCCCAAACATGCCCCAACTTTATCAGCCTTACTGTAAGACTCCTTGCATTGAAATAAATGAAGACAAAGGAATGAAGATAAGCTGACATTAATACAGAAAAACAAGATCAATGACCTGTAGAATCAGAGTCACACAGCACAGAAAACAGGTCCTTTGGCCCAACTTGTTCATTTTGAACTAGTACTAATTGCCTGCATTTGGCCCACATGCCTCTAAACCTTTCCTATCCTTGTACCTGTCCAAATAGCTTTGTAATTATACCCACTTTTACCATTGGCAGCTTGCTCCATGTAGCAACCACCCTATGTGTGAAAAAGTTGCCCTTCAGGAAGTTTTAAATCTTTCATCTCTCACCTCAAACCTATGCCCTCTTTCTTTGGACTGTCCCACTCTGGCGAAGAAAACTTGTCTATTCACTTTATCTATGCCCCTCATAATTTTATAAACTTCTAGAAGATCAGCCCTCAGCCTGCAATGCGACAGGAAAAATATCTGTGTCTATCTAGTCTCTACTTAAAACTCAAATGTTACAGAGGGGATGGTTAGATGAAATGAACTCTGAAGCTCACTTTATAAGCTACAAGTAACAATTTATTTACCCAACTCAAACAGTGGACAAATCAACAGTACTACTAGAAAACCAAAACGTTCCCTCTTAACTACTAACTATTCCCGAATAAATCAAAATTCTAATGGTATGATGTTCCAAAGATACAAATCCCACTGATATAAACAAAGCTAACTTACAAAAAGTAAGGCTTAATCTCGCACAATTACAGCCAGGATAAGTCTTTCAGAATGTTCTTTGCTATCTCCACTGTCCTCCAGTCAGGAGCACCTTCCTGCATTGAACTTTTGTGTCAGGAATATTAGCTAAGAGTGCCATAAAACTTTATTTAGGTAATGGCTATTCTGAGATCTTAGAGATTTCTGTGAAAGCCAGGTGATTTTCTCTCACTTTAAAACTGATGGTCGTTGAGAGCTGTTCTCTTAACAGATGGCAGTTTCCTCTCACATCAATTTTCAAATGCCATCTTCCTTTATACGCTTGATGATCTTTTAATTTCTTACAATAGGATTGTTCCAGGTTGTCAAAACCATCAAATTTAAATTTAATTGTTTTTTTAGTATCTAGGGCCTGGTTTTAATTAATTAGCTAAAATTCAAAAAGCCCATTGTCTTGTTAAAAATGCTGCTTTGCCTTCTAACAAGGCAAAGCTTTAGATACAATATTTCATTTTAAAGAACTCTCTATGTATTTCTGAACCTGAAAAACACATCGCCTTTTCTAGGGACCATGCACTGTCCTCCCCTATTATTTTAGAAACATCCAATACTCTACCCAACTTTGCAATACCCCCCCCATTAAAAAAATCTGAACCATCATTTTGAAAACATGGCTTCATATTTTTCTCTAAATCTTCACACCATTATTACTATATACGTAGGTCATTAATCTAGAGGTACACATGCCATACTGATTCTATTTACTTATAAATTGACCACTACTGTTTCTACCTGATGTACACATTTTCTTTTAAACCTATGACAATGCATTTGCAATGACATTTTCACAACCCGCAACATGTACAATTTGTAAATTAAATGCTTGTAACATAAGACTCCAATGAAATAGCCTCATGTTCTTCTCTTTAAATCTTTCCATGAATGTTGGGATCAGTATACATATCTGTCTCCGATATATTGTTTGTAACATAAACATTAAAATGTTGTAAAGCCACCACAAAATTCAATAACCCCTTTTCAATGGTTGAATAGTTCTTCTGGTAGGTATTGAGTTTCTTTGAAAAATAACCAATTGGTCTTGCAATTCCATGATCATCCTCTTGTATAACAACACGGCTTCAACCCCAATATCACTTGCATTGATAGTGACTTTAAAATGTTTTCAATAAATTCGGCATGGCTAGAACTCGTGTTGTGGTTAACACTGCTTTTAGATTTTCAAATGCCTCCTGGCATTGGTCTATCCACAGGATATTTGTGTTTTTTTTTTCAACAAATACGTCAGTGGTGCCACCACCCTACCATAGTTGGGTACAAATTTCTTTGACTTGGCTCGATAATGTTTTCTTGGAACATCACCTCCACTTCCACTTCCCAAAAGTCATCGCATTTCCTTCTTCAAGGATGGTCTTGGAAATTCCTCGATGGCCTTCATATTCATGTTCCTCGGTGTCATCCATCCATGTCCGATGTTGTGTCCTAAGAATGTCAATTTCACCTTCATGAATTCTCTTTGCCAAATTTATGACCAAGTTTACCTTCAGTCATCTCTCAACAAGCTCTGCCAAATGCACGATGAGATCTTTTCACAAATGACTAAAGATCACTAAGTCATCCATATTGACAGCAATTCTGCCACAACTCAGTTCATAAGTTTTTGAAATGTGGCTGGTGCATTCTTCGTTCCAAAGGGCATTAGTTGGACTTGGTATAGCCCATTCTGGGTTACAGAAGCAGAAACTTCTTTCACTCTCTCCAACAAAGATACCTGCCAGTAACCACGAAGTAAGTCAAACTTTATGATTGAGTGACTTGTCCAATTTTTTTCCACTTTTCCGCATGAATTCCACTCAATCACACTCTCACCACTCAATCACACTCTCACCACTCAATCACACTCTCACCACTCAATCACACACACGGACTTAACTTCTTCTCAATCTGAGAGGGACCATTGAAACTTGCTTTGAAGGGATCTCCTACACTGGTAACAACTCCAATCATTTATCCCATGGGCAAATGTACAAATTAGTTTCTTTTAAAATCTGCTTCTTGCTTCATTATGTGCTGTGTCACCTTTAAATGTTGTTTAGCTAATCCAGCTACTCTGTTTAATCTTTCGTCTCAGGTACATAATTAAACTGAGAGATCTCGGACTTCACACCTACCAACTTTTCCTTAATTAATTTTAAAAGGCCCTCTTACTTAGTGTCTGAATATCAATTCAAATGGTGTCTTTTCTTTTTGCTTTATTCATTCACTGGACGAAGTCATCGCTGACTAGGCAGCATTTATTGTCCATCCCTAATTGCCCAGAGGGCAGTTGAGAATCAACCATATTGCTGAGTCAATTCATTTGGAGAATGTCTAATAGCAAATAATATAAATTGGATACCCTTATCCCAATCATTTGCATAATCCTGGTAATAAACATGGTCTTTAGGGTGTGATGCCACCTTTCTAATTCAGGATGGTATACGCAGGATTCAAAGTGTTGGATACCTAAGCTATCTATGACGTCCTTAAATAATTTGGTAGTAAAATTGGGTCATGGGTCTGATTGAATCTCCCTGGAGGGTCCATTTTGGGGGTCCATTTTGGGTAAAGAAAGTAACTAACTCCTCCACAACCTTCTTTGCTTTGACATTCTGTAATGGAGTTGCATCTAGAAATCTAGTAGACATCTATTATGTTTAGCAAATACTAGTTCTCACTTCTGGTTTTAGGGAGTGGGCCTATACAATCAATCAATCGCATGAGAGGTTGCTCAAATGTGGGAATAGGCAAAGATGCTGGTTTGATTATTGCCTGTAGCTTTCCTACCACTTGACACGTATGACATGTATGGCAAAATTCAATCACATCTTTATTAATCCAGGCCACTTGAAATGTTTCTATATCTTAGCCTGAGTCTTCCTCGCTCCTGGATGACCTCCAACAGACAATGTGTGTGTTACCTGCAAAACTTCTTGTCTGTGTTGCTGGTAGCATACAATCTGGTGATCTTCCACTCATTTCTCCTCCACAATGAATATGCCAAGGTCTCCATTTCCACCTTAGATTCTATCCTTAAGGTAATAACATTCTGGACTAAATTCTGATTCCTTTTCAGAGTAGACTTTATATTATAAACCTTTCATAAAGTTTCAACTTCTTGTTGTAACTCCATTAGAGTTTCAGAACTAAGCACTTCCACTTGATCCTCTACCTGTTTAAGTTTCTCCTTCACCATTTCATCAAACAGGGTGTCAGCTAACTCAACATCAACTCATTCATCTTTCTCCTTGGTTTTCCTTTTTGCTTTAACTTATGTCTGTGGGATCTTGTCAGCACACTGTCCAGAAAAATTCCAGGGTTTTTATTTTTTAACTCTTCAGTTCCCTGGTTTTCTTTCAGCTTCTCCACTACAATGGGCATCACTCCCACCTTTGATCTGGCTAGATCGTTTCCAAGAATAAACCGTATTCCTGGAATAGACACTATCACCTCCCCAGTTTTGATTGGGCTTTCCAGCCTTTTCTAACACAGGGGAACACTAAATCTCTCTCCATTTACTCCACAGATTATCACCCTCTCAGGTGACATTTCAGGAGTGCAAACACTTTCACCTCTTACTATTAGAGACTGACCAGCTCCCATATCTCTATATTTTAACTTCTTCACCTCTGTGGGTAAGGTTTACTCGAGAAAAACAGGAGCAGGTAAAGTCTTTCAAGAGACTTAGCACTATCTTACTATTCAGCCCGGACTAGACGGTGCACTCTTCTGCAGCGCTTTGACTTTTCTTGGGATTTCCTAGACTATCAACTAATCCCATTGGTTTAGCCTCTTTTACCACATCCTTTTTCCCCAGTCCTTCTCTTAATTCACCAGCAACTTGCCTTCTTATGACCCCCTCTACCACAGTGGAAACACCTGAGGCCTTTCACCTCTTTTCTACCCACTTGGATTTCTTTTTTCACATGTCGTAAATTGTTCCCATTGTGATCTAGCTTTTATTTTTCATTGAAGAATCTTTTGTTTTCCCAATCTCTATCCCTCATGAAATGAAATTGCTGTCAGAAGCTAAATTTTGATTTATGCACTAATATGTATTCATCTGCCATCACATGGGGCAGTACAGTGGCTCAGTGGTTAGCACTGCTGCCTCACAGCACCAGGGATCGGTGTTCAATTCCACCCTCTGACAACTGTCTGTGTGGAGTCTGCATGGGTTTGCTCTGGCTTCCTCCCATAGTCTGAAGATGTACAGGCTAGATGGATTGGCTAATTCTACATTGCCCCTAGTATTCAGGGATGTCTAGATTAAGTGGGTGATAGAGGGTTGGGTCTGGGTGGGATGCTCCAAGGGTCAGTGTAGACTTGTTGGGTTGAAGGGTCTATTTCCACATTAGGGATTCTGTGATGATGATGGACACTGCAGCTCTTCTCGCTGTTTTAACTTTCTGTTCCTCAACATGCTTTCTTACCATTTCTGGAAGAGTTTTTGAACTCCTTCAAAGAGAATAATGTGTCTAAGATCCTCAAATATATTTTCTATTTATAATTCTCTCATCCATCTATCAAAGTTGTTATATTTAATTCTTTCAAATTTGACATAACTTTGATCTGGTTCCTTCCTCTTATTTCTGAACGGTTCTCTACATGTTTCTGGGACCAATTCATTGGCACTCAAAATAGCGTTTTTGACTACTTCATACTTTCTTGACACCTCATCTGACAGTGCTTCAAATGCCTCAATAGCCCCACCTACCAACATGGTCTGAATTAACATTACCCACCTATCCTTTGGCACCAGTTCATCTGGTTAACCAATTTCTCAAAGGAAATGAAAAGGCTTTTACTTCTTTTTAATTGAACTTTGATAATGTTTTGAAATATTTGCGTATATCCCTAACAGGTCTTTGACTACAATTGGTCTGCTCATCATCCTGTCCTCCTCACTAAGCCTATCTTCTTACCTTTATTTCCATCATTTTAAGTAGGCTATCCTGATTAATTGCAACTTCCAAAGTTCAAATGCTCTTTCTTTTTCTTTTTATCTTTCCTCTGCTTGTAATTGTGATTTAACAATTCCCTTTCATGTTCGAACTGCTTCAACTGCAATTGAATTGCAGCCATTTCCAAAGATGATGATTTTCTAGAAAATTTAAATGTTGAGCTATTGCTGTAATTACCTCTCCTTTTCTTACAAACAAAGGCAACCCCAACTCCAGCTTGTCGAACAATTCAAGCAGCTTTTGCTTGCTCACCTTTTGTAAGACGCCCAAAGTCACTTCTTCCACCCCCAGAAAACTCTTAGTGACTGTAAGAGCCATCACCTCACTTTTGATTTCACCAACCAAGTAATCTAAATTAAACACATTTTCCAATTCTCACCTAGGTTTTACTTAAAGATATAGGGCACTAGCTCCCAAGTTTGTTTAAATCTGCTAGGACCTTTCATACCCCAAATCTGTTCAAATCTGTCCAAATCCATTCAGATCCTGTCGGATAACGTGCATAAACTGGACAGATTCCGGATGAGCCTCCAATCTGTTACGGAGGGGATGGCTAAATGAAATGAACCTCGTGATTCTCATATTATGAGCAATAAGTAACTATTCATTTATTTAACTCTAACAATGATCAAAATTAACAGAACTACTAACAAACCAAGCAATTCCCCTTAACTATTCCCAAACAAAACAAAATTCTCATAGTATGCTGTTCCAATTAATACAAATCCCACTTATATAAACCAAATTAATAAACAAAATAAATTAAAGTTAATCTCTCAAAATTATAGCCAGGATACATCTTTCTGAATGTTCTTCGCCTTCTCTGCTATTCTCCAGTCAAGAATGCCTTCTTCTGTCAAACTGTTACGTCAGAAATATTAAGCTAAGAGTGCCATAGCACCTTTTAGATGGTGCCTACTCTGAGATCTTAGAGATTTCTGTGAAAACCAATGATTTTCTCTTTCTTTAGAGCTGATGGCTGTTGAGACCTGTTCTCTTAATAGATAGCAGTTTGGTCTCACATCGATTTTCAAATGCCGTCTTCCTTTATACCCTTGATGACCTTTTAATTTCTTACAAAATTTGCTCTAGGTTGTCAAAATTTAATTGGATTTCAGTATCTAGGGTCTGGTTTAAATTAATTGGCTAAATTCAAAAACCTGTTGTCTCGTTAAAAATGCTGCTTTGCCTGCTAACATTCCCCAAGGTCCTACAATGAACTGAATAAGTCCTATCCTGGTTTGTCTTACCTTGATTTAAATGATCTGCTATTCGTCGGCATATATTTATACTCAACTTATTTCAGAAAAGTTGTTTTGAAAGAAAAGGTCCTATCATCTTTACATAAATTGAATGATCACACCTTGCATATTTATAATTGTGGTTGTCAAAAGGTCAATCATTTTGTCCAGGACACTTTGCAGGAATGCCATATGGTAGAGTCGCAGGCCTAATCTTTTTAGCAGCTTCAATGACCTTCTGTCCATTATAAAGTCAGAAGTGGGGTTGTTTGTCAATGATAGCACAACATTTAGCACCAATCGAGAATTGTCAAATACCAAAGTAATCAGTGTCCAAATACGCAGCAAGACCTGAACAGCATTCAAACTTGGGCTAATAAGTGGCAAGTAACAATTGCACCACATATGGATAATGATGGGATAGTGTAGGGGGAGGGGCTTAGATTAGTTCACAGGTCGGCACAACATCGAGGGCTGAAGGGCCTGTTCTGCGCTGTATTGTTCTATGTTCTATGTGCCATATGCGTTAGATAATTTCAATCTCCAATAAGAAAATCTGACCATTGCCCCTTGACATTGTCATTGCGAAATATTTTACTATCAGCATCCTGGAGGTTAACACTGATCAGAAATTAAACTGGGCCAGTCTCATGAATGAGTTGCCACCTGGAAACTGGAGGAGCAGTACCTCATTTCTGCCTCGGGAGCCTACAGCCCAATGGCCTAAATGTGGACTTCAATAGTTTCAAAATCTCCTCACCCCTGGCCTCATCCCATGACCAACCCTCCTTCTTATCCCCACCTCCTTGACCCGACACAACATGTCCATCTTCACTCCCACCTCACTGACCAGTCCCAACCACTCCCTACCTGCATTCACCAATGACCAACCCACGTACCTTCCTCAGCTCCGGCCCTCTTCTATCTATTTATTTCTGGACTCCCTTCTCCCTCCCCCATTTCTGAAGAAGGGTCCTAACTTAAAACTTTCCTACTCCTCTGATGCTGCCTGGCCTGCTGTGTTTCCCCAAGTCCACACAGTGTTATCCTAGCCATACAAATACTGTAGTTACAAGAGCAGGTTGGATACAAATAATTTTGCAACAAATAATTTTCCTGCTCACTTCTAAAAGCTTGTGCATCATCTGCAAGTCACCAATCAGAAGTACTGTCTTCTTGCCTGGATGGATGCAGTGTCATTAACAGTCAAGGAGCTCAATACTATCCAGGAGAAAGTGGTCTGCTTGACTGACATCCCTATAATAACCATATCAAATATATATGAATTCTCTTGCTATTCATTTTCCATTATTGAGAGAGTGTGAAATATTTAGAATATTACCTGCATCTTATGACAAATATTGTCTGGCTAGCGTCACTCATATGTAATTCAAAATGCTTTTTATCCCTTTTGCTTTTAACCAACATCATTTAGTAAGATGAATATTTGGCTTCACTATGCAAAACTGTCAGAGGCAGCATTGAAAGAGATAACTTTCAATTCAAAGACTGTACTAATTTACTGAAAACAAGACCCATTAATTGCAGAGAACTTTGAATTAATATTTCTATATACTACACTAACATCAACAGAATGAGACACTAAGCAAAAACATTCACACTGTATGTACTGCCTTGGTCGTGCAATCACAACAATATGTTTTCATTGCACTGTTTACTCTTTTTATTGGTGAAAAGACAAATGACAGCATGGGGACCATTTCCCTCTACACTTTGTAAAAGGTCAGAATCATTGATTTCAAAAAGTTGGGAAATACATCTTGATTCAGTCTGTAAATGTGAAAAGGCTATTGATTTGTGTGCTAACAAGGAATAGATTTATTGGAATGTATGGGATCAGAATAGACTATTCCCATCCAACTGGGGTCAAACTTGAAAACTAGAATAAACATGTATTTATCATTCTCAATTGATATTCCTGTCAAATGCATATCCACCTCACTAATGAAGAAAATTTTTAACCTATTTCTTGCCAGTTGAGACGCCTGTATAATCAAATATTGAATATCCTTTATGTCACGTACATTCAAAATAAAATGCAATGAAAAGTGTGCATCGTCGTTCATACGTAAGCAAAATTCACAGAATAAAGTGAGGAAAGATAACTTAGAGAATCCTACTTTCCTGCTATGCCACCGCGAGAGTACCGCTCCAGACTTTCTGGCCCATGCTATGTCGCCAAGACTATCCTGCTCTGGTCTATCCCAATCCACACCATGGCGCTGTCGGGCACCTACAACACATGGAAAACGAGAGCCCTGCTCTAGGCTTCACAATCCAACCGAGCAATTTAGCTGCCATTTCCAAAAATGCCGCCGCCGCTCCTGAACCTATGGACATTAGTTTGGCTTCCACGGAGGGGTATGCAGCTCATTTTTATCCTGTTCAAAAGTGAATGTTTACTCCCAATCTTCTGATCTATTTATATTGAAGTACGCAAGCTCTTGACTTCAACTTGATGAATAGGTTTGATATATTCCTTTGTCTTTATAGAGTGAAGTAGTGTCTCTATGGCAAAAATAATATTTTACCATCTCCTTTCATGGGTTTATAGAATGCTACTTATGCGGTGTTATGTGTCTAGTAATGACAATTCTTTATTGGAAAACAATACACAGATGTATTGCACTTAAACTTGTGTTAGATCTTCATCCAACATCAAAGTCAAATCAGATACATCACACTCCTATCACCTATCGATCCACAGTGATTTTCTGTTATGACTCATACAAAACATTTGTAGCTTTACTTCACTCTCATGCTTAACATTGCCATAAGACTCAATCTTACAGCTCACTTGCTAGCTATTTACCTATGACAGTTAAATTACCCAAATGCGTTCCACAAAACTTCGAGATAGACTGGCTCTCTGTATCGTAGGTCAAAGCAATGCAGGACTAGAGATAGCAGTTCGTAACCTATAGAGGATAGACATGGTTACCTACCCTCACAGAAATGAAGGGCCTTGTGATAGCCTGGAGGCCGGTTCACCCTGCAAGTCTCGCATCAATTGCTGAGAGGAGTCGCATCCTTGCTGCTGCCTCCAAGCGCCAGGCAGTAATTACTGGGAGTTGATGCGACGGTAGTGGTGCCCATAAATCTAGGTAATTGGCGGGTGGGGAGATTATTCCTTCATTATCAGCAGTAACCTTCCTTAGCCTAGAGACAGTCGCATGAATCACATACCACTATTACGTATAACACTGCCCAGGTGTCACAGAGCGAGCACACGTCTGCCACACTTATATCATGGGATTGGAAAACCAGAGGCATTCTTGTTCAAAATTTAATTCTGGCAATGATGTGATTTGGTTATGTCGTCACCCCACCAGATTAAACTTCCCAACTCGGGGAGAAGTAGGTTCTGCTTAACATGATGTTTCAATTCAATGAATCGTCGTGATGTGGAAAGCACTCTCACGTGAATGCATACTAAATAACTAAAGAAAAAGGATAAGTACTCTAAAGGGAAATATTGGCCTGGCTATGGGGTAAATGCAATGGTGTGGGATTAACAAGATAGTTCTATGACTAGAGTTGTCATAGCAAGATGGGTAGAACGGTCTACTGCTGTGCTACATTATTCTCCGATTCACAGCCTCATATGTATGCATCTTTTGCATTTGTTACGTTCTGTATTTTAATAATCTGATTGAATTTGAAAGTTTGTGATTGATTATACATGGTTGTGCTGTTAACCTCTGCACAGCAGGATAAGGATTCCCAGATACATTTCACAGAGTCTTTAAAATCCACATAAATAACAGGTTGTCATAACATCAGTCTGACATGGATTCAAATCTGCTTTCAAAGGCAGTCCTCACTGTAGTGAATACATCATACTGAATTGCAACTGCAGCCATTCATTAGAAAATACTGTTATTTTACCAAGCTGACTGTGACATAATCAGTACCTTTGGAAAATAAGAATGCATTAACATGTCAGCATTTGTTTAGATCCAGAATTGTCTTAGAGTAAATATGGTCTCATTTTACAAGTTTTTACTATCCTACCAAGATTGTGGTGTCACTTATGAAAAGGTAATAATATCAAGTTCAATTTAAGTCGCAAGAGGCTCAATTCACCACAGAGCTGCAGGGACTTACAGAATAGATTCCATTGAAGTATCTACCCTGATTGCAGTTGTCTCAAACAATTTGTTTAAAAAATGTTTTGCAGTATCATTAAGAGACTTGATTTTGAAAATTGAACGCTTAATCATAATGTCAGAGTTGTTTGACAGAAACAGTCCTTTGGTCCAACTCGTCCATGCTGACCAGATATCTTAAGTTAGCCTAGCCCCATTTGCCAGCATTTTGCCCATATCCTTTTAAACCCCTCCTATTTATAAACTCATCCAGAGGTCTTTTAAATTTTATAATTATGACAGCCTCCACCACTTACTCTAGCAGCTCATTCCATACCAGCACCACCTTCTGCATGAAAACATTGCCCTTAGATCCTTTTTAAGTCTTGTCCTTCTCACCTTAAAAGTGTGCCCTCTAGGTTTGGACTCCCTTACCCTGGGAAAAAGACATTGGTTATTCACTTTATCCATACACCTCATAATTTTATAAATCTCTATAAGGTCACTGCTGAACCTCTGATTCTCCATGGAAAATAACCCCAGCCTATTCAGTCTCTCCCCATAACTCAAATCTTCCAGCCTTGGCAACATCCTTGTATATCTTATCTGCACCTTTAACAAACGTCTTTCTTATAGCAGGGAGATCAGAACTGAACACAGTATTCTCAAAGGTCCCAAACCAATGTCCTATACAGTGACAACATGACATCCCAACTCCTATACTCAATGCACTGACCAATGAAGGCAAGTGTACGAAACACCTTCTTCACTACCCTGTCTGCCTGTGACTTGATCTTCAAAAAACTATGAACCTGTACTGCAATGTCTCTTTGTACTACAACACTCCCCAGGACCTTATCATTAAATGTATAACTCCTGCCCTCTCTTACCTTATCAAAATACAACACCTCACATTTATCTAAATTAATATCCATCTGCCATCCTTGGCTCATTGGCCCATCTGATCTTCAGTTCATCAAAACAAAGTTCAATAGGTCGAAAATCTGGTTCCATATCCAGTTAGGATATATTCTACACTACTCTACAGCAACAACACAGAAAAAAAAGCCAGTGACTTCTAGAAGGGAAGAGAGCTTAGTTAAAATGCAAAGGTGGGATTTCACCTCTCAACATATCTATTGTTTAACATATCTTGTCTTGCATTTGAAGCCACTTAGTTAATTCGAAGGAAGTGAAGAGCAAAATTAAATACGGTAAAGATAGCTACTGATTATGTTCTTGGGCTGTCTTCAGTTTTCAATCATTCACTGGATAATCATGCATCCTTCCAGAAATGGATAATTCAATGTTTTATCGCATATGAATAGAAATTATACACCAATAACAAGCCACAAAACAAATATCCTAAGAATGCTCAATTTTTTTAAGTATAGAAAAGACAACTTGCATGAGTAGTCTTATTATTTCAGTGAAATTGGAGAGAAATTATACTCTACATTCCCTAGGCATCATTGAAATCCTGCTTGTGCATTGTATAATTCTGCAATCTTTAACATCTATCTGAGCCATTGGAATGGAAAGTTTACACTTAATCTGAAAGATTGAAAATTGCTGTTATGGAGTAAATTGTTAGATTAGAAAAGGTGAAAGCATCTTTTCAGTTAAGCAACATGCACCTTTACTGTGTGATAATACCCACTAATAACAGTTAAATGGAGTGAAAATTATCTTTCCATTTAATTTCCTACTGTGGCACTGAATAATCAGACAAGCGATTTCCTATTATCTTCTTTTGCTAGTATCAATTCTTGTTGAAATTGTCAGAATGCAGAAATACTGCAAGTCATTTTTACCAATGATGGCAGTAAATTGTAACTGGTAAAATATTTTTAAGTGGCGATCCTTTGTTAAATTATACATTTTCATTTATTGCCAAGCCCAATTGTGGGATGATCTTCGTCCTTGCTAATATTTGCTGATGGTTTGAATACGATGGGGAGAGGATGTTTACTTGCCAGCCATCTGAAATGGAGCAATGGCATTCAGTAGCACTGGAAACCCAGAAGTCAGGGTTTATTTTGCATCTTGTGTTACTTTAACTTCAGTGTTAGACCACAGATTGCTACACCACCAGCATCCACCCTTCACTCCTTCAACTGCCGACAGGGTTTTTTGCAATCATAACATTGTAAGAAATAAGAGCAGAAGTAGGCTATTTGCACCTCGTAACTGCACCCCATCAACAACCATGGCTGATATGATTTTAGCCTTAACTCCACTTTCTTACCTCTCCACCACCTCCTCCCATAACTCGACTCCCATGAAGATCAATTATCTGTCGACATTCAAACCTATCTTCAACTGCTCTCTCAAGAAAGAGCTTCCAAAGATTAGTGATCATCCGAGAAAATGAACTCCTCTACTTCTCCATACTAAAGAAAGCCCTTGGTATTAAACTCCACCTCCTCCCCATCTAGATTCCCCCGTAAGGGGAAATGTCCCACCAGCATCCACCCTATCAAACCCTGTGAAAGCCTATGTGCATCACTAACATAACCTCTTATTCTTCTAAATATAAAGGAGTATGAGTTTAATCTCCTAATTTATTCCTCACTAAACAGCACCATCATTCCAAGAGACAGCTTGATGAAACTCCCCTGATTTTCTTCAACTGTAAGCATATCCTTACTGAATCAGGGTATAAAAATTACAATACAAGGTATTATAGGTGTGATCCAATGTCCTTTCCAGTGTTGCAAGACATCCCTACATTTTTAATCCACTCCCTTGAAATAAAGGTCAACATTCCATTTGCCATTCTAATTACTTGCTGTAACCACATGCTGATTTGTTATTTAGGAACACAGACACCGGTAAAATTGGTCCAACCCACATCAATGTAAGTACCGGAGAAGAAAGTGGCACGCTGAGTCCTTTTGGTGTTGCAAAATCCTCCATGCTAACATATGAGAGAATATGCCAAAATTGGGTAAGCTGTCCCACAAGCTAGTCAAAAAACTGCCTGCTTTAATGATTCTCACTGAATCATCTTACAGTGAATGCCCCAGTGCATCATTACTATCCTTGGGTATGTCCTGACCCACTGTAGTTCCAACAGAGCTGACAGCATAGAGATATACAGTTGAGTGGGTGTTGCCCTGCTACTCCCAGTACTCACTCCAGATAGATATCATGGAGCCTGAAGGCATCAGTGAAAACGAAAACAAGGAATCTTCCTGCTAATTACTATCTATCCCAATTAGCAGTGAACTACATGGGTTTTTACAACAATGATTTCTAGACATCATTTACCTAGCTTTATTTAATTCCAGATTTAATTAATTGAATTCACATTTCTGCTGTATAGGATTAAAACCCCCAACCCCCAATGCATAAGCTTATGTCTCTGGGCTACTGGTCAAATGGTAATGTCCCTTTACCACAGCCACAGAGGTAAGGCAGGAACAGGATACTGATTATGGATGATCAGCTATGATCATAATGAATGGTGGTGCTGGCTCGAAGGGCCGAATGGCCTAATCCAGCACCTATTGTCTATTGTCTATTGCCTCCCCCATTTTGTTGTCAAATCATGACATCTTATGACCCCCAACTACCCCCATGTCCCATAAGGCCTTTGTCTCAGCTTAATGTCAACTTATAGCAATTCATTTCAATCATGAGCCTTTTGCACCTTCCCCTTCTTGCCAACACACTCAGTATCCACCATGGGCAAATCTCAGTAACCATGTTGTGCTGAAATTATGTAGCTTTGTTTAGTTCATCATACACAAAAAAAGCCTTATTCTTGAATGCCTATTCAGTAAATTTATCCATGTGCACTCAATCCCTTATAATAGTTAACATTAATATTCATAACCCACAAAGACAAATAATCCTTTGGAAATCTCTTGGAGTTAAACCACAAATTTAGACCCCCTGTTATAATGATAGGTGGTGGAAAACATTCAAGCAAAACAAAAGGCTAGACATGCAAATAACTTGACAACTTGATAATGCTGCGGAACTTATCCACTCTCCACTAGTATTTATATCTAGTCCAAAATCTAGACATTCTAGGATGATGCCTTTGCTCTGGTAAAAATGGAGGCAATGCTTGATTTTATTCTCATTTCTAAATCCCCAACGTGAAATTAAATCTGTTTTTCTTGAACTGCTTCTGTCATGTGATTACAGCAAAAAACTAAAACAACTGCAGATGCTGGAAATCAGAAACAAAAACAGAAACTGCTGGAAAAAGACTCAGCAGTATCTGCACAGAGGAATCAGAGTTAAAGCATTGAGTGCAGTAATCTTGAAGAAGCTCTGAAGGAGGGACACTGGACGATCTCAGGAGTTTGATATAATTGCATTTATTATTTCCATATCCTTAAACGTTGTAATTATTACAGTCTCGGTGGGATTATCTGATTTGCTAATTCAGTAACAAAACAGCCACACTGCTACACTTGCAACAGCTTTAGAAAGACTGCATATTTCCCTTAAAGTGGGCCGCAAAATTCCAAACATTTTAGAAGCAAAACTCAAAGCCAGGTGAACTCCAACTTTAAAAAGCTAGTTTAACATCTTGCAAAACAGATGAGCAAATTAACATATTAACAGGCTAAAAGACAGACACCAAAGAAGTTCAGAAATTGTTGCAAATAAGAACAGGGGTAATTGGCAGCACTTAATTCATTTTAAACAAAAAAATCTCACATACAGGAAGTCTTACCTTTCTGAGATTATTCAGAAATAGCAGATTTCCATTAGTGACAATGAAATAAAACTTAAGTAAGATATTGCAAAAAAGTGAGGAAAGATATTTTAACAACCCTGCCAACTGACTGCACTTAAAATTCACTGCTGCAGGCCAGTCTTGAAATCTGTAGGATTTCCTATCCCAGGCCTTTAAAATGTCTCTGAAAGGTGCTAACAATGACAGTAGGGGCAAGAAATATCAGCAACTGCTGCTAGGTTTTGGCCTGCTGAAATTAAAGCCTTCTATCACTGATGAAAAGTTAGCAACTAGAGAGCATCATCACAATGAAACATGGTTATCAGCTTCAAACAAAATAATAAACTTTGAACATCTTTCAGTCGTTGGTCAAGCTACAGAATTTTCTCAGTGAAGACTCATGGTCAGGCCAAGGGGTCATATTTGTTTTGCTGCCATGGCCACTCCAAAGCAAAAAGCTAATTTCAGGAATAGCCTCACAGAAATGGCGTAGCCAGATTATTCGACTTAAAAGAAAGCAGTTGGACAATGTCATTGGCTCCTTCTGATACAAATAATAGATCCAGATTGGAACATTTGCTTTCTGTAAAATTTGGGGATGTAGTACGTGACTAATTGGAGCATAATTTAGAAATGGTAAGTAGCTTTCTACCTATGGTTTATAAAGCTGTTGTCTATTGGGATTTTGCCTATCTATGTTCTGAGCTGAATGGCCTCATTTGAAACCATAACTCTATTGACTGAACTTTGTGGTGAGTCTCGTGTCTCACCACTGAGACTGGGAGCGGAAGCAGCACCTGACTCGATGAGGATTAGCTGTCCATAAGCAATTTGATATTTTCAAGGGCACTTAACTGTGGGAGAAGTGGTGGGAAGAGACACAGTGGAAATTCCATAAGCTGCTTGACCCTGCAGGTGTTGGTGCCATATTTCAGGGGAGGCCAACACTAAAAGCCATTGAGGCTGACAACACGTCTGCAGAAGGGATGTTTAGCCAGGCTAAGCAATGATGGAAGGGAGACACCAGGTGATCTCCAGGATGCAAGGGCAAAACAGCATATATATAAAATATATAGAACCATCTGAGGTGTCTTACATTCATTCATTGCCATTAATCATTTTGCTGGTATTAGTCCAGGCTATTGACATCACACAGAGATGGATGGCCACATAAGATCTTAAGTAGAAAATATGCTCAAGCTTGATGAATGGTAAATAGATTTATTACACTTTATTTAATAATTAACTACATTACATCTAAGACGTATGAATGCTGTTAAGCTCAATTTAAGAGAATGTTTACATTATATTTATTAAAACATTTCCTCATGTTACAAC
Organism: Stegostoma tigrinum; assembly: GCF_030684315.1. Lineage (NCBI taxonomy): Eukaryota > Metazoa > Chordata > Chondrichthyes > Orectolobiformes > Stegostomatidae > Stegostoma > Stegostoma tigrinum. Next base: position 71,254,298 of record NC_081358.1, on the reverse strand, counting down.
AGGGAGTCACCAAACCCCTCTGATAATTAAACTCAAAGACAAACCCAAACTCTAATCTGTTATGATAGGGATGGGAGCTCCCCTCTAATAATTACCCCTTAGACACGCAGAGAAACTCACTTTTTCCCTCATAATCCATTAAAAGAATGGTTAAAAGAAAGAAAATCCCTGAGCTTCGTTTACAAGTAACAAGAAACAATTTATTTATTTAACCCAACAATAAACAAATTAACAAAATTATTAACAAACCCACAATTACCCCATTCGACTACTAATTACTCCCTAACTGGTCTAAATTCTACTGGAATACTGTTTAGATAAGGAGAAGACCCACTAATATAAACCCAATTAATAAGAAGCAATAAATTATAATCTCTCCAAGTTCATGCAGACTGTCTTCTGGAATATTCTGTCATCTCCACTCTCTTCACAAACACCTTTCTTCCATTAATTCTGCTGTCAAGAATGTTTTCATCTATAATTTCTTCAATGAGGATTTTCAGCTAAAATTACATCGTACTTTTGACTAATAAGATGGTCTTTCTGAGAGCTGAATGGTGCTAACTGTGACAAGTGGCCATTATCTCTCTCTTTCAGATGACAGTTGGCTGTCGCCAAGTTTCCAAATGCCCTCAACTTGTATACCTGTAATGACAATCAAATTCTTATAATATAATTGGTGTTTCAGTTTGTCAACACTGTCAGATTTAAATTCAATCGGCATTCTGTTACAAATGCTTCACTTAAATTAATTGGCTGAATTCAAACTCTTTGTCACATCAAAACAATACTGCTGTTTTGCTTGCCACCTGAAAGGCATTTTTTGATAAACTTGCTTCACTTTGAAGATGTCTGGACTGGCAACTTCAGCTGCTGCATACAGACATCAACAATTTCTAAAAAAAACACAAATATCTTAAAGGAACTACACATTTTAACTTACTGCCTCACACTTCACAATCACTCTACCCAACTTTGTAAAATTCAGCATTGATAACAGTCAAAGAACTCTGACAAACCTGTAGACGTTCCTGTTGGCCATTCCCAGAAATAGTCTGATACATTCTGATAGGCAGAGGTCACAATGTCAGTTAACTAACTTCTAACTTCTTTCTCCCCAAGCATTTTGCCATTTAAATTCTTCATACAATTCTTTTAAATCAGTCAAATAGTTTTATTGCTACCCCAGATCCACAGTTCTGAAGGAGGGCCATGTTGTAGCTGATTTTACTGTTTAGTACTTTAAATCGTTCATTCAGTTGAATTACGTGTTTAAACTTTTTCATAGAGTCACAGTCATAGAGTTTTGCAGCATGGAAGCAGATCTTTTGATCCAACTCGTCTATGCTGACCAGATATCCTAAACTAATTTAGTCCTGTTTGCCAACATGCGGCCCACATTCCTCGAAATTTTTCCTATTCATATGCCCATCCATATGCCTTTAAGATATTGTTATTGTAGCAGCCTCCACCACTTCCTCTGGTACTTACCACCCTCTGCATGAAAAAGTTGCCCCTTAGGTCCTTTTAAAGCTTTCTCTTCTCACCATAAACATATGCTCTCACCATAAACATATGCCCTCCAGTTTTGGACACTCCTAAAAGATCTTGTCTATTCACCAGATCCATGCATCTCATGATTTTTATAAACCTCTACAAGGTCACCACTGAACCTTCGATGCTGTAGGGAAAATAGCCCCAGCCTGTTCAGCCTGTCCTGTAGCTCAAATCTTGCAGTGCTGGCAACATCCTTGTAAATCTTTTCTGAACCCTTTCAAGTTTCACAACATCTTTCCTATAGCAGGGAGACCAGAATTCCATGCAGTATTCCAAAATTGGCTTAACCAATGTCCTGTACAGTTGCAAAATTATATCCCAACTCCTATATTTAAAGCACTGATCAATAAAGATAAGCATACCAAGTGCCTTCTTCGCTATCCTATCTACCTGCACTCCACTTTCAAGTAACTATGAACCTGTACTTCATGGTCTTTTTGTTCAGCAGCACTCCCCAGGACCTTACCATTAAGTGTATAATTTGCCCTGATTTGCCTTTTCAAAATGCAGTACCTCACATTGATCTAAATCATCTCCATCTGCCACTCCTCGGCCCATTGACCCATCTAATCAAGGTCCATTTGTATTCTGAGGTAACATCCTTCAGTGTCCACTACACCTCCAATTTTGGTGTCATCTCCAAATATACTAAGTATACCTCCTATGTTCACATCCAAATCATTTATATAAATGATGAGAAACACTGATCCTTGTGGCACACCCTGGTCACATGTCTCCAATCTGAAAAACAACTCTCCACTGCCTCTGTCTTCTACCTTCAAGTCATTCCGGTGTCCAAATGTCTAGTTCTCCCTGTACTCAATGTGATCTAACCTTGCTAACGAATCTACCATGGGGAACTTTGTTGATCACCTTAACAAAGTTCATATAGAACACATCCACTGCTGTGCCCTTATCAATCCTTTTTGTTACTTGTTCAAAAAACTCAATCAAGTTAGTGAAACACAATTTCCCACGCACATAGCCATGATGACTATCCCTAATCAATCCTTACCTTTGCGAATACATGTAAATCCTGTACCTCAGGATTCCCTCCAACAAAAAACATCATTATTTGATTAATTACGGAATAATGAAACAAACTTGCTAATAAACAGCTTTATCAGTAATTTTAACTTACTTATTTTCCTTTTCGGAAGTTTTTGTTAATTTTTGTTAATTATTAATGTTAAAAACATTCTCAAAGTTTCAGAATTATCCTCGGATTTTTTGCTTTAAAAATGATTTTCAATCATTTAAGGATTATTGATATATTTTAAAATGAAGAAGTTTGCATTTTAACGTTTCATTTAAAGTAAGAGAAAACCTTTTCTCTGTTTCTTGCCTTGTTCTTTGTGATTTTTGTGCCCTTTTTGCCCTAATGAGTGTTCATAGCTTTTCTTCTTCTTGTCTGAGCTTTTCATCTAACATTGTAAGAAAGAAAAAATGCATCATGCTGACAATTCTCCTTAAAGAAATATTTACAGTTAAAGAATAAAACTTAGTTTTCCCTTTCAAAATGTTCCTTTAAAACACTGTTTTCTCTGTCTTCAATTTTTCCTTGTTCATTAGTTGATTTTGACTTTTATTTCTAAACTTTCATCATCAGTATCTTTTAAACAAAGATTTTTCTCACAGCAGCTTTTCATAACTTATTTTTAGCAATCATACTAACAATCATGTAATTTTAAGCCTTCTTATAGTTTTTTATCATTGCTTATTATTTTAAGTGCAAATATTTTCATCCTTTCTCCTAAAGAGATTAATTCACATCGAACCAGATATCATCCAATGCATCCATGAATTATGAATCCAAATGTTTTTGCTTGCACCTTTTGTGAGACTCTGCTTAGTTTTCTCAGGCTTTTTCAATAATTTGCTGTTTCTGTGAGATTGAACAGACAGGCATGGTGCTGCTGTGGCTCCTGATCTTTTTTTTAACTGACCGCTACATCTTTTACAGAGTGGACAGCATCTGTGAACTTTTAATCTGAGTGTTTTAAGATATGTCCTTCCTCTCCTCAGTTTGATATGGGTTTTGTAGAATTAATGGCCCTTTGTAGCATATTTTACGATATAGCAGTGTCCATTAGCACTATCATTTTATTTAAAGGAATATTTAGTGCCCACTGCTACTCTCATTTCAATTTTGGAAGATCAAATTCATGTACAAATTATTCAATAAATGGCATTGACACACAGAGGGATCTGGGTGTGTGGATAAGGTAGTCAAGAAGGCATAGAGCCTGCTTGCCTTCATTGACCAGGGCATCAGTGTAAAAAGTGGCAAATTATGTTACAGCTGTATAAATTTTTAGTTATGCCTTATTTTGGAGTATTATATGCAGTCCTGGTTGCCACACAACCAGAAGAATGTGGATGCTTTAGAGAGGGTGCAGAGAACGTTTACCAGGAGGGTTTTAGTTATGAGGAAAGTTTGGACAAACTCGGATTGTTTTGGACTGTCGAAAGACAGAGGCTGAAGGGTGCCCTGATAGAAGTCGACACAATTATGACAGGCATAGAAAGTGTGGATTGTCAGAGGCTTTTTCCCAGGGTAGAAGGGTCAAATACAAAAGGTCACAGGTTCACGGTAAGGGGCAAAGTGCAGGGAAAATTTTTCACACAGAGGGTGATGGGTACCTGGAACGGACTGTGAGTGTGGTGGTGGAAGCAGGCATGTTAGCAACATTTAAACCTTATCTTGTTAGACACATGAACATGAGCTGAACAAGGGGATAGAAACTATGTATAGGCAATAAGTAGCGAGTGTAAATAAAGACTAGGAATTGGCACAGGCTTGGTGGGCTGATAGGCCTGTTCCTTTGCTGTATTGTGTTGCATAGAGTAGCTGTACTAAATATTCTGATGCCCCCACAAATGCCACCACCAGAATGGCCTGAGATGTCTCAGCTAGATTAATTGCCACCAATCCTTCTTGGTGGTATTCCCTAAGCTACTGATACCTTGTGGGAAGAGTGCACATATGTTGTCTTAGGCAGAAGACAGGCCTAATCTTAAATAAATAAGTTTATTGCATATTACTATTACATAACCGCTAGATGCATTACATTCTAGATATGTGATTGCCTTTGTACTATATCAGGCTCGACTTAATAGCAAATTTGCATTGCAACTACTGAAACATTCTCAAACAATGTTGATAACAAGAATAAAATGCTAATAACTCTCTGGAAACCCCTGTCAACTCCTCCCAGGAGCAGTCCCACACACTCTGATGAATAGAACTGATATCATGGTGTTAGTTAACCATTTTTAGGTTCCACCCGTCTTATACAACAGGGGAGATCATCCCATGTGACAAGAAAAAACCTGGACAGAAATTGTAGAGGAGGTCAGCAGAAATTGACTCATCCAGAATTTGGGTCCAGTGATGAAAACCTGTCAACTACCTCATTCATTCTGATGGACATCAGCCATCTCAGTTCCAGGACTCTTTGCAGCAGCTCCTCATATTAATGTCCTCGCCCACAACCATCTCCAGCTGCTTTAAAAGAAAGCTTTCCTCCACAATCAACTGTCAACAGAGTGTACAACAATAACTGTGCCGATACCATTCATTACTTGTTAAACTAAAAATGACTTAATTCCAGTGATATTTCTAACCTTTGACCTACTCTTGTATGCAGTGTTATGTAGCGAGTCTATTTGGGTGTCTGATCAATGTTAACCCCAACAATGTTGATAGTGGGCGATACAGTGTTGATAACACCATTAAATGTCAAGGAGTTATGATTAGAATTTCTCTTATTGGTGATGGTCATTTGTGAGGGACAAGTGTTGCTTGCCAGTTGTCAGCCCAAGCCTGGATATTAGCTAGATCTTGTGGCATTTGAACATGGGCTTCTTCAGTATCAGAAGAGTCTCAAATGGTGCTGAACATTGTGCAATCATCTGTGAACATCCACAATTTTAGCCTTATAATGGAGGGAAGTTTGTTGTTAAAGCAGCTGAAGATGGTGTGAGGATACTAATATGGGGAACCCCTACAGAGAGGTCCTGGAGCTAAAATGACTGACCTCCAACAACGAAGACCATCTTCCTATGTGTCAGGTATGACTTCAGTCCCCTAATACCCATTGATTCCAGTTTTGCTGGGGCTCGTTGATGCCACACTGAGTTGAGTATGGCCTTGAAGTCAAGGGCTGTCACTCTCACCTCACCACTGGAATTCAGCTTTCTTGTCCATGTTTGAATCAAGGCTGTAATGAGGTCACTGAACCAGAATCCAAGCTGAGCATCAGTGAGCAGGTTATTGCTGAGCATGTGCTGCTTGACAGCACTATTGATAATGCTTTCCATCACTTTACTGATAATCAATAATAGACTGATGGAGCTAGGTTGGATTTGTCTTGCTTTCAATGTACAGGATGTACCTGGGCCATTTTCCACATTGACAGGTAGATGCCAGTTTGTAAGTGTACTAGGAGAGCTTGGCTAGGGGAGTAGCAAGTTCTGGAGCATGAGTCATCAACCCTATGCCGTAATGTTGCCAGGGATCTTAGCCTTTGCACTGTCCAGTATCTCCAACTTTTTCTTGATATCATGAGTAGTGAAGTGAATTGGCTGAATACTGGTATCTGTAATGCTGGGAATCATGGAGGAGGCCATGATGGATTATCCATTCAGCATTTCCGGCTGAAGATTGCTGCGAAAGCTTCAGTCTTATCTTTTGCGCAGTTGTGTTGAACTCTTCCGTCATTGAGAATGGGAATATTTGTTGAGTATCCTCCAACAATGAGTTAATTAATCACCCACCACCATTCACGACTGGATGTGGCAGATCTGCAAATCATAGATATGATCTATATGTGTGATGTTGCTTAGCTCTGTCTATCACTTGCTGCGTATGCTGTTTGACATGCAAGTAGGCCATAAGACAGCGGAGCAGAAATTAGGCCATTTGGCCCATCGAGTCTGCTCCACCATTCAATCAGGGTTGATAAGTTTCAAACCCATTCTCCTGTTTTCTCTCCATAACCCTTGATCCCTTTGACAATCAAGAACCTGTCTTATCTTTGTCTTAGATATACTCAATGACCTGGCCTATTTGGCAGCTTCACCAGGTTGACACCTGATTTTTAGGTGTGCCTGGTGCTACTCCTTGCATGTTCTCCTGCAGTTTCCACTGGACCAGGGTTGATCACCTGGAATGACGGTTATGGTTGAATGGGGGATTACACTAGGGTCATGAGGTTGCAGATTATGCTGAAATATATTTCTACCACTTTTGATGGCCCACAGTACCTCATGGATGTCCAGCCTAGAGTTGCTAGATCTGTTCAAAGTCTGTCCCATTTAGAACAGTGTTAGCACCACACAACACATTGGAGGGCATTCTCAATGTGAGGGTATGCTCACTTTTTCATGGACAGGTGCATCTACAAAAGACAGATTAGTGAGGATGAGGTCGAGGATGTTTTTCTGTCTTGTTGGTTCCCTCACCATCTGCCACAGACCCAACGGGATGCCCCTTAGGACCCATGCAGCTTGATCAGTAGTGCTGTTGCCGTAGCCACTCTCAACTCACCACTGGAATTCAGCTCTTTTATCCATGTTTTACCAAGGCTGTAACAAAGTCAGGGGCTGAATGACCCTGGCAGACTCTGATATTGAAATTCCCAAGAGCATATTTTGCATCCTTGCTATCCTCAGTGCTTCCACCAACAGTTGTTGAACAGGGAGGAGTGCTGATTCATCACCGGAGAGAGGGTAGTACATTGTAACCAGTGGGAAGTTTCCTTGCCCATGTTTAACGTGAATCCATGAGATTTGGTGGGATTTGGAGTCAATGTTGATGACTCTCGGAGCAATTTTCTCCTGACTGTATACCACTGTGCTGCCAACTCTGCTGGGTCTGTCCTGCCTTAAATATACTCAATAACCTGGCCTATTTGGTAGCTTCACCAGGTTGACACCTAGAAAGGAAATATTCAGGAATGATAACGGTGGTGACTAGGACATTGTCTTTAAGGTATGATTTCATGAGCATAACTAAGTCAGGCTGTTGCTTAACTGGCCTGTGAGACAGCTGTCACAATTTTGGCACTGGCCCCCAGACATTATTAAGGAGAACTTTGCAGACTCAACAGGGCTGTTTCTGCCATTGTCTTTTTTGGTGCCTAGATCAATACCAGGTAGTCCATCTGATTTCATTTCTTTGAGACTTCACAATAATTAGTAGAATCAACAGCATGTTAGGCCATTTCAGAAGGCAGTTGAGAGTCAACAACATTGCTGTGGTTTTGGAGTCACATCTAGGCCAGACCAGGGGAGAATGGCAGATTTCATTCCTTGAAAGACATTAATGAGCTAGATGGTGCAGTTGAAAATGGCTTGGTGGTCACCTGTAGATTCTTAATTACTGATGCTGCTTTATTGAATTCAAACTCCTCCATCTGCCATGGCAAGATTTGAACTAGGTCTCCAGAATTGATTTTCTGGATTAATCCTCTCGTGATAATACTACTAAGCCATTGTCTGTCCCTCCCTAGCCCTGAGAATAAAGCTTTTTCACTTGCAAGCATGTCTTACAACCTTCCTTGCGTGTTGCCTAAATCCTGTAACCAGTCCAGTTCTGTCATTTCACTTGTGCACTTTCAGGAAACCCATGTATTTATATGGGATGGCAATTAGTTATCTTGTAACATAAATGAATTTCAGATTTCCCTATCTCACTGGTGTTTCCTCTGTGTTCGACAGGGCAAGGATGGCAGATTTCCTGCCATAGTGAGATGTTAATGAGCCAGATGGGTTTTTATGACAACTGGCAATGGGTAACCATTACACCAGCATTTTAATTCTAGCATTTTTACCATTGAATTCAAATGTTCCTCTGCACTGTGATGGGATTTGAACCCATAAATCTTCATAAATTTGTCTCCAGCTCTAGATTACTGATCCAGTGAGATTACCACTACACTGTTGTCTCCCCTGTAAACAAGTGCTTTTGGGCTTCCACATGGTTGAAACATGCAACTCCACTCTGTGCTGTTGCAGCTAACCATATTGTTAACTGAAAAGCTGGAACTATATTTTGTAAGCAGTTAGTTTTGAATTTTTGTGCAGCTTCTCCACTATGGAAAAATTTGTCGAGAAGCCTATAAATTGCAAGTCCCACACTTGAAAACAACATTTCTTGTTTTGACAGCCTGATAGAAGGTTGTAACATATTTAAAATAATCTGGTAATTTTAAAGTAGAGGTAAAAATAGATTTTAGTTTCAGTCCTTTTCTTTAAAAAAGAGGCCACTATGTTATCTGAAAAATTGAATTGAAGACACAATTTCCAAGAAAGCATGCAATAAAAGCTAAATGCTTCAAATGGGTACCTGGGAAGTCAATTGCTGAATAATAACAAAGCTCAGTTTACACCTATAGAAAGACAGACGGTCGGATGTAGGAATCAGATTGGCATTCAGAAGAACATTTTCATATCAGCAGGATTGGTTTTAGAAATATCCAAACAGTAAGAGCTTAGTTTTTGGAAAATTAATATTTAGGCATCTTCTAGCTGAGAGATTTTATAAAGACCTCATAGAACCACAGAATCCCTGCAGTGATCGAGGCTATTCAGCTCATGTTTCGGCATCAACCCTACAAAGAGCATCCCTCCAGACCCCCTACCTTTACCTGAAACCATGTTTACCATGGCTGAACACCTAGCTTGCAGGAGGAAATCAAAGCACCCGTACAAACACAACACAAGGCTACAATCAAACTCAGTTCTCTGCTACTGTGAGGCAATAATGCTAACCACTGTAACAACCATGCCACTCTTCAGCTATTAACACTGAAAAGGAATCTTCATGTTATCAGAGCTGTTAAAAATTATTTAGCTGTTTCCACAATCCACAATGATAGGGCAGAAAGAATAATTTGAGTGCAAAGTTAAATACTTAAGGGATAGGAGTAGTGCATCATGAGGATTCAGTATCTGTAAAAAATACTGCTGGAAAAAATGTTTTTTTTTGTTATTTCTGTTCAAATATTTCTAAATTGTTGTATGTACCGTTTTGTCCTTTGTAAAATAAATCTGTTTTCTTTCGTTAAAAGAACATTCATGGTTCATCAACTAACCAGCACTGTAACTGAACTGCAAAACTGAAACTTATGATCTATCAAGCCAGGTTTCATTCTGAGATCTGACTTGTCCATTATTATCTTAAAATGGAATCATAACGACAGGTCAGGTAGTGGGGAAAGTTGGCATTTTACACTTACGTGGTTCATTGATATAACTGGCTATTTCAATCATTTGCTGTCCTCACTCTAGTCAGACGTTGATAGCCAATGAGGATGAAACCTGAAGTGTGCAGATTAGACTTGGTGTTTTCAGGTCAGAAGTTTGTAGATTTCTTTGGATACCCTCTCAGGGGTATCCCTTTGGAAAGGAAAAGTATCCTTTTGGATATGGTCTTGTCACACATTTGGAGAAGGTAATTTGCTTTGTAGGAAGATCAAGTGTAATATGGTGGAGGTAGGGAACCATTTAGGATTGTTAAATTTTGATATAGATGTACATTTCTTTTCTATGAACTCATTAGCTGCCAAGTTTATTAGAAATGTCAAGAGAATCTATCAAACTGGTAAAAAGGAACTGTCAAAAAAAAACTATCAAGCAAACTGAGAAGGGTCTAGGCCCGAAATGTCAGCCTTCCTGCTCCTCTGATGCTGCTTGGCCTGCTGTGTTCATCCAGCTCTACACCTTGTTATGTCAAGCATCCAAAATGTTTTAAAGTATTGTACTTTAGAGCTTTTAAAAACTATCTCCAGTGTTAAAAAAGATTATTCCATGCTTTTTCACTCTGCAGTAAACCTGAGAGTTACAATACTTGATTGCTGATACTGCATGATTGATTTCATGATCATGCATTATCACAGTCAGACACCTGCCATTTCAAAGAGGGAAATCTGCACAGAATCTGAAGAAGGGTGTGCAGGCAAAGGATGACCAAAGCAAACTGAGGTGGAGGAATTTTGTCCTTGAATATTCCAAGATTCTCACTGTATCTGGCCTAATCAGATCAGTTTTTCTTTTGCTGACACCCCTGCTACTGATTTCACCAGCCACTTCCAGTTATTTCTCAGGCTACCTGATTCTTCCTAAATTGCTATTTTCATCATGCTGATAACCTGGATGTGGGAGTGGCTGGATGGTGGGTGTGTTATGGGTGCTACAATTATTTTTGTCTTCAATAGTTAGGAACATTGGGAGGCAAATGTAACAGATAGATCCACAGTCACAAATTTGCTACCTAATATGAATTTTAAAGTTATTATTATGTATGATAGAACCACTTAGCTTTATCAACTCATGATTAACAATTCCAGCATTTGCAATAAAAAAACAAAATGAAACTCATGAAGAATAAGATTGTGGGCAAATGTGCATGGAATCAATCATAATATTTCTACATTTAAAAGATCAAAGGTAAATGACAATTTCTCACTTTTAAACTTCACTTTTATTCTAATAAACTACAATTACATTTAAAAACCTCCTTAGTAGTATTTCTAATGATTGCATATCATCTCTGTGTAGCTCATTTTCTGAGAAAGGATTTTTTGAGTATGTAATCAAATAACTGACCTTTAGGGTTATTCACAATTACAAGGTCGTCAAATGAAATGCTGAGGCAACATTTAAGTTCTATAACATCTAATTTCTACACAGAAAGTTTTACATGTAAATCCGTAAGTTACTATGTCAGCTTTCCGAGTTCCTTAAGCTGTAAAACTTGACCAAGGTGGTAGTCATTGTTTTTGTTTTGGTTTCCTGTAGTTTTATTATCTTTACAGAAGTTGCTGCGAAATGTGTAAAATCTAATCCCATGCTATATGTTTCAGCTTCTTCAGCTTCTTCTCGGAGACATTGTTCTTCTTCCTCAGATTTCGGAACGACATACTCTTTCTCAGTGTGCATTATCTCAATGCGGCATGGTGAGGGTTGGTTGATATGACTATGGGTATGGTGTATGTGCTGGGACATCCTAGGAGTCTTGGGATGTGTTCAAATCACTGGAGGATCCACACCCAGACGTTTGAATTCAGCACTTCTATCTGCATTGTTGGCTCAGGGGCTCAGTGGTTTGAGCTGTTTCACAGTGTCAGGGACTGGGTTCAATTCTAACCTGGAGTGACTGTCTGTGTAGAACATGCGTGTCTCCCGGTGTGTGAACGGGTTTCTGCCAGGTGCTCCAATTTCTTCCCAAAGTCCAAAGTTGCACGGATTACGTGGATTGGCAGTGCTAATTGTCTATAGTGTCCAGCGATGTGTAGATTAAGTGGGTTAGCCATGGTAAATGCAAAGTTATGGGGATTCAATGGGTATGGGTGGGATGCTGTTTGGAGGGTTGATACAGTCTTGAAAAGCCTGATGGTCTTTATCTGCATTGTAGGAATCCTGTGTGTAGCAAGAACTCTGCACTCTTTTTAGGCCAATGATCTTGAGACCATCGCTGGGCTTAGCTTAAGCACACTTAATGTACCATTACACACCAACTGTACCATTACAGATTTGGAAAGCGACTCACTGCCTTTTGATCACAACATCCTTCAGGAACTTTATCGCCTTGCAAATGTGGATGCTTTTGATGGTCTGGACAGTGTCACTCTTCTTGAAGAGTACTTGCAAGCTCAAATTCCTTGCCTTGCTTGGTTTAATGGGGTTCTCTGGGCCTAATGAATAGTGAACCATTTTCAGAGAATTCCAACCACCAACAAAGAAACAGTATTTGTTGTTAAATGTTCAGTACGTTTGACTAAAAGATCATATGCACATAATCACATTAATTTACTGGTACTGCGGTCTGCAATGCTACATTTGAACACAATGGCTTTAAAAACATGTATCTGATTTTGTTAGTAATACCCAAGGAAGCTCTTACAACCACATTTATGATAGTTATTCATATCTACTAGGTAAATACTAAACATCCTATGAGTGGCAGAGGTATCAGAATTACAATTTTATTAACTTCTTGGACACAGTTACATATTGACCTTGTAATTGACGTGATTTGATCTGTTGTGAGCTGTACAATTAGTTTTGAGAAGCCAACCAATGTCAAAGATGATTTTCTAAACTAGCAATCACATTATTCCAATTCTCACCATCAATGGAAAATGAAAAGTATTTTCTTATGTGTTTCCTTATAAGTTGAATAGACAAAGCAGAAATACATAATTATCTAAATAAAACTTGGAGGATATGCATTAAACATCTGACAATAAATAGAAACATTGCCTAAATCAGATCACAAGCTATTTTTCACACAAGCTAAAATACATGTAACTTATATAAAAAAAATTTAAAATCTGAACAAATCTGTCAGATTCTTTGGAACTTACTGTATTTGGAAAAATAATGAATATATGTGAAAATAACATTGAAAGAATAAATTCCTTTCAGAGGAAGTTTAGAAAACAATATCTAAATGTGTACAAGTAACAGTTAAGAGAATAACTTCAAACTAATTAAATAAAAACTAAAGTCAGACCATAGAGAAGCAATTTTTAAAAGTAATCCAAGAAGGAATTGAATACTGGAATAAATTCAAAAGAAAAATGCAGAGTTGCTAAAAAGCAAATTAAAAATAAATTTGAACAGAGAAAATGACTCACTAGCATTTTCAAATAAATTGGCAGATCTACTTATGGCAGGTAGGTCATGGAAGAATAAGAATAAAATGTTAAAAGTATTGTGAATAATAATTCAATCTTTATTAATGTTAATGATGGAGAAATTTAAAAATTGCTGGAAATTTACCTGGATTTTAGAAGAATACCGAATTAAAGTGTGAAAAGTGAGCAATTTGTTGTTATAAAAATGAAAGCAGATAGGATCCAGATATTTTATAATAAGTCATAATACTATTTAAAAGAATAGTAAGGATTGTTTTGCTGAGTTTTTCAGCAGGTTATTGCAAACTCTAGAAGGCATCAGTTGTTAATGTAACCTAGCAGTTAAGATCAACTTGAAAGATGACCTAAGGAGCCATAGGCTGGAATTTCAAATTGGGTTTAAAAACCTATCACACGGATGAATTTCAAGTTCCTAACCTGGTGTCTAAACTCTCATAATGATGTTATTAAATGTGAATAGGCTGTTTAGGCTGGCAGCAAGCTCACTTCCCATGTAATTTTGCCAAGCATCTCCAGGAAACAGTAACTGCCTGCCTGTGGCTGCCTGTCCTTTGCTGCCAACAAAGACAACACCCAGTCATGCAGGTGGTAGCCATTGAGCTGTGATGGACAATGGGCAACTCATGAAAGGGTTAGCCAGGTAAAACCACTGTAAATGACCATGGCAACTAAGTTGAAGTATAATGGTCAATTAGACACAATCACATTTCATAAAAAATACCACAGATGGAAACATACTTTATTTAGATCAGGTGATCTTGACAACTAATGTACTTGAGTCATTTTGGCTTTCTCTGGAAAAAGGATTTTTCCAAAAAGCCCCCAACAAACTCTTTAAAGAGCCTAAGGGGGCTTTTATTGGTGGGGAATGGATTATCTATTCCTTCCACACTTCAGGCTTTTGAAAATATGCAAACTGTTCCAGTGGTGGCAAGATCTGGCTGATTGCAAATTTCTATTTGCTCCTATTCCTGTTCCCAACAATAACTGAAAATCCAACCTGGGCATGAATCGCTTATTTCAAAAATTCTGGAAACCATTATGGAAGATTTCTAAAAACACTTGAGGCTTCAGAGAGCTTAAGGCCATAGTGCTGACTGTGCTGTATATCAGGGCAGTCGCTTATCATCATTGTGGTTGGAGAAGTGGAGATACAACTCTCACATAATATAGAGGTAAATACATGAGACAGGAGGAACATTGATTTGCAGCAAGATCTAAAAACCTACACTGATTTAAGGCAGCAGCAGATTGTCAGAAACACGTTTGACAAAGGGTAGGTTTTTTCAATCAAATTTTGACAAGAACATAATGACCAAAGAACTACTTTTCTTTCCTGAGACTCACATTACTGACATAAGACACTGAATGATCACGAGCAAGGCTGCATGCAAGTTGTGCCACAGGAAACAAGAATGTCATCTTTCTTAGTTTTATATCGAAGACCAGTGTCAGAGAAAGTCTAATAGCCTAATAAAGGTAGCCAAGATAATAGAAACAAAATTGTTACTATTTTACTTTGCTGCCAAGACTACCTCTGTTGATTTTGTTCAGGACTTGCATGGAAATTTTTTCTCCTTTATTTACAGTGCACCATCATTCAATGACTTCCCAATTCTTTTGGTTTCTGTCTCACAGTCAGTATGTCATTTATCTTTAAGATGCGTAATCACATATCATGATTATATGATCACATGTAATCTGAGGGAATAATGATCCCATACTCCATCTTACATTAGAACATAGAACATAGAACATAGAACAGTACAGCACAGAACAGGCCCTTCAGCCCACAATGTTGTGCCGACCATTGATCCTCATGGATGCACCCTCAAATTTCTGTGACCATATGCATGTCCAGCAGTCTCTTAAATGACCCCAATGACCTTGCTTCCACAACTGCTGCTGGCAACGCATTCCATGCTCTCACAACTCTCTGCGTAAAGAACCTGCCTCTGACATCCCCTCTATACTTTCCACCAACCAGCTTAAAACTATGACCCCTCGTGCTAGCCATTTCTGCCCTGGGAAATAGTCTCTGGCTATCGACTCTATCTATGCCTCTCATTATCTTGTATACCTCAATTAGGTCCCCTCTCCTCCTCCTTTTCTCCAATGAAAAGAGACCGAGCTCAGTCAACCTCTCTTCATAAGATAAGCCCTCCAGTCCAGGCAGCATCCTGGTAAACCTCCTCTGAACCCTCTCCAAAGCATCCACATCTTTCCTATAATAGGGCGCCCAGAACTGGACGCAGTATTCCAAGTGCGGTCTAACCAAAGTTTTATAGAGCTGCAACAAGATCTCACGACTCTTAAACTCAATCCCCCTGTTAATGAAAGCCAAAACACCATATGCTTTCTTAACAACCCTGTCCACTTGGGTGGCCATTTTAAGGGATCTATGTATCTGCACACCAAGATCCCTCTGTTCCTCCACGCTGCCAAGAATCCTATCCTTAATCCTGTACTCAGCTTTCAAATTCGACCTTCCAAAATGCATCACCTCGCATTTATCCAGGTTGAACTCCATCTGCCACCTCTCAGCCCATCTCTGCATCCTGTCAATGTCCCGCTGCAGCCTACAACAGCCCTCTACACTGTCAACGACACCTCCGACCTTTGTGTCGTCTGCAAACTTGCTGACCCATCCTTCAATTCCCTCGTCCAAGTCATTAATAAAAATTACAAACAGTAGAGGCCCAAGGACAGAGCCCTGTGGAACCCCACTCACCACTGACTTCCAGGCAGAATATTTTCCTTCTACTACCACTCGCTGTCTTCTGTTGGCCAGCCAATTCTGTATCCAAGCAGCTAAGTTCCCCTGTATCCCATTCCTCCTGACCTTCTGAATGAGCCTTCCATGGGGAACCTTATCAAATGCCTTACTGAAGTCCATATACACCACATCCACAGCTTGACCCTCATCAACCTTACTAGTCACATCCTCAAAAAACTCGATAAGGTTTGTAAGGCATGACCTACCCCTCACAAAGCCGTGTTGACTGTATTTGATCAAGCCATGCTCTTCCAGATGGTCATAAATCTTATCCCTCAGAATCCTTTCTAACACCTTGCAGACGACAGACGTGAGACTTACCGGTCTATAATTGCCGGGGATTTCCCTATTTCCTTTCTTGAAGAGAGGAATTACATTTGCCTCTCTCCAGTCCTCAGGTACGACTCCAGTGGAGAGCGAGGATGCAAAGATCTTCGCAAGTGGCGAAGCAATTGCATTTCTCGCTTCCCAAAGCAGCCGAGGACAAATCTGATCCGGGCCTGGCGAC
Source organism: Stegostoma tigrinum (assembly GCF_030684315.1). Taxonomy (NCBI): domain Eukaryota; kingdom Metazoa; phylum Chordata; class Chondrichthyes; order Orectolobiformes; family Stegostomatidae; genus Stegostoma; species Stegostoma tigrinum. Next base: position 71,237,791 of record NC_081358.1, on the reverse strand, counting down.
TTGTCAATCTTAATGTTTGACAAAATTTTCAGTACATCAGCTTCCTCTATCTCTATCCATTCCAGCATGCACACCTGCTCTTCAAAGGTTTCATTCACTACACAGGTCGTTTCTTTCGTAAAGACAGAAGCAAAAAACTCATTTAGGGCTTCCCCTACCTCCTCAGGCTCCACACACAAGTTCCCTATGCTATCCCTGATCGGCCCTACTCTTTCTTTGACCATTCTCTTATTCCTCACGTAAGTGTAAAATGCCTTTGTGTTTTCCCGGATTCCTTCTGCCAAGCCTTTCTCGTGCCCCCTCCTGGCTCTCCTCAGACCATTTTTGAGCTCCTTCCTTGCCTGCATGTAATCCTCTCTAGCTGAACTTGACCCTAGCTTCCTCCACCTTATGTAAGCTACCTTCTTCCTTTTCACTAGAAGCTCCACCGCTCTCGTCATCCAAGGTTCCTTTATCTTACCCCGTCTTGCCTGTCTCAGAGGGACATATTTACTCATCACTCCCAACAACTGTTCCTTAAACCATCTCCACATGTCTATAGTTCCCTTACCATGGAACAACTGCTCCCAGTCCATGCTTCCTAACTCGTGTCTAATCGCATCATAGTTTCCTCTTCCCCAATTAAATATCCTCCCATTCTGCCTAATCCTCTCCTTCTCCATAGCTATGTAGAATGAGAGAGTGTTATGGTCACTATCACCAAAATGCTCTCCCACCACAAGATCTGATACCTGCCCCGGCTCGTTTCCGAGCACCAAGTCTAGAATGGCCTCTCCCCTCGTCGGCCTGTCAACGTACTGCGTTAGGAAACCCTCCTGAACACACCTTACAAAAACAGCTCCATTCAAATCTTCTGCTCGAAGGAGGTTCCAATCAATATTAGGAAAGTTAAAGTCACCCATTACAACAACCCTACTGCGTCCACACTTTTCCAAAATCTGTCGACCTATGCTTTCTACAATCTCCCTGCTGCTATTGGGGGGCCTGTAGTAAACCCCTAACGAGGTGACTACTCCCTTGCTGTTCCTAATTTCCACCCATACTGACTCAGTAGGCAGATCTTCCTCGACAATGGAAGCTTCTGTAGCTGTGATACCCTCTCTGATTAGTAGTGCTACACCCCCTCCTCTTTTTGCCCCCTCCCTATTCTTTTTAAATGTTCTAAACCCTGGAATATCCAGCAACCATTCCAGCCCATGAGAAACCCATGTCTCTGTTATGGCCACAACATCATAGCACCAGGTACTGATCCATGCTCTAAGTTCATCACTTTTATTCCTGATACTCCTTGCATTAAAGCAAACACACTTTAACCGATCCCTTGGTTCCTTCCCAGGAAAATCCTTCCCACTAGCTGGTCTACCTCTTGCTACTGCCTCACCTGCATCAACGCTCACCTCTGGTATACAGCTCAGGTTCCCACCCCCCTGCCATACTAGTTTAAACCCTCTCGAACTACTCGAGCAAACCTTCCACCCAGGACATTGGTCCCCTTCCAGTTCAGATGCAACCCGTCCTTCTTGTACAGGTCCCACCTTCCCCAGAAGGCATCCCAATTATCAACATATCTGAAACCCTCCCTCCTACACCAGCTGCGTAGCCACGTGTTCAGCTGCGCCCGCTCCCTGTTCCTCACCTCGCTATCTCGTGGCACCGGTAGTAAACCAGAGAACACTACTCTGTTCGTCCTGCTCTGCAGCTTCCATCCTAACTCCCTGAAATCACTTTTTATATCCTCAAACCTATTTCTGGCTATATCATTTGTGCCAATATGTAACACGATTTCTGGCTGTTCACCCTCCCCTTTCAGAACTTTATACACCCGATCGGAGACGTCCCGGACCCTGGCACCAGGGAGGCAACATACCTTCCGGGAATCCCGATCTTGCCCACAAAATCTCCTGTCGATTCCCCTAACTATCGAGTCCCCTACCACGAGTACTTTTCTATTCTGCCCCCTTCCCTTCTTTGCCACAGTGTCAGGCTCAGTGCCAGAGAACTGACTACTATGGCTTTCCTCTGGTAGGTCAACCCCCCCAGCAGTATCCAAAATGGTATACTTATTGCTGAGGGGAATGCCCACAGGGGATCTCTGCACTGTCTGTCTGTCCCCTTTCCTCCCCCTAACTGTAACCCATCTATCCTCGTCCTGAGCCTTAGGAGTGACCAACTCCCGATAACTCCTCTCAATTACCCCCTCTGCCTCCCGAATGATCCGTAGTTCATCCAGCTCCAGCTCCATTTCCCTAACACGGTTTTCAAGGAGCTGTAGCTGGGTGCACTTCCCGCAGATGTAGCCAGCGGAGACGTGTGCCACATCTCCCAACTGCCACATTTTGCAGGAGGAGCAAGCAACTGCCCTAGCATCCATACCCCACTTATCTGAACACCCACTCAATACTAAAGCAGAAAGCTCACTTCAAGTAATAATAACAAATTAATAACAAACTTATGTTCAATAGAGAAAGTTTAGAATGAACCTTACCTTATTAACTAGGTTAGAGGAGGAGGGCGGGTGGGAGACACTACAGTTGTAGAGTCTCGGGTTAAGCCGCCTTGCTGATATATATGGTCACTGCTTTCCTTCCCGGCTGCCCCTCTGGTCCTCGTCACTTCCTCTGATGCTCCCGCTCCTTCTCTGAAAGAGGAAAAAAAAACACCGCTGCCCACTACCGGTAAGTAATTTTAAAAATAAACTGCTTTACCTAAGCTGCAGTCTTCCGGGTCCGTCTTGCCTCCGCTGCTGCTCGCACTCAAAAAGGCCGTTGGCGTCGAAGGGTGAGTATTTATACTCACTGCTTTCCTTCCCGGCTGCGCCTCTGGTCCTCGTCACTTCCTCTGATGCTCCCGCTCCTTCTCTGAAAGAGGAAAAAAAAATTTTAAAATTGAAACATGTTACTTTACTAGGACCATGTTTTATCTAATAGGTTAGTGTTAATCCAGTTACTTAAGTGTCTGATGAATGTAATGCTTGTACGTAATAGTTGGCTGCACTAATGTCTGTCAAATTCTTCAATACTGGAATATTCACACTCAGTTTCTTATGTTTTATGAGATAATATGTACATTACTGCATCAGGTAAAGGAGTCTACTGAAAGTAAGCTTGCACTATTCTGGCAATGGTGACTCCAACATCGTGGAGGTATATAGTTGGAAAACTAATTTAAGTCCAACTGGATAACAGCTTTGAACAACAGAAAATATGGACAAAGGGAGAATTTCTTATGTTTCAGCAGCATCAGTTGCTGTGTGTTTAAACAGTTATGCAATCTGTAGTTAGGATATTAACCACAAAGGAAAGAATGCTAATTTCTTTTTGATGAGAATATAAGTTCTTCCAAGACAAAATAAATTGCCTTAATTAAAAGAATGAAATGGAGAAAAGCTGAAACATATTTTTGAGCTGTAACAAAAAAGCCAATGCAATGTGTTATTCTGCATTTGGAGGTTAGATGCTATTTTCTCTGTTTCTGGCTGTCAATACAAAGTAAGTTTATCAGAACAGCACCAGCAAAGTCTGTGTTCTTAAAAAAGGAGCAGATTTGTGCTTCACTGAAATAAAGTCAGTGACACATGGCTTAAGGAATTATTGTCCAATGTTTTAATTTAGAATCATGGACAACAGAAACCTCATTATTTTATTTTCTTTGTTTCTTCATTTCTGTGCCTTTATGTTCTATATTTTGGTTTAATGTTGCCATGTATTAAGATGGAGTCAGTGAGTGGTGACACAAGACAACACTGTATTTTGTAACAAGATACACGTGACAGTGAATAAATCAAATCAAACCAAATCTTTATGTATTGTCCTCCAGTGAACCCTTTGTTGAATCCTGAACAGTTCAAGCAATGTATGTATGTCTATTTTGCAGATCAAGTGTTAGATGATTCCAGTAAATGATCTCTAAAAATCTTGCTTGGTATTGGTACAAGGACGGGCTTCAAAGAATTAATTTCAATTTTTTTGTGGGTGACCAGAAAGATCCAGAAAAGATCACCTTCAAGATTAACAGATTCCAACTCATGTCTCACAAATAGCAATCCCAAGAATCTATTAATCAGTCTGTTAGAAGTTGTCACATTAAAGGTCACAAAAAAAGAGTTGTAATTCATTGCATTAGTCATTGTCTCTTCACCAATTAATATCTTTAGGAAGGATCTTTTGGACAAGAGAAAGGGCCATGTCATTGATGCATTAATTCAGGATGCACTTAATTATGAAGGCAATGTGGAAGGTCAACAACAACTACATACGTTAGTTGTAGCCAGTATTGTTACTATGGTTCACAAAGTGCACCAAATCCACAATATCTGTAGTAGATGTGGTTTGTGATGCCTACCAAAAGCTGTCCAACCTTTCTTTATTACTTTAGAGGATATGTCAGCAGGTGATGTTAGGCTTACACGTGTCGGCAATCTAATCCCAAAGGCTCAGCCTCATAACAAGACAAAGGCAAACAACAAGATGGCACAATACCATAATACTAGCAGCAAGGTAAATGTTAAGAAGATACACAAACCCAAACACATTAGTAAAGTTCAGAGTCAACCAAGTGAAAGACAAATTTCACACATGATGCTAATGATATATGATCAGTAGCCTTTATAATCATTAATGCCACAGATCCCAACAGGATGAAACACACTAAAAGCTAAAATCTACATGAGATCTAGTACCAATGTATTGCCACTACATCTGAAAAGAAATGTATCTCAGCAAATGTGATCCATGGTACAGCTGATGGGAGATCATCTCACAGCACATAATGGATTGCCAATTCCATACCTGGAGAGAATTGCACAGCAATGTTAATATGAAAGTTCACCTTGGCTTCCCAAATCCTTCTACCCACAAGATGACAATAGTCCAGCACTGGCTGACCGCAAGTTTACAGGAATCTCAGTAGTGTCACAATCCCTGAGAATCAACAACCCATTGTGGTAAGACAGAACACATATGATGTAATCAAATCAGACAAGTACCTCAAATGCTTGCACCTAATGGATTTGCACAATTAATAATTTTAAGAGTTTATTCATTGCACCTTAAGGATGGATTCAGTCACATTTATTGATCCTCCCAGGAAATGGAATATGCCCATTTAGGAGAAGTTTTGACTGGAACTGAACAAAATAGAGTGAAATGGTATATCATCTAGGTTGAGCACAGCACAGATTGATGAAGACCATCACAATCATTTTAAATAAAGATGGCACCACAAGGATGTGCCTGGATCCAATGCACCTAGACTTTTACTTATAATGTGCACACATAAAATGTCAACGCTAGAAAAATTAAATCATAAATTTTTCAGAACAAGATCCTTTTCCAAGCCAGATGTAAAGTGTGTAACCTAGTTAGTCTATTTAATAGAAGAATGCTAACAATTTGGATATCATTTTGATACCAATTGGAACTTACTGTTTCTGACAGTTAGCATTTTGGCTAGCATTAGCCAAAACATATTTCATGGAGAGGATCATTAAGAATGTACCTTATTGTCCTGGCATAGCTGACAATATCACTTATCAAGAGCAAGATAAGAACAAACTAATGACAGCAGCACCCTGAAAAAAGAGTTAGTATTAAACAGCAGAAAGTGTTAAGTCAACATCAACCAGATAGCCTTTTCATATTCTCCACCTATGGAGTTCTTCCCGATCCATGTAAAATCAAGGATATTAATGAATGGTGATCCTCTAGGGTAAAAAGATTCTGTGATGTCATCTCCAATTCTTAAAATTTCTCCCTAATATTGCACAGATGGTATATCTTCTGTGAAATCTGCGCCAGGATGTCTATATTTGTGGCAAGACAATCATTAATACATCTTTGATTCTCTTACGTAGCTTCTGTCAGCAAAATCTTAGCCTACTGCAGTAATATGACCCCAAGAATGTCATTTTTCTCAAATGATCCATGACAAATATGCTAAGACATGTCATTTTCAAAATGGAAACCTGCTGCTTTTGGTCCAAAACCCTGGCATCTCTTTAAAAATAGAGCATGAGGCATTAGCTCTGACACATAGCATCAAGCAGTTTCATATTTACTTACTTTGCAAAAAATTCATCATTGAAGCTTATCATAAACCATTAAAAATGATTTACTACAATATGCTGACATGTGCATTGCCACATTGCCGCCTTGCTGATATATATGGTCACTGCTTTCCTTCCCGGCTGCCCCTCTGGTCCTCGTCACTTCCTCTGATGCTCCCGCTCCTTCTCTGAAAGAGGAAAAAAAAACACCGCTGCCCACTACCGGTAAGTAATTTTAAAAATAAACTGCTTTACCTAAGCTGCAGTCTTCCGGGTCCGTCTTGCCTCCGCTGCTGCTCGCACTCAAAAAGGCCGTTGGCGTCGAAGGGTGAGTATTTATACTCACTGCTTTCCTTCCCGGCTGCCCCTCTGGTCCTCGTCACTTCCTCTGATGCTCCCGCTCCTTCTCTGAAAGAGGAAAAAAAAATTTTAAAATTGAAACATGTTACTTTACTAGGACCATGTTTTATCTAATAGGTTAGTGTTAATCCAGTTACTTAAGTGTCTGATGAATGTAATGCTTGTACGTAATAGTTGGCTGCACTAATGTCTGTCAAATTCTTCAATACTGGAATATTCACACTCAGTTTCTTATGTTTTATGAGATAATATGTACATTACTGCATCAGGTAAAGGAGTCTACTGAAAGTAAGCTTGCACTATTCTGGCAATGGTGACTCCAACATCGTGGAGGTATATAGTTGGAAAACTAATTTAAGTCCAACTGGATAACAGCTTTGAACAACAGAAAATATGGACAAAGGGAGAATTTCTTATGTTTCAGCAGCATCAGTTGCTGTGTGTTTAAACAGTTATGCAATCTGTAGTTAGGATATTAACCACAAAGGAAAGAATGCTAATTTCTTTTTGATGAGAATATAAGTTCTTCCAAGACAAAATAAATTGCCTTAATTAAAAGAATGAAATGGAGAAAAGCTGAAACATATTTTTGAGCTGTAACAAAAAAGCCAATGCAATGTGTTATTCTGCATTTGGAGGTTAGATGCTATTTTCTCTGTTTCTGGCTGTCAATACAAAGTAAGTTTATCAGAACAGCACCAGCAAAGTCTGTGTTCTTAAAAAAGGAGCAGATTTGTGCTTCACTGAAATAAAGTCAGTGACACATGGCTTAAGGAATTATTGTCCAATGTTTTAATTTAGAATCATGGACAACAGAAACCTCATTATTTTATTTTCTTTGTTTCTTCATTTCTGTGCCTTTATGTTCTATATTTTGGTTTAATGTTGCCATGTATTAAGATGGAGTCAGTGAGTGGTGACACAAGACAACACTGTATTTTGTAACAAGATACACGTGACAGTGAATAAATCAAATCAAACCAAATCTTTATGTATTGTCCTCCAGTGAACCCTTTGTTGAATCCTGAACAGTTCAAGCAATGTATGTATGTCTATTTTGCAGATCAAGTGTTAGATGATTCCAGTAAATGATCTCTAAAAATCTTGCTTGGTATTGGTACAAGGACGGGCTTCAAAGAATTAATTTCAATTTTTTTGTGGGTGACCAGAAAGATCCAGAAAAGATCACCTTCAAGATTAACAGATTCCAACTCATGTCTCACAAATAGCAATCCCAAGAATCTATTAATCAGTCTGTTAGAAGTTGTCACATTAAAGGTCACAAAAAAAGAGTTGTAATTCATTGCATTAGTCATTGTCTCTTCACCAATTAATATCTTTAGGAAGGATCTTTTGGACAAGAGAAAGGGCCATGTCATTGATGCATTAATTCAGGATGCACTTAATTATGAAGGCAATGTGGAAGGTCAACAACAACTACATACGTTAGTTGTAGCCAGTATTGTTACTATGGTTCACAAAGTGCACCAAATCCACAATATCTGTAGTAGATGTGGTTTGTGATGCCTACCAAAAGCTGTCCAACCTTTCTTTATTACTTTAGAGGATATGTCAGCAGGTGATGTTAGGCTTACACGTGTCGGCAATCTAATCCCAAAGGCTCAGCCTCATAACAAGACAAAGGCAAACAACAAGATGGCACAATACCATAATACTAGCAGCAAGGTAAATGTTAAGAAGATACACAAACCCAAACACATTAGTAAAGTTCAGAGTCAACCAAGTGAAAGACAAATTTCACACATGATGCTAATGATATATGATCAGTAGCCTTTATAATCATTAATGCCACAGATCCCAACAGGATGAAACACACTAAAAGCTAAAATCTACATGAGATCTAGTACCAATGTATTGCCACTACATCTGAAAAGAAATGTATCTCAGCAAATGTGATCCATGGTACAGCTGATGGGAGATCATCTCACAGCACATAATGGATTGCCAATTCCATACCTGGAGAGAATTGCACAGCAATGTTAATATGAAAGTTCACCTTGGCTTCCCAAATCCTTCTACCCACAAGATGACAATAGTCCAGCACTGGCTGACCGCAAGTTTACAGGAATCTCAGTAGTGTCACAATCCCTGAGAATCAACAACCCATTGTGGTAAGACAGAACACATATGATGTAATCAAATCAGACAAGTACCTCAAATGCTTGCACCTAATGGATTTGCACAATTAATAATTTTAAGAGTTTATTCATTGCACCTTAAGGATGGATTCAGTCACATTTATTGATCCTCCCAGGAAATGGAATATGCCCATTTAGGAGAAGTTTTGACTGGAACTGAACAAAATAGAGTGAAATGGTATATCATCTAGGTTGAGCACAGCACAGATTGATGAAGACCATCACAATCATTTTAAATAAAGATGGCACCACAAGGATGTGCCTGGATCCAATGCACCTAGACTTTTACTTATAATGTGCACACATAAAATGTCAACGCTAGAAAAATTAAATCATAAATTTTTCAGAACAAGATCCTTTTCCAAGCCAGATGTAAAGTGTGTAACCTAGTTAGTCTATTTAATAGAAGAATGCTAACAATTTGGATATCATTTTGATACCAATTGGAACTTACTGTTTCTGACAGTTAGCATTTTGGCTAGCATTAGCCAAAACATATTTCATGGAGAGGATCATTAAGAATGTACCTTATTGTCCTGGCATAGCTGACAATATCACTTATCAAGAGCAAGATAAGGACAAACTAATGACAGCAGCACCCTGAAAAAAGAGTTAGTATTAAACAGCAGAAAGTGTTAAGTCAACATCAACCAGATAGCCTTTTCATATTCTCCACCTATGGAGTTCTTCCCGATCCATGTAAAATCAAGGATATTAATGAATGGTGATCCTCTAGGGTAAAAAGATTCTGTGATGTCATCTCCAATTCTTAAAATTTCTCCCTAATATTGCACAGATGGTATATCTTCTGTGAAATCTGCGCCAGGATGTCTATATTTGTGGCAAGACAATCATTAATACATCTTTGATTCTCTTACGTAGCTTCTGTCAGCAAAATCTTAGCCTACTGCAGTAATATGACTCCAAGAATGTCATTTTTCTCAAATGATCCATGACAAATATGCTAAGACATGTCATTTTCAAAATGGAAACCTGCTGCTTTTGGTCCAAAACCCTGGCATCTCTTTAAAAATAGAGCATGAGGCATTAGCTCTGACACATAGCATCAAGCAGTTTCATATTTACTTACTTTGCAAAAAATTCATCATTGAAGCTTATCATAAACCATTAAAAATGATTTACTACAATATGCTGACATGTGCATTGCCACATTGGAGACCACTGCTTGTCAAGGTCAAAAAATGTGCCATTGGAGTGAAATATGCGCGGATCACCAGAATGATCTCATGTAACACACTGAGCAGATTACTGAACTCATACAAAAATCATGATTTTCTTCATTATCTGCGTATTGACTTTCTTGACTACAAAGCTGAAGACATTCTCAAGATTGATCTGTTACATCTGTGACCAGAACTATTTTTGAACTGCATTGTAAATTTTAGTGTAATGTCAGTAAAAAAGGGTTGTCTATACACAGCGCAACTTGTGCTTGGAGATAAGTGTGAAAAATTTTATTCAGCAACCATTTATTTAACAATTCTAAGACATGACATTTTTCCTCAATGAAGGAGAGAATTAAAGAGAAACGTAATGAGCAAACAGGTAGAGAACTGATAAAACTGCTAAAAGAATGCAAACTAGAAATTTAAGTACAAATATTTTGATAAGTACCTGTAAATGTTCCTAGAATTTACATCCAGCCCCAGTCATATGAAGTAATTCCTGATCATTGCTTTTTGGCAAAAGAACAAAAGCCAATGCAGATTAACCATCTATGAAAAGTCTGGGGAAGAAAACGCCGATGATGATGATAGTGTAATGATTTTGAGTAGCAACAAGGCAATCAACTTGTTAAACAAATGGACCACGAAATGGTGCATACCTCTCCACCAGATCATAATGAGTTCTGAACGCTACAAGTGCTTCTGAAATTCAAAACATCAGCTTTGTAAAATCTATTTTACCTATTTGCATTTGTTGTAAATTCAATAGTTGTACAATGTACAACAATGTTTATCTGTTTGAGAAAAGTTTCTATCTTCGGAAAAAGGGGTTGTTATGTCTTACAGTTAGTATGTCAGTGTGCTTTTAAAAGATATACTCATAATATAACTACACCACTGCATGTGGCTCGAAGATGTAACATCTCATACTGTATATGATCCTGGATCACTTGGAAGTATGGCATCTGACTGGGTGCATGCTCCTTTATTGTGAATCATAGCTTCATTTTAGACCAGGCATTCATTCCCCAATGAATAAAATGTTTGCACACAATAGTTAGCTGCAGTAAATGCCTAGTGGATTCTTCAAAATGATCTTAACCGTGCCCAGTTTCTTATCTTATGAGAAATAACATACGCAATACTGCACCAGATTAAAAAAAAAAGCCCACAGGAGACAATTTCATACCTAACTCTTCTGATTGGAACCAATGTTTGGAACTCTGATAATTATTTACTTGTGCACCCAGTGCTTACAGTTCCATGTTCTTTATTACAAAATCATTTTGAATTGATGTCATTATGAAGTTATTCTTAGGATGACTAATCGAAGGATATTAATATTGTTCCAGAAAACAAACAACCTCCCAATTCCCTTCTTCAAGTAGAGTGTTGGAATCCCTTCCATCTACTCCTAACAATGTTACTTCTGCTCAGTAAGGGGCTCTTGCGGTGCAGTGGTAATGTCATTATGTCTGGGCCAGAATGGTAGGGCTCAAGTCTCACCTGCTTTAGTGGTGTGTCATAACACATCTGAACAGATTGATTAAAGAAAATTTATACTCATAGTACAGTCTTGAGTTGTCAATCAGAATATGAATCTGAAGAAGATTTGAACCCATTGTAATATCCTAACTCACAGGTAAGAAGTGATATCAATGAGACAAAAAGAATGTGCATTTGTCCTGGGATAGGAAGAAATGGTGTAGTTTGAGGAGATATTGGAATGTAGGCAGATAAACAGATGCTTCGGGTGGAAATGAATGGAAATGAAAGAAATTTGGGGGTATGCCAAGTCAAAAATAGGAAACTGCATGAAATTTGGGGGTATGCCAAGACAAAAGTTCTCAGGGGTGCTATTTTAACCTGAGGAAAGTACACCATTAATACTTCCATGTGAAGTACCCTGACAGTTGTCTAAGTACTGACCATTAGGATGCTGAGTGCTGCGCTCATTGACCTCCTTTCTGGGATTCGATTCCAATTTGCATTTTTTTACTGATAATGCAGTTGTGTAGGTAGTTAACACTGCTTCAAAACTATTCAAGATGACTGTCACTAATGCCAGCATGTTAATGGGAAAGAAGAGTTAGCACAACAGACAGTTTGTGTAGTGCAGGCTGCAGTTAAAATAAACGTTTTAGTGCTTGGGAAACAAACTGGAAACAGTGACACGAGAATACCTGCTACCATTTCACAGAAGTAAAAATGACAAACACTGTATAAATTAGAATCAGTGCTCTATAAAGTCCTCTCTCTGACTTTAAGCACTTGATATAAAAATATACCCTTCAGAACTGTCTATAATATTATCAAAACTTTTGGACGCAATTGAATCTTTGAAAATTTCAAAGTTATATTAATCACTTGGATGGTAATTTTGGAGTGAACTGCTTGCAATTATAGAATACTCCTAAATTGCATTTTATTAATTTTGAATGAGTGAAAAATTGAACGGCTTTCCCAATGAGCAGACAGTCTGCTTCAGATTATTGCTCAGATGGCAAAGCAAAAAAAAAATCCATTTTACTGTGCCTTATTTTCGAAGAGCTACCATTAATGTTATCTTGTGCAGGGCATTCCCCTGATATTTAGTCACATTTTGGCATTTATATTACGCAGAAGAAATTTAAGCAAGAAGTCATCCTATGATTTGGCTTTTGAACCAAAGTTTGCTCGTACTCATTTTATATAGGTACTGGGAAGATGGGTAAATAAAATACCAATGAAGTAAGCATTCTTTCTGTTTTCCCATGGATTATAAATAATGTTGAAAACTGTCTTGGCAATTGATAAAGAACTCTCATCTTTTGTTGGAAAGCTTGTTTCTGAGCTCTTGGGAAAAGTGGTCTGCCAGATTATCACTTCTGTTCGAGAAGAGAGGGAAATAAAAATAGAGACTGACATACACCATTTGCTCCAACAAAAGCTGCAAAATCAGCCTAACTTGTAAACTGTAAACTGTGAAGGCAAGCTTTGGCAAGGTATATCTGTGCAAATGTAGCTGGACATCATTTTATTTAAGTCATGCATGATGACCAATTGTATGCTGAAGAGTAATGTGTTTATTTACCACCTTAGGCCAAACTATGCAATTTTATCAAGTGAATCTGCCCCTAATTGTAGCTTTTCACTCACTGCTAAAGAAAATTACTCAACGATTTCTACAAAGACAAAGTTTCTGGAAAAGCTCAGCAGCCTGGCAGCATCTGTGAGGGGAAAAACAGTTAACATTTCGGGTCTGATGACCTTCCTCAGAACTGATGGTGGCTGAGACAACATCAGTTTATACTCAGAAAAAAAGGGGAGGGAAATGGGGTAGTAAGTTAACAATACGCTATTGCCGAAAGAGAGACGAAAGCAGTTGGACAGAAAAAAAGAGTTGACAAAGATCAGGCTGGGAGTGTGAATAGTTGTTAATGGGGACTGTTAGTGACTAACAACAGGTAGTTTGTAATGGCAGGCTATGTGGTAACAAGGCCTGGTGTGTGGGATGGGGGGCTGGGGTATGGGAGAGTTTAGGCCCTAAAATTATTGAACTCGATATTGAGTCCGCAGGGCTGTAGGGTCCACAAAAGGAAAATGAGGTGTTGTTCTTCCAGCTTGCTTTGAGCTTGGCTATGACATTGCAATAAGCCAGAGACAGATATGTTGGCCAGGGAACAGGGTGGTGCGTTAAAGTGGCAGGCAATGGGCAGTTCAGAGTCATTTTTGAGAGCAGAACATAGCTTTTCTGCAAAGTGGTTGCCATGTCTACATTTCATTTTCCCAATGTAGAGGAGACCACATTATGAGCATCAAATGAAATCGACTTGATTATAGGAAATGCAAGTGAGGTGTTTCTTGGCATGGAAGGTATGTTTGGGCCCTTGGATACTGGGGAGGGAGGAGGTAAATGGGCAAGTTTTGCAATTTTGCTGGTTATGAGGGAAGGTGATGTCGGGCCGTGGGGAGGCGTTGGGGAAGAAGGAAGTGTGGACCAGGGTGTCCCGGAGGGAATAGTCCCTGAGGAAAGCAGACAAGGGAGGGTAACGAAGTATGTGTCTGGTGGTGGCATCTTGCTGGAGATGGTGGAAATGGCACCTGATGATCTGCTGGATGTGGATGCTGATGGGATGGTAGGTGAGGATAAGGAGAACCTTATTGCTGTTGCGGGAAGAAAGAGAACGGGTGAGGGTGGAAGTGCAGGAGATGGGAGAAAGAACCTTTTCCCTCTTTCTACCTATATCATTAGTATCTACGTGGACCAAAATAACTGGATCTTTCCCCTCCTGCTCCCATATTCTCTGATTTCCTAAATGCAGGCATAAGACAGGCAACACAACAAGATTCGCTTTGAGAATTTCTTTTAACATACGACCTGATACATCTTTTTTTTTTCTTTGCTATTTACAGATGAGAATGAGCTGGCTAATAGAATTTAGACAAACCCGTCATTTCAATGAAGGACAGACTGGGTGATCACTTCATAGAACACTGCTTTCTGTTCGCTTAAAAGATCCTGAACTTCCAGTTGCCTGTCACTTCAAAACAGCACCAAGTTCCCTGGCCAATATCTCTAGCTCAGGCTTGCTGCAGTGCTCCAGAAAAGCTCAGCCCAAGCTGGAAGAGCAGAAGCTCATTTTCCATTTGGAGACCCTACAGCCTGCCGGACTCAATATCAAGTTCAATAAATTTAGCGCTTGAGCACTCTCATGTCCTTACCCCAACCCCTACAACTAAACCTTGTTATACTTCATTTTCCAATTATTTGCCCACTCAGCCAGTCTGTTATAGTCATCCTACAGCCTCATAACACCCTCCTGACAGCACACACTGCTACCCAGCTTAGAATCATTTGTAAATTTGGAGATATTGCATTCAACTCCTTCATCCAAATTGTTAATGTATATTGTGAACAGCTCAGGCCCCAGTGCTGAACCCTGCAGTACTCCACTTGTCACTGCCTACCACTCTGAAAAGGAGACATTTATTCCAACTCTTTGCTTCCTGTCTGCCAACCAGTTCTCTACTCACATCAATACATTACCTCAGACACATTGAGCTTTAATTTTCCTTCCTAATCTTTTGTGTGGCTCCTTGTCAATAGCCTTTTGAAAGCCCAGGTACACAACATTTACTGGTTCACCCTAGTCCACTCTATCGGTCACATCCTCAAAAAATTCCAGAAGATTTGTCAATCATGATTTCCCTTTGGTGAATCCGTAATGACTTGAATTAATTCTGTCATTGCTTTCTAAAAACTCAGTTATTATATCCCTAATAACTGACACTAGCAATTTCCCCTGCGCTGATGCCAGGCTAACCGGCCCATAATTTCCTATATTTTCTGTCCCATTTTTCTTTAAAAAGAAATGTTGCATTAGTTAGCCGCCAGTCTGTTGGAAATCTTCCAGAGTTTGCAGAATGCTAGAAAATGATCACCAATGCCTTTGCTATCTTTAGGGCCACTTCTTTAAGTACTCTGGGATGTAGGCCCTGGGGATGTAACAGGCTTTAATCCCCCATATTTCAGCCATATCATTTCCTGACTGGTAAGGATTTTCTTTAGTTCCTCCTTTATGGCTGAACCTCTGTCCGCTAGCACTTCCAGAAGGTTAGTTGTATTCTCCCTAGAGAAGACAGATCCAAAGTGTTTGTTCAGCTGGTCTGCTATCTCTCTGTTATCCATTACAAATTCACCTGATTCTAAGTACAAAGAAACTACATTTCTCTTCACTAGTCTTTTTCTGTGAACATATTTATAGAAGCTTTTGCAGTCAGTTTTATGTTTTCCATAAGCCCACTTTCATTTTCTATTTTTACCACCCAAATTTAACCCTTTGTCCTCCTCTGCTGAATTTTAAATTTCTCCTACTCTTCATGTTTGCTGCTCCTTCTTGTCAATTTTTATGCCTCTTCTTTGGCTTTACACAATCACTGATTTCCTTTGTTAGACATGGTTGAGCCACTTTCCCCATTTTACTGTTACATCAGATAGGGATGTACAATTGTTGAAATTCATCCATGTGTTCTTTAAATGTCTGCCATTGCCTTTCCACTGTCAACCCCTTAAGTATCCTTGGCTGACTTATCCTAGCCACTGCATCGAAGTTAGCATTCTTTAAGTTCAGGTCCATAATCTCAGATTTAACTGCGTTACTTTCCACCTTAATGAGGAATTCTACCATTTTACAGTTCATTCTTCTCCAAAGGATCTTGCACCACAAAGTTGCTAATTAATCCTCCATCATTCCACCATACCCAGTCTAGGATGGCTTGCCGTCTGGCTGGTTCCTCAACATATTGAGGAAACCATCCCTTATGTATACCAGGAAATCCTTCGCCATCACATCGTTACCAGTTTGGTTCATCCAGTCAATATGTAGATTGAAGTCACCCATAATACCTGTTGTATCCTTACTGCATGAATCTCTAATTTCCCGTTTGATACAATCCCCCAAACTCTCAAACTCTGTTTTATAGTCTGTACACAACTCCCGCTAACATCTTTTTCCTTTTGGTATTTCATATCTTCCAGGTTAATCTCCTCCTTAACCAGCAATGCTACCCCACATTCCTTTCCTTTCTGTTTAGCTTTCTGAAAAATTGAATAACCCTGGACATTGAGTTCCCAACCTCGGACACCCTGGAGCCAGATCTCCATGTAATCAAGTACATCAAAGCCATTAATAATTGTCTGCTCAGTTAATTCATCCACCTTATTACAAATGCTCCTCACACTGAGACATAGAGCTTTCAGGCTCATTTTCTTTTTCTTGACATTTATTGCTGTGTTAGAATTATGGTGTAATGTGGCCCTTTTTGAATTTTGTATTTGTCTTCTCTCCCTTCCACTTTCACTTTCCCCCTCAGTGTCTTTTGTTTCTGTCCCCACTTTATTTCCCTCAGATTTCCTGCATTGTTTCCCATCCTCCTAACATCTTAGTTTAAACCCTTCCCAACAGCATTAGCGAACAATCCCCCAAGGGCAATGGTTCCAATTCTGTCCAGGTGCCGATCATCAGGTCTGTACTCATCCCACCTCTCCCAGAACTGGTTCCAGTGTCCCCAGAATTTAATCCTTCCCTCTCGTGCCATCTTTCAAGCCACATATTCATCTTAGTTATCCTGCCATTCCTGCTGTGACTACCATGTGGCAATATTAGCAAGCACGAGACTACTACCTTTGAGGTCCTACTTCTTAGTTTACTTCCTAGCTCCCGATATTCAGCTTGTAGGATTCCATCCCACTTCTTACCTATATCATTAGTACCTATATGAATCACAGCAGCAGGCCATTCACCTTGCCCCTCTTGAATGTCCTGCAGTTGCTCTGAGACATCTTTGACCCTTGCACCAGGGAGGCAACATACCATCTTGGACTCATGTTGCAGTTGCAGAAATGCCTATCTATTCCCTTTACAATTGAATCCCCTGTCACTATAGCTCTGCCACTCTTTTCTTCTGCCCTTCTGTGTGGCAGAGCCACCCATTGTGCAATGAAACCAGCTGTTGCTATCTTCTCCTCGTGAGCCATCTACCACAGTAGTATTCAAAATTGTATGTTTTGGAGGCAGATGACCTCATGGGACCATGGCACTACCTTCTTACTCTTCCTCTGTCTATTGGTCACCCTTTCCCTGTCTTCCTCAACAATTTTTATCTGCAGTATGACCAACTTACTCAACATGCTATCCATGATGCCCTCAGCTATGACGACGCTCCAAAGTGAATCCAGTCGCAGCTCCAGAGCTGTCAGACAGTCGGACAGGAGCTGCAACTGGACACACTTCCTACATTTGAAGGAGCCAGAGACATCGGAAGGGTCCCTGAATTCCCACATTACGTAGGAGGAGAATGACACAGCCTGGAATCTTCTATCATGACTTAACCCTTGAGTTAACTTAACTACAATAGCAGCAGAGCCAAGAGATTTTTTTTTTAGTTATTTTGCTACAAATTTATTCATTAGATTTCCAGAAAGCATTTAAATCTCATGATACAGGCCAAGATAATAGTCGCATTATGAAGCAAAAAGGTAGATTTCCCTCTGTGCAGTTGGCCAGTCAGGTGGCCACTCAATTGAGTATTACAATATTGTCTACAGTAGGCAGGCAACAGGCATCAACAAAATCCCTGGGTCAGCCCAAATACTCTGTGCTATCTCAACATCAGGTATTCTGCTCAACCTTTGTGTTCAAAGAAAGAAAAACTGACAGGAATGTATCCTAAATGGGCAAAGATTCTCCAATGAGCTGGGCTGTTTTTCTAGAACCTATAAAGGCTTCTTCATGCTTTTCTTTATCCAGATTGCTACTTATGGAAGAAATGTGTGAATTCCACTTGGTTCTGTCCTCAAATAGCATCAAGTTCATAGAAACCAGAAATATTAGCTTGCTTTATGCTTGAGCTGCTAATTGATGCTATGTTTTGCCCTAGAGATGACCCTTACTGTCCCCAGGAGTATGTTATAACAGGACCAATGTTTAACATTTGCAAAACCAAATGTCTGTTCTAATTCAATGCACTCATTGCCCCGGACCACAGTACATGGAACCCAATTATACCATTCGCGAGGTTGGCACAGCTTACTTGACTTTGCATAATGGTCAAGAGGGTTTTGTCAAGCTTCGTAAAGATTGACCAAGTTGAACTTGTAGCATGTTTTGTTTTATGAATGGTGAACAAAGGTTCCAACCCAAACAAGGCCAAATTGGAATTCCCAAATTTGGCCACGGGCTGATGAATCTGCATTTCAGCCTTTCCAACCATTTTCTATTGTATTAGGTAATGGTTCTGAAAGAGTTAATATTGGAGACTGCATTAAACTCCAACCAATCTAAAGATGTCATAAAAATATAAGTTGAGAAAAGAAAGATTTCTTAGAATCTTATCAGTTGAAGAACTATGCCTTCCGCCTTCCCAAAAGATGGCATAACAATGACCAACTTATTAATTTAACATGTGCCTGATTGCTATGATGTAACAATCATGTACATTGTCTAATACGAGAGTCTCTTCTCATTAAAACTGACCACTATTTCTTCCCTAATGTAAACCAAATAGCTATTAGACCCAGTGGATGGATGATGGGCAGCAAATTACCCCAGCCACAAGCTAGTAGTGGTTGGCATTGTCATACATGGAGCACCTTCGACCAGACTTATGATAAGAGATGGTGAAAATTTGGCCTATTTATACATATCTTTTACTTAGCATGACAGAAATAGTGGTTTGCTTTATATATATACATGACAGAATATTCAGAAAAATACATCTGCTTAATGGCTCCAAGAATCTAATCTTACAAAATTCAGGTTGGCAATGAATCACAGAGTTGTCTGCCAATTAAATTAAGCTTCTCTGTTATAGAAGAGATCAAGAACAGAACTAATTTGCAAAAACTCTTCTTTACTACAAAGACACAGATGTATGCTGTATTTCCTGGGATAGAAAACATAAGTTGTTATATTTATTAGTTGCTAAATTATAAAATCATGATTAATTTAAAGTATTTATCAATGTTTATGTTTTGGAACAGGCTCCTGTTTTCCATCAATTAAGGAGATTACTGTGATTGAGGCCTAGTAAGTAAATTCCAACTCTGATTGCAAACTATGTTTCTGATTTGCAGTTTACAGCAGTACTTTATTCTGAAAACATGAAAAATGCAGTATCACTCTGTGCAGAATTTTTTTTTTCATTCTGCTAAACAAGGTAGAAAAGATAACTGCAATTTGCCATCTCAGCAGCTCAAGATTTCATCTCTGATTTTGAAGGTGAGATTTTACTGGCCAGCTGGCAATTGAATGATGGAAGTGGGTTTGGTGGGCTGTTGAATTCTGGGGAGCCATGTTGGGACAGCTTACTAAGACACATTCTGCACTGTGCAAGTTTCCAGGCAAGAGGAATATGAGATGGTTAAGCTCTATTAACCAGAAATAGGCAGGAAATGGCAGTTACCTTTAATATTACAAAGCTTCTTTTGTTCTAGGGAAGTCTTTTTAATTTGGAAGTTAGCAAATGGAACTAAAAAAAAATGGGAGGCAAACTGAAGGCAGGATGCAAAATATCAATTATCGTGAAACAATTCTTATGGAAATTGTTAGAAGTTGTTATTTGATTTGATTTGGTTTGATTTATTGTAGTCATGTGTACCTAAGTACAGTGAAAAGCTTTGTTTTGTGAGTGCAGTATAGGCAGATCATAACAAACAAAGACATACAGAAAAGAGTGTTTAGGCAGAGCGATGCAATTAGGTTACACTGCTCTGGATGTGCGCAAAGCAAGATCAACATTAACAAGATCAACATTATTTGAAGTTAGGGAGTCCATTCATCAGTCTAATAGCTGCAGGGAAGAAGCTATTCTTGAAACTGTTCGAATGTGTGTTCAAGCTTCTGTATCTTCTGCCTGACAGAGAGGTTGTAGGAGAGCATTACCGGGGTGGGAGGGGTCTTTGATGATTTTGGCAGCCATTCTGTAGCAACAAGAGGTGTGAATGGAGTTTGTGTATGAGAGGTTGGCTTCTGTGATTGTCTAGGGCTATGCACACTACTTTCTGTAGTTTCTTACAGCCCTGGACAGAGCAGTTGCCATACCAGGCCTTATGCACAAGAATAGTGTGCTTTCTATGGTGCATTTGTAAAAGTTAGTGAAGTCCTTATGGACATGCCGGATTTCCAAAGCTGCCCGAGGAAGAAGAGGTGTCGTTTTGCCTTCTTGGCCATTGCATCTATTTGAGAAGTCCAGGACATGTTGTTAGCCATCGTCACTCGTAGGAACTTGATGCTGTCTGCACTCTCAACTTCCACTCCATTGATGTAGATGGGTGCATGTCCTCCTGCTTTTTTCATGCAGTCAAAGATCATTGCTTTTCTTGGAAGACATTGAGAGCAAGGTTGTTATCATTGTAATGTGACACCATTACCTCTATCTCCTTTCTGTGTTCTAACTCATCGTCGTTTGACATCTGTCTTACCATGGTGGTGTCATTAGCAAACTCGTACATGGCTACACAGTTGTGGGTCTACAGGGAGTACAGTAAGGGACTGAGAATGCATTTTGGGGGACTCCAGTACTGAGTGTTATCACAGAGAGCTGCAGCTGTCTATCTTTACGGATTGCAATCTGTGGGTCAGGAAGCTGAGGATCCAGATGCAGACAGCAGAGCTTTGAGATCAGTCTGGAGAGACTTAGGGCATTGAAGGCAGAGCTGTAGTTGATGAGTAGCTGTCTGATGTGGGCGTCCTCGTCCAGAAGTTCCAATGATGAATGCAGGGCTAGGGAAATGGCAATCTGTTGTGTCAGTAGGCAAATTGCAGGGGATTGAGGCAGGTTAGGAGACTAGAGTTGATGTGGGTCATGACCAGTCTCTCAAAGTGCTTCATGTTTATGGAGGTCATAGACAGTGGGCAGTAGTCATTATGACACAGTGCACATGTTTTCTTTGGTATTGGAATGATGGTGGTCTCCTTGAAGCAGATGGGGACTTCGGCTTGTAGGTGGTAAAAGTTAAAGAAGTCAATGAAGACCTTCGCCAGTTAATTGGTACAGGATCAAAGTGCAGGGCTAGGGACGCCATCTGAACCCGTCCTATTCCTCGGGTTGACTCCCTGGAAGACTGATCTTATGTCTGCAGAGATGTTGGCGGGAACAGGTATGTCTGGAGCTGTCAGGGCAGGTGACACCACGCCACTGCCATTCTGCTCGAACTGAGCATAGAGAACATTAAGCATATTAAGAGATGGATGTGTTTTGACCGCTATCTTGCTCTGCTTCATTTTGTATCCCATGATGTTGTTCAGGCCTCGCAATATGCGGCAGGAGTCTATATGGTAGGTTTGGGCCTCTGACCTGGTCCAGCACTGCTTCTTGGCATCTCTGATGGCTTTGCAGAGGTTATATCTTGATTCTCTGAATAAGCTTGGGTTGTCTGGCTTGAATGCTGCATGCCTGGCCTTCAGTAGGCAGTGGATTTCCCAGTTCTTCCAAGGTTTCCAATTGAGGAACTCCTGGATGGACTTCTTTGACATGCAGTACTCCACATACTTGCCTATGAAGTTCATGATGGTGGTGGCATTTTGGACTATGTTTTCCACTAAGTAGTTGAATATGGTACAGTCCTCTGATTCCAAGCAGTTCGAGACACTCTTCTGCTCCCTCAGACCAGCACTGTGCTACTGTGAAGGATTGCCGTATTTCAACTTCTGCTTGTAAGCTGGGGAGGAGGAACATAACACTGGGATCTGATTTTCTGAAGTCTGGATGGGGAATGGAGCAGTAGGTGTCTTTAATGGTTGTGTAGCAATAGTCCGGGGTATTCATTCCTCCAGGGGGGCGGGAGTGGGACAATTATCGATGGTATGTTGGCAGCATCCTCGTGAGGCTGGCCTGGTTGAACTCGCCAGCCACGGGGAATTTCGTGTCCAGAACACTTGCAGCGGTGTAAATTTCATCCAGGGCATTCTTCACATCTGCTTGGGGTGATATGTAAACTGCTGTCAGGATGGCAGAAGTGAACTGTCATTGTAGGTAGTAGGGACGACATTTTACACTAAGGTATTCTAGGTCTGGGGAGCAGAGGCTTGCCAGCGTTACCTCAAGTACCAGGAGATGTTGATTAGGAAGCGTACCCTTCCACCCTTTGCCTTACCCGAGGACACTGTACAGTCCATACAATATATAGAAAACCCCTCAGTCAGGTATGGCAGGAATGAGCCATATTTCTGCGAAATAGAGCACAAGGCAGTCTCTCAGCTCCCTCTAGAAGGTAAGTCTAGATCTGAGTTCATCCATTTTGTTCTCAATAACTTGGATATTTGCTAGGAGTTTGCTGGGGAAGAAGAACTTGAAACGGTGTTGATCCAGTCTCACCTGCAGGCCAGTGTACCTTCCCCTTTTTATTATCGGTTTCCTGCATCTGGTCATAGTTTGGATCTGGGCTGGACTGGTCTCCTTGGGGATGGGTCATGGCAATAGTATTTTCATTACTGGATGGTCCTGGGTATCAGTGGTGCAACGCTACTAATACAGATAGTGAGTGAGTTAGCTTAGCCTGGGACAGGCTGGGCCTTCCCAGGGTCGAGTAGCTACAGGATGGGGGACTGGGCCAGGCCTTGTTATGCCTCTTTGGTGTTGCATTGCTGCAGGTCCAGGGTTAGTTCCTGGGCTGGTAGGGCCTTCTTGGGATTGAATTGTTGCAGTTCTGAGGTTAGGTGCTGGATTGCTCGGGCCTTTGAGGTTGAGTCGCTGTCAGGGCCAGGTCCGTTCTAGGTTGGGGTCAGGTCACTGCAGGATCAGGAGTCATGTCTTGGTTCTGGGTGTCCTCATGGGTCCTGTGGGAAGCTGGTTGGTTTGCCCTGGGCTTGCGAATCCAGTGTCAGTAGTACTTAGGTCTGGATGTCCGTAGGCTCCTCAGACCTATAAAAGAACATGATTAGTCATTTTTACAGATTTAGAATTTTGAGTGAAAGGGAAACGTCATGCTTAATCAATGTGTTGCAGTTTTTTGAAGTAGTAATGTATGCTGTGGATAAAGAGGAACCAGTGAATGTACATTACTTAGATTTTCATAAGGAATTTGATACAGTGCCACGACAAAGGTTACTGAGGATAATTTAATTCCTTGGAATGGGAGGTAACATGCTGGCATGGACAGAAGATGGGCTGGCTGGCAGGAATCAGACCGTCAGGGTGCGGGTCATTAATGGTGTGCCACAGGAATTCAGTGCTGTGGCCTCAATGGCTTATGTTTTTCATAATTAACTTGGATGAACGAGTGGAAGGAATATTTGCCAAATTTTCTGATGACACAAAGGTAAGTAGAGAAGTGAGTTGTTAAGAGCACATAAGGAAGCTACAAAAAGATATAGATATGTTAAATGAGTGGACAAAGATCTGGCAAATTATGCATCACGTAGGAAATTCTGGCAGCAAGAGGAAAAGCATATTTTCCCAAATGGTGACAGATTACTTCTGTCTGAAATGCAAAGTAATTTGTTGCTCTTGTACATGAATCATAAAAAGTTAGAATGCAGGTAGAGTAAGTAATTAGGAGAGATCAGAGAACGTTATCATTTATTGTGAAGGGAATTGAATTCAGAATGCCTTATTTCTGCAGGGCACCGGTGAGACTGCATCTGGAGTACACAGCATAGTATTGTTTTAAAGGAAAGATGAAAATGCATTGGACACTGTTAAGGAAAGGCTTAGCAGTCCAATATCTGCAATGGATGATTGCTCTTAAGAAGAAAAGTTAGGCTGGTATGTGATTAAGACAGAAGAGTAAGAGGTGATTTGAATGAAACATATAAGATGTTGAATGATGGAAAAACTGCTGATGCCGGAGTCAGAGATAACAGTGTGGAACTAGAGGAACACAGCTGGCCAGGCAGCAGAGTAGAAAAGTTGACGTTTCAGTTTGGGACCCTTCTTTAGAAATTTCTTTCCTACTCCTCTGTCAACTTTCCTACCCTTCTGATGCTGCCTGGCCTGCTGTGTTCCTCCAGCTCCACAATGTGTAATATCTAAGATCGTGAAGAATCTTCTTAGAGATGTGGAGAGGATATTTCAGCTCATGGGAGAATCTAGAACAAGGGTTCACCCATTTCTAAACAGAGATAACCAAAGTCTTTGTTTTTAAAAGAGGGTCATGACTTTTTGCAAGTTTCTTCCTGAAAAGGCAGTGGAAGTTGTTTTCTTGAACATTAAGGCAGAAGAGGATGGTTTCTCGTAAGCAAGGAATGAAAGGTTATCAAGAGTAGGTGGGATTTAATAATTTTACTAAATGGCAGAACAGACTTGAGGAGCTGAATGGCCTCCACCTGCTGTTTGTATGCATGTTCATACATCCTGTTTACGTAAGTGCAGGAGTTCCTATTACAGTGACAAAGGAAAATTCACAACGTTCCATTCAATCTTGAATATGAGAAAATCTGTGATACTGTCGTAACGCAGGGCTGGATCTCACTGCTACTTTGCTACGATGTCAAAAGTTTGGCCTCCCATATAGAGATCATGTCAAATGACAACACTGCTATCTGGTTGGTATTGCACAGGTCAGCCATCTGAAATTACCCAGTGCTGTTAAAATTTATAGTATGTTACTAGCCTTGCTGATTTTTCATTATTTCATTTATTCTTATCAATTTGGGATTATGAGCTGGAAATAACTAACAGACTATAAGTCAATTTGTGTTAACAAGAATAAAACAGTCTGGACAAGCTTTATTTGCTTGTGAAGTCAGGCCTGGAGGTTAATTACAGGCTGAGCCTCAATTAAAGAGCTCTAATAGACAGACTCTTTACAAGAAGATTGTGATTAAACAGATGACAGAAGTTGACTAGAAAAGAGACTAGAACCTCAGGGTTAGTTCTAGCAGGGCAACAGGGAGACCCTATGTTCCAACAAGTGGCAGTTTTTGAATGGCAATTGAGGCTTCAGGGAGAGTTGATCAGTCTCCAGGTGGAACCAAAATTGATGTTGGTTTTAAGGATTATGCTCTGAGAGATGTTTCTGGAAGAGTGTTGAGACAAAAAGAAGATTTGAAAGTTCCAACCTGAATCTGATACGCCAGCTTATAGAAGCCCAATGAGAGGAAAACTGCATTAGAAATATCATTGCCTTTGTGTAGGTGAACTGAGGCAGTGACCTGATCAACATTTCAGGAAAAACAGCTCAAGGAATCCATTTTTATGCCTGTGAATCAACGCAATGTGAAAATCATTCAAATGCTTGCTTTTAGTGTCAGGAGTGATGACAGTGTGAGCCAGGGTGCAGCCAGGAAGGTAAGCTTTTCTTTATAAAAGCTTAGCTTGTGAAGCAGCAGCCTTCTTGCTTTCAGCATTAGGAGCAGTGAGAGCACGAGCTGGGAAGTGAACTAATATATTTGGGCATCGGCGAAACCCGAAACACTACGAGTGTAATGTGTCCCAACCATCCTCCTCCTCCAACCAAGGAAAAAAATTGTGCAGAGGGTCGGTATGAGGAGGATTTTTTTTCCTTTATTCTTCTGGAAATCTAGAGTAGAGGGGATGTAAGCTCAGGCAATTGCATGCTCCTCTTGTAGGAAATGGGAGATTAAAGATCACTACTGGTGCCCCTTCTGTCTTCCCCTGCGAGAAGTGCACCCAACTCCAGCTCCTCACAGACCGTCAGGGAACTGGAGCTGCAGCTGGATGAACTCAGAACCATTCAGGAGGCTGAGGGGGTGATAGAGAGGAGTTATAAACGAGGTGGTCACACCCAAGTTACAGGACATAGGTAGCTAAGAGAGGGAAAAGGTAATAGGTAGACTGTACAGGGATCCCCTGTGGCCATTCCCCTCCATAATATGTATACTGCTTTGGATAATATTGGGGGGGGGGGGAACCTACCAGGGAAAACCATACCAGCCAGGTCTCTGGTGCTGAGTCTGGGCCTGTAGCTCAGAGGGGAAGGGGGAGAAAAAGGAGAGCGATAGTGATAGAAGATTCACTGGTTAGGGGAACAGGCAGGAGATTCTGTGGTACTGAGTGAGACTCCCGGATGGTATGTGCATCCTGGGTGCCAGGGTCAGGAATGCCATGGATAGTGTCTTCAGGGAGACCAGTCAGACATCGTGGTAGACATTGATACCAATGACATAGCTAGGAAGCGAGATGAGCACCTGAAAAGAGATTATAGGGCGTTAGGATAGAAGCTAAAATCTAGGATGAGTAGAGTAATAATCCCAGAATTACTACCAGTGCCATGGGCTAGTGAGGCTAGAAACAGAGACAGAGCGCAGCTGAACATGTGGCTACAGAGCTGGTGTAGGAAGGAGGACTTCAGGCTTGTGGATCATTGGGATACCTTCTGGAGAAGGTGGGACCTGTACAAGAAGGACAGGTTGCACCTGAACTGGAAGCACATCAATATCCTGAATGGGGGGTTTGCTAGAGTTCTCTGGGAGGGCTTAAACTAGTTTGGCAGGGGGATGGGAACCGGAGCTGGAGATCAGAAATGGGGTATCTGGTGTATAGACAGATAGAGCAAGCAGTCGATGAGGAAGGATAAGCAGTTGATATAGCAAAGTGGCAGTCAGTGTGATGGGTTGAAGTGAGTCAATTTCAATGCAAGAAGTATTAGGAATAAGGGCGACAAACTTAGAGCATGAATCAGTACTTGGAACTACAATATTGTGGCCATTACGGAGACTCGGATAACATAGGGGCAGGAATGTTTGTTGGATGTTCCGGGGTATAGATGTTTCAAAAGAAATATGGAGGGAGGTAAAAGATGTGGGGGGAGTGGCATGGCTAATCAGGGATAGTATCATGGCTGCAGAAAGGGAGGTCATGGAGGAGGGTTTCTCCACTGAGTCAGTGTCAGTGGAAGTCAGAAACAGGAAGGGAGCAGTCACTTGATGGGGGTTTTCTAGAGACCCCTCCCCCCCAATAACAATGGAGACAGTGAGGAATAGATTGGGAGCCAGATTTTGGAAAGATGTAGAAGTAATAGGGTTATTTCCATGGGTGACTTAAAACTTCCTTAATTATATAGACTCCAAAGTGCAAATAGCTTGGATGGAGCAGATTTTTTGTCAGGTGTGCCCAGGAAAGATTTCTGACTCAATATGTAGATAGGCCAACTGGAGGGGAGCCCATATTGGATTTGGTGCTTGGCAATGAAATAGGTCAGATATCAGATCTCTCGGTAGGAGAACATTTCTGTGATAGTGATCACAACTCCCTGACTTTTACTGTAGTCATGGACAAGGATAGGAGCAGACTGTATGGGAAAGTATTTATTTGGGGGAGGGGGAATTACAATGCTATTGGGCAAGAACTACAGAGTACCAACTGGGATTAGATGTTCTCAGGGAAATGCATGATAAAAATGTAGAGGTTGTTTAGGGAGTAGTTGCTACAAGTGCTGGATAGGTTTGTCCCACTGAGGCAAGGAAAGGCTGGTAAGGCGAGGGAAACTTGAAAGACAAGACAAGTTGAATACCGAGTCAAGAGGAAGAAGGAAGCTTACTTAAGGTTGAGGAAACAAGGTTTGGACAGGGTTGGAGAGGTCTACAAGGTAGCCAGGAAGGAACTGAAAAATGGACTTAGGAGAGTAAGAAGTGGATATGAGGAAACCTTGGCAGGTAGGATAAAGGCAAACCTCAAGGCTTTCTATACTTACCTGAGGAACGAGCCAATGGCTAGAACGAGGGTAGCGCCAATCAAGGCTAGTGGATGGAACTCATGTGCGGAGTCAGAGGAGGTTGGGGAGACCCCTCAATGAATACTTTACTTCAGTATTCACTAGTGCGAGGGACCTTGTAGTTTGAGAGAGGACAGTGTGAAACAGGCAGATATGCTCAAACAGGTAGTTGTTAAGAAGGAGGAGGTGCTAAAAATTTTGTAAAACATGAGGATAGATAAGTCCCTGGGCCAGATGGAATACTCCCAAAGTTGCTTCAGGAAACATAGGAAGAGATTGTTGCTCCTTTGGCAATGATCTTTGTGTCCTCACTGTCCACTGGAGTAGTCACAAGATTGGAGGGTGGCAAATGTCATTCCCTTGTCCAAGGAAGGGAATAGGGATAATCCTGGGAAGTACAGACCAGTCAGTCTTACTTCCATGATGGGCAAATTATTGGAGAGGATTCTGAAAGATCGTATTTATGATTATTTAGACAAGCACAGTTTGATTAGAAATAGAAAGTGTGGCTTTGTGAGGGGCAGGTCATGTCTTACAAGTCCTACTGAATTATTTCAGGATGTAACAAAACACATTGAAGAAGGTAGAGCAGTGGATGTGGTGTATATGGATTTTAGCAAGGCATTTGATAAGTTTCCATATGGTATGCACATTCAGAAACTAAGGAGGCATGGGATTTGGGCAAATTTGGCTGTCTGGATACAAAACTGGCAGTCCAATAGAAAACAGAGGGTGGTAGTGGATAGAAAGTATTCAGCCTGGAGTTCGGTGAGCAGTGGTGTTCTGCAGGGATTTCTTCTGGAACTTCTGCTCTTTGTGATCTTTATAAATTACTTGGATGAGAAAGTGGAAGGTTGGATTTGTAAGTTTGCCAATGACATGAAGGTTGGTGGAGTTGTGGACCATGTGGAGGGCTGTTGTAGGTTGCAATAGGACATTGACAGAATGCAGAGCTGGGCAAAGAAGTGGCAGATGGAATTCAACCCAAAAAAGTGTGAAGTAATTCATTTTGGAAGGTTGAATTTGAAAGCAGAATATAGGGTTGATGGCAGGATTTGCGACAGTGTGGAGGAACAGAGGGATCTTAGGGTACACATCCATAGATCCCTCAAAGTTGCACCCCAAGTTGATAGGGTTGTAAAGCAGGCATTTGGTGTATTGGCTTTCATTGGCAGGGAAATTGAGTTTAAGAGCCATGAGGTTATGCCACAGTTCTATAAAAGCTCTGGTTAGACCACACTTGGAATATTGTGTTCAGTTCTGGTCACCCCATTACAGAAAAGATGTGGAAGCTGAGAGAGATTGCAGAGGAGATTTACCAAGATGCTGCCTGGACTGGAGGGCAGGTCTCATGAGGAAAGTTTGAGGGAGCTAGGGCTATTTTCCAATCGGGGTGATGGAGGATGAGAGGTGACTTGATCAAGGTTTACAAGATGAGAAGCATCGATAGAATGGATAGCCAGAGACCTTTTCCCAGGGCGGAAATGATTATTACAAGATGGCATAATTTTAAGGTGACTGGAGGAAAGTATAGGGGAGATGTCTGAGGTAGGTTCTTCACATAGAGAGAGTGGTGGGTGTGTGAAATGCGCTGCTGGCAGTGGTAGTGGCGTCAGATACTTTAGACACTTAAACGAGTCTTGGATAGGCACATGGAGGATAGTAAGATGTAGGGTATGCTGGGTAGATTGATCTTAGTAGGATAACAGGTCGGCACAACATCATGGGCCGAAGGGCCTGTACTGTGCTGTATTGTTCTATGATCTGGCCAATTTTGTGACTTTATTTTGTTTATTTGTCTTGTCCTTTGTGGGTGAATGGAGGCTGAAAAACAAACATTTAAGCTTAAATCAGAGCTGTTAATCAGCTTACAGTGCTGTTTAATTTTCTCTGCTAATGTTAGTCTGCATTTAATAAATTGTCAAATTTTTCTCCAAGATACAAAACTAGTGTCTTGAAATTAATTTAGAAGTCTGATTAGGACACATTAGAATCACTGTTTGGGGTCTCCAAAGTTTAATTTTACTGAATTGTGAATACAGAGGTAGACAGCCTTTGGTTTGGCTGCCTATTTCAGTGTCTTAGCAAGTTGCTTAACAAATGTTCATAACCACAGAGAGAACAATGTCAGGAAATGAGAATGGCCATAGACTCTCCTGCATTCTCCTTAAGTGTTGCCTGACTCACCTTGCCTCCATCTTGTGCTGCTTCTCCTACAGTATCATGACATTGGTGTGTATGAATTTTTCCTCAGGGAGCAGCATACCTACTCCTGAGAGTGCCTCACTGCATGGAAAGGGTGGAAAATGCCATGGTTCAAAGTCTATTTGCAGTCAATCTGACCTTGTCTTGAAATCTAGACAGCCTGGCACAAAGATCACCAAGAAAGAGACTATCCCAGCTACAGATTCTTCAATCTGTTTCTTCTCCCTCACAGCTCTTTCAATGTTAGTTCCATCAAAGTGTTGAGAATCCTGGAGCTTTGATAATGTTGAATCATCCCCACAAATGGGCTACCTTCTACAAAGTTAAAGGATAGTTTAAAGTTGGTGAAATATCCACCATAGTTAGGAAATGGTAAAATTGCAATGTCAAATGTTGGTTTAAACTACAAAATTATGGCCACTTGAAAATTATCTTGACTATATTTTGTACAAAACTCAGTATCTATGAGAGTACCTCATTGATTTCACAGTTCATTTAAGCATGAATTTAAAATCAAATTTATGCATTGTCTACAAGTGAGCAATTACAATGTAAATGAAGGAAGAAGGTGACACATGCTGTTATTTCACTGCATTGACATATGATTCTTTAGATCACTTGTAGATACCTGTTTACTGCTGAAGTGCAATGAAGTCATTAATACGGCATGCACTGCTAAAATACTATATTCACCTTCATGACTTTCCTTAAAATTAGTGATATCTTAATCATGCAACTTGACAGATAAATATTTGATAGAAGTTAAAACACAAGAAATGAATTGAGTGCCATAGTCAGCAATTGTACAGTTTAATAATGGCCCAAGGTTATATACTCTTTTTGAAGGTTATAATGTTGGGGCCCAGTTACGGTAAAATGATAAGGTCTGAAATTTTCTGTGGTAGCTCACTCAGCTATCCCTGTGTCATTTTTTTCAAAATTAAACTTTTATCCATAAAGTGGGATTCATTGGAGCATTCAGCAACTGACCTCAAGACAGTCTGTGCCCAAATGTGAACAAAAGAACTGAACTGGAAACATGAGAGTGAGAGTGATTGCCATTGACATCAAGGTAGAATTTGACCAATTGTTGAATCACCTAGCCAAACTGAAGCCCATCAGAATGAGGAAAGCTGTTGTTGGGATCATATTAAGCATAAAGCAAGATGGTTGCTGGAGACCAATTATCTCCATTCTAACATACTACTGCAGGTGTTCTTCAGGGTACTGCCCCAAGTCCCATTATCTTCAACTCTTTCACCAATGAACTTTCCCCCTTCATAGGATCAGAAGTGGAAATGTTCATTAATAATTTTTACAATGTTCTGTACCACTCCACTCCTAAGGTACTGAGGCTGTCAGCTCATACATAACATGACCCAGGCAACATTCAGCCTTGAGATGAAAGTGGTAAGTAACATTTAACATGCACAAGCATCAGACAATGACCATCTCCAATGGAAGGGATTCTATTTCTCCTTGAAAAGTCATCATTGAATTTTTCACTATCAAAATTCTATGGGATAACTTTGACCAGAAATGGTACTGGACTAGCTTGTAAATCTTGTGGTTATAGACACAGGAAAATGGTTAGGGATTTTTTTTTTAATGAGTAATTCCTGTCTCCACAAAGCTAGTCCAGCATCTATAATGTGTAAGCCCATGTCCATATCCACCAAGACCTGGACAACATCCAGGTTTGAATTGAAACCACTTAAGCACTAGACTATCTCCGACAGGAGAGAATCTAACCCTTCCTCTGACGTGGTTCTCAATACCATCAAGGACAAAATATCTGCTTGATCGGCATCATATTCTCCTCTTCAACATTTAGTCCTTTTACCGCAGTGAACCAGGGGCAGCAGTATGCACCGTCTACTACTTACATTGCAGTAAGCCACCAAGGACCCTTCAAAGCCTTGAATTTTTCCACGAAAAAGAAAAGGGCAGCAGATACATGGAAACCTTCCCAGCTGTAAGTTCTTCTCCAAAACACATACCATCCTGCCTTGGAACTACATCACTATTTGTGGGGGCCAAAGTCCTGTACCTCCATCACAAAGTTCAAGGGTAGTTCAAGAAGGTAACTCACCATTACCTTATTACTAGCCTCCCTGCAATGACCACATTTGTGAATGAATTTAAAAAGCTGTGGAGGTACTAGCTACATTTATAATGAAGTTCTGATTTATAAGATTTATTGCAACAAATATACATCCTACCGATTTTTGCCAAGTTCCCAGTACAATAGTGCTAGACGCCTTCCCCAAAGTTTCTATAATAATTCCCCTTTTCCCAGTATAAACAAACAACAAATCTGCAGTTGCTTTGGAGGAGATTGGTGTGGGGGTGTTTGAATTTCCCATTTCTTTGGAAGCCAGATTAGAGTGGTAAGGGAGCTGAGAGATTTAGAAAAATGTGTCCAGTCAGTTGGCTGACAGGTTCCTGGCTCCAACTAGTTTCAGAGATTAGATTAGTGGTGAAATATAGAAGCAGCAAGAAATTTGAAGTTAAGTAAACAATTATGAGGGAGTCTCATTCTTTCAAACAGGGTAATAGTGTCACACCATGTCTCCAGTTCAAAGAACATGGGAGCACTGTGATAAGAGGGGCTGCCTCTGAAACTGAGTTGAGAAAGCTTTGATCTGAAGAGCCAAAGAAATGGCCAGACTGCAGGGCTACATTACAACAATGGTCAATTATAACATGTCTGTAGTAATGACTTTAAAAGGTGAAGACTTTGATGTTGATGACTTCAAGCAATATACTCAAATTGCTGATGACACAAAGCTTGGTTGGATGATAAACAGCATGCATGTTGCAAAAAGACTGAAAAGGGATATTGCTGATTAAGTGATCAAAAAGGTGGCAGATATGGAACACAATGTGGGAATGCGTGGTGTTCACTTTGATAGGAATAATGGTAAAGCAGAACAATTCATAAAAGGTGAAACATAGGTAAGGAAGATAAGTACACGATGAACCCATTCAGCCCATCAAGGCTGCTCTGATATTCAAGTACCTCAATGCCACTTTTCTGCCCAATTTTCATATCCCTCAATGCCATTAATCACCAAAAATCCATTGAATTGGTGAAGTGATTAAACTACTAAAGGCCTCTGGGGTAAAAAATTCCAAATATTCACCACCCTCTGAGTGAAGAAAATCCTCCTCATCTCAGTCTTAAATGGTCAGTCCCTTATCTTGAGTTTATGACATTTGGATTTAGACTCAGCCAGAGGAAGCAACTTATTGATATTCACCCTACAATGCCCTGGAAGAATTTTGAGAGTTTCAATTACATCACTTCTCATTCTTTATATGATATTCAGATTGATTTGGACGTCCTTGTGGAAAGCCAACATTAGACATTCAGGACTGAAGAAGAGTAATACTGTAACATTGACTGCTCCTTCCTCCAGATGCTGCCTGGCTTGCTGTGTTCTTCCAGCCTCCTGTCTGTCTACCATGATTCCAGCATCAGCAGTTTTTTCTGTCTCTAACCAAGTTTTACTGCTGTGAAGTCTCTTCAAAGTATGCCCACTTTGAAAAAGTTCCCTGCTGTGACCTCTTCAGCTATTTGACCACGCCATGAAATAAACCCGCTACTGCAGCTTAATGACGTTCTTTAGCTCCTCTCTTTGTTGCCACCTCATCCCCCAAGGCCTTTAAACCTTCAAAAAAATGGATCCCACCTTTGATGGTCTGGAGTCAACAGCATTTATGTCTCCAGAAACAATTCTCTGTCCAGATTCTCCACTAAACCCTTTCTGCAATGTGCCAGCAACTCCACTCCTCTCCCCCCACCCCACCCTTCCTCTTTCCCAAATTTGCTGAGGACCTCTACTCT
Source organism: Stegostoma tigrinum (assembly GCF_030684315.1). Lineage (NCBI taxonomy): Eukaryota > Metazoa > Chordata > Chondrichthyes > Orectolobiformes > Stegostomatidae > Stegostoma > Stegostoma tigrinum. Next base: position 71,203,830 of record NC_081358.1, on the reverse strand, counting down.
TCTATATTCGACACAGAATCCAATCATGAACAAACTTTTCTACTTCATATGAGACATTAAAAATCATAATTTTTGCAAGACTCTCCTCTACTCATCTCCAGTCAGAGAACCCACTCACTACTCAGTCTGCACCCAGTTTCCAGCCACCAGTAGGCCCACCATTCTGCTGTGCCATTACTCACTTGCAGACCTCATCCTGCACTGGGCCTCAGTCCTGAAGAAGGATAATATCTAAAATGTTGACTACTCCTTTCCTCCAGATACTGCCTAGCATTTTGTGATCCTCTAGCTTCCTGTTTATCTACGTGGATTCCAGCAAGTGCAGGTTTTTTTTGCCTCAGGTCAAATAGGAAACTAAAGGAATCAGATAGATTAATGGCAGTGGATGGGTCAAGCAACCAGTGGGTCTGATCAGATGGGCTACAACATCCAACCAGCAGTCTCACTGGCAAAGGTGAGTGTTGCTAATGTTAACTAGAAAACCACAAGGCTTTGTCAAGATGGAAGTGCCCTCTGAAAATTTATAAATATAATAGCAGAACTCTGGGCAGTGCAGAACTCAAATATTGCTAAAGAGATGCATGCTGTTGAAGTTTTTCCATCTGCACCCCTCATGACAACACAATGGGGTTAAATCTCAAACAATCACAATCATTTAGTCTACAAGAGAAGCAGGAGCTGAATGGTTGGCAAGGTGACTTTGATTGGCTGAGTCATTGCCATGGAGAAAGCAGCAGTGAACAGACACCCCCAAGCTCCCAGATGATTCACTAAAAAGCATAAGCTTGTGAACAAAGTTCTGTATATGAATAAAATGTTCTAGCTAGCATGCATAAGTGAGACAAATTGCAAGCTTGACTGATTACCTTACACTCAGTGTAGCTTTCAGTCTCCTACTCAGCTGTTTGGCTTGCAGCCCTAAATGTGGCATTCTGGATCCCACAGCTCTATGAGAATGGGCTGGGGCCCATTCTCCAACTTTAAATTAAATTCTAGGAAACATAACTAGTTCCTGTCTACAACTGGAATACACCTTTAGGGAATGACAAGGCATTGGTTTTTGCTGGGAGTTGTCTGAAAGATTGGTACCACAAGTTTGCAATTAAGGAGGCAATGAATGAATTATTATCTAGCCATCACAAAGAGACATTTTTCTTGGATTGGTCATATCTTGCCTTAAACAAGACAGCTCAGAGGCAGGATCATGTCTGGAATCTACTCAGAAAAAACATTTTTTGAATGCTGTTCACTCTAACCTTCAAAACCAACTCTGCAGTCCAAGGAAATTTGACCCATAATTACCTTTGGCAAGGGTGTATCAATGACAGACAGAGGTTGAGGATAAGTGGTCAATCATTTAAGTCTGAAAAAGTTCTTCACTCAGATGATAGCTAATCTTAAGAAATCTTACCTCAGAAGGCTGTGGATCCTCAATTAAAATGAATATATAAAACTGAGGCTGTCAAATTATGACGAAAAAACCAAAAGAACTGTAGATGCTGTAAATCAGGAGCAAAACAAAGTTGCTGGAAAAGCTCAGCAGGTTTGGCAGCATCTGTGAAGGAGTAAACAGAAGTTAATGTTTTAGGTCTGGTGACCCTTCCTCAGAACTGATGGTGGCTGGGAAAATGTCAGTTTATATGCAGAAAATAGGGGGGGTGGGTGGGGTGGGGAGTAAATGATAGGATAGAGCCCAAAGAGAGAGAAAGACAGTTGGACAGACAAAGGAGTTGTTAATGACCAGGCTGGGAGAGTGAATAGTTGTTAATGGGACTGTTAGTGACTAACAACAGGAGGTGTGTAATGGCAGGCTATGTGTTAATAAGGCCTGATGTGTTGGGTTGGGGGGCTGTGACATGGGAGAGTTTAGGCCCTAAAATTATTGAACTCAATATTGAGTCCAGAGGGCTGCAGGGTCCCCAAGTGGAAAATGAGGTGTTGTTTCTCCAGCTTGCACTGGGTTTCACTGGAACACTGAAGCACTGTAGCAAGCCGGAGACAGAGAAGTTGGCCAGAGAGCAGGGTGGTGCATTGAAGTGGCAGGCAGCAGGTAGTTCAGGGATAGCAGGAACTGTAGATGTTGGAGAACCTGAGATAACAAGATAAAGGAACCTTGGATGACGAGAGCGGTGGAGCTTCTTGTGAAAAGGAAGAAGGTAGCTTACATAAGGTGGAGGAAGCTAGGGTCAAGTTCAGCTAGAGAGGATTACACGCAGGCAAGCAAGGAGCTCAAAAATGGTCTGAGGAGAGCCAGGAGGGGGCACGAGAAAGGCTTGGCAGAACGAATCAGGGAAAACACAAAGGCATTTTACACTTATGTGAGGAATAAGAGAATGGTTAAAGAAAGAGTAGGGCCGATCAGGGATAGCATAGGGAACTTGTGTGTGGAGTCTGAGGAGGTAGGGGAAGCCCTAAATGAGTTTTTTGCTTCTGTCTTTACGAAAGAAACGAAGTTTGTAGTGAATGAAACCTTTGAAGAGCAGGTGTGTATGCTGAAATGGATAGAGATAGAGGAAGCTGATGTGCTGAAAATTTTGTCAAACATTAAGATTGACAAGTTGCCAGGCCCGGACCAGATTTGTCCTCGGCTGCTTTGGGAAGCGAGAAATGCAATTGCTTCGCCACTTGCGAAGATCTTTGCATCCTTGCTCTCCACTGGAGTCGTACCTGAGGACTGGAGAGAGGCAAATGTAATTCCTCTCTTCAAAAAAGGAAATAGGGAGTTAAAGACCAGTAAGTCTCACGTCTGTCGTCTGCAAGGTGTTAGAAAGGATTCTGAGGGATAGGATTTATGACCATCTGGAAGAGCATGGCTTGATCAAACACAGTCAACACAGCTTTGTGAGGGGTAAGTCATGCCTCACAAACCTTATCAAGTTTTTTGAGGATGTGACTAGAAAAGTTGATGAGGGTCGAGCTGTGGATGTGGTGTATATGGACTTCAGTAAGGCATTTGATAAGGTTCCCCATGGTAGGCTTATTCAGAAGGTCAGGAGGAATGGGATACAGGGGAACTTAGCTGCCTGGATACAGAATTGCTGGCCAACAGAAGACAGCGAGTGGTAGTAGAAGGAAAATATTCTGCCTGGAAGTCAGTGGTGAGTGGTGTTCCACAGGGCCTCTACTGTTTGTAATTTTTATTAATGACTTGGATGAGGGGATTGAAGGATGGGCCAGCAAGTTTGCAGACGACACAAAGGTCGGAGGTGTCGTTGACAGTATAGAGGGCTGTTGTAGGCTGCAGCGGGACATTGACAGGATGCAGAGATGGGCTGAGAGGTGGCAGATGGAGTTCAACCTGGATAAATGCGAGGTGATGCATTTTTGAAGGTCGAATTTGAAAGCTGAGTACAGGATTAAGGATAGGATTCTTGGCAGTGTGGAGGAACAGAGGGATCTTGGTGTGCAGATACATAGATCCCTTAAAATTGCCACCCAAGTGGACAGTGTTGTTAAGAAAGCATATGGTGTTTTGGCTTTCATTAACAGGGGGATTGAGTTTAAGAGTCGTGAGATCTTGTGGCAGCTCTACAAAACTTTGGTTAGACTGCACTTGGAATACTGCGTCCAGTTCTGGTCACCGTATTATAGGAAAGATGTGGATGCTTTGGAGAGGGTTCAGAGGAGGTTTACCAGGATGCTGCCTGGACTGGAGGGCTTATCTTATGAAGCGAGGTTGACTGAGCTCGGTCTCTTTGCATTGGAGAAAAGGAGGAGGAGAGGGGACCTAATTGAGGTATACAAGATAATGAGAGGCATAGATAGAGTTGATAGCCAGAGACTATTTCCCAGGGCAGAAATGGCTAGCACGAGGGATCATAGTTTTAAGCTGTTTGGAGGAAAGTATAGAGGGGATGTCAGAGGCGGGTTCTTTACACAGAGTTGTGAGAGCATGGAATGCATTGCCAGCAGCAGTTGTGGAAGCAAGGTCATTGGGGTCATTTAAGAGACTGCTGGACATGCATATGGTCACAGAAATTTGAGGGTGCATACATGAGGATCAATGGTCGGCACAACATTGTGGGCTGAAGGGCCTGTTCTGTGCTGCACTGTTCTATGTTCTATGTTCTATGTTCTTAACAAGGTGTAGAGCTGGATGAACACAGCAGACCAAGCTGCATCAGAGGAGCAGGAAGGCTGACGTTTCAGACCTAGTCCCTTCTTCAGAAAAATGAACTCATGATTGAGTCCAGAGGGCTACCGTCACCTACCATCCCACCAGCATCCACATCCAGAAGATCATCAGATGCCATTTCTGCCACCTCCAGCAAAATGTCACCACCAAACATACATTCCTGGTGCACTGACCTCTACATCGTTGAGGCCAGACACCAACTCTCCAACACATCCACCTACCACCCCCTGGAACATGACCCCCACCCCCAAACACAAAACCATTATCTCTCAAACCACCCACAACTTCATCACCTCAGGTGACCTCCCACTCACAGCCTCCAACCTCATTGTTCCCCAACCCCGTTCCACCCACTTCTATCTCCTTCCCAAAAACCACAAGTCTGTCTGCCCAGGTTGACCCGTTGTCTCCGACTGCTCCTGCCCCACCGAACTCATCTCCACTATCTGGACTCCATATTCTCCCCCTTGGTCCAGGAACTCCCTACCTATGTCCATGACACCACCCACGCCCTCCACCTTCTCCAGAACTTCCAATTCCCCGGTCCCCAACACCTAAAGGCCGTCTGCTTCTTCCTGTCCCACTGGCCCGACCAGTCCCCCACCAGGGATGCCCTCATCCGCCTAGCCAAACTCGTCTTCACCCTCAACAACTTCTCTTTTGATTCCTCCCACATCCTACAGACAAAGAGGGTGGCCATGGGTACCCACATGGGCTCAAACTACGCCTGCCTCTTTGTAGGTCACTTGGAACAATCCTTCTTCCGTACCCACACTGGCCCTAAATTCCATCTCTTCCTCTGTTACATTGCTGACTGTATCGACGACACCTCGTGCTCCCACGAGGAGCTCGAACTGTTCATCCACTTCACCAACACCTTCCACCCCAGCCTCAAGTCCACCTGGACCACCTGGACACCTCCCTCACCTTTCTGGACCCCTCGGTCTCCATCTCTGGCAACCACCTAGAAACCGATATCTATTTCAAGCCCACCGACTCCCACAGCTACCTTGAATACACCTCCTCCCACCCACCTTCCTGCAAAAACGCCATCCCCTATTCCCAATTCCTTCGCCTCTGCCGCATATGCTCCCAGCATGAGGCGTTCCGCTCCCGTACATCTCAGATGTCTTCGTTTTTCAAGGACTGCAATATCACCCCCGTAGTGGTCGAGAACACCCTCGACCATGTCTTTCACATTTCCTGCAACTATCCCTCACACCCCATCCTCGCAATAACCACCAAAAAAGAATCCCCCTCGTCCTCACGTACCACCCCACCAATCTCCGGATCCAAAGTATCATCCTGCAACATTTCCGCTATCTGCAATCTGACCCCACCACCAAAGACATTTATCCCTCCCCACCTTTGTCTGCTTTCCGGAGGGACCACTGTCTCCGTGACTCCTTTGTCTGCTCCACACTCTCCTCCAAACCCACCACACTCAGCACTTTCCTCTGCAACCGCAGGAAGTGCTACACCTGCCCCACACCTCCTCCCTCATCCCCATCCCAGGCCGAAAGAAGACTTTCTACATCAAGCATATGTTCACCTGCACATCTGCCAGTGTGGTATACTGCATCCACTGTACCCATTGTGGCCTCCCCAACATTGGGGAAACCAAGCGGAGGCTTGGGGACCGCTTTGCAGAATACCTATGCACGGTTCACAATAAACAACTGCACCTCCCAGTCGCGAACCATTTCAACTCCCCCTCCCATTCTTTAGATGACATGCCCATCCTGGGCTTCCTGCTGTGCCATAATGATGCCACCCGAAGATTGCAGGATCAGCAACTCATTGCAGCCCCAATGGTATCAATGTGGATTTCAGAAGCTTCAAAATCTCTCTCCCCACAGCATTCCAAAACCAGCCCAGCTTGTTCCAGCCTCCATAACCTGTTCTTCCTCTCACCTGTCCCCTCCTCCCACCTCAAGCCACACCCCAATTTCCTACCTACTAACCTCATCCCGCCTCCTGACCTGCCCTTCCTCCCTGGACTGACCTATCCCCTCCCTACCTACACTCACCTCTACCGCCTCCAGCCCTGCCTCTTTAACTTGTTTGCCTCCTCTCCACCTGTCTTCTCCTCTATCCATCTTAGACCCGCCTCTCCCTCCCTCCCTATTTATTTCAGAATTCTCTCCCCCTCCCCCATTTCTGAAGAAGGGTCTAGGCCCAAAACGTCAGCTTTTCTGCTCCTAAGATGCTGCTTGGCCTGCAGTGTTCATCTAGCTCTACACTTTGTTATCACATATTCCTCTTCACCTCCCTTGACCGTTCCCTCCGGGACACCCTGGTCCACACGTCCTTCACCCCCAACACCTTCCCAAAGCCCTACTGTACCTTCCCCTGTAACCGGCGACACTGCAACACCTGCCCGTTTACCTCCTCCTTCCCCAGTATCCAAGGGCCCAAACATACCTTCCAGGTGAAGCAACACTTCACCTGCACTTCCAAGAGTCTGGTGTGCTGCATTTGCTGTTCACAATGTGGTCTCCTCTACACTGGGGAAACAACCCGTAGACTTAGCGACTAGACCCTGAACTACCTGTTGCCTGCCACTTCAATGCACCACCCTGCTCTCTGGTGAACATCTCTGTCTCTGGCTTGCTACAGTGTTCCAGTGAAGCCCAACGCATGCCGGAGGAACAGCACCTCACTTTCCACTTGGGGACCTTACAGCCCTCCAGGCTCAATATAGAGTTCAATAATTTTAGGGCCTAAACTCTCCCATGTCCTAGCCTCCCACCCCAACATATCAGACCTTGTTACTGCATAGCCTGCCACAGGAAGCATCCTGGTAAATCTCTTCTGCACCCTCTCTATAGTTTCCACAGCCTTCATATAATGAGGCAACCAGATCTGAACACAATATTCCAAATATGGTCTGACTAGGGTTTTGTAGAGCTGTAGCATAACCTCGCGGTTCTCCAACTCAATGCCCCTGCCAATGAAAGCCAAGATACCATATGCCTTCTTAACAAAACTATGAACTTGAGTGGCAACTTTAAAGGATTTGTGGATATGGAACCAAGTTCAATCTGTTCGTGCACACTGCCAAGAATTTTGCCATTAGCCCTGTATTCTGCATTCAAATTCAACCTTCCAAAATGAATCACTTCACACTTTTCTGGGTTGCATTCCATTTGCTACTTCTTTGCCCAGCTCTGCATCCTGTCAATGTCCTGGTGCAGCCTATAAACAGCCCTCCGCGTGGTCCACAACTCCACCAACCTTCGTTTCATTGGCAAACTTACAAACCCACCCTTTAATTTCCTCTTGCAAGTCATTTATAATGATTACAAAGAGCAGAGGTTCCAGAACAGAACCCTGCGGAACACCACTGCTCGCCCATCCCCAGGCTGAATACTTTCCATCTACTACCACCCTCTGTCTTGTATTGAACAGCCAAATCTGTACCTAGACAGCCGAATTTTCCCCAATCCCATGCCTCCTTACTTTCTGAATGAGCCTACCAAGGGGAAACTTATCAAATGCCTTGCTAAAATCCATATACACCACATCTACTGCTCTACCTTCAACAACATGTTTTGTCTCATCCTGAACTAATTCGACAGGACTTGTAAGCCATGACCTGCCCCTCACAAAGCCATGTTAACTATTTCTAATCAAACTGTGATTTTCCAAATAATCATAAATACTATCTCTCAGAATCCTCTTCAATAATTTGCCCACCACGGAAGTAAGACTGACTGGCCTGTGATTCCCAGGGTTATCAGTGTTCCCTTTCTTGAACAAGGAAATGACATTTGCCACTGTCCAATCTTCTGGCACTACTCCAGTGGACAGAGAAAACGCAAAGATCATTGCCAAAGGGGCAGTAATCTCTTCCCTTGCTTCCCGTAGTAACCTTGGGTATATCCCGTCTGGCCCAGAAGACTTATCTATCCTCATGTCTTTTTAAAAATTTCTAGGGCATCCTCCTTCCTAACATCAACCTGTTCGAGCCTGTTTCTTGCTGCCCTCTCAAACGACAAGTTCCCTCTCATTGGTGAATACTGAAGAAAATTATTTATTAAGAACCTCCCTACCTCTTCCAATTCCACGCACAAGTTCCCTACATTATTCCTGATCGGCCCTACCCTCACTCTGGCCATCATCTTGTCCCTTACATAAGTATAGAATGCCATGGGTTTTCCTTAATCCTACCTGCCGAGACTTTATCTTGCCCCCTTCTAGCTCTCCTAAGCCCATTCTTCTGTTCCTTTCTGGCTACCTTGTAATCCTCTACATCCCTGTCCGATCATTGCTTCCTTAACCTTAAGTAAGCTTCCTTCTTCCTTTTGACTACATGTTCCATCTGTATTGACACCCAAGGTTCTTTCACAATAACATCTCTTCCTTGCCTCGTTGGGATAAACCTATCCAGCACTTGCAGGAAGTGCTCACTAAACAACCTCTACATTTCTGTCACATGTTTCTCTGGGACCATACGTTCCCAATTTATGCTCCACTGTTCTTGCCAAATAACATTGTAATTCCCCCTTCCCTCAATTAAATACTTTCCCATACCATCTGTTCCTATCCCTCTCCATTACTATAGTAAAAGTCAGGGAGTTGTGATTACTATCACCAAAATGCCCTCCTAACGAGAGATCTGATACCTGGCCTGGTGTGTTGCCAAGCACTAAATCCAATATGGTCTCCCCTCCAGTCGGCCTATCAACATGTTGAGTCAGAATGCCTTCATGGACACACCTGACAAAATCTGCTCCATCCAAACTATTAGCATGAAGGAGGCTCCAGTAGATAGCAGGGAAGTTGAAGTCACCCATGACAATAAGAAATAACAAGGTGTGGAGCTGGATGAACACTGCAGGCCAAGCAGCAGGAGCCCATGACAATAACTCAGTTACATCTGCACCTTTTCAAAATCTGTCTCCCAATCTGCTGCTGAGTGCCTCTGCTGCTAATGGGGCATCCATAGAAATCCCCCAATAAAGTGACTGCTCCTTTCCTGTTTCTGACTTCCACCCACACTGACTTAGTGGAGAAACGCTCCTCCATGACCTCCCTTTCTGCTGCTGTGATACTATACCTGATTAGCAATGCCCGCAGCGCACCACCCCTCCCTCCCCCCACCTCTTTTACCTCTTTCCCTATTTCTTTTGTACTGTCTATACCCCGGAACATCCAACAACAATTCCTGCCCCAAGTCTCTGTAATGGCCACAACATCGTAGTTCTAAGTACTGATCCGTGCTCTAAACTCATCACCCTTATTCCTGATACTTCTTGCGTTAAAATAGACACACTTCAAAGTGACTGCCACTTTGCCCTAACAACTCTCTATCCTGCCTCACAGACTATCTGCATACTGCAGCTGCCTGTGCACCAGCTACCCCATCCTATGACCAGTAGCTCCGGTTCCCATCCCCCTGCCAAACTAATTTAAACCTTCCTGAAGGATTCCAGCAAGCCTCTTGCCCAGGATATTCATGCTCCTATGGCTCAGGTGCAACCCATCCCTCTTGTACAGGTCTCTCCTTCCCCCGATGGTTTCCCAATGATCCACATATCTGAAGCCCTCCCTCCAACACCAGCTCTGTAGCCACCTGTACAGCTGCACTCGCTGTCTATTCCTAGCCTCACTAGCCTGTGGCACCAGTAATAATCCTGAGATTACTACTCTGCTTTTGTCCTGCCATTTAGCATCCAACCTAACTCCCTATATTCACTTTTCAAGTCCTCATCCCTTTTGCTACTAATGCCATTGGTACCGATGTGTACCACGATTCTTTGGCTGCTCACCTTCCCCCGAAGAATCCTGTAGACTCAATCCGAGACATCCCTGGCCCTGGCACCCGGGAGGCAACATACCATCCAGGAGTCTCATTTGTGACCACAGAATCTCCTATCTGTTCCCCTATATATTTAATCTCCTATCACTATCTCTGTCCTATTCTTCCTCATCCCCTTCTGAACCACAGAGTGCCAGAGACCCAGCTACAATGGATTTCCCCCTGGTAGGCTGTCCACCCCCAACAGTATCTAAAGCGGTATCCTAATTATTGAGGGGAACAGCCATGGGGGAATCCCTGTACTATCTGTCTGTCCCCTTTCCTTCTTCTGACGGTCACTCAGCTACTTTTGTCCAGTAACTTAGGTGTGACTACCTCCCTATAACTCTTGTCAATCACCCCCTCAGCCTCCCAAATGATCCGGAGTTCATCCAGCTCCAGCTCCAGCTCTAGTTCCCTAATGCGGTGTGTGAGGAGCTGGAGTTGGGTGCACTTCTCGCAGGCGAAGTCAGTAGGGACACTAGTGGTGACCCTTACCTCCCATATCCTACAAGAGGAGCATGCACCTGCCCTAGCTTCCATACCCACTGCTCTAAATTTCCAAAAGAGACAAAGAGAAAGAAAAACAAAGAAAAGAAAGCTTACCATACTGACCCTCCACACAGTCTGTTTGTTTGGTTAGAGGAGGAGGATGAGTGGGAGACACTACATGTGTAGAGTTTCGGGTTTAGTCACTGCCCAAATATATTAGCTCACTTGCCCAGCAATCCCCATGTCCGCATTTATTCTGCTCAGCCTTTGCTCCAATTATTTACGAGTCAAGTGTTTTATACACAGGCTTACCTTCCTGGCCGCTCCCTGGCTTGCATTCTCATAACTCCCCCCACTGAAATTTCTTGTGGTCTTGAGCAGAACAGTTACCATGCCAAGCTGTGATGCATCCAGCTAGGATGCTTTCTATAGTGAATCAACAAAAATTGATCAAAGTCATTGTGGACGTGTCAAATTTCCTTAGCCTTCTGAGGAAGTACGGATGTTGGCATGATTTCTTGGCTATATTGTCGACATGGGTGGATCAAAGCAGATTGTTGGTAATGTTTATTGCCAGGGACATGGGTTCAACTGATCCCGCAAAAGCTGATTCAAGGGAGAAAGCTCTAGGATCCAAACCAACATAGCCCAATGAAGAGACAAACAATGAACTGAATTTCTCACTAATATCTTCTTCAGTTTTGCATGCTGACAAAATATTAATGCATCTGGATCTAGTTATCAAGTGCACCGGGTTTATTCATGGGGAGCAGGTTTAAATCCCATCATATCAGCTGAGTTCTCTTGTTTTGCACTGTTGTGTTATCAGGGACCACATGTATATAGGCTGTGAAAGGTTGCACCTCCTGTTTAGTTATCATAAAAAAAACCTTTTATTGTCCTTTTGGTTGCACTTTGGCCCTGCACAATGGATCTTTAGGCACCTGCTGCAGAGAAGGCAGACAGGTCAAAGGAATTGCTGGGCTTGGCTAAAGTAGTCATCAACAGTAGGCTGTGAGGAGGTCATAATTTCTGTTGACCTGCCTCACTTTCATGGTTACAGGTTTGAATGGTGTCTGGTTTCCCTTGGATAGGATCTTCACAGGGTCCACTGGCAGATTTGAAGTCTTTCGAAATATTTTGATAGCATGGGGCCTGGGGTGTATTATTATCCCCACCATCATACAGCACACTCTCTTGTTTTTCCATTTTTTTATTTTTGTCTTTGTTACATTATCCCTGATGGATTCAGTTTGTAACTGCTTAATTGGTGGTTCTTTATTTAGTGATGGGCTTATTTAGAAAGAAAAAAAAGTTTTTCCTTATAGGTGCTTAGTTTCTGGACAGGGAACGACTCCAGAAGGGAAAGGTTAAAAACTACTGTGCAAGTGTTATAGCTTTTTGGCAAAATCCTTGTAAATCTCTGTAGGCCTTTTTTTCTACTTAAGTCAACATAGGGCTGTTGGTCTGCTAAACAGCCATCACCTTTTCAAATGCAGTTAGGGTTAGGCAATCAATGTTGGCCAGCGAATGTCTACATCTCCTAATGAATAGAAATAATACAGAAGTATTGGTGATATCCACCTTGTTGTGCCAATATGTAGCCTGCCTCTGCCCTTTCACTCTGTTTGGAATAAGTTCGGAGCCCTGACGTTGAATGGAACACTGTTGGAAGGTATTAGGTTTGAATCATAAACGGAAATCTGTAAGAATAGAAAAAGCAGCCCCATTTATAATTCAAAATTAGTTTTCTTGCCATTAATAATAATTTATGCATTCCTGAAATTGCTTTGTAGATATGTAATTTCTCCTAAGAAGAAAAAATCTTGATCTGCAGCATTGTCTAATTCTTGAACAGTTGCAAATTAGAAAGGTATTGTTTCCCAGCCTGACAGTATAAATACTAAGTAATTTTATGTAATGTACCTGATAGCTTAATGAAATATCAGGGTATGATACTGTGTAATATTTAAACCTATAGAATATGCTGAAAGATGGATGTTATAGCATGACACAAGATGATGTTTTGTCTAGCAGTAGTTATCACCCACTCAGGAGCAGTCACTGTCAATCCACCATAGGTCCTGTTCTTTCATCAAGGACCATCAGTTTTACATTCCATTCAATAATTTTGCAGTGTAACTCAAGTGAGAACCAGTGAAACTCTAGAATGAGACAAGTGGTTCTTACAAGAAGATGGTGAAACCTGTATGCATCAGTCTTTGCCCTGGAAAGTAAAAATATTTGTGCACCCCTCACAAAGGAGTAGGCAGCCAGAGAGGATCCTGGGAAGACAACCTCCCACTGCCCTCTGGCTGGAAGGGGCCCAACTTTTGCAGAGATGGTCATTATGCCGCTTAACTGGATGCCTCGACAGCAATTCCTACTAATGTTCTCTCTTTCTCACCTGTTCAGTGAGCATTGTATTACATGAACATCGTCTTAGGTAGTGCAAAGACCAGAAAAAATGCTGATTCTCAAGTGATGGGAAGCAGCTGCCTGTCGAAGTTGGCAGTGCAGGATGTAAAATAAAGTACCCTGTACATTCTCATTCTGTCTCCTTGCAACTTACATCTCTCCTTGTGACCGCCCAATCTTCTATCACTCATACGCAAAAAGGAGGCTGGCTGCCAGCACAGGCGCCATTCCTCTCACACCCTTGGACCATATTGTAGCCTTCCCTCAGCTCCCAGTGCAAGACCACCATTCCCACACACTGGGACCTGTTGTAGACTTTCCTCAGTTCCCAGGTGCTGGCCCTTGTGGCTACAGCTTTACAGTCTTTTTTAACAGGTATCTATTTCACATAATAACACTTTACCCGGGGAGAAAATGAACAACTTCCTCTTATACAGCATTGTCAAAGCAGTTAAAATTCTGACAGATCTTCACAATGAGAGAGTGGAATTAGGAAGAAAACAAAGGAAGATGGCTTATGCTGCAGATCAAAAATAATGTCAAATCAGTCTATTAGCATAATCTCTGAGGTGATAATTATCTATAAATTAGTTTCGGTTATGTATCATATGTAAAGTATTAAATCCGAGTCAGCCATTAGTTGACAATGCCAACCTAAAGCTTTTAGTTTGGTTTGATACTAATGAAAATGATAACTCATAAATGGGGCACGGTTCTGTTTTGGTCTGATTGCTATGTATTTTCATGCATCACTAAAGAATGACAGAAAGTTATAATTTAGGATAAAATTTTAACTCTATTGGCCTCTGACTTTAATAAAAGAAATTGACAACTCAAGCATCAATTTATCACTAACTTTATAAAATGCACTCACATTCTCATATATTATAGCATTAATAACTATGACTTTTTTTTCAATTTTCTTGAACAACAATTCATCTAATGAATTGGAACAAATTTCACTTTGGAGAAAAAAAGTAATCCAAAGTTCTTTCATGTTTTGCTAAAGCACACTTTTCCGTTGTTCATCAATGGATCCCCTTTTGGCCTGTGACCGTAGAGAGTGACATAGGTTATATGACACAGAAACAAATCATTAGGCCCACATAGTAAATTCTGGCACATCTACACTCTAATTGACCCTCATTCCATTTTCCCTCATCTAAGTCTACCATTATGGCCTTTTATTTCCTTCTCCTATATTGGCTTTTCCATTTTCCCCTTAAATACATCCATACTATTTGCTTCAAACCCTCCCAATGGTAATGAATTCATTATTCCATTCTTGCAGGAAAGATATTTCTTCTTTCTTGATGACTGTCTTACATTGATGTCCTCCAGTAGTGATCTTCTTCTGATCCATTTTATCAAGAGTTGGAAGGTAGCATATCAACTGCAGAGACTGGAAGAGATTCTACGATAATCTGAAATCTGTGAATAAGCTGTAAGAATTTTCGCAGGGAACTACAGACAATGAGCCTCAAATCAGTGGTAAAAAATTATTGGAGAAAATAGTGAAGGCAGAAATAAAACTCTATTTAGAGAAAAAAGTTTTGCCACTGATCTGCCCATCTGAGCAATCTGTTAATATCCTCCTGTAACCTAGGACCGTCTTCACTGTCAAACACCTGGTCAGTCTTTCAGTCATCCTCAAACATATTTATCAATCTCTCCCTCCTCCCCGCATTTTCATACATATCTATCACCACCCTCTCTGTCTCCTACCACGAAACCAATTTTAGATTCAACTTGCTAAGATGGCATTGTGCTTTTACCATTCTCAGTCTCATGGCACCCCAACCTTCACCTACACACTTGGTCACATCTTGAAAAAAAATTATTCAATTTTGTGAAGGCCTTATGAAGAAAGGCTGACGGACTTGGGTCTGTTCTCATTGGAGAGAAGAGGGCTAAGAGGGGATTTAATAGAGACATACAAGATGATCAGAGGATTAGATAGGGTGGACAGTGAGAGTCTTTTTCCAAGAATGATGACGTCAGCTTGTACGAGGGGGCATAGCTACAAATTGAGGGGTGATAGATTTTAGACAGATGTCAGGGGCAGGTTCTTTACTCACGCCCTGCCTGCCAGTGTCGTTAACTCAGCCACTTAGGGGAATTTAAACAGTCCTTGGATAAGCATATGGATGATGATGGGATGGTGTAGGGGAATGGGTTTCGATTAGTTCATAGGTCGGCACAACATCAAGGGCCGAAGGGCCTGTTCTGTGCTGTATTGTTCTATGTTCTATGTTAGGCATGATCTTCCACTGACAAAACCTCTGACAGACAGAAGAAGACTCATTGGTCCTAAAATGCTAACTCTGTTTTCTCTCCACAGATGCTACTGGACCTGTTATGTTGCTCTAGCAATTTCTGTTTCTGACTGGGATACAACTCAGCTGGACCGAAGGATTTGTCCACTTTGAAGTCTGCTAAAAACTCCAAATCCTCTCCAATCCCAATGTCAATCTGCTTAAGAACCTCCTCCTGAATTCTAAACCTGCATTCTTCTTTTCCCCAGTGAAGATTGATGTGAAGCATTTGATCCACACGCTGCCTGTGTCCTCAGGCTCCATGCACATTGCTGTTTGGTTGCTAATGGCCTCAACTGTTTTCTTGACTATTCCCTTTGATATAGGATTCTCCTGAAATCTTACTCACTGGCGTTTTCTTAAGTCTTGCCTTTGCTCTCCTAATATCTTAATTTCCCTCCTGAATTTTCTGTACTCCACCAGGCCTTAATTTCTCTCTCTGATGCTGTGGCATCCCAGATCCTTCCTCAACTGCCTTAGCAAAACAACACTGTAAATACAATCCACAATGAGTTTCAGTAACTTGTTTCGGTAAACAAAGAAATTCCTTCCACAATTCTTGGTGTAAAACAGCCCTTTACATGTTTGGTTCACAATCCAAAACAAAGAAAAGTGAAAAGATGTCGTCTTTACAGACTCTGAACTGTTAAGTGAGTTTTGAGAAGATTTGTGGCTCAAGTTGAGGTTCTGGATGTGAGTTTGCTGGCTGAGCTGGAAGGTTCGTTTTCAGACATGGTCACTTTTTTCTATTTGAAAAAATATACTTCATTCATAGAATGTACAAAGAAATAAAACATTTATACACATACCCGGTCATGCAAGCCGCTCCGGGTTACCCAGGGGGTACGTACACCAACTAAAGACAAAAACAAAACAAAGAAGAAAAGAAAACAAAGCAAAGAAAATACCCCGGCAGTTGTCTCCCCGCACAGTCCCCATTGGCCCCCTGACCAGTTGGGGAAGGCGCCAGCTGGGACCAGTTACCAGATAGGGCCCTTTTTTCCATTCTGGATGAGGGGTTTCATACTGTGGTCTTTCCCCACCATGCCTTGGCGGCGGCTGCCCCCAGCTTTAGCGCGTCTCTCAGCACGTAGTCCTGGACCTTGCAGTGCGCCAGTCTGCAACACATGGTCGGGGTCAGTTCTTTCAGCTGGCAGACCAGCAAGTTGCGGGCAGACCAAAGAGCGTCTTTCACCGCATTGATGGTCCTCCAGGTGCAGTTGATGTTGGTCTCGGTGTGCGTCCCGGGAAACAGCCCGTACAGCACGGAGTCCCGCATCGTGGAACTGCTCGGGATGAACCTCGACAAATACCACTGCAGCCCCCTCCAGACCTCCTGCGCGTAGGCACACTCCAGAAGGAGGTGATCGACAGGCTCGTCCCCCCCGCAGCCACCTCGAGGGCAGCGTGCGGTGGCGCAGAGATTCCGGGCATGCATAAAGGATCTCACTGGCAGAGCCCCTCTCACCGCCAGCCAAGCAATGTCCATGTGCTTGTTTGAAAGTTCTGGCGATGAGGCATTCTGCCAAATGACTTTGGCAGTCTGCGTGGGGAACCACACGACGGGATCCACCCTCTCCTTTTCCTGAAGGGTCTCGAGGATACTATGTGCTGACCACTGCCTGACGGCCTTGTGGTCAAAGGTGTTTCCCTTCAAAAATTTCTCGACGAAGGACAGGTGGTACAGGATGGTCCAACTACTCGGAGCGTTCCGTGGCAACGAGGCCAGGCCCATCCTTCGCAACACCGGGGACAGGTAGAACCTCAGAAAGTAGTGACACTTGGTGTTTGCATACTGAGGATCTACACACAGCTTGATGCAGCCGCACACAAAGGTAGCCATGAGGGCGAGGGTGGCGTTCAGTACGCCCTTTCCCCCATTTTCCAGATCTTTGTACATGGTGTCCCTGCGGACCCGGTCCATCCTTGACACCCAAATGAAGTGGAAGAAGGCCTGGGTGACCGCAGCGGCGCAGGTCCAGGGAATAGACCAGGCCTGCACCACATACAACAGTACCGAAAGCCCCTCGCACCTGACAGCCAGGTTCTTACCCGCGATGGAGAGGAACCGGAGTGTCCACCTGCCCAGCTTCTGCTTCAGTCTGAGTGCACGCCCCAGCTCCACTGAACCAAACACCCAGCACCTTCAGGTAGTCTGTCCTGACGGTGAAGGGGATGAAGGAGCGGTCGTCCCAGTTCCCGAAGAACATGACCTCGCTCTTACCCCTATTGACTTTGGCACCCGAGGCCAGTTCAAACTCGCTGCAGATGTCCAACAGCCTACTCACTGACTGACGATTGGTGCAGAAGACGGCGATGTTGTCCATGTACAGGGAGGTCTTGACCTGAAGGCCTCCGCTGCCTGGGATAGTCACGCCCTTCAGGCTCACATTCTTCCTGATGGATGCGGCGAAGGGGTCCACACAGCACACGAACAAGGCAGGAGAGCGGGCAGCCCTGTCTGACTCCAGATCTGACGGGAAAACTGCCCGATTCCCACCCGTTGATCGAGACTGCACTAACGATGTTTGTGTAGAGCAGCCGGATTCAATTGCGGATGTCCTCCCCGAACCCCAATTTGGAGAGGACGTCCCTCATGTAAGCATGAGAGACCCTGTCAAAGGCCTTCTCCTGGCCGAGGGTGACAAGGCAGGTGTCCACCCGCCTGTCCTGCATGTAGGCGATCGTATCCCTGATGAGTGCGAGGCTCTCAGCGATCTTCCTGCCCGGCACAGCACAGGTTTGGTCAGGGTGAATCACCGACTCCAGGACAGACCTGACCCGGTTGGCTATGGCCTTGGCCGGGATTTTGTAGTCCATGTTCAATCGTGAAATGGGATGCCAATTCTTAATTTCTTCCCTCTCCCCCTTCCTCTTGTAAATGAGGGTGATGATGCCCTTCCTCATGGAATTGCACATTTCCCCTGCCCGAAGCGCACTATCGTACACCTCCAGCAGGTCCTGGCCGACCAGGTCGCACAGAGCGGAATACAGCTCGACCGGTAAGCCATCGCTCCCGGGAGCCTTATTCCTTTCCAAGGACTTGAGGGCTCTGGTCAGCTCGTCCAGCCGGTCCAGCCACTCCCTCGTGCTGTCGTCGAAGACCTCTGTGATAGACGACAGGAACGACTTGGAGGCCGTGCTGTCTGTGGGCTTCGCTTTGTACAGTCCAGCATAGAAGGATCTGCTGATCCTCAAAATGTCGGGCCGAGATGACGTCACCGAGCTGTCATCCTCCTTCAGCCAGCTAAGCACAGACCTCTCTTTGTGCACCTTCTGAAAGAACAAACGTGAGCACGTCTCGTCCTGCTCCACGGAGTGGACCCTGGACTGGAAGATTATCCTCTGCGGTGAAGAGCGAGGCTTGCTGGCCCCTCACCTCGCGGAGGTCCTCCGTGACATCGACCCCCATCAACTGCAGAAGGAGCAGGTTCTGCACCCTTTTCTGGAGTCGCGACAGCTTTCCCCGCCTCTCTCTCGCCTTCCGAACACCCTTGAGGACAAAGAACCTCTTGATGTTCTCCTTCACCATCTCCCACCAGTCGCCCAGAGACTCAAAGAGGGGTTTCACGGTTCTCCAACCAGCATACTCCCTCTTAAGCTCCTTGACGTTCCCTGGGGTCAACAGAGTCGTGTTGAGCTTCCACGTCCCCTTGCCGGCCTACTGGTCGTCCTGTAAGTGACAGTTGGCCAGCAGGAGGCAGTGGTCGGAAAAGAACACTGGCTCGACGCCGGTGGACCTGACCGAGAACACCCATTGACACAAACAGGAAGTCTATCCTTGAGCGGATAGACCCGTCTGGCCGCGACCAGGTGTACCTCTGCTGCGTTCCATCTGCAGGGATGCTGAAGACGTCGAGCAGCTTAGTCTCCCTCACCGTGCCCATCAGGAATCTGGACGTGACGTCCAGTTGACTCCCCCCACCGGCTGTCCCCACGCCGGATCTTCCTTCTGCATCGATGATGCAGTTGAAGTCTCCGCACAGGATGACCGGCCTGGATGTAGCCAGCAGGGGTGGAAGCTGCTGCAGGACAGCCAACCACTCACTCCGTACTGCTGGGGCGTACACGTTGATCAGCCTCAGGGGAGCGTTCCTGTAGGTGACATCAGCCACTAGGAGGCGCCACCCCCACCACCTCCTGAACTTGCGAGATGGTGAAGTTGCGCCCCGGCAGCAGAATAGCCAGTCCCAAGGAGCAACAGTCGTTACCCCCCGACCAGATCAAAGGCCCACAGGTCCGGGCGCCCGACCAATTCCCGTACCTGCTGAGGTGCGGTATCAAGCACTCCTGCAGAAACAGGAGGTCAGGTAGGCCAATGTGGACACACATCTTGTGGTGGACTTGACACTGCGCACATTAATGCTCGCAACTCGTACCCCCATTGTGGGCAGTGACCGCAGTACCCTCCCCAAGTCCAAGGTCCAGCCCCTCCATCTGTCCCTTCATGCCCCTTGCCCGGGCTAACTGCTGGATGCTCTCCGGGCTCATAAAACTGTCCATGCTGCCTTCCAGTTGGCAGCCCCCTGTTGGGGGTACGGAGGCAGGAGAGTCCGGCTCTGGGTCAGGCTGGGGACACGCTGTTTCCTGCTTCCCGCCTGAAGGTTCCAGGGGGCCTCCAGGGCCCCAGAGGCGTGTGGCTGGGTGTCGGAGGGAGCCTCAGAATGCGTCCCGTCACCTGGAATCGGGGTGCTGCTTTCCTTCACCCTTGAGATCTTTAGCTTCTGCTTTGGGCGGGGCTCCTCTGAATCTCCCTCGTCAGAGGAGCTGTTATAGCCCCCCTGTAGCTGCCTCTTCCCGCCTAATTGTTGCGGTGCCTGGGCCGGCCAGCGTGCCTTCCTCCTCGCTTTCCGGACCGTCGTCTACTCCCCTGGGTCACCTGTTGCCTCCTCCATCGACTCCGGGTTGTTGGATTGGGGAGCGGAGCCTGCAGGGGCGCTTTGCTGGCCACGGGTCCGTCCTGCGGGGCTGGGCCCTCCTGCACGACCTGGCCCTCCTGCACATTAGTGGGGTCCTTGCAGGGGCCTGGTGCCTTCCTCTCCTCTTGGGGGGCTTGCCCCGCATTGCCCCTGCCGGCGACCTGGGATTAGGTGGACCCAGCTGCGGGCATGCCCTATAGAGGTGGCCCGCTTCCCCGCAAAGGTTGCAGCATTTTTCTTTTGGGCAATCCTTTGCAAGGTGTCCCTCCTCCCTGCAGTTCCTGCAGCTGGTGGCTTTGCAGTCGGCCGCCACGTGACCTGACCTAGCACAGGCATGGCAGACTTTAGGTTGCCCTGCGTAGGTCAGGTAGCCCTTGCTCCCTCCGATTGCGAAGCTGGATGGTGGGTGTACGATGTTCCTGTCCGAGCCATCCTCAGCGTCACCCTGACCTGCCTCTTACTGGTCCAGATCCCGAAGGGGTCCATGATGTCGGTTAGGTCCCCTTCCATGTACACGTACCTTGCGATGAAGGTCAGGACATCAACTGCTGGCACATGCGAATTGTACATGTGTACAGTCACCATACGGCTCCTCTGCACCAGCATCATGAACAGCAGGACAGCGGTCAGTACAGAGAGGGCGCCCTCACCTCCTTTCTCCTTGAAAACCTCCAGGAAGCGCTCGCAAAGCTTGGCACTCCTGAAGGTTACATCGTAAAAACCTCCTCCAGGGAAATCCTGCAGGCAGTAAATGTCCACAGCAGTGAACCCACAACAGTCCAACAGGAACCTCTTCACGAAGAAGCTGCGGTCCGCAGGGACGCCTTCATCCACCTTCTTCACGGAAACACGGATGGTGTTCCAGACCCCCTGACCCGGGGCACGCGCACTCACCGCAGCCATCGTTGCAGGTTGGCTGCTCCCCTGAACGAACGTTAGGCTGAAGCCAGCATTAAGATACACCGGTTGCAAGGGCACACAGCCAACCCAACGTCTTCCTTCCACCTCTAACAAAGTCGCACTCTCCTCTTCTCGGTCCACAAAAGAGTGGGTCTTTATTTTGTTCCGGATGTAAGCTGTTTCACTGAGCTGGAAGGTTTGTTCCCAGATAATCAGTTACCATTCTAGGTAACATCACCAGTGAGCCTCCAATGAAGCGCTGGTGTTATGTCCCGCTTTCTATTTATCTGTTTAGGTTTCCTTGGGTTGGTGATGTCATTTCCTGCGTTGGTGATGTCATTTCCTGTTCTTTCTCTCAGAGGATGGTAGATTTGGCTCCAAATCAACATGTTTGTTGATGGAGTTCCTGTTGGAATGCCATGTTTCTAAGAATTCTCGTGCGTGTCTCTGTTTGGCTCGTCCGAGGATGGATGTGTTGTCCCAATCAAAGTGGTGTCCTTCCTCATCTGTATGTAAGGATACTAGTGATAGTGGATCATGTCTTTTTGTGGCTAGTTGATGTTCATGTATCCTGGTGGCTAGCTTTCTGCCTGTTTGTCCAATGTAGTGTTTGCCACAGTTCTTGCAAGGTATTTTGTAAATGACGTCGTTTTGCTTGTTGTCTGTATAGGGTCTTTTAAGTTCATTAGCTGCTCATTAAGTTCCTTACAAAATACCTTGCAAGAACTGTAACAAACACTACATTGGACAGAGATAATGGGAACTGCAGATGCTGGAGATTCCAAGATAATAAAATGCGAGGCTGGATGAACACAGCAGGCCAAGCAGCATCTCAGGAGCACAAAAGCTGACGTTTCGGGCCTAGACCCTTCATCAGAGAGGGGGATGGGGGGAGGGAACTGGAATAAATAGGGAGAGAGGGGGAGGCGGACCGAAGATGGAGTGTAAAGAAGATAGGTGGAGAGGGTGTAGGTGGGGAGGTAGGGAGGGGATAGGTCAGTCCAGGGAAGACGGACAGGTCAAGGAGGTGGGATGAGGTTAATAGGTAGCTGGGGGTGCGGCTTGGGGTGGGAGGAAGGGATGGGTGAGAGGAAGAACCGGTTAGGGAGGCAGAGACAGGTTGGACTGGTTTTGGGATGCAGTGGGTGGGGGGGAAGAGCTGGGCTGGTTGTGTGGTGCAGTGGGGGGAGGGGATGAACTGGGCTGGTTTAGGGATGCAGTGGGGGAAGGGGAGATTTTGAAACTGGTGAAGTCCACATTGATACCATATGGCTGCAGGGTTCCCAGGCGGAATATGAGTTGCTGTTCCTGCAACCTTCGGGTGGCATCATTGTGGCAGTGCAGGAGGCCCATGATGGACATGTCATCAAGAGAATGGGAGGGGGAGTGGAAATGGTTTGCGACTGGGAGGTGCAGTTGTTTGTTGCGAACTGAGCGGAGGTGTTCTGCAAAGCGGTCCCCAAGCCTCCGCTTGGTTTCCCCAATGTAGAGGAAGCCGCACCGGGTACAGTGGATGCAGTATACCACATTGGCAGATGTGCAGGTGAACCTCTGCTTGATGTGGAATGTCATCTTGGGGCCTGGGATGGGGGTGAGGGAGGAGGTGTGGGGACAAGTGTAGCATTTCCTGCGGTTGCAGGGGAAGGTGCCGGGTGTGGTGGGGTTGGAGGGCAGTGTGGAGCGAACAAGGGAGTCACGGAGAGAGTGGTCTCTCCGGAAAGCTTTACAGTCATCAATGTACCCAAGACATTTTTCCATCCCCTCCCCTGTCTGCTTTCCGGAGAGACCAGTCTCTCCGTGACTCCCTTGTTCGCTCCACACTGCCCTCCAACCCCACCACACCCGGCACCTTCCCCTGCAACCGCCGGAAATGCTACACTTGTCCCCACACCTCCTCCCTCACCCCCATCCCAGGCCCCAAGATGACATTCCACATCAAGCAGAGGTTCACCTGCACATCTGCCAATGTGGTGTACTGCATCCACTGTACCCGGTGCAGCTTCCTCTACATTGGGGAAACCAAGCGGAGGCTTGGGGACCGCTTTGCAGAACACCTCCGCTCAGTTCGCAACAAACAACTGCACCTCCCAGTCGCAAACCATTTCCACTCCCCCTCCCATTCTCTTGATGACATGTCCATCATGGGCCTCCTGCACTGCCACAATGATGCCACCCGAAGGTTGCAGGAACAGCAACTCATATTCCGCCTGGGAACCCTGCAGCCATATGGTATCAATGTGGACTTCACCAGTTTCAAAATCTCCCCTTCCCCCACTGCATCCCTAAACCAGCCCAGTTCATCCCCTCCCCCCACTGCACCACACAACCAGCCCAGCTCTTCCCCCCCACCCACTGCATCCCAAAACCAGTCCAACCTGTCTCTGCCTCCCTAACCGGTTCTTCCTCTCACCCATCCCTTCCTCCCACCCCAAGCCGCACCCCCAGCTACCTATTAACCTCATCCCACCTCCTTGACCTGTCCGTCTTCCCTGGACTGACCTATCCCCTCCCTACCTCCCCACCTACACCCTCTCCACCTATCTTCTTTACTCTCCATCTTCGGTCCGCCTCCCACTCTCTCCCTATTTATTCCAGTTCCCTCCCCCCATCCCCCTCTCTGATGAAGGGTCTAGGCCTGAAACGTCAGCTTTTGTGCTCCTGAGATGCTGCTTGGCCTGCTGTGTTCATCCAGCCTCACATTTTACTAAATTGGACATACAGGCAGAAAGCTAGCCACCAGGATACACGAACATCAACTAGCCACAAAAAGACATGATCCACTATCACTAGTATCCTTACATGCAGATGAGGAAGGACAGCACTTTGATTGGAACAACACATCCATCCTAGGACGAGCCAAACAGAGACACGCACGAGAATTCCTAGAAGCATGGCATTCCAACCGGAACTCCATCAACAAACACATAGGCTCCAAATCAATGTGTTTGTTGATGGAGTTCCGGTTGGAATGCCATGCTTCTAGGAATTCTCGTGCGTGTCTCTGTTTGGCTCGTCCTAGGATGGATGTGTTGTTCCAATCAAAGTGCTGTCCTTCCTCATCTGCATGTAAGGATACTAGTGATAGTGGATCATGTCTTTTTGTGGCTAGTTGATGTTCGTGTATCCTGGTGGCTAGCTTTCTGCCTGTATGTCCAATGTAGTGTTTGTTACAGTTCTTGCAAGGTATTTTGTAAGGAACTTAATGAGCAGCTAATGAACTTAAAAGACCCTATACAGACAACAAGCAAAACGACGTTATTTACAAAATACCTTGCAAGAACTGTGGCAAACACTACATTGGACAAACAGGCAGAAAGCTAGCCACCAGGATACATGAACATCAATTAGCCACAAAAAGACATGATCCACTATCACTAGTATCCTTACATACAGATGAGGAAGGACACCACTTTGATTGGGACAACACATCCATCCTCGGACAAGCCAAACAGAGACACGCACGAGAATTCTTAGAAACATGGCATTCCAACAGGAACTCCATCAACAAACATGTTGATTTGCAGCCAAATCTACCATCCTCTGAGAAAAAGAACAGGAAATGACATCACCAACGCAGGAAATGGCATCACCAACCCAAGGAAACCTAAACAGATAAATGGAAAGCGGGACATAACACCAGCGCTTCACCAGAGGCTCAATGATGATGTTACCTAGAATGGTGACGAAATGTCTGAAAACAAACCTTCCAACTCAGAGAGCAAACTCACATCCTGAACTGTTAAGTGTTTATGAGCACGGTTCATTTTAAAAATTCTCTGGCACTTCCTCTATTACTTGAACAAACATCATGCAGTAATTCATAAAATCCCTACAGTGCAGAAAGAAGCCACTCAGCCCTTCAAGACTGCCCCAACCCTCTAAAAAGCATCCTGTCCAGACCTATCCCCATTCCTATTTTACTATAGCTAACCCAGCTAGCCTGCACATCAATGGTCACTACGGGCCAATTTTTTTTAAGCATGACAAATCTGCCTAACCTACAAGCCTTTGGACTGTGGGGGGCTACCAGAGATCCTGGAGGAACCCCACACAGACACAGGTAAAATGTGCAAACTCCACGCAGATTCAAGGTTGGAACTGAACCTGAATCCCTAGCATTAACCACTGTGCTACCATGCATTCACTTTGAGTACAGCTTTTTTTGTGATAAAGGGTAACTATCGTGGTATACTGAGGTTCATGTAAGCCATGATGATGTAACTGGTCACAAGACTCAGACACTAGTAAAAGGGAATGTGAAGAGAGAAGTGATAAGCACTGCACTCAAGGTCTGCATTTGATAACCTACTATGAGAAAATATAAATAAATAAGTGTTAAAGAACTGAGTGTGAAGAGCTTTATATGTGGCGCACGATCTGAGGCAGGGAGTAATTTTTAAATTACTAACACACAAATGGTTGCTCTGCTTATGAACAGCCCCCTCATGTTAGAGATAATGGGAACTGCAGATGGTGGAGAATCCGAGATAAGAAAGTGTGGAGTTGGATGAACACAGCACGCCAAGCAGCAACTTGAGTGCAAAAGCTGATGTTTCAGGCCTTGACCTGAAACGTCAACTTTTGTGCTCCTAAGATGCTGCTTGGTCTGTTGTGTTTTTCCAGCTCCACACTTTGTTATCTTAGCCCCTTTATGTTATCCTGCGGTGTCTTTTGACTTGTTTACAAATAACTTGTGAATGGACTCTAGAACAGAATCTGTTCACAACCAGTGACAGCCTGTACCTAGCATTAAGAAGCAACAGGTCCATGGACAGTGAGCATTGGCAAATACATAGGCACCCATGGCGCAAGATACTCAAGTCTGATATCTCAATGTACAAAGTACAGTATTGGCTTAAAACACAACACAAGCAATCATTTGCATTGTGATTCATGAGGCCATTGAAATCATCCAGAGTGGTATTGGCTCTATTAAAACACACATTCATCTCCTATCACAATTAGTTTGTCTGTTAATGGCATTGTAAAGATCACATACTGCTACAATTTCTAAACTTTCCGTTTAGATGAGCAGGATTAACCAAAATTGATCAGCTTAGGTTAACTGAGAAGCTCATATATTGTCAGAGATAATGGGAACTGCAGATGCTGGAGATTCCAAGATAATAAAATGTGAGGCTGGATGAACACAGCAGGCCAAGCAGCATCTCAGGAGCACAAAAGCTGACGTTTCGGGCCTGGACCCTTCATCAGAGAGGGGGATGGGGGGAGGGAACTGGAATAAATAGGGAGAGAGGGGGAGGCGGACCGAAGATGGAGAGTAAAGAAGATAGGTGGAGAGAGTGTAGGTGGGGAGGTAGGGAGGGGATAGGTCAGTCCAGGGAAGACGGACAGGTCAAGGAGGTGGGATGAGGTTAGTAGGTAGCTGGGGGTGCGGCTTGGGGTGGGAGGAAGGGATGGGTGAGAGGAAGAACCGGTTAGGGAGGCAGAGGCAGGTTGGACTGGTTTTGGGATGCAGTGGGTGGGGGGGAAGAGCTGGGCTGGTTGTGTGGTGCAGTGGGGGGAGGGGATGAACTGGGCTGGTTTAGGGATGCAGTAGGGGAAGGGGAGATTTTGAAACTGGTGAAGTCCACATTGATACCATATGGCTGCAGGGTTCCCAGGCGGAATATGAGTTGCTGTTCCTGCAACCTTCGGGTGGCATCATTGTGGCAGTGCAGGAGGCCCATGATGGACATGTCATCAAGAGAATGGGAGGGGGAGTGGAAATGGTTTGCGACTGGGAGGTGCAGTTGTTTGTTGCGAACTGAGCGGAGGTGTTCTGCAAAGCGGTCCCCAAGCCTCCGCTTGGCTTCCCCAATGTAGAGGAAGCTGCACCGGGTACAGTGGATGCAGTATACCACATTGGCAGATGTGCAGGTGAACCTCTGCTTGATGTGGAATGTCATCTTGGGGCCTGGGATGGGGGTGAGGGAGGAGGTGTGGGGACAAGTGTAGCATTTCCTGCAGTTGCAGGGGAAGGTGCCGGGTCTGGTGGGGTTGGAGGGCAGTGTGGAGCGAACAAGGGAGTCACGGAGAGACTGGTCTCTCCGGAAAGCAGACAGGGGAGGGGATGGAAAAATGTCTTGGGTACATTGATGACTGTATCGGCGCCGCCTCTTGCTCCCCAGAGGAGCTCGAACAGTTCATCCACTTCACCAACACCTTCCACCCCAACCTTCAGTTCACCTGGGCCATCTCCAGCACATCCCTCACCTTCCTGGACCTCTCAGTCTCCATCTCAGGCAACCAGCTTGTAACTGATGTCCATTTCAAGCCCACCGACTCCCACAGCTACCTAGAATACACCTCCTCCCACCCACCCTCCTGCAAAAATTCCATCCCCTATTCCCAATTCCTCCGCCTCCGCCGCATCTGCTCCCACGATAAGACATTCCACTCCCGCACATCCCAGATGTCCAAGTTCTTTAAGGCCCGCAACTTTCCCCCCACGGTGATCGAGAACGCCCTTGACCGCGTCTCCCGCATTTCCCGCAACACATCCCTCACACCCCGCCCCCGCCACAACCGCCCCAAGAGGATCCCCCTCGTTCTCACACACCACCCTACCAACCTCCGGATACAACGGATTATCCTCCGACACTTCCGCCATTTACAATCCGACCCCACCACCCAAGACATTTTTCCATCCCCTCCCCTGTCTGCTTTCCGGTGAGACCACTCTCTCAGTGACTCCCTTGTTCGCTCCACACTGCCCTCCAACCCCACCGCACACGGCACCTTCCCCTGCAACCGCAGGAAATGCTACACTTGTCCCCACACCTCCTCCCTCACCCCTATCCCAGGCCCCAAGATGACATTCCACATCAAGCAGAGGTTCACCTGCACATCTGCCAATGTGGTATACTGCATCCACTGTGCCCGGTGCGGCTTCCTCTACATTGGGGAAACCAAGCGGAGGCTTGGGGACCGCATTGCAGAACACCTCCGCTCAGTTCGCAACAAACAACTGCACCTCCCAGTCGCAAACCATTTCCACTCCCCCTCCCATTCTCTTGATGACATGTCCATCATGGGCCTCCTGCACTGCCACAATGATGCCACCCGAAGGTTGCAGGAACAGCAACTCATATTCCGCCTGGGAACCCTGCAGCCATATGGTATCAATGTGGACTTCACCAGTTTCAAAATCTCCCCTTCCCCCACTGCATCCCTAAACCAGCCCAGTTCATCCCCTCCCCCCACTGCACCACGCAACCAGCCCAGCTCTTCCCCCCCACCCACTGCATCCCAAAACCAGTCCAACCTGTCTCTGTCTCCCTAACCGGTTCTTCCTCTCACCCATCCCTTCCTCCCACCCCAAGCCGCACCCCCAGCTACCTACTAACCTCATCCCACCTCCTTGACCTGTCTGTCTTCTCTGGACTGACCTATCCCCTCCCTACCTCCCCACCTACACTCTCTCCACCTATCTTCTTTACTCTCCATCTTCAGTCCGCCTCCCCCTCTCTCCCTATTTATTCCAGTTCCCTCCCCCCATCCCCCTCTCTGATGAAGGGTCTAGGCCCGAAACGTCAGCTTTTGTGCTCCTGAGATGCTGCTTGGCCTGCTGTGTTCATCCAGCCTCACATTTTATTATCTAGCTCATATATTGTGCTGTAGCCTCAAACATTATGGAATGTGAATAGCCTAAATGAGGCTATCTGCATTACAACTCTATTTTGCCAGAGGCTTCACGTTATCATTTCCTTTCCCAATGGAACAGCAAGCTTTTTTGAACTTGATTTGCAGTGAGCCATCCATACCTTCTCTTTAAATTAGACATGTTCTAACAAAAGTCTGAGTGAACACTGAAACATAATTGAGTGTCACTTAGCTGCTGCAGATCAAAAACACGGTAGGTTCTAGATTCAAAGTTCCAGTGGGGTGCATGCTAAATGGGAAATAAACATGTAGAATTTGGATAGAGAATCATCAATTCAGTAATACTTTCTAGGTTATAAATGGAATGTATAAAATAAAAACTCTACCCTTTTGGTTTGTGTTGCCAGTAATCTGTTGCTTTACTGCCTTTCAGTCAATAAATGATATCTGCTATAGCTGCCTTTTTGGTTTCAATTGCGTTGCCAGTTAGTCCCTTAAGCAGTATAGGTGTCAATTACTGGAGGTCATTTGCACTGATCTCTACCTATTTGTGTAATAATTAGTGCAAAGATGAAACAATTAAATTCCTTTATGATCAGGATCGGATATGGTACCTGTTGAAAATTATTTTGTCCATTTTCTCCAATAATGCTGATTGAGCAGACACTTCGTGAGATGAAACTTGGAATTAATATTTTCCATCAGGCAAACTTACAGAACATTAATGATTTTGATCCATTCTATCCCATTAATGTTACTTCTAGTCGTCACAGAACAATAAAAAATGAAAATACTATACAGTTCGATTTAAATATGGCATTTCACTTGGCAAAATTAATTTTCTCATCCACCCATCTCATTTTTGACAGCCTTTTTCAATATAACTATCCTTTGCCTTAGCGGTTCTCTGTAAATCTGTAAATCCCATTAGCTTTTAATCACAGCCATATCTCTTTTCTCAGTTAGTGTTTCCAACTCATTCCATGTGGATTCTAGCTCAAAGTTCAGCCTATTATGCAATCTCCGCTAACCACGTTTCTTGTCACTTCATGAGATTCAACCTCACCACGTAGCAACACCCCCCCCCCCCCAGTCTTGCTCTCAAAATTTCCTTTCTAGCAGTATCAACTTGATTTATTTCAGAGCTGATTTGTTCCTCAGTTCCATATAAACTAAAGAACTGTGGATGCTGCAGAGTTGAAACAAAAGAAAAATGAGAAACTACCAGCGAAACTCAGGAAGTTTGGCAGCACCTGTGGAGATAAAATAGAGTTATCATTTCAGGTACAGTGATCATTCTTCAGAACGCTTCAGTTCTTGCACATTGGCACAAATGTTGCAGAGTTTCTCCAGCAATTTCAATTTTTGTGAACCTCAGCTCCATATCATTGATCACCTCATTCAGTACATTAAACAAATGTAATCTGGGCTGAAAATGGTCTTTGGTAATAATGTGAAACATCCCCATCGTGAATTGACAGCTCGTTTTGTACCATACCTGCTTTACTTCATTGAATATTCTTTTACTCATTCAAGGAATGTGGGCATTGTAGGCTGGCCACCATTTATTGCACGTCCCAACTTATCCACAAAAAAGTGGTGATGAGCTGCCTTCATGAAACGCTGCAGTCCACATATCATAGGTTGACCCATAGTGCTCTTAGGGAGGGAATTTAGGGAGGGTTACAATTAACCATGATATAAATGGGCTGTTGGTTCTCTGAGTGAAATTCATGCTCCTGCTATAAACTGATTCGCTTGTTTTCTTCCTTCCAATTTGCAAAGACCATAAACTTTAACATCATTTAAATTGTAACTCACTAATTAATCTCCCTCTTCTCTCTTTCTAGACACATCCCTGATTGAGTTTTCATTAAATCCTCTGACCTTCCTTCCATGACCTTGAATCATTTGTTTTCAGCAGCATTCTCAATTTCACTCCCTCGCCACAATCTGATTCACAAATGTCCTTTAGGGAAGGGAAGGGCAATCTTTCCCTGGTTTGGCTTACATGTGCCTCCAGATCCACGGCAATGTGCTTGACTTCTAACTGCCCTCTGGGCAATAAACGCTGGCATGGCCAGCGATGCCTTATCCTATGAATGAATTTTTAACTCAATGCCTTATCTTCTACTAAAATCTGAAAGATCTGCAGATCCTGTAAATCAGGAACAAAAACAAAGTTGATGGAAAAGCTCAGCAGGTCTGGCAGCATCTGTGAAGGAACAGAGTTAACATTTCAGGTCCGGTGACACTTCCTCAAAAGAAACTTGTCTACTATTGTTGCCTCGGCTACTTGACATCAAGATAGCATTAATTTGTGACCTTCAAATGTGTTCTGAGGCAACTCCTGCTCAAACCCTTTTCCTCACGGAATGGTATATGGCTCAGGAAGGAATAGATTGTTCATGACACACAAACCAATGATGTGAGGCCTGCAGAGAATCATTTTAAATTAAGCTATATGAGGCAATTTCAAACTCTTAAAGTCCTCCCTGTAGACTGAAACAAATAGTTATACTAGGAGTATAGTGAATGCAATTCTGCTGTACCTTAATTGCAGGAATACAAAATTGTGTTTATTTTCCTATGCCATATTTTTGCACATGTTATGTCTATCACACATAAAGAATGTTCCTTGCCTGACCTATCCAGGCCTTCATTTCTGTTTTCAGGCCAATTGCAAGGTGAAAGTGAATAGCTTATGTAAATCCAACTCTATATTTTAATTGCTTACTTGTTAAACATTTGGTGACAACGTTATGTAAAACCATCCACATGAGTAGTTGCAGAGACCATCACAAAATAAAACATTCTTATTTACCTCGTTATTTTATGAATGATATCATTAGGCTGGTTTATTTTGCCTCCTCCATGTTAAACACTTGTGTGTTCTATCAAAATAAGCATTGCCAGCTAACTTTTGGGCAGAGTGCTGCAACAAATCCTCTTTTCTATGTTAGGTCTAAGAACCTATTTGGCTAACAATGAAAGAGCATGAACCATGAAGAGGTCTTCATGAGAATCACCTTAAAAGATGTAGTTTATTGCATGATATCAATAAGTACACATTATACATTTGATTAAACATAATAACTAAGACAATTAAGACAACTAATTAGGTGGAGTTCAATACCAACATTCACCTTTTGGGAATCATTATCTTATACATCACCCTCAAGCTTTTTTCCCAGAATTAATATTTGTACATTGATGTGTATAAATTCATTGGCATTGTTACTATCCCATCTCTTCCAAGTCTCTGACATCTCAAACTCAGGTAGTCTGCAGTTTCACAATTCTTTTAGAACACATTCTCTGAAAACACATAGATGATTATCAGCCTTTGGCTTGAAGATTGTTGATCTTGATTCTGATCTTTATTTTGATTGGTTTGTAAATATTTTTCCCAAAGATCATTTTGAATACTCTTCAAGGAGTATGCTGTTGCTTCTAAACCTGCTAACTGGTCCTTTTTTAAATATCCAACAAACCTTAATTTCGTGAAACTCCATGAAAGAATAACTCAACTGGTTAACTCCTAACATAAGAAATCGTTTCAATTTCATTATCTGGCATAGAGGATGGCTGCTCCATGGAATGAAGTACTTTATTTTCTCGAGTATCCTGAATTTCTGAGCCAGTTAATTCCCTTTTACACATTACCTGAATCTGTCGATACTATTCTTGCATCCATGGTGTTGTAAGGACCACCGCATTATTCCACGCATTCATATTGCAACATTTTCAACCTGTGGATGCATCTGTGCTGAACTGTGTAAGCTCATTATTTCAATTTGTTGTATATGTTAGACATCTTCATTTTCCCTCTGCACAAACAAATGAATGTCAAATTGTTCACTTTAGTTAGCTCTGTTTTCACATTCTCATAACTGCTCTTAATAAAATTCAAGATATTACCTTTGATGCACTCTTTTCTCCTTCAAACAGAATGTAAAATTCAATCGTGATATGTCATTGACACCCAGGGGTGCCCTCAATATCAGGTCATTAATTAATGCCATCTCTTTGCTCAATGTCAGGTCTTGGTGTTGGTTGGTCCAGCATATGCTGTTATCTGGAAGCATAGAAATTATGAACAAGAGTGAGCCATTTGGTCCTTTGAGCCTGCTCCACCATTCAGTATCATCATGGCTGACCATCCAAGTCAGTTCCTGCTTTCTCCCCATTTGCTGCGATCCCTCTAACCTTAAAAGCTATGTTTAACTATTTCTTGAAAATATTCAATATTTTGGCCTCCACTCTGTGCTTGGCAGAAAATTCCACAGCTTCACCACTTTTCAGGCCTACACTACATCTGGAGTGGCGTGTTGGCTCAGTGCTGAGCACTGCTGCCTTACAGTATTAGGAAGACAGGTTCAATTCTAGCCTGGAACAACAGCCTGTGTAAACTTTGCATATTCTTTCTGTTTTTGCTTGGGTTTCCTCTCACAGTTCAAAGATGTGCATGTTAATTCAATTGGCCATACTAGATTGTTCAGAGACATGTAGGTTACCTGGGTTTGCCATGATAGGTGTGGGTTACAAGGACGGGGCAAGAGGTTGGGCTGAGTGGGCTGCTTTTCAGAGAGTCAGTGTGAACTTGATGGGCCAAATGTCCTGCTTCTACACTGTAGGGAATTCTAATCTGATCTATCTTTAAAATGTGACTCCTGCTTCTTGACTCTTCAGTCATCAAGAACATTATTCCTACTTTTACTATTACCCGTCATGTTAGACTTTTATAGACTTCTATGAGATCCACCTAAACTCCAATGAGTATAGCCCAAATTGTTTCAAGAAACATTCTAAACATACTGCTTCCACTTCCTCATTTACTGATGTTAGGACTCTCCTTTCTATTTTGCTGTACCTCATTAATAAAGCCAAGCCAAATCTCTCCTCCCCCCACTGCATACTAAAACCAGCCCAGCTTATCCCCGTCTCCCTACCCTGTTCTTCCTCTCACCTATCCCCTCCTCCCACCTCAAGCTGCATCTCCATTTCCTACCTACTAACCTCATCTCACCCCCTTGACCTGTCCGTCCTCTCCGGACTGACTTATCCCCTCCCTACCTCCCCACCCATACTCTCCTCTCCACCTATCTTCTCCTCTATCCATCTTCGGTCTGCCTCCCCTTCTCTCCCTACTTATTTCAAAATCATCTCCCCATCCCTCTTTTCTGATGAAGGGTCTATGCCGGAAATGTCAGCTTTTGTGCTCCTGAGATGCTGCTTGGCCTGCTGTGTTCATCCAGCTCCACACTTTGTTATCCCAGATTCTCCAGTATGTGCAGTTCCCGTTATCTCTGACCGCCAGCTTTTTGTAGCTTTCTAGCATCCTATCATCCTCAATGTCATGTATCCTTCAGAATCTTGAGCGGGACAGAGGCTGGGTATTCTGTAGCGGTAACTCATGCGTTGCGTCCACGTTGTCTGTTTACCATTCATGAGGGAGCAAGTCAGCAGTTTGATGGAATACTTTCTACTTTCCTGGATAGGTGCAACTGCAATGACACTCAAGAAGCTCTCCAAAGCAACTTACTTGATGGACAGCTCATGCAATATCTTCAACATTTATTCTCTTCACCACAGACATTCAGCAGCAGCAGAATTTCCAATCTACAAGGTATACTGAAGCAACTCACCTAGCCTCCAATGATGACACATCCAAACTTGCAACGTTTATCATCAAGAAGCACAAGGGCAGTAAATGCATGAGACACCAACACCATCTGAAAGTTCCCTTCTAAGCCGCGCTACATTCTTATTGGAACTGTATTACTATTCCTTCATTGTTGCTTCATTAATATTCTGGAACTCCTGACACAAGAGCAGTGTAGGTGTTGTGTACCAGAGTGAATGCAGCAGGTCAAGATTTCAGCTTACCACCATCTTCCCTTGCGCAACTTGGGATTGATAGTACATGCTGTGGTTTGGCTAGCAACACCAACAGCCCATGAACAAACAGAGCAAAAAACAAATTCAGGTCCCAGTTTGTATCTGTGTCATGCTATCAATTTACATTTATTATTTTTGTTTGTGCTACTGGTTCATCTGTTTTGTTTAGAATGCTTATGTGCTTTAAGCTTATTATGTTGCAACCTGTAGACTAATCTGTTAAAACGCGAAAGAACTGTGGATGTCTTAAAATAGAAACAAAAACAGAAATTGCTGGAAAAACCCAGCAGGTCTGGCAGCATCTGTGAAGAGAAATCAGAGTTAACATTCCAGGTCCGGTGACACTTCCTCAGAACCAGTTGTGTGGAAGGGTCACCTAAAATGAAATGTTAACTCCGATTTCTCTTCACAGATGCTGACAGACTTACCTGTTAATTTAATTTTAGGTTTTGTACTCTCTATTGGTATCTCTCCTAGGCTGTATATCATTTCCAGTACTAACTTCCCCTCCCTTGCCTCGTTTCTACTCTTTGTTTTACCACATCTTTCCAAATTTGATCCTATGCCCAACTGCATTCTTTAATTGATTCTACTTGCTTAATTATGTATCTTTCTAGAATATAAGTCCAAGCATGGCTTAGGTGTGGACTGTCCAAATGGTACAGCACCCACTTTCCCCAATAATGGTATCAATGCCCCATGATGTGGATATCTTCCTGGTGAACTATCCATTTTATATCTTCAGTGGTGTTACTGGAGGATTGCTTCTTATTTTGATATATCTGTTACTAGCCCTTAAAAATTGTTCTTGGAAGATAGAAGATTGAAGTAGTGTTCTTGAACTTGTGTTATCCCACTATCTGATACCAAAGTTAACTCTGCTGTGTGATTTTCTTCACAATACTGTTTTGCTATCTGAATAACTCCCCCTAAAAGTTTCCTTAATGAGCTCAAGTGGACTGGATGGCTAATTCTTCTTCACTGTACTTGCTTCCTCGAGCTTCCTCCGTCAAAAGCTTCAAAAGTGTTACATTTGATTGTTTAAAATGTCATCTGTTGTCATTTCCATGGATACAATAGCATATTTCCTTGTTCAGCTTGTGATTTAATATTTTCTATATGATGCAATTCTGTATGTTGAGGATTACTTTCACTACGACTTCCAATCTTAAGTTATACTTGACCTGTCTCTCATTTTAAATAACCTTGGTGGAATAATTTCTCCTGCTTAGCTTCTTCATGTGATTTTAAAAAAAATTCTGCATTGTATAAATGCCATTGTATTTATGTCTTTAAAACTTCTAATCTTGCAATAAGTTAGTCTTGTTTTCATCTCTTTCTTTGAAGGACCATTTCTGTTTTTTTTTAACATTTTAATCTTTGTATTGTAATGCTACAGTGTTTTCCTTCTAATAAAGTTTTAAAATCTTTAAACAAAGAACACTCTAAACTTCTTATTAGGGGTTTTCCTCTGAGCAGAAAATGATGTTTTCTGCAGAATACACAGCCAAAATGAAAGTTTATCACTTCACATAACGTGCCAACTCTTATTTTTCAAAGTGAGTCTCATTGCTATAGCAAACACACACCACAAGGAATGGCTACCATAGAAAAATCAGGACGAATAAGTTTATGGAAACTTTCTCACCTTTCATAAACTAATGTGCAATGCACATTCCCTTTCATGATTTTCCAATTATACTTTATGGCTGCAACTTTAATAAATCTGTTTGTTACACTTACGGCTTAAATTACTGATCTCCCAATCTAAAGTCTTAAAAGTCTTCTGACTCTTTTATTCTGTTACATACTGTCGACTTCATCTCTTAAATTGTCCTTTGTTATGCTGAATCTGCTCTATGATGTTCCAAATGCTGCAACCTTGGTATAAAATAAATTTATTCCTCTTAATTTTTCTGCAGCAGCCATGCCTCATGCTGTGTGCTTGCTATGGCAATGATACTCATTTTGAATAACAAAAGTTAGGACATCATATTGAGGTTACACAGAACATTGATGAGGTCTCTGCTGGAGTACTGTGTGCAGTATTGTTCACTTTGTTATAGGAAGGATATTATTAAACTGGAGAGAATTCAGAAAAGAATTAACAGGATGTTACCAGCAATAGAAATATAAAAATAGAATGGAAAGATTGGAATATTTTTCTTTGAAGCGTAGGAGATTGAGGGGTGATGTTATGGAGGATTATAAAATCATGAGGGGCATAGTTAAGATGAAAGATAAGGGTCTTTTCTGCAGACTGGGGTAGTTCAAAACTAGGGAGCACACTTTTTTTAACAAAAATAGAAACTGCTGGAAAAGTTTAGCAGGTCTGGCAGCATTTGTGAAGGGAAAAAAAACAGAGTTAATGTTTCAGGTTTCTTGCCCCATCCTCTGGAACAAGTGGAATTTGAACTTGTCCTCCTAACCCAGAGGCAGAGCCACTACACTGAACGATGGGAATGCTAGCTGTAATTTATTGCATGAAAGCAGTAGGTACAAATTACTTTGGCTACCCGGAAATAGAACTGAAGTTGTTAGCAGACAATGATGATATGTCTTCATTTGGATCTTGAGCGAGAAAAATTGACCTTTTTTCCACTCAGCCTCTATGTCATCATTAGATTGTGTGAAGTTTAATGGTGTCTATAATATTAAACCTTTCAGAATCACAGCCATAAATAACAAATCTGATCTCATCAAGCGCTAGGTGAGGTGAACATTTGATCTGTTAAGTTTTCTATTTTGCATAGCTGGGAGAACCACGAAGGAATTAAGAAATGAGAACCAATAAATTGAGAAAATATCCAAAATCCCAGATCCCTGACTGTTTGTGCTTATTACATTCTTTAAATTTGAATTTGGATCTAGCTAAAAATTTTCTTGCCTGAAATATGCTAGGACTTCATTTAAATATTTAAATATTTATAACAAATTCCTGAGCACAATTGTAAGTTTGGCTTCTCCCTGCAAATGAGTTCTGCAATTACTGTGTAATGTGCATTGAGGGTCAGGTTAGTTCTGGGAAATTATGTCAAGTGTGTTTGGAAACGTATGTGGCATGGGGGTTGGGGTGAGGTACTCAATTTTCCACTCCATCTTTTCTCAAATAGACTTTAACTGTGGATTAGTGAGCTTGGTTTTCTAAACAGTTGAGTATTTATTGTTTACATTTTTGATAGAAACATCTTTGAGACAATTACTATTATATAGAAGAATTAAGGACCAATATCTTCCATAGTCTGTCAAATGGGAAGAAGGAATGCCAGACTGATTAGCTTTACCAGAAGCTCTGTGTGGATTTTGGTACATCCTACAAAAAAAATTCTAAAAAGTTCTTCATGGGGAAGCAGTGACAGAATTATGATATGAACTAGAATGTGTTTGCTGGCAACCTCCACTACAGGAAGGCACTGTCAACAATGGCATAGTTACCACAGTCTGACACTGTACTTCCTCCTTGCACAAGGACATCAGCAATTTGTTCACCAGGAAAAATAGCATCATCATTTTTACCTTAGGAAATTGGGAGTAGAATAAAGTCACACCAATTTTTGCACATTTAACAATATCCCCACAGTCTCATTTGTATTGCTACCAGATCCCTCCATGACCTTTAATATCTGCAAGGGCTAGCACCCTGTCTATATGCATCAACCAGTGAACTGAAAATACCGCATCGCTGAGGCAAATGCCTATTTATAGACACTACCATTTAAAAAGAAAAGTAGAGATGAAGGTCAAGGCAAACTTCAAGCATAGCTGTCAGAAATTGAAGTTATTTTCTGGAAGCTTTGTATACAATTTGAAATGGCTAACACTATGAAGGGTCATAGTTTTAAGCTGGTTGGAGGAAAGTATAGAGGGGATGTCAGAGGCGGGTTCTTTACACAGAGAGTTGAGAGAGCATGGAATGCATTGCCAGCAGCAGTTGTGGAAGCAAGGTCATTTAAGAGACTGCTGGACATGCATATGGTCACAGAAATTTGAGGGTGCATACATGAGGATCAATGGTCGGCACAACATTGTGGACTGAAGGGCCTGTTCTGTGCTGTACTGTTCTATGTTCTATGTTCTAACATCCAATCTGAGCAAATTCCCTAAAATCATTAGTGCGTGATGTGACCATTTTTTTCAGCTCTCTGTCCTCCTCTTCCTCATCCTCAACTTGCTGGAACATTCCATTAGTTCGCCTACTTTTCCTATACTTCCTGCTCCTTGTCCTCTGTTGAGGTAGTCTTATGTTCTAGGTTTTCTTTTGCATTGTTATGTTGTGCAACATGGAGCAACTGATCGTAATTTGGGTTACCCTAGCTATCTCAGATTGAAGGGCACCATGATCTAGCAGTCAAGGCAGTGGAAACACAGCTTCAAGATGTCAAACATGAAGATTAAACATGAAGATTTGTGTTTGTGGATGTTTCTAATTGGAGTATCTGTGTGCATGGATGTTTCTTTTTACTGTCCAAAGGTTGTGCCACTTAAAGCAGGGATTAGGCAATTTTCTTTCTCAGAAGCAATTGATACTCAACTGAAACAAGACTAGCCAATATTCCCATTATCTCTAGCCAATATTCAGGCTTGGGCTGATAAGTGGCAAGTAACATTCATGCCACATAATAAGAGGCAATCTAAATCACTACCCTTTGATAGTCACTGGTGTTACCATCATAGAGGGAGATTCAATCAGCATCCTTCAGGTTACCATTGACCAGAAACTCAACTGTATTTGCCACATAAACACAGTTGCTACACGAGCAGGTCAGAGGCTCGAAATACTTCAGTGAGTAACTTACCTCCTGACTCCCCAAAGGCCTTCCACCATTTACAATGCATAAGCCAGGAGTGTGATGGAATACTCCCCACTTGCCTGGATGAGTGCAGCTCCAGTAACAGTCAAAAACCTCAACATCATCCAGGGGAATAAAACTACCTGCTTGATTAGCGCCACATCGACTCCCTCCATCACCAATGCTCAGTAGCAACAGTTCGTACCATCTACAAGATGCATTGCAGAAATTCATGTAAGATCCTCAGACAGCACTTTCCAAACTCACTACCACTTCTATCTAAAAGTACAAGGGCAGCAGATACATGGGAACACACACAATGGCAATTTCCCCTCCAAACCACTCACCATCCTGACTTGGAAATATATCGCTACTCCCTCATTGTTGCTGGGTCAAAATCCTAGAATTCACTCCATAAGGGCATGGTATGGCTACCTACAACATGAGGACTGCAGTTGCTCTAGAAGACAGCTCACCAACGCCTTCAAGGGCAACTAGAGACAGGCAATAAATGTTTGCCAGCCAGAAATGCCACATCCCATGAGTAAATAAAGGTTGAGAATTTTTGGGACTCACTTCCTGAAAAGGTGGCAGAAGAGGTGAATTGATTCCTTGTAGGCAATAGTATGAAAAATGATCAGGCATTTGGATTTGAGTTTGCAATCAGAGCAACTATGAATGACAGAGCATGCTTGATGGACCTAATGACCTACTCTTGCTCCTTGTTTCTATGTTCACACTCTTAGGGTGTGCTGTCGAGTCTGTATCTGAAACTAAAACACTATTCATTTTGGGAGCCAGCTATAAAAATAAAAATTGCTGGAAATGAATATAAACATAGAACATTACAGGACAGTACAGGCCCTTTGGCCCTCGATGTTGTGCCGACCTGTCATACCAATCTGAAGCCCATCTAGCCTACACTATTCCATG
Organism: Stegostoma tigrinum; assembly: GCF_030684315.1. NCBI lineage: Eukaryota > Metazoa > Chordata > Chondrichthyes > Orectolobiformes > Stegostomatidae > Stegostoma > Stegostoma tigrinum. The sequence goes on along the minus strand of NC_081358.1, from coordinate 71,163,619 downwards.
TATGTCCATATGCTTGACCAATGACAACTTAAATGTACTTAAAGTTGGCAAATCTACTGGCAAAGCGTTCCATTCGCTTACTACTCTGAGTAAAGAAACTACCTTGAACATCTGTCCTATATCTTTCACCCCTCACTTTAAAGCTATGCCCCCTCGTACTTGCCGTCACCATCCTAGGAGAAAGGCTCTCCCTATCCACCCTATCTAACCCTCTGATTATCTTATATGTCTCAATTAAGTCACCTCTCAACCTTCTTCTCTCTAATGAAAACAGCCTCAAGTCCCTCAGCCTTTCCTCGTAAGACCTTCCCTCCATGCCAGGCAACATCCTAGTAAATATCCTCTGCCCCCTTTCCAAAGCTTCCACATCCTTCTTATAATGCAGTGACCAGAACTGTAAGCAATACTCAAAGTGCAGAGTTTTGTACAACTGCAGCATAACCTCATGGTTCCAGAACTCGATCCCTTTATTAATAAAAGCTAAAACACTGTATACCTTCTGAACAACCCTGGGTGGCAATTTTCAAGGATCTGTTTACATGGACACCGAGATATCTCTGCTCATCGACAGTACCAAGAATCTTATCATTAGCCCTGTACTTTGCATTCCGGTTACTCCTACCAAAGTGCATCACCTCACACTTGTCCGCATTAAACTCCATTTGCCACCTCTCAGCCCAGCTCTGCAGCTTATCTGTGTCTCTCTGTAACCTACAACATCCTTTGTCACGATCCACAACTCCACTGACCTTGGTGTCGTCTGCAGATTTCCTAACCCATCCTTCTACATCCTCATCCAGGTCGTTTATAAAAATGACGAACAGCAGTGGACCCAACACTGACCCTTGCGGTACACCACTAGTAACTGATCTCCAGGATGAACATTTCCCAACAACCACCACCCTCTGTCTTCTTTCACCAAGCCAATTTTGGATCCAAACTGCTATATCTCCCACAATCCCATTCTTCCGCATTTTGTACAATAGCCTATTGTGGGGAACCTTATCGAACGCCTTGCTGAAATCCATATACACCACATCAACCAGTTTACTCTCATCTACCTGTTTGGTCACCTTCTCAAAGAACTCAATAAGGTTTGTGAGGCACGACCTACCCTTCACAAAACCGTGCTGACTATCCCTAATCAAATTATTCTTTTCTAGATGATTATAAATCCTATCTCTTATAACCTTTTCCAACACTTCACCAACAACTGAAATAAGGCTCAGTGGTCTATAACTACCAGGGTTGTCTCTACTCCTCTTCTTGAACAGGGGAACCATATTTGCTATCCTCCAGTCTTCTGACTCTATTCCTGTAGACAATGACGAGTTAACGATCAATGCCAAAGACTCGGCAATCTCCTCCCTGGCTTCCCAGAGGACCCTAGGATAAATCCCATCTGGCCCAGGGGACTTATCTATTTTCATACTCTGTATGATTTCTAATACCTCTTCCTTGTGAACCTCAAACCCACCTAGTCTAGTAGCCTGTATCTCAGTATTTTCCTTGACAACATTGTCGTTTTCTAGATGAATACTGTCAAAAAATATTCATTTAGTGCTTCCTTTATCTCCTCTGACTCCACACACAACTTCTCACTACTATCCTTGATTGGGCCTAATCTTACTCTCGCCATTCTTTTATTCCTTAAAAACTTATAGAAAGCCTTAGGGTTTACCCTGATCCTATCTGCCAACAACTCCTCATGTCTCCTCCTGGCTCTTCTGAACTCTCTCTTTAGGTCTTTCCTGGCTACCTTGTAGCCCTTTAGTGCCCCAACTGAGCCTACACATCTCATCCTAACATAAGCCGCCTTCTTCCACTTGACCAGAGATTCCACTTCCTTCGTAAACCACAGCTCCCGTGCTCTACAGCTTCCTCCCTGCCTGACAGGTACATACTTATCTCAGACACACAGGAGCTTTTCCTTGAATAAGCTCCACATTTCTAATGTGTCCATCCCCTGTAGTTTCCTTCCCCATCCTATGCTCCCTAAATCTTGCCTAATCTCATCGTAATTGCCTTTCCCCCAGATATAACTCTGCCCAGTGGTATACACCTATCCCTTTCCATCACTAAAGTAAACATAACAGAATTGTGATCGCTATCACCAAAGTGCTCACCTACTTCCAAATCTAACACCTGGCCAGGCTCATTACCCAGCACCAAATCTAATGTGGCTTCGCCCCTTGTTGGCCTATCTACATACTGTGTCAGGAAGCCCTCCTGCACACCCTGGACAAAAACTGACCCATCTATAGTACTTGAACTATCATGTTCCCAGTCATTATTTGGAAAGTTGGAGTCCCCCATAACAACTACCCTGTCTCTCTCACTCCTATTGAGATTCATCTTTGCTATCCTTTCCTCTACACATCTGGAACTATTCGGAGGCCTATAGGAAACTCCCAACAGGGTGACCTCTCCTTTCCTGTTTCTAACCTCAGCCCATGCTACCTCAGTTGATGAGTCCCCAAACATCCTTTCTGCAACTGTAACACTGTCCTTGACCAACAATGCCACACCTCCCACACTATTACCATCTTCTCTGTTCTTACTGAAACATCTAAATCCTGGAACCTGCAACAACCATTCCTGTCCGTGCTCTATCCATGTCTCCAAAATGGCCACAACATCGAAGTCCGAGGTACCAACCCATGCTGAAAGTTCACCCACCTTATTCCGGATGCTCCTGGTGTTGAAGTAGACACACTTCAAACCAACTTCTTGCTTGCCGGTGCCATTTTGCGTCCCTGAAACTTTATTTCGGACCTCCCTACTCTCAACCTTTTCTATACTCGAACTACAATTTTGGTTCCCATCCCCCTGCTGAATTAGTTTAAACCCACCCGAATAGCCTTGGCGAATTTCCCCCCCCAGGATATTGGTACCCCTCTGGTTCAGGTGGAGACCATCCTGCTTGTCGAGGTCCCACCTAGCCCAGAAAGAGCCCCAATTATCCAACAATCCAAAATCCTCCCTCTCCACCATCCCTGTAGCCACATGTTCAACTCCTCTCTTTCCCTATTCCTTGTCTCACTAGCATGTCGCACGGGCAACAAACCAGAGACAAGAACTCTGTTCGTCCTTGCTCTAAGCTTCCATCCTAACTCCCTGAATTTGTGCCTCAAATCCCCATCTCTCTTCCTACCTATGTCGTTGGTGCCTATGTGGACCACGACTTGGGGCTGCTCCCCCTCTTCCTTAAGGATCCCAAAAACACAATCAGAGACATCATGAACCCTGGCACCTGGGAGGCAACACACCAAACGTGAGTCTCTCTTGTCCCCACAGAACCTCCTATCTGTCCCCTTAACTATGGAGTCCCCAATGACTAATGCTCTGCTCCTCTTCCCCCTTCACTTCTGAGCAGCAGGGACAGACTCTGTGCCAGAGACCTGTGCCCAACTGCTTTCCAGTGGTAAGTCGTCCCCCCCAGCAGTATCCACTCATGGTGACCCTTACCTCCCACATTCTGCACAAGGAACATTGAACTGCCCTGACCACCATTCCCATTATTCTAAATTCCCAAAGAGACTGTTGAAAAATAAAGAACATAAAATAAACTAGTTACTTTACCAATCTGGCGCACACAACCTTTTCTTCGGTTAGAGGAGGAGGATGGGTGGGAGGCATTACCCGAGTAGTGTTTCGGGTAACGCAACCACACAAATATATTACCTCACTTACTCAGCAATCCCGTGTCCACTCCTGCTCAGCGTACGCTCTGCCTATTCACGCGCTAAGTTTTTAAAAACAGTGGCTCACCTTCCTAGCCGACGCTCCCGCTCCCCCTGCTGCTGAAACAAAAATGGAGGGCCCCGACGCTCGCGGTAAGTTTTTAAAACAGTGACTCACCTTCCCAGCAGCTCCCTGGTTGACGCTCTCGCTCCTCCTGCTGCTGAAACAAAAATGCTTGAAAGTTCCAGCAGCATCTGTCAAGAGAGCGATATTTTAGGTGAATATTTTTCATACACTTCTTGTTTAATGATTGGAATGACTGGACTCTCAATGCTTTCATGGCCATGTGGTTCCGTCAACAAAAGCTGATCCTAAGGGTATCCATTTTTGTGGAAAGCCCTAACAACCTCTGTGCCTGTGATGGCAAATCTGTCTCAAAATGATGTATCTTAGCGAGTTTTGAGAAGATTTGTAGCTCAGGTTGAGGTTCTGGATGTGAGTTTGCTCGCTGAGCTGGAAGGTTAGTTTTCAGACGTTTCGTCACCATTCTAGGTAACATCATCAGTGAGCCTCCGACGAAGCGCTAGTGTTATATCCCGCTTTCTATTTATTAAATAAATAGATAAATAGAAAACGGGACATAACACCAGCGCTTCGTCGGAGGCTCACTGATGATGTTACCTAGAATGGTGACGAAACGTCTGAAAACTAACCTTCCAGCTCAGCGAGCAAACTCACATCCATGATGTATCTTTGCTATCCAGTTAAAAGCATCTGTGACCTGGCTCAGTGTTTTTAATGCAAGATGCTTCTCAATTCACAGCTGTCTCTGGATCCTAACCTCATCTGCCCCTGAGTGAATAATTTCCAGGAAAAAAGTATATTTGGAATGGACTAGAGTTGATTTGATGATCAGAATGAAACAGTAACCCAGGTCCGAGTATATTCAAGACTTTCTTGTGGAAGGTTTGGAGAAACATTCTTGTTTTCCACAGCACATATCAGACCTGAAACATTAACTTTTGTTACTCTCTTCACTGGTGCAGTCATAGTTTGAGTTTCTCAGCAATTTTAATTTCTAGCTAATTTTGAAGTTCCACATTATCCCACTTATAGATCATAATACTGCCAAAGATTTGTTTTGGATTCCGTAAACAGATGAAAAAGTATTGGTGTTGGATGATGTCTTGTGACTATTAATAAGCAATTGCTATTGATGATTGAAAAATTTTTGTTTTAAGCATGTGTGCTTTACCATCTTGAAGCATCAATTGTACATGTCTCACTACTTCCTCTCATTATGCATTTGTATTTTTTTTGATTTGTATTTATTGCTGGATCTTGACTTTTGCAATTGTGATGATAGCAATAGTGGTACTGTTCATCATTATCACCGCATTAAAGCTAACAATAAATTCTGGCATTCCCACAAATGCCATGGAATCCAAAAGCAGCTGTTAGAACTTCACTATGCCTTAAATGGGGTCAGTCTTGTCGTCTGGCAGATGAAAACCTTAAGAAGTCATTGAATTGATGGGAATTACCCTTTTAGCTGTAATCACTCTGTTAAATCATTAAAAAGTTTTTACCTTACTGAAGAAAGTGAAACTAGGATTTGGATGATGTACAAAGTCATCATTTCCATTGAACAGGTCTTGCCATGAAAGCTGAGCTTTACATTTTTGCAGCCAAATTTTCTGTTATGGTAAAAAAAAGTTAGTATTTTGATACATAACTTTAAATAAAAATTAGCTGCTATTTTGAACCAATCTGTCTTTCCTAGGTCGGAATTTGATGTTATGCGAGCCATCAGTTGTCTCAGTTGGCACACTGGAACTAAGTGCCCATCAGACACTTAAATGGCCAGCAGCATGTCTTACCCTCCAGGATGTGGGGCTACTGGTGCGTTGAGGGTAGCTGCTGTGGCAGTGCAGCAGTCAGAGGCTCAGGATTAATTTCAAGATGAGTTGGAGGTTGTAGGAGAAGGATTGGGAGGATGGTTGGAAGCAAGGATTAGGTGGTAATTTTCAGTTGGCCTTCATTTCCTAACTTTGGGCTACATGGTGGCTCAGTGGTTAGTACTGCAGCCTCACAGCACCAGGGACCCGGGTTCGATTACAGTCTCGGGCAACTGTCTGTGTGGAGTTTGCACGTTCTCCCCGTGTCTGTGTGGGTTTCCTCTGGGTGCTCCGGTTTCCTCCCACATTCCAAAGATGGGCAGGCTAGGTGGATCAGCCGTGCTAAATTGTCTGTAGTGTTCAGGGGTGTGTGAGTTATAGGGGGATGGGTCTGGGTGGGATGCTTCAAGGGGCGGTGTGGACTTGTTGGGCCGAAGGGCCTGTTTCCACACTGTAGGGAATCTAAACGAATTTTGGGCATCTCAATCAAGGATTGAGTGCTTTGAAATAGCAATGTGCACTGGAATGCAGAAAGAAAACAGAACAGGACTTCCATTGAATGCTTTCCATACAGCAACATACCAAATCGCCATTGGTACCAGCCAGGCAACGATGGGTGAAGCTTAAAGTTGTAGCAAAGATTTGTAGCTTGGGTTGTGGGTGAGGTTGTTGATTGCTCACTGAGCTGGCTTGTTTTCATTCAAATGATTGGTTCCATGTTCAGTAAAACCATCAGTGAGGGATCCAATGAAGCAAGGTTGTCTTCTCTGCTTGGAATTTATACTGAACGATCTGTTATGGTGAGAAGTGTCATTTCTGGTTTTGCTGTGTATGGGTTTGTATATGATGTCCAATTTTATATGATTCCATTTTGGGCTGAGAACCGTGCCTCCAGGAACTCCTGTGCATGTCTATGTTTGGCTTGGGCTACTATAGTTATGTTGTACCAGTTAAACAGATAGCATTCATTGTCCAGGTGTCCTGTGTACACAAAAACAAGCCAGCTTGAGCAAGTCAACAATGTCACCCACAATTTGAACTACAAATCTTTTCCCAAACCTCAAATACCTCTGGGCACAACACACTAAAAATTGCCCAACAATGGGAAACTTTCACCAACCAACTGAGCTCCACATGCGAACAACTTCACTTTCTCCACGAATTCCTCATGAACCAGGTACTACCCCGTAGCGTGAAATACATACCTCCACTCAGGAACCCACAGGCATACAAAATAGGAAGACTAGAACAAGCGCAGAATGCTATGGGTAATCATTAATAATGCCTATAATCGACTCCACAAGTACAATTTTGCACGAAAAATCACAGTACCTAATCACTACGGACTAGCAGTGGACTACAACCCTAGAACAGGCCATCACCGTCAAACAACACAGGACCAAAACTAAGAAGAGTCACAAACTACAGGAGAAACTTACCAAACTGAACCACCACAAAGACAAGGACAACAACAAACCAGACACATGGATAAGAAACCAATCCAGCAGATGACTCACAGAAACTGAGAAAGCTGTCCTATTACACGGGCTGAACTATAACCACAAAAATGCAAATGGAACAGACTTCACGGCCGCCCTGGAAATTACGTTAAAAGACGACAGACTCATGGACAAAACACAACAAGCCACCTGACTAACTATAATCCCACACCAAACTGAAGGAATGAATGGGATACTCTGAGCACATCAGAGAGAAAACCATGAGATAAACTCAAGAGAGACAAGAGCATCATAATCCTACCAGCGGACAAAGGATGCATGACCATCATTATGAACAAACCAGATTACTTTAAGAAAGCACAGGCATTGCTCGCAGGTACAAACGCTTACCAACAGGTGGCAATGGACCCAACACTGCAACTAGGTAATAGGATCACCCTGACACTGAGGAGACTAAAGGATACAGGACAGATAACCAAAAATCGACTATTTGAGAATGAAACCAGAAGGCATGAACACCCCCTACTTGTATGGACTTCCTAAAGTACACAAACCAGACATCCCCCTCAGACCCATTGTTTCCCTACCAGGCACACCGTCGCACAAACTGGGCAAGGACCTACAAAAGGGACTGAAACAACTCGTCAATGGATCCCACCAACCCCCCCCCCACCCCCGATCTTCCATTGTCTCAACCTAACAATTCCTCAATACCCTGAAGAACATAAAAATCTGCAACGATGAGATTACATTATCCTTTAACATCACAGCATTATTCACATCAATCGACATCCCACTAGCTGAAGAAATAGTGAGAGATAGCAAAAACTGCAGATGCTGGAGTCAGAGACAACACAGTATGGAGCTGGAGGAACACAGCAGGCCAGGCAGCATCAGAGGAGTAGGAAAATTGACGTTCCAAAGAAACATCGGCTACACTACTGGAGGAAGCAGGAACACAGACCAGCAGCTCCATCAGCAATGACACCATACTCAAACTACTAGACCTGTGCCTCACCACATGCATCATCTTTAATGGTCAAGTATACAAACAGATCAATGACACACCCATGGGGTCACCCATTTCAGGACTCATCACAGAGGCGGTCATGTAAAGACTAGATCACACTACCCTCTCCCCTATTCAACCTAAATCGCAGGTTTGGTATGTAGCTGACAGAGTTGTCATTAATAAACACAACAAATTAGAAGAGAACCACCACCTCGTCATCAAGGATTAAATTCACAACAGAAGAAGAAAACAACAATCATCTTCTGTTACTGGATGTTAGAGTTGAATGTATGACCAATGGGGAGTTCCAAACCTTCATATACAGGAAAGCAACTCACACTGACCTAATCCTCAACTGCCATAGTAACCACCCCAATGTTTACAAAGCTGTGTTAGGACACTATTTAAACAAGCCACCACTCACTGCAACACACCAGAACTACGCAGCAAAGAGGAAGAACATCCTATACAAAATCTTTGCCATGAACAGATATCCCTGCAACTTCATCCGCACGTGCCTATTAAATAGACAACAACAAGAGGACACAATTCCCCCAACACACTGGCCACACTGCCGTACATCATACTTAAACTGTCGAGATGCCTAAGACCACAAGGAATTATGGGGACACACAAGCCCACAGCCATTCCATAACAAAACCTCACAAATATTAAAGACCCCATTCCCACAACATGCATAACAAACGTGGTTTAGAAAATACCATGCAATGGCAGCCACAAACATTACATCGGACAGACAGGAAAAAACTAGCCACCAGGACACACACACATCAGCAGCAGCAAAGCGACAACAAACTTTCCTTAATATCAGTACACTCAGACAATGAAGGCCATCAGTTTAACTGGAACAACGAAACTATAGCTATCCAAGTCAAACGTAGACACACACGGGAATTCCTAGAGGCATGGCTCTCAACTCATAAGCCAACATATAAGATTGGACCCCAAATACAAACGCATACAGAACAAACCAGAAATGACACTCCTCGCCATAACTGATCGGACAGTATAAATTCCAAGCAGAATGGAATAACATCGCTTCATCGGAGGCCTCAATGATGTTGTTACCTAGCCTGCTAATGAAACATCTGAATGAAAACTAGCCAGCTCAACAAGCAAGTCAACAAGCTCAATGGATGAAGCTCCCTTAAGGTGGCATTAAAGATGAAACCTGGACGGTGACGTCATTCCTGTACTATACACTTCTGTCTGAATAAATGCTTCCCACTTCCTCTAAACAGACTCTTGGTTGGGGGGGGGGGGGTGTTATTTAAAATTATTCCCTAATCTTTAATTCTCTTTGTCTGTAGTAATTAATAGCAGATAGATATTCAGTGCATCTTCCTTCCTAGTTTTCTGTCTTCTGAGAACGTATTGATATGATTGGCTGAATGGAATACTTGATGACATAATTATAACTGGAGACCTGAAAATCCCATATTGTTGACATCATGATCAAATAAATGTTAGGAAAATGAAATTCATGGAACAAAGATTGCTCAATCTTTACAGGCAGTTCTCTCTGTGGTCATCAATGAGTCTGGTTACTTTGCTGTTGAAAGCAAATTTCAGACCATAAATTTTGAAATTGGATGCAAAATCATGACATCATTGTGAGCTCATTGCTGTGCAATCCTCTGCTATTGATAGAAAGTCAATTCATTGGAATATTTTTTGACAAACTGAACGTCATTGTTCAAAGGAAATAACAAACTGATGAGGATGTCTATCATACCTCAGTGGGGTAGCACTCCAGAACTCAAGGCCCACTATTACTAGAGTCATCACAAAAGTTACAAACTCTATCAAAGTTAACAACATCCCAATTTACATGTAATATAAACCCAGGCAGTAGAAAACACAGACCAAGGTTCCTGTTTCAAAAAATTCTAATTTTGGTCACAGATAAGGAGATTCTAACCACAGATTAGCCATTATGAATGGTTAATATGAAACAAAATATGTTAGTGAAACTAATGGGGCTAAAGACCAATAAAGTCCTTTGTGCCTGATGGGATACATCCCAATATAATGAAAGAAATTGCTATAGAAATAGTGGATGCATCTTCAAGAAAGGAGACGATAAAGGATTTTCTCGTTTTTTCTATTCCATGTCTAGTCATAGAAATCATGTCCACTGCAAGAAACAGGTTATCACAAGAATCTTCCTCAACTGCCTCATCCCATTGGCTGAAGAATTCCTCCTGGAATCTCAATCCAACTTCCGCCTGTCAAAAAAACACAATGGATATGAATTTCAGTGTGCAAAATCCAGGAAATGTACAGGGAACAGCACCAATGTCTGCTCATGACCTGCTTTGATCTCACAAAGGCCTTTCTCTCTGTTAAATGAGAGAGATTCTAGAATGTCCTCCTCACATTTGGCTGTCTGCAGAAACTTGTCACCATTCCCCATTTGCTTCATGATGACATGCAAGTTGTGATCCTCATCAACAGATCCACCACAGATCCAATACGAGTGAAACCTGGGGTCAAGAATGGCTGAGTTATCTCACTAGCATACTTCTCCATCTTCCTTGCTGCTCCGCTCTATCCCATCTCTATGAAGCTCCTTGTCAGGCTAGAGGTAACCTACAGGATGAGCAGGAAATTATTCAACCTTCATCTCCAGATGTGAATCAAGACCACCCTAACTTCTCTCATTGAGCTGCTGTAAGCAGACAACACCTGCATGTGCGCGGATTCAGGGGAATAGCTACAAACCATCATCAATGCATTCACCGAGCTACATAAGAGAATGGTCCATAGACTAAAGAACCAGAAAAATCATCCAGAAATGGAAAGTTCACTTCCCAGCCAGCTCCAGCCACAAAACACTGTCAGCCAGCCATCAGAATCCACACAAGGTCCCTGGACAATAAGGATCGTTTCCTGTGTCTCTGGATCTTCCTCTCAGTGCAAGCAACATCGATGATGAAATCTAACAATGACTCCAATGTGTCAGAGCAGCCTTCAGATGTCTGAGGACCAGACTGCTTGATGTCTGAATCCCAACACAATGCTCAGGGCTTATATAGTGGCCATGGATGCCACCCTTCTCTATACATTAGAAAAATGGACCATGTACAGGAGATATCTCAAATCAGTTATCACTAGCGCTTTCATCACAAAATCCTGTAAGCCCCATGACAGGATAGGTGTACCAATGTGAACATTTTCTCTCACAGCAATATTCGGAGTGTCGAGGCGACTAATCACACATGACCAGCTGCAATGGGGGGAGGGTGGGCACATTATCTGCATTCCAGGCTTAAGGCCCCTAAACATGTGCTCTACCCTGAGTTCTGCAGTGGTGAACAATCACTGGATGGGCAGAGGAAACACTATAAGGACACCCTAAAAGCAACCCCAAACAATCGTGACATCCTCACCAACACATGAGAATAACTAGTCCTAGAATGCACAAACTGCAAAGCCTCCAACCATTCCAAGCATCACCAAGTGTAGCATGTGGAGGCCAAGTGCAAGCAGCAGAAAGAACACACAGAATCCAGAGCATCCCTCCCAGCTGCCTCACCAAACACCACCAGCCTCACCTGTAGCTGAGACTGTGGCTCCAGGATTGGACAATACAACCACTGCAGAACCTCTGCCATGTTTCTTGCAAGGCAAACAACATCCTATATGAGTATACACCAGACTAGTGCAGCACATGCTTGTAGATATTGCATTGACAGCATGTGCCTCCTGTCTTAATTTTAGTGGCTTGTGCTTAATAGACTGGGCAATTTGGTTAGTCCCTATTTGCAAATCAGAATTTCTAATGGTTCATTTGTTCATATTCTACCTAATTGCTGTCGAACTTTGATGAAAAATAATCCAGTAGGTCTAAATTATACTTATTTCATCCAAGTAAATGAAGTTACGCTCGCTGGTCAAATCTGGCAGCTCTCCCAACGTTTGACTACTTTTCCTCCAGTTCGTTGCTGTCTCTATTGGATTTTTCAGCTGTGAAAATTGATTAGTAAGCATTGCTTTCAATCACTTATGACTCCTCTCTGTCTTTATTTCTGTCAAAATGTCAGAGGCTTTGTATGCTTGCTGTCTGGCAAAGTTAAGTAGCATGACACATCTTTCCATCATAACTTCAATGCTCTTAGATGTGTTAGGGACTTCAAAGCTTCTATTTCATCATCAAGGACAGAGGGTGATGTCTGATTGTGAAGCTGAAAGGCCAGGAAAGAAGCAATTGCTGCTTGTCACAGTCCACTATTTTCTTTGCCTATTTGCTGAGCTCCCTGCAAGTTCTTGAACAATGATACATAATTTTCCATCAAAATAACAGGGGGGCTAATGGCACTCATCCTTATTTATGCAAAAATGTTGTGGCATTTACAGGCAAAGGCAGATATGAAGGTTTAAAGCAAAGTTGGTCTAAGATGTGTGACTCCGCTGTTTGTTTTAAAAGAACAGCACTCACTGCCTGTTTTGCCATTGCAATACATTGATCAGAATAAAGATGCTTTCTCTGTGTGGTAGATTTGAACTAATCTTACCACAGAAATTGAACTAAGGTTGTTTCAGCCAGAGTACCATCTTAATAATGTGATAAGTCTTTTATTTTGTGGCTTCTCGCCTCACTGAGTTTTGTTAAAGAAAGACAGATCGAGGAGAAGGCAAAGTTAAGACAAAGTCTTCAGGCTTGAACTGCAAAGTTAGCACTACTTATTATATATTAGTATTAAATATTGTTGTACATAGTAATCATAGGTGTATCAGTGGAATAAATGAATATTCAAGTTGATAAATGGAGTACACATCAAGCAGATTCCTTTGTTGGGGATGATGATGAGCTTCTCGTGTGTTGTTGAAGCCGTTACCCACACTCCTGGCTTGTACCTTGAGATGATGAAAAGACTCTGCAAAGTTTCGCAGCAGGTTCTTCCCTGCAGAATTCCCAATATCTGATTTCTTTTGAAGTTAAGACATTAATATGGCTGATCCAGTTCATTTGGTTAATGGCAATCTCTGAGATGTTGATAATGAGAGATATTAATGCCACTGAATATCAAGATTACCTCTTGTCAGAAATTTAAGAACATATGAAACATGACAGGAACAGACCATTTTGCTCCTTGAGCCTGCCATACCATTCAATAAAATCATGGTTGATCTGCCCCAAGCTTCGAGCCCTCCTTTGAGCCTACTCATCACAGCCCTCTTGTTCCATTCTTTCAAAAATCTCTCATTGTTGAAATGCTTTCAGTAATCTAGCCTCCACAACATTCCGAGTTAGAGAAGTCCAGACATTAGTTAAGCTCTGAATGAAGAAATCATTTTGTATTTTAGTTTTAAACAACTGTCACTTATTCTGTAACTATGTCCACTTGTCTTACAGCCCCCCCATGACTAGAAACATCTTCTCAATATCTACCCTGATAAGCCTCCTCAAATTCTGTAAGTTTTAGTAGGATCATTCCTCATTTTTCTAAACTCTAATGAATAAACACCTAACCTGTTAAGTGTTCTTTATAAGTCAACTCCTTCATTCTAGGGATTTGACTAGTGAATCCCTTTCAAATTGCCTCCAATGTCATTCCATCCTTTATTTTAAAAAGTGGGGATCTCACCAACAAGAGTCAGAATACAGAAAGGAGACAGAGGTCTTGGTGTTATGGTGTAATGATAACAACCTTTCTTTCAATGCCAGGAAAGCAAAAGAGCTGATCATTGACTTCGGGAAGAAAGGAGGAGAACATGGCCCCATCTACATCAATGGAGGGGAGGCTGAAAGTGTTGAGAGTGTCAAGTTCCTAGGAGTGACAATAATTGATAATTTATCCTGGACTTATCATGTAGAGGAGATGGTCAAGAAGGTGCAAACCACTCTTCTTCCTTAGACAGCTTAGGAAATCCAACATGTCCATGAGGACCAACACCAACTTTTACAGATGCACCATTGAAAACATACTATCCAGGTGTATAATAGCGTGGTATGGCAACTGCTCTGCCCAGGACCATAAGAAATTACAGAAGGTTGTTTGGACAGCCCAGGCCATCACAAAAGCTCCCACCTATGGGCTTGATTTATACTTCTTGTAGCTCTGGAAAAGTTGCCAAAATCATCAATCCCACTCCGATAAGGGTCTCCTACAACCTCTTCCATCAGGTAGAAGACACAGAAATTTGAACACATGCACCAACAAGTTCAAGAAGAACTTCTTCACTGCTGTTACTCAACTGATAGATGGATTCTATGACTTCCAATGATGTGGATTGGGAGGCAGGATGTTAAAATTTGATGTTTGTAAAAATATTGGTGTCTTTAAAATGTTGGGGAGAAACATTGAGTAGACCCTTTAAACGATGATGTGCTTTTTCTATACTTGGAGATGTCAGTGAGCAACTTGTAAGTTTGCAAGTACAGAGAGCACCCAAATTGAAACATTTGCATCGAAAGGCCATACCGCTAACAGGCCAAGCAACATTTTTATGAAGGCAACAGTATTTTGAATTTAGCCAATCAATTTGAACTAGGCACTGTGATACCAAAAACCTATGAAATTTGAATGTGATGATTTTGACAGTCTAGGACTAATCCGATTATAAGAAACTGATATGTCATCAGGGGTATAAAAGAAGGGGGCAGTTGGAAACTCGGCAGAACTAACCGCCATCTGCTCAAGATAACAGTTCTGAGCTCTTAGAGAAAGTACCATCAATTCACAACAATACCACAGCACTCCTAGAGAAGATTTGTGACAGAAGAATTGACAGAGAAAGCATTCCCAACAGAAGAATTGATGGAGAAGACACAGAACATTCTGGAAGTCTTACCTGGTTGTAATTTCAAAAGACTAAATTCTACTGTTTTGTTATGTAAGTGGGTCTTTTATTTATGGGACAGCATACCATTAGAATCTTGTGTTTTTAGGAATTATTAATAGTTAGAAGTGATTTGCTCAGTTTGTTAATAGTTTAGTTAATTTGTTTACTGTTAGGCTTAGACAAATAAATTGTTACTTGTTAATTGTAAAGTGAGTGTCAGGGGTTTATTTGATTTAATCACTAGAAGTTGCTGAAAAATAGGATACACCTCTTTACACATTCCTTTTATCAGATTATGGGATGACGTGCCCCTCCTTGGCTGTTTCAGTTTTGGTTCTCAAAGGGGGGTCAATCTTTGCTTTATAAAAACCCTACAATCTGAATGTCCTAGCTTGTCATGATTTATCTCTACTAGTCACAAACGAAGCTTTTCCGTACACTTAGCTACACGTGACTACAATAAATTATATCAAATCACTCTATAGTTGTAGAAGACTCCCATATTTTCAAACTATTAAGCTCTAGCAATAAAGGTCTAAATTCCCTTTGCCTACTTAATTAATTGTTTCACCTGCAAGCAAACATTTTGTGTTTCATGCACAAGAACACCCAGGCCCCTCAGTGCTGCATTTTTTGGAGTTTCTCTCTGTTTATATATTAGTCTACCTTTTATTTCTTCTTACAAAATGCAACAACTTCACTTTCGCACATTAGAGTCCATCTGCCAAGTTTTTACCTAATCCCTAATCTGTATATATTCCCCTGCAGATTCCTTACATCTCACCACAATGTGCTTTCCCACTTACATTTGCATCGTCAGGAAATTTGACCACAATGCACTTTGCCCGTTCCTCCAAATCATTAATATCGACCATAAATATTTGAAGCCCCAGGACTGGTCCTGCTAGCAATCTATGAGCAACATCTTTCCAATCTGAAAACGTCTTCCAGCCCACCAAACTTGTCATGGTATCTCTCCTCAATTCTAACCGTACCATTTATGCTGCAGTGGTGCAGTTTCTGCTGAATGTTCCAGTTCCCTCTCGCAGTCCAAAGATGTGCAGGTGAGATGGATTGGCTATGCTAAATTGCCCTTTAGAGTCCAGGCATGTGTAGTTTAGGTGCATTAACAACGGTAAATGCAGGGTTGTGGGGTGACACCTTTGTTTGCCCTGGTATCCAGTTTTTAAGAATTTACATCGTAGTGATATTTCTTATGTAGCTGGCCTTTAAGATACAGATCGCCTTTAAGAATAATAGCAGTTCTCGATCAGGAAACAAGGTTGCTGATACCTCCTCAGTATTCAGATCTTGTTCACAAAATTTAAAATCACTATTTTCACTATAATTCAGTTGAGGTGGACACAGGAAGTTTGCATCATGCTCACCTCACTCTGAAGGTGGAGGCACATAACAAATAGCAACAAATGTACCCAGAATTAAGGCACTGTTGAGCACTGACTGCAGAAAATCAATGCATTGAGCTTGCAGTATCTATGTGGTCAAAATTACCCCCAGTGTATGAATTAGTCATGGAGAAGATTTTAAAAGTGCTTTACCAA
Organism: Stegostoma tigrinum; assembly: GCF_030684315.1. Taxonomy (NCBI): domain Eukaryota; kingdom Metazoa; phylum Chordata; class Chondrichthyes; order Orectolobiformes; family Stegostomatidae; genus Stegostoma; species Stegostoma tigrinum. The sequence continues at coordinate 71,147,193 of NC_081358.1, read as the reverse complement.
TATATCAGGCATTAGAGCTTCAATCATTTACATATTGTGGGATTGTGGGTGGATTTAAAAAGAATTAATTTTTGAGAATTTAATTTTTAAGTCAAATGAAGCAAATCTGAGAGAAGCAACATGAAAAGAATCATTTCCATTTCCAGAATTTCAGTAAATTTGAGTTTAGGGAAAAGTGAAAACTTTCTTATCACTTAAAATTGAAAAATCACACAAAATTAAATCTTCTCAAGTGAGCAACAGTAAATTTTTATCATCTATATTCCAATTTGAAAGTAATCTCTGCAAGAAACAGTAGAATGTCTGAAAGCATGCACTTTCAGAGCACAACAACAACTCTTGAGATTTACACGAACCAGTTTGCACGTATGATTTTGTTGAATTAACCTGTAGACAGTCTTCATAGAATCCCTAAATATTCAATCCCTCCAAAGAGAATCCCACCCAACCTCAACCCCCATCCCTCCGTAACACCACAATTACCATGGCTAACCTGACCACCTAACCTGAACATCCCTGCGCACTACAGAGAAATTTAGCATTGCCAATCCACCTAGCCTGCATGCCTTGGGGCTGTAGGACAAAACTGGAGCACCCAGCAGAAACTGCACCACTGCAAACATTAATGGTATGATTGGTTCACAGACACCTACACAGACACAGAGACAACATGTAAACTTCACTTAAACAGTGACTCGAGGCTGGTATTGAACCTGGGTCCCTGGCGCTGAGCCACCATGAAGCATTTTACATAAATCATGGGAATGTTGACCATGTGTTCAAAAAGTAAAAGCTCCCTGATAAAGATTCCAATCTGATCAAATCAGACCCACTTGAATCTATCCTCAACATTAAAGGTAAAAGGTGACTCCTGAGGCATTGTTCACTTCTGGAGTTACATTTGAAGGAAGAGCCTCAAAACCAAGTCAAGACTGGAAGCTTGTCAGACAGGCCTTTCAACAGCACATTTGTGAGGGAAAGTAGTGCGTTGCTACAAAGGTGGTCTTTGTCTCTTGTGTTTACCTGGAGCCTTCTCTTACAGTGGAGGACCTGCATGTCACAGATAAAATGCCAGTAAAGGCCGTAAAACACCCTTTGTTGGTCAGCAGGTGGCTCAATCGATCTCCATGCTGGAGGCTCATCTGCCACCTCCTCTGTCAGTGACAATATGGCTTGGCAACTGGAAGATGATGTATACACCCTCAGTTTTTTCTCACCAGTTTATGCTTCCCCTACACCGTCCAGCCCTTCCCTAGGCATTATAAAGTTCAACCCGCACTGTCCACATCATAAAAACAAAAACAACATATGCACTGAAATAATTTAAAAACCTTTCTAAAAATATTTTCTTTGTGGAAAGGGAGGAATTATACCTGTTCCTTTAGCCTGTTTCTGTACAAATAACTGGGCATTTAAACAATGAATATTCAAACTAGGCAGCTGTCTTCTTTTGTCCCAAATCTTCTGCCGTTGGACTGTCCTCTGCCAACAATGTTCCTAGGTGAGATGGGATTCTAAATATAATTTAAATGGAGAAAAACAAAACCTCGCCAGAATTTAAATGTAAAGGAGAGACCAAACTGATCCCTGGAATGAGCTGATTACCCCATGTGGAAAGTTTACATGGGCTAGACCTGAGTCCTTTGGACTACAGAAGTCAGAGATGACTTAGTTAAAAACTTGTAAGGATCTGAGGGGACTTGACTGGGAGGATGTTAAAAAAAATGGTTTTTCTTGTGGAAGAATCTAGAACTTGGGGTCATAGTTTACTAATAAGCGGCAGACCATTTAAGAAAAAGAGGAGGAAATATTCTTTTTCCTCTTAGCCTTAAAAATTCCCTTCCTCAAAAGGCAGTGGGTACAGAATATTTAAATGCTTTTAAGGCAACAGTGGATAGAAACTTGATTACCAATGGAATGAAAGATTATTGGGATATTCAGGAATGTAAAGTTGAGATGAGGATCAGATCTGCCATGACCTTATTGAATTGTGGAGCAGGCTCAAAGGGCCAAGTGTCCTACTCTTCTTATTATGATACATTTTTAGTTTGTCTGGAGGTAAAGCAAATGCTGAGAATTGGCTATATTAGTGGCAATAAAAATGGAAATTGGGCCATTTCCAAGGATACCAGCCAGATGCACTGGTGTCAAGTAATTCTTGGTGTCAAGCAGGAACGTTAGAGCATAGAACATCGATCATAGAACAGTACAGCACAGTACAGGCCCTTTGGTCTATAATGTTCTGCTGACCTATTATCCAACTTTAAGATCAAACTACCAAGCATACCCTACATTTTCCTATCATCCATGTACCTATTCAAGAGTCACTTAAATGTCCCTAATGTATCTGACTCCACTACGTCTGCAGGAAGCACTCACCAGTCTCACTGTAAACGAGGCCTTGATGACCTCCCTTTCTGCACCTGTGATACTTTCCTGATTAGCAATGCCACTCCCCACATCTTTTACCTCCCTACCTATTTCTTTTGAAACATCTCAACCCCAGAACACCTAGCTGCCATTCTCACCCCTGTTACCTAAGTCTTCATAATGGCCGCAACATCACAAATCCAAGTAGTGATCCATGCTCTAGGTTCATCACCCTTATTCCTGACACTTCGTGCATTACAATAGACACATTTCAACTGCAACTTTGCCCAATCAACTGTCTGCCCTTCCTCACAGACTCTCTGCATACTGTATCTGCCTGTACACCAGCTATCCCATCCTCTGATCTGTAGCTCTGGTTCCCATCCCCCTGCCAAACTAGTTTAAACCCTCCCGAAGAACTCTAACAAACCTCCTGCCCAGGGTATTGGTGCCCCTCCAGCTCAGGTGCACCCCGTCACTCTTTTACAGGTCTCTTCTTCCCCAGAAGGTATCCCAATGATCCACATATCTGAAGCCCTCCCTCCTACACCAGCTCTGTAGCCACCTGTACAGCTGCACTCGCTGTCTATTTCTAGCCTCACTAACCTGTGGCACCAGTAGTAATCCTGAGATCTACTCGTCCTGCTTTTTAGCTTTCAACCTAACTCCCCATATTCTCTTTTCAGGTTGTCAGCCCTTTTGCTAGCTATGTCATTGGTACCGATGTGCAATATGACTTCTGGTTGCTCACCCTCCCCCTTAAGAATCCTGTCAACTCGATCCGAGACATCCCTGACCCTGGTACCAGGGAGGCAATATACCATCTGGGAGTCTCACTCATGATCACAGAATCTCCTGTCTATTCCCCTATTTAATCTCCTGTCACTATTACTCTTCGATTCTCTCCCATTCCCTTCTGACCCAACAGAGCCAGGCTCAGCGCCAGAGCCCTGGCTGTTATGGCTTTCTCCTGGTAGGTCATCCCCCCCAACAGCATCCAATGTTGTATACTTATTACTGAGGAGAACCGCCACAGGTGATTCCTGCACTATCCATTCCCTTTCCCTCTCCTGACGGTCACCCAGCTACCTTTATCCTATAACTAGGATGTGATAACCTCCCTAAAACTCTTGTCTATCACTGCCTCAGCCTCCTGAATGATCCAGAGTCCATCCAGCTCCAGCTCCATTTCCCTAACGTAGTCTTTGAGGAGCTGGAGTTGGGTGCACTTCTTGCAGGTGAAGTCAGCAGGGACATCAATGGTGCCCCTTACCTCCCACATCCTACAAGATGAGCATGCAACTCTAGTTTGCCATAAGAGATAAAGAGAAAGGGGGAAAAAATAGCTTACCTTACCGACCCTTCACACAGTCTTCTTGGTTGTTTAAAGGAGGAGGATGGATGGGAGACATTACACGTGTAGTGATCTTGGTTTAGCCACTGTCCGAATATAATAGTTCACTTACCCAACAGTACCCTTGTCCAAGTTTGCTCCTGCCCAGTCTTCACTCCACCTATTCACGAGGCTTTTTTTAAAATCTGGAAACCTTACCTTCCCATTCCTCCCTGTCTCGTTCTGGGTGACCAGTGTCAAGCTGCCCATGATTTTGGTCACTAGGTTTGGAAATTCTATCTGCATAGAGCTTCTAGTCAAATAGAGTCTGGTAGCTCTCCTTTGCTAGCCATGCCATTGGATTGCCTCATCTGATTTAAGTCATACTCCAAGAGGTTCACCAGGAAATATTGCCAGATCCTGGACAAAGAAGAACATGGATGAGATAGATGTCACAAGGTTGAGGTTGTAGATCAAGAGGATGACTTTCAGAATTTGTCCACAATATCCTGATGCCATGTGATGATGCCTGATAAATTGAGGCACCTTCAGATTGGACACTGACAAATCTTGTAGTGTTTGTTTAGTGGCCTTTGGGAGGAATACTTAAGTGCTGGATTCACTAAATTCTGGTGGGTAAGAGAATGACATAAAGGAAAACTGAGATTCACCTGGCTATGAGCAACCTAAACAAAGGCTCATACTGGAAAAAAGATGTGAACTATATATTAGACATTCCAGCAACTAATGACCCTGCTATCCTGGCAACCAGATTAGAGGGTTTGTTACAAATTGATCAAATTCATCAGCATCCATATCAAGGTTGCACGTCATCATCTGAGAAAAAAAGTTACTTGATTACAAATAGTCAATAAGTCAACAACATCAAGTCCCATGAATGAATTAACGAATAGTAAAATTGATCTTCACTTATACTACTAAATTTTATCCTAAAGAGCTTTTCTGTTTTAATTCATTCATGGGTAGGGGATGTCATTGGTTAAGAAAGCTTTTATGGCCATCACTTAGTGCCCTTGAGAATGTGATGGTAAGCTGTCATCTTGAACTACTGCAGTTCTTGTAATATAGGGACATACACAGTGCTGTTAGGAATGGAGTTCTAGGATTCTGATCCAATGAGGGAATGGTGATATAATTTAAAGGTAAATTTTCCACATTGCTGTATAGATGCCAGTATTTGTAATTGCTATGCAACTGATTAACTGAATGTGTTCCTGATTTGAAGTCAAAATAGTGCTTCAAACAAATTTCATAACTTTTTGTGAGGAAACAAATATCCTGTAGTTTGTTGCATTCCACCATGTAATTCCACCACCTGCAATCTCCCCCCTCCCCCACCCCACCACCGGCTACTAACTATTCTGACTTGAACATATATTGCTGATAATCCATTGTTATGTTTTAAATTTCAGTGCAGCTTCCCATTAAGAACAATAGAGTACTGATTGCCCACTTGCCATTAGCAGGAGACCAAGCAGTGTTAGGCTAAGGTCAGAGGAGGTGAGCAATGAAAGCAGACAGCTAGCAGTGAGCATCCCACTCAACTTACATTACAAGATAACAAAGTGTGGAGCTGGATGAACACAGCAGGTCAAGCAGCATCTCAGGGGCACAAAAGCTGACGTTTCAGGCCTAGACCCTTCATCAGAGAGGGGGATGGGGAGAGGGAACTGGAATAAATAGGGAGAGAGGGGGAGGTGGACCGAAGATGGAGAGAAAACAAGATAGGTAGAGAGGAGAGTATAGGTGAGGAGGTAGAGAGGGGATAGGTCAGCCCAGGGAAGATGGACAGGTCAAGGAGGCGGGATGAGGTGGTAGGTAGGAAATGGAGGTGCGGCTTGAGGTGGGAGAAAGGGCTGGGTGAGAGGAAGCAGAGACAGGCTGGGCTGGTTTTGGGATGCAGTGGGGGAAGGGGAGATTTTGAAGCTTGTGAAGTCCACATTGATACCATTGGGCTGCAGGGTTCCCAAGCGGAATATGAGTTGCAGTTCTTGCAACCTTCGGGTGGCATCATTGTGGCACTGCAGAGGCCCATGATGGACATGTCATCTGAGGAATGGGAGGGGGAGTTAAAACGGTTCGCGACTGGGAGGTGCAGTTGTTTGTTGCGAACCGAGCGGAGGTGTTCTACAAAGCGGTCCCCAAGCCCCCGCTTGGTTTCCCCAATGTAGAGGGAGCCACACCGGGTACAATGGATACAATATAACACATTGGCAGATGTGCAGGTGAACATCTGCTTGATATGGAAGGTCATCTTGGGGCCTGGGATAGGGGTGAGGGAGGAGGTGTGGGGGCAAGTGTAGCACTTCCTGCGGTGGCAGGGGAAGGTGCCGGGTGTCGTAGGGTTGGAGGGGAGTGTGGAGCAGACAAGGGAGTCACAGACAGAGTGGTCTCTCTGGAAGGCAGACAAGGCTGGGGATTGAAAAATGGCTTGGGTGGTGGGGTCGGATTGTAAATGGTGGAAGTGTTGGATGATGATGCGTTGTATCCGGAGGTTGGTGGGGTGGTATAGCATGGGTAGTAAGCTTACAATCTGCCCATTTGCAAGTGGACTGGTTTGGCCAGGTCAAAAATTGTGACCCTCATTGCCTCTAAAAATCAAGCAGGGGGATACGTAGCCCCTGGACTCCCTAATATGGAGTACTGTGACCAGCTTTATATGCCTCATCTTATTTCAGTGACAATTCATTACCTGAGGTAAAAAGAATGAGCCATGGTGATGGGAACACTGAAACATGAACCTATTCAGGAGTTTGAATGGGCAAGAATTGACAGAGTTAATACAAAATGAGTCATCACTCTTCTCAGGGAATCCAGAATTAGGGAATTCATTCTTAGTGCTTGAACGAATAAATCTAGATAAACGGTGGGATCATGACCATGTAGAATATTAACTAGAATCCTTTTATTTGTTAAAATGAAATGCATACATCATTAAGATAGTGTCTGAGCACATCACAGTTCCATAATTAATTAAAGTGCTTAATAGGAGATAATAATTATTTGAGAGGTAATGACGGGAAATTAAATTTTACCTTAGAAGTCTGCGGCACAGAAACAGCTCGCCTTACTGTCATGTCTGTGCCAGTGTATTTGGATGAATGCGCTGTATTTCTTTCTGCACTCCTATGCCAACTGACTCTTCTTTAATATTCAATTTTTTGGAGCAATTGGTAAAAAGAATTGATGTCTATGCAATTACTGTTTGGAATATCCTGTCAAAATTGGACTTGTGAAAGTTTAAAATCATTGTGCTATTTTGCTGCCCAGAAGTCACTGGACGCCTACAAATTGACATTTTAACTCCACAACAGAGCTGGCAGGTCCAGATATAAGAAGATTATAGGGGCACTACCACCCTGCTGGAAGACTTCCCTGAAGTCCAGGTAAATATTATGAAAGTGTCGCTGGGTCAAAAGCCTGAAACTCCCTCTTTAAGCATTGTGGGTGTATGCACCCTAAATGGTCCATGAAGCCTGCTCACTACCACCTTCTTAAGTGCAACTACAACAGGCAATAAATATCAGCCCATGCGGCAATACCTACATCCCATGAGTAAATTAAAATATACTATATCTGCCAATTATTTTCCTACTCACAATCTATTGATACCCCTTTGCAGATGCTGGGAGGAGAAGGTTGTCCTGTGGGGCAGCGCAGTGGCTCAGTGGGGTTTGGCGCAAAGGCTCAGTGGTTAGCACTGCTGCCTCACAGTACCAGGGACCCAGGTTCGAATCCACCCTCAAGCAACTGTCAATGTGGAGTTTGGACATTCTCCCCATGTCTGTATGGGCTTCCTCTGGGTGCTCCAGTTTCCTCCCACAGTCCAAAGATGTGCATGCCAGGTAGATTGGCCATGCAAGTTGCCTGTAGTGTTCAGGAATGCATAGTTAAGTTGGTTACAGGGGAAAGGTTCTAGGCAGGGTGCTCTGACTTGCTGGGCCAAAGGGCCTGTTTCCAGACTGTAGAGTTTCTATGATTATTGCTGAGTAAACTGGATCTATGTTCTCTGGAGTTCAGAAGAATAAGAGGTGATCTCATCGAAATATAACAGGGTATTGATAGAGTTAACACAGATAGCCCCTCGGCTGGGAAATATAGAATGTTAAGGAATAGCTGCAATATAAGTATTTAGGACAAATAATTATTAGAGAAAGGAGAAATTTCTTCAGTCAACGATTAATGAATCTATGGAATTGTCCAATGGATAAGGTTGTGGATGCTCTGCTATTGACTATATTTAAGGCCAAGATTGATAAATGTTTGGTCTCTCAGGGAATTAAAGAATATGAGTAGTGGCAGGAAAGTGGGGTTCAAGTCCAAGATAAGCCATGATGTTATTGAATGGCTGAACAGGCTCAATACAGCACATAGAACATAGAACATAGAACATTACAGCACAGTACAGGCCCTTCAGCCCTCGATGTTGTGCCGACCTGTCATACTGATCTGAAGCCTATTTCAATGTTTTATCATTGTAATTAGGAATGGACAATAAATGCTAGTCAAGCCAAATTCCATGAATAAATTTTAAAAGTTGTTGAAAATAGACTCATTTTGTCAACGTTTTTCATCTTGCAATCATTGAGACAATTGAAAAGAATATGGATTCAAGGGAAAAACTAACGTTTATACTGCACGAGAGGAGCCTATTGATTGGTTAGCAAGTGGACTCTGCTTGATAGAAGGTGTTGTCATGAAGACTGCACCGATTAATAATGATTGATAGCTAACTGGCAGACATGTTTAAATAAGTACATTTTAGAGATTACTCTAATTTTGATCCGCAGGTTGTAGCTAACATGAGTTAAATTTCTATCCAGAGATAGTAAGAACTGCAGATGCTAGAGAATCTGAGATAACAAGACGTAGAGCTGGATGAACAAAGCAGGCCAAGCAGCATCAGAGGAGCAGGAAAGCTGATTTTTCAGGCCTAGACCCTGAAGAAAAGTCTAGGCGCGAAACGTTAGCTTTCCTGATCCTCTGATGCTGCTTGGCCTGCTGTGTTCATTCAGCTCTACACTTAAATTTCTATCTATATTTATTTTAAAATACCTTAATGTATTAGTTTCTCACTATTGTTAATTTCTTCTTACAAGGATCAATTCACTTATTTCCGCAAGTGCGATTCATTGCATCTATTCAAGAAGTAGATATTTACTTTCCTGTTTCACAAATGGCTAATCTCAGACATTCGTATGGTTTTATGATAGTTATTTTTATTCTACTTTTGATAAAATTGTAATTAATCTTGTCTGACTGACAGTACAATAGATTAGGTTAGAGAGTGTTAAAAATAACATCCAAGAAAGAAGAAAACAAAAGGGCATTTTCGTTCAGATTCCTGGCTTCCTACAAAGCAAGGCTGTCAAATAGGTTGCCTGAACATAATTCAAGAGATCCCAAATGCTGTTCAGTTATTAAAGATTCAGTCTTGAGAGCAGGTGAGGCCATGTGACACATTAAATCACATCTTCATTAATTACAGATAGCATATAACAAACCTTCTAGAGGCATGATCTCTCAGCACTTAAACCTGTAAGGTAAGGTGACAGTGCATGCATTTTGTATGCTCTGCACCCTAGAGCTTTCACACACTAAATTAGTTACCACTATATGGTACACTGAATACTGAACTGCTACAGAAATACACAATCCAGTCAACTATTGAGTGTGACAATGATAAAGTAAAATGGACTGACTACCATTTACTGAGAAAATTACCCATTTCTCAAGCAGATATTTCAAGTAGTGAAACAAACGTGTATATTGTAAAGCAACCGCGCACTTAAGAATGCACAATGGTATTTGAGCTAAATAGTCTTCTAAAATAGCTTGAGGATTATGATACAGATTTAACAATCAGCAGGCAACATACCAACCTTCTGTTCCCTGCTTATTTCACGGACCTCTGCATTCAGTCTGTGCTAACTGCACTGTTCCATTAGAAGACCATTATTAAGTGGCTTGTTCTACATTGATATTACTTGTAGAGTATAAAGCTACGCCAAATCTTTTTTAAAAGAAAGTGCATTGTGTCTGGAGTAACTGTCAGGAGTTGTAATACACAAAATATAACCTAGATAATTGGGAAATAAAGCAATAGAAATGGGCTGCAAAGTTTTCAGTGGCCATGATGGAAGAGGTGAGAAGTTGAGAAATCCCTTGGGCATAGGGTTGTGCAGTCGAGGGCGAGGGTCGGGAAAGGGTGACCTCGAGGTGTGTAATCTATAGGCAATGTGAGGACAACTCCAGATTAACCCTGAAGACATTGATGCTGTTCAGGAAATTGTTCAAATTATCTCATGTTCGTGGTCAAGGTCAGTGAGTATTTGTTCAAATAATCATGCTAGTGCACCAATTGCCTTAACCACTTCTCAATCCATTACTGCACCATTTTCCATCTATAAGGCCTCATATCTGACATTTCACTTGAGCTCAAAAGTTTAAGAATTAAGCAAGTTCGACATCTCGCAGGTTTCACACATGGCCCCATCTTCAATGGGGACAGCGACACCTGAAAGTAGGTTGCACAACATTCTGTGACACATTTCCCTCTCCCCTGCAGGATAAGGTGCTGTAAAAATAGAGGCAGCACGAGCTAACAGTTGGGGGACAGACATCTGCTTTCCTTAACTATCATGAGAGAGATGATGTAGTCATTACTAGGATGGCCATTGTTGAAATCATAACAGATCACGGTTTCCTTGCACCATTCCTTTTCCACATCCTACTTTCAAAAGGCCTTGATTTTCTTATACACATCCTGCTGTTCCACATCCCAGGCGGTGAGGGAAGAGAGAGACGGTGATCATATTATATTCACAACCAGTACCCAGATCTGATACTGTGCATATCTTCAGAGATAGATTGATCTAATTAAAGCAGGGATTAGTTAGTTGTGATACACCAAGTGCAAGTGTGCTGTATCTGGGACTTGGCACAGTGCCAGCTTGCTAAGGATTGAAGTCATACCTGAGTTCTGCTACAGGTGAAAAGCTCAAAGGGTGTACATAGAGAGAAAAAAATGATTGCTATGCACAACAAAACACCAAGTGTATTTAGACCATAAGGCCATAAGACATAGGAGTGGAAGTAAGGCCATTTGGCCCATCAAGTCCACTCCGCCACTTAAATCATGGCTGATGAGCATTTCAACACCACTTCCCTGCACTCTCCCCGTAGCCCTTGATTCCTTTTGAGATCAAGAATTTGTTGATCTCTGCCTTGAAGGCATCCAACGTCCTGGCCTCCACTGCACTCTGCGGCAATGAATTCCACAAGCCCACCACTCTCTGGCTGAAGAAATATCGTCTCATTTCAGTTTTAAATTTACCCCCTCTAATTTTAAGGCTGTGCCCACGGGTCCTATTCTCCCCACCTAACGGAAACAACTTCTTAGCGTCCACCCCTTCTAAACCATACATTATCTTGTAAGTTTCTATTAGATCTCCCCTCAACCTTCTAAACTCTAATGAGTACAATCCCAGGATCCTTAGCCATTCATCACACGTTAAACCCACCATTCCAGGGATCATCCGTGTGAATCTCCGCTGGACATGCTCCAGGGCTAGTATGTCCTTCCTGAGGTGTGGGGCCCAAAATTGGACACAGTATTCTGAATGGGGCCTAACTAGAACCTTATAAAGCCTCAAAAGCACATCACTGCTTTTATATCCCAACCCTCTTGAGATAAACAACAACATTACATTTGCTTTCTTAATTACGGACTCTACCTGCAAATTATCCTTTAGAGAATCCTGGACCAACACTCCCAGATCCCTTTGCACTTTTGATTTGCAAATTTTCTCACCGTTTAGAAAATAGTCCATGCCTGTACTCTTTTTTTCCAAAGTGCAAAACCTCACATTTACTCACATTGAATTTCATCAGCCATTTCCTGGACCACTCTCTGAAACTGTCTAAATCTTTCTGCAGCTTCCCCACCTCCTCAGTACTACCTGCCTGTCCACCTATCTTCGTATCATCGGCAAACTTTGCCAGAATGCCCCCAGACCCTTCATCCAGATCATTAATATACAAGGTGAACAGCTGTGGCCCCAACACTGAACCCTGCTGGACAACACTCATCACCAGTTGCCATTCCGAAAAAGAACCTTTTATCCCAACTCTCTGCCTTGTGTCAGACAGCCAATCCTCAATCCAAGCCAGTAGCTCACCTCGATCACCACGGGCCCTCACCTTGCTCAGTAGCCTCCCATGAGGCACGGTATCAAAGGCCTTTTGGAAGTCTAGATAGATAACATTTACTGGGTTTCTCTGGTCTAACATACTTGTTACCTCTTCAAAGAATTCTAACAGGTTTGTCAGGCACGACCTCCCCTTACTAAAACCATGCTGACTTGTTTTAATCTGACCCTGCACTTCCAGGAACTTAGAAATCTCATCCTTGACAATGGATTCTAGAATTTTACCAACTACCGAGGTTAGGCTAATCGGCCTATAATTTTCCATCTTTTGCCTTGACCCTTTCTTAAACAAGGGAGTTACAACAGCAATTTTGCAGTCATCTGGGACTTTCTCTGACTCCAGTGACATTTGAAAGATCACAACCAAAGCCTCCGCTGTTTCCTCAGCCACCTCCCTCAGAACTCTAGGATGTAGCCCATCGGGGCCAGGAGATTAATCAATTTTTAGACCCTTTAACTTTTCTCCCTAATTGTTGGCATACTCCTCATGTCTTCCACTGTGAAGACTGAAACAAAGTACTTATTAAGTTCTTCAGCTATTTCCTTATCTCCCATCACTAGCCTTCCAGCATCAATTTGGAGCGGCCCAATATCTATTTTTGCCTCTCGTTTGTTTCCTACGTATTGAAAGAAGCTTTTATTATCATTTCTAATATTACTAGCTAGCCTACCTTCATATTTGATTTTTTCCATCCTTATTTCTCTCTTTGTTATCCTCCGTCTGTTTTTGTAGCCTTCCCAATCTTCTGTTTTCCCAGTGCTCTTGGCCACTTTATAGCCTGTCTCTTTTTCTTTGATATATTTCCTGACTTCCTTTGTCAGCCATGGCTGTCTAATCCCAGCCCGGATAGTCTTTCTTTTCTTTGGGATGAACCTCTGTACTGTGTCCTCAATTACACCCAGAAACTCCTGCCAAAGTTGGTCTACTGTCTTCCCCGCTAGGCTCTGCTTCCAGTCGATTTTCGTCAATTCCTCTCTCATGCCCCTGTAATTACCTTTATTTAACTGTAACACTATTACATCCAATTTTGCCTTCTCTCTTTCAAACTGCAGACTGAACTCTACCATATTATGATTGCTGCCTCCTAAGTGTACCCTTACTTTAAGGTCTTTTATAAAGTCTGGCTCATTACATAGCACTAAGTCCAGAATAGCCTGCTCCCTTGTGGGCTCCATCACAAGCTGTTCCAAAAAGCCATCCTGCAAACATTCCATGAATTCTCTTTCTTTGGATCCACCAGCAACATTATTCACCCAATCCACCTGCATATTGAAGTCCCCCATGATCACCGTGACCTTGCCTTTCTGTCATGCCCTATTTATTTCTCGATGTATCTTGTGTCCTTGGTCCTGATCACTGTTAGGAGGTCTGTACATAACTCCCATTATAGTTTTTTTGCCTTTGTGGTTCCTCAATTCCACCCACACAGACTCACATCTTCTGACCCTATGTCATTTAGTGCCGTAGATTTAATTCCATTCGTAACTCACAAGGCAACCCCCCCGCTCTGCCCACCTCCCTGTCTTTTCGATATGTTGTGAATCCTTGGTTGTTTAACTGCCAGTCCTGAGCTCCTTGCAACCATGTCTCTGTGATGCCTACCACATCATAATCATTCAAGAGGATTTGTGCTGTTAATTCATCTACTTTGTTGCGAATACGACGAGCATTAAGATAAAGTGTCTTAATGCTAGCTTTCTTATCATTATTAGAGAGGTTGGAAATCCCAAGATGTCTTAAGGTATGCTTCCTTTTTGCTATATTCCTAGTCTGCCTCGAGCTTAAATCTACCAGTACACATGCTAGCCTGTTACTTATCTTTTCATTGAACTCCATACTCCCTGTCTCTTTCGCTTTCCCTTCCCTCCAACTCACTAGTTTAAAGTCCTACTGACCACCCTATTTATCCTTTTCGCTAGAACACTGGTTCCAGATCGGTTCAGGTGGAGACTGTCCCAACGGTGCAGATCCCCCCGGCTCCAAAACTGATGCCAATGCCCCATGAAATGGAATCCCTCTTTCCCACACCAATCCCTTAGCCACGTGTTTACTTCCCTAACTTTCTTTTCCCTTTGCCAATTGGCACGTGGCTCGGGCAGTCATCCAGAGATTATGACCCTTGAGGACCTGTACTTCAATTTCTTTCCTAGTGCTTCATAATCCCTGAACAGGTCCTCTACCCTAGCTTTGCCTATGTTGTTAGTCCCAACGTGGACCACAACAACTGGATCGTCCCCCTCCTGCTCCAATATCCTTTCAACCCGGTTGGAGATGTCCTGCACCCTGGCACCGGGCAGGCAACACACCATGCGGGGCTCCCGATCTGGCTTGCATAGGATACTATCTGTCCCCCTAATTATAGAATCCCCTATAACAACTACCTGTCTTTTTGCCCCCCTCTCTTGAATGACCTTCTGCGCCACGGTGCCATGGTCAGCTGGCTCATCCTGTCCACAGTCCTTTCCCTCAACCGTACAGGGAGAAAGAATCTCATACCTGTTGCTCAAGGTCAAGGGCTGAGGCTCCTTCACTCCTGAACTCTGAATCCCCGTACCTGCCTCACTTACAGTCACATCTTGTCCCTGAACACTTTCTGAATTTGAGTTATTTAATCTACCAGGTGTGACTGCCTCCTGAAAAAAAGTGTCCAGGTAACTCTCCCCCTCCCGGATGTGCCGCAGAGTTTGAAGCTCCGATTCCGGATCATTTACTCTGATCCGGAGTTCTTCCAGCAACCAACACTTGCTGCAGATGTGATCGCTGCCATTCACAATGGGATCAGCCAGCTCCCACATCATACAGCTACAGCACATCACCTGTCCAGCCATTACTATTTACTTAGTTAACTTTTACAACTTATGTATTAAATGCTTTCTAATACTTCTCTGCTACATTCTTTTTCAATTAAGCAATTAAACTTTTAATAAATTACACAATACACAAGGATATAAATTGAAAAGCCTTACCTTAACAACACACGAGAGTCCTTCTTGGTTAGAGCTCCTGCTCTTTCTGCTGCTGGAACAGGAATTTAGGACCCTGACGGTCAAGGTAGGTATTTCCTAATCTTTAAAGCAGAGTCTCACCCACCTGTAGGCCTCTGATCAATGCTCCCGCTCTTCCTGCTGTGAGTCTGTGGACTTTTAATTAGGTTAGAGGAGGAGGGAGGGAGGGAGGCCCTACTGTGTAGAACCTGGAGCTTCGAGGTAAGTGCTTAAATAACGGTCACTTACCTTCCCAACTGCCTCTCGGCTCCGACTTCACTTCCGCCCGGCTCCCACCGCTCTCCGCGGTATTTCCTAATCTTTAAAGCAGAGACTCACCCACCTGTAGGCCTCTGATTGACGCTCCCACTTTTACTGCTGCGAAAGCCTGTTAGAAAGTTTCCATTCAATGTCAAAGTGTATGTAGAAGTCCAGTAGCAATTTGTCAATGGAGATTGTGCAGAAGTCGTAACTCACCCTTTCCTAAATGATACAGGGACTGATAATTAATATTTCGCCTTCCAATGAAACAAGATATAGCCACTCAGAGTCTGAATGCTGCAGAGGAAGTTCAAACTGAAGTCATGTATCATCAGCCTGTTGCTATTCTGTGAATGATACTATTTAAATGAGCTTTCAGTGATCCAGCTATCTATCCAACAGGTTAGGAGGAATGCTGGTACTGCAACCCAAGTAACTGACAGTGGTCCCTTGGGATCAAAGCTGCTGTCCTCTCTCAGGATGATGACATTGGTCCTCCCACCCTCACCACTCCATTAGTACTCATGCTCCGGCGTGTTAACCGGAAGACCCCAACTTCTGCTGCCCATGCCAGAGCTGCTCAGGCCTCAAAGATCAGCTGTAGTCATGTCCAGTGAAAGTCAGTACAGGAGACGCACCATTCACTCTTCCTTCTGGTCTCCAATAAGAAGGAATGAAATGAAGACAACTCTGATTGATTCCTCGACAACTGTGAAGCAACAGAGAACTTCAAACTGTAAAATGTTGAAAATCTCTTAAGTTTCAGTCTGGAAGGAGCTAAACATAAAAAGGTTCAGCACCACAGTCTCTTTCACAGCCCTGGATAATATGGTTCATGCCCTCATGCAATCATGGCTGAAGCAGGTGGCAGATTTCAGAGGGGACACCCTTGTCATAGAGTCATAAAGATCTACAGCACAGATAAAGGCCCTTCATTCCATCAATTCTGCACCAGTCAAAAGCAATCACCTAATTATCTGAAGCAAAGATGTCCCATCCATTTACTGTGTTTCAGATGAAAGATTTGTTCTTTGAAAGCCCTTCTTAGCCTGACTTTTTGTACCAAGATTTTTTTCTTTGTCGAAAGGGATCTTTAACTTTATTTTCAATCGAACCTTGAATCTGAATTGCCCTTCAACCCAAGAAGTGCCCAGTGTGGCTAAGCATATTAAGCTTTTACTCGCCCACATAGACTTTCCTGTGCCAATTACCAGCACTGAGGTGAAGGTCTTATTTGAAATAATACTTTGTGCTGCTTTTCCTTCTAGTCTTTCTGCAGCATAATTTTCAATTTAAGTGCTTACTGCTGCTGACTGGCTGTTCAAACATTCTTAAAGTAGTGAATGCTCATTAAGTGGTAAATTCACTTGTTTACTGAAAAGGTTTTCTCCTGGGTTGAATAGACTTTGTTTTAACCACTGTTACCTTGAAGTATTTTGCAACAGACTCACTGCTGATTACCATGTTGTATGTTTGCAGCACCAATTACTGATGGCTTGTCTTGATATAACATGCTACCATCAGTCCTCCTTTCTGTACTATTTCTAAGGGGCTATTTGGTTAACAGTAGTAGAGAACAAACTATGAAAGAAATAAAGCACTTGTGTTAACAACAATATATAGTTCACTTCATGATAGAAATAGGTGCAAGTAAATTTATTTTAGATATTATTATTAAAACAAACAGAAGCCAGAAATGACATATTTGGATCCCATTGGAATCTAGAGCTTGATTCATCCCTTTTAGAGGCTGGAGCCTAAAGCAGTCTCACAATAACCCATTCAGAACTATTACTTTATAAAACAGTATCCAGCCAGTAAGTGTTTTGATTGCTGTATTTGTGGGTTAGTAAGGGCAGGAATCATCGCCCAGCCTTTTGAGCAAATCTTATGCAACAATCAACCAAATTCTTCACCCCATAATACAGAATTCCAAGCTTCTTGCCCCATGACCAATCAAAATTTACTGTACCTTCTGTTTTATGATCTTCTGACTTCACCCATTCGTTCCCCATTTCTAGGAACTATGGGCACCACCTCCAGGCTGTAACTTTCCATCCTGATTTTCCTCCCTGGCAGTTTATTAGACTGTCAGTATCACTGGTTGCTGGAAATGGAATGAAAAAATGATAATAAGGGTATGTTGTTAAGTTTGTTGTGACCTCAACAACTTCAGGATCGTTGCTTCTTGCAACTGCTACTACACTCCTCCCAATTCCTCTTAGCTTCCTTCCAAATCTTGGAATCACATCACATGGTAGGTATGTAATACATAATAAACGAGATTGCAGGGTCCAATAGAGAATGGAAATTTTATTAATCATGCCTATTCCTATAATCCATTGCAAGTTAAACCATTTTGACAAATTCAAATGAGCAGCATTAAGTAGGTGTTACCTTTAAGATAAATGGTTGTGAAAGCTTAATGAATTCAATTAACATTCCTATGTCTACTATTTTAATGGAGGTCATGAATTTAAGTGATAAACTTTATTAAACTTGCAGCAACAAATTGCATTTTCAAAATACCTGCAATCTTCACAGAATAAAGATTATCACCTTGAAAAGATAATTACACTAAACTCCATGAAAATGGTAGATGAATTAAAATTAAATATCAAAACTAAAATCTTTTAGATTGGAGTCTGTCATCTGTCCCACCCAAAACAACTTACCTCTTAAATGCTAGATAACAAAGTGTGAAGCTGGATGAACACAGCAGGCTAAGTAGCATCTCAGGAGCACAAAAGCTGATGTTTTGGGCCTAGACCCTTCATCAGAGAGGGGGATAGGGAGATGGTTCTGGAATAAATAGGGAGAGAGGGGGAGGTGGACCGAAGATGGAGAGAAAAGAAGATAGGTGGAGAGGAGAGTATAGGTGGGGAGGTAGGGAGGAGATAGGTCAGTCCAGGGAGGATGGACAGGTCAAGGAGGCGGGATGAGGTTAGTAGTTAGGAAATGGAGGTGCGGCTTGAGGTGGGAGGAGGGGATCGGTCAGAGGAAGAACAGGTTAGGGAGGCGGGGACAAGCTGGGCTGGTTTTGGGATGCAGTGGGGAGAGGGGATGAGCTGGGCTGGTTTTGGGATGCAGTGGGGGAAGGGGGGATTTTGCTGACTCCCATCTCGACAAATTGTATCTTCATCATTGTTAAACCCTATTTATATGGATTTGAAATGTTTCCTTCTGAAATGAAGATTTTAGAATATACTGCTGTAGCAGTTTCAGGGAAATCCCCAGTTTTAAAGGGAAGAACTGAAAGAAAATGGCCTTTTGTAAAGAACTGGTCAACCTGGCATCTGTGCAGTCATCTGGGGGCAGAGATCTTCAGAGGTATGAGACATCTCAAACAACAAAACCGGGACCTGTCAGACATCATATCCAGGGACAGGCATAGAAATGGTAATGAACCCGAAACTGTGAACAATGGAGCCTATCTAGTTAATGGGATAACAATTTACACTAATCTGAAAACAGTTTGGGAGACTCCATGAAGTCGTCAAAAATTCAGTTAAGTGAATTCACGACGGTATCGACCCTTTTTTCCACAAATATTGAGATTAAACCGGCCCCAGCAATTACCAGAGATGCTTGTGAAATTGAATTCCTGGGGGGCGGAGCCAGCCAGACCTTTGAAATGACAAGGGTAAAAGGGGCAGCAGGGCCAGCTATCAGCAGAGCTCTTCTTTTCCACTCTCCTCGCCCTGAGCTCGCTGCTCCTCTGGACACCAACCCCCTGGGGCTGAAGACATTGATGCTGCCTGCAACCTCAGACTTTGGAAGTCCGTAACAACACCTGAGCCAGCAAGGGAGCCCCACCAGACAGGCAACAAATCCATCTGAGACCATAAGAACCCTTTTCAGGCCTGGATCACTCAAACCCTGGAGTAGTTGTTTAGGCATGGGGGGAGGGTTTTGTGTGATTTTTAAAGTATAAGTACCCTGTATTTGTGAAAGGTTAAAGATTTATGTTGTGTCCGCTCCAGTTTTCTTATATTTTATGTCATAATGTAGAGTATAAGTTTTATTGATGTATTGTGCAGATTGAGAAAATTGAGTTTTCCAGGTATAAAGTTCATTGGTAATTTTGAACTCATATTTGAGTCCATCTGTGCTCCTTTTGGGTATACCAATTTTGGCTGAGTTCACAGCAGATCCCAAACTATAATTTCAGTGTCAAGGTCCGGAGGGTAATCTGGGTGATTCGAACTGCCCACTCAAGGGGGATTGCTGGCCAGGACAAGCAGTTTGATCTCTCTTTTTCTCTCTCTTGGGGGTACTGCCTGAGTGGGTAGGTACCAGGTGGCCATTGTCCCACCAACAAGAGAGAGAATTGCCCAGGCAATTTGTGGTGGTCGCGATTACTGTATGGAGATAAGTTCTGACTCACTGGTCAGACTATAAACAGTGAGTTTGGTTCAGTGCTCTCTCCAGTGGAGTTGCCCTAGTGCGGCATTCTGAGCCTTTGAAGTTTCAGAGCCTGCTGAAGAGAGGCTACCACAGTAATCGGGAACTCCAGACACCAGCCTGAGTGCGGAGTAAAGGAAAGAGGTCCTCTACGCTGCTTATAGCTGAGGTTTGCAGCATAACAAACCCTGTCCAGTTGTGATTGTAGCCTAATTTTTCATTGTATTACATTGCCTGTTATAATGAGAGACATTGGCAAAGAATGGGCCGCCCATTGTAGCATTTCAAAAACCAGGTGGGACCATTTGGATCCATGGAGATTACAACATATGAGTATTCAAGGTATTTGAGAATATTACTTAGAACTGCTGACTAGTGAAGATTTGACCAGAATCTTACAGGGTTCTGAGTGATGTGGGCAATGGTTCGCTTTGTTGCAGACGTCAGGAGCACCTCGTTCCGGTACTTGCGGGCTTGATGAGTGGAAAGGCTTGTTTCTTGCCAGGCAGTGGCGAGATGTGAATTAAGAGGGATATTAAGTTGTTAAACACCTTATCAACATTACAACTTGCTTCATTAATCTGCAGTTTTCCGTCATACTAAACATGCCAAATGAGACAGACATCAAAAAATCTCAACATGGAAGTCAAAGTGGGTATCAATGACTTGAGATCATCACTTGATCCAAAGGACCTCCAATTTGGAAACTGGGCACCACCATTCTCAGGGTACACTCAATGAACACCGGGTACATGCATCCCATGTCCACGACTTTGGCATCTGACGTGCCAGCATTTAAGAACTCTAACGATATACCACTGATCCACTCGCAGGATTCTTCTGCACTTGAATACCACACTGTGGGTTGCACCGGCAACTATGATTGCACTTCATTGCTGTGGTAAAGCTTGAGCACAAGGGAAGCGGTTATAGTGTAGAGTGGTTAGAGTTTAAGGTATCAGAGGTTAGATTAGATTCCCTAGAGTGTGGAAACAGGCCCTTTGGCCCAACAAGTCCACACTGCCCCGTGAAGCATCCCACCCAGATACATCCACCTATAACCCACACACCCCTGAACACTATGGGCAATTTAGCATGGCCGATCCACCTAGCCTGCACATCTTTGGACTGTGGGAGAAACCGGAGCCCCAGAGGAAGCCCACGCAGACACGGGGAGAATGTGCAAACTCCACACAGACATTCACCCGAGGTTGGAATCAAACCCGGGTCCCTGGTGCTGGGAGGCTGCATCGTTAACCACTGAACCATCATGCTGCCCAATAAATGATGTTGACAGTTTCATTAGCTGAGTGAAAAAAAGGCATGGACCTTCTTTCTACAGTACTAGGGAGTTGCACTGGACAGCCAAGACTGTACTGATCCAGGTGGCAATCTTAGACTGGGTTAGTGTGCAAAAGTGAAGTTGCTGGAAAAGTCCACCAAGTCTGACAGCATCTATGAAGAGAAATAAGTTAACGTTTCAGATCCAGTGACGTTTCCTCAGAACTAGGTTAGTATGGTCTGGTGTCATGGCCACCACTGTTGGTTCTGGGGAAATCTGTGTCTGCACCATCCAATCCAGTAGGATCTCTAACCACAAAGTGAGGTACCAATTTTACCTTGTCTGCTATGGCAGGAGAAGATGTCCAAACTATGCAGGGCAGCTCCAGACTGAGAGTGCCTTTCAGCTGCACAATGCAATTTTTTAAGATGGCACTGGCACCAGGATTGCAGGTTAATTTTGGGATATCCCAGTAGTGGGGAAGTATTCTGGGAATGCTGTATGGTAAACTGGTGTACGGTGGATGTAGGTTGAAATGCGGCATTGGATTTACTTGGGAAATTATGCGTTAAATTTGTTTGCAAAAGGCAGTGAAATTATATTTAGCTTCACTGTTCTAAGTGAATTGATTAAGCTTCAAAGAAGCAATGAGGCTAACCAATGGAGGAAAGAAATCCAAATTAGATAGATTTAAAACAAGAGAGGTACCAAGAACATCCCTCCTATATCTGCTTGGATGAAGTCTGATGCATGGTGGATGTAGGTTGAAATATGGCATTGGATTTACTTGAGAAATGATGCATGGGATTTTGGTATTGCTGGCAAGGCATCCCCAGTTGTTTAGAGGCCAGTTAAGGTCAGTCACGTTGTTATAAGCCAGACTTGATAATGATGACAGATTTCTATCTGTAAAGGACATTAGTGAGTCAAATGGAGTTTTCTGAAAAATCAGCAATTGGTTCATGGCCATCATTAGACTCTTAATTCCAGATACTTTGTTGAATTTAAATTCCTTTGGTTATTATGGTAGAATTTGAACTTAGGCCTTCAGAACATTACCTCAGCCTCTGAATTTGCAGTCTAATGATAATACCAGCAGGCCGTTATCTCTCCTGGTTAGCTATGTTTGCAATATTTGGATGTCTTCTTGCTTTTGTCTAATTACTTGTGAACTCCCTCCATGTTCCCTTTAAAATTATCATCTCCTTTATTGCCCTGATATTTGCTATTTTTGGTTCAAAGTGGCTTTCAGAAGATGACAAAAATATATACTTTGGAGCATATAATAAACGTGAGTAGTCCTACAGTGAACTTCATCCAAAATATCAACAGATTTTGAAGTTTCAGTCTCAACGGATGGTCTCTGTCAATATCCTGCAAGATCCTTGATTATCTATTCTTTCCATAAAGCATTTGAAATTCCTATAGGCAAGGTAGGTAAGGTCTTAAACAAGCAGGATAATCACTTGAACATTGATGTGTTAAAATATATCAGAAAAATATGTTTAAACAGTACTAACTGGTTACTAAATTACCAAACTCCAAATGGTTTATTTTTCGGTGCCTTCCTTTCAGCCTCTATTTTGTTTACCCAAATAGAGGGATTTTTTTTGCAATAACCTTGGAGCCTGAACTTGATATTTAAGGCTTTCTTAGTCAGGTTGACAAGTTTGTTTCATTTAATGTCCCCTTTCAAGTAATTCAATGGTTTCCTGCAATTGGAATAAAATTATTTATCCAGATGATACATGAGGGATCAGAGCAAATTAGAGCTGATGCTGGAGCCTGTGCTGAAAACAAAAAATATTGGAATTCACAAAGGGTCAGGCAGCATCCATGGAAAGAAAGAGCATGCTAATGTTGCGGGTCTAAATGACTCTTCATCCAAGCAGATATAGGAGGGATGTTCTTGGTACCTCGTGTTTTACGTCTGTCTAATTTGTATTTCATTCGTCAGTTATGTGTAACCTCATTGCTTCTTTGAAGCTTAATCAATTTGCTTAGTATAGTGAAACTGAATAAAATTTCACAGCCTCTCAAAAACAAAAATTAATGCATTTACATGAACAGCAAAACTATAATTTGTATTTCTTTAGGAGATTTTCCAGGATGTTTGGATTCTAACATTAGGTCCTTCACATCTGCATCATATTTATATGTATATACAACTTCAGATGTTGCACTTAACTATTGGATGTTTTATCAATGCAACTGAAATGAAATGGTTACTAATTATTGCCTCTGATGTTACTACACAACAAAATGCAATATGAATTTAATTGCTATTGCATTATGTTATAAGCAAAGTACTCAGATAGGCAAGATACTACTCCTTCATTGTCTTCTAACTTGCATACAGTATTCCTCATGGTGACTAATTATAGAAGACATCCATTTTGTTCAGTCACAAGAGGCTTGACGCGAGAGTGGAACATAAGTCAATATTTCAATCATAGTTTTATTTTTGAAAGCAATTCAATCTGGAAATTAATGATCTGATAAGGAAGTGCATTTTATTACAGTACTATGATATGACTGGTCGCAATATTTATGCAATAGTATATGATCAAAGGTCTAGCTACAAATGTATGACATTGCAGAAAATAGTGCATTATTATCTGTAATATTTCTGATGCACATTAAGCATTTTCTCCCATTGGTAACCAAGTTCCATCTTCGTCAACTTTAGAAATGATTTAAATAAAAATAATGTATGGTCATGAAGAAGGAGTTGTTCTGACTCTCAGTTACACTGTGATTTTGCAGCCCGAAAAATATATGTGACCTATGAAAGCTTGACGCCCATTTTATATACCTCACAACCTATACTCCTATCAGTGGCAAGGTAACATTATTTTCAGTATTAAGTGTGTCACTCAGAATTTATATAATAGCTATCAAGGTTATACAATCTAGAGACAATTCTCCGACAAATTATTCAAGCTACCTTTTAATTGTTTTCAGATGACATTTTTGCTGAGTAAGTAAAGTTAATTTGTAAAGTAATAAAAGTTTAAAAAAAAATTCTGCATAAAGATATTTTTTGTTGAAGTTTTTATCATGCACTCATCAGAAAAAATTGTTAAAATACAAATAAAGTTGAAAACAAAAAAATATACTGTATAAGAGGAGAATACGTAATGATTGACAAATTGACTGTAATTGGTAGATGCGTTACCACTGGTGAATGGAGCAGTTGATGATGATTGACTGTTAACTATCAAGCTTTGTTTAGATTTCAATCCAGTTGCATTGATTCAGATTGGTCAGGGAATTGCCTTGAGAATTGAACCAATGCACGGCTGTGAAATATTTTGTTCAGTTAAAACAGGCACATGTGCTCATCTTCTTTTTGTCTGTGTATGAATATGTACCTTTCATTATGTGCAAGTGTACCGCACAGCAAGCCTAAGTGACAATCCTAAATTGTTTGTCACTGTAAGTCTTTGTACACTCAGGATTATTGATAAACAATGCCAGTTTTTGAAAATACAGCTACATTATAAACTCACTTGCATGCAAATAGCTTGGCAACACAGTTAATGATGCCATGAAACATCTAGTAAATCTCTCTGATTATGTAGCATCTGAAAACAAGCAGACTGTCCTTGTGCATGGTTTCAATTCGGCTGTGCCCTCGTCCAAAATTAAATGGGAAGGGGTATTTGTTGAGTTGGAACTTGTTTCCCCATGGCTATCCTGCCACAAACCAGTATTCACTTCAAAGATTCACCAAAGATGGTGAATCTTTGAAGGCCCACCAGCTGATCTAGCGCATGCGCATTGTGAGATTACAAGCAATATGTCTGATTTTCACACACAAAGTGAATGCATGGCAGCACTGCAAGGACTCAAGGCAAACCTAGTCAAAATATTTCAGTAAACCTAACAAAGGGATTGGAAATAGACATCCTTACCATGCATGCCTAGATTAAGTGCATAGATGGATGCATCTGTGATGGATTAGTCTATCATCTGGGATTCATCTATCATTATTAAAGATGGATTAAAATTTGTATCTATTGGACATGCTGTTCACATGACATGGCAAACCTTATTTGAAAAAACACTGAACAAAAAACATTTGCTGGAAATGTTGAAGAGCATGGAACACTGGGGCATACGTACAGTAAAATTTGTCCTCACAGATCATTGCATATACATATCTACAGACTGCTGAAAATGCATGAAATGGGAACTGAGTTTTATTAGAAATTTGTTTAAGTATCAATTTTGGCATGTGTCATAGAGAGTTTATCTCCATCAGGCCCATTGAAATTTCATACACTATTTTCCAAAAGGTGCTTCTTTGGATATGCACCATGTCTCAGTGGCACCATGCTCATTATGTTTGCACTTTTGCCAGAGGCAGAAGTACACCCCGCTTCACAGGCATCAAAGGATTCCTGGCGCATTTTAAAACCCAGCTATGCACCCAGTAATTGCTATCAGTCAGGAGCTATCTTTCACTGTGCATGTAATAGGAAGGGAACAACAAAAAACCTTCTCAGGTTACATTTGTGGTCTGGCTGACTTTTCAGTGCAAATGTAAGCACACTTTTATAAATGTATTGCTATTTAAGAGCAAAGCTACGCGGATTACCCATCCCTAGCATCATTCCATCTTAGAATCCTGTTGAAAGGAGAGCTACTCTTTCCCGAATACCATTCAATGTTTATCCATCACATTCTGAAGAGTCTTCAAATGTTTGAAAACATTCACTTTCATTCAGGAACAGAAAAAGTCGAGGAAAACCAAACTCTCCCAGCTCTTTAATGTCAATCACATCCACTCTGTGTGTTGCAGCTGTGCAGAGAACAGCATTCTCGGATTACATACCACACTCTGTCTGGGCTGTACTGTAAGGACCACTGCCACGGGCTGAGAAATCTTTGTTACCTTACGTTCAGGAGACACACTGTCTTCCCCACAATGATCTTGGCCTTGTTTCCAGGACCGGAGTCAGAGGGAGGAGCAGACGGTGCACAGTTAGTATAAATCTAACTTACCTCGGGGTACACGGTCCTATTTCCGGGACCAGAGTCAGAGGGAGGAGGAACTAGAGCATAGTACTATAAATCTAACCTACCTCAGGGATTCGCGACCTTGTTTCCTGGAGTGGAGTGAGAGGGATGACCACGCAGAGTAACCGAACCCTAACTGGAAAGGTGACATCACATGAGAGCTACCACCTGATTGGCTGGTAGAAAATGTGCCCTAAATTTAAAAGGACCCTCCATAACTAATAAACACATTAACTAACTGGGATTAACTAACTAATAACTTAATTAACCAAGTAGAGATGGCTGGGCAGGTGATGTGCTGTAACTGTATGATATGGAAGCTGGCTGTCCCCATTGCAAGCTACAGGGACCACATCTGCAACAAGTGTTGGTTGCTCTAGGTACTTTGGCTCGAAGTTGCTGAGCTGGACTCTGAGCATCAAACACTGCAGCACATCTAGGAGGGGGCGAAGTACCTTGATGCTTTGTTTCAGGAGGTGGTCATACCTGGTAGAGTAAGTAATTCAAATTTGATCAGTAATCAGGGACAACAGGATGTGATTGCACGTGAGGCACGTAGGGTGATCCTGAATTCAGTAATGGAAGAGTGTCAGCTCTTGACTTTGCCCAACAGGTATGAAATAGTTTCAGAGATAGTAGGAGCTGTAGCTGCTGGAGAATCTGAGATAACAAGGTGTAGAGCTGGATGATCACAGCAGGCCAAGCAACATCATAGGAGCAGGAGAGCAGATGTTTCGGGCCTAGACCTTTCTTCAGAAATGGGGGAGGGGAAGGGGTTCTGAAATAAATAGGGAGAGAGGTGAAGGCGGCTTGAAGATGAGAAGAGGAGAAGATAGGTGGAGAGGAGACAGACTGGTCTAAAAGACAGGGATGGAGCCAGTAAAGGTGAGCGTAGGTGGAGAGGTAGGGAGGAAATAGGTCAGTCCAGGGAGGATGGGTAGGCCAAGGCGGTGGGATGAGGTTAGTACGTAAGAGCTGGGGGTGGGGCTTGATGTGGGAGGAGGGGATAGGTGGTAGGAAGGACAGGTTAGAGAGGCGGGGCAAGCTGGGCTGGTTTTGGGATGCGGTGGGGCAGGGGAGATTTTGAAGCTTGTGAAGTCCACGTTGATGCCATTGGGCTGCACGGTTCCCAAGCGGAATATGAGTTGCTGTTCCTGCAACCTTCGGGTAGCATTGTTGTGGCACTGCAGAAGGCCCGGGATGGACATGTCATCTGCGAAATGGGAGATGGAGTTGAAGTGGTTCGCGACTGGGAGGTGCAGTTGTTTAGTGCGAACCAAGCATAGGTGTTCTGCAAAGCAGCCTCCAAGCCTCCACTTGGTTTCCCCGACGTAGAGGAGGCCACAACGGGAACAGCATGTACAGTATACCAAATTAGCAGATGTGCACGTGAACATCTGCTTGATGTTGAAAGTCTTCTTGGGGCCTGGGATGGGGGAAAGAGGCCAGGTGTAGTGGCAGGCAAAAGTGTTGGGTGTGGTGGGGCTGGAGGGGAGTGTGGAACAGACAAGGGAGTCATGGAGATAGTTGTCCTTCTGGAAGGCAGATAAGGGTGGAGACGGAAAAATGTCTTTGGTGGTGGGGTCAGATTGCAGATGGCGGAAATGTCGGAGGATGATGCGTTGGATCTGGAGATTGGTAGGGTGGCACTTGAGGATGAGGGGATTCTGTTTTGGTTATTCTTGCATGGAGGAGGTGTGAGGAATGAGTTGCGGGAAATGCGGGAAACACAGTCAAGCGCGTTCTCGATCACTGAGGTGGGGAGTTGCGGTCTTGAAAAACAAAGACATCTGAGATGTACAGGAGTGGAATACCTGATCCTGGGAGCAGATGTGGTGGAGGCAAAGGAGTTGGGAATAGGGGATGGCATTTTTGCAGGATGGTGGGTGGGAAGAGGTGTATTCCAGGTAGCTGTGAGTGTCGGTGGGCTTGAAATGGATACCGGTTTCTAGGTGGTTGCCCGAGATGGATACAGAGAGGTCCAGGAAGGAGAGAGAGGTGTTAGAGATGGTATAGGTGAACTTAAGGTTGGGGTGAAAGATGTTGGTGAAGTGGATGAATTGTTTGAGCTCCTTGTGGGAACACGAGGCAGAGCCAATACAGTCATCAATGTAACGGAGGAAGTGTTGGGGTTTAGCGCCAGTGTAGATACAGAAGACGGATTGTTCCACGTAATCTACAAAGAGGCAGACATAGCTTGGGCCTATGCGGGTACACATGGCTACTCCCTTTGTCTGCTTCCTATGGAAAAGGGCTATAAGGAAGATGATCCAACCGACCATTGCACCATGGTACAGGAGGCTATTCAAGAGAAGGGAACAAAAAGACAAATGGTAGTTGTAGAGGAGGGATTCATATCATCCTTTGCAAGCAGGATCAAAAGCCCCACATGGTGTGTTGCCTACTGGGTGCCAGGGGAGGGACGTCTCTGACCAGCTTGAAAGGACATAGGAGCAGAACAGCAAGGAGCCAGTTGTTGTGGTCCACACTGGGACAAACAACATTGGTAAAGCTAGGAAGGATGGCCTGTTTGGGGATTATCAAGCACTAGGAATGAAATTAAGGAACATGTCTTTCAAGGGTTATAACCTCTGGATTACTATCCAAGCCACATGCAAATTGGTTTTGGGATAAGAAAATTAAGGAACTAAACACACGGTTAAAGGAATGGTGTGGGAAGGAGGGATTCCATTTCGTGGAGCATTGGCATTTGTTTTGGAACAGTGGGGATCTGTACCATTCAGACGGTCTCCACCTGAACCAATCTGGACCCAGTGTTCTAGCAAAAAGTATAAATAGGGTGGTCATTAGGACTTTAAGCTCATGAAATGAGGGAAAGGGAATGGGAAAACAACAGAAAGTACAATAGTAAATAGAAAATAAAGAGCTGGTAAATGTGCTCAGGAGGATTTAACTAAATCAAATACTATGAAAGGAGTTAAGTGGAAGGAAAACTCAGAGGAGCTATTATCAATGGAAATGTTAGAATGCAAAAAGAAGATATAAAAAGGCACTTTACCTGAATGCTTGTCGCATTCAAAACAAGGTAGATGAGTTAAGTGAACAAATCATCACGAATGAGTATGATTTAGTAACTATTAAGGAGACATGGTTGCAAGATGGTCACAGATGGGAATTAAATATGCCAGGCTATCAGACTATTTGGAAGGACAGACAGGAAGGTAAGGAGGTGGTGTTGCTCTGATATTTAAAGATGACATCCGGGCAGTAATGAGAGATGATAAAATGTGAGGCTGGATGAACACAGCAGGCCAAGCAGCATCTCAGGAGCACAAAAGCTGACGTTTCGGGCCTAGACCCTTCATCAGAGAGGGGGATGGGGGGAGGGAACTGGAATAAATAGGGAGAGAGGGGGAGGCGGACCGAAGATGGAGAGTAAAGAAGATAGGTGGAGAGAGTGTAGGTGGGGAGGTAGGGAGGGATAGGTCAGTCCAGGGAAGACGGACAGGTCAAGGAGGTGGGATGAGGTTAGTAGGTAGCGGGGGGTGCGGCTTGGGGTGGGAGGAAGGGATGGGTGAGAGGAAGAACCGGTTAGGGAGGCAGAGACAGGTTGGACTGGTTTTGGGATGCAGTGGGTGGGGGGGAAGAGCTGGGCTGGTTGTGTGGTGCAGTGGGGGGAGGGGACGAACTGGGCTGGTTGAGGGATGCAGTAGGGGAAGGGGAGATTTTGAAACTGGTGAAGTCCACATTGATACCATATGGCTGCAGGGTTCCCAGGCGGAATATGAGTTGCTGTTCCTGCAACCTTCGGGTGGCATCATTGTGGCAGTGCAGGAGGCCCATGATGGACATGTCATCAAGAGAATGGGAGGGGGAGTGGAAATGGTTTGCGACTGGGAGGTGCAGTTGTTTTTTGCGAACTGAGCGGAGGTGTTCTGCAAAGCGGTCCCCAAGCCTCCGCTTGGTTTCCCCAATGGAGAGGAAGCCGCACCGGGTACAGTGGATGCAGTATACCACATTGGCAGATGTGCAGGTGAACCTCTGCTTGATGTGGAATGTCATCTTGGGGCCTGGGATGGGGGTGAGGGAGGAGGTGTGGGGACAAGTGTAGCATTTCCTGCGGTTGCAGGGGAAGGTGCCGGGTGTGGTGGGGTTGGAGGGCAGTGTGGAGCGAACAAGGGAGTCACGGAGAGAGTGGTCTCTCCGGAAAGCAGACAAGGGAGGGGATGGAAAAATGTCTTGGGTGGTGGGGTCGGATTGTAAATGGCGGAAGTGTCGGAGGATAATGCGTTGTATCCGGAGGTTGGTAGGGTGGTGTGTGAGAACGAGGGGGATCCTCTTGGGGCGGTTGTGGCGGGGGCGGGGTGTGAGGGATGTGTCGCGGGAAATGCGGGAGACGCGGTCAAGGGCGTTCTTGATCACCGTGGGGGGAAAGTTGCGGTCCTTAAAGAACTTGGACATCTGGGATGTGCGGGAGTGGAATGTCTTGTCGTGGGAGCAGATGCGGCGGAGGCGGAGGAATTGGGAATAGGGGATGGAATTTTTGCAGGAGGGTGGGTGGGAGGAGGTGTATTCTAGGTAGCTGTGGGAGTCGGTGGGCTTGAAATGGACATCAGTTACAAGCTGTTTGCCTGAGATGGAGACTGAGAGGTCCAGGAAGGTGAGGGATCTGCTGGAGATGGCCCAGGTGAACTGAAGGTTGGGGTGGAAGGTGTTGGTGAAGTGGATGAACTGTTCGAGCTCCTCTGGGGAGCAAGAGGCGGCGCCGATACAGTCATCAATGTACCGGAGGAAGAGGTGGGGTTTGGGGCCTGTGTAGGTGCGGAAGATGGACTGTTCCACGTAACCTACAAAGAGGCAGGCATAGCTGGGGCCCATGCGGGTGCCCATGGCCACCCCTTTAGTCTGTAGGAAGTGGGAGGAGTCAAAAGAGAAGTTGTTGAGTGTGAGGACGAGTTCAGCTCCTCACACTCAACAACTTCTCTTTTGACTCCTCCCACTTCCTACAGACTAAAGGGGTGGCCATGGGCACCCGCATGGGCCCCAGCTATGCCTGCCTCTTTGTAGGTTCCGTGGAACAGTCCCTCTTCCGCACCTACACAGGCCCCAAACCCCACCTCTTCCTCCGGTACATTGATGACTGTATCGGCGCCGCCTCTTGCTCCCCAGAGGAGCTCGAACAGTTCATCCACTTCACCAACACCTTCCACCCCAACCTTCAGTTCACCTGGGCCATCTCCAGCAGATCCCTCACCTTCCTGGACCTCTCAGTCTCCATCTCAGGCAACCAGCTTGTAACTGATGTCCATTTCAAGCCCACCGACTCCCACAGCTACCTAGAATACACCTCCTCCCACCCACCCTCCTGCAAAAATTCCATCCCCTATTCCCAATTCCTCCGCCTCCGCCGCATCTGCTCCCACGACAAGACATTCCACTCCCGCACATCCCAGATGTCCAAGTTCTTTAAGGACCGCAACTTTCCCCCCACGGTGATCAAGAACGCCCTTGACCGCGTCTCCCGCATTTCCCGCGACACATCCCTCACACCCCGCCCCCGCCACAACCGCCCCAAGAGGATCCCCCTCGTTCTCACACACCACCCTACCAACCTCCGGATACAACGCATTATCCTCCGACACTTCCGCCATTTACAATCCGACCCCACCACCCAAGACATTTTTCCATCCCCTCCCCTGTCTGCTTTCCGGAGAGACCACTCTCTCCGTGACTCCCTTGTTCGCTCCACACTGCCCTCCAACCCCACCACACCCGGCACCTTCCCCTGCAACCGCAGGAAATGCTACACTTGTCCCCACACCTCCTCCCTCACCCCCATCCCAGGCCCCAAGATGACATTCCACATCAAGCAGAGGTTCACCTGCACATCTGCCAATGTGGTATACTGCATCCACTGTACCCGGTGCGGCTTCCTCTACATTGGGGAAACCAAGCGGAGGCTTGGGGACCGCTTTGCAGAACACCTCCGCTCAGTTCGCAAAAAACAACTGCACCTCCCAGTCGCAAACCATTTCCACTCCCCCTCCCATTCTCTTGATGACATGTCCATCATGGGCCTCCTGCACTGCCACAATGATGCCACCCGAAGGTTGCAGGAACAGCAACTCATATTCCGCCTGGGAACCCTGCAGCCATATGGTATCAATGTGGACTTCACCAGTTTCAAAATCTCCCCTTCCCCTACTGCATCCCTCAACCAGCCCAGTTCGTCCCCTCCCCCCACTGCACCACACAACCAGCCCAGCTCTTCCCCCCCACCCACTGCATCCCAAAACCAGTCCAACCTGTCTCTGCCTCCCTAACCGGTTCTTCCTCTCACCCATCCCTTCCTCCCACCCCAAGCCGCACCCCCCGCTACCTACTAACCTCATCCCACCTCCTTGACCTGTCCGTCTTCCCTGGACTGACCTATCCCCTCCCTACCTCCCCACCTACACTCTCTCCACCTATCTTCTTTACTCTCCATCTTCGGTCCGCCTCCCCCTCTCTCCCTATTTATTCCAGTTCCCTCCCCCCATCCCCCTCTCTGATGAAGGGTCTAGGCCCGAAACGTCAGCTTTTGTGCTCCTGAGATGCTGCTTGGCCTGCTGTGTTCATCCAGCCTCACGTTTTATTATCTTGGAATCTCCAGCATCTGCAGTTCCCATTATCAGTAATGAGAGATGATGTAGGTTCTATGGAGAATAAGTTTGATTCCGTTTGGGTGGGAATTAGAAATTCTGAGGAGAAAAAGTCACTGATAGGTGGAGTCTTTAGGTCATCAAATAATAACATCACTTTGGAATGGGGGAATAAACAAAGAAATAACTAATGCCTGTAAAAATGGTACAATAATTAACATGGGGGATTTTAATCTACATGCCAATTGGTCAAACCAAGTTGGCACTCTTGAGGAGGAGTTCATTGAACATATTCATAATAGCTTTCTTGAACAGTATATAATGAAACCAACGAGGGAGGAAACAACCTTAGGTCATAGATCTGGTCCTATGTAATGAGACAGGGATAATTAATGATCTCATAGTTAAGGATCCTCTTTGGAGGGGCCATTGCAGTGTGGTTGAATTTAGAATACAGATGGAAAGTGAGAAGATAAAATCCAATACCAGAGTCCTGTTCTTGAGCAAAGCAGACTAAAATAGGATGAGGGAGGAGTTGGTTAAAGTAGACTGGAAGCAAAGGCTCAATGGAGATAGTTGAGGAACAGTTTGGAACTTTCAAAGCATTTCTTCAAAGTGCTCAGCAAAAGTATATACCAGTGAAGAGGAAGAACTGTGAGAAAAAAGGTAATAAGCCATGGATGTCTAAGGAAATAAGAGAGGCTATTAAATTGAAAGATAAGGCATACAAAGT
The DNA here is from genome assembly GCF_030684315.1 of Stegostoma tigrinum. Taxonomy (NCBI): domain Eukaryota; kingdom Metazoa; phylum Chordata; class Chondrichthyes; order Orectolobiformes; family Stegostomatidae; genus Stegostoma; species Stegostoma tigrinum. Next base: position 71,113,967 of record NC_081358.1, on the reverse strand, counting down.
GGCAAAGACCAGTGGGAAACTAGATGTTTGGGAAAACTTTAAAGATCAACAGAAAGCCACAAAAAAAGCTTTCAAGAAAAGCAAGATTGATTAAGAACCTAAACTAGCTCAGAATATAAAGACAGATAGCAAATGTTTCAGTAAACATATAAATGAAAAAGAGTGGCTTAGGTAAACATTGGTCCTTTAGAAGATAAGAAGGGGTATTTAATAATGAGAACTGAAAAAATAGCTTAGGCATTAAACATAGATAATAAAATGTGAGGCTGGATGAACACAGCAGGCCCAGCAGCATCTCAGGAGCACAAAAGCTGACGTTTTGGGCCTAGACCATTCATCAGAGAGGGGGATGGGGTGAGGGTTCTGGAATAAATAGGGAGAGAGGGGGAGGCGGACCAAAGATGGAGAGAAAAGAAGATAGGTGGAGAGGAGAGTATAGGTGGGGAGGTAGGGAGGGGATAGGTCAGTCCAGGGAAGATGGACAGGTCAAGGAGGCGGGATGAGGTTAGTAGGTAGGAGATGGAGGTGCGGCTTGGGGTGGGAGGAAGGGATGGGTGAGAGGAAGAACAGGTTAGGGAGGCAGAGACAGGTTGGACTGGTTTTGGGATGCAGTGGGTGGAGGGGAAGAGCTGGGCTGGTTGTGTGGTGCAGTTAAACAGTTATTTTGTGTCTGTCTTCACAGAGGAGAACATGAATAACTTGCCAGTAATTGATGGCAAAGATACCAAGGTAGATGAGGACCTAGACACTATCAGTATCATGAAAGGAGTGTTGGGCAGGCTTTTGGAGCTAAATCTGGACAGGTCTTCTGGCCCTGATAGAATGCATCCCAGGATGTTAAAAGAGATGGCAGGAATAACAACAAATGCTGTTGTGATGCTTTCCAAAATCAGCTGGACTCTGGGGCAGTTCCAGCAGATTAGAAAATAGCCAATGTGATGCTATTGCTCAAAAAAGGAGATAGATGAAAAATGGGGAGTTGTAGGCCAGTTAGCTTAACTGCTGTAGGGGGAAAATACTTCAATATATCATCAACGAAGAAATAGCAAGACATCTGGATAGAAATTGTCCCATTGGGTGAATGCAGCATGAGTTCATGAAAGGGAGGTCATGTTTGACTAATTTTTTGGAATTCTATGAAGACGTTAAGGTGTGGTGGACAAGAGGGACCCAGCAGTTGTGGTTTATCTGGATTTCCAAAAGGCATTTGACAAGGTGGCACTTAAAAGGCTGCTGCGTAAGATAAAGATGCACGGCGTTATGAGCAATGTATTTGCATGAATTGAGGATTGGTTAACTAACAGAAAGCAAAGAGTGGGGATAAATGAGTGTGTTTCTGGCTAGCAAACAGTGACCAGTGGTGTGCCTCAGGGATCGGTATTAGACCGCAATTGTTTACAATTTACTAAGACAGTTTGGAGTTGGGGACCACATGTAGTATATTAAAGTTTGCAGATGCCACTAAGATGAGTGGTAGACCAAAGTGTGCAGAAGGCTCTGAAAGTTGCAGAGAGATATATATAGCTTAAGTGAGAGGGCAAAAGTCTGGCAGATGGAATTCAATGTTGATAAATGTGAAGTCATCTATTTTGATAGGAATAACAGTAAAAAAGATGATTATTTGAACAGTAAAAACGTTGCAGCATACTTCTGTGCAAAGGGACCTGGGCGTCCTTGTGCATGAATCACAGAAGGTTGGTTTGCAGGTACAAGAGATAATTAGGAAGGCAAATGGAATTTTGTCTTTCATTGCTAGACGGCTTATGTTTAAAAGCAGGGAGGGTATGTTACATCTGCATAAAGTGCTGGTGGGGCCACACCTGGAGTACTGCATGCAGTTTTGGTCTCCTTACTTGAGAGACTACTCCCACTGGAGGGGCAAGCAGAAGAGATTCACTGGGTTGATTCCAGAGATGAGAGGGTAGGTTTATGAGGAGAGGCTGAATAGACTGCGATTATATTCATTGGAATTTTGAAGACTCAGAGGGGTCTTATAGAAACATATAAAATTATGAAGGGAATAGGTAAAATAGAAGCAGGAGAAATGGTATGAAGGAAACGCTGAGGGACTTGAGGCTGTTTCATTAGAGAGAAGAAGGTTAGGAGGTGACCTAATAGAGATATACAAGATGATCAGAGGAATAGATAGGGTGGACAGAGAGAGTCTTTTTCCTCAGATGGAGATGGCTAGCACGAGAGGACAAGCTTTAAATTGAGGGGTGATGCATATAGGACAGATGTCAGAAGTAGATTCTTTACTCAGAGAGTAACAATGGCATGGAATGCCCTGCCTGCAACAGTAGTAGACTCGCCAAGTGTAAGGGCATTTAAATGGTCATTGGATAAACATATGGATAATAATGGAATAGTGTCGGCTAGATGGGCTCCAGTTTGGTTTCACAGGTCAGCGCAACATTGAGGGCCGAAGGGTCTGTACTGCATTGTCATGTTCTATGTTCTATAGGCGAAACTAGAACAAGAGGGCATAGCCTCAAAATTAGGGGTGCAGATTTAGGACAGAATTGAGGAGGAACTTCTCCCAAAATCGATGGAATTCCCCGCCCAGTGATGTAGTTGAGGCTTCCTCATTGAATGTTATTAAAGCTAAGATAGATACGTTTTGAATAGTAAAGGAATTAAAGGCTGTGAGAGGGTGGGTCAGTGGAACAGAGGCCTTGAAAAGATCAGCCATGATCTTATTGAATGACAGAATGGGCTCGAAGGTACAGATGTCCTGCTCCTGCTCCCGATTCTTATGTTCTTACATTCTTATGGTGAAAGACTGGGCTGCATTATATCTATGCTTGGTTTCAGATAGCAGATTGAACAATGGAGGCAGCATTTGTTGTTGAAGAGAATAGCCTTTGCTTCCATGAACCATTCTTTTAAGGCATTTGAATCTTGATGATTTAACATGCTCTTCCGTACATTCTGCCAAGGAAGGCCAGCAAATTTTCGGTTTAAATGCTGCGGGAGTTCTTTACATGTGTAAAGTCGATGCTGGACTTACACACTGTCAGCACTGTTATTTGACATTGCCCGCCTCTTCACCATAGTACCACTCAAGGAAGCCATAGCCATTCGCCTTGCAACATTATATCATGCTGATCCCCACCCACTGCCATTATATCGGTTGGTATTCATTGCAATTTATGAACTCAGCAGCTCACATTGTGGACTCGTGTTAAGAACGGATCTCCAGTTGAGAACATATAGGCCAAATAGATATTGTTTGCATTGAATTCCTAGAAGGTTCAGCTCTCACAAGGATTCCACAAGGAAAGTGTCTTCAACAGAATGACATCCCACCTTGCACACCTTTCAAATTTAGAGTCATAGATTAATCGAGATCTACAACACAGAAAAAGGCTCTTCAACCCACAAATTCTGCACTGGTCAAAAACAAGTAGCGAACTATCATAAGAGACAATACAGTGTGGACCTGGAGGAACATAACAGGCCAGATAGCATCAGAGGAGCAGAAGAGTTGATGTTTTAGATTGGGACCATTCTTCAGAAATCAGCCGAAAATTACATGAAACTTCAACATTCCTGCTCCTTTGATGCTGCCTGGCCTGCTGTGTTCTTTCAGCTCTACGTTGGGTTATCTCTGACTCCAGTATCTGCAGTTCTTGCTATCATCAAAATATAATAACCCTGTTTTTCATACTTCTATGCCATGGAAATACAAGGGCATATCTCAGTATTTTTTAAATGCTATGAGGGCTTCTGCCTATACCACCCTCACAAGCAGTGAATTCTAGATTCCCAAGACCCTCTGGATGAATAAGCCTTTCCTTGTATCCCTTCTAAACTTTCTGACATTTAACTTAAATCTATGGCCTTGTTCATTGATCAAGGGGAAAATTTTCTTTCTTTGTACTCTGTTTATGCCTAACATAATTTTATACATCTCAGTTACGACCCCTCAGTCTCCTCTGCTCCAAGGAAAACAGTATCTGTCTAGTCCATATCTCCTCATAATTAAATTTCTCCAGGTCAGGCGACATCCTGGTAAATTACCTCTGCAGCCTCTCCAGTGCAATCACATCCCTTCTATAATATGAATTCCAGAACTGCACACATTACTCTAGCTGTGGCCCAACAAACAATTTATACAGTTGCAATGTAACCTGTCTGCTTTTACACTTTATGCATTGGCTAATAAAGGCAAGAATCGCATGTTCCTTCTTCACCACTTTATCTACCTGTCCTGATACCTTAAGAGATCAGTATGCATGCATATCAAGGTCCGTCTGATCCTCATTTATGCCTTTTTGTTCATCTTGGCCAAGTGCATCATCTTGGGTTTATCTGAATTCAATTCCATTTGCCACTGATCAGGCATCTGTCCAGCCAGCTTACATTCTCCTGTAATATATCCTTCTCACTATTTACCATCACACTAATTTTTGGATTATCAATGAACATACTGTAAACCCCTCACACATTCAAGCCTAAATAGCTTACAGATATCATAAACAGCAAGGGCCCCAACAGTGATCCTTCTGGAGCTCCACTTGATGCAAGCTTCCAGTCACAAAAGCATCCCTCAACCTCTACTTCCTGCCACTCATTCAATTCCAGATCTAATTTGCCAAATTTCCTTGGATCCCATGGTCTCTTATTTTCGCTATCAGTCTCCAAAGTGAGATGTTATCAAAAGCATTACTGATGCCTAACAGACTCCATTATATGCATTGCCCTCATTTATACACATGATTATGTAGATACGTAAATTATATACCTGCTGTATTTGCCATATTTTGACTTTGTGCTCCAATTCATGTTTGAAATGGAACAGTCAACTGAGCTCCATTTTTTCCATGTCACAGGTAAGAAATTGACCAGGAGATTCCCTGCTACTGTCTACCACAAATCCACCTTCATTGATCACTATGCACATTTGAATTTCTAGAGTTCCATGCAGTATAAGATTTGCGTTATTGGTAACTTTTTAACCTTGTAAATAGAACTCTGGCCATTTGTCCCCTGTGCAAACTTGATGCTAAAGTGAATGTATCAAAGCCAAATAGCTACCTCATGAGGCCTTTTTTTTGCTGTATCTGTCATAAACTTATGAAAAGCCCTAATGCAGTCACTCTTGGTCCTGATTACTATGAACAATTAGGAATCTCAAACATTTTAGCAAGAGGTTGCAACAGCCATTTTCATAGTATTGTTGCAAGAGCAGTTCAGAGACTAGGAATCTTTCAGGGACTAACTCAGCTCTTGACTTGTCATCTTGTCTACCATTGACAAATTACAAATCAGAAGTGTGATGGAATCCAGTTGCCTGGATATGTGCAGCTCCAACAACACACAAGAACCTTCACACCATCTATGTCAAACAACCTACTTGATTAACACTACATCCACAAATATTTCCTCCCTCTACCATCAACACTTAGTCACAATAGTATATATCAGCAACAAGGCAGAAATATCAAGACTCCTTCAACATTACCCAGCAAACAGATCATCACTGCCATCTAGGAGCAGAAATGAAGCAGATGTATTGGAAAACCACCTCCTGTAGGTTCTGCTGAAAGCTATTTAGCATCCTGAATTAGAAACATGTTGATGTTCTTCAGTGTTGCTGGGTCAAAATCCTGGAACAAAATCCTCACTAATGCCATTGTGGATCTATCAAAACTAAATGAACAATAGTGGTTCAATGAGGCAGTTCAGCACCACCTTCTCATTGGCCTGCAGTGTTGGCCAATAAATGCTAGAACTACTAACAATGCCCAGAACCCATCAATGATTTTTTTTTTAGAAAGTGAAGCTAAATGTTTTACATTGCTTATGTGCAATAACACACAAGTGGTATGCATCATTAACAGGATGCTACTTTACTGTCAAACCAAAAGTCATTCTGTCTGTTATGCAAATGTGTTATATTAATTTCTGTACCAGTGTGATACTAGGTCCATCGAGCATATTCTCCAAAGCCTGGTGGACATCTAAAACAGTATATCTCTTTGCTGTTTTAAGTAAAGTTCCAACCATATCCAACTAGGCTAACTTACAATCATCTGTTTAATACTAAATTGGATTCTGTAATGTAGCAACATTGACCATGTATGAAGAATTTCACTGGGTTTGTAAATGGGACTTGAAAAGTGATGCAATTGGATGTAATAGAGGATATATGTTAATACATAGTGTCCTGTTCTTTGCAGACAGAAAGAACATGTGCAGCACTATACCTGTTTCAATTTAACAAAATAGGTTACTGCCAATCACTGATAATGCCGTCACAAATTAGTGTCGCCTTGCCTGTTTTGAAATCTAATCAAAGCCCAACAGTTAACTGTCAATCAACATTAAGTGCTGCATTCACAAAGGCATGTACCAATCAGAGTTCACTTGCCAAGTAATCAACATACTCTTGTCATACAGTATGTCTGTTGGTTTCCCCACAAATTATTTTCATCTGCAAAATGAAAGGTTTTAACAGAATGTATCTTTCTCAGCAATAATCAAGCTTTATTTTACCAAATATCTATAAAATAGAAGACTCTAGCATTATATTAAATATTCTCAAGGGCAGGTACAGCATGGGATTAGATGTAGAATAAAACACCTTCTGCACAGTCCAAAACAAACATTTACAGGACAGGCACAGCAGATGGTTAGAGTTGGGGGAGGCAATAATATACTGGTATTGTTTCTGGACTAGTAATCCAGAGACTCAGGAAATGTACAGGGGGCCTGGGTTTAATCCCACCATTGGTTCATTCATGTCTTTTCAGGAAAGAAAACTATCAACCTTACCTCTCCTGGCCAAGATGCCACTCCAGGCCCACTACAATGTCAAATAAAAACCGAAAGAACTGAGGAAGGGTCACTGGACCAGAAATGTTAACTCTGATTTTTTTCTTCACACATGCTGCCAGACCTACTAAGCTTCCAGCAACTTCTGTTTTTGTTCCACTACAATGTTATTGACTTTAAACTACCCTCCAAAATGACCTAGCAAGCCACTCAATTCAAGGGCAACTAGGATGGGCAACAAATAGTGGATATGTGATACACACATTCTATGGAGAAAACCAACTCATTACTAAATTATCTTTGCATTTTTTAATGCCTTCAAAAAAGATTTTAACTGAAGGACCTCAGCAAAGCATCTTTTGGAGGCATACTCTGTTTATGACCAAGCAATCTGTCTCTGCTTCAAAAAATGTTCAGAGTGGTGAAAGGTTATCTGGCATTTGTGGGAATGCAGAACAATCAGATCAGATATGATTTTATTGAATAGACTCGAGTGGCCAAATTTTGCTCCTAGTTCATGCTTGTCTATCTTAGTTTCTCTCAAAAGCTGAGCTTAGATGTGATACTTTTGTCTAGAGGTAAAACTCAACAAAATTTAGATTGAGAGATAGTAAGAACTGCTGATGCTGGAGTCAGAGATCACACAGTATTGAGCTGGAGAAACACAGCAGGCCACGCAGCATCAGAGGAGCAGGAAAGTTGATGTTTCGGTTCCAGACCCTTCTTCAGAAATGGAGGAGGGGGAAAGGAGATCCAAAATAAATAGAGAGAGGAGGGGTGGGTCTGGGGACGGTAGGTGGGATGGTGATAGGTAAGTCTAGATAGGCAGTGGTGGAGATTGGTCAGTGAGGTGGGTGGAACAGATAGGTGGGAGACATGATGGAGAGGTTGTGTCAGGTCAAGGATGTAGGGATGAGACGAGGGTTGGGAGATTTTGAAACTGGTCTACATTGAGACCATCAATCAGATATTTCAATTTGCTGACTAGCACATTCAACCTTTTCACCAGTTTTTTACACCGTTTTGTATTTCAACCACCTCCTTTTCACACCAGCTATTTCTCGTACTGCGTTGGTGTTTACCAGATTTTTCTCCTTCTACTCAGCCCAGCCTTCCCCTTTACAGAATTTCAACATAACCTTAGCACTGCCTAAACTAATACCCAATGCCAGAATTCTGGTTCTATCGAGCTTAGGGTAGCCTGCACAATATTTAAACCCGAGTATCTTTCCAGCTGTGCTTTATCACATGAGATGTTGCTATTCTGCTACTTCTCATTATTTCCTGCACAGTGTTAACCTTGGCTCAGCAGTAGCATTCTTGCAACTATTTCACATGACTATGACTTCAGGTCATGTATCACAATCATGAGCACATAATCAGGCTTATTTTTTAGGGCATAACGGAGGGAAGGCTGTGTTGCTGTAATGCTGCCTTTTGAATGAAATGTCAGGTATAAACCAGTTCTTGCCTGCTAGGTCAGAGTGACTTCTCCCAGAACCTTATAAACAGACCAGCAGGCACATATTTCAAGTATTCTGCCCAATATTAAGATCAGTAATGATCGGTATCTCTTTACAACCTATTTATGTGAATTGCCTGCCAAATTTCCTATACTACAATAGCAACTCAGGTTCAAAAATACAAAAAAAATCAGATAATCCAAAACTATACTGTTTACGCATTTACTTTCACACTGACCCTTCAACTATCACTCCTTTATTTGGTCAGTTACATTGGCATGACTCAAGCAATGTCACCATTTCAAAATTCTCATCCTTACTTTTAGATTTTTCTAAGGCCTTACCCTTTCCTAGCTTCAAAATCTCCTCCAGCCAATTAACCCTCTGTGCTAATCCTGAGTAGCCTGGCCTGAATAGCCTTGATTATAATTATTCTCTCAATGGCAATTATACATTTAATTACATTAAGAGTACCATTAAAAAACTTTTGAATTGTCTTGAAGTTGGGAAAGTGCTGTAAAAATTATACTTCCTTCCTCAAAGTATTCCCACAATCTATATATCTACTGGTATGCGTAATGTGAATGACAAGTTAGTGATAAGCAGGCACACACTGCAGGTTTAATTTATGTTAATTTATCATGTAATTACATGATTTGTGATAACAATAAGGCTTAGCCTACTTTCAGAGGAAACTGTGGTTGCCTGGTTCGAAGTTGAACAACACAAAATCACAGCTTTAAGTAAATGCTTATTTTGTGCCGAATATTGGTTCTGGCATTTCTCCATCTTTAATTGTAAACAAAGTGAGAGAGTCACAAAACTGACCCCTAAATTTTAACAGATGTAATAACCAGATATTAAATTTTCAGATTATGGAAGTTAGTCTTAATCAAGATTATTCATTTAACATTTTTATCAAAAAGTGGTTAGCATTTAATTTATAAAGCATGGCTGTGTGTCTCAAGGTACCTCATCATAAAACCACCATTTTAAATGTGTTAACAATTGAATTCAGTAGTTCTAATTATACGCATGATGTATCATTGACATCGTAATATGAAATAACAGCTTATCTAATGACTAACATTCTTATGGATCTGCTGTTTTTCAAGACGATTTTGAGTACTCTTGTCAGTGATCCGAATAGATTATAATTATAGTGAATGTGACTTATGTTTTAACATAGGAATCAGATGGAACTGCTTCGTGGCATCACGCATAGACCCTACAACCTAGTGATATAGCGTAGTCATCTCTATAGTAAATTCCAAGTAATTTATCGTGGCCACCTTTTAATGGAATTAGTATATCATTTGAGCCCATGATCCAAGACTTGAGTTACACCAGAGTCCCAACACCAGTGTAGAATACCTAGTTGTTTGGAGATCAGCTTTATCATACATCCAAAGGTCTTCAACAGCCTGAACCGAGTGATTTGATATAGAAAGTCAACCGTTTATAAGCAAAGCCTCTGATTTACACTGACTGAACAGTCACAGTTAAAATCTATTTTATTATTTGCTTTAAGGTGCTTTAAGTGGTTGGAATATGAATGCAGACAAGGGGGTGAGAGTCAAAATTAAGTCCATAATTCTGCTCAATTTTAGTATCTTGTTAAAGCAATCGTCAACCACCAAGAAACAATGTTGGCTTTTTTTGAATCAGGCTAAATATTCATAGCAAAATATTGTTAAAGTTCTCAGTATGATAAATTTTAACCATAGCATTTCTGTTGATCAACTTATACAAGTTCAGTACAGGGCTCATTTATGCATGCAGCTTTGATATTCTACCCAATTTTTGATGCCCATTCAGTAATTTCTATAGAATCCCTGCAGAGTGGAAACAGGCCCATAGATCCAACAAGTCCACATCAGTCCATTGAAGAACATCCCATTCAGACCCAATCCCCCCATTCCTGCAACCCCACATTTTCTGCGGCTAACACATCTAACCTGCACACCCCTGAACACAATGGGTAATTTAGCATGGCCAATCCACCTAACTTGCACACATTTAGACTGTGGGAGAAAGCCAGAGCACCCAGCAGAAACCCACATAGACATGGGGAGAATGTGTAAACTCCACACAGACAGTTGCCCAAGGCTGGAATTGAGCCCAGGCCCCTGGCACTGTGAGGCAACAGTACTAGCCACTGAGCCGTTCCCAAATTAATAGACTCTTACAGGACCATAGGACTGCTCTCTCGTTAGAGAGAGAGAAAGAGAGAGAGAGTGTGAGAGAGAGAGAGAGAGAGAGAGAGAGAGAGACAGCTGGTGGCCATTTAACCTGAAGGTCATCACACGTCAGGCAAAGGGAAGAGGTTGAGAAGGAAAATCTTTCCTGGTAATCTCAGCTGATGCAGGAATTGATCCCATATGTCGGCATTACATTGCATTGCAAACCAGCCTTCAAGCCAACTAAACTAACTGGTCACTTTGTGCATTTGTACATTTGAACTAGCTAATATGGCCTTTCTAATTTGTGAAACCATTCCCTTGAAATGATTTATTCTATTAAAGATATTTTATTAAATACAACATTAGAGTAGTATTGTGACTCAATAGTTTGCACTGGTGTCTCACAGTGCCAGGGGCCCAGGTTTGCTTCCAGCCTTGGGCGACTGTATAGAGTTAGCAAATCTCCCTGTGCCTGTGTGTGTTGCTTCTGAATGCTACAGTTTCCTCCCACAGTCCAAAGATGTGTAGATTAGGTGGATCAGCCATGTTAAATTGCCCCAGAGTGCTGAGGGTTGTGCAGGCTACATAGGTTAGCCATGGTGAATGCAGGGTTATAGGGGTGGGGGATGGTGGGAGGTGGGTGGTAGTGGTGGTATGGGATGCTCTTCAGTGGGTGGGTGCAGACTTGATTGACTGGGTGGCCTCTATCTACCCTGTAGGAATTCCATGACTCTAGATGAGTTTCTGTTGGCCTCACAGTTAGAGGCAGGGGCTCTGCAAGCTTTATTCAAGTTGGGAATTTGTTCAACAATGATGCATACAGGTTAGTTGAAACCACACTGTTGCCCTGTGCACACTCTAATGGTTAATACAGTGGTTTCAAATTCATTGGCTGCATCCACTGCCATAACAGATGTCAGTTTATTCCAGTGAGGGAAAAAAGTATACTATTTATAGTTGCCTTGCTTTAACTTTCAGAACTGACAGCATATTCTTCTAGGCTACAATGATTTTTAAAAAAGGAACACATGTTAGGCTGCTGATTCCCTGGTATTTCATTGAACAGTTTAGATTTCAAGACACTGCATTCAATATCTGTGCGCTGAGCACAATCCTGTATGGGAACGAATGATAAGGTGACAAAATGTAAGTGAAGAATAACATCAAGCTGACTGTCAAACAAACCTGCTATTTCAACTTTCCTTACAGCTTCCATGTTTTTATATGCTTTAATGTTTGCAATTGTGAGCCTTTTACCTTTTAGAATTTGATAGATTAGTTTTTCCTCTCATTGCAATGTTGAGGGCAGAGGATAAAAGAGCCTACCAAAGGAATTCAACCTCTAGCCTATTCTCTTTACAGCCTCATTGTGTGTGTGGGGAGGGTTTAGAGGTAACTCTCTCATTGGAAGCAAAGGACATTCAGATCTACAGCATGTGTAACCAGTTTTTCTCAAGCCCCAGGAAACACATTCAGTGGCTTTTGCTTGATAAATTGAGGAATACAACTCTATTATGGATAGGTTAGATGGGGTTGTTGGCAGTTTTTAAGTTCCTTAGCTGCAGGTATTCCATTTGCACTTCTACAGATTCCAGGAAGGCTTTGCCCTTGAGTTAATGGATGATAGATCAAGCCTGGAGCAAGTGATTGTTAGTAATAGAAAAAATGAGCTATGCTTGCCAGGAACACAATCAATGGTCAGCCATTCCTGCCATGTGTCAGAAGTAAAGATCAGATGAGCAGTCCTTGTTCCACAGAATGGAATGTGCCAGACAGTTTTATATCATAGTAAAGTTTAACATCATGCATGGAGGATCAGTCTAATAGTTATTTTCCAGAAATTTTTCTCTGTCAACCCATACGATATTAGCTGTTGAAATTGCTAATAAAGATGGATGGATGTGCTGTGGCTTATATTCTAATGTCAGGTCACATATCATTTGGTGGTTTTGTAGTATTTATGACGGTCAACACACCTAGTTTCATGGAGATGCTGATAAGCAGAGCTGTTAAAATTTTGTTGCTTTTATTTATCTATTCCTTATTAGCTGGCATCTTTTTTTCTCTGCCGTTTCTCAAACACGTTCTCAAGTAACCCAACATAGTCGATGAATCAAGTTGCTGAACTTTGCCTGATTTAGTGATCCTTCTTACTTTAAAGGAATTCCAGTAACATGCACATCCTTTCATTCACCATCCATTATCCACTCAGCAGCGATCAAATGAAATTTGATGTATAACTGTTCTTAATTACTCATCTGCAGAACTATCTGGTGTCTTTACAATAATTATTTTCCTTCTTTTCAGATTTTCCTTGTGAATTTTCCCTTTCCCTATCAAGTATTTGTAAGGGCTGACAACATTCTGATCTCACTTTAGAAAGGTTCACAGGTTATTTACATTCAGTTGAAATGCAAGAAATTGGGGTCATTTTAAACAGGAATTGCAATTTGTAAAGGTTGAAAGCTTTCCTTATTTTATGCCTCTCCCCTTCCCAACACCCCTACTCCAAAATCCTCATGGAGTCATGTCTCTTTACACAAGCTACCTACGATAGACAGAAGTTAAAGTTGTACATATTTTCTTAGCTCACAAAGTGAAGCCTGTCCACCAATCTGTCAACAGTACAGTATCCAGAGTGATGTGACTGAAATAGTACTTATTCAAGCCTGTCCATATGGTCCACAAAAACATGCCAAAAAATATTTCAATTCATCAATACCATCCAGCTTCTTAACCAGGTACAAACTTGATTTTGAAACTGAGAAACTTAACACTATAAAATTGCTGTTTATATTTTAGTTCTTCTGTAATTGATGCATCTTACTTTATACTTGAAATGTTCTAAACTTTTACTATATTATGTGACCACCGTTCTTCTAATTTTTGAAAAGTTTGTAAATGTTAAATTTTCTGCAATATATTCCAGCTCGTACACATCACAACATGAATATATTCGTGAGAAAAAATGAACATCATAGTTGACAGTAATTCTTAGAACTGTGAGCTGCACAGAGGAAGAATTGAAGCTTTAGCTTCTTGAGTAGGCTTTTTATAAAAACGTCTGTGCATCGTTGTCAAGCTAAAGATAATTACCCTGAATTTTAATTTCTTATTTCTGAAGTAGATTCTTTTACATCAGTTCTTTTTAAAATCTGCCATTGAAGTCACCATTTATCATTTTTTTGCAAATGGAAGGTGTCACCTCAGTGATTGTAATGTTCAATGTTTTGTCAGCACTATTTAAACAAACTTCTAGGATCAGGACATCCTGTTAAATTGGCATGTGTTACAACAGTGAGCTGCATTATGTCTTTAAGTATATCACCAGGCATAAAAATGTTCAAGCTGGTGGCTCTGTGTTTGTAGTGTGGAGAGTTTAAATGATGCAATAGTTATAATAGTAAATCATTTATTCACAGAAAACCCAAATGCATGTTAAAGTAGTTTACAAGGCAAAGCACACAAAAACCTTCAAAAGAGAAGGATCTGAAGCACAGTTTGTGCAAGGGGTTGTCAGAGAGCCCATCTTAAGAATGGTATACTCTGGATGAAAGAAATTTTGAATTATACTCTGCAAGGCCGAAAGATTTGTGAAAAAGACACAACATTATGTGAGCCAAAGTAGATTGGTTGCATCTTAGTCTTAAATTCTATTGGATGGCTTCAACTGCTTGAGGATTTTAATATGTAGTTCAGTATTTCTGTGTTTTGGAAAATGTACAGCCTAGTTATATCAAGAATCATCTTGTGGTAAAAGACCAAAGTTACATTGGATAATCCAATTTGGTTGGACACAATTGCTGAGCAACCTAGCTTTATGATTTATCTTTGTAGGCTGCTGGTCAACAATAAGCAGTTCTTCCCCTTGGAGTTCTGTATTGATTACTCAGAGTTCTATCTTTATGGTATTTACATTTAAATCAAAGTGCAGAACACACTCAAGAGCCTGAATAAAATTATACACAGTATATATATACAACGAAAGATAGCTTGAATTTCTTGTCGGAGATCTATTGAAGGCTATCAGTTGTCCTCTGTATTGCATATTTTCATTCATGTTGAAATTCATGGGATATACTCACACAGCCCTATATTTTGCCCTTTTAATCAAGATTTTGAAGACATACATAATAAAATATTGTTTCCAAATTCTCTGTCACTATGTTGTATATTTCAGATTCAAGAAGGATCAATCTAAATGGATTGCTTGTAGTTATCACTTGGTATCATATCTGCTGGATTGGTATAAATGAGGCTTATTTAAATATAATCAAGTGTTTTATTTCTTGTTGCTTAAGTGATAAACTGAATAATTCCAACCCATTTGTCACTAGATAGATTAGTCTCTGCCAAGAGCAAATTAAGATGTAGTTTGGAAAACTATCCTTTCATAGTTTAGCACAAACTGAGAGATGTTATTTGATCATCATTCAAATTACTCAAATATAAAGTCTAAGGTCACATTCTTTGTCCCATTTCCTCCATTCTAATATTAACTATTTAAACATTAGCTAGTTTAAAAAAAGACATGAGCTACATTCAGCAGAAACTTTCCTACTTTAAGATGCGCACCCTGTGTAAAACGTTACAGAAGTGATTTGAGCTAATTTATGATCTGGCATTAAAACATCTTTTAAACAAAAAATAGCCCTATTTCTGGTTTTCAGTTCAGGTATCACTGTAGGTTGCACATTATTCACTTCCACTTCAAATCAAAAAACTAAATTTCATGGCTACTAAAACTGGATCATGCTCTGATACGAATCCAACCAATTTGTTAACATCTATTTACTGCAAATGCTTTATGGAGCCAGAGTGATTTGGAATTCCTTTTTGTGCCAAGTGAATTACAAGTACACATTTCTGTTAGGTAACAAATCAATCGAGTGGATGCAACATACCCACAGTTTTCAAGTTTATCATTGACATTAGACTAAATGTAATGGTGGCAGTGACTTGATGTTAGCACCTAACTGGAGTTAGCAACTACCTTCAGTAATTTGTTCCTAATCTTAAGGTATGCCTGACATGTTCTTGCCCAACCTTGCCCATCCGTTCCAAATCTATCCTACTTAGCATGGTGGTAATGCAACACAATACAATAGACAGTATTGTCAATGTAAAGACAGGACTTTGTCTCCACCAGGACTGTACAAGTGTTTCTTTATCATTGCTGTCATGGACTGATGTGTTTGTGGCATTCAGATTAGTAAAGCTGAGGTTAAATACATTGTCTTTCTTTTTGGGTCCATCATCACCTGCCACAGACCCAGTCTAGTATCTATAGGCTCCCACCCAGAATACTGCATGCATCTTTGCCATCCTCAAAGCTTCCTCCATTCTGCCCATCTTGTATGGGCTCATGTTAACTTCATCAGTTCAATGATGATGCTCAGTTCTACTGCTAACATTCTACCTCCTTAAATGCCACCTCTTTAAACAAGCTTTAGATCTACTTTTCAGGGAAAATATTGTATAATGCCTAGAAATGGGTGTGAAGAACATATAACTCTTCATTCTGATTCAGGCAGCATGCAAGCTGTGCTGTACTTTAATGTAAATAATATTACGCAGTTACAGCTAAATGTCTTCCTCATTTCCAATTGTACCTGCAGACTAACTTATATTCCTTGTAAGAGTGCATCCACATACCATGTGATACATCAACATTTAGAAATTTCAAGCATTTTCAAAAAACATTATTGTCTGTTCAACATGATAAAGTAAATAAACTCATGTTTCCACATTATACTCTATTTGCCACGTTATTGCCTATTCACATTTAACGTCCTTATATTTCTTGGCGTCCTCCTCACAAGTTACAAACTCACCAAGCCTTGTGTTGTTGGAAAATGTAGGTACATCATTCTGAGCTATTTGTGCCGATCACTAATTTACGTGATAAATATCTGAGGCCCCAGCACTGGAACTTGTGACATTCCACTAGTTACAGCCTTCCAACTGAGACGTGAAGTTTATTCTTCCAAGAGACATTGAATAGGATGGACTCACATCATGTGGAATTAAGAAGAATGAAAGGTCATTTTCACGAAACTGAAATGTATAAAATTTATAGAGGGCTTGAGGGAGGAAATTGCTAACAGACTGTGCAGTTGGCTGGAGCATACAAAGCGAGAGGCCATAGTTTCATTGTAAGTATCTGGGCATTTAGAAATGAAATGTTGAGAAATCGCCTTGAGTCAGAGAATTCCAAATCTTTTTAATTTTTTATTCTAGAAAGCTGTGGATGCTCAATTGATGATCAGAATCAAAACAATGTTCGAAACATTTTTGGATACTGAAGGAATCAAAGGCTTTAAGCATAGGATGGGAAAATAAGGTGGAATGAAAATTCAATCATGATCATTTTAAATGGGGAAACAATCCCAAAAGACTTTGTGGCTTACTCCAGCTCATATTTTTAAAATTAACTGGCATACAGTTCTCTTGCAAGTAAGTAATTATTCATTACCTTCATTTCTTAGTTGGTTTGTTATCATTAGTTTGATTATGTGAGTCTTACAATGATGATTTAGAATTGCACCTAATTAATAATTTCACCATTTCACAGGAAATAAAAACAAGCACAAGGAAAGTTGAAAAACTATATTGATCTTTGGAGACACAGATAATTACAAATACATTTATCATATCTGTGACAGCAGAATCTAAAATTAACCTTTCATTCTAATACTGTAAAATATTTTGACTAGAATTGCATTGAGACTCCTGTAAGGCAAAGCACAGGTAATGTTTTTAAAATTGTGAGATTGGTTAAAAATAATGCATTAATTAAGTTTAATATTCATCATGTTTTACTTAATTGCACTTGAGACTTAACTAATGTCATTAGGAATGAGCATGTTTAGCATAAAGATGAGATACAGTCAAATCATACTGACATACTAGTGATTCTGAAAAAAATATTGAGGCAGGATCTGTTAAATAATTAATATTTTACTGATGCTGCTCTTCAATATATACACCAACAATATGCAAGATTAGATGCTTGTAACATCAAGGCAGAACTTGACTGAATTCTCATACAATTGGGCAATAAAATTGAAGTAGAAGACCCTTCAGGCACAGAAAAATGGTTACACCTACCAATGGGTCATTACCACAATCCCAGAATATCCATGCAGGTGTTCCTTGGGCCGTTACTTGGCCCAACCATCTTCAGCACTTTAGTATTAACTTCCCTGTCATAAGATCAGACATTAGACAGTGTGCTGAATAATTCCATAACATCCCAGGTAATGGAAGGGTCAATGCTACAGTCTTGAAAAACATCTAGACTTGACTTGATCAACTCCAACATGAAAAAGTCAATTTACCTCCTTCTGAAATTTATTAGCATCACAATTATCAAGCCCCTGCAATCAATATTTTGAAGATCACAATTGGCCATGACCTCAACTATCTTTATCAGTATTACACACTTACTTGGGATGTACTGCAGTACCTTGCCAAGCATACCTTAAAAGTATATCCCATCACCTGCACCCATGCAATGTGATGGATGAGATCAACAACATCATTGGAACCCTGTTACTTCCAAATTTGCCTTCAAGTTATTCATTTTCCACTGAAACATAAAGTGCTATCCTTGTAGTATTGGATCCAAGATTTGGTATTCCTAGCTAACCCCATTGTCAGAACAGTTTTACAACAATGGCCACTATTGTTTTAAGAAAGCTTGGCACAACAATGATTTAGGAAGACAACTGGGATTGGTGATAAAAGTCTTCTTTTTAATAGTTTTCATTAAAATCATGTAAACTTTGTGAAGGTGAAAGCCTGTCTAACACAGCACGGCTCATATATCAAGGTCATAGATACCACTGAGCATGGTTAAGGGACAAATTGAAAGGGAAGGAAAGTAAATATAATGATCTGGCCAGTTCACTTAAGCAGATTCTATAATCCAATCATATCACAGACACATGGGATAATATCTTGCTTGCCTTCTGAAGGCACTACATACAAATAGCTTCCGGTAGAGTCCAAAGAATGTTAATTTAACTTTTCTCCCTGATATTCTATTCTCTGAACTTTCAATAAGTTGACAATGAGAGGCCAACCAGGGAGCAATCTAATCTCCATTGTGTAGCTATGCTAGCCAAAGTCTGTTTGACTTAAGCACAATTCAAAAATCAGTTAAAGCTCAGGTTTTTCTTTGTTAGACTGGCTGTCTCCATTTGAGGCCAATTGCCATCTATGTGAGCATAATGCCTCTCTGGAGTTGGACATTCTATGAAGTATTTTTAACAAAAATCAGTCTGTAATTACCTTTCAGACCTGACCTCATAAACAAATATAATTTAGTTTGTTTTCTTTCTAAAAAGAAAACAAGCTGCTACTCACAATCCAAACGTTACATTCAACTCCCATCTAATAGTTTACAAACCAAAAATGATTTTAAAAATTGTCTCAACAGCAGTAATAGCAATTTTAACTGTTCCAATATCAACTGGAATAGTTTCAGTATGTAAAAAAAAGGGAAAAGAATTCTTGAATTGCAATCCAGTTAATGTTTTTTGGACCAGTTTGTTCAACAATAGAAGGTGCTACTTTGAACTGAATTTTAGGGAAGGAAGCTGAACAAGTGGAAAGAGCAATAGTGGGAGAGCATTTTGGTGCCAGTGATCACAATTCAGTTGGTTTTAACATATTTTCCAAAAAGAACAAAGATAGAACAGGAATTAAATTTCCAAATTAGGCAAAACTGATTCTGTAAAGCTGAAGTGTGATTTAGCAAAAGTGGACTGAAAATATTTACTTGAAGCATTAGGGGACCGGGAAGCATTGAACAAAAAGATTCAGAATTCAGTATAAGCATGGATTGTCTGATGAGGCAAGAAGCAGAATTTGAGGATAATTCTGTCGACATGGATTTTAGCAAGGATTTTGACAAGGTCTGATTAAAAATATAAAAGACCATGGAATCCAGAGGAATATATAAAACCAAATAGAAAATTGGCTCAGCCACAGAAAACAAAGGGTAATAGTTGATAGCAGGTGTATGTGACAAGAGGATTGGTTCCAGTGGGTACCACAGGGCTCAGTAATAGGTCCACAATTTATTTTTTATTTGTTGATGGGATATGGATATCGCCACCCACACCAACATTTATTGTCCATTTGTAATTGGCCAGAGGGTAATTAAGAATCAACCTCATTGCTGTGGGTATGGAGTTAAATGTATGCCAGACTTTCTCCTTTAAAGGACATTCGTGAGCCATATAGGCTTTACAACAATTAACAGTAGTTAAATGGTCACCACTGGACTAACTTATTATTGAATCAAAATTATACCATCTGTTTTAGTGGGATTCAAAACCATAATCCCAGAAACTTAACCTTGGATTGTGAATTACTGCTTTAGTAATGTACCACCACTCCATTGCATCGCATTTTTGGACATTTATAAATAATTTAAGATTAAATGTGAGGCCGTAATCAAGAAGTTTTGAGATGACACACATTGTTGGTTTGAGGAAGAAAGCTGTAGACTGCAGACTAGTATCAAGGGACTATTCATTCGGACAGAAAGGTAGCAAATGGAATTCAACCCAGATAAATGTAAGGTGCCATATTTGGCAAGCTCAAAAAAGTAATGGAATACATAATGGGAGAGTAATGAAAGGTATAAAGAAAGTTGTGATCCTTAGAGTGCATGCCTAGAAATCCCTGAATGCAGCAGAACAGCTTGATATGATGGTTAGGATGGCAAATGGAATATTTTATTTACTGGGGCATCAAATTAAGAATGGGGAGGTCATGCAGTAGTGATATAAAACACTAATGGTCACATTCTGTGCAGTTCTGGTCACGAAACAGAACAGATGTAATTGCATTAAAGAAGATACAAAGAAGATTTATGACGATACTGCCAGGACTGGAAAATTTAAGTTATGAAGAAAGATTGGATAGGTTGGAATTGCCTTTCTTGAAACAGAGGAGAGAAAAGGACATTGATTAATGCAAGTATGAGGTTGACAGAGGCTGGTATAGAGTGGATAGGAAGGATCTATTTCTCTCAGTAGGGTTCAATGACTAGCAGACAGAGATTTAAAGAGATTGGTTGAAGGATTAAAGGCGAGTAAATAATAAGGAAATGGCAGATGATAGGAACAGACATTCTGCTTTTCTCTTCTTCTGAATTATGATTTTATGAAGATATAAAAAAGCTGTAATTCAAGTGGTGGAAGGAAGAGAGGAGTGGTGAAATTACTATCATCAGGGAAGTGGGACTGAGTGAATTGTTTGAGCTATAAGCTAACAAATCCATTGGTCCAGATGGATTTCAGTCTACGGTTTGAATAGACGTGGTTAATGAAGTAATGATGCATTCTTGTTAATTTTCCAAAACTTGCTAAAATCTGCAAAGGTTTCCTCAGATTGAAGATAACCAAAAACGTTCCCTCTATTCAAGAAGGAAAGAAGGCGGAAAACAATCATTTTAGGCTAGGTTGACATCTGTCATGGAGAATGGATTAGAATCAATCATTAAGAAAGTTATGTGAAACATATGTCAAAAAATACAAAGTAACTGAGAATAGTCATCATGGTTTTATGTAAGTAAAATCACATTTTGCATAAATTGATCAAAATCCAACCGGCAGAATGGGATAAGTGAATACCACAGGGTATGTACTGTATATCAACTTTGTATTTTTTTTATCAATGACTTTGAGGTGCCTGAAAGCAACATTGGTAAACTGTCAGTTCATGCAAAGATAGATAAACAGAACAAATGGGGGTTGATACCATCTTTTCAGGAAGAGAGTTGCAAAGACTCATGACCCTTAGTTAAAACAAAAACTCATCATAACCCGTTACTTTTGTTTTAAACGGTGGCCCCTAGTTCCAGATACTCCCAGAAGAGCAACATCTTCTCTATATCTACCATGTCAAAAACAATCAGGATCTTATATTTTCAATCAAGTAACCTTGATTTTTTCTAAACTTCAGTAAATGCAAGTCTAGTCTGTCTAACCTTTCCATATCAGCAACCATACTTTCTGTCCCTTCGTCTGTGTTGTTAAAGTGTAAATACTTCAAGCTTGCCACAATGAGTGCTTGAAACAGCCAAAATCCTTGTACTTGAGATGAGTAACCATCACAATACTATGAGAGGACAATGAGATTCAGTTTACTTTTATCTAACACCGATTGTATATCAATGCTTCTTTTGTCTATTGTGAGACAGGAAGATAAATCAGGTGGTATATCATAGTTCTATTTGTTTAAGGTATTCATCTTTAACAAAATGTTTTGTGAATTTTACAAGTGTTTCAATTGTTCATATTTTAATTAAGTATTTGCTTGAGTTTCCAGAGTGTCTGGACTTGATATACCAAAAAGTCACATGAAATGCTGCCAGTCATCTTAACAGTTATGTACATTCTAACAATATACCTTTATAATTTGCAATAAAGTATCTGCAAGCTGGTATTAGAGCTGACATTAATCTCACTAAGGTATTGGACCTTCTGAGCAGAGAATGTCAATTTAAGCTGCTGGAGAAATTTGGCTGCCAATTTAAGCTGCTCAATGTGGTGCCACTTTCTATGGCAACAGTATGTGCAAAGTCAGCTAAGATAGGGTAGCATCAAACTCTTTGAGCTCCACAGTGGGGTCAAACGGTGGTCCAGTAGTTAGTATTGCTGTCTCACAGAGCCAGGGATCTGGGTTTGATTCCGCCCTCAGAGAACTGCCTGTGTGGAGTTTTCACATTATCCCTGTGGCTGTGTGGGCTTCCTCTGGGTGCTCCGGTTTCTTCCAACATTCCAAAGATGTGCAGGTTAGGTGGGTTGACCATGCTAAGTTGCCCATTCTGTCTAGGGTTGTACAGGCAAGATGGATTAGCCAGGGGAAATGCAGGGCTATAGGGCTTGGGTCTGGGTGGGCTATTCTTTGGAGGGCTGAATGGTCTGTTTCCACACTAGGGTGTCTTCTGGCACTAGCACTCTTTGGCCTAATCTTCTTTTTGTAGCTGCCATGTGCCTTCAGGTCATCTACACAGTATTTACTTACGTACCAAAATGTAATAATGATACTATTACTGGATATCATGTTCCGTGGACATGGGTTATTTTAATCCCTATGTAGCAGATGGTATGATTTAAATGCATTAAAATTCTGGAATTAAAAGCTGGTCTTATGATCGCTGATTGTCATAAAAACCCATCTCACTCACAAATGTCCTTTACATAAGAAAATCTGCTGTCCTTGCCTGGTTTTGGCTACATGTAATTACAGACCCAGAAAATGTGGTTAATTCTTAACGTCCTCTAACATGACATGGAAGCCATTCAATTTCAGGGTAATTTGGGTCAAACAATAAATGCCAGTCAGTGATGAAGAAACAGGACTGACAGAAAACTGCTCAAGCTTGTTTGCTTGAGATCCAAAACAAAGGTGTGCCATGTCATCATCGACGTTACTGATATAGCTCTAACATTCAATCTGAAGAACACCTGCTGCAACAGCGCAGAGGTAAAAGAAGTTGATTTGAACATCAACATCATGAAGACATATGTCACGATCTGTATTGTTTCCATATTGTTATCTATAAGCATTGACAAGGTGACATCGGAGGGAGTTGTAACTTAAGACAATAGGGTCCACCATCACCAGCAATCTTGTTTGCTGAAATCAACACCTATATCACAATTTATTTAGCTATTGTTACCAAGCTAAGTGAGAGTGTGTGCAAGAACTACAACTTGACTGAGAACAAACTATGAGCCTACTAGTCAAGTTGTAGTTCTTGCACACACTCTCACTTAGCTTGGTAACAATAGCTAAATAAATTGTGATATAGGTGTTGATTTCAGCAAACAAGATTGCTGGTGATGGTGGACCCTATTGTCTTAAGTTACAACTCCCTCCGACGTCACCTTGTCAATGCTTATAGATAACAATATGGAAACAATACAGATCGTGACATATGTCTTCATGATGTTGATGTTCAAATCAACTTCTTTTACCTCTGCACTGTTGCAGCAGGTGTTTTTCAGATTGAATGTTAGAGCTATATCAGTAGCTCTGGGTGATATGTGGGCAACATATAATAATCCAGAAGGAAGGCTGAATGGCCCAAAATGTCAGCTTTCCTGCTCCTAAGATGCTGCTTGTCCTGCTGTGTTCATCCAGCTCTACACCTTGTTATCTCGGATTCTCTAGCACCTGCAGTTCCTATTATCTCTGGCTTACATCTGTACTCTTTCAGGTATATCTTCAACATCTTTGGCAGGACGTCACAAATTCAAGGTGTTAACTGAAACTCTTAAAGCTAACCCAACAATGTCTTTGCTAGGTTGGCCATGCTTATCTGATGGATTTTGGCTGCATACCAAAAGACTTTGTATAGGTTGAATTGGGCATTGGTTCATGACCTCTTGGGCATCCTCACTTCTGCCACAAGCATAGTGAAGATGGTGAACATTAAGAGCAACAATTGGGAGACAGTTATCAATGCTGTGACCTCTGTAAATTGACTCTTTGGAATGGCAGTGAAAAATATGAACAAAAAACTACAAGGCCAACTGGCAGAGAAGCGAGCCCAAGGAAACGGAGACCAGAGAAACCAGAGAATCACACGCCTTAACTGCCTCTAGAAAAATTGGCAGAGGCAAACATCCCCGGCTGGGGCTCCTATCCATACCAAACAATCCTTAACAAAGAAATTACCACCCCAGTACGAACTATCTTCTGACGAGGTGAAAAAGTCATAGAGTCATACAGCACAGAAACAGATTCTTCAGACCAGCACATCCATGCTGACCAGGGTACCTGAACTTAACTAGTCCCATTTGCCTGCATTTGGTCCATATTCCTGCAAACCTTTCCTATTCATGTAGCTGTCCAGATGTCTTGTAAATTTTGTAACTGTATCTGCATCTACCACTTCCTCTAGCAGTCATTCGGTATATCTATGTCCCTCTGTGTGAAAAAGTTTCCCCTCATGTCCCTTCCAGATCCTTCTTCTCTCACCGTAAAAATATACTCCCTAGGTTTGAACACCCCAGTGTAGGGAAGTAACCATTGCTATTCACCTTATCAATGCCCCTCATGATTTTATAAACTTCTATAAGGTCACCCCTCAACTTCATACACTCAAGGGTGAAAAAATAATTCCAGTCTATCCAGCCTCTCCTTACAATTCAAACCTTATAACTGTAAGCCTTTTCTGAAAGGCTTTGCTCACATTATGTCTGGAGTAAAGAACTTGTCAGCAGTGGTCCTATCTAAATGGCTGGTTACTTACTGAAAAATTTGTCAAAATCATTATTATTGTTGCCTTTTAATTGACCAATTTTCTGTCATTTCCGTCAATGAATCATGCTGCACAAATTACAATTAATAAAATCATGAACCTTTGACATTTGATTGCTGAGCATCTTTTTTTTAGAAAAATCTTCTACTGCTTAGTAAAGGACAGTTAACTTATTTAAATAAGCATAGTATTTTTCATAGTGTAACGGACAACTAAGTCCATATCTAAGATAATGGGAACTACAGATGCTGGAGAATCCAAGATAACAAAGTGTGAAGCTGGATGAGCACAGCAGGCCAAGCAGCATCTCAGGAGCACAAAAGCTGACGTTTCGGGCCTAGACCCTTCATCAGAGAGCCTCTCAGCATCTCTGATGAAGGGTCTAGGCCTGAAATGTCAGCTTTTGTGCCCCTGAGATGGTGCTTGGCCTGCTGTGTTCATCCAGCTTCACACTTTGTTATCTAAGTCCATATCTATTTAAGTTACATAACTTGCAAATCTGTTAAATTATATAACTTTCATTTTCTAAGTTAAAATATGACTCAATAATTTATATAACATTCTTGCCTTTTGTCAGCAACTGAATTTGTTTTACATAGTTAATTTTCCTCTGAATGCCTAACTTATGCAACGAAGGCACCCATTCTCACCCTCTCCAACCACTGCCAGCTAAAGGAGAAGGCAGAACTTTGGACAATTTCTGCAACTGTCAAGGTCGCATAGAAAATTGCTTACATTCCCTAATTTTGCTGCAGGAAAATAAAGAACTGTGGATAATGGAAATCTGAATCAAAAACAATGTGCTACAGCAACTCAACAGGTCTGACAACATCCATTGGGAGATAATAGTTAAAGTTTCAAGTGCAGTGACACTTTGTAATGCAGTTGGGAAATAGTGGCATTTAGCTGTTGATGGGATGGGGCTGGAGTTGGGATAGGAATTCAGTGAATAGTGGGATTGGTACCCAGAAAGAGAGAGAGAGAGAGTGTGAAAGGAGAAACAAACAAAGGAACTTTTACTGTAAGCTAGTGAAGAAGTAAATAGGTGATAACAGGAACTGTGAATAGTTGCAAATGGATTAGCTAGACTGGGAGCACCCATACACACAGGACCTAAGGATATGGATGAGTAACAAACATGAAAGAGAATGTTGAAACTCTGACATCATAAAGTTTAATGTTGAATCTTGAATCCCATAAAGGGACTTAGGCAGAAAGTGAGATTTTGTTCCTCCAGCTTGCATTGAGCTTTGCTGTAGCATTGCAGAATGCTTGAGACAGAAATGTTGGCATGGGAACACGGTTGTGTGCTGATGTGGCAAGCATCTAGAATTCAAGATCATTTCTACGGATAGAGCAGAAGTGTTTAACAAAATAGCCATGCAGTCTGCATATCATCTCCTCAACAGGAAGGAGACTACACCCGACATGAAACGTCAGCTTTTCCATTCCTCTGATGCTGCCTGGCCTGCTGTGTTCCTCCAGTTCCAGTTTGTTATCTCTGATTCCAGCATCTGTGGTTCTTACTGTCTCAGACTAGATTAAATGAAGTGCAGGTAAATCACTGGAAGATGTGTTTGGGGCCATGGTTATTGAGGAGGGAGGAGGTAAACATGAAAGTGTTTACAGCTTATGTTATTGCATGGGAAGGTGCCACTGGGGAATGGAGAAGTGTTGAGAATGGAAAAGAAGTTAACCAGAATGCCTTGGGGCGAATGGTGCCTGTGGAATTCTGATAAGGGAATGGAGGGGAATATGTGCATGGTGGTGGCATCCCACAGGCGATGGCGGGAAAAACAGGTTATGGTACTTAAAATGACAAAGATGGCAGGTGGAAAATGAGGAAGGTAAGCCCTAACATTAATGTAGGAGAGAAGGGAAGGGGTGTGGGCAGAAGTGGGAAAATGGTTTGGCTAACAGCCTTGTCAATCGCTGTGGTGGAAAATCCTCGTTTGAGGAAGAAAATGGACATATCTGCAGTCTACTTGTGGAAGGTGGCATCATAGAACTGACATGACAAAGATAGACTTGGGAGAATGGGATGGAGTCCTAACAGGAAGCGGGGTGTAAAGATATATATTCATGTTAACTGTAGAACTCAGTGAGTTTATAATGGATATGAGCAGTCAGCCCATCCCAGAAATGGAAACAGAGATATCAAGGAAGGGAAGGGAGGAGTCAGAGATGGACAAGATGAGGGAAGGATAGAAACTGGAAACAAAACATTGTATTTTTACAATTTCAGGTGAGACAGGGAAGCATCACAGATGATGTTATCAATGTACCAGAGAAACAATTTATGGAAGGACCAAGTAGGATTGGAACAAGGAATGCTCCACATACCCTACAAAGAGTCAGGCATGAATAGGGTCCATGGGGATAACCATGGCCACACCTTTGATGTGAATAAAGTGAGAGGAGTTAAAGGAGAGGATGTTCAAAATAAGGATGAGTGCAGCCAGGTGGAAGAGGATGAATGTAGATGGGGATAGTTCAGGTTTTCTTTTAAGCAAGGAATGGGGAGCCCAAAGACCATCTTGTTGTGTGAATGGATATATTGAGAGATTTCATGCCCATGCTGAAGAGGAGGCAACAGCTGCCAGCAAACTAGACATTTTGAAACCAGTGTAAATCATTAGAATAATCATAAATCTAAGTGGAAAGAGACTGGACAAGGGGTGAAAAATTGAGTCAAGATAGGAAGACATAAGTTCGGCGGGGCAAGAAAAGGCAGAAACAATGGTTCTGCCTGGGTAGTCCTGTTTGCAGATTTTGGGAAAGAGGTAGATGCAGGCTATCTGGATGGGGTACTATGAACTGGAAGGTTGTGGAGATCCCCAGATGATATGAGGTTAGTTACAGTCGTGGACACAATTGCTTGATGTTCAATGACAAGGCCCAGGGGAGGTAAAGGAGGTGTCCTAGAGCTGATATGCAGCCTCCACCAAGAAGATTTCAGTATGCAAGCCAACAACTCCACCACCCTTGTTGACATGTTTAATTACAAAGTCAGGGTTGAATTTGAGAGCATAGACTGCTATCAGTTCAAAGCAAGATAGGTTAGAATGGATGAGGAAAGCAAAGAAGTTAATGTAACTGATGTTATACTGACACGTCTAAATGAACAGGTCAAGTGCGGGTAACAGATCGGGATGCAGGTGGAGGGAGACTATTTTGCTGGATTCCCATTATTTTACTCGACTTTGCAGGGAAGGCAATGATAGCTAAGGAAAATAGAGCCATGATGCATTGTCATTTCCAAGGTTCATTTTCTCAGTTGAATTATAGCCTGATTTTCTAATGACAGTCAAAAAAGGCCAAACTGAGCAATCAAAAGTAATCAATAGAATTAATTGAAAATGGAAAACTAATGGAAAGCTAATGGAAAACCCAAACAGCAAACTACAGCCCAGCTTTAATTGGAAAATTGAATGCAAACAGGAATAATCATGTAGGATCATAGAATGCTATGACACATAATGAGGTTATTTGGACCATCTTGCCTGCACTGTCTGTTGGAAAATCCTACCAACTTAATCGTGTTGTAAACATTGTCCCTTCTATTACTCATTCAATTCTCTTTTAAAAACCATTTATTGAATCTGCTTCTAGTATCCTTACATTACAAATTATAATTACTCACCATATATATCTCCTTTTAGAGATAGCAGGAACTGCTGGTGCTGGAGAATGTGAGCTAACAAGGTGTAGAGCTAAATGAACTCAGTAGGCCAAGCAGTATCAGAGGAACGGATGTATCAGGTCTAGACACTTCTTCAGAAAAGAAGAAAAGAAGCTGTGATTTCATGATTGTGTAGCATTTGCTGAATGACTCAAGACTATATTTTATGGCTCTCCTAGTTAGTGTATTTGTAATGTAAATAAAAGTGGGTGTCCTTCCCACCTACAACCCTTCTCCCATTTGATCATGGACAGGGAAGCATCAAGCAGCCAGCCAGCTCTACAGCCTATTAATGACCAATTAAAAGCTTAATTCTGCCTTGGCTGTTACTTTTCACACACAGTAGAAGGAGCAAAATGAGTAACCTGACAGCTCTCATTGCATGAGTTGCTGTTAGATATATAAGGTTATCTCTGTTGTAGGCACCTTCCGTTGCGTTAATGCTCCCTAAGTGAATTTAAACCATTCTCTACTCATGTCACCTGCTCACCCTGCCTCACCCGTCCCCCTCCGTCAGTGAGTTTGCTTGACAGGCCCATCAAGATCTCTTTAAGACTGGGCTCCATCATGTCTTCTTCAGTGGCCGCCATTCAAATCTGGCACAGCTGAGACCACTGAAGTGCTGAACAATCTGAGAAGCTCTCTAAGACAGGATTTGCTCCCAGTTAAAAGTGGAAATTTCACTCTGAAATGAATAAGACAGCACCCTGTTTATAAATGCAGTGGTGCAGCTGGATTTCATATGCATGGATTCTTAATCAGCTATGGCCGAGAATGAAGAGCTCCATAATGTACAGACCCCTGAGCATGCTAACAGCTATATCAACATTTGATTTAAGACCATCAGTCAAGCCTGTAGCATGGCATATTTACACTTATTGAAACAATATACGTTATACAGGGACTCATTCTTTGAAATAGAGAGAATATGTTCAAGCCTTGTGCCTCATTTTGAATTCCCAGGGTGCCCAGAGGTCCCCTTTACTTTCTTAATGACAATGCTTTGGCCAATCACAAACAACTTACGAAACAATATATGCCCTTTTCACAATTTGTGGCACAATTGCGTTACAATTTGTGGTTGTTTGAAATTTAGCATTCTTTAATCTATCTGAATGAGTGCAGGATGAAAAGATTTTGAGAAACATCTTTTTCAGAAATATTAACTTCTAAATATTTAGGAAAAATCAGAAACTTTCAATCAATGTTTACAAGGGTCACTATTGAAATTTCTGTCAAGATTAAACTGGATTCTTTGAAGAAGCCCCTAATATGATAAATGTGAATTTGGTTGTACAATGTCAAGGCAAATAATTGCTTTATTTGAAAGAATCGGATACACATTTTTCTCATTGTGAATTTGAATGAAAGCAATTGAGAGCTATTATAATATATTAATTTTTCCAATAATTGACTGAATAAGATAAAATATAATCTACTTGTGTCGATACTAGTTCTATTCTCATCACCCTCCCATCTCTCATTCAGGCAAATCATTCCAGATATTAACACTTTCAAACATAACTAGATGCAAACACCAGTCACTGATTGACCTAATCTTAAATTGTGCCATTTGATAGACAGACAAATGAAAATTGATATTTCTGAAGAAATGTACGTCCAAAACTTTTCCTCATTGCACAACATATTTTTCTGTTTTAAAAGTGATTTTTTTTTTACTGAAAAGCTGATTTACTCACATTTGAACAAAAACGTATAACTTTCAACTGAACTTTTTTGATGGAAGTTTTTATCTGAAATTGAAACCAATTTATTTTATTCAGATGTGCAGCATTTCCAAATGTTAACTTTGTTTAAACATTTGATATTGTGTTACTTCTCAAGGCAGTATAAAATATTGAAGTATTTACCTTGAAATTTCACTTTGACAGGACTGCCAAGAGATAATGGTTGAAGCGTTCCCAGTGCATGGTCCATGCAGAGAGTCACAGCCATTGATTAATTTACAGCATGGAAAGAAGCATTTCAGCCCATCATGTCCATGCTGGTTCTCAAACATCTATCTACTCTAATCCAATTTTACCGCACTTGGCTCTGTAGCTTTGTGCTCAAGGGCATTTAAAGTGCCCATCTAAATAGTTCTTAAATGTCTTATTGTTCCACCTCTACCACTCTTAGGCAGTGAAGTACCCACACAGCCTTGGTGAAAAACCTTTTCCTCAAATCCTTTGTACACCTTCTGCTCCTTGTCTTAAAACTGTGCCCATGGTCATTGACCCCTCGAAGAAAGGGATAAGTTTCTCAATATCTGTTCCACTCATAATGCTGTACACACCAGTCTTCTCTAATCTAATGAAAATAAGGCCAGCATATATTGAATCTTTTAGCTGAAAATCTCCAGTCCAAGTGACATCCTGGTGAATCTCTTCTATATCCCCTCTAATGTAATCCCACCCTTACTATAGTATTGTAAACAGAACTGCACACAGGAGGTATCAAGAACTGCAGATGCTGGAGTCAGAGTTGATCCAGTGTGGACCTGGAGGAACGCAGCAGGCCAGGTAGCATCAGAGGAGTAGAAGAGTCAACGTCTTGGGCCTAGACCCTTAATCAGGACTGAGTGAAGGGTCTAGCCAAGAAACATCGAATCTCCTACTCCTCTGATGCTGCCTGGCCTGCTGTGTTCCTCCAGTTCCACACTGTATCGATAAGAACTACACACAGCACTCCATCATTGTCTTCCTGGTCTTGAATTCTATGCATTGACTAAGAAAATCAAGTAACCCATTTGTCTTCTTAACCCCTTACCTATCTGTCCTGCTACCTTCAAGTATCTGTGGACAAGCAGACTAATCTCTCTCCCATCCTTTGCACTTCTTGTGGTCCTATGATTCAACATGTACTCCTTTGCCTTGTTCAGTTCTAAAATGGCACTAAGTTCCTTGAAGTCATGTGAATTTGATTAGCATGTGCACTTGCTTCTGATGACACAATGATGATGGCTATGCTAATGACAGGAACGTGGTAGGGCTCTTGTGCTGCAGTGGTAATGTCACTACCTCTGGGCAATTGGGCCTGGGCTCAAGCATTACATGTTCCAGAGGAGCAGAATGACTTATCTGAACAGGTTGACTAGAAAATATCTGGCAGGTATATGGTGATCTGACCTAATTCAGAACCGTTAGTGGGCTACCTCTCTGCCAGATGGGAAGCACAAAATTTCACTCCTTCTCTTGTCCATTTATTGATATAGCGTAGCCTTGAGTTTATCTAATAAGTGTCGGTCTTACATTTGATTGAATGCCTTCTGAAAATCAATAAATGTTACTTCTACTACATTCCTTTCGTCTAGCTAATGAGTCAGTTTCTCAAATCAATCCATTAATCTTGTCTCAAATTACAAATTTTAAGCAATCAATTTTAATATATCAAAATAACCGTTAATAAGGCAGTAACAGATTCAACTTGATGTTTGTGAACTTCTTGCTGTATTAACACTGATAATTGGCCCAAGATAATGCTTTTTAGAATGCAAATCACAATAATCTGAATTAAATTATACCCTGAAACAAAAAGTTGTTGGAAAAGCTTAGCAGGTTTGGCAGCATCTGTGAAGAAATGTCAGAGTTAACATTTCAGGTCCAGTGACCCTGCCTTAGAACACAGGTAGGGTCATAGACAATAGGTCCTGGAGTAGGCCATTCAGTCTTCGAGCCAGTACCACATTGGACCAGAAACGTTACTCTGATTTCCATTCACCGATGTTGTCAGACCTGCTGAACTTTTCCAGCAACTTCTGTTTATGTCTCTGATTTACAGCATCTGCAGTTCTTTCAATTTTTAAAAAAAATCAGATCTTGATTGCTACTTTAGAATAAAATTCGGAATGAGTATTTGACATAAATTCTTTGCACCAACATTTCAATTTTTGTGATCTTGACTTTTTTTTCTTTTTTGTGGCATT
The DNA here is from genome assembly GCF_030684315.1 of Stegostoma tigrinum. NCBI lineage: Eukaryota > Metazoa > Chordata > Chondrichthyes > Orectolobiformes > Stegostomatidae > Stegostoma > Stegostoma tigrinum. The sequence continues at coordinate 71,081,644 of NC_081358.1, read as the reverse complement.
CATATTATGTGTTTTAATTTCTATTTCTTTTTCTGTCACACTTTAATTTTTAAATTTTGGTTGATTAGTTCCTTTTAGTTTCACTAGATTTCAAAAGCTCTTTATTTTTCTCTTTCCTTTAATGATGTTTTCATAACGTAGCTCTGAATATCTTCAAACTTGTTCATGTTGCATCGATTTAGTTTTACGAGAGTGCACGAGAAAAATATCTTTTCTCTGCTATCAAATATGCTTCCAATATTCTTCTGATAAGCTTATCCATGGAGTGTTGGAGAGTCTGAGGAAATTCAAGGTCCGTTTATTTTTGATGAAGCATTTTCTTCTCTTTCAACATCTTAATTAATATTGCTGTACGTCTCTCATCTCTAAGCTTGGCCTTCTCACCCAGTTGAGTATATTAGTTTACTTTATACCAGGGATTGGATAGTTCACTTGACTGGATGGCTGGCTTGTAAGGTAGAACAATATAAGTAGCACAGGCCCAATTCCTGCACTCACGGAAGTTACCGAGAAGGACTTGCCTTCTCATCCACTCCCCTCACCTATGGCATAGTAACAATCAGGTTAAGCTACCACCAGTTATCTACTTCAGATTAAGGAACAATCCTATGTTATGACAAATACTTTAGATAATACCATTGTTTTTTTTGAAGTCTCAGCAGAAGTAGATTGTTTCTATTCCAGTGAAAGTTAAAACTACCACTTTGGTAAAGCCTTTGATTGTTTCAGAAATCATCCAAAATTGGAAGAATGTGAATGTTGCTTTCCAAGCCAGGTTGCACCACCCTGGCCCGACATGATCAGGATGTGGGAGAAGCCCCTCTCGTAAGGCAAAATTTCTACCAGCTGGGCCCAGAAAAACTGCCCTATGTTTGGGAAGAGATGAACGACAAATTGGATCATGAGCTAATAGACTCTAGAATCAGTAGCTTGAGCTCTCCAGATTTGCTCATGCCCAAGCCAGAAGCCTCCACAAGATTGTGCGTTAACTCTTGAAACATTAATGTAGTGACTAGATCTGACTCTTATCCAAAACCTTGGCTGGAAGATTGCACAGATAGTGTAGGTCAAATAGATTAGATTGCAAAGATAAATTTACCCAAGGGGGACTGGTGGGTCCCCTTGACTGCTCACATAAAATAAATCTCTGCCTTCATAACCCTAGATAGATTATACCATAAATGGTCATGCCATTTGGGGTATGAAATGCCCTAGCCTCTTTTCAAAAGCCAGTAAGCCAGATAGTGGCTCTTATTGTGGGCAGTTAGACATGCTGCTAGCGTACAGCCACACTGGGCAAATGCATTGAAAGAGACTGAAAACCATTTTCGGGAAACTACAGTAGTTGATACAGTGGTCAAAAATCGCAAACAGCAAGTTCTCTAAGGTCTAGGCATTTCTAGGCATGTACTGGGGAAAGAGTGTTGACTGTCAGGGGCTGCACAGGTACAAGCAGTAACACAGTTCTGTATTGAGAGGACAAAATGTGAAATCATGAGATTCTTATAAATGTTTGGATTCTACCAACATTTTGTTGCAAACCTCAGCATTTTAGACATGCTGATGACAGATGTACTACGGAAAAAAAAAGGTAGCAGAGTCTGAGAACTGCCAGACAGAGTTTTGAAAACTGAAGGGTATTATAATAAGTGAGTCTGTTCTAGCAGCTCTAGAAAATAACCATGCATTTAAAGTAGCCATTGATGCAATTGACATTGGGTTAGTGGTTATCTTCTTTCAGACATGTGAAACTGAATAGAAAGACAAATCGGGTGCTTCTCCAAAAGACTAAGCAAATATCAGAGATTATTATCTACAGTACAGGAGGAAATGCTTGGTTTATTATCAGCTCTCAAACATTTTGAGAAATATATCCAAACGCGTACAGAGATCACAGTCCATACTAACCATAACCCATTATATTTTGCGGAGACATTTAAGATCCAGAATCCTTTGTGATTCTGTTTATGTTCCTTCTACCATATTTTTTAAAAAATTACCTATGTTGCTGAAAATTTAGTGCGAGTGCAGCAGCACTGTGCTTAAATTAAAGAGAATGAGCTGGAACTGATAGCATAGAATGAGGCTAATAGAATGAATGTATACTTATGTATGAGAGAGGGACTGTATGTGTTTATGTCCATGTGTGTGTCTGTGTGTGTTTGTGTGTATCTGTTTGAGTGAGTGAGCAAGTGAAAATTTGTTTGCTGTTTTATATATGTAATTGTTTTCTAACTGTTGCAATGAAATAACAATGGATCTCATTTCACATACATTCACGCAATTGTGGAAGGTAAGCAGAGACAGAGTGATAATGACAGAGATGGAAGAAGAGTGTGTCATTCAACTTTGTGGAATAGAGAATATTATTGACCTTTTTCCTATACTGCTGGCCTTTCTGCAGACAGCTGATACCCTGCCGACATGGATGGCAACTCGGGCCAGGCTGGCAGAGGCTGGTGTTATGGCCTCCTCAGTCAGTTCAGGGAAAAAGGACATCCTTCGTCTGCATCACCCGATGCTCCCAGAACCGCCAGGTCCACAAAGTGACATGTTAAGTTCCCTATATTTGCTATGTCTGAAATAAATGTCAAGAACTGTGCAGGGCAGCTCTAAACTGGCTGTTCTGAGGAAGATCAATCAACCCGAGATGTTAACTTGATTTCTCTCCACAGATGCTGCCAGACCTACTGAGCTTTTCCAGTAATTTCTGTTTTTTGTTTTTAAACTGACTATGTTTGTCTGAGAGCTTAGCAGTATATTAAAGATTGTGCTAGCATCAGGATGCCAATGTCTTCCTGATATCCTGACAGTAGCAATTTCTTCTGGATACAGCAAGTGGTAGAATTAGGCTAGTACTAGAGGAATACATTGTCATGGGGTAAAATAGATATATAATGAAACAAATCTGAGGCAGTATGGCAAGGAAACTCACAGGACTTGTGAAGAAAACCTTTCTATAAAATTCAACAAAAATGACACCGAGCCATTAAAAAAATTTCAGTGCATTGTTAAGATCAGCCGAGCGAATGGGAAAATAGGGAAGGAGAAATAGCTCATCGCTCTTCACAAGCTGCTTAACGATTTGGTGCATTCTACCCAAAAGTTTAATAATTTGAAGAGGGTTCAAAGGTTTGGTTGTAACAATGGTCACCATTACCGAGATGGTAATTTTTGCATTTTTTAAAACACATGTGAGATTTCACCAGCAACCACAGAGGGAATTGAACACATATCTCTAGACCATACATCTTCATTTTCTTTTATTCACTCATAGGGCATGGACTTTGCTGGCTGGCCAACAATTTTGTTGCCCGTCCTTGGCTACCTTTGAGATGGGAATGGTGTGCTGCCTTCCTGAACAGCTGCAATCTAGTTGCTGTAGTTGGACTCTCAATACTGTTAGGGAGTGAATTCCAGAATTTTAAATCAGTGAGAGTGAAAGAACAGTGATTTATTACCATGTCAGGATGATGAGTGGCTGAGAGGGTCACTCGCAGGTAGAGGAGTTTCCAACTACCAACTGCTTAGTCAAAGAGTCATAGAGAGATACAGCATGAAAATAGACATTTTTGTTCAACTCATCAATGCCGACCAGCTATCTTAAATTAATCTAATCCCATTTGCCAGCATTTGGCCTGAATACCTCTAAACTCTCCTATTCATTGACCCATCCAGATGCCTTTTAAATGTTGTAATTGTACCAGCCATCACTACTTCCTCTAGCAGCTCATTCCATGCACGCAATACCCTCTGTGTGAAAAAGTTGCCTCCTAGGTCCCTTTTAAATCTTTCCCCTCTCACTTTAACCTAATAGCCTCTAGTTTTGGACTCCCCCACCTTTGGGAAAAGACCCTGGCTATTCACCCAATCTTTGCCCCTCATGATTGTACAAACTTCAGTAAGGCTGTCCCTCAGTCTCCAACGTTCCAGGGAAAATAGCCCTATCCTGTTCAGTCTCTCCCTATAGCTCAAACCCTCCAACCCTGGAATCATCCTTGTACGTCTTTTCTGAACCTTTTCAAGTTTCACAACATACTTCCTATAGCAGGGAGATCAGAATTGAACGCAGTATTCCAAAACTGGCTTAACTTGTACAGCCACAACAAGTCCTCACTACTCTTATTGTCAATGCACTGACCAATAAAGGCAAGCATACCAAACACCTTCTTCACAAGCCTGCCACTCCTGGGCCCATCCGCCTATCTGGTCAAGGTCCTGTTGAGATAACCTTCTCCTCTATCCACTACACTTCCAATTTTGATGTCATCCGCAAACTTACTAACTATATCTCCTATGTTCACATCTGAAGTATTTATATAAATGACAAAAAGCAGTGGATCCAGCACTGATTCTTGTGGTGATTGTTGGTCACAGGCCTTCAGTCTGAAAACCAACCTGCCACCATTCCATCACCACCCATTGTCTCCCAGATTCGAGCCAGTTCTGTATCCAAATAGCTTAGCCCTTCCTGTATTCCATGTGATCTAACCTTGCTGACCCGTCTACCTGTCAAATGCATTACTGAAGTCCACATAGGTTATGTCCACCATTCTGCCTTCATCAATGCTCTTCATTACTTCTTCAAGAAACTCAATCAAGTTTGTGAGACACAATTTCTCATGCAAAAAGCCATGTTGACTGCCCTTAATCTGTCGTTGCCATACCAAATACATGTAAGTCCTGTCCGTCTGTATCCCTTCCAACAATTTGCCCACCACTGATACCAGGCTCACCAGTCTATAGTTTCCTGGCTTTTTGTTACCACTTTTCTTAAATAATAGCACTACATTAGCCAACCTCCAGCCATCCGGCACCTCAGCATTTCTTTCAGTTTTTCACATTATTGGAACCTTATTCTACTGACACACACAGAAAACAACAGTTTCTTTACAGATTCTTACAGGATCTTTAATCAGAATTCCTACCCTCAGGTCCCAATACACTGTCACCACCCACCTTCCACTCCTTATTGGTAGGTCAGAACTTTGGGGTCTCGGGAGTTTACGTTTACTACTCAAAACACGGTTCTGAAGTGTGTCTGATTTTCTTGGTTCGGAATAGGCCCTTGTCTGGAAGCTCTTATTCGGATGTCCTGGTTGGCAACGTCTCCAGATAGTGTTAGTTCCAGTGAGGGACTTGATTTGGCTTCCCTATTCTTGGTTCTTAGCTTGGCCTATAGTTTGTGGTTCTGAAGCTGCTTGCACAGGATGCCTGTGCAGAAGCTGTTCATGCAGAAGATTATTGTTGCAAAAGGGCCACAGCTTAGGTGAAATCGGGGCTGGCAAATATACTTGATATTCCCTTCTGAGGTAAATTGGCTTTCTGATGGCTAGAGTATCCTTCAATGTGTTTTAATTGAGGTTGAAAGTTCAGGATCTCTGTAGGCCTCATACTTCCTGAAATATGTAGCCCAAGGTGTAAAAGCTGTCACAGGATAGGATCTGAGATAACAAGGTACAGAGCTGGATGAACACAGCATCCCAAGCAGCATCAGAAGAGCAGGAAAGCTGATGCTTCAAGCCTAGACCCTTCTTCAGAAATGGAGGAGAGGACGGGAAACAAGGGGAGGCAGATAGAAGATGGGTAGAGGAGAAGATAGGTGGAGAAGAGATAGACCAATCAAAGAGGTGGGGTTGGAGCCAGTAAAGGTGAGTGTAGGTGGGGAGTTAGGGAAGGGATAGGGCAGTCCAGGGAGGATGGACAGATCAAGAGGGACGGATGAAGTTAGTAGGTAGGAGATGGGGCTGGGGTTTGAGGTGGGGATAGATGGGAGGAAGGACAGGTTAGGGAGGTGGGGACAAGCTGGGCTGGTTTGAGGATACGGTAGGGGGAGGGGAAATGTTGAAGCTTGTAAAGTCTACATTGATACCATTGGGCTACAGGGTTCTCAAGCGTAATTTGAGGTGCTGCTCCTGCAAGCTTCAGGTGGCATTACTGTGGCATTGCAGGAGGTCCAGGATGGACATGTCATCTGAGGAACTGGGGGGGAGTTGAAATGGTTCACGACTGGGAGGTGCAGTTGTTTAGTTGTTTAGTTGTTAGATGTGCAGGTGAACATCTGCTTGATGTAGAAAGTCTTCTTGGGGCTTGGAATGGGGGTGAGGGGGGAGGTGTAGGGGCAGGTGTACCACTTTCTGTGGTTGCAGGGAAAAGTGCCAGGTGTGGTGGGGCTGGAGGGGAGTGTGGAGCGGATAAGGGAGTCCTGGAGAGAGTGATCCCTCTGGAAAGCAGACAAGGGTGGGGAGGTAAAATTGTCTTTGGTGATGGGGTCGTATTGCAGATGGCAGAAGTGTCGGAGGATGATGCATTAGATCTAGAGATTGGTGGGGTGGTACGTGAGGACGAGGGGGATTCTGTTTTTTGGTTGTTATTGCGGGAAGGGGATATGAGGGTTGATTTGCGGGAAATGCGGGAGACACGGTCGGGGAAGTTTTCGACCACTGAGGTGGTGATGTTGCCGCCCTTGATAAATGACGGCATCTGAGATGTATAGAAGTGGAATCCCTTATCCTGGGAGCAGATGCGACGGAGGCGAAGGAATTGGGAATAGAGGAAGGCATTTTTGCAGGAAGGTGGGTGGGAGGAGGTGTATTCTCAGCAGCTGTGGGAGTCGGTGGCCTTGAAATGAATGTCGGATTCTAGGCGGTTGCCAAAGATGGAAGCAGGGAGGCCCAGGAAGGAGAGAGGGGTATCAGAGATGATCCAGGTGAGAGAGTCCGTCCTGGGCCTCCTGCAGTGCCACAACAATGCCACCTGAAGGTTGCAGGAGCAGCACCTCATATTCTGCTTGGGACACCTGCAGCCCAATGGTATCAATGTGGACTTCACAAGCTTCAAAGTTTCACAAGGACTGACCTCTCCCTTCCCTACCTCCCCACCTACACTCACCTTTACTGGCTCCATCCGGAAGACTATAAGACCAGAAGACATAGAAGTGGAAGTAAGGCAGTTCCACACATCGAGTCCAATCCACCATTTAATCATGGCTGATGGGCATTTCAACTCCACTTCCCTGCACTCCCCCCATCGCCCTTGATTCCTTGTGAGATCAAGAATTAATCGATCTCTGCCTTGAAGACACTCCCCTCGCCTCTCCTCCCTCATCCTCTCCCCTCGCCCCTGTCCCTCGCCCTTCTCGCCTCTCCCCTCACCTCTGGCTCCTCTCCCCTCACCCCTCACGCCCTTCCTCTCCCCCGCCTCCCCTCTCCCCACCACCCACTCTCCCCTCGCCCCCTCCCCCCACCCTCTCCCCTTACCCTCTCCCCTCACCCCCGCCCCGGCCCCTCCCCTCTACCCCACCCCGTCCCTCTCCCCCGACCCTCCCCTCTACCCTCTCCCATCTTCACTTTCCCCTCTCCTCTCTTCCCTCGCCCCTCTCCCCTCTGCCCTCGCCCTTCGTCCCTCTCCCCCCAACCCCCACCCCTCGCCCCTCTCTCCTCTCTCCCCTCCCCTCACCCTTCGCACCCTCCGCTCACCCCCTCCCTCTCCCCTCACCCCTCGCACACTCCCCTCGCCCCCTCTCCCTCTCCCCATCCCTTGTCCCTCTCCCCTCGACCCTCCCCTCTACCCTCTCATCTCTCCACTGTCCGCTCTCCACTCTCCCCTCGTCCCCACCCCCCTCAACACTCCCTCCCCTTGCTGTCCCACACTCACCGCTTCTTTGACCTGTCTGTCTCCTCCTCACCTATCTTCTCCTCTATCCATCTTCTGTCCACCTCCCCCGTCCCTATTTATTTCAGAACCCTCTTCCTCTCCCTCATTTCTGAAGAAGAGTCTAGGTCCAAAACATCAGCTTTCCTGCTCCTCTGATGCTGCTTGGCCTGCTGTGTTCATCCAGCTCCACACCTTGTTATCTCAGATTCCCCAGCATCTGCAGTTCCTATTATCCTTCATACATAAGGAAAGCCTCTTCGCCACATAATAATCTGTGGAAGACTTCTCAGAAAACTTGGTGCAAAACATCATGTGATCTGCTAGTCAGCCTGTGCTTCATGAGCCATGTCCAGTTTTCTAACTGGGTCTTGAGTTGCTCTCGGATGTTTCCTCATTCGAATTTCCCTCCGAGTCAGATGAAATTTTCTTTTTAGTTACAAATTTTATAAACCAATATTGTCTATCTCAATCCCCCATTCTATAATTTTTCACTTGGCACATTTCTTTCTCTTTCATTACCTCTTGCATGAAATGATTTATTTTTTCTGTCTCTCTGAAACGTTATGTCTTTCATCTCAAATTCAAATTTTGTCATTTCCAACTCTCTGATTTCATCCCATTTTCTATCATAAACTGCTTCATCTGTAATTCAACCACCTGGATTGCCATGAACTTATTCCAAATTCAACGAACGAATGAATTAGCTTTATTGTCATTTGCTTTCAAATGAGTGCACTTGTTCAAATGCTATGCTTTATATGTTTATATACACATACATATGTATTATATAATCAAATATGTCTACATTCTCAGTCCCTACTTTTAATTCCAAATCAAATTTTGTTGCCAGTTCTATTAGCCCAATATGGGTTATTGTAGGAGCGTTTTGCCCGGCTCAGGAGGCAGGTAAGATTCAGGCAATTGGAAGATGTTTATTCAAGCAGAAACCGGTTTATGCAGGGATAGGGCCAAAGGATCTTCTCTGAATCTGGCTTTGGAAGGTAGATCAATGGCTCTCTGATGAAGGGTCTAGGCCCGAAACGTCAGCTTTTGTGCTCCTGAGATGCTGCTTGGCCTGCTGTGTTCATCCAGCCTCACATTTTATTATCTTGGAATCTCCAGCATCTGCAGTTCCCATTATCTCTCAATGACACACCCTCTGCTTTACAAAACAATACGGCATTTTTACACATTTTGTTTTACAGTAATCAAACACAACGTATTCATTGTCCTTCCCCCAGTCCTGACACCCAAACTTGTGAACACCTAATCAGTGATGAACACTTCAATGGACAGCCCCAGTTTCCCACGATTTTATGGTATTAGCTAGACATTGTAATCTCTAGGCCTTGAGATCTTTCCATGCATCCTATTCGTTTGCATTCCCAAAGTATAATGGCTATACTACTTCAGGGCTTTCCCAGGCTTGTTTATCTGTGAAGACAGCTCAAATTCTATTATGCATTGTATTTTGGTGCTGTCTTTTATCACATTCAGTTACTCCTTTTATTTTCTCCCTGCTTCAATTAGATAACGTAAAAATTAAAGTCAGTTACTTTTAACTAATTGCAATAGGGTTAACTTCTGTTTAAAGATAATTGTAAGTGTAACATTACATAACTGCTTCTACTGTCAACATTTTGTAATTTATGAGTTGTGATCAATCTGTCTTGTTCAGGGCATAAGAGAAGGTGTCTCCTAAGGCTAGTTCATCTTCACATCTAAGTTTAAATGTTTTTTAAGATCTGTATTATATTCTGGTTATGTATTGAAACCAACTTCTACAATTAGAGCATTTTTTTTTAGCCAGAAACTACCTAATATTGATTGTAACTTCAAAGAGGCAACAATTTACTACGAAACAACTTTGGCTGTTATCCTTGCAGTTGTTTAAGGACCTAATCTAGCAACTGATGGTATTCATTTACTGGGGCAAGCATCCTTTCATTAATAAGGCTGGAATTGGTCATTTACCTGACCCAAGGCATCCTTTTATCCTATAGCATATAGCATCCTATTTAAAGGTACCATTGTATTTCACTGTGTAAGCAAGCTGTGTAGTTTTGCTTATCTCCTGTCTGCCATCTTGTAAGTAGGCATGGGCCTCTTTGTGTGTTCAGGTACAAGCCACCTTCAATAGCTAGGTACATGTCACCCTTACAGATCCCTACTTTGGGCCTAGGCCAAATTATGGCCGCAGAGCCATTACTAATTCAAGCAGTCCAAATCAGAGTTCAAAAGTCCAAATCAAATTGCAAGAAGTATTATTCACCAAGCGATGTTGCATCTGTGATCCTCTTCCTGTTGTTCACTGATGTAGTCTTCGCTGTGCCATTAGTAATCTGTTGGCTTGATGGTGTGTAGTAGGGCCACCACCTTGGTCCATTATCCTTTTGCAGGCACCTTCTTCATTATTGTAGATACAACACATTTTACGAAACAAAAAGAAGCATAACACAAAGAACAATACAATAACAAATATTACAAGTCCCTGGACAGTGGATGTCTCCCAGGGTCCCAGCCATCCTGTCGCCCAACTCCATAGGGATGACAACCTCTGATGAAGGGTCTAGGCCCGAAACGTCAGCTTTTGTGCTCCTGAGATGCTGCTTGGCCTGCTGTATTCATGCAGCTTCACACTTTGTTATCTGGGATGACAGTGGAGATTGTTTGAGTTTATTAATTTTTTTTGGATATTGTTGGCCAGATCCAAAATTGCTTCTGAGCTATTGCGGATGTACATACAGCACTCTTTTCCAATGAGTGCACATGTTCCTCCTTTCTTGTCTAACATCATGTCAAAGGCAATTCGGTTCTGTAGTACCATTGTTCATACGGCAACCAGTTCTGCATTTATCTTGCCCAGAGCTCATGATGTGTCGGTGGTCAATTTTTCTAACACTGCGGCCCTATTGATAGACCATCTGGTTAACTGGGCTGTACCACACTAACATACGAAAATGGCAAAGAATCTATCTGCCCCTTGGTTAACGTGTTTATATCGTTTTGGCACCGCCTTCAGGAGTGAAAATGTATGTTGTATGAATGATACCACATACCTCAAGTAGCATGACCCTGTCCAAGTTAGGGGTAGCCAGGCGTTGGCTCTGTGTCTGCACACAAAGTAGGTGCCACTGTACGGGATGAATCAGTTCATAATCTCGAGGTACCAGCATTGTTGGAATGTTTTGTTACTTGTGTGGTTCCTGAAGTTCAGGAAGAGTGCACTGATGGCTCCTGGGAGAAGGTATGAGGAGATGTTAGAATTCTGGGTGCAGTTACTAAATCCCAGGGGTATCCCTTTTCCTTTGTTTTCAACTCTTGTTAGCTAGATCAATTCTTCAAATCTCCCTATCCCTTAGTGTTAGTCAATGCGATGAAGGGGAGGTGGTCATGTCATTGTGCAGTTGGTTTGGGACCATCTTGTAAAGGTGGTCAGTTATACCCTGCTGATTTCCATTGTGCCCTGTCTCTGTCAGTATTTATGAAGCACTTTCTACTAGGGGTATAATGCCCGCCTCTATCACCCTGCTCTGAGCTATTTTATCTTAATACCCATTCAGCTCATTCTGAAGCATTGAAGGGGATGGGTTGCATTGGTATCCCTTTCTTAGAGTGTATGGGGATATTGGTGCAGACCCAGCATCCGGAAGCATTATGCTCTCTAGCATACACATGCGATAAATATAAAAACATATTAACATTCAAATTCCTCTTTTCCATTCACCTATCAGCCTCCAATGGGATCAAAAGTAAGAGGATCCCACAGAGGATTAATATTTTCACGCTCACATTAATTTCAGCAATGTTTGTAATTACAGTCTTTACCGCACAGCCACGTAACATACATTCACATGTAACTTTAATCCTTTACGATTGTTGTTCTTGAGTTCAGGATCTTCTTCCTGCTGTTTGTTGGAGCTCACAGAAAGAGGGTCCTCTAAAAGAGGAAAAGAAAGAGAGCATATCAGATGAGCAGGCTGGACAGTCACCCCATCAATCAATATACACTCTTAGCTGTGTAGGATGTGTCCATTTGCCAATTCCATTTATGTTAATAAGTGTGCTACTGTCACATGTTAATATTACCTCATGAGGTTCATCCCACAGGGGAACAAGGAGTTTGGATTATTTTTACCAAGACCTTTGATCCAGGGCCTAGCATTTCTATTTGCCCTAGGTGTCCCTCAGACTCCCAGTCCTTGATAAGCTGCTGGTCTTGTGCCTGTTCATGAAGTACGTGTAAATGCTTACAGAGGGATTTCATGTAATCCCAGACTTGTCCCTTGCTGTTAGTCAGTTCTGCTCCTCCTGTGATTAGGTCCTGGGGAGTGTCATTGCTTGTCCTGTCATGTGTTCAAAGGGCATTAGTCTAGTGGTCCTAGAGGGCATTGCCCTTTGGGCCATCAGAATGGCTGGTAAAGAAAGGGTTTATTACCCCTTCTCCTATCATTGCCTTTGTCAGAGATAATAGGAACTGCAGATACTAGAGAATCCAAGATAAGAAAGTGTAGAACTGGATGAACACAGAAGGCTGCTCCTAAGATGCTGCTTGGCCTGCTGTGTTCATCCAGCTCTACACTACAATTTTTTATCATTGCCTTGGTCAGAGCATTTTTCAATGTTCTATTCATCCTATCTACCATCCTCTGCGGATGGGAGAGATATGATGCCTTTGTGTTATTCCCAGTAGTTTACATACTTCCTTCAGGCACTTGCAGTGTAGTGGGTCCCTTGGCCTGAATCTATTTGTATGGACACCCCTCTCCCCCTCCAAATAGATATTATTTCTGCTGCTGGTAGCTTTCCCACTGAGGTTGCAGTACAGTCTTTTGTGGGGAAAGCTTTGTCCCGTCTGGTAAACTGGTTGACCATTACCAGACAGAATTTCTATTTCTGACTTTATGGGAGTGGGCCTCTGATATCCATTTGAATGTGTTCCCATGGACCCCATGGATGGTGCTGATGGTTCATTTTAATTTTAATTCCCTGTCCTGGTTCCGCCTGTGCACATACAGTGCATCTCTGGCAAAATTTAGCTATATTTCTTCCTATTCATTTCCACCACCAACAATTAGCTATCAACTGCATGATTTTAATTTTCCCTATGTGTGCTAATCCATGGTAAACATTGCATAACACCTGCTGGCAGAATGTGGAAACTACCACTTTGTCTGTTCCTAACGCTGCACTGTCTTTAATCCATTCTGCTTTTTCCCCTGAACTAGCTGCTGCTTGTAAATTTAAAATGTTCCATTCATCATCTTTGACTTCGTGCTCTCTTGCAGCTACGATCATATCACTTCCTGTTCTAACATTGCTTTTGCAGTACCATCTGCACAACTATTCCCTCTCTGCTCTGGTGTTTGAAATTTTCTGTAGGCTTTAATTTTATTAACTGCTGCCTCTTTTGGTTCAGTAGCTGTGGCCATTAGGTCCTTGACTAGGTTTTCATGCTAGATTACTCTACACTTGTAGTAACATAACCTTGCCTAGCCCATGCCATCATGTAGTCATGGACTACACGAAGGTATACCTACTGTCAGTGTAGATGTTAACCCTTTGTCCTCTCCCTAACTTCGGGTCTACAATGAGTGCTTTTAGGGCAGTTAACTTTTTAAATCGAACTTTACAAGCTAACCTTTTAAATCAACATTTTGTTATAGACTTCTGCTTTGCACAACTACTGAGTTTCTTAAACAGACATCGCATTAACCATCCATGTCCCGTACTTACACAGGCACACCACACATTTAAATCACCACACGTCCCAAAATGCAAACTAACTTCAAAACATCACCAGATCTCAAGTTCTAGGAAACAAAATCACATAAATTGCAGAAAACAACATTTAGCAATCAATAAAAAAAGGTGCATTCAAACAAGACCACAAAGACTTAACACCTCTACAAGATTCAGTGCACTAGCACAGTGAGCCATCTTGCTCTCTCTCTTTCTTACTAATGAATACTGTAACTATTTCAGCATGTTTTTTTCTAGACACATTGTGCAGAAAGGACCAATCTGGACCACAGCCTGTTTTTCCACAATCCTTCTCTGCCACTTTGCCAGACACTTCCAAGCCTGGCTGCTTCTGGTTTACAGTTCTGTCATTTCCCAGACACTTGTTCTTTTCTTACCATGCACTTCTCTTATGCCAGAAATTTCCGGGGGTTTTTTTGTTTTCTTTCTCTCTTAGTTTGCTTTTTTTCATTTATTTCTCTTTTTTTCTAATTTTATATTTTTCCCCATTATTTTGTGTGTGATAGCACCAAATCTCATAGCCTCCTTATTAGTTTTGCATGTGGTAGCGCCGAGACTCACAAATCCTTCTTCCTTGCTTTGCCTTCTAGCTTTATTTCTCATATTATGTCACATGCTCTCATGCCAGGTGCCCACCTCCAATATGACTGATCGTGTGTGTCATATTCACCCCAGTCTAAAAGTTCATTTTATGCCCTGGCTTACAGGGCCCCCTCACCAAGTGCCATGCCACCTAGAAGGAAGGTAAATAAACATACTCACTTAGATTATGGCCCAAAGAGTACCAGCTTCAGGCAGGGCACCCTGCTCGCATCGCCAATTAATAGGTGCGATTTTCCCAATCTTCGACAAAGACTCAGGAGGCAGGTAAGATTCAGGCTAGTGGAAGATGTTTGTTTATTCAAGCAGAAACCACTTCATGCAAGGACAGGGCCAAAGGATCTTCCCCAAATCTGGCTTCCAAAAATAGATCAATGATACGCCCTCTGCTTTATAAAGAACACATTTGTGTTTCAGTAGTCAAATGCAACCTATTCATTGTCCTTCCCCTTAATTCAAACACCCAATCCTGTCGAATACCTACTCAGTGAGGGGCAATTCCATGGACAGCCCCCGTTTCCCATGATCTTACGGTATTAGCTATACATTGCAATCACAAGGCCTTGAGATCTTTCTATGCATCCTATTCATATGCCTTCCAAAAGTTTAATGACTGTACTCCTTCAGGTCTTTCTCAGGCTTGTTCATCTGTAAGGTCAACTCAAATTCTATTACCCATTGTGTTTTGGCGCTGTCTTTTATCACTTTCTTTTACTCCTTTTATTTTCCCACTGTCCCAATTACATAATGTAAAATAAAAAGTCGGTTAGTTTTAACTAATTGCTATTAGGTTAACTTCTGTTTTAACGTTGGTTATAAGTGTAACATTATACAACTACTTCTACTGTCAGCATTTTGTAATGTATGGGTTGCAAACAATCTATCTTGTTCAGGGTATAAGAGAAGACGTCTCCTAAGGCTGGTTAATTTTCACATCTAAGCTTAAGTGGTTTTTAAAGTTTGCATTATATTATGGTTATGTAATGCAACCAACTTCTATGATTAGAGCATTTTTAGCTAGAAACTATTTAATATTGCTGGTAGCTTCAAAGAGGCAACTATTTACTATAACATAACTTTAGCTGTTATCCTTGCAACTGCTTAAGGACCTAAGCAATCACCTGATGTTATTCATTTACTGGGACAATCATCCTTTCATTAAAAAAGCTGAATTTGTCATTTACCTGTCCTAAGGCATCCTTTTTATCAGAACTGTCTTGGATGGGAACATCCAGCGTTCTTTTACTGAACTTTTAACAGTTCTGCTCAAAGGTATCAGCGTATTTCACTATGTGAACAGGCTGCTTAGTTTTGCTTAGATTATGTCTTGTAAGAAGGCCTGAGCCACTTAGTATGTTCAGGTACAAGTCACCTTACATAGCCAGTTAAATGTCACCCCTATAGATATGTTTTGAAAATTGCTCAGGGATAAATGTTCCTTCTCCAGTAAATCATAGAAAATGACAAAGCGAATTTGGTTTAATAACTTACATCTAATGCACAAGTAATTTGGAATTATTTTCCTATCCTTTTCAATTAACCCAACTTCCAATTACACACTTTTGGCTTTGAGTTATCCGATACAGACTCCCAATTTAGCGTTATGACTGATGTTGTGGGAGTGCATTGTCTCTCTTTGATCTCTCTACTCCGTGTTCACATTATATACTTAAGTACCCAGTTACAAATACATCTAATTATATATTTTATCAATATAAGATTTAGAATAAAAGGATCATGTATTTTATAAACAGCAATATATTTAATTTATTATGACACATCACTTTTTCAACAGTTATGCAAGTCTAATTTATCCATAGTTTTAAACATGAAAGCACAAATATTTACCCTTCTAAATAGTCAAGCATGCACTCACGCGATAAAAAAACCTGTAGAGGTCAACTTTGGAAAAAATAGTTGGTTAGATATTTGTTAATTCTCAGACAATTAAACAATAAGACATGAAGTATTTCAAGTGACTTTCTGTTTGGTGTTGTTCTGCATGCAGAAGCGTGTCTCTGGACACATGTTGTGTCACTAGGGTCTTCTCAATAGCAATACCTTTCAAGAGAAAGTCTTCCAGAAGCCTTTCATAGATAATAACTCTTTCACATTTTCAGCCCTCATGTGACCGTTTCTGAAAATGGCTATGACGTTATATCCCAACTGAACTCCAAACTAAGAGCAGATAGTCGCAACTTCCTACAGCCAGTTTTGCAATGTAGAGTGAGGCCAGCAGTGAGGGTTCAATTCCTGTAGCAGCTGAAGTTAACATGAAGGTTTCTTCTTATCAACCTTTCCCTTCGCCTGTGGCTTGGTGACCCTTAGGTTAAACCACCATCAGCCATCCCTACCTAATCATGGCGCACAGAGACCATAGTCTGGGACTATGGTGACTTTACTTGCTTTTAACATTTTCTGTTTTGAAGACAAATAATTGAGAAGACTGTTTTGGAAATTCAGGGACATTAGAAGCAATGTTTATGCTGTGGAACTGTGTAATTTAAGGTATAAGCCACGGAAATAGTGCTATCGACGGCAAGATAATGGTTATCAGATGGCTATTCATGCAAACTTTTACAGGCAAAATTCATTGCATTCTATGTTCCTAACTTTACTTACAGGATGTGTCCCTATAAGAAGAGGTCATGCACTCTGTATCAGACGGTTAGAAGCTGAGCTAATTTGAATTTCTCAGTCTTTTTATTGAAACTTCTTAATAATAGTGCTGGATTGTCGCATAGCACAGAGAGCAAGGTCACTAAAAGGGATCACAGAATTAACCAACAAGTCATAAACTTGTCGGTAAGATGGCAGTCGAGTAGAGTTTGAGCCCGGGGCTCATCTGCTCCATCCGCTTTTCTTTTCTCTTTTCTCTTTTTTTTCTCTGCTATTTTATTTTACTTCCCACTTGGCAAAGAACTCAGTCACAGTTACAGCATTGACAGTGAGTGAGCCTAGCAGTGTCCACTCAAGTAGTCCCAGAAGTGCGGACTCATGGCAAAGGTGTTGGTGGCTTCTGCATCTTCAAGGCAGTCCTAGTGCTGACTCATGGTTGCTGCTATGAATGCGAGTTTAGGTGGCTGACAGCATCTGCTTCCAGCGCAGCTTCCTGGAGGCGACAGCAGAGACTATTTGGGTCCAGAATGAAGTCTCACAGGATTGGATGCAGCAGCATCAGCGAAGTGAACCCGAAGCAGCCTCATGTCAGTGGCAGAGTTGAGATTAGGCTCCTTCAGTACCTGGCAGCATCAGTAACATCTGCATTGATGAGATCCAGCAAGGACCCATAGTGGCGAGAGTATTGGTGGAAGCAAGATGCCACCAAAGAGTGGCCACTTCTTTTCCAGTGGCAGCAACACCATGAACAGGACTCATGTCTGCCCACCAGGCCTATGGCCCATGAAGGGGCACTTAACAAGAAGGACTGTAAAGTTGGACACTTTCTTTATTTCTTTATTTTTCTGCCTTTATAGTCTACATTTTGATTCATTTTTCTGTCAATAAAATGGCACTAGAGAGTAATGGTTATACACAACACTTTTCACTGTATTTTGTAACAAGATACGCATAACAATAAATAAATCAAAACTAGAGTGAATGATGCTATCCATTCCAGGTGTACTTTGAATGAAAGTGAGAAATAATACCTTTGGGGTAAAACAAAAGCTAATTACAAATTAGATCCCTTTCTAAATTAGAAACATATATTTAAAACAATTTACCATGGACTACAATCAAGAATTAACAAATGGATATTCACATTTTTAAAAAATGGGGAACAAGCTCCCTAAAAATTCATGCAAATATTACGCGAATGTGTGCAGTGCAATTTAAGTTGTTTCATCCCAGAATGATAAAGATCCAGGATACAAAAGATAAGGGTTCTGCATTATTACCTTATTCATATTCTTAGTATTCCAATTAGTGCCTTTGGGAGAAAATTGAACCATCTCAAACACAACATGTTGAAGCAGTACTGATTAATGTGTAGGTGGTTCACGGATAGAAGTAAATATATATCTGCCACTCTCATATGAGAGTTTACAAAAATATATGGTTTTGGGTCAAATTGTTCTTATATAAGTCAAAACAAACATTAGATATTTCATAAGTGTTTTTATATAAGAATGAGTGATATCAGAAAAAGTGAAAAATTATAATCAGTTTTACTGATGTATTATGTTTGTGAACAAAGTAACTGTCATGCTGCCAGGTCATGTGTAGGAGTGAATATCAAGTTTCTACCAAATGTGGAACAAATTGTTTCGAAGTTGCCTTGAGTTGTTTTGTAATACCTGGTTCTAGCTCAAAAATCCTACCTATGATATTTTCATGTAAAGCAACTCAATTAAACAATACCATTCAAATATCAAATAATAGTGGGACAACATTCAACTTAGATCATTTTGGACATATCAAGAGTTGCTCTGGGCACTTTTTGGCTCTAGATAATTAACTATAATTAACACTGGTGGGAAAGAATGCTCAGAGGGAGTACTTATCCAGCAGTTGCAAGGCTCAGTGTCATATTTTCCACCACTTATAAACGAAAAATCAGAAACTTTCAGTGTTGATTTCCGAACTGGTGCACCTTGAGAGCAACACTCATCCATGAGAAAATCTAATGAGGAAATCTGCATATCTAGTGAGACAATTTTAATATGATAATAGACATAATCATGAGTGTTTCAAATGAGACACAGTTATCACAATGTTATGAAACTTGACCTACTGCCATCAGATATGCAGCTGAATTTTCTTCTATTAATAGTCACAAATGGAGAGACATTCACCTCACTGTGGAGTTCATCTCTACTTTCTTCTTGTCCATATTTTGACAAAGGCTGTAATGATGTCAAGAGCTGATTGGCCCTGACAGAACCTAAACTGAGTGTCAGTGAGCAGATTACTCCTTCGATTCTGCTGCTTGATTGAGAATAAATTGTTACAGTGATAATTTGCCATTTGGATTTTATTGTTCATTGTTACTGGCATAACAACATAATAAATAAGAGTAGAAGCAGGCCATACGTTTCCCAGAGTTTGCTCTAAATTCATTTCATCACTGTTCATTGGCCTCAATTCCACTTCCCTGCCATTTTCCAGTATTTCTGAAGACTCTGAGAGATAAAAAGCTATCTTACTCAGACTTAAACATATACAGTCCCCTGGGTAGAGAATACCAATGATTCACAAACAAATAATGAACTTCTCAGTCCAAATTGTACATCTCCTAATCTGTTCTAGAGCCCCCTGTTCTAGAGCTCCCAAGCAACCTCAGCATCTATCTTGTCAATGTTTTAATTTTTAATCTGATCAACTTTTGTTCTTTTAAACTCAAGAGATGTTTAGCGCCATGTTGTGTAAATTACCGCAAGCTGCCTTTAATTCAGCTACTTATTCAGGAATCTCAGTGTCAAATACTGAAATATTTACTTAAACTTTGTTGCACGTACCATTCAAAATAAAACCCTTCAAGTAAGCAAGAGAAACCTTGCAATTCAGCTGTTCTCCAAATAATGGTGGAATTTAGCCAAGATTCCAATTAACACCATCTGGCTCTGGATATCTAGGATTTATCCTTGTGCTGTGTTGTTCCCTGGAGTTCTGCTACTGAGGAATCCTGAAGTTGAACTGTACAAAGGATTTTCTGACTTGTGAAGTTCCTGATGTGATACTTTTGATGATCCTTTAGATCAGTTCATCCACAACATGATTACTCTCTGGAGTCATCAAATCTGTAGCTTGCCTTCTTATCAAGAGTAGCCTCTCTGTTCCTTGTTACATTCAATATTAGTTGCTTGTTACGAAACCCAGCCTGTCCTGTATTTAACTTGTTGAATTCTTCTGCAGGCAATTTTAATTGCCCAGTTATCAAGCAGTGTCACCGTTACTTTCCCTGGAAACTGCTTGTTTATGTTATTGTGACTCCTTCTTCCCAGCAATGGTTCATTAGCCTGTTGCTTTTAATTCCTTGTTCCTCCTTGTTCCTTTCATCTCAGGAAATAGTTTATTCCAGGAATGATTATTGCTGATTCTTTAAATACCTGATCAGTTATTAAAGTTTTGAATTTTACTGTATCACAGTCTTCCTCTTTAATACCAATTTACTCAACATCAAATTTAAGACAAATCTCGCCTACCAAACAAGTATATTCCTTCTTAATTATGGATACTGAAACTCTAAATATTTTTGCAGGTGTTATCTCTTACATTATTGCAACAGGTTTTCCTTATTTTTGCACTCTAACACACTTGCATTAAAAGTGAACATGCCATTTGCTTTCCTCATTCCTTACCATAATCTATCGGCAATCCGCATAAATACACCATGTAATTGAGAACAACATTTGTAATTTTATCATCTTTATTACAAGAACAGTTTTTACTCCTGCTAATAAAATGGATAATCTTGCGCTCGATTGTATTATACTCCATCTATCACATTGTTGCCCATTCACTTAAATTGTTAATATGTTTTTGCATTCTCTTTACAGTCTCATCATAGCTTATCTACCGATCTATCTTTCATCATATCATCAGCAAATTACTCTCAGTTTCTTTGCTTAAGTGATTAATATAGATTACATATAGCTCCAACCCCGCCTTGTTCCTGGGGAACTCTGTTACGCATAAACTGACAACTTCAAAATACCCTATTTATCATTGACCTTGCCCTCCTGTCTGTTAACCATTTTTCTATCCATACGAACTCATTACTCCAACTCACATTTTCACAAATTCACATTTGTGCAACAACTTATCATCAAGTGATAGTAGGAACTGCAGATGCTAGAGAATCTGAGATAACAAGGTATAGAGCTGGATGAACTCAGCAGGCCAAGCAGCACCAGAGGAACAGAAAAGCCAACGTTTCAGGCCTAGGCCATTTTCTGAAGCAGGGCCTAGGCCTGAAACGTCAGCTTTCCTGCTCCCCTGATGCGGCTTGGCCTCTGGTGTGTTCATCCAGTTCTACACCTTGTTATCTCAACTTATCAAGTGAGCCTATTTGAAATTGAGGTATATTATATTTACTGATTTCTCTTTGTCTATTTTATAAGTCACGTTATCAAAAAAAAATACTTTTCATAATTAAAAGTCCATAATTAAAATAATAGATTCAATACTGGTGACTGATGTCATTTTCAGTAGCTTGTACATCCAATTTTTCTTTCTCCTACCTTTCTTGAACAGCGATGTTATATCTGTTGGCCAACAATATGCTAGGACCAATCTTGAATCAAGGGAATTTAGGAAAGTCATTGCGAGTAGTTTCAATGCAGCTATCACTTTCAGAATATAGGATGTGGACAATCAGGTGCTATGGATTTGTTGGATTTTAATTCCTTATTTTTCTTCAATACTTCTTTCTTTGCTGATATTACTGGCCTTAGATTCCTTGATATCCTTGACTGCCTTCTTGAACACAGACAAGTGACTTGTTGGAGCAGTTTGCTGACAGTTAAGAGTCAACAACATTACAGCATTATAGGTTTTTGTAAAAATCCGGTTGTGACAAAGCATTACAGATATAGCACTACCTTTCTGTTTCAGTTTAGTTAATTGGTTCAAATTAAATGTCAGAATTGTCTGAAATTTAAACTCAGCACACTCACTATATGTCATTGTTGACCTATGAATGAAAATTGTCCCATTGTCTATGAAGGGCAAGTCTTTTTTTGTCATCTGTGTGTTGAAGACCACTGTAAGTGTTCTGTTTTAAATAATTTATTCAAACTTATCATTTTGTTTAACCTATGAATTATAAGACAACAAATTGATTGACACTTAAAAAGTGACACTGAATATGATTATAGTTTATTTGTACTGATTATTTTAATGGGAAACAGGTTTAAAAGAGGCACAGATTTAACAGATTGAGAAAGAAATAAAGAAAATAACTGATACAAAAACACTGCTTTGTTAATAGGTTGTATGTTAAATACGTGTTAATTGTTAATGTATTCCCAATGAACAAACTTGCTGCGATAGAATCTGGCAACCAAATAGTTAAATGAATTTCTTGTAAAATTATTTATATTGTCAAGTGAAGTTGTGAGCTTCTGTTAATTGTAGACTCTCAACATGATGCATGTTCAGACCTGTCCTCTAGGTTGCAGTATGCAATTTGGACATTTTTAGTATTTAAGATACTTTTTTCACAGTGGACTTATGCTACTTTATCGTCAGAAATATATTGTTCACTGAGGTTTCTGTTAAAAATATAATAACCAATCAATTAAGAGTGCTGTATGTTATGCCAGGAGCAGCCCAGGCATAAATAACAATGCGGGTTAACCTGTTGAAGCTCCAATAGAGTACTATTCACATGCCAAACAGCATAAGCAACAAGAAATGAGTCCAAGAGATTCCACAACCACAGGATCAGATCTAAGCACTGTCATCCTGCCAAATTCATCACATATGTTGTTGGACAATTCAACAACTCACTGGAAGAGGAGGGTCCATCAACATCCCAATCTTCAGTGATATCGAATTCTCGTACATAAGCACAAATGATAATGCTGCAACAATCTACATCAACAGGTGCCAAGTGGATGGCCTATTTCCGCCTCTTCTGGCAGTCGCCAGCATCACAGAAGCCAATTTACAGCCAATCTGATTCTCTCCATGTGACACAAAGAAATGGTTGAAGTAAAGGGCAGCATGGTGGCTCAGTGGTTAGCACTGCTGCCTCACAGTGCCAGGGACCTGGGCTTGATTCCATCCCTGGGTGACTGTCTGTGTGGAGTTTGCACACTTTCCCTGTGTCTGCATGGGTTTTCTCTGAGTGCTCTGGTTTCCTCCCACAGTCCGAACATGTGCAGGCTAGGTGGATTGGCCATGCTAAATTGCCCATAGTGTTCAGTGATGAGGGACGGGTCTTGGTGGGATGCTCTGAGGCTCTGTGGACTTGTTGGGCCAAAAGGCCTGTTTCCACACTGTAGGAATTCTATGATTCTAAAGGCTATGGGTGTTGACAAGATTTTGGCAACGATACTGATGACTTAGAACGTAGAGCATCGAACATTACAGCACAGTACAGGCCCTTCAGCCCTCGATGTTGTGCCGACCTGTCATACCGATCTCAAGCCCATCTAACCTACACTATTCCATGTACACCCATATGCTTATCCAATGACGACTTAAATGTACCTAAAGTTGGCAAATCTACTACCGTTGCAGGCAAAGCATTCCATTCCCTTCCCAACTCTCTGGAGTAAAGAAACTACCTCTGACATCTGTCCTATATCTTTCACCCTCAATTTAAAGCTATGCCCCCTTTTGCTCGCCGTCACCATCCTCGGAAAAAGGCTCTCCCCATCCACCCTATCTAACCCTCTGATTAATTTATATGTTTCAATTAAGTCACCTCTCAACCTTCTTCTCTCTAATGAAAACAGCCTCAAGTCCCTCAGCCTTTCCTCGTAAGACCTTCCCTCCATACCAGGCAACATCCTAGTAAATCTCCTCTGCACCCTTTCCAAAGCTTCCACATCCTTCTTATAATGCGGTGACCAGAACTGTACGCAATATTACAAGTGGGGACACACCAGAGTTTTGTACAGCTTCACCATAACCTCTTGGTTCCGGAACTCAATCCCTCTATTAATAAAAGCTAAAACACTCTATGCCTTCTTAACAGCCCTGTCAACCTGGGTGGCAACTTTCAAGGATCTGTGTACATGGACACCGAGATCTCTCTGCTCATCTGCACTACCAAGATTCTTACCATTAGCCCAGTACTTTGCCTTCCGGTTACTTCTACCAAAGTGCATCACCTCACACTTGTCCGCATTAAACTCCATTTGCCACCTCTCAGCCCAGCTCTGCAGCTTATCTTTATCTCTCTGCAACCTACAGCATCCTTCGTCACTATCCACAACTCCACCGGCCTTAGTGTCGTCTGCAAATTTACTAACCCATCCTTCTACGCCCTCATCCAGGTCATTTATAAAAATGACAAACAACAGTGGACCCAACACCGGCCCTTGTGGTACACCACTAGTAACTGGTCTCCAGGATGAACATTTCCCATCAACTACCATCCTCTGTCTTCTTTCAGCAAGCCAATTTCCGATCCAAACTGCTATATCTCCCACAATCCCATTCCTCCGCATTTTGTACAATAGCCTATTGTGGGGCACCTTATCGAACGCCTTGCTGAAATCCATATACACCACATCAACCGGTTTACTCTCATCTACCTGTTTGGTCACCTTCTCAAAGAAATCAATAAGGTTTGTGAGGCACGACCTTCCCTTCACAAAACCGTGCTGACTATCCCTAATCAATTTACTCTTTTCTAGATGATTATAAATCCTATCCCTTATAACCTTTTCCAACACTTTACCAACAACTGAGGTAAGGCTCACTGGTCTATAATTGTTGTCTCTACTCCCCTTCTTGAACAGGGGAACCACATTTGCTATTCTCCAGTGGTCTGACACAATGATGAGTTAAAGGTCAATGCCAAAGGCTCAGCAATCTCCTCCCTGGCTTCCCAGAGGATCCTAGGATAAATCCCATCCGGCCCAGGGGACTTATCGATCTTCACCCTCTATAGGATTTCTAATACCTCTTCCTTGTGAAACTCAATCCCACCTAGTCTAGTAGCCTGTATCTCCGTATTCTCCTCGACAACGTTGCTGTTTTCTAGAGTGAATACTGTTGAAAAATATTCATTTAGTGCTCCCCTATCTCCTCTGACTCAACACACAACTTACCACTACTATCCTTGATTGGCCCTAATCTTACTTTCGTCATTCTTTTATTCCTTAAATACCTATAGAAAGCCTTAGCGTTTCCCCTGATCCTATCTGCCAACAACTTCTCATGTCCCCTCCTGGCTCTTCTGAGCTCTCTCTTTAGGTCTTTCCTGGCTACCTCGTAGCCCTCAAGCGCCCTAACTGAGCTTTCACATCTCATCCTAACAAAAGCCTCCTTCCTCCTCTTGACCAGAGATTCCACCTCCTTCGTAAACCACGGCTCCCGCGCTCTACAGCTTCCTCCATGCCTGACAGGTACATACTTATCTAGGACACACAGGAGCTTTTCCTTGAATAAGCTCCACATTTCTAATGAGCCCATCCCCTGCAGTTTCCTTCCCCATCCTATGCTCCCTAAATCTTGCCTAATCTCATCGTAATTGCCTTTCCCCCAGCTATAACTCTTGCCCAGTGGTATACACCTATTCCTTTCCATCACTAAAGTAAACATAACAGAATTGTGATTGCTATCACCAAAGTGCTCACCTACTTCCAAATCTAACACCTGGCCGGGCTCATTACCCAGTATCAAATCTAATGTGACTTCGCCCTTTGTTGGCCTATCTACATACTGTGTCAGGAAGCCCTCCTGCGCACACTGGACAAAAACTGACCCATCTATAATACTCGAACTATAGTGTTCCCAGTCAATATTTGGAAAGTTGAAGTCCCCCATGACAACTACCCTGTCTCTCTCACTCCTATCGAGAATCATCTTTGCTATCCTTTCCTCTACATCTCTGGAACTATTCGGAGGTCTATAGAAAACTCCCAACAGGGTAACGTCTCCTTTCCTGTTTCTAACCTCAGCCCATACTACCTCAGTTGATGAGTCCCCAAACATCCTTTCTGCAACTGTAATACTGTCCTTGCCCAACATTGCCACACCTCCCCCCTCCCCCACACCCCCCCACCCCCCCACCCCCCCACCCTTTTACCATCTTCTCTGTTCTTACTGAAATATCGAAATCCCGGAACCTACAACAACCATTCCTGTCCCTGCTCTAGCCATGTCTCCGAAATGGCCACAACATCGAAGTCCCAGGTACTAACCCATGCTGTAAGTTCACCCACCTTATTCCAGACGCTCCTGGCATTGAAGTAGACACACTTCAAACCAACTTCTTGATTGCCGGTGCCATCTTGCATCCCTGAAACTTTATTTCGGACCTCCCTACTCTCAACCTTTTCTATACTCGAACTATAATTTTGGTTCCCATCCCCCTGCTGAATTAGTTTAAACCCACACGAATAGCCTTAGCAAATGTCCCCCCCAGGGTATCGGCACCCCTCTGGTTCAGGTAAGGAACACCTTGCGTGTAGAGGTCCCACCTACCCCAATTATCCAAGAATCCAAAACCCTCCCTCCTGCACCATCCCTGTAGCCACGTGTTCAACTCCTCTCTCTCCCTATTCCTCGCCTCACTAGCACGTGGCACAGGCAACAAACCAGAGACAACAACTCTGTTCGTCCTAGCTCTCAGCTTCCATCCTAGCTCCCTGAATTTCTGCCTTCAATCCACATCTCTCTTCCTACCTATGTCGTTGGTGCCAATGTGAACCATGACTTGGGGCTGCTCCCCCTCCCCGTTAAGGATCCCAAAAGCACAGAGACATCATGCACCCTGGCTCCTGGGAGGCAACACACCAACCGTGAGTCTCTCTCGTCCCCACAGAACCTATCTGTCCCCCTAAATATGCAGTCCCCAATGACTACTGCTCTGGTCCTCTTCCCCCTTCCCTTCTGAGCAGCAGGGACAGACTCTGTGCCAGAGACCTGTGCCCCACTGCTTTCCCCTGGTAAGTCCTCCCCCAGCAACGGTTTCCAAAACGGTATACTTATTGTTGAGGGGAATGGCCACAGGGGATCCCTGCACTGCCTGCTGGTTCCCTTTCTGTCCCCTGACCGTAACCCATCTGCCTTTTTCTTGTACCTGAAGAGTGACTACCTCCCTGTAACTCCTCTCAAGAACCCCCTCTGCCTCCCAAATGATCTGAAGTTCATCCGGCTCCAGCTGCAGTTCCCTAACACGGTTTTCAAGGAGCTGGAGTTGGGTGCACTTCCTGCAGACGTAGTCAGCAGGGACACTAGTGATGACTTTTACCTCCAACATACTGCAGGAGGAACATTCAACTGCCCTGACCTCCGTTCCCATTATTCTAAATTCCCAAGACTGTTAAAAAATAAACTTGTTACCTTACCAATCAGGCACACAGAACCTTTTTTTTTGTTTAGAGGAAGAGGATGGGTGAGAGACACTACCCGAGTAGTGTTTCGGATAACGCAATCACACAAATATATTACCTCGCTTACTCACCAGTCCCATGTCTGCTCCTGCTCAGCGTACCTCTGCCTATTCACGAGGTAAGCTTTTTATAAATTCCAAAACAGTGACTCACCGGCTTCCCGACAGGCTCCTGCTCCAAGCTCCCACTCGCGCTGCTGCTCAACCAGAAATGGAAGGCACCGACACTCGAGGTAAGCGTAGGCTCCAAGATTAGCCACTGCCATTGTCAAGCTTTTCCAGTACAGCTACGAAAAATGTTTCTGAAGAAGGATCTGAAACATCAAGCTTTCCTGCTCCTCTGATGCTGCTTTGCCTGCTGTGTTCACCCAGCTACACACCGTGTTATCTATTTTTACTATTGTTGTTTTAGGTGTATTATTCAGAGCGCAATTAAGAGTCAACTACATTACTGTGGACCTGGGTCACATGTAGGCTAGACCAGGTGAGGATCACAGACATATTTTCCTAAAGGGCATTTGTGAACCAGGTGAGTTCGAAAACCAATTGACAGTATTTCGAAGTCACAGTTAGGCTGGCTTTTAATTCCAAATTGTTATTGAACTCAAATTTCACCAATCATCTGAGCTGCAATCCACATGATTTAGAGTCAAAGAGTCATAGAGCCAGATGGAGTTGCGGACTACTCATCCGGTCATATCACCACTATGTTGCTGTGTCCCTATGAAGGAGGAAATGAACAAAGGCCATGTCTCAGGAATTCACAACATCTTTAATACCTGGAATTTAATCAGATAGCCTAATAGCAGCTCAACCACAAGTTTTCTGTTGCTACCCAGTGACCCTATAAAGCAGGCAAACAATCTGCACAGCTATTTAGAATTGACATTTTTTTCTGTATCCCAATTTACTTACAGACTACTTTTTAGAGTGAGCATCAGCTTTTAATGCTCCCATTTATACTGTTTTCTGGGGAAAACAAATGATTTAGGAGCTGCTTAAATTATCAGACACTTACTGTTATTGCTGCTCTGATTTTGTTTCTGACTAACTGTCAACTACACACAGCCATATTGAAATTGTAGTGCAGTGAATGGAGTCTGAGGGCTTGAAAGTGCAGACCTAAAAGTGGCAGACACAACACAATGGAAATATGCAGCAGTTTATAAATTTAGCGATTTGCAATTTGCTGGATTTAACCATGCCTTTGTCATTAGCTCTCTACTGGACTTGTTGCAGAGAACAAAAAGTATATTGGTGAATTATTTTGCACGTTTGTCTTTTATGCTTCTGAATCTAGTACTCCAGTAAATGTTAATAAACATATAAAGTGAGATTACAATGAGCCAAATTCAGATAGCCCATACCTTCAGTAGTGGTGAAATTGGCAGCCATCCCCAATGGTAGAATAAAGAATCCAGTTAAAGGATGCCTATGATAAGTTGGTTTTCCAGACTGCTAACTTCAGACAATCTCATGCATGCTTGTTATTTGACCTTTCCAGACAATTGTTGTGCAGTTAGGCCATACCAGAGCATAAAATCCTGAGCAGATCTGCAGTGATGCCTGCATTATGATAGCTCATTTGGACAGTACTGAAAAACTGCTGTTTCTTTTCACAGAAAAATCCAAGAAGCGGCATTGTTTTGCAGATGTCAAGATGCCACCTGTGCAGTGTGAGGCTTACAATTCCTCCTGGATGACTTCCAGTACTTCTGAGACATTTATTAGGAAAGTGAACAGAATGTATCAATGGAAGAAAAGGAAGATTATCATGCTGATAACCCTGAAGAGACCCATGAATACCTAAGCCTCACCAGCATGTTTGCCTCACCAGCTGAAGATGCAAAGCCTATGGAGATGGGCTGAAGCACAAAAACACAGGAAACATGTTTGATTATATTGGTCAGTGGTAGACTGTATCACACTCATCTGTAGACAGCATACTATTGAGAAAAATATTACTGAGCTTTTCTAGAGCTAATTTCCAGTACTTTTCATGTCTTTTACTGTACAAGGTCAAGCTATTATAAAAGCATGAGAAAACTGAAAAATCAAGCTGCGTCGCTGTGTTTTCATTTGTTTCAGTGTGTTTGTAGGCTATTCGGGTCATATGGGGGTTTCCTCAGCTGTCTTAAAGGTCCACTTTATGCAAAGTTGTTAGTGAGCCCCCTGTGATTCAACTTACTGTAATCTTACCATACCTATCACAGAGAACTTATAAAGCCATTTGTAATGCCTACAGAATAGCAGGACACTGCATTCCCTG
The DNA here is from genome assembly GCF_030684315.1 of Stegostoma tigrinum. NCBI lineage: Eukaryota > Metazoa > Chordata > Chondrichthyes > Orectolobiformes > Stegostomatidae > Stegostoma > Stegostoma tigrinum. The sequence continues at coordinate 71,052,338 of NC_081358.1, read as the reverse complement.
CAAGAAGCACACATTACATTGGGATCATTTGAATTTTCGAATTTGGGAAATTTGAGTTTGGTGGGACATTTTAAAAATGCAAAACTCAAATTTAAACCCCATTCACCTCAAGATCCCCGCTTGCAATTTTAATTGTGTGAAATGGGGCAGGACACAGGCAAATAATAAATACTTAATGACAGATAGTAGGAACTGCAGATGCTGGAGAATCTGAGGTAACAAGGTGGATGAGCACAGCTGGCCAAGCAGCATCATAGGAACAGGAAAGCTAATGTTTTGGGCCTGGACACTTCTTCAGAATTGGGGGAGGGTCAGGCTGACAGAAGATGGATAGAGGAGAAGATAGGTGGAGAGGAGATAGACTGATCAAAGAAGCGGGGATGGAGCCAGTAAAAGTGAGTGTAGGTGGGGAAATAGGGAGGAGATAGGTCAGTCCAGGGAGGACGGACAGGTCAAGGGGGCGGGATGAGGTTAGTAGGTAGTATCGTCTTTGCACTGCAGGAGGCCCAGGATGGACATGTCATCTGCGGAATGGGAGGGGAGTTGAAGTGGTTTGCGACTGGGAGGTGCAGTTGTTTAGTGCAAACCTAGTGTAGATGTTCTGCAAAGCAGTCCCCAAGCCTCTGCTTGATTTCCCCGATGTAGAGGAGGCCACAAGAGGAGCAGCGGATACAGTATACCACATTAGCGGATGTGCAGGTGAACATCTCCTTGATGTGGAAAGTCATCTTGGGGCCTCGGATGGGGGTCGGGGGGAGGTGTTGGGGCAGATGTAGCACTTTCTGCTACAGGGGTTGCAGGGAAAAGTGCCGGGTATGGTGGGGCTGGGAGGGAGTGTGGCGCGGACAATGGAATCACAGAGAGAGTGGTCCCTCTGAAAGGCAGATAAGGGTGGGGAGGGAAAAATGTCTTTGGTGGTGGGCTCGGTTCGCACTAAACAACTGCACCACCCAGTCGCGAACCACTTCAACTCCCCCTCCCATTCCGCAGGTGACATGTCCATCCTGGGCCTCCTGCAGTGCCCCATTGATGCTACCCGAAGATTGCAGGGACAGCAACACATATTCCGCTTGGTAACCCTGCAGCCCAATGGTATCAATGTGGACCTCACAAGTTTCAAAATCCCCCTTCCCCCTACCGCATCCCAATCCACCCCTGCTCATCCCTACCTCCCTAAGCTGTCCTTTCTCCCACCTATCCCCTCTCCCCACCTCAACTTCAGCAGCTTCAAAATCTCCCCTCCCCCTACCACATCCCAAAACCAGCCCAGCTCATCCCGGCATCCCTAACCTGTTTTCCTCCCACCTAACCCCTCCTCCCACCTCAAGCCCCACCACCATCTCCTACCTACTAACCTTGTCCTGCCCCTTTGACCTGTCCATCTTCCCTGGACTGACCTATCTACTCCCTACCTCCCCACCTACACTCACCTTTACTGGCTCCATCCCCCCCCCCCCTCTTTGACTGTTCTATCTCCTCTCCCTCTATATTCTCCTCTATCCATCTTCTATCTGCCTCCCCCTCTCTCCCTATTTATTTCAGAAGCCCCATTTCTGAAAAAGTGTCTCAGCCGAAACATCAGCTTTCCTGCTCCTATGATACTGCTTGACCTGCTGTGTTCATCAGCTCGATACTTAACACTTAATGAGATTTCATTTTTCTCCCAATTATATTTTTCTTCGATAGACTATGTTTCTGTGGCCTATGATAATCCATTAGTTGAATGAAAGTGAAGGCTGCTAGATCTAGTAAATAAGGATCTTTCTAGCTCTCCTTGTGGGCCAGGCAAAGCAAAAGCCCCAAAACTAGCTTGCTATCTCCATTGTAATTGGATAGCTCTTGCCTGGCAGTCTGATCTATCTCTTTAAGTTATCCTCCACCTCACTAGGACATGATCAGAGAGATTTCTGAACTTCCCTCTGTCATTCTTTGGTGTGTTTGAGTCCTCTCTCCTGCCCTGTGAGGGCCCATTCTGTAGCCCATAGCCCCAACTCAACCCTTCTCACCTTTTCTGGATGCTTCCCATCCCTCCTGTATTGATTTCCACTTCAAGGTTTCTAATCTCCTCAACAGCTCTGATAAAGACCTAACCACTCAACAGTTAAACAGTCTCTCACACTAATGGGCAGTGACAGGGCATAAGTAAAGGGTCTAGGCCCGAAACGTCAGTTTTTGTGCTCCTAAGATGCTGCTTGGCCTGCTGTGTTCATCCAGCTTCACACTTTGTTATCTTGGATTCTCCAGCATCTTCAGTTCCCATTATCTCTGATTAAAATCAAATGAATTGTGTTTTATGATTAAATTCAACAGAACCTTTATTTGAGATATACGAAATGTTGCGTCAGCTACAACTATCTTCCACCATTTTGTGTTTAAAAATGGCCATTTTCTCCCATTCAGCCATGGCTATCCACAACAAGGAATAAAGTATTCATATTCTTAACATCACGGAAAAATTTCTTGATTTTCGCCTTCAAGCCTTAAAAAGTAACTTCAGAATCTCGGCAAACAGCAATAACTTACTTCCATTCATTTGCAAAACAGTAAAGTCCCAACTTACCTCATTTGAATTGAGAGCTTGTAGATGCTCAGCTGGAAGATCATGGTGAATAGCGAGTTTTGAGAAGGTTTGTAGCTCAGATTGAGGTTCTGGATGTGAGTTTGCTCGCTGAGCTGGAAGGTTAGTTTTCAGACGATTCGTCACCGTTCTAGGTAACATCATCAGTGAGCCTCCGATGAAGCGCTGGTGTTATGTCCCGCTTTCTATTTATCTGTTTAGGTTTCCTTGGGTTGGTGATGTCATTTCCTGAGTCAGTGATGTCATTTCCTGTTCTTTTTCTCAGAGGATGGTAGATTGGCTCCGAATCAATGTGTTTGTTGATGGAGTTCCGGTTGGAATGCCATGCTTCTAGGAATTCTCGTGCGTGTCTCTGATTGGCTTGTCCTAGGATGGATGTGTTGTCCCAATCAAAGTGGTGTCCTTCCTCATCTGTATGTAAGGATACTAGTGATAGTGGGTCATGTCATGGTGAATAGGAAAACATAGGACCATAGAATCATAGAGCCCTTACAGAGCGGAAAGAAAGAATTGTCCATGGCATATTTTGTGAAGGAATAACATGGTGCCTCATTGTTTTGGAAATGAAGGCTCAGAAGTTCCTTCAATAAAATTGTGTTATCCTTCTAACATTCCCCACAGATTATGTACTCATGGCTCAAATATGAAAAACACTGCAGATAGAGTGAATGTACCCTTGGTGCAGCTCCAAAGGCAATGTAGAAGAAGATGGAAAACAACTTCTTCAGCAAGCTCAGTAAGAGCAGCAGCATCCAGTGATGACTGCACAGCTTCTAGAGGCAAAGATCCACTAAGGACATCGAGGACAATGATGAAACCTATATCTACAGCCCTAGTTATTTTCTTTAACTCTGCAGTTCAGATGCCAATTAAGAATATCCTGGGCCATCGTCACAAAGCTGTTTCATCTGCCAGTTCAGGGCTTGCACTCAGAAGGACTGGTGGACATTCCATTCAGATGGTCTCAATTCCCCAACAAACCTTGAATTATTATGCCAGTGGCTAGTATCAAGGAATGACTGGGGAACTTTGTGGTATTACCCAGTTTTCATACCACAAATGTATCTGTTGTTACTTACAATATTTTCTCCAGTACATAGAGGTTCATGTCCTTCCCTTGTGACAACAAGAATCAATTAACTTAGGCAGTGAGAATCTTCATTATCATTGGTTTTCCCAGTTGCAGGACACTGTATTGACTATACCCATGTTACCTAAGAACATCCTTTTACTATCTTGCAGAATTTGTCAATGGAAAAAGCTTACGCCATTAACGTTCATATTGCATGTGATCATGAATGCCAGTGTACATCAGATATCCTGGCAGCTGCCATGATGTTAACATATGTCAGAACTCACATGTTCCTGTCTCCTTCCAAGATCCTCGGCCAACACTGTCATGGTTACAGGAAGTCAAAATTTACGCCTTCCAGATATAACTTACGATACCTTTACAAAATTTTCAGACTGATGCAGAATGAAGGACCTGCTTATGCTTCCAGGGTCACAGTGAAACAGACCATAGGCCTTATGAAAATAAGATGTCGATGCCTGGACTTCCCTGATGGAGCATTGTAGTATAACCCAAAAAGGATGAGCTGCATCATTGTGTAATTTGGTGTCCTTCATAATTGGAATCAACTAAGACGAGATATGCATATGAAATGAGGGAACAAAAACTATCTTCTGATGATGAAGATCAGGGTGCTTTTCAGGAAGGCCTTGACAGTAACTTGACAGAGCAATGCATTATTAAGCTCAAAAAACTGGAGATAAATTAATTAACACACACTTCCTGGATGAATGAAGTAATGTTGGATTTTGTTTAATTGCCCAATAGTTTGCCTGTTATATGGCAAGCAGCCCTTACTTCATACACACATGTGGGATTTCTTATTTCTGCAGTCCTTAACTTTTTGTGTTACTGAATAAATGTCTCATTTTCCATCTGATTGTATGCTTGATATCTTCATGATCACATTTTCAAGTATCTGTTCATCCCATGTCCTCTTGATCACTAAGGTAACAGCAGAAGTTGATGAGACTTACAACACCATGTGCTAAGATTAGGTGAATGTATGCTTTTGGATATCATATCTGAGTAAAAGCATGTACTGCAGATGCTGGAGATATTAAAAGCAGAAAGTGCTGAAGAATCTCAGCAGATCTCACCGTATCCTTGGAGAGACAATATGTGTTAATGTTAAATTTCAATATGACTCTTACTCAGAACTGAAGGGAGCTGGAAAATGAATGTTTTTATGTTGATTTAGCGGGAGGAGGATTAAGTGGAACAGTTGGTGAGGACGCCCAGAGAACAAGGTAAAGAGGGTGCAAGTGGCAGTTGTGCAGTGATATGAATGAAGAATAAGTGTGTTATGGACCAGGTCAAAATCCATAAAATGTATTAACAAGATAGCCTAGACCCCAAATTTTACTTATTTTTAAAGGCAAGTGTAAGGTGTTGTGTTCAGTTGGCCAAACTGCCAGGCTTGAAGCAAAACACACTTTATATCTACGCTATATTAAAATTCAAATAAAAGAAATATTAATTGGAGCAACTTAATTTTATTGGAAAATTTAACAAAATATCAGATCATTTATCTACTCAGCAGCAACCGTTTCAGTGTAGTAAAAATCCCATAAACACATCCATGGCAAAGGCAAATTCAGTAAAATAAATTTACTCACATGTGATTCCGCAGCAGGAAAAGAACCCCAGCTTTCAGAAAAAACAGAAAGAGGAGTAAGAGCTTCCACATCCAACTTCAAGACTCCAGCAGCTATTGGAAATTAAATTTAAACCCTGGTTTTGTGGGAGCTTGACCCTACCCTTTCATGCTGCTTATAGTGTTCTAACTCTTTAAAAAAAAACAAAGCCAGCTGGGCTCCAAGTTATAACACTTTCTCAAGAAACATGACAGAACAAATTTTTCTTAAAGGCACATCTCATAATAAGTGATAATGTCAGAGGTTTATAGAGGAAAACAGGTCAGTTCTGCTAAAAGCAAACCCATGCAATCAAAAAGCTACAGGATGGGGGTATGGATATGTTGGGGACAGGTGGGGTGTGGAACAGGTGGAAGGGCTCTTATGTTTACATTTGTGTCCTAGGCCTGCTGCAGTGTTTCAGCAAAGGCCAACGGAAGTTGTCAAGGCCACCACAAACTGGAGGAACAACAGTGATAATGGGAACTGCAGATGCTGGAGAATCCAAGATAATGAAATATGAGACTGGATGAACACAGCAGGCCCAGCAGCATCTCAGGAGCACAAAAGCTGACGTTTCAGGCCTAGACCCTTCATCAGAGGGCGTCCTATGATGAAGGGTCTAGGCCCGAAACGTCAGCTTTTGTGCTCCTGAGATGCTGCTGGGCCTGCTGTGTTCACCCAGCCTCACATTTCATTATCCTGGAGGAACAACACGTCACTTTCTGCTTAGGCATCCTACAGCCTTCAGGACCCTATATTGAGTTCAATAACTTCAGACCATAAACACTGTTCTCCATTTTAATCCCATTACCTCTGTTAACCCATCCTCCAAGAGTCTTACATAGATTGACCTTTTCCTCCAGCGATGTGTGGATGCATCATTGAATCCACCCTTTCATTCACAGAGTGAGTATAAGTGTGGAATGATATGTATAAACCAGGCCCAAGCACATTCTTTACATATTGTGGTTAGCCTCAGTGTTGTCCACATTAAAGTGCAATGCATTGGGTGAAAATCTTCATGTTAAGGCTCAAACACTACTGTCACCTGAGGCTATTACAATCAAGCAGTTGACTTACGAGAGATGAACAAAGCTAGGCCATTACTGTTTCTTTCATCCTTGGGATATCTGAAGGTGTTGCCCATTGAGTCATAGGGTGACATTGCACTGAAACAGACTTTTTGGTTCAACCAGCCCATGCCAAATGTAATCCCCAACTAAACTGGTCCCAACTGCCTGTTTCTAGCCCACATCCCTCCAAACCTTTTCAAGTTGTGTACTTATCTAACTGTCTTTTAAACATTGTAACTGTGCTCACATCCACAGCTTCTTCAGGAACTTCAGCCAACACGTGAACCATCCTCAGAGTAAAGAATTTGCCCCCCATGTCTTTTTTAAAATCTTTCTCCTTTCACCCTAAAAATATGCCTCCTAGTCTTGAAATTCCACAACCTAGGAAAAACAACTACCATTAACTCTACCCATACCCCTCACTATTTTATAAACTGCTATAAGGTCACCTCTCTATCTCTTAAGCCCCAGTGAGAAATGTCCCAGCTTAGCCAGCCTTTCTTTACAACTCAAAGATTCTATTGAACCCCCTTCAGTTTAATAATATCTTTCCTCCAACTGGATGGCTCGAACTGGACACAATGTTCCAGAAGAGGCCTCACTGATGTCCTGTACAACTTCAACATGACTTCCCATCTCCTATATACAAAGAACAATGCAGTTAAGGCATGCATGCTAAACATCTTTTTAACCACCCTGTCCATCTGAAACACAAACTTCAAAGAATTTTGTATCCGAACCCCAAGGCCTCTGTGTTCTACAATGCTACCTAAGACCCTACCATTAACTGTATAAGTCTGGCCCCTGTCTGTTGCACCAAAATGCCACCATTTTTCAGCCCATTGACCCATTTGATCAAGATCCCTTTGTAATCTTAGAAAACCTGCTTCACTGTCTACTATGCCACCAACTTTGATGTCATCTGTAAACTTACTTACCATGCCTTTTATATTCTCATCCAAATCATTATTATAAATGACAAACAAAAAAGGACCCAGAACTGATCCTTGTGGAGCACTGCTGGAGACAGGCCTCCAGTCTGAAAAGTAACCCTCCACCAGCACTGTCTGTTTCTTGCTGTTATGCTAATTATGTATCCAATTTGGCAAGCTCATCCTGAATCCTATTTGAAAAATGAAATAACTGTGGATTTTGTGAATCAGAAACAAAAACAGAAATTGCTGGAAAAGTTCAGCATCTATGGAGAGAAATCAGAGTTAACATTTTGGGTCCAGTGGCCCTTCCTCAAAAAATTTCTGTCCTGCAGAACTTCTCACCTGACTAAGAACATAGCAGTTAGGGCGGCACGGTGGCTCAGTGGTTAGCACTGCAGCCTCACAGCGCCATGAACCCAGGTTTGATTCCAGCCTTGGGTAACTGTCTGTGTGGAGTTTGCACATTCTCCTCGTGTCTGCCTGGGTTTCCTCTGGGTGCTCTGGTTTCCTCCCACAGTCCAAAGATGTGCAGGCTAGGTGGATCGACCATGATAAATTGCCCGTAGTGTTCAGGGGTGTGTGGGTTACAGGGGAATGGGTCTGGGTGGGATGCTTCAAGGGGCAGTGTGGACTTGTTGGGCCAAAGGGCCTGTTTCCACACTGTAGGTAATCTAATTTAATCTAATCAGTTATAAGAATCTCAATTGTGCAGAAAGAAGACATTTATGCTAACTCTCAGAAGGACATAGCACCCAGACACCATACCCCACACTAATCATGGCTACGCCACCTGACTTGCACATCCTAGATATTATGAGACAATTTAGTATGGCCAATCTACCTAACCTGCACATCTCTGGACTATGGGAAGAAACTGGAGCACCTGGCAGAAACCCCATGCCAACATGGGGACAACATATAAACTACACACAGACAATAACCCAAGGCTGGACTGGAACTAGGATCTCTGGTGCTGTGAGGCAGCAGTGCTAAGCACTGTACCACCACGATATCCCAGAGATCTGGACTACAATTTGACTTCAGGCTCTTCGGTTCTGATGGCAGGGCCTCCTTTGGCCATCAGTTGGAAAAAGAACTGCCTTCCTCTTCATGATCCCACATACCTGCATCTTCAAGTCCCTGCGCACCAAGTGGTGAATGAATTTTCCTTTCCTCTGGACCGCCTGTTAAATAACAATGGTCAATCATCATAGTGATAGGGTTAATTCCTGGCTTACAACATCTGAAGTAGTATGGGGCACGAAAGCCAGAAACTTGGTAATGATGCACAATTCCACCTTTCTAGCAGCATAAATCCCCAAGGAAATCATACATCAAACTGCACAATTAATATGGAGGAAGATTTTGTGAGAAAAATTACTCTAAGCTGTGGCAGGCCAGGTGCCATAAGTCTCAGTCGATAAAATACTGCAACAGAAAACAATAAAATTCTACCCTTCTTGGCTGACCAATAATTTGTGCACCTCTTCTAATATCTTCTCATGTGGAGCAGTTAAAAATATATAAAGTATAAATTGTTTGTAAATGATAGAGAATTTAACAGACTTAAAGCGACAACACATGATCTACGGCTTTTAATAAAAAATGCAGAGTGCAGTTTATGTTTAATCCTTCTTCCGTAAATTAAGAAGATCTCCATTTTACAATATTTTGTGCACCAAAATGACTATAATTCTGCAATACTTTTATTATTTTGTACTTTAATGTTATTTTACTGACTGTCTGGAACTTTGAAATGAATGATGCTTTATTATTTTACGTATATCATTATCACAATTTGGTACCTGCTGCCATAGTAATTTTAAATAAACCAATTATTGATCTTTCGAACATCAAATGTTTCTTGATAGCTAATCTGTGAGGCAGCTTTAGGATGTTTTACAATAGATAGAAGTGCTACATAAATACATATTGTTGTGGTTGTTGCGTTATGGCACGACCTTTAGCTGAATATTTGAAAATTGCAGGATTTTCATATGAAGTGCTGTAACCTACAAAAGCTGGAAAATGGGATTAGAAGTGGACATGATGGGCAGAAAGGATCCCCTGGTGTTATAAATTTCTTTGATTCCATGGTTCGTTCAATGATTGTATGAATTCAGTTCTCTCTAATATTAGCTACTTTGCTTTTCAGCCTTATATTGGGTAGTTTTCTATTAGCCTATAGAAAAATTCGCTTCCCCACTTTCTCGTACCTTTCATTTTATTCTCTAAATCCTTATTCTTTGAGTCTGTCTGAAGCCACCCTTTTTAATGTCTGAACAGCAGTGATCAAAGAATGTAATTTATCTCAAATTCCTGTTTTAGAAACTGATCCTTACCTTTAACTTTAACAAATTCTTTCAATGTATTACAACATTAATTTCCTACATCCATTAGCACACCCAGATTTTGGTCATCTTTTATAAAGCTTTCTCAGGAAATGCTTTCAAGCCTGGATGCTGAGAGTTTTAAGACAGCCACGAACACAGAAATTTTTGCTGCTTTATTTATTATTCCAGCTATTTTAAGTTAATGTTTCATCCACAGACACATAGAAAATTAGAAAATAAGACTGGGCATAAGCCATTCAGCTCAACAAGCCTGATCTGCCATTCAGTATAAACATGATTGGTTATCCAACGCAGTACTCTGTTCCCACTTTCTCCACTGATCTTTGACCCTGTTGCCCAAAGAAATGTATCTAACTCCTTCTTCTAAGCATTCAATGTTTTGGCTTCAACGACTTTCTGTAGCAGAGAATTCCAAAGACTCTCTGGGTGAAGAAATTACTCCTCATCTAAGTCCTAAATAGCTTATCCAACATCCTTAAACTGCAATCCCTTGCTCTGGACTCACTGGTCATCAGGAACATCCTTCCTGTCTCGTCCTGTTAGAATATTGTAGGTTTCTATCAGATCCCTCCTCATTCTTCTAAGCTCAGGGAATATAGTCCTCATCAATCTTGTTTCTCTTCATGTGTCAGTGCTGCCATCACAGGCATCAGTTTGGTAAACCCTTGTTGCACTCTCTTCATAGCCAGAACATCCTTCCTTGGATAAGGAGAGCAAGACTACACACAATATCCAGGAGTGGTCTCATATCAAATCTTCCCACTATGAAGGCGAATGTACAATTTAGCTTCCTCAATATCTGCTGTGTCTAAATGCTTACTTTTAGTTACAGGTATATGAAAATGCCCAGGTCTGCTTGCACCTCCACTTTTCCCAATCTATCACCATTCAGATAATAATTTGCTTCCCAGTTTTTGCTACCAAAGTGGAGAACCTCAAGTCTCTCCACATTATACTTCAGCTGCCATGCATTATGCTACTGACACAACTTGTCCAAATCACACTGAAGCATCTCTGTATTTTCCTCACAACTTATCACCCCATTCAGCTTTGTCTCATCTGCAAACATGGAGATATCACATTTTGTCCTCTCATCTAAGTAATGAATACATATTGTGAATAGCTGGAGCCTAAGCATTGATCCCTTTAGTATGCCGCAAGACACTGTCAGTCAGAAAAAAGACTTGTCTAATCCAACTCTCTTCAGGCATTTAGAAAAGTGGCTTTTTGGTGGATTGCATTTTAAAAATATAGCCTAGCAATTACTGTGTCAATATTATTAATTGGTCAGTTGATCATTGTTTAATGCTTTAGAAAGTTATCAAGTATGTTGATTAATCCTCACTTTACTGTTTTTTGAGTTGCTTGAAAATATATTCTTTAACACACACATAACAGCCATACAATGATGCAACCAAATCAATTCTACAAACTGTCAGCTACAAATAACAATAATGAACTGCTTAAGCAAATGATGTCAGGGAACCTATGGCAGCTGTTAACTATCTTTTTTTTCTGTGGTTTGCTAGGATGATGTCCAGTGTGGAGGGATTCCTTTCTGAGCAAAGTTTGAATGGGTTGGGACACTACTCATCACAATTTAGAAGTATGAGATGTGATCGCACTGAAACATATACAATCTAAGGATCTCTCCTGAATGTTCACACTGCTCCTATAGCTATTTACAGGTATGGAGGTCTGGAGCATTGCCTCAGAAGAAAATTTCAGGTTTTGTGATTAGTTGCTGGATTCCCTACTGGAAGGAATAAGAACTCAGATATACAGACTAGCCCCAAACAGAATTTCAGAATATGATTAACACAGCAACACAGAACCAAAAAAGGCATCGCTGTGTGTTGGCAGTACCTGGCAGGAAGCATTGCAAAAGTGTCATCAGACCAGAAGAGATTTATGAAGATTAGTCAGCAAAACAGTTCAATTTTATATGGATATCCAGGTCTCATCGCACCACCTCTTTTCCCAATGAGCCTGCTACAGGTAGATGTGGAAAGAATTGTTGTTCCTAAATTTTATTCCTTTCATGATTCTAAGCCATGATTATTGGCTATCCATGAATAGTACTGGTATATTTAAAACAGGCAATGAAATCTCTTGTTTCGTGTCAAAACTTTGGTCATATGAAAACAGAATCTGTAGCTAGGTACCTTGTAACTAAGGTGACGTTGTCACCGAAACGTCAGCTTTTGTGCTTAACCTCATCCCACCTCCTTGACCTGTCCGTCTTCCCTGGACTGACCTATCCCCTCCCTACCTCCCCACCTACACTCTCTCCACCTATCTTCTTTACTCTCCATCTTCGGTCCGCCTCCCCCTCTCTCCCTATTTATTCCAGTTCCCTCTCCCCATCCCCCTCTCTGATGAAGGCTCTAGGCCCGAAACGTCAGCTTTTGTGCTCCTGAGATGCTGCTTGGCCTGCTGTGTTCATCCAGCCTCACATTTTATTATCTTGACGTTGTAAGTGGCGGCTTGTAAACTTTTCACTGTACTCATTTGAGTACATGTGACAATAAAGCTAATGCAATTCAATTCACTTTGGAAGTGGAGGAAAATCTTTACCATGTGAATTGTAGAAGTAAATTAAGATTGTTACACCAGGAGGATGTAAGGAACACTGAAGAAATTTCCACTATAATGTTGATTATTTTGAGTTGGCACTCCCTGGGCATTTTCTAAATTCTTAGGAACAGAAAAACAGGCCAAGCCATGGCTAGGCGTTTCGAGGAAACCCACATTTAACCTGTTCAATTATCATCACCTCACCCTTATAACAATGTAGATAGACACTCTAACATTTGTGACATGTGAAAGAAGCTCAGAAGGTCATAATAAAAGGTTATCAAAAGCAAGTTCTGTTGACCTTTCAGACCAGCCACTTGTTGGACACAGGATCATTGCTCCAGTAGTATATCATAATATTTGCTTTTGAGTTGAAGCTTTTGCCTCAATAGGACATCTGTAAGATGCATTTGCGTCAACCTAAGAAACATCATAAAATCCAGAGAGGAATATGAAGTGGCTTATTACTTGGACCTGTGCATTCACGAAAGCCTCATTATTCAAGCTTGAATTATACCGTGGAATGTTTAATATTGGTCACAAAGAAGCACAGACCTTAGCATCTCTCCTGAATGTTCACACTTTCTGCAATAGATATTTGCAGTATTTTACTTTGCTGTTGTTGTAGCATTTTCAACATGTTGGAAGAACAATTAGAAATACTTCTAAGAGAATAATTCAGCAACCTATAATTTGCTAAAGTTTTGCTCTCAGACAGAGCAGTTGCCATGCTTAGAGGCTGTTGGAAGAAATAACAAGCTAGTAATGGCTAAAACTTAGGCATTTCACCTTTAAGCTTATAAAACATTGTCATATTTCAATTATGACAAAAATAGAATTGAGACAGCCAAGGAATATGATAAAGTCATAGAACCATTACAGCATAGAGGAAGGCCTTTAGGCTTTTGTACTCATTGCCAGCTCTCTGCAAGTGCAATTCACCTGGTCAGACTTCCCCATCTTTTCGTCACAGCTCTGCAATTTCCTTCCTCCCCAGTTAAATATCCAAGTAGCTTTTGAAAGCTTCGTTTGAAACTGCTTCCATGATACTCTCAGTGTATTCCAGAATCTGACCACACCCTGTGTAAAAATGTTGTCATTGGCAAAAGAAGCAACTACTTTAATTCGGTATCCTCTGGTTCTTGATCATTTTGCTAGCAAAAACAATTTCTCACTGTTGTGATGGTCAATGTGGTTTTGGAGAAGCTTAGGTAAGTTGCTGCCAGTAACTGATTATGTCGTTGAGTTGTCTTGGAGATAATAGTAAAGGTCAAGAATAAGTTAAACATAGAGAGGACTATATTCAGTAAGAGATTTTGTTTTCAAGCAATTTAGTTCAGCTTAGAATAAAATGGTGCAAGAAAAGTTTCATTCAAACAGAATTCAGTTGAAATTCTGTGTGTATACTACAGGGTCTAAAACTTCAATAATTGAAGGACTTTGCTACTAATGAGTTGAACTTCTGCATAGTCAAGCTCCGAACAGAGAGCGAGAGTTATTAGAGTCAAGACTGCAGAATTAAATAACAGAAAGGCCAACAATTCATTGCAGGCATTTCAGAGAAGGTTCGCTAGGCTGATCTCAAGTGTGGAGGGATTCCTTTCTGAGCAAAACTTGAATGAGTTGGGACACTATTCATTGCAGTTTAGAAGTATGAGAAGTGATCTCACTGAAACCTATACAATTCTTAAGGGTTTGACAGGGTAAATGCTGAGAAGATGTTTCCCCTCATGGGAAAGTCTAGGGTCAGAGGGCATAGTCTCAGAATAAAGGAGTGCCAATTTAAGATGGAGATGAGGAGGAATGTTAAACCTATTAATTTTGTGTAAGTTTGGATCTAAGATAGATAATTTTTGTTAAACATATTAAGGGATATGGGCCAAAGGCAGGCATATGGATTTATAACTGATCAGCCATGGTCTTACTGAATGGCAGAACTGGTTCGAGGGGCTGAATAGCCTATTCCTCTTCCTATATTGTGAGTCTTTGAAAGTCTGCCTCAGAGAGCTGTGGGGTCAATGTCATTGTATATATTTAAGGCTGAGATAGATTGATTCCTAATCACTAGAGGAATCGAGGGTTACAGAGAAATGGTAGGAAAGTAGATGTGAGGAATGTCAAATCAGCCAATATCCTTTAGAATGATGGAGCTAGCATGAGGGACCAAATGGCCTACTTCTATTCCCATTTCTTCTGGTCATATGGCTTTGCTTATAAAGCACTATCATTGTTCAAGCACTTGGGGGGATGGGACTTTCAATTTTGTGTGTTAAAATCTCAGTCTTATGTAGCTTCAGAGCGTTCTGATGATCAGGTTTCAGGGCAAAACACTGGTCACTCACACAAACTGCCGTTCCAATCAACCGTTCTGAGTTTGGGTGGTCATGAAGCAGACTACCTGACCCTCATAAAGTGAAATTCCATGGAAAACTTCCATCTGCGTTGCATTCTCAGGTCAGTCAATGGATATACTATAAAGACACACTGAAGGCCTCATTTAGGATTTCTGATCTCAGTTTGAAATGCTGGAAGAAGCTCACCTAAGGATCTCTAAACTTTGTGCAACAAATGAGAAAATGTGCTCTCCTTCAGATACAAGCATGTATCAGAGACAGAAGCTGTGTGTTTTTTCACACAGCAGGTAGTTCATGTCTGGAACACACAGCTTAGAAGTGTGGTGAAAACATTCAAGAAGGCATAAATTATTACATATTGTGCAGGGTTATTGGGAAAATGTAGGAGAATGTAAATAAGCCGTGATGCCCATTTGGCTAACATAATGGGCCAAATCGCTTTGTTCTGCGCTGTAATAATTCTGTGATTCTGCGAAAGAACACAAGCAGATGAAATCCTGGGCTAGCACTCATTGAAAACGTGATTGGCTACAGTACCTCATCCTATTTACAGCAAATCCTTCTGGCTGCAGATTGGCTTTGTTAGTCACCTGTGTACACAACAGCACCCCATCACACCAGATGGTGAAACAGTTATCTTTGCGTTGCAGGATAAACAAGAACTTTTTTTTATGCATTCAGACGATCTCACTGTCTTTCTAACTGTAATATAATGCGGTGACAGCCAGATGGCTATAACTACAAAGAAGACAGTAAGTTGGGCCACAGAGTTGAAATTTCCTGTAATACTTTTTATTATGAACTTCCTTCGGCAGGTTTCGACTTAAGATTTTACGCTCAAGTGTCAGATGGGCTTTGAATGATAAGTATTTCCTTCTCAGGCTAAGAAGGAGGACATTGCATATGGAAGGGAATATTCAAATATTTGATACCAAACAGTAAATGGGAAATGGTAAATTACCAGCCATTTCCCTTTTCATGAAATCTTGGAAAGCGGACACTAATTTGCATTTTCAAGGTAAAAGTTACAATTGCTTCCAAGTTTGTGAAATGTTCTAGTGCTAACATTTAAATAATGCGATTGCAAAGCCAATCTGCATGTTTCTTTTTACATTCCATTTGTTGTAAATTATACTCCAGCTTTTCAGAATTTGAAGGAATTCAATGCAGAGTGATACAAATGCTAGTTTCCATCAATTTATCTGTCACGTTCTAATTCTTCTATACTTAATGTACATTTAATGATTCTGAACAGATTACACTCAGTTTACAATCTTGTCTGGTGTCAACATTTCTTGCTCAGCAAGGTGAGAACTGTAAATGCTGGGCAATGTATTCATTCCTTTGTGAGCAATCAAGGCACAGAAAACATGTTGTGCCATTTTAGGGTGAATTTTCCAATTCCTACCACTTTTGAATCATTTTGAAGTGATTTTGTTATTTACATATGAACATATGAATTATGAATTACATTTATCCAATCTCATGTGAAAGAATTTTACTGGAAAGAGTTAAATAGGCAATGATTGTTCAAATATACTTAAGACTTATTTGAAATGACTTATTTGAAATGGCGTTTAAAGCCCCAAAGCACACAAAGCACCATATTGGTAATGTGGTGATGATGTGGCTTTCAAGAAATTATTTTGACGTGTTTTATTTTGAAGAGAGGTTATAAGGCAGAAGTCTCAAGCTGTCTCTAAGCAAGTAAACAACTTGTGACACCTTGGGATAACAATGTGCAGAGCTGGATGACATAGCAGGCCAAGCAGCATCAGAGGAGTAGGAAAACTGACGTTTTGGGCCTAGACCCTTCATTGCTGCAGAGGATTGTAAAGGCTAAGCCACTTAGTATTTTTAAGACAGGATAGATAATTCCTTGATTCGTAAGGAGACAAAAGATTATGTGAAGAAGGTAGGAGAATGAGATTGAGAAACATATGAGCCATGATGAAATGGCAGAGCAGTCTTGATGGACCAAATGGCTTAATTTTGCTCCTACATCGTAAGGTCTTATGGATTAAAAGGAACTGCTCAGTATCCCTGGAGAATTGTTGCACTGTATCTTGTACATGTTATTTACATCTATCAATACGTGACTGTGATGGATAGAGTGAATGTTTACATTGGTGGATGGGGTGCTATCAAGTGATTGCTTTGCATGTGTTGAGTTTCTTCAGCGTTGTTGGAACTGAACTCATCCAGGCAAGGTGACAATTGTCCACCACACTCCTAACTCGTGTCCTATAAGATGGTGAACAGGATTTGGGAAGTCAGGAAGTAAGTTACTTGTTGCAGAATTCCAACTCTTTGAACCCCTTGCATAGTCCTCAAGCTAAATAGTATTTTGGACATAAACAATGGGCAATTCAGTAAGAGTACATTCACAGGGAAGTGGGGTGGGAGAGGGGGATGCGTGGTAGTTGTTAGATTCTCCCTTGTTGGTGATGGTGATTGTGTGGCACTTGTGTAATGTAACTATTACTTGCTATTTATCAGCCCAAACCTCATTAGAGTCCAGATCTTGCTCTACATGAGCACAGACTGATTCACCGTGGTCTTAAGGACTGCAAATGGTGCCAAACATTGTGCAGTTAGCAAAATCCTCACTTCTGATATTTTGCTGGAGGAAAAGACATTGGTAAGATAGCCTAAGATGATTTAGCCTTGGATACTGCTATAGCAGTTCACCAATGCAATGCCCTCAGCCTCATACGAGTGGTCTTCAACAACCACAACCAATTTTCTTTATACAATGTATAATTGCAATTTTTGGAGAGTTTTCCCTGGATTTTTTATTGGCTTCAGTTGTGTTAGGTCTTTTTTGCACTCAGTCCAATGTTGCCATGATGTCAATGATAGTTTACCTCATCTCATACCTGAAATTCAGCTTCTTCTTTGTGCTTGCACCAACGGCCTCAGCAGATCCAAACTTGTTACCAGGATTTTGGTGAATAAATGACACTTGATGGCACTATTGAAAATATTCTTCATCATTTTGCAGTTGACTGAGATAGATTGATAGGACAGCAATTGGTTGGATTGTGTTTGTTCTGCTCTTTGTGACTGGGACAGTGCTGAGTGAGGTTTAACATTGTTGGGTAAATTCCAGTGTTATAACTGCACTGGTACAACATCATTAGGAGGCAACTATTCTGGACCGTAATTCTTCAGCAAAATAGTCATGAAATTGTTGGACCTCACAGCCTTTGTTTTGTCCACTGTGGTGAGTGCCAAAATTGAACTTGGATAAAAGAAACATCCCAGTTACATCAAAGAAACTTGGAAAGAAAAGGATAAATTTAAATTGTCATTCACAAGTTAGTGTCGACTTTGCTTTTTTAGTCACACTTGTCAAAGTCTGTAATACTCTACTCGATTTTTATTTGTAAAATTATTCCCATGACTAAGCTTAAACTGACTGACCCATAATGCTGGGTTTAAACATACAACTTTTTTTGAATAAATATAGTTTTCCAGTCCTCAGCCACTGTTTCTCTGTTCATCCTCACTTCCCTCAGTGTTCAAAGATGCATATAAAGTCATGGAGTCACTGAAATTCTCAGCACAGAAAAATGCCTTTCAGCCCAGCATGACCAGATTGGTCAAAAACAGTTCCCTAATGAATCTAATCATATTTTCCATCACGTGACTCATAGTCTTGGATGCATTATCATCACACGCACACATTTAAATACTTCTTAAATGTAACGAGAGTTCCTGCCTTTATCATCTTCACAGGTAGTGAGTTCCAAATTCACATCACCCTTGGATAAAAGAAGCTTTTCCTCACAAATCCTCTAAACCTTCTGCTCATTATTTTCAAAACATATATCTGGTCATTGATCCCTGAATCAAAAGGAGCTTCTTCAGGTCTACCTTTATCTATGCCCCTCATAATTTTATACATCTGAATAATTTCTCTTATCAATTTCCTCTACTCTGAGGTGAACAACCCCATGTGTCCAATTCTCTTCATAATTGAAACTCTCCAAGCCAGGCATTGTCCTGGTAAATTTCCTCTGTATCCTCTCTAGTGATATTACATCCCTCCTATAATGTAAATTCCAGAATTGCACATAATACTCTAGCTGTGGTTAACCAATGTTTTATACAGTTCCAGCATAATTTCCCTGCTGTTAAATTTTATGCCTTGACTGATAAAGACAAGTATTCCATATGCTTTCTTAACTATTTTAATCCACCTATTCTGGGGCCTTCAGAGATCAGTGGACATTCACACTCTCTAATCCTCGGTGTTTTCTCAGGGCCTACTGTTCATTATGTATTACCTTGTCTTGTTTGTCCTGCACAAGTGCATCACTTCATATTTATCCAGGCTGAATTAGCATACATTTGCCACTGATCAGCCCATCTGACCAGCGATCAGTCCATCTGACCAGTCATTCAGTTTTGGTGAATTATCAACTTTTTGTACAGACAAACCTTTTAAAAGCTCACCTTTTTTTTTCAAAAACAATTTTTTTCCTGTCCAATCTCAGCTGCTCTCTCTTTGGCTCTCTTTTTGACAGCATCTTGTTCCTTGGTGATGGCAGCTGCAATGTACTCACCATGTACCTCAGACAACCCCGCCTTCATTTGTGGATCTCCATTTGTTGACCCTTTTTATGGTCATTAATCAGTTTCAATCATCATCCTGTCACCTTGCTATTCTTTATATACATATGTTGATAGCATTTCTATTCCATTTTAACTTTGTTGACAGTGTTTTTCATGTTTTTCTTTCATTTCACTTCTTTCAGGACTTTCTTTATTCAGTCTGGTTCTTTTTTAAATTATCAACCTTTTATCTGTCATACTGATTCTTATTCATCTCCCTCTCTAACTCTTTTGTCATCCTGGGAGCTTAGGCTTAATTTGTCCTACCTCTCCTCCTCATGGTAATTTGCCGCATCTGTGCCTAAATTATCTGATTTTAAAGGCAGATGGTTAGTTTTCTTTTAGAATATTGCCTGATAATTTAACAGGATGAATCCCTACTCCTCTCACTGAAAGTGACCCTCCTCCAATGAAGCATTTAGCTCTGAACTGATCCTTGTTTTCTATATGCTGCTTGACTGACACATAATCCCATTGAACCAGCTTAATCTCCAGACTCAGGTCAAGCAGTGCGCTTTTCTATTTGCACTGGAAACACAACGATCAAGAAAATTCTCCTGAACATTCTTCAGAAACTAAGCAGCCTCCTCTATATTAGTGTATATTATGATTATTAATATCTCCATATTTGCTGACTTTTTTGGCTTTTCTCTGTGTAATTTCCCTGAAAAATTGCTCCCCTATATTTTTCCATTAGATGTGGCTTATAGAACACACTAATATTATAGCAATGACATTTTCATTGTTTCTTAAAGATGATGACTGGATCCTTGTGCACATAATGTTCTTCCAAGTCATTGACGAGCTCTGTGGTTTTATATCTTATTAATCAAACCAATTTTGCTGACCAGTTTCGGGCTGCACTCAGTCAGCACTCAATTGGACAGTTGAAATTCTAACAACCTTAATTGTAAATTTCCTTAGATTTGACATCAATTTGCCAAGGGCAAGTGTGGCACAATGCCAATTGAATATATGTCAGAATAACGCTTCCTGCAATGGGACCTGCTCTGCAGGATCTTCTTGAAGCAATTGCGGGCTGCTTCTTTAAATGAAAGAAAGGGAATGGTCAGACAACAAAATTGTGCAGCTCCAAGTGCCAGCAAGACAATGAGGTTGGTAAAAGCAGGACACTAGAGTAATATTGCTTCAACGGCTCAGCAATGAATAGAAGAACCAATCATCTTCATATAATTTAATGTTATTACATCAGAAGAATGTTGCTTTCTTTCTCAGGCCTGTTTCTCAATATTTTTATGTCTGATTCAACTCCTGCATTGTGCATCATTGCATCATCTCACATCAGATTCACCTGATGTTTGTATCTGATCAGCACCGTGAAAACTTTAAAAGAAATGACTTCTTTTTAAAGGGAGAAAAGTAAAAGGGTAAGAAAGGAGTGACAGATTTTTACAAATGATGTGACATGTCTGGGTCAATTGCTGGAGGTTATAGGCAACCCAATAAGATTTATCACGTCAAATATGCATCACACACAGCATGGGAGTTGTCAAAAAGCTTAGCACGCCAGGCATTAGCTTTTACTGCAGCTGTGTGTACCCATGTAAAGGCATTCTGAATTACGACAAGATTAACAAATTCCTGAGAATCACCACAATTTTGAATCATATCATACATCATGTGCCCATAGTGAGGCAAGGAAGAGATATAGAAGAAGACCAGAGCCAGTTAAATACTACTGCTGGAAAAAAGCATAACCTTCCCATTAGAGAGTGCAAAAAGTGCCAATGTGCATGCTGTTTCCCTTTACTGAGTAAATCTGGAATTTGGCCTTATGTCAGGTCCTGTGACCATGGGGTACATATCTAGTCTGCCTTTGGACAGGATTGTCTGGCTCTTTGATAATTACTTGGCAGAATAAAAGGTATTGCATCCCCTGCAATCAGAAAGAAAAATACTGGATGTCAAGCGCACCCTTTCAAGAATCATTCTCATTAATTGCCATTCCTGCATGTAGGATATATTGTTAGAATGTTTGAATCATAGAATCACAGAATTTAACAGATAGAAAATGGCTATTTGACCCATCATGTCTGTCCCAGGTCCTAAAATAGCTCTCCAGCTAGTCCCATTTTCCAGCCCTCTAAATGGAACCCTCTAAATACTTCAATTTCAAATATATACCTAGTTCTCTTTTGAAGCCTCCTATAGAATCCACCTCCACTGCTCTCCTGGCAGTGCATTCCAAATCCTTGCAACTCTCCAATTAAAGAAGTTGCTCCTATTCTCTGTTGCTGACAAACATTAAATTATAAAAAATGAAAGAAAAGCTGAACTTCTAAATCAGAACAGAAAACAGAAATTGCTAGAAAAGCTCAGCAGGTCTGGCAGCATCTGTGGAGAGAAACCAGAGGTAATGTTTCAGGTTGAGTGATCCTTCATCAGAACTGCCAATGTTAAAAACTCGAAATTGTGACCCCTCATTACTGACATACCACCTACTAGAAACAGAATATCCTTGTTTGCCTTGTCAAAATTGTATATAATTTTGAACATATCAATGAGGTCATTTCTTAATCTTCTCTACTCCAAAAAGAATAAGCCAAATTTCTCTAATAGACAATAGGTGGCAGGAGTAGGCCATGTGGTCCTTTGAGCCAGCACCGCCATTCATTATGATCATGGCTGATCACCCACAATCAGTATCCTGTTCCTGCCTTATCCCCATAACCTTTGATTCCACTATCTTTAAGAGCTCTATCCATCTCTTTCTTGAAAGTATCCAGAGAGTTGGCCTCCACTGCCTCCTGGGGCAGAGCATTCCATATGTTTCCTTATATCTTTCCTTATATCTAAAATCCTTAATTCCTGGTAACATTTTCCTAAATCTCTTTTGAACTCTCTCCAGGACTTTAAAATCCTTCCTCAAATAGGGTATCCAGGACTGAACACAATACTCCAATTATAGTCTAACCAATGATTTGTTGACATACAGCATTATTTCCATTACTTTATAATTTATGCCTCTATATAAAGAAAACCCAAGGTCTTTTTAACAACTGTTTCAGCTTGCCTGGTCACCTTTAGAGAATCATACACGTGAATCCTGAGGTCTCTCTTCTCCCGTACTCCCCTCAATGTACCATTGAGCCTGTATTATCAGTTTCTGTTTCTTCCATCAAAGTGTATGACCTCACTTTTTCCTGCATTAAAATTCATCTGCCAGGCGTCTGCTCATTTGACCAACTTGTCAATGTCCTTCAGAAGTCACTCAGCATCATCATCACAATTCACTATTATCCATATCTTAGATAATCTGTAAATTTAGAGAATTTGCTCGCATTACCCACCACCAAATCATTTATATAAATCAGAAGAGGCAAAGGTCCCAACACCAATTCGTGCAGAACACCATTCCAACTCATCTCCAATCTGAGAAATGCCCACCTATACCTGCACTGTTTTCTATTTTTTTTAGCCAACTTCTAATCCGTGCTACGAAGGACCCATCAATCCCAAATATTTCTAATTTGACAACCAATCTTCCATGCAACACAATATCAAATGCTTTCCAGAAGTTCAAACATGCAACATCCACAACACTATCCTTCTCCATTGCCTGAGTCACTTCATCAAAGAACGCAATTAAAATTTTCAGATCTTTGACAAAGCCATGTTAAACTATTTAGTGTTAATTTGTTTTTCTCTCCGCATATATTTACGTTATCCTGTATTATGGCCTCCATCAGTTTCCTAATCTTGATGTCAAGCTGACAGGTATGCAGTTTCCTGTGGTTAACCCTTTGCCGCTTTCTTAAACAATGGTGTCAGGTTTGCTATTATCCAGTCTTTGGGACTAATTGTGTGTTCAGAGAGGCTAGGAAATTTCCGCCAATGGCTCAGCAATCTATTCCCTTACCTCTCTCAGCAATCTAGGATGTAACCCATCTGGACCTGGCCACTTCTCTAACTGGAGTGCTGCAAGTTTTTTAGCACCTTCTCTATCATGATACTGCTCAGTTGCTTAACACCCATATTTTCAACTTGGCCATTGTCACCATCTTTTAATTTGGCAAAGACAGAAGCAAAATATTAATTCAGCATCTCTGCCATATGTTTGCTTCAGTGAGCAGCTTGTTCTCACTCTATTTTTCACTAATCTTTTACTACTAAGAGGTTTGAAGAATATATTACAACTTGTTTTAGTGCAGCCTGCTCTCATTTCTGAATGCTTCCCCTTAGCCTTCTTATTCCAGCCTTAGCCCACCTCCTGTACTTGAGATATTCTTCCTGATTTCTATTATTACTATTATTCTGATTTTCATCATATGTCTCCCTTTTCTTCCTTTTTTTTGTCAATATGGTTAGTTATCCAGTCTATGCTTGCTTCGGATAACCATTGGTGGTTCACACCCCCTTTCCAGTACTTTATCCAGCTATTTTGTTGTGTCCCAAACTCTTGCACCTGGGAGGCAACAGCTAATATGATACTCATGATCTCAGCTGCAGACGAGACTGTCCATCCTTCAAATAATTGAATCCTCCCCTACTACTACGTTAATAATCTGCTGACTAGTGTCTCTCTTTTTTCCCAGAGTAGCCTAGGGCACCATGGTACGATTGACTTTCCCTCGAATCACTCATGCCCCAACTCAGTCGTGTTATTCACTAAATAGGCATGTAAAATTTCATACCTGAGAGGCAGGTGTAACTAGTCCTGGCTTTCTGTACCTGCTGTCTCCTTTCCTTTCAGTGATTGATCACCCATTCACCAGCCATCCCCACACTTCTCCTTGCCTGCCTATCTTGATGTGGAGTGACTACTCTGTGGTATGACAGTTACATAAAACTTTCTCCTACCTATATGGTGCACAGTGAGGAGACTCACTGCTCCAAAGCAGTCACATGTTGTTCAAGGACTACCACCCTTTGGCCCTTCATGCAAATGTGACTCTCCTGGATGTCACAGGACCCAAAGTCTCGTACATATTACATGCCACACACATCACAAGCTTTCCAAGGTACCCTGTCATCTTCACTGGTCAAAATGATGTGCAATGCTGAGCTCCTGCTGTTTCTAAGCCACAAACAATTTTCTAACTACTCCTCTCCCTCTCTTTTTGCATAGAAGAGGAGGGAAGGAAGAAATCACTGCAGTAATGCACTGTTTGGGGCTTCATCATTGTATGACACTGGGTCCTCCACAATCCACTCCTCAGTCATGATGACAGAGCTGACTTCTCCCAGAATCTTCCTCAGTTGCTTCTCGCTGCCACCCTCTGTTAGCATATCCAAGATAGCTTTCTTTTTGGATAATTATGAAAGTCATTCTACAGGCCTTGATGAAATATCTGAAAATATCTACTCAACATGTCTTCATTGATGCAAGCCATAGATGTGTGAGAAATTGCACTGTTTAAGACATATGACTAATGGCATTTCTTCTCTCAACTCATCAAAGTAAAAATTGGTGAGAATGGGCCATCATGGCTACAACATCCTGAAGTGCAATAACAAATCACTGATTCATGGAATGAAATCTCATCATTGTGTCTGAATGGTGTATGAGACAAATTATTGGCTGTGCATATTACTAGTCAAGTAGAATCTCATGATGCTGCGCTGAGGTTCAGTATGAAGTTAATATCTATTCAAGGACGTTGGCTTAGTTTTTGTAAAAAATTTACTCATGGGACATAGGCATCATTGGCTGGTCAGCATTTATTGCAAATCCCAAGTTGCCCTTGAGACCATGGAGGTGGCCGGACTTCTTGAACCAGTGCAGTCCATATGCTATAGGTAGATCCACAATGACCTTTTGAGGAACTTCTCGGATTTTGATCCAGCAAAAGAGAAGGAACAGTGGAATATTTCCAAGTCAGGATGGTGAGATTCTTGGACAGGGACTTGCAAGATGGTAGTGTTCCCAGATACCTATTGCCATTGTCCTTCTAGATGTAGTGGTCATGGGCTTGGAAGGTGCTGTTAAAGGATCTTTGCAGTAAATATCTGCAGTACATCTTGTAGGTAATGCAACAAAATGTGAGGCTGGATGAACACAGCAGGCCAAGCAGCATCTCAGGAGCACAAAAGCTGACGTTTCGGGCCTAGACCCTTCATCAGAGAGGGTGATGGGGTGAGGGTTCTGGAATAAATAGGGAGAGAGGGGGAGGCGGACCGAAGATGGAGAGAAAAGAAGATAGGTGGAGAGAGTATAGGTGGGGAGGTAGGGAGGGGATAGGTCAGTCCAGGGAAGACGGACAGGTCAAGGAGGTGGGATGAGGTTAGTAGGTAGATGGGGGTGCGGCTTGTTATGGGAGGAAGGGATGGGTGAGAGGAAGAACAGGTTAGGGAGGCAGAGACAGGTTGGACTGGTTTTGGGATGCAGTGGGTGGAGGGGAAGAGCCGGGCTGGTTGTGTGGTGCAGTGGGGGGAGGGGACGAACTGGGCTGGTTTAGGGATGCAGTTGGGGAAGGGGAGATTTTGAAACTGGTGAAGTCCACATTGATACCATTAGGCTGCAGGGTTCCCAGGCGGAATATGAGTTGCTGTTCCTTCAACCTTCGGGTGGCATCATTGTGGCACTGCAGGAGGCCCATGATGGACATGTCATCTAAAGAATGGGAGGGAGAGTGGAAATGGTTTGCGACTGGGAGGTGCAGTAGTTTGTTGCGAACTGAGCGGAGGTGTTCTGCAAAGCGGTCTCCAAGCCTCCGCTTGGTTTCCCCAATGTAGAGGAAGCCGCACCGGGTACAGTGGATGCAGTATACCACATTGGCAGATGTGCAGGTGAACCTCTGCTTAATGTGGAATGTCATCTTGGGGCCTGGGATGGGGGTGAGGGGGGAGGTGTGTGGGCAAGTGTAGCATTTCCTGCGGTTGCAGGGGAAGGTGCCGGGTGTGGTGGGGTTGGAGGGCAGCGTGGAGCGAACAAGGGAGTCACGGAGAGAGTGGTCTCTCCGGAAAGTAGACAGGGGTGGGGATGGAAAAATGTCTTGGGTGGTGGGGTCGGATTGTAGATGGCGGAAGTGTCGGAGGATGATGCGTTGTATCCGGAGGTTGGTGGGGTGGTGTGTGAGAACGAGGGGGATCCTCTTTGGGCGGTTGTGGTGGGGGCGGGGTGTGAGGGACATGTTGTGGGAAATACGGGAGACGCGGTTGAGGACGTTCTCGATCACTGTGGGGGGAAAGTTGCGGTCCTGGAAGAACTTGGACATCTGGGATGTGCGGGAGTGGAATGTCTTATCGTGGGAGCAGATGCGGCAGAGGCGGAGGAATTGGGAATAGGGGATGGAATTTTTGCAGGAGGGTGGGTGGGAGGAGGTGTATTCTAGGTAGCTGTGGGAGTCGGTTGGCTTGAAATGGACATCAGTTACAAGCTGGTTGCCTGAGATGGAGACTGAGAGGTCCAGGAAGGTGAGGGATGTGCTGGAGATATCCCAGGTGAACCGAAGGTTGGGGTGGAAGGTGTTGGTGAAGTGGATGAACTGTTTGAACTCCTCTGGGGAGCAAGAGGCGGCGCTGATACAGTCATCAATGTACCGGAGGAAGAGGTGGAGTTTGGGGCCTGTGTAGGTGCGGAAGAGGGACTGTTCCACATAACCTACAAAGAGGCAGGCATAGCTGGGGCCCATGCGGGTGCTCATGGCCACCCCCTTAGTCTGTAGGAAGTGGGAGGAGTCAAAAGAGAAGTTATTGAGGGTGAGGACGAGTTCGGCTTGGCGGATGAGGGTGTCGGTGGAGGGGGACTGGTCGGGCCTGCGGGACAGGAAGAAGCGGAGGGCCTTGAGGCCATCTGCATGCGGAATGCAGGTGTATAGGGACTGGACGCCCATGGTGAAGATGAGGTGTTGGGGGCCAGGGAATTGGAAGTCCTGGAGGAGGTGGAGGGCGTGGGTGGTGTCACGGATGTAGGTAGGGAGTTCCTGGACCAAAGGGGAGAAGATGGAGTCCAGTCTGTAGGAAGTGGGAGGAGTCAAAAGAGAAGTTATTGAGGGTGAGGACGAGTTCGGCTAGGCGGATGAGGGTGTCGGTGGAGAGGGACTGGTCGGGCCAGCGGGACAGGAAGAAGCGGAGGGCCTTGAGGCCATCTGCATGCGGAATGCAGGTGTATAGGGACTGGACGTCCATGGTGAAGATGAGGTGTTGGGGGCCAGGGAATGCAAATGTGGGTAATGCAAACTGCTGTTATTGATTGTCAGTAGTGGGAGAATAGGTGATTGTGGATGTAGTACTGATTAAGCTGGCTACTTTGTTCTTGATGATGTCAAGCTTCTTCATTGTAATCGGAGCTGCATTCATCCAGGCAAATGGTGATTATTCCATCACACTCCTGACGTGTGCCTTCTAGATGGTGGGCATGCTTTTGGGGAGTACAGGCATGAGTTACTTGCTGCAGTATTCCTAGCCTCTGACTTGCTCTTGTAGCCGCTGTAATTATATGATGAGTTCAGTTGAGCTTCTGGCCAATGACAAACCCCAGGATGATGATCATTGTGATTCAGTGACAGTAGCATCTTTGAATGTTCAAGATGGTGAATTAAGCAAAGTGAATTAACATGACATAGTGAAATTGCATGTAGCCCATGGAGAGGAACTGTTCAATGAAGATGTCATGTATGTGGAGAGTCAGTGAGATAAAGGGGAAGATCACATTGAAGCACAATATAATAAAATGTGAGGCTGGATGAACACAGCAGGCCAAGCAGCATCTCAGGAGCACAAAAGCTGACGTTTCGGGCCTAGACCCTTCATCAGAGAGGGGGATGGGGGGAGGGAACTGGAATAAATAGGGAGAGAGGGGGAGGCGGACCGAAGATGGAGAGTAAAGAAGATAGGTGGAGAGGGTGTAGGTGGGGAGGTCAGTCCAGGGAAGACGGACAGGTCAAGGAGGTGGGATGAGGTTAGTAGGTAGCTGGGGGTGCGGCTTGGGGTGGGAGGAAGGGATGGGTGAGAGGAAGAACCGGTTAGGGAGGCAGAGACAGGTTGGACTGGTTTTGGGATGCAGTGGGTGGGGGGGAAGAGCTGGGCTGGTTGTGTGGTGCAGTGGGGGGAGGGGATGAACTGGGCTGGTTTAGGGATGCAGTGGGGGAAGGGGAGATTTTGAAACTGGTGAAGTCCACATTGATACCATATGGCTGCAGGGTTCCCTGGCGGAATATGAGTTGCTGTTCCTGCAACCTTCGGGTGGCATCATTGTGGCAGTGCAGGAGGCCCATGATGGACATGTCATCAAGAGAATGGGAGGGGGAGTGGAAATGGTTTGCGACTGGGAGGTGCAGTTGTTTGTTGCGAACTGAGCGGAGGTGTTCTGCAAAGCGGTCCCCAAGCCTCCGCTTGGTTTCCCCAATGTAGAGGAAGCCGCACCGGGTACAGTGGATGCAGTATACCACATTGGCAGATGTGCAGGTGAACCTCTGCTTAATGTGGAATGTCATCTTGGGGCCTGGGATGGGGGTGAGGGAGGAGGTGTGGGGACAAGTGTAGCATTTCCTGCGGTTGCAGGGGAAGGTGCCGGGTGTGGTGGGGTTGGAGGGCAGTGTGGAGCGAACAAGGGAGTCACGGAGAGAGTGGTCTCTCCGGAAAGCAGACAGGGGAGGGGATGGAAAAATGTCTTGGGTGGTGGGGTCGGATTGTAAATGGCGGAAGTGTCGGAGGATAATGCGTTGTATCCGGAGGTTGGTAGGGTGGTGTGTGAGAACGAGGGGGATCCTCTTGGGGCGGTTGTGGCGGGGGCGGGGTGTGAGGGATGTGTCGCGGGAAATGCGGGAGACGCGGTCAATCACCGTGGGGGGAAAGTTGCGGTCCTTAAAGAACTTGGACATCTGGGATGTGCGGGAGTGGAATGTCTTATCGTGGGAGCAGATGCGGCGGAGGCGGAGGAATTGGGAGGAATACCTCCCCACCTACACCCTCTCCACCTATCTTCTTTACTCTCCATCTTCGGTCCGCCTCCCCCTCTCTCCCTATTTATTCCAGCTCCCTCCCCCCATCCCCCTCTCTGATGAAGGGTCTAGGCCCGAAACGTCAGCTTTTGTGCTCCTGAGATGCTGCTTGGCCTGCTGTGTTCATCCAGCCTCACATTTTATTATCTTGGAATCTCCAGCATCTGCAGTTCCCATTATCCTTGAAGCACAATACCTTGTTTTTGAGAATGGAGCAAATGTTTGGCGATGTCCAGTTAATGAAAAAGGGGAAATGGAAATCTTTACTGAAAATAGTCCAAGCTGAAAACGCAGTGTTGAAGTGAACTGGACGGTAAATAATGGTGTTAACTACTACAGAGAAATATCTTGAAAGAAACAAAAGAAAACTGTACAACAATATCCTGATACTTCTTCAAATAAAGGCAACTTTACGTACTATTTATTTTATGTTAAGTGGTTTATTTCAGTTTTCAAGTTATTTCAGCTGGGAGAGCATAGTGCTGCGCATGTATGGTACAATATTTTGGTTTGCTGATCATTTCAAGAAATCCAGTTCCCATTTTAACATTGGCTCCCATGGAAAATCA
This sequence comes from Stegostoma tigrinum, assembly GCF_030684315.1. Classification (NCBI taxonomy): domain Eukaryota; kingdom Metazoa; phylum Chordata; class Chondrichthyes; order Orectolobiformes; family Stegostomatidae; genus Stegostoma; species Stegostoma tigrinum. The sequence continues at coordinate 71,022,661 of NC_081358.1, read as the reverse complement.
TGATTCATTTGTGGTTGTCTCACATAAAGTAGCTTTTTTCAGGAGACCACAATTTTAAGTGTGGACTATCTGTACATGGGCTGGACTTGTGCCATTGTTTCTGGCACAAAAGACCAAGTAAGTTCAAGTGTAACAAATGATTCTCACATGATGTGATAATTAATCAATTATTTGATAGCTAATCAATTATTTACTGCAATTCTCCAAAACCTTTCTGCCTTCAGCCTGTACTCTCATCAGTAACACTTCCAAACACTACCTGAAGAAACATTGAACTAAGATTTCTTTCGTTATGTCTGAATTAGAACAGTGAAAACTGGCCTCACTTGTTAAAGTAACAAAGTGTAGAGCTGGACGTTTTCATCCAGCTCTACACTTTGTTATCTCAGATTCTCCAGCATCTGCAGTTCCTATTATCTCACACTTTTTAAAGTGTATCCTTTGGATTGACAAACATGATGACATTCAGTTACCTATTTCTATAAGGAGTTCTGTTTTGGGAAAATAATTTCAAGTATGTTTTCTGAATAAGTCTGATCAATTCATTCATAGGGTATACATTCAAAATTATTTCTAGCAGTTGAATGCACTTATAGGTTTCTAGATAGCAGTGTATCCAGTTTGCTGTACATTTGATTTGAACTTAAGAATGAAATATCTCTCACCAGAGACACTGGGCATCTCCTTCTGGCATGATCCCCACAAAGTTATGGTAAAAGAAATGTCATTATATGATAGAACAAAGCAGCAGACAGAAAGAAGGTGAAGTGATAATGTTTTTCTTTATTAAAACTCAACAATTCTAGCAGGGTTTTGAGAAAACCCATTTCTTTTCTGCTTTCATAGGATGTGGGTGTAATGAACAAGGTGGGCTGCAAGAAATCTTCCCAGGTCTTTACTTTTGAACTAAGAAATGAAATATTTAACTTTTCACATCCAGTTATTTCACATGTATAGCTAATGATACATTTTGAATCATCTTGAAAAGTTGGCCATCACAAGACTGCTTGACAAATAAGCTTTTGTTGCCCTCCTACACTTTGTATCTAAGATACATGCAGATTTTTAAGTTGCCATTACTCGAACGAAGTAAGCATTACCTTTATGTTGTATTATTTCATGATCATGTTCTTTCACTTGGGAAACTTTACCAAACAACCCATTTTATCTGGTTTAGATAACACTCAGTTACTCAAAAGATTTAGTGCTTACTTCAGTATGAAGTTGTTAGTCAGTACCATAAGATTTATCAGAATTTTACAATTCAATTTCTCTTGATCTAATCTTCCAGAAATTTATTTCAAAACAGAAAAAAAACAGTTTTAAATAGATTGGATTAATCATAGCAGACAACTGATCTCTACAACAATGCTGTAATTTTGTCATCTCTGCAAAATCATTGAGTAAACTACATGGATTAAAGCAAACTTTAAAATTTTAACTACTCATGCTTTGATGAGCAAATTGTATGTAGATATTATAGTGGACTTTGACTACTTTCCGAATCATGTTTGAGGAATAATTGACAATTAATTATAGTGGGTTCCTTTCTTATCAAATTCAAATATTGAATTCCTCTGTTGTTGAGTGGACACATCCTGAAATAGTTTCACATTCCCCAGCAAAATAATCACAGGGTTAGATAGGGTGGATGGGGAGAGCCTTTTTCCAAGGATGGTGATGGCGAGCACGACGGGGCATAGCTTTAAATTGAGGGGTGAAAGATATAGGGCAGATGTCAGAGGTAGTTTCTTTACTCAGAGAGTACATAGAACATAGAACATTACAGCATAGTACAGGCCCTTCAGCCCTCGATGTTGTGCCGACCTGTCATACCAATCTGAAGCCCATCTAACCTACACTATTCCATGTACGTCCATATGCCTGTCCAATGACAACTTAAATGTACTTAAAGTTGGCGAATCTACTACTGTTGCAGGCAAAGCTTTCCATTCCCTTACCACTACGGTAGTAGATTCGCCAACTTTAAGTACATTTAAGTTGTCATTGGACAGGCATATGGATGTACATGGAATAGTGTAGGTTAGATGGGCTTCAGATTGGTATGACAGGTCGGCACAACATCGAGGGCCGAAGGGCCTGTACTGTGCTGTAATGTTCTAGGTTCTTTATGTAACTAGTCATATAATGCAATACCTAATAATGATGCAAAATGTCAGTATAACATTCTTACATTTTTAGTGAAGACAAATTGAGGTGTTAAAGGTGACTTTTTGAACTCATTTCCACACATATGGCAAAAACCAGGTGCTGTTTTTGCTTGTGTCCAAATAAAATAAAATCAATAATGTTCAAGCACCTGTTGATAAAGATTTTTAAAGAAAAAATACTGGGCCAGACATTGTTTGCAAAAATCTTAAAATGAACGTTCTTTTTCCAATGCTTTTACTTTCAACGCAGTCACACAGACACCAAGTCTCTCCCCTCACACACCCTCTGCCGACATTTCTCCTGCCTACCACAAGAGGAGCGGGGCGCTGTTGAAGGCTGGCTGGATGGAGAAACTGCAACTTTCCATCCTATCACGGCGTGTTGGAAAGCTATTGGTGGAAAGTACCACTTTGAGAACAGTGCGTTTTCAGCGAGGCAAAGATTTCATATATTAATACCATGATCTGATCTACCACTGCCTCAGACGAACAGTACAATTGCTTTTCACAGTATAACGCGGATCAGTGCCAGGTATCCTGTAGGCTTGCAGAATGGAATGCTTTCCAATTATTTATGAATTTATAACATTTTGGTTTAGATGCACGGACTCTCAATTAATGAGTAAATTGCATTAATTCCTTGATCAGCATTGCAGGTTTTCTTTTTGGTTTGATTTTTAAGCAAAAAATCCCTGCCAAAACTTTGCGAGAAGCGGGGTTAGGCGGCCGGACAATTATTTTCACCCAGCAGCAGTGGAATGTGCTGCGACAGAATTGAGCGTCAATCCAGCGCTGTGTAAACCGTGTGTTGAGTCCCCAGCGCTGAGTGGCGGTGTCACATCACAGACTATTCTCTGCGGAGACCTCATCCACGCAAGTCTTGCTGATTCACTGCTTCGTGCAGGCACACAACGGGAAGCAGTGGAGATAAACACACACACACACCCACAAGTACCACATTCAGAAAGAGACATCGGCAGCTCGAACCGCACGCGCCCCAGCCTTGGAGGAAGAGAAGTTGTGGACTGTTCCATCCGCCGTTGCCTGGCGAAATCTAACCAGTCTGACTGCAGCAGGAAGAGGTCTGTTTCTCGATCACCTTCGAGACGGTGCGTTGTGGAAATGTAACCGAGCTGCCCGTGCGGGGGAGCATCGTCCCGGCTACGTTTGCAGCGCCACGGCCTTCTGCTAGTATGATTTAAACAGCGCCGAAAGTGGCGTTCAGCCCGAGTTACTGAGCAGCAAGTTGCCACTGACGGAGCGCATTGGGGTGATGGAGCTCGGCTGCGTTATTCGGGGCAAAGTGTAGAAGTGGGAAGCTGGCAGCCTGCAGTAGTGACTGGCCTCAGAGCAACACCTGTTACCCAGCCAGCAGGTAAGGTGTAGTTTACCAGCCTCTGAAAGGTCTGGTCTCCTGGTAAATGGTGTATAGTAGGCACCCGTCATCTTCATGGGAAGGGACCCAGTGCCCCCTCAGACCTCACACTGGTAGCTGAGAGCGGGCAACAGACACGGCCAACAACAGAGCTCGATCTTACAGCCACGATTTGTAGACTTGTGAATGTCAAACTTTTCGGTGCGAACTGGAGAAACAAAATCTCGTGTAAAGCTACGTCGTCCGGAGATGTGAAACTGAGAAAAGCGGCTGTGTTTTCTTTAGAAAAAAAACATGGAATGCACCTACAATCAGGATGGGAACTAGTTAGCAGATGAAAATAATCTTCCCATAGTCAGGGGACCGGACCGTTCTTGTGAGCACCTACATTGGCGATGTTGGCTGTTATGTGTGGGGTTTATTGTTAGTGAAACGATTCATGATTGCTTCGGGAACATAAAGAGATGTTGCAGAAAGCAGCTGGATTATCTATATATAGCATTACATGTGGGCTGCATGGCGGCATTTGCGCGGCCGCCGACCACCACAATGTTGATTTGTAGATTATTTCGATTTTGTTTTGCGCTCAAAGTTATTATGGGAAATACCGTTCATAAAAGGTTCAGAGCAATGACTGAAGTCTAAATCCTTCTTTCACGAATGAACAGGCATCCCCAGGTTTACGTTGAATCACACACGCGGGAGCTTGGCGTGAATAGGTGAGTCACGAGGAACAAAGTGCAAAACGGAGAGTGTCAAAGATCCGGTCTTGTTTGTTTTTGATTGTGATCAAACTATCTCCCATTGTCACGTTGTGCGGAAACAATCGACGAAGAAAGGGAAGGTGGAATATTAGCCCTTGTTTATGAGTTAGTCCGTCTCTGTCTGTCTTAACTAAGAGTTGGTGTTCTCTGCGATGCACGTTAGGAAGAAGGACGTGATCCCAGCACAGAATGAAATACCCACGTCTACGTTAATCAACATGAAGCTTTCCAGTGTTAGTTGAAAGCAGCACAAAGCTATCGGATAATTCGCTGGATTAAAAATAGTCCCTTTTATGAAGCTGCGTCGTTCTCTGAAACATGATTATTTTCAGTTTCCTTGCCGTGTTCACTAGATTCTCAGCTGACATCGATTAGGGGGCGACAAAGAGCCACGCTCGTCAATGGGCTTTCAAACACGTTACCTTACTCCAATTTACAGCAGTTTCTGGTAAATTCAGACGCTACAGGCGCAAGTTGTATTTACATAGCACTTCCACAGAACTCTAGGACTAGCTGAAATGCTTTACATGCAATCAGCTATTTTTGATTTCCATCCATAGAAACAAGATATGAAACCAGGTCAGCATCCATTAGATTATGGTAGCCCTGTGCCTCACCTTTACATTTAAATATCTTTGATCTCTGTCCCTTACTTAACCTCATTGTATTACTTGGTAAATTTCGACTATTCTTTGCATTGGAAATCTGTTTCTATTTTAACTTTGAGACAGTACTGCTCTAAGTTTATATAATGTCTTTTTGACCATGTTTTCTCCAGCAGACAAATCAGTTTTTCTGTATTTACAATCTTCTGTTACATTATGCTTCAACCTTCTAAACTTAAGTAAATATGCCTTCCATTGATTTAACTATTTAAGCTTCGACATTGTTCAGGTAAATTTGTGCCATACCAGCTCCATGGCGAAATTTCATAAGGTTCAAATCGATACTTCAGCTGGAGTCCTAATAAGGTCTTATACCGATGGTCTTTGCTGATGATACAAAGATAGGTGGCCAGGCAGGTAGTGCTGAAGAGGTGGCGAAGCTGCAGAAAGATTTAGACAGTTTAGGAGAGTGGTCCAGGAAATGGCTGATGAAATTCAATGTGAGTAAATGTGAGGTTTTGCACTTTGGAAAAAAGAATACAGGCATGGACTAATTTCTAAATGGTGATAAAATTCACAAAGCAGAAGTACGAAGGGATCTGGGAGTGTTGGTTCAGGGTTCTCTAAAGGTTAACTTGCAAGTAGAGTCCGTAATAAAGAAAGCGAATGTAATGTTGTTTATCTCAAGACGGTTGGAATATAAAAGCAGCGATGTGCTTCTGAGGCTTTATAAAGTTCTAGTTAGGCCCCATTTAGAATACTGTGTCCAATTTTGGGCCCCACACCTCAGGAGGGACATACTAGCCCTGGAGCGTGTCCAGCGGAGATTCACATGGATGATCCCTGGAATGGTAGGTTTAACGTGTGATGAACAGCTAAGGATCCTGGGATTGTACTCATTAGAGTTTAGAAGGTTGAGGGGAGATCTAATAGAAACTTACAAGATAACGTATGGTTTAGAAGTTGTTTCTGTTAGGTGGGGAGACTAGGACCCGTGGGCACAGCCTTAGAATTAGAGGGGGTAAATTTAAAACAGAAATGAGGAGACATTTCTTCAGCCAGAGAGTGGTGGGCTTGTGGAATTCATTGCCATGGAGTGCAGTGGAGGCCGGGACGTTGGATGCCTTCAAGGCAGAGATCGACAAATTCTTGATCTCAGAAGGAATCAACGGCTACGGGGAGAGTGCAGGGAAGTGGAGCTGAAATGCCCATCAGCCATGATTTAAATGGTGGAGTGGACTTGATGGGCCAAATGGCCTCACTTCCACTCCTATGTCCTTATGGTCTTATGGTCTTATACAAATCAAGGAATTTAAAAAAATTTCAATCAACTTGATCTAAAGGCCCATATTTGATTTTTTTTAATAGATCATTTGATTTATCATGACATTTAGTGATTTTTGTATGAGGACACTTTGCTTCTCCATGACTTTTAGTCTCAAATTATTGAGGAAAAATTCCAGTTTGGTTGTCGGGTATTCAAAGTGGAATACCCCAGACTTCCTCATGTCAGTTTGCAACTTTCTGCTCTGACTAATGCATGTATTCTGCTTCTAATGTACAATATCAATGGCATTAAAGATACAATTCAGTGTAGAAAAATGTGAAGTAATATGTGCTGGAAGCAAGTACTGGAACTTAACTTTGTGTCCCAGCTTGTTAATATAGAAAAAAGCTGCAACTAGTTTGCTCACAGCTTAATTCTGCAGGGAAGTGAAACAATAAATTGCCTGCAACTTTGGATTAGGGAAGGTTATACTGAAATTTTTCAGGTTTCACATTCAGTTACTCATTAAAATCATATCAGTATTTTTGTACACTTAAACATTCTGAGTTAAAAATACTGGAATTGGCACATTAAAAGTTTTTGACTGGTCAGAGACATTGAAGGTGGAATGTCAGGTGATGGAAGCTTTTTGAAATAAGTCCCAACTGAAATCCCACGGATTTAATGTGTCCAAAATGCCACATTTTTTCCCCACCAGCCTAATAAGTGGTACTCATGTTTTGCATGATGATAGTTGCCTTGGTATTGATTAATAGATTTCTTTTAACTTATGTCACATATACTGGATGCTTCATTCACTTTAAAGTAGTTCTCAGGGTTAATCTTTTGTATTCTACCTGGTAGGTGATAGCCTCCAGATTTGCACTAATGTTGATGAAGGAAATACTTCCCTTTTCTAAAAAAAAACTAAATAAGCCCTCATTTACTGACACCAGGAACAAACCTCTTGTTTAGATGCTTCTCTTCAGATGCTTCATTTGTGCATCAGGATCAGAATAGAAGCCAGTATACTTTGTTGTATCCTGATCAGAGGACTATTTAGCTTTATGTGATGATTTCAGATTTGTAAGTAATTGTTTCACAAAACTGCAATACCAGCATGGAACATTTACCTACAATGGCTAAATAATAAAATTATATAATAATAAATTGAAAGGAGTTAAGTGTTGTAATAGTCGAAAACTGTAAACTAAAAGTAAAATTTCGAATGGGAGGCTTATGTTCTGATCATTGTTTAGGTTTTCAAGGATTTATTATCATAGAAAAGTCGACAGCAGTCTCGAACCCAAACATTTTAGTCTCCATTTGAACTCTCAATAAATCTTGACAACACATTCAATACTGTTTTAGAAGTACAAATCGACAGAAGTATTCTTAATGGGAAATGAAATAGTTGAAATTATGCATGATTTTAAATCTGTAAAATAACTTAGTGTAAATCACAATAATCCTTACCCGTAATGGAGACATTTTTGTCAGAGAAAAATGCAATTGTAATGTTATGAGCATGTTATTTGATAAAAATATAATTAAAACATATGCACTCTTATAAGATTTGATTAAAATTGTAATTGTAATCATAAAAATATTTGCTTTAAACATTAATGTACATAAAACAGAGGGTGACTTGTGACTTTTTTTGCCTACTGTGATAAACTGCGGTTTAGTCACAAATTAACCGTCATTAAATGCATTTCATTTGCAATTATCTGCAGGAAATAAATTACAAAGCACTAATTCAATGACAAACCAATCTTATACTTCAGCTTAGTGCAGTTCATTTAAAACGTGACTAACAAGACACAGGATAATGATAGTTTCATGGGGAGCACTGTACACTTGACTGCCCTCCCTAACCTTTTCATTACCTGCATTTTCATTCCGAGTCAAATTTTGAGAAATTTAAACAAACAGTGATGCAACATTTCACTGTGTGCTTCACAACATGTTATGTTTAAACCATTAAAACTTCAAAGTGGTGCAAAGTAATTGTAGAACAAAACACACAAGAGAGCTTTCAACACACAAAAAATCTTGAGTGCTTGGACATGGGATGCAAAGAGTAGAACTGAGTTAATTGAAGGATTTCACACTGATAGCAAGGAGTTGGATGGTGGTGTATGTAGATCAGAATCACAGCATCGCAGACAATTAAAGCTAGAGAGGTTTAAGAGAGAAGGTGGAATGAGGCTGTACAGGAATTTAAAACTGAGGATATGGATTCTAATGAGAAGTTAAGGCAGAAAACCATAAGATAATTCGACCATAAGATATTGGTGCAAAATTAAGCCATTTGGCCCCCTCAAGTTTTCCCCACCATTCGATTCAAGGCTGATATGTTTCTCAACCCCATTCTCCTGCCTTCTCCCTGTAACCCTTGATCCCCCTACTAATCAAGAACCTATCTATCTCTGTCTTAAATGTATTCAATTAATTGGCCTCCATAGCCTTTTGCAGCAATGAATTCCACAGATTCAGCAACATCTAGCTGAAGTATTATCCCTTCACTCCAAGGCTGTGGTTTTGGGTCCTTTCCTACTTGTGGAAGCATCTTTCTGACATCCACTCTGCCCAGACCTCTTAGTATTCTGTAAGCTTCAATAAAAGATACCTCCTCAGCTTTTTCAATGCCATTGAGGGTCCTCAATATGACAAGACCCTCATCAACAAGATAATACTTGTATACTTCCTCTGGACCCCTCCAGTGTCAGCATGTGCTTCCATAGATACAGGATTCAAAATTTCTCACAATATTCCAAAAACAGCCTGACTAAAGCCTTATACAGGCTCAGCAGTTCATCCCTATTCTAATATTCTGGTCCTCCTGCACTGAATGCTAACATTGCATTTGTCTTCCTGACTGTTAACTAAACCCGTATGTAAACTTTAAGAAAATCCTAAACTAGGACTACCAAGTCCCTTTGTGCTTCATATTTCCTAAGACTTTCCCTATTTAGAACATATCCTATGCCTCATTCTTCCTACACACTTTCCCATATTGTATTCCATCTGCCACTTCTATGCCAACTCTTCTGGCATGTCCAAGTCCTTCAGCAGCCTCCCCCCTTCCTCAAAACTACCTGTCCCTCCACCCGTTGGGGGATGGGAGAGGGAACTGGAATAAATAGGGAGAGAGGGGGAGGCGGACCGAAGATGGAGAGTAAAGAAGATAGGTGGAGAGAGTATAGGTGGGGAGGTAGGGAGGGGATAGGTCAGTTTTTCCATCCCCACCCCTGTCTGCTTTCCGGAGAGACCACTCTCTCCGTGACTCCCTTGTTCACTCCACACTGCCCTCCAACCCCACCACACACGGCACCTTCCCCTGCAACCGCAGGAAATGCTACACTTGCCCCCACACCTCCTCCCTCACCCCCATCCCAGGCCCCAAGATGACATTCCACATTAAGCAGAGGTTCACCTGCACATCTGCCAATGTGGTATACTGCATCCACTGTACCCGGTGTGGCTTCCTGTACATTGGGGAAACCAAGCGGAGGCTTGGAGACCGCTTTGCAGAACACCTCCGCTCAGTTCGCAACAAACAACTGCATCTCCCAGTCGCAAACCATTTCCACTCTCCCTCCCATTCTTTAGATGACATGTCCATCATGGGCCTCCTGCACTGCCACAATGATGCCACCCGAAGGTTGCAGGAACAGCAACTCATATTCCGCCTGGGAACCCTGCAGCCTAATGGTATCAATGTGGACTTCACCAGTTTCAAAATATCCCCTTCCCCAACTGCATCCCTAAACCAGCCCAGTTCGCCCCCTCCCCCCACTGAACCACACAACCAGCCCAGCTCTTCCCCCCCACCCACTGCATCCCAAAACCAGTCCAACCTGTCTCTGCCTCCCTAACCGGTCCTTCCTCTCACCCATCCCTCCCTCCCACCACAAGCCGCACCCCCATCTACCTACTAACCTCATCCCACCTCCTTGACCTGTCCGTCTTCCCTGGACTGACCTATCCCCTCCCTACCTCCCCACCTATACTCTCTCCACCTATCTTCTTTACTCTCCATCTTCGGTCCGCCTCTCCCTCTCTCCCTATTTATTCCAGTTCCCTCTCCCCATCCCCCTCTCTGATGAAGGGTCTAGGCCCGAAACGGCAGCTTTTGTGCTCCTGAGATGCTGCTTGGCCTGCTGTGTTCATCCAGCCTCACATTTTATTATCTTGGAATTCTCCAGCATCTGCAGTTCCCATTATCTCTATTGTGCCTCCACCCGTCTTAGTCTTGTCTATAAAATTAGCAACAGCGTTCTCAGTTCCTTCATCCAAATTGTTAATACATAACATGAATAGTTGTGTACTCAACACGGATCCTTGCAGAACTCCACTAGTCACTGGCTGTCATCCTGAGAAAAGACCCCTTCATCCCCATTTTCTGCCTTTTGCCAATCAGCCAGTCCTCTATCCATGCCAATGCCTTGCCACTAACACTATGCACCCTGATCTTATTTAGCAGCCTCTTGTACAGCATCTTACCATAGGCCTTCTGGAAACCCAAATCAATCATGTGCACTGGCTGTCCTTTAAAAAAAACTTGCTTCTCAAAGAATTCTGATAGATTTGTTGGGCATGTCCTCCCCTTGATGAAGCTCTGCCTACTCAACTGTATTTTACCATGCATTTCCAAGTACTCTACAGTCTCATCCTTAATCTTACTAACAACTGAGATCAGGCTAACTGGCCTTTAAATTTCTGTCATCTGTCTTCCTCCCTTCTGAAATAGGAGTCTTATATTAACTATTTTAGTCCTCGTGACCTTCTCTGACTCCATTGATTCCTGAGAGATCACCACCATTGCCTCCACAATCTCCTCAGCTATCTCTTCCGAAACTCTGTGGTGTCGTCCCATCTGGTCCAATTAACTCACCCACTTAGAGACCTTTCAGCTTCCCCAGCACCTTCTTCTTTGTCAGGATGTAAATAATAGACAAATGAGACTTAGTGTAGAGCAGAATTCAGGATTTTTTTTCACTGCTTGCGCTTTGACTCCTGTAGGTTCAAGTGGATGGTGTGAAGACAAGAAAAAGTTGGGTTTGTAAATAAGCACGGACTTTAATGCAGCGGTGATCTCAAGTAGGTGATATTGTGGATCCTGAACTGAGCAATTTTGGAGATGAATCTTACAGCTCAGCTAAGGATTGAATGGAATATTTTATATCATTGAATTAAGAGTAAGAAGGCAGTTTTAGAGGTAATAATCAGTATTTTTGCTGCGACCCAAATAAAATGGGATTCATTTTAATCTTACACTAGCTGAAGAATTTACTGTTCATCCATGAACTATAGCAAGAAACCAGTTTGTCAATGTGGAGTTGAAGGTGGTAATAAGAAGTTGCCTTGGGTATTGTCAATGGACTTATTTAAGCTAACTGCTGTTCATTGATAATGTTGTTGAGACCCAGCATATACACAAGGAGAGAAAGGCAGCCCCTTGTTCATGATTAATGTGTGGGCATGAATTGAGTAGTCTTCACTGTGATATATTGACGTTGCTGTGTAAAGTTAGTGATTCTGTAAAGTAATATTAGGAGAAATAACATTTGAGGAGAACAGCATAGTACACCATGTCTCACATCAAGATAGGTCAGAGTGATACTAAGTCATGATCACATGTGACTACTGATTTGAATCTGAACAGGCTTTGTCAGCATATTGAAAGATGAAGACACTGAGGCACACAAATGAGACAACATTCCATAGACCTGGGTGACAATGGCATGTTCAAAGAATTACAGGGGAAAGAAAATATTGGTGGATAAATTCTAACTGAAAATGGATTAGATTTTGGAGAGGACAGTGATGACAATGGCTTTGAAAAAAAAAGACAAAGCAAATAGTTGACAATGTTGTTGAACATTATGGCAAAGAAACATAATCAAGAACTTGGATGAGGAGAAAGTCAAGAGTTGCGGAAGTGGATATCTGATTAGTTGAGTCTGTGAGTGTTGAAGAACAGCTGGAAGAGAAACTACAAACTACAGCATGACGAAGAATTGGAAGAGGAGTAAGTGTACGACTGGGAAGTTGGTGGATGAAAACGAAGACAGCTTTCCAAATAGTCACATTGTTAGAACTATTAATGTTCATTATGTGTCTGTTTTTGGCATGGAAGTAATGGATAAAAGGAATAGATACAGAGACAAGATAATAAAATGTGAGGCTGGATGAACACAGCAGGCCGAGCAGCATCTCAGGAGCACAAAAGCTGACGTTTCGGGCCTAGACCCTTCAGAGAGGGGGACGGGGTGAGGGTTCTGGAATAAATAGGGAGAGAGGGGGAGGCGGACCAAAGATGGAGAGAAAAGAAGATAGGTGGAGAGAGTATAGGTGGGGAGGTAGGGAGGGGATAGGTCAGTCCAGGGAAGACGGACAGGTCAAGGAGGTGGGATGAGGTTAGTAGGTAGATGGGGGTGCGGCTTGGGGTGGGAGGAAGGGATGGGTGAAAGGAAGAACAGGTTAGTGAGGCAGAGACAGGTTGGACTGGTTTTGGGATGCAGTGGGTGGAGGGGGAAGAGCTGGGCTGGTTGTGTGGTTCAGTGGGGGGAGGGGGCGAACTGGGCTGGTTTAGGGATGCAGTTGGGGAAGGGGAGATTTTGAAACTGGTGAAGTCCACATTGATACCATTAGGCTTCAGGGTTCCCAGGCGGAATATGAGTTGCTGTTCCTGCAACCTACGGGTGGCATCATTGTGGCACTGCAGGAGGCCCATGATGGACATGTCATCTAAAGAATGGTAGGAGGAGTGGAAATGGTTTGCGACTGGGAGATGCAGTAGTTTGTTGCAAACTGAGCGGAGGTGTTCTGCAAAGCGGTCTCCAAGCCTCCGCTTGGTTTCCCCAATGTAGAGGAAGCCACACCGGGTACAGTGGATGCAGTATACCACATTGGCAGATGTGCAGGTGAACCTCTGCTTAATGTGGAATGTCATCTTGGGGCCTGGGATGGGGGTGAGGGGGGAGGTGTGGGGGCAAGTGTAGCATTTCCTGCGGTTGCAGGGGAAGGTGCCGTGTGTGGTGGGGTTGGAGGGCAGTGTGGAGCGAACAAGGGAGTCACGGAGAGAGTGGTCTCTCTGGAAAGCAGACAGGGGTGGGGATGGAAAAATGTCTTGGGTGGTGGGGTCGGTTTGTAGATGGCGGAAGTGTCGGAGGATGATGCGTTGTATCTGGAGGTTGGTGGGGTGGTGTGTGAGAACGAGGGGGATCCTCTTTGGGCAGTTGTGGTGGGGGCGGGGTGTGAGGGATGTGTTGCAGGAAATGCGGGAGACGCGGTCAAGGGCGTTCTCGATCACTGTGGGCCGGGGAACCCTGCAGCCTAATGGTATCAATGTGAACGTCACCAGTTTCAAAATCTCCCCTTCCTCAACTGTATGCCTAAACCAGCCCAGTTCGTCCCCTCCCCCCACTGCGCCACACAACCAGTCCAGCTCTTCCCCTCCATCCACTGCATCCCAAAACCAGTCCAACCTGTCTCTGCCTCCCTAACCTGTTCTTCCTCTCACCTATCCCTTCCTCCCACCCCAACCGCACCCCCATCTACCTACTAACCTCATCCCACCTCCTTGACCTGTCCGTCTTCCCTGGACTGACCTATCCCCTCCCTACCTCCCCACCTATACTCTCTCCACCTATCTTCTTTTCTCTCCATCTTTGGTCCGCCTCCCCCTTTCTCCCTATTTATTCCAGAACCCTCACCCCATCCCCCTCTCTGATGAAGGGTCTAGGCCCGAAACGTCAGCTTTTGTGCTCCTGAGATGTTGCTTAGCCTGCTGTGTTCATCCAGCCTCACATTTTATTATCTTGGATTCTCCAGCATCTGCAGTTCCCATTATCTCAGATACAGAGACAATGTGTGATAGATAGTGACTTGAAATGAAGAGTTTAGGTCTTCTTAACTTGGCAGTCATGGAGTTTGATTGTGAAGGTGGATGTTAGCTATTATTGAAATAGTACAGCGAGAGCTGGGAGTGACTAAGACAATCAAGAATCAGGTTCACTTATATCTGTTGTTGTAAGATTTGAATTGGGAGCAATGGAAATAGTGAGGATGAGAGGTTCTGAATGATTTGTTTATGCTGGAGAATGCAAGTTAGAGCTAAAGGAATTGCTGATTAGGTCAACAGAAGAGCTATTGTTTTTGTTGATAAAAGATTAGAGAAGTGGGAATTGCAAATAAGTTTTCTTTTATTTATTCATAGGATGTGGTTGTTGCTGGCTGACCAGCACGGTTTGCCTGTCCATAGTTGCCCTTGAGAAGGTAGTGGCAAGCAGTCTTCTTGAACTGCTGTAGTCCATGTGCTGTAGGTTGACCCACAATGCCTTTAGGAAGGGAATTCAAGGATTTTCACCCAGTGACAGTGAAGGAACAGCAATATATTTCCAAGTTAGATTTTAGAGTGGCTTGGAGGGGAACTTGCAGGTGGTGTACCCGTGTATCTACTGACAATGTCCTGTTAGATTGGAATGGTTGTGAGTTTGGAAAATGGAGTCTCAGGATCTTTGGTGAATTTCTTAACTGCATCTTGTAGATAGATCACACCACTGCTCCTGAGCGTTGGTGGTGGAGGGAGTGAATGTTTGTTGATGTGATGCCAATCAAGTGGGCTGCCTCACCCTGGATGGTATCAAGCCACTTGAATATTGTTGGAGCTGCACCTGCCCAGGCAAGTGCAGAGTATCCTCTTGCATGCTTGTCTGTTGCCTTGTATCTGGACAGGGGAGTCAGAAGGTGAGTTATTTGTCACAGTTTTCCTGGCATTTGACCTGCTGTTGTTACCACTGAGCTTATGTGGCAAAGCCATTGAATTTCTGGTTTATGGTAACTCCAGGAATGTTGATAGTGGTGGATTCAGTGATGTAACACCTGTGAATGTCAAGGGACAATGGTCATTGCCTGGCATTTGTGTGGCATAAAAGTGATTTACCTTTGTCAGCTCAATTGTTCAGATCTTGTTGTATTTGTCTATGGACTGCTTCAGTGTGTGAGAGGTTGTGAATGGTGCTGAACACTGTGCAATCATTGTGCAATCTGACCTTATGATGGAGGAAAGATAATTGATGAAGCTGCTGAAGATGGTTGGGCACACTACCCTGAAGAGCTCCTGCAATGACGTCCTGGCGCTGAGATGACTGACATCCCACAACCACAATCATTTCCTATTTTCCATCTGGGACTACAACCTGCAGACTTTGTCTCCTGATATGCGTTGATTTCAGTTTTGATAGAAGTCCTTGGTGCCACACTTAGCTGAGTTGATGTCAAGCACTGTCACTGTCTCCTCACATTTGGAATTCATCCATTTTGTCCATGTTTGGACCAAAGCTTAACGAGGTCAGGAGCTAAGTGGCCACGGCAGAAAACAAACTGGACACCAGTGAGCAGGTTATTGCTGAGCAGGTGCTGCTTGATAGCACTGTTGATGACATCTTCCATCTCTTTACTGATGATCAAGAGTAGTAATGGAGTGGTAATTGGCTGGGTTGGATTTGTCCAGCTTTATGTGTACAGTACATACCCGGGCATTTTTCACATTGTTGGGTAGATGCCAGTGTTGTAACTATAATGAAAGAGCTTGGCTAGGGTAAATGCAAGTTCTGGAGTGGTACTATGGCTGGAATGTTGTCAAGGCCCATAGCCTTTGCAGTGTCCAGTCCCCCTAACTATTTCTTGATTTCAATATAGAGCAAATCAAATTGGCTGATTAAATTGAACGCTGTATTTGAGATACTGCGGACCGCTGGATCAGGCCAAAGGTGGATCGTCCACTTGGCACTTCTGGTTGCAAATTGCTGCAAATGCTTCAGCCTTATCTTTTGCACTGATGTGTTGGGTTTTTCAAGCATTGAGGATGGGGATGTTCATGGAGCTTCCTCTTCAGTGGGTTGTTTAATAGTTCTACCACCATTCATGACTGGATGTGTTAGGACTGCAGAGCTTAGATCTGATCCATTGGTTGTGGGTTCACTTAGCTCTGTCCATCACTTACTGCTTTTGCTGTTTGGCATGAAAGTAATCCTGTTTGGTGGCTTCACCAGGTTGAGCCTGGTACTGCTCCTTGCATGTCCCTCTGCACTCTCCATTGAATCAGGGTTGATCCTCTGGCTTGATGGTAATGGCTAAGTGGGGTTAATACCAAGCAATGAGTTTGCACAGTATGCTGGAATGCAATTTCTGCTGTTGTTGATGGCCCACAGTGTCTCATGGATGCCCAGACTTAATTTGCTAGATCTGTTTGAAATCTGTTCCTTTCAGCATGGTGATTGTGCCACACAACACAATGGAGGGTATTCTCAATGTGAAGGCAGAATTTTGTCTCCACAAGGATAATGTGGTGGTCACTCTTACCAATATTGTTGTGGACAGATATATTTGCAGCTGGCAAGTTGGTAAGGATGAGACCAAATATGTTTTATCCCTCTTGTTGGTTCCCTTGCTACCTGCAGCAGACCCAATTTAGCAGCTATGTTGTTTAGGACATGAGCTTCTCGATCTGTTGTGCTACTGCTGAGCCACTCTTATTGGTGGACTTTGAAATCCCTCACCAAAAGTACATTTTGAGCGCTTGTCATCCTCACTGTTTCCTCCAAATGTTGTTCAACATGGAGTAATGATTCATCAGCAGAGAGAGGAAGGTACATGGAAATCAGCAGCAGGTTTACTTGCCCATGTTTAACCTGAAACCGTGAGACATAATGGGGTCCAGAGTCATTGTTTAGGACTCTCAGGGCAACTCCCAACCTTATATCATTATGCCACTACCTCTGCCGGGTGTGCCCTGCCTTTGGGACGTCGCATATCTAGGGATGGTGATGGTGGTGTCTGGGACATTGTTTGTAAGGTATGATTCTGTGAGTATGGCTATGTCAGGTTATTGCTTGACTAGTCATGGGGCTGGTTGTAAAATTAACATGTAGTGAGAAAGAACTGTGTATGTATAACTTTTGTGTGTATGTATATATAATTTTTCATATCCTTGTGCTAACCCATGGACTCTCATAGAAAGAACTTTACACTTGACCGGTATTCACTGTGCATGCATCATAATGACTATTGACTAATTGGATAACCATCATTTCTTCAAGGTATCTGTTTTCAGCAATTGAACCCTAAGTTTGGCATATTACCCAAAAGACAGCAACATACTTGTTTCTGCTGTACTGAGCTAGCCTGAACTAAGTGTTTAAGATCTGAACTAGGTCTTGAATCTATTGTGCCTTATTCAGAATAAAGAGCACTAACACTGAATCAATCTGTAGAGGTATGGTTGCACAGGATATTAAAGTAATGAAGTCACAGAAGAAGATGAAAGAGGATTTAGATAATGATTGAAAACAGTAAGATTGTGATGTTGATGAAGAACATAGAAAGATAACAGTCTCATTTGGGAAATCAATGCATTTCACAGAATGGTAATAGAAAATGTGAATATTAACATAGAGGAGAAAGAGGTACAAAAGGCCAAGGAGCTCAAATAGAAAGCTGACATAAGACTATGCTGTAAGGTCAACATGTGGCTTGGAAATGAGGGTTGCAGCACCATCATAACTATTTGAGTCATGGATACAGTCAAATCAATAAAGAATCAGTTTATAATTTCGTTTTAACCGGTCAAACAGAATAAAGTTTCCCCAGTGTACTGATTCCTACTAAATACACTGGTTTAATAGATAACTGGAAATAAAAAATAAAATCTTCTGGGGTGGAAGTTTGGATTGGGACAAAGGAAAAGAGTTTAAACAATTAAAACTGCATTAAATTGTATTTGTCCAACACATTGTTTTCTGGAAGCATGTTTGTCTGTTTACGTATTAGAGTAGAAGCGTTTAAAAATAGTCAGTACTGTACCTGATGGTTAACAACCTCATATCAAGTTCTGAGACAGCAAGAACTGCAGATGCTGCAGTCAGAGATAGCAAAGTGTGGAGCTGGAGGAACACAGCAGGCCAGGCAGCATCACAGGAACAGGAAAGCTGACATTTTGGGTCAGGACCCTTCCTCAGATATAGGGAGGGATTTTAATTCCCCCTCCCAATCCATGGGTGACATGTCCATCCTGGACCTCCTCCAGTGTCCCAGTGACGTCACCCACAAACTGGAGGAACAGCACATCATATACCATCCGAGGAGCCTACAGCTTGATGGCACAAACGTAGATATTACCAGTTTCAAAATCTTCCCACCCCCCGGCCTCATCCCATGACCAACGCTCCCTCTCATCTCCGCCTCGTTTACCTGACACAACCTGTCCATCTTCTCTCCCACCTATCTGTCTCTCCCACCTCACTAACTAATCACCATCACTCCCTACCTGCACTCACTAACACCATCCCACCTACCTTCCTAGCCCCACGCCTCCTGTCTCTATTTCTGAGCTCCCCTCCACCTATTGAGAAAAGTAGAATAATAGAATAAAATGCAATGGTGTAATATATTTCAAAGAACAATTGATGTTTTTAATATTAAACTTAATATTCCTTTTGTTCTTCAGTCTCCTACCCCTTTTATTCCATAAATTTGAATATTTAACTTGCTTTCAAACATTGTTGCAAAAAGTTGTCATTGTTTAAAGCTCACCACATCTTTCTGCTTTGAGAGTCCCTGTTGAATGAATCCCGTTCACTGTCTGCTTTTAGAATTATCATACAGTTGCCCCATGCATTCAGAAAAGGTTCAGCATCCCTTAGATCATCTTTCTTTTCAAATACTTGAAAATGAGGGTATAGTTCCGGAGTATGCATGAGGCAAACAGAAAATGTTGTATGTAGTTAGCCATGTTTTATATTGTGCACTGATATAGTTGTAATTAAACAGTCATTTTTCATCAGTGCTCACTGATCATGACAGTAAATGCTAATCATACTACTTAAGGTGTGTATGTACGGGCATTACTACCAATGCCACTGTTAGCCTCAATGATAAAAGCAATCCCTTATGTCGTAATGCTGTAGTATTTTTTGAATATTGTCACACAATGTTGTATTTTTTCCTGTTGAATAATTTGTAAATAGCAACATCAAAATGAAAATGTAAACAGGAAGATTCTTACCATTGGAATTCCAATTGAATCAGGAATTGCAGTACTTCGATTGCTCAATTTTAATGCTAATCAATGCAACAGTAACATGAATGAATGGGAGGCTGTATTAGACTCAGTTCACAAGGATGTCTATTACTCCTACTGCAGCAATAGAATAAATTTATGGGACTGTTGGATGAACTGTAGTACATTGCAAAATCTCAGCATTTTGATACCATTTCTTTTCTGTTGTGCTTTCTATTCAGGATATGTAAATAAAGCTAGTTTAACTGTGGCTGCCTACAGTTCAGTATATATTATTCTAATTCGTGCTGTGCACAACGTGGCTGGATGGAATTTTCTCACTAATTCTATTTCTACAAACAAGGACTGAAGACTGTTGTAATGCATTTTTGGCAGTCTTAAAATTGATTTTGAGGAAATGTGTGAAATTTGAGTTATATTCAAGATGTGTGCATGTTATTCAGGCACATTGTGAGTTTGCATAGTGCTTAATTGATAAAAACTGGACAAATGCATATTTAGGGACAAAGAGAGAATTCAGCCTCTATGAGGGGCTGTGTAAATACAAACAAGTTTACATATTTGACTGAAAGAAATAAGTGATAAGAATAGAGTAAATGTTTTACTCATCATGATGGAGCAAAGTGCATTTGAGGTTGTGTCAAACTGTTGTCACCCACAAGGCTCCAGTGCTATTTAATGTGGTAAAATTAATGAAGTTCTGAACTCATTTCATTGGTACAACTGAGGAAGAAATTGCGCTGAAAGTGATGCTCCTTCAAAGGTAGCAGTTGTCAAGTGAAAATTTTTAATTTGAGAATTAAGGAACGTCAGGAATAATTTGCAATCATTTCCTCCCCCCTCTTCTGTACACTGATGCTCAGATGCTGGTCAAAGGCAATTTGTAACATTGAAGCTTGAAAATTGAACTCAGGCATTTCAATGATGCTGAAGTTAGCAGCAATGACATTCCAAAAGGCCAATGCTGGCTGAAGGCAATCCAAAAATTTCAGCAACTTCCAGGTATCCTGTGTGGGTCACACAACATTGTTTCGTT
This sequence comes from Stegostoma tigrinum, assembly GCF_030684315.1. Classification (NCBI taxonomy): domain Eukaryota; kingdom Metazoa; phylum Chordata; class Chondrichthyes; order Orectolobiformes; family Stegostomatidae; genus Stegostoma; species Stegostoma tigrinum. The sequence continues at coordinate 71,002,353 of NC_081358.1, read as the reverse complement.
ATCTGTGATGAGCAATTGATGTGGATATGGGATAGGAAGGATGTTGGAGTGCTGTTAGCACTCCCTTCTCAGTGACACTGTGTGGCACTCAACCAGTGCAGCACATTCAACAATTTGCTGAGCCTGGGAGTGGATGGAGATGGAAATGGAGATATGCCCCTCATTATCAGGGTGCAGCATTTCTCACTGTAGAGTGACATGTGTGATCAGTCTTATCTGCAGCATTTACCAATGGATGACTGTTCTGAGATCTAAGAACTACTTTAGCTCCTTGTCTTCACAATGTCAGTTGTTTCCACCAAGAGATCTGCACCCTGCTGCTGGTAGTAGGTTCTTCACTGTGCCTGCCTACCTGAGAAAGTGAGGGCGGATGCAGCCTGCCCTGTGGTTGACGGCAAGACCAGGAGCCATGGAGACTGGTTACAGAGACATCACAGAGCTGCACCCCTCAGAATGGTGGGAGTGCACAGGAGGCTCAGATGTCTGCAGCTCAGACTCCATTTTCTGGAGATCAGCAAAGTGCAGTGCAGACACAGGCTTTGCACACCCCAGTATACTGTGACAGAGTTTTACCAGATGTTGAAGCGAGACTTGAAGGCTGCAAGAGTGGAAGGCCATCCTGTCCTGTGGGTTATGAAGGTCATTTTCCTCTTAACCTTGTAACTGGGTCATTCTAGGGAAAGACAGGTGACCTGCGTAAGATCCCTCAGTCATGCCCCCACAAATGCATCTGGACAGTGATTGATGTGTTTGTACAAGTCACTATAAAGCCATAAGACACAGGAGTAGAAGTAGGCCATTCAGCCCATCACATCTGCTCCACCATTCAATAAGATCATAGCTGACCTGATATTCCTCAACTCTATTTTGCTGCCTTTCCAACAACCTTTGATTTCCTTGCTGATTAAAAATCTATCTATCTCAGCCATGATTATACTAATAATCCAGCCTGAACAGCCCTGTACAGTAAAGAATTTCACAGATTCATTATGTTCTGTGAGAAGGAACAGTAAAAAAAAAGTTACAGTGAAAAAAGACTTGCGAGGCCTTGCAGAAAAACACTGTCAAAATGCTTCATGCATCTGGTGCGGCATGGTGGCTCAGTGGTTAGCACTGCTGCCTCACGGTGCCGGGGACCCAGGTTTGATTCCACCTTTGTTTGACTGTTTGTATGGAGTTTGCACATTCTCCCCGTGTCTGTGTGGGTTTCCTCCGGGTACTCCGGTTTCCTCCCACAGTCCAGAAATGTGCCAGCTAGGTGGATTGGCCATGCTAAATTTCCCATACTGTTCAGGTATGTGTGGCTTTGGTGGGTTTTAGGGGGATGGGTCTCGGTGGGAAGCTCCGAGGGTCAGTGTGGACTTGTTGTGCCGAAGGACCTGTTTCCACACTATAGGGATTCTATGAAGTTCTATGAACATGAGCCCTGCACTTTTGTCCATCAAAGTAACGCTCACTCTGAATGTAGACCCAGTCATTTTCAAGTGGCGCTTTGAATCTTGAAAACATGAAATGATGGCAGGGAACACAGCTTGTAGTGGACACTATCTGCACTGGACCCTGCCTAAACATTGGATACCTGCCCAGAACCTCCATGACTTCTTTTCTTTTGCAGTACCCTGATAGCCAGTTTCCATCCATATTCCCCCATGTGGAGATTCACCACATTAAACCTTGTTTTCAACAGGCCTCTCTGCCATTAATCTTCAACATTACACCTCACTGATGCACACTCTGCTCCTGTGTGCTCCTTCTGTTCAAGTCACGATAGTGGTCACTGCCATTAACCTCCTTCCCAAATCATACGATGCTTTCCAAGTTGTTCTGCATATCCCAGTCACTTTGAGTTTCCCCCATTACCATCATTGTCCCCACCTCTGCGAATGCATCTGCTTCTCCCAGTCTTGACTTCTATTCCCTTCTGGCAGTGATCCCCTAATTGCCAGTACAGGACGGCTTGCACCTTTCTGTGAGCTCAGTGGATAGATAGACCCCTGAATTGTATTCGCTGCAGATCTCTGTTTAGGTTTGAAATGCAGCAACTAGACATAGTTGACCAGACTGCCGACCACTGTATTTGTGGCTCCCAAGCTGATGGTAAGTGTTTTCCCTGACTGATGGTGATGGTTTTCCATGACTGAGTGCTGCTCAGTTCCCGGACTGTACTGCCACAGATCCCTGAATGTGAGCATTCCAAGTGGACAACTGAATATGACCGAGTCCCTTGATTGTATGTGGATTGTGTCCATCACTGACCAGCACTTGCCCTCTGCCCTTGATTGTGCTGAGGAGTAGCCCCCACCTGTTCCTAACATGACCATTCGGTTGATTGAACATGCAGTGTTTTTGCCTTGCAGACAGCTGGCATAAGCCTTAGTTGTTACATTGATGTCTTGGTGTGCCATTCATCCAAGATATTCCCCCACCACCCAACAAATCCTTCTTGACAAGAAGGTTGAGTGGCTGTCTGTGTCTGCACTGAAGTGTACCTCACTAAGGCAGCCCTGATAGAGTGTTGGCCCTTCAGCCAGAGCCAAAGGCTAACAGACATGACATGGCAAGGCAAGGCATGGATACTGTGAGTGTACAGGTAGGCACTAAGTGAGTGAGTGGTAAGAGAACTAGCAAGTATCTTGGCTCAGTCTTTCAGCTGAGTACATGTCTGTGTGCACAAAGTACCACAGCTGTAGCCTTTTAACTTCAGTTACATCCAGCAATGTGAATCTGTGCTTCATTCGCAGCCGCAGGTGTACTGGTGGGGTATCATGGCACATGCTGGGTGCTAGTGTCTGTGAACGAGCTTTGTGGGTAGCTTGTTCCCATAGATCATGGTCTGACCTGCACATTGATCATAAGAAATATACTTGGACAAGCAGCGAGCTGAATTCACCCAGTACCTGCTTTGATTTCCACTTTGGGTTTTCTCGATCTCTAGCTTGCCTGGCTAGTTGAGTAAGATGGAATATTGAATGTTAATGAATATAAAATGATCCATCAACAAGGTGTTTAACAAGCTATCATCCCTTTTAATTGGTAATTCCCTGCTGCCTCGCGAGAAACTCGCCTCACTGCTTGTCAAAAGCATAAAAGATGCTTCTCACATTGAAATAGACGCTGCTGGACCTTTCATGCAGCTGTCACAATTCACAGCACAAGCCTACATTGCTCTGACTCTGCTGAGATTCTGCCCAAAGTTCTCATTTCTATTTATAATAACATTTTTCATAAGAAATTAACATCAATTTGATTTCTATATTAGATGTGCAAAGGCTTATTTTATTCCATCCTTTGCACACAATGAAATAAAAATGGATTCATTTAATGAAAGTAGCTTTGTATTCAAAAACGATGCATTGGTACAATTGACATATATTGCTTGGTCTTAAAACTGGCAAAACATCACTAGATTGTACAATAAGTATATTTGATAGTTCATATAATATCCTTGGAATTTTCACAGATACTATGTAGGGCTAAAAACAGTCAGAATATTGTACAAAAACTTTGCATTCTTTTTCAGTTAACAATCTCACTCATTGAATGTAAAATGTGCATTTATATTATTAAATAATAGAGTGAAATGGATTAGCATTTTTGATTAAAACTGCTGCAAATGTGTCTTTGCATGTTAAACTGGAACATGTTTACTGAACAAAATGATCTTTGGAAAGTTACACAGTTAGTCAAAGAACAATCTTATAAAAGTTGAATCTATTCAATCCACTAAATTAGGTACTGATTGTAAGATTGTTGGGAACAAAGGAAAAGGCGTCAGGTTATAATTGTTCTGTGATAATTACACCAAAATACATTGTCCACCTTATTTTATCGTACAGCTATTGGGTTACATTTCCTTGATTTTAAGACTGTATATTTTGAAACAGATCAAAATGCAAACTGTAATGACCAGAAATTGTCAAATAGTCAGAAAACGTAGTTGGAATCTTACAGGCCTGTGAGTGACATGGACTGTGACAAGATTTGTGAGAGAATCAGATGAGAAGTCCATTCAGGCCTGTCTCAAAATCAGAACATCTTGCTCTATTTGTTATAAGTCTGACAAGTAGTGGAATGAGTTTCCCACAAGGCCGCAACAAGTTTTCAGTTAAGGGGATTGCTTGTTAAACCCCAATTGACAGCCAACGTGCCTAATTCTTTTCATTCATTCATGGGAGGAGGTTATCACTGTTTAGATCAGCATTTCTTGCCAGTCCTAATTGCCCAGAGTGTAGCTAAGAGTCAAGCATGTTGCTGTGAGCCTGGAGTCACATATAGCCCAGGTAGGATGGCAGTTTCATTCCCTAAAGGACATTAACGAGCTAGATGAGTTTTTCTGACAGTCGACAAAGGATTTGTGGGCATTATTAGATTCTTAATTTCAGATTTTTATTGAATTTAAATTCCACCATCTATCATGGTGGGATTCAAATCCAGGTGACCATAATGTTACCTGGCTCCCTGTATAAACAGTCCAATGATAATACCACTAGGCAGTCACCTCCCACATATGCAACTTTCTGTGTTACCAAATGCACCAAGCAAGCAAGACATTGAGAAAGCTTGACAGGAAAGTCAGAGAGGGTACCTGGTGGATTCAGCACATTGTATTCTCTAAAGGACTTCCATTTTGTATGCGACAAACAAGACTCAATTCATGAGCACAAACTGCATACTTTTCTGCTGACATCAGCATCTGTAATTTACCGAACTCTCAGATTCATTTGCAGCATGCTTAGGAAGGACTGACTTGCATTGTAGGGTGCACAGCAACTAAAATTGAAAGAACGAGACAAGCATACAATGCATGTACTGGCAGGAATCCAACTCAAGGATTGGATAAAGCTGCATCCCAGGAATGCTGCCTTCTTCTTGTAATGCTGACTGACTGACCCTCTACCTGCATGCTCACACCACCCATACCATGGATTGCTTTGCCATATTTGTCATGCCATGCCAGACCTGTTTGCACATTGACACTTCAGCCACAGGTAAAGGCTATTAATACTGCCACAAAGAGGTGCTCTTTAGACAGCGACAAGATGACTGTCAAGACTGTCAGTCGGGACCTGACTGGGTGGGAAGAGGACAACTTGATGAATAGCATACCAAGATATTAATGTAACTCCTACAACATGCACCAGCTGTCTGTGTGGCAAGCACACTGCACATTCATTCAGCTAAATAGCCATGCCAGGAATTGGTGGGAGTGCAGTTGTTCAAGGAGTCCCAGTACCATCAATGACAGGCACAGTCCACACACAAGGCCTTGGCCATGGTCAGCCACTTCATGTTCTCACATTCAGGGAATCTGTGCACGTACAGACTGGGGAGTAACCAGCAGTCAGACCATCACCAGCCGTCAGGAGGTTTGTGTATTATCATTTAGGGAGCTGCAAACATTGCTCTCAGGGGTCTACTCAGCCATATCCAGGAGCTGTTCAGTCAGAGATCTGAGGTGAGTGCAGGCTTGGAGAATGGGAATGGGATTTAGTGACAGAGACGACCACTGTAGTCTGCACAGGGGAAGCACAGAGGAGCAGAATGGACAACATTAATGTGTGATGTTGGGGTTTGAGGCTAGGTAGACAGCTGGAGGTGATGTTCAATGTTATGGATCTCACATGGGGGAATCATTGGACAGGGTCTGTCAGTGTAGTGTGAATTAAAAGGGGATATGGAGGCTTTTGGAGATACCTGGTGATCATATCCATCACTTTCTGTTACCTCAATGCAAAGTGCTGCAACCTGGGTGGTGGGATCTGGGGTAAATAGTTATTTCCCCAAGGTGCAGACTGTCATTTACTGTACACATGTGTGGTGCTGAGAGGACCCAATCACAATGCTGCAGAATACATCAACAGGAGGTGGCTGCAATATATTAATGTTTAGGTGATTGATGATCACTGTTATCATTTCCTGAAGATGTATGTCCCATTTCTGTGGTAGCTGTCATGACTCCTGTATCCTGAAGCACTCCCATGTCCTTAGTGCATTTGAAGGTCCACATATTAGACCACTTTCCATTCAAACACTGAAGGTAAGCAGATTGTGAATTACTTTGACTCCAGGATAGAGACCTCCCCTGCTTCCCATTCCCCAAACCCCAACCCTGCTACCACCAACCAACTACTTTCTCTCTTCTCTCTCTTCCCAACCTTCCCTTAGTTTTCCAAATGTTCTAACCCACGTACTTTATATTTCCTTTTCCATTTCTAAATGTACTTTCAAAGCTCATCTCATCCATAAGATCCAACTCTGGCTCCCTTAATTTTCTCTGAATTTGATATGTGTCTACTTAACTATATTCACTAACTCCCACGAGGATAGCCAACATTACCAATAAATTAATTTCTCCTGGTACCATTCCTTTTCATTTTCAAACCACTGTTATTACCTTTCCGTCACCCATTTTTCCACTTTGACCATCCTTTCCATCACCCATTTTTCCGCATTGACCATCCTTTCCTCTTTAAGGCTCTTTGCTTTTAAACTTGCAACACATTCATGACCAAGAAATCTTATTCCAAATATGACCAGCATTCAGTATCTCTTAGCCGTTTTCACATTTGAGCACTTAAACGCCCCACTTGCCACTAACTAAAATTTATTTGAAACTCTTAATAACTAAGTTTCATTCTTCTATTATCAAATCATACTCATCACCAAAGATTCAAGATTCTTATCTCTTTGGTTTCATTTGGTACATGAATGGGTGCCTTGTGTAAGAATTGCAAAAGGTTGGAATGCAGGTACAGAAAATAATGAAAAGTTTATAGAGTGTTATTAGTTATTGTGAGATTAATTAAATACAAAAGCAAGGAGGTTACACATCATTTATACTGGTGAAACTGCATCTGGATGATTGCACACAGTATTAGCAAACTTACTTAAAGGATAAAAAGACAACACAGAATAGGTTTGCTAGACTAATACCTGGAATGGGAAGATTGTCTTATGAGAAAAGATTAGACAAAGTGGAAGGGTAAAAATTACTTTGATCGAAATATACAAGGTCAAGGACTTGACAAAGTGGATAAGGTGGAGATCTTCCTTGTTGTGGGAGGATTTAGAGGTAGGGGGTCACCACAGTAACTGTGAGTTTTCAAGTGTGCAAATCATTGTGAAAGTGTTGGCCTCTGCTTCTGGTAGCAACTGCTGCATACAGACTTTGGAGGGGCATACAGCAAAAAAAAATTAAAGGGAACTTTGGGGATCATCTATTTACAGCAGAGATGAGACAAATTATTGTCTCTGATATGATTTTATGTCTTTGGAACACTTTTCCTCAAAAGGCAGTGGAAGTAGAGTCTTTGAATATTTTTAAGGCAGAGGCGGACAGGTTCCTGGTAAGGAAAAAGACTGAAAGATTATTGAGTAGGCAGCAATGTGGAGTGATCATATTGAATGGTGGAGTAGGTTTGTGTGGCTGGTTTGTCCACTCCAGGTCTTAACATGTACATTTGATGTAAGATGCTGGCTTGTAAGGATGGTTAAATTGGCTTACCATCACTGAATCCCATTAATCAACATCCTGAGATTATGATTGACCAGAAAGTAAACCGTACTACCCGTATAAATACTATGGCTACAAGAGCAGATCAAAGAATGTCCTGCAGCAAATAATTCATCTCCTGATTCCTCAAAGCTCATCTACCATCAGTAAGGCACAAATCAGGATTGTGATGGAATACTCTCCATTTGCCTGGATTTGCCTCTGGTCAGACCACACTTGGAATATTGTGAGGGACTTTTGGCCCATATCTAAGTTCAGATGTGTTGACCTTGGAGGTGGTCCAGAGGAGGATGTTCAGAAGAATGATCCTGGAAATGAAGAGCTTGGTCATATGAGGGGTGATTGAGGACACTCGATCGATACTTGACGAAGTTTAGAAAGATGAGGGGGGGAATCTCATTGAAATTTAGAGAACACCAAGAGGCCTGTATACGGTGGATGTGGAGAAGATGCTTCCACTACAAGGAGAGACTAGGACCCAAGGACACAATTTCAGAGTAAAGGGATGATTCTATAGAACTGAATTATGAGGAATTTCTTCAGTCAGAGGTTTGTGAACCTGTGGAATTGGTTGCCACTGGAGCCCTTGGCTCATAGTGGCAGCAGTGCAGACTATCCACAAGATGCACTGCAGAAATTCCACTAAGAATCCTTACAGAGCAGCTATCAAAACCATGACCACCACTATCTCAAAGGATAAGGAAGATGGGAATCACACTACCTGCAAGTTTCCCTTCAAAACATTCACCGCCTGACTTTGAAATACATGAGTATTTTTTCTAGGATGCTGTCCCAGTAATAATTTTAAAAGTAAATTGTGTTCAACCAGTAATTATTTCCTAATCTGACCATTATATGCATTGCATTGCTTTTTGTCCAGATTCTGTATTAGTATCATTATGGTATATTTCAAGCCATGAATCTTTGTTTTTTTTCTAGTGTATCGTTTATTAACTTTGCTAAATGTAAAAAAAAACTAAAATAAAAAGGATGCCATACTCCAAATGAGAATATATCAATAATCCAATCAAAAACGTAAGGTTTTGGATGTGAGTTTGCTCGCTGAGCTGGAAGGTTCGTTTTTCAGACGTTTTGTCACTTTCTTTTATTTGAACAAATATACTTCATTCATAAGATGTACAGAAAATAAAACATATTTATACACCTACCCAGTCATGCAAGCCGCTCTGGGTTACCCAGGGGGTACGTACACCAACTAAAGGAAAAGAAACAAACAAAGAAGAAAAAAGAACAAAGCAAAGAAAATACCCCGGCGGTTGTCACCCCGCACAGTCCCAGTTGGACCCCTGACCAGTTGGGAAAGGCGCTAGCTGGGCCCAGGTACCAGATAGGGCCCTTTTTTCTATTCTGGATGAGGGGTTTCATACCGTGGTCTTTCCCCACCGCACCTTGGCGGCGGCTGCCCCAAGCTTTAGCGCGTCCCTCAGCACGTAGTCCTGGACCTTGGAGTGCAACAGTCTGCAACATTCGGTCGGGGTCAGTTCTTTCAGCTGGCAGACCAGCAAGTTGCGGGCAGACCAAAGAGCGTCTTTCACGGCACTGATGGTCCTCCAGGCAGAGTTGATGTTGGTCTCGGTGTGCATCCCGGGAAACAGCCCGTAGAGCACGGAGTCCCGCGTCACGGAGCTGCTCGGGACGAACCTCGACAAATACCACTGCTTCCCCCTCCAGACCTCCTGCGCATAGGCACACTCCAGAAGGAGGTGATCGACAGTCTTGTCCCCCCCGCAGCCACCTCGAGGGCAGCATGCGGTGGCGCAGACATTCCGGGCATGCATAAAGGATCTCACTGGCAGATCCCCTCTCACCGCCAGCCAAGCAATGTCCTTGTGCTTGTTTGAAAGTTCTGACGATGAGGGATTCTGCCAAACGACTTTGGCAGTCTGCGTGGGGAACCACACGACGGGATCCACCCTCTCCTTTTCCCGAAGGGTCTCGAGGATACTACGTGCTGACCACTACCTGACGACCTTGTGGTCAAAGGTGTTTCCGTTCAAAAATTTCTCCACGAAGGACAGGTGGTACGGAACGGTTCAACTACTCGGAGCGTTCCGCGGCAACGAGGGCAGGCCCATCCTTCGCAACACTGGGGAGAGGTAGAACCTCAGTAAGTAGTGACACTTGGTGTTTGCGTACTGAGGATCTACGCACAGCTTGATGCAGCCGCACACAAAGATAGCCGTCAGGGTGAGGGTGGCGTTCGGTACGCCCTTCCCCCCATTTTCCAGGTCTTTGTACATGGTGTCCCTGCGGACCCGGTCCATCCTCGACCCCCAAATGAAGTGGAAGATGACCCGGGTGACTGCAGTGGCACAGGTCCAGGGAATAGGCCAGGCCTGCGCCACATGCAACAGTACCGAAAGCCCCTCGCACCTGACAACCAGGTTCTTAACCGCGATGGAGAGGGACCGGAGCGTCCACCTGCCCAGCATCCGCTTCAATTTGGTGATACCTCCTCCCAAGTCTTAGTGCACGCCCCAGCTCCACCAAACCAAACACCCAGCACCTTCAGGTAGTCTGTCCTGACGGTGAAGGGGATGAAGGAGCGGTCGTCCCAGTTCCCAAAGAACGTGACCTCGCTCTTACCCCTATTGACTTTGGCACCCGAGGCCAGTTCAAACTAGCTGCAGATGTCCAATAGTCTACTCACCGACCAACGATCGGTGCAGAAGACGACGACATCGTCCATGTACAGGGAGGTCTTGACCTGAAGGCCTCTGCTGCCTGGGATAGTCACGCCCTTCAGGCTCACGTCCTTCCTGATGGATGCGGCAATGTGCTCCACACAGCACACGAACAAGGCAGGAGAGAGCGGGCAGCCCTGCCTGACTCCAGATCTGACAGGAAAACTGTCCGATTCCCACCCGTTGATCGAGACCGCGCTAACGATGTTGGCGTAGAGCAGCCGGATCCAATTGCGGATGCCCTCCCCGAACCCCAAGTTTGGAGAGGACATCCCTCATGAAAGCATGAGAGACCCTGTCGAAGGCCTTCTCCTGGTCCAGGCTGACGAGGCAGGTGTCCACCCGCCTGTCCTGTACGTAGGCGATCGTACCCCTGATGAGCGCGAGGCTCTCAGCGATCTTCCTGCCCGGCACAGCACAGGTTTGGTCAGGGTGAATCACTGACTCCAGGACAGACCTGACCCGGTTGGCTATGACCTTGGCCAGGATTTTGTAGTCCACGTTCAATCGTGAAATGGGACGCCAATTCTTAATTTCTTCCCTCTCCCCCTTCCTCTTGTGAATAAGGGTGACGATGCCCTTCCTCATGGACTTGCACATTTCCCCTGCCCGAAGCGCACTATCGTACACCTCCAGCAGGTCCTGGCCGACCAGATCCCACACAGCGGAATACAGCTCAACTGGTAAGCCGTCGCTCCCGGGAGTCCTATTCCTCTCCGGGGACTTGAGGGCTCAGGTCAGCCCGTCCAGGGATATCAGCTGATCCAGCCACTCCCTCGTGCCGTCATCTAAGACCTCCGTGATAGACGACAGGAACGACTCGGAGGCCGTGCTGTCCGTGGGCTTCGTGTCATACAGTCCGGCATAGAAGGATCTGCTGATCCTCAAAATGACGGGCCGAGACGACGTCACCGAGCCGTCGTCCTCCTTTAGCCGGCTAAGCACAGAGCTCTCTTTGTGCACCTTCTGAAAGAAGAAATGCAAGCACGTCTCGTCCTGCTCCATGGATCGGACCCTGGACCGGAAGATTATCCTGGAGGCCTCCGCGGCGAAGAGCAAGGCTTGTTGGCCCCTCACCTCACGGAGGTCCTCCGTGACATCGACCCCCATCAACTGCAGAAGGAGCAGGTTCTGCACCCTTTTCTGGAGTCGCGACAGCTTTCCCTGCCTCTCTCTCGCCTTCCGAACACCCTTGAGGATACAGAACCTCTTGATGTTCTCCTTCACCGTCTCCCACCAGTCGCCCGGAGACTCAAAGAGGGGTTTCACGGTTCTCCAACCAGCGTACTTCCTCTTAAGCTCCTCGACGTTCTCTGGGGTCAACAGAGTCGTGCTGAGCTTCCAAGTCCCCTTGCCGGCCGGCTGGTCGTCCTGTAAGTGACAGTCGGCCAGCAGGAGGCAGTGGTCAGAGAAGAACACCGGCTCGACGCCGGTGGACCTGACCGAGAACGCCCGTGACACAAACGGGAAGTCTATCCTTGAGCGAATAGACCCGTCTGGCCGCGACCAATGTACCTCCGCTGCGCTCTGTCTGCAGGGGTGCTGAAGACGTCGAGCAGCTTGGCATCCTTCACCGTGCCCAACAGGAATCTGGACTTGACGTCCAGTTGACTCCCCCCACCCGCTGTCTCCACGCCGGATCTTCCATCTGCATTGATGATGCAGTTGAGGTCTCCGCCTAGGATGACCGGCCTGAACGTAGCCAGCAGGGGTGGAAGCCGCTGCAGGACGGCCAACCGCTCATTCCGTACCGCTGGGGCGTACACGTTGATCAGCCTCGGGGGAGCGTTCCTGTAGGTGACGTCAGCCACTAGGAGGCGCCCCCCACCACCTCCTGAACTTGAGAGATGGTGAAGTTGCGCCCCCGCAGCAGAATAGCCAGTCGCGAGGAGCAACATTCGTTACCCCCCGACCAGATCGAAGGCCCACAGGTCCAGGCGCCAGACCATTTCCAGTACCTGCCAAGGTGCGGTATCCCGCACTCCTGCAGAAACAGGAGGTCCGCCTTGATGGTGGTCAGGTAGGCCAACGTGGAGAGACATCTTGTGGTGGACTTGACACTGCGCACATTAATGCTCGCAACTCGTACCCCCATTGTGGGCAGTGACCGCAGTACCCTCCGCAAGTCCAAGGTCCAGCCCCTCCATCTGTCCCTTTATGCCCATTGCCCGGGCTAACTGCTGGACGCTCTCCGGGCTCAGGAAACCGTCCGTGCTGCCTTCCGGGTGGCATCCCCCCGTCAGGGGTGCGGAGGCAGGAGGGTTCGGCTCTGGGTCAGGCTGGGGACACGCTGTTTCCTCCTTCCCGCCTGAAAGTTCCGGGGGGCCCTCCAGTGCCCCAGCGGCACTTGACTGGGTGTTGGAGGGAGCCTCAGGACGCCTCCTGTCACCTGGAATCGTGGTGCTGCTTTCCTTCTCCCTCGAGATCTTTAATTTCTGCTTCGGGCGGGCCCTCTCCGAATCCCCCTCGTCAGAGGAGCTCTTACTGCACCCCTGTAGCTGCCTCTTCCCGCCTGATGGTTGCGGTTCCTGGGCCAGTCGATGCACCTTCCTCCTCGCTTTCCGGACCGTCGTCCACTCCCCTGGGTCACCCGTCGCCGCCTCCATCGACTCCGGGTTGTCGGGGTAGGGGGGAACCAGAGCCTGCAGGGGCGCTTTGCTGGCCTCGGGCCCATCCTGCGGGGCTGGGCCCTCCTGCACGACCTGGCCCTCCTGCACATTAGTGGGGTCCTTGATGGGCCCTGGTGCCTTCCTTTCCTCTGGGGGGGCTGGCCCCGCCTTGCCCCTGCCGTCGACCTGGGCGTAGGTGGTCCCCCACTGTGGGCATGCCCTATAGAGGTGGCCCGCTTCTCCGCAAAGGTTGCAGCTTTCCTCTTGTGGGCAATCCTTTGCAAGGTGTCCCTCCTCCCTGCAGTTCCTGCAGATGGTGGCTTTGCAGTCGGCCGCCACGTGACCTGACCTACCACAGGCATGGCAGACTTTAGGTTGCCCTGCATAGGTCAGGTAGCCCTTGCTCCCGCCGATCGCGAAGCTGAATGGTGGGTGTACGATGTTTCCGTCCACGCCCATCCTCAGCGTCACCTTGACCTGCCTCTTACTGGTCCAGATGCCAAAGGGGTCTATGATGTCGGTTAAGTCCCCTTCCACCTTCACGTACTTTCCAAGGAAGGTCAGGACATCAACTGCTGGCACATGCGGGTTGTACATAGGTACAGTCACCATACAGCTCCTCTGCACTGGCATCACGAACAGCGGGACAGCAGTCAGTACAGAGAGGGGGCCCTCACCTCCTTTCTCCTTGAAAACCTCCAGGAAGCGCTCGCAAAGCTTGGCACTCCTGAAGGTCACATTGTAAAAACCTCCTCCAGGGAAATCCTGCAGGCAGTAAATGTCCTCAGCAGTGAACCCGCAACAGGAAATGACATCACCAATGCAGGAAATGACATCACCAACCCAAGGAAACCTAAACATATAAATAGAAAGCGGGACCTAACACCAGTGCTTTGTCGGTGGCTTGTTGATGATGTTACCTAGAATGGTGATGAAATGTCTGAAAATGAACCTTCCAGCTCAGCGAACAAACTCACATCCAGAACCTCAACCTGAGCTACAAATCTTCTCAAAACGTAAGGTTTGTTTGTGAAGTATTAAAAATATGGAAAATTATCAGTGCATTCCCCTGAATTTTGTGCAAAGTTTATCTGAGACCCTGTTTTATGTATAATGCAAAATCATATTTTTTTCAATATTTTGTCCCAGTGATTAAGGTTTTCAATTGCTATTACAATAGGAGAAATGTTCACATTTCTTATAAATATTTGACAAGAGAGAAGAAGGCATGAAGCTTGAGTCTGCCCCTTTCTATAATAGGCTGAAAAATATTAAATAGTTTCTGATTAAAATTTAGGAGATATATCTTATGGTAACTAATTAAATTTTGTGAGTGTTTTATGCTTAGTAAAGGGCTTTGTTCTGTAGAAAGACAGATCAAACAACTGGGTTTTCCTGATTTACGTTCTCCCTGAATTTTCTTGCTACGAGAGTAAATAACTAAAGATCAAAAAGACCATGATATTCTGGTCTGTCATCAAGTAAGGCTGCATGCCATCTGTGCAACTTATATTCTCCATTTGCCACTTGTAGTGTTATAATAAAAGTCACATTACCATGGACAATAAATGACTTCTTTTAATTTGAAACTTTGAAACAGCTATAACCTAGAATCATTGAATGATGCAATACAGAAAGAAGCCACTCTGTTCATGCTCCAGGTTAGATTTTTGTAGAAACATCCAATTAGTTTCACTTCTAAGATTGTAGCCCTGGAGTATTTCACCTGTTCAAGTGATTACCCAATTCCCTTTTGCAGGTTACGTTTGGACCTACCTCTACCAACCTTTCAGGCAGTGCATAACCTGCTGTGTAAATACGTTTTTGCCTTGTGTCAACATTTGTTCCTTATTTAAACATTTTAAATCTCTCTCCTTGGGTTACTGATTCTCTGTAAATGGAAACAGCTTCTCCTTATTTAAACTGTAAAAGCCCCTCATGATTGTAAACACACTGATCAAATCTCCTCATACGTTTTTATGTTCAACAGAGAAATAATTTTTGGTAATTAGCAAATGTTCTGAGAAGTGCTCCATACTCAAAAGAGTTAATCTGTATTCTCTGCTTTCTCAAAGACATTGAGTATCTCATCATTGCTGCCATTTTAGTAAATACCAATTGCATCCTCTCTTCGCCTTCTTTAGTATTTTATGAAGGTTTAGGATAACTTCCTTGTTCTTTTGTAGTAGAACCAATGACTCATTTGCTTTTTGGCTTGCTATCTGCAAAATATATATATATAAGGGAGGGAGAGAGAGAGAGAGAGAGAGAGAGAGAGAGAGAGAGACTTTTTTTAATCCAATATGACTTCGTAAGAACTGAAAGGGTTGGAAGGTTATGATTTTTATGGCTGTTGACAGCGGAGGAGGAGCGAGTGGAATAGATAGTGAGAGTGCCCAGTGAAAAAGACCATGTGTATTAACAGTGGTAAAGGAGAGACAGAGGTATAATGATGGGTATGAACAGGAGAAAGATTGGTCCTCTCTGCTAAGAGCAAAGTCAAGAAACCGGAAACAAGACACGGTCACAAGCTGCACGTAATCAAAAAGGAGTACAGAGGTTAAGATCTGGAGTTGTTGCCCTCACTGTGTGGATTCCTCGAGGCTGTTAAGGGCCTAATCAGATTATGAAGTACTGTTCCTCCAGCTTTCATTGAGCTTCAATGGAACACTGAAGCAGATAGAATTGGAATGTTAAGGTGGATAAAGATGGTTTGTTGAAATGGCAAACAATTGGGTGGATGCCATCATTCTTATGGACAGCGCAGAAGATGTTCTACAAAGCAGTCATCCAGTCTGTGAGTAGTACAAATGAAATTCTGCTTCATCTGGAAACTATATTTGGGGCCTTGAGCAGTGAAGAGGAGGAGTTGGAAGGGTAAGTGTTACAATTTTTGCAATTGCATGGTAAGATGCCCAGTTTTGGGATTTTTGGGGAAAGTGTGTGGGGTGGGGTGTGGTGATCAGGATGTGGGGCAAGGGTGGCTCAGTGGGATGGGATGAGGAAGTGTTCAGAGTGATAAGTGCCTGTGAAGGGGACAATCTCTGTAGAATGCTGACAGTTGAGAGGTGGAAAGTTATGTTTGTTGGAGTTATCTTGCTGGAGGTAGTGGATTTGGTGTAGGATCATTCTTTGGATACAGAGACAAGTAGGTTGAAATTGAGGACCAGGGGAACCCTATTGTTGTTCTGGGATGATGGTTAAAGTGTTGGAAAGACTTCCTAAGTTTCTCTGTCCCTGCACCCTCTTTCTAATGAGGCCATTTGCGACAGATTGCCTTGTTCAAGAGGAACAGTGGTCCCAATACCAATCCCAAGTGTAAAACACTGTATGTATTTTCAGTCTGAGAATAACCGTCCTCCATTGTTTTCTGCTATCTTTGTCAACCAATTTTGTATCCACATATTCAGAATTCCTACACTTTTTTATGGGTTTTAATACTGCTTACAAACCAATTATGTGTTCCTTTGACAAATGCCTTTTGAAAGTCTACATGTACCAAGCACACTACTGTCATCAATGCCTGTGTTACTTTTTTCAAGGAACTACCTATCCTTGTTAAATATATAACAATAATCTTGGAATACTAGCTTAAATAGAATTTTGTAAAAGCTTGGCAGAAATTTGCCCCTTGTGCTCCAATAATATGAAAATGGTAGTTAAAGAAATCAGTAAACGATCAAACTAAATAATTTGGAAACTCATTGGTGATAAATGATGTACCCAATTTTTGTTCAGCTATTAAATATAGTTATACTAGCCACAGAAGTCAGGCAAATCCAGCCTCAGTTTCCCTAGTCTTTACCTTTATTTATTTGTAATAGTTTATAGTGTTGATGTTTTTCCTTTTAACCAATTACTATTTAATGTTAGGAACAAAAGCAAAGTTGCCAGAGAAGCTCAGCAGGCCTGACAGCATCTGTGAAGGAAAAAAACAGAGTTAACGTTTCGGGTCTGGTGACCCTTCCTCAGAACGCAGTGACCTTGAATCCTGAGGAGTCGTCACCAGACCCAAAACATTAGCTCTGTTTTTTCCTTCACAGATGCTGGCAGACCTGCTGAGCTTTTCCAGCAACTTTGTTTTTGTTTCTGATTTACAGCATCCGCAGTTCTTTTGGTTCCTACTTAATGTTACATCCTCTGTCTGACCGCCATTTACAATAAAGTATTTAACATTTTAATAGCTTGTTTGTGAAGAAAGTCTTCTAATTTCTCCTTTTATACTTATGATAATCCTGAGTCTATGGCCCCAACTATTCAATTTCTCTCATTCTAAATTCTATATAAATCGATTTTAACTAGGAAGTTTCGTGAAGGAAATAACAAAGCAATTTTTTAATCATTACCTTGTCACAATCCATTGGAAATCCAAGGTCACCAATTCTCTCTAAGATCATGGCACCTGAACAAGGAGGAATGTCTTCAAACTTAAAATAAAACAAAAAACTGTGGATGTTGTAGGTCTGAAAGACAAAATAGAAATTGCAGGAGAAACTCGGCATGTGTGGCGAGCTCTGAAGAGAAGGCAGAATTAATGTTTCTAGCCTAGTGACCCTGCGTGCTGTGAAGAAGGGTCACTGGATTCAAAATGTTAATTCTGCCATAGTTGCTGCCAGATCTGCTGAGTTTCTACAAAAAATCTTCAAACTTAAACATTTCATAATCATTTTAGTCATTATATGCAGTTGTTTAAACTTTACCCACTGTTACAACTAGACCCAAAATGAGGTTCCCCAATTCATGACAGTTTCAGATGAGATGCCCCAAACTGCTAAGTTGCTGGCTGAAAAGAGATTAACTGGCTGTCTTTATTTAACACCACTTTCCATGTGGATGTAACATGGTTAATTTGAAAAGGATCCATTCGCTTCTGGATGTCTTTCTTCCAGATAGAATGAATTTATCATGTAGAAAGGAACTAGTTTAGCCAGGCTTGCTTGAATTAACAAAGGGCGAGTTTTATTGCTAAATACAAAATGAATTAATAACCCAATCTACATAAACACAGATTCAAAATAAGAGGTGTGTCAAAAGGTAAAATTAAAATTAAAAAATTCTACAGACCAGTCGCTGAATTGTTTGTGAAGAGCAAACAAGTTGATGATGTGGCCCTTAGTGGGTTGCACCAGAAGCATTAACATTAGTAGTTAGACAAATGCACCTTGAGATTCTTGGTTTTGCAGGCTAATGGAAGTTCTTTTGTCCCAATACACTACTGGTGTGCGAGTGCGAGTGCGCATAAAAGCATTCAGTTCCTCTAGTTCATTCTTCTAGAATTGAACCTGGCTTTTCAACCTCTCTTCTGACATAAACTTGCAAAGGAAAATGCAAAATGTGCTGCAGTTTGAGTCATAATTTATAGGGGTTTGTTTGCTGTTGAACGGGGTGGGGGGCATCAGATCTTCGTTATCTTACAGTCATAAGAAGTCGCAACCCAGTCTTTTCTGTGGCACTGTTAGGTGTTACATCCCAGCAGTTTTACACAGATGTTTTCACCTACAGCTGCCGTTTCTCTGGAACAGTCATCTTCTAAGAAAAACAGACATTTTGGAATTGAGAGCTAAAAGATGCCCATAGTGTTTTTGACTCACCTTTATAAAACCATTTAACATGAGTGGAGATAACAAGGTGTAGAGCTGGATGAACGCAGCAGGCCAAGCAGCATCAGAGGATCAGGAAAGCTGATGTTGCAGGCCTAGACCTTTCTTCAGAGGGCCAGTTTTCCCTCTGATCATGTATGGTGCTTAGTATACCTTTGGTGGTTAGATAGACAGCAAAGTAAAATCATGTGAAGAGCCATTCCACTCAGTCCTGCCATCGTTTTCTATTGGAAATAACTAGATATGAGGTAGGTGCGGTGTTGAGGATGCGTTTGCCTCAAAACCCTGTCCAAAAGTGATCATAATATTGTGGTGATGTGATTATGACTGCAAAATTAGTTACAAACATCTGCCGTTTAATCCCGGCCTCCTTAGGGTCAACTGCTCTTTCTAATGTTGTATTACCTGAGAATTTGACCCTCTTAGATTGAGATCCTTTGTCTAATTTTACTTACAATAATTAAAACCAGAATTGTGATCACTAGATTAGTGTTTAACATGGTAAGTGTTGGTTGACTGTAAAGGCACATGCTTTTCTCCAAGTTGGAAGTCCATGTCAGTGCTTTGCCTTTTACCACATACTGCACTGCGATGAAAATGGACAGAAGAGTTGAGCTGATGAAATTAGGCAAGAGTGATTGCTCTTGATATCAAGACAGCATTTGACCAAGTATGGCATCCATGAGCCCTAGCAAAATTGAAGTCACTGGGAATTAGAGGAAGACTTACCATTTGGTTGGAGTCATACCCAGCACAAAGGAAGATGCTTATGTTTGTTAAAAGCTAATCATTTCATTTTCAGGATGTCACTGAAATATTTCCTCAGGGTAATGTCCTGGACCCGAATTGTTGTTTAATCACCGATCTTCCTTCCATCTTAGGGTCAAAGATGTGTATGCTCACTGATAATTATCCATTTCCAAACGCACGAATTTCAGGCCAATGTTCAAGCTCGAGTTGATTCAAAGCTATTGGCGTTAGCTTTGCTTGATTTAGCTTGCCGGCCATTTTTTCTTTGAATTGAGTTACTGGTGTCTTTTGCAAACCAGTCCTAGTCAACCTTAACCTTTGGGCTCTTCTCAAACTGCTTATATCTTGAATGAAAGCCTGCCTTGCTGCTAGCTCAACTTGCTGAGGCTGACTCTATATGATAAAGATGGTTTGTCCACTTCCTTATTCAGCCATGTGCAAGGAATTTGTAGTCTTGAACATAATAGTGTGAAGTTTGCAGCTCATTCTGACTCTGTGGCCTTCATTATCTCCTGTAACACAGCCCTATGGTATTGCAATGAACAGCATGTATCCCCCTGTCTATAAAATTCAGATTAGCCCAGTCAGTGAAAGCTCCTCTATGGCTTTACACAGACCAAACCCATGCCCACCACCACCATCAACACAATTGTTGTTAAGCACATGTGGTTATTCAGATCAGCATTCAAAGCATTATGAAACCAGGTTGGGATGTCTGTTATGAGTTAACATTTACGCTGAAGTGAGTTCTTCATTCAGATTTGGTTTCTGTTTTGCTTCACTCACTTTTTAGCGTTTGAGCTCTGCAGGAGTACGTACAAGCAGATCCTAGGCCTGTTCTGTTTCTGTTGCACATTCTCCTCAAGGTACTGTTGTCTTGCAGTCCTGAAGCAATTTGTGGTTTGTGTTCATTTTTTGTTTGATTCTTCAAGTGTCAGTCCTCCCCCTCTTTTCCTACACTACCCTTCAGGACTGCAGATTGCCTTCCCCTTTTTGCTTACACCAATCTGTAATGCTTCAGCTTCTCCCTGTCAATGTGTTGCCGATCATGATTTCTCTTGAGCTTCTTGACTCCCTGTTGATCTACTCCATCCTGCTGTCAGTGCCCAACTTTCCCCTGACACTGCACTTCATTCAATTTACCTGCTCCTTTACCTCACCTTCACCATCTCATTACACATTCTGTTCCCCACTCTCAATATCCAAGACCCAGAATTTCTTGTCTCACTTACCCCAATCGCTATGACTAGAATCCTTCTGGCCCCAACAACCACAACCTTGAATTTCAATTCCCTGACACACTTTCCAAGCTTCACACCATTACTTGCAACAGCCCTGTTTAGCCCCTTTTGTGTTGAGCCACTTTTTCTGTTAAATTCTTTATGCCTCCCCCAATCAAATTGGCTGGTGACAATCAGTATTGGCCCTTATTTGGGCAGGCTGCATTGCTTAAACTACTACATTGCTAAACGGTAGATGTCCATACCAATTAAGACTGGTAATGAATGAAACTTTGAATGAGCCAGGTGACCAAAAAAGTATGCACAGCTTATACCATAACCCTTTTAAGCCAACCAACACCTCGAATATGGAGGAACAAGAATGCAGAACTAGTGCATACTCAGCAGAGCTTTCAAGAAGATGTCTACCCACTAGAATGTGTAATATGCATTGTCAAGTTTGTGAACTCACACTGTTCTCACTTTCACCTAAGAGGACTGCAACCACAAATATAATTTCTGTGAGCTGAAGTGTTAATCCATGTTTATGGAGAGCTAACAATGATGGGTACAGCCAACCCACCTGAATTTTCTCAGAATTTCACACCAAAACTATCGAGAATCTGAGTTTAGACCTTCCACCCAAATAGCTTTCCCACTTCCACCTTTCTAAATGCCCCAGGTGGGCCTAGAGAATTCTGCCCTTTGCTATTTTAACGGCAGTCTCTGAGTTGTGTGTGTATCCATCTTGAAAATGCAGGACAGTTTATTACCACACTTTAAAATCAGGCCATTGTAGTAAAGTTGGAAGCCTGATTTTAAACTTGATTATTGCTGGACAAATTTCCTTGAACTCAGGAAAGTTGCAGTGAGAAAGAGGTGGGAATTGCTATCTCTAGAAAATAAGTGCCATTTACAGCAGTGCTCAGTGGCTGCTTAAAAACAAACCTTTAGTCTCCTGACTAAATTGTAGTCTCTTGCTGCCTTCCCCTTTCCAGCCAAAACTGATCCATGGTTGCCAACTGTTCCTCCCACCTGACTGATTCTGTTTTTAGATTTTTTTTTAAGATTTCTTAGTGTGGAAACAGGGATTTTCTCAATGATAGCTAACCATATACAGTGTCCTTCCGCTGATATTCCCATCTAGTAGCCAACCAATTTGACTAGCTGTGTGGCAGGAAACAGAAGATTAAAATTATAGTGAAATCATACTATTAAATTTTAGGACTCCCCATTTCTTGCCCAGTATGCCCCCTGCTGCTGTTCTCCATGTGAACAGCCTCCTAAATATTGGGGCCTAAACATTTAGGATAAAAATTGGCCAAATGAGCAGTTGGACCCCTTGTGCTATTATTATCTTACTAAATATATTTATTTGTGCTTGTTTTAAACCCCCACAGTTATAGAATAGCAGAGTCTTTATGCACCTCATTTTTAATGTGTTGTACGATAAATGCTATTTCAGAGTAGCATAGTGCTTCGCAGCACCAGGCACCCAGGTTCCACCCTTGGGCAGTTGTCTGTGTGGAGCTTGCAAGTTCTCCCTGTGTCTGTGTGGGTTTCCTCTGGGTATGCCAGTTTCCTCCACAGTCCAAAGGTATGCAGGTTAGATGTATTCTCCATGCTAAGTTGCCCAGGGATGTGTAGGCTAGGTGGGTTAATCATGGGAAATGTGGGGTTACATGGACAGGGTGGAATGCTCTTCAGCAGGGTGGTGTGGACTCAGTGGGTCGAATGGCCTGCTTACAGACTAGAATTGGGGATTCTGTTCAATGTTTGTATAAGGTTTCTCCATGATCCACAAACATGAATGGAAGTAAAAATGAGTTCTAGAGATTAAACCCATGATTAGATGCTAGCAAGGTTATAAGAAACTAGGCATTTGTTCCTAACCAGTCCTTCAAGATAAAAAGCACGCAGGTATGAAGGATTCATTTGGTTTCCCAATGTCAACGAAAGTGGGAAGTTTCCGAGCAGTTTGTATGAAATTGTGGCTGAGCTTTTATAGAGAAGTTCTCATCTCAGATGAAGTCACATTAGGCCCTCTTTTCACTGCCTGTGATGACTGTCTGTCTGAAAGAGGGTTCCTTTCTTCTGGCTGGGTTATGGTTTCTTTTATGCTTGCTGGTTACCCTTGGAAAATGTATTTGGATTTTGAAGCAAATCTTGGACAAAGTGAGTGTTTCATGCTCTTGCCAGCTGTCTGACTAGCCCACCACCTTGTAATCCATCTCCAAGCTCATCCCTATAATATGGAGGAGTGGCAAGTGGCAAAATCAACAACCCATCCAGAAAATAAATAAATAAGAATCAATTGAACTTATTGATAGCTCAATTGACCCTGGTTGCAACTTGCACATGCGAAAATGTGGTTCGAATCACTCCCCCACCCCGACAACAGTTTTCTTCCTGTGTCCTCTCAGGTGTGGTGTCCTAGTGGCAGTCAAATAAGGCAGCAGAAAGATAAATGAGCTCTCCTCTCAGATACCTTTGAAATGTTTCAAGTGGTAATTTGTCCTTTACAAGTACCAACATAACAAAAGATGTATGGAGGAAACATCATAGCAGGAGGTCATTATATTGTTAACAAGAACAGAAATGGATTGGAGAAACCCAACAGGTCTGGCAGCATTTGTGGACGCAAACAAAGTTAACATTTTGAAATGGTGACCTTTCTTCAGTACTAATAGTAGGTAATATTTATACAGGTGGCTGGGATGGGGGTTAAGAGTGAGTGGATAGCTGGAGGCAGAGCCCAGAGAGTGAGGGGGGGGGGGAAGTTGGGTAAACTAGGAGATTGCTAATTTTGAGACTGTTGAAGATCTCACCAACAGAAAATGGTTGTTTGCCAGCTTTGTAGCAGTGCTTTCAAACAATGAAATAATAGGTGTGATGTCTCCAACAGTCAAGTTATTTTTCACCCCACTGTACCAATACTGATGTTTGCTGCAGTGCCTACCTCCAATACCTGTACCCAAACAGCTGTGTCACGCTTCTCACAGAGGAGGCTGTCAGACTCCATTACAGTAGATGCCTTGCACTCCAACCTTCAGCATTCGTACACTGTTGGTAATTGGATAATGAATGCAGTGATAAACTGAGGCCGTTGGGTATGCGTCTGAAAATTCTGAAGTCAAAATGCAAATACAGTCCCAATGCCAGGGTTCTCAATTCCCATGGAAGTTTCAGTTTCAATTGTGATAGCAACATTACCTCGATATTTTGTTTATATTCATTTGAATTAATTTGCATTACACAGCTTAGATGGAAACAGTTCACACACTATTCTTTGCTGAAACAATAAGCTGATACCCTTTTTATGGTTAGCTGTTCAGCTTTAATCCCTTCAAGGGATATTTAATATAATTCTTCAGTGTAAAGACCAGAACATTCAAGACTAATGTAACAATGTTCTATCAAATTGTAACATCAGATTTGAAATGCCTGTTTTCATTATATGACATCAGGTCCTGAATAGGTGGAGCTGTTGAATTGTTTAGATGATAAAATAAGTACTGCAGCGATAATTTCATTCCCAGACAAAGTTATTATGACTCAAGTATACCTAGCAGAGTTTGGATACTTTCAGGATTTAATTAGGAGCTTTTGTATGTATTAATGCTTGTCTATAACTGACTGATAAATGAAATCTCGAGCACTTAAGTCAAATTACCAATAGGCATTACTTGTCACTGTGTGCTTCAGAGAAGAATGGCCTTCACCCATATCAGAATTCTTTTCGTATATAAAAAATGTTCTTATCTCCAGTGTAAAATTCTGTTGATTTCCAATTGTATTGCAAATTATGTAAATTACGAAAATGTAGAATTGTCAGCATTTTTGAAATAATTGAAGATTTAATACTGCCTGTTCTCCTAAAAGGAAGCCAGTGATTCTTACTGAGGCCCCAGAGATGTTGATGCATTACAACTTGCTTTCCACATTGCTTTCAAAATTTCTATATTTCATGTGTGTGAACTATGGCAGTGACTGTTTGGAGGCCTAGAGTAGATTATTAAGTATCAACCTAAAAATACACACGAGAATATTAGATTTAAATAACAATTTCAATTCTTCCTTTCTTCTTCAAATTTTCTCACATTGCCACAATGTTGGCATTCGACATTCAGGTCAAGACATCCTATTTGATTTTGATTTGGCACTTAGTTTTACAGTTAAATGGCCCACCTGCCAATCTTCTCCTTGTATCCAGACTGAGAACCTTCTGTGTATAATTTGGTTTACCGACACCAAGTAAATGAGTGGTGGCTGTAATCTGTTTGCCTGCTCTGTTAATCATCTCTGGGATATTCAATGATATGTTATCTTGCGTACTTAACACACAAGCTGATTTATGGGTGCCTACACCCTACTCCATTTAAGAAAGCAACAACACAATTGAATGACACCACAAACACTGACAAAATCTGATTATTCACCCCCACACCTTAATTGATCACTATCACCATGACCCGAGGTTCCTAACAGCAAACTACCTCGTTCATCAAGGGACACAATATCCTCTAAAGATGTTAAATTATAGTAAAGGAGTGAACACATCAATATTTGTTTCAGTAGCAGTTCCTTAGCTTAACATATAGCGACTGAATTTAGAAGAGTCAATTTTTATAAACAGGACTTCCCCTCTGAATAAAAGACCAGAGACAAATATGGATCTCACAGCTTTCATAGGTCGGCTGTGCTAGATTCATGATAGGGGAACCAAAGTTATCACATAATCTGAGACAACAAAGTGTGAAGCTGGATGAACACAGCAGGCCAAGCAGCATCTCGGGAGCACAAAAGCTGACGTTTCGGGCCTAGACCCTTCATCAGATGATAAAGGGTCTAGGCCCGAAACGTCAGCTTTTGTGCTCCTGAGATGCTGCTTGGCCTGCTGTGTTCATCCAGCTTCACACTTTGTTGTCTTGGATTCTCTAGCATCTGCAGTTCCCATTATCTCTATCACATAATCTGTATGCTTGAAGGCAAGTGGTTGGAAAGATGTGTCTCAAAAAAACCCTCCAGCATGTGCTCCTGAAAAATCTACTCCAACGGAATCTGAAAATCTATGATAAGCATGCTAAAATTTAACCCAGTAATGTATGTATGAATTATGTTTGAATTGATTTCAGTGACTATCAAATTACCAGGCTAACTGTCAATGATTAAAATGAACCTCAAAGCAGTATTTCTCCATAGGATTGAGGGATAGCTGTAAGGATGATCACATCAAAACAAGAAGAGTCAATTGTGTTCCTGTTAATAACTCATAACACTAGAGTGGAATTGTTCTAACATCAGGTGTCTACTATTTATTAGAATATTTTTGCTCAATGAAGAATTTGAAAAACCAGTTACAATCATGAAATCCTAAGGGGACAGCCTTTCTGCAGTTCATGACTCAAAGTAGTTCAGTCAAAACTTCATTCATATGCAATTAAAAATAATCAAAAGCCAAAATACTGTGACAAAGAAATATCCGTCTAAAGTTTGGAGTGAATACATTGCCTGCCAGATAAATATTGAGTAGCTTAATTTTTCAGTATTGGTTATTAATAAATTTTGGTAAAATATGATAATGACATGACTTGGTTTTTCATGCATAGAAATACTTATTTATTTTGTGTTGTCTGCAATTAGAATCATGATTTAATTAAATAAAGCAAAGAGGAGACCCATTCAGCTCAACATTTTTGCATAGCTGTTTCAAAGAACAGCAGTCATCCATTCTCCACTCATTTATCTTTCTTCCCAGATTTTTAGCGAATTGCTTTTCAAAAGCTGAAATTGAATCTGCATCACCACCTGGCCTAGCCATTAACTTGTCCACACGGTGAATGGTGGAGTAGGTAATTTGGCTTGACTGCCAGCCTGCTTTCTGTTGGAAAGTCGACACCTATGTGTTCCTTAAGAGGGAGCATACCATGTCTAATGGATGGCTTCAGACCTTCCATAATTGGTGGGTTACAGCCAGGCTCAGAGCTGGAGTTCATTAATAAAACCAGGAATAATGTTTTACTTCAAAGTTGCCTTTCAAATTCTAGCTTGGTTACATTTGTTTTTGTTCTCATGAGTCAGGAGTGTTTCTTTCAAATGGTGCACTTTCAAATGGGCTTATTAAAGAATTAGATCCACCAATCTGTCAGACAATGCATTTCAAATTCTAGCCATTCATTGCACTAAAAAGCTATTCCTCGTGTTCCATTTGGTTGTTCTGCTAATCACTTTAAATCAGTGTCTCTTTGTATTGACATTTCAGCAATTGGATATAGTTTCTTTATCGAAGCTTTCACAATTTTATACTTCTCAATCAAATAATCTTTTAGCCTCCTTTTATTCTAAGGAGGACAAAACCAGTTTCTCCAATCTATTGTTTAATTATAATCCCTTATCCTTGTAACTATTCTAATAAGATTTTTCTGCACCCTTTACAGAGCCTTTGTTTCACTTGAAATGTGGCACCCAGAATAGGACACTAACACAGATGGAGCAAAAACTACTGGTTTATATACATTTAGTGTGACTTTGCAGTTTTTGTACACTATTAGGAAAGGATGTATGCTTTTTCAACTGGTTTGTTAATCTGTAATGTCGTCATCAAGGACTTGTGCACAGACAACACTCCCCCCAATCTCTTGGTTCTTGCATCGTCTTTAAAATTGTACTGTTTAGCTTGCATTGTTCCTCTTTATCCCGTTAACAAAATGTAACCCTTATCACACTCTGATGTATTGAATTTAACCTGCTGTATGTCTACTAATTCTTCCAAATTATTTAGACCTCTTGAAGCCTGTCACACACTTTTTCTCACTGTACACTGTGTTTTCTCGTTTCACCTTATTCTGCTCCTTTGAAGTTGTCCTGTAACCTGAAATCCAAGTCATATATTTGTCAAAAACTGCAAGTTCTAACCTTGGAGAACGAATGAATGTACCTCTCCTGCCGCACATCACTTGCCAATAAAATACCTTGGACCCCCTTTCATGTTAGGTCCAATCTATCCTCATACTGTCTTTTTGCTCTTTTTATTTCCTTTATCAAACCTGTCTAAATTTATTCTCAAGCTGCAACTTAATTGTATTATCAACCGGGTATCTGCTGTATGTCCCTATTTTATGCTTCAATCCCTTTCTTTAACTCTGTCACCAGCCAGGAAGCTCAGACACCATCTTCAGTCTTTCTCCAGTGTAGGAATGTACTAAGACTTCAATCCTTTTACCTTTTAAAGGTTACTCCTTGTTCCATGCATTTACTGCCTGCCAATCTTTGCCTAAGATTTATGCATGCCAAATCCTCCCATAATTCACTAGAATTGCCTCTGTTCCAATTAACTATTTTCTGTATTGTTCCTTGCTTTTCTCCACAACTAATTGAAATATTATGGTATCATGGCTGACTCTTTTTAAGATGTTTCCCAACTGTGAAATTTTCTTTACCCACTTTATGTATCGTTCATAGAATCATAGAATCCCTACAGTGTGGATCAGCCCACCAAGTCCACACAGAACCTCTGAAGAGCATCCCAGCCAGATCCAATCCCTGTAAGTGTCTGTTTCCCACAACACACCCCTCACACCCCGTCCCCGCCACAACCACCCCCAGGGGATCCCCCTCGTTCTCACATACCACCCCGCCAACCTCCGGATACAATGTATCATCCTCCGACACTTCCACCATATAAAATCCGACCCCACCACCCAAGCTATTTTTCCATCCCCACCCTTGTCTGCCTTCCGGAGAGACCACTCTCTCCATGACTCCCTTGTCCGCTCCACACTCCCCTCCAACCCCACCACGCCCAGCACCTTCCCCTGAAACCGCAGGAAGTGCTACACTTGCTGCCACACCTCCTCCCTCACCCCTATCCCAGGCCCCAAGATGACTTTCCATATTAAGCAGATGTTCACCTGCACATCTGCCAATGTGGTATACTGCATCCACTGTACGCGGTGTGGCTCCCTCTACATTGAGGAAACCAAGCGGAGGCTTGGGGACCACTTTGCAGAACACCTCCGCTCGGTTCGCAACAAACAACTGCACCTCCCAGTCGTGAACCATTTCAACTCCCCCCTCCCATTCCTCAGACGACATGTCCATCGTGGGCCTCCTGCAGTGCCACAATGATGCCACCCGAAGGTTGCAGGAACAGCAACTCATATTCCGCTTGGGAACCCTGAATCCCAATGGTATCAATGTGGACTTCACAAGCTTCAAAATCTCCCCTCCCCGCCCCCCCCCCCCCCCCCCACCACTGCATCCCAAAACCAGCCCAGCCTGTCTCTGCATCCCTAAACTGTTCTTCCCCTCACACCCATCCCTTCCTCCCACCTCAAGCCGCATCTCCATTTCCTACCTACCACCTCATCCTGCCTCCTTGACCTGTCTATCTTCCCTGGACTGACCTATCCCCTCCCTGCCTCCTCATCTATACTCTCCTCTCTACCTATCTTGTTTTTTCTCCATCTTCGGTCCCTCTCTCCCTATTCATTCCAGAACCCTCTCCCCATCCCCCTCTCTGATGAAGGGTCTAGGCCCGAAACGTCAGCTTTTGTGCTCCTGAGATGCTGCTTGGCCTGCTGTGTTCATCCAGCTCCACACTTTATCTCCAATCCCTGTAACCCTGCATTACCCACAGCTAATCCACCTAGTTTTTATGCTATCTGCAATTTACTATGACCAAACCCATCTAAACTGCACATCTTTGGGCTGTGGAAGGAAACCAGAGCACCAGGAAGGCACCCCCACAGATGCAGGGTCAATGTGTAAATGCCACACAGGGTGGAATGGAACCTGGGTCTCTCGTGCTGTAAGGCAGTCGTGCTAACTACTGAGTCACCTGAATTAATTGTTGGACAGAAAAAAAAATCACTAGTCCAGAAATTGCCAGATTTAGCAGTTTGTTATAACAAACACAGAAAGTGGTGAACTCAGCAACATCTGTGGAGTGAGAACAACAGAGCTAACATTTCAAGCCTGGTTTTCCTGAAATAGAGACACCGGTTGCAAAATATTGATTGCGTTTCTCTCTACAGATGCTACCAAACTTGCTGAATTTTTGCAGCATTCTTTGTGTTTGTATGATATTTTCAACATCCACAGTATTTTGCTTTTAATAAGGCAGTTACTTTTGCTTAATTTATTTGCATCCATTGGTTCTTTTAAATAATTCCCATAGTATACCTGGGCTAAAAATGCCTAACATTTTGCCATTATTGTTCTTCACATGGATATGCAGCGATCTACATTAACATGGAACTGTTCACAGTTCCAGAAGGTCATCTTAAGCTGATTTTAAATTCATACTGACATAGCTACACAGCACATATAATCTATTCAAGGGATTATTTGAAATTTGAAAACACTCACGACTTGTTTTATTGCTAAATTTTTTATTATGCCAGAAAGGAATATTTCCCAAAACATTTAGACCCACTGTATCAATACGCATGCTTTCTGATTAAATGTGGCACCTGTTAAAAAATATCACATTTTAACCTTACAAAATTGAAAATAACATTAATTTTTGTTTTTTATTCAATTCCTTTTGGCAGAAATGATTGACATTCTCTGTGAACCTTAATGAGCCCCAATCTAACACAAAAGGTCCTCTAATATGGATAATTGGGGAAACATCAACTTTATTCTTAGTCAGTTCTGTTGCCTGACAACACCAATAATGCTGACCTCTAATAATGGAACTGGCAACTTCACATTGCTTGACAGAAACAAAATTGCTACTTCAGCATTGCCAGGCACTTTGTGTTCAATTTACCCTGTGACTGTTTATTTGTAGATAAGGCTTGATCTGTTAATACAAAGCAATGATTCTAAGTGATTGAATGATGAGACATGAAGCAGAAGAGCTGGTATGACTGCCAAAATCAGTGGAAATGTCAACATGGAGCACATATAGGGCCAGAGGTCTTGTAGAATTACACATGGTTTATTGGTTTGCAGTTGTGCATGTTACAGAACATCTCACTCTAATATTTTCTCAGGTGAAAACTGATGGTGGGAATCTGACTGCAGGTTGAGTATGGTGATTTGATTAGAATATATCATAACAGGTGGAACTGATGAAGATTGAATTCTGAAAAAGAAATAGAAATGTATTGACATGTGTGCTTTTACATGAAACAAATAGTGAACAGTTTTATACGTAGCCCCACTACAGCACCTACATCGATGACAGAAGTTATACATAATAATAAAATAAAACAAAATTAAGGCAAAGCTCATCACAATTCAGTTAACAGTTCTGGGAAAAGTTGATCTATGAATGAAGGAATACCCTGAAGATGCAGTCTGATCTGCTGAATACTAGGCTGGAAGCTCTGCCAAAGAAGACCACCCATGCTGGGCCAAGACTCCCAGACGGGACCACCAGCCAGGCCGCTGGAATACCTGGACGCTGAAGAAGACCTCAAATAGAGTCAAGATGCTGTGCCGGAACAAGACCTCCATGCTGGTACAAGACTGTCCTACTGGGAGACTGACACAATGGAGACTGCCACTGTCGTGGAGAAACTACCAGGAGACGCAGAGAATTATTCAGGAAAATTAAACTTTAATTTGCAAACAAAAGCTGTGACAATCAGAAAATGGTTTCCCGATTGCCCATGATCCTTGGGGCTCGTTATTTTTATACCTTTTTGCTAACCTATTTTCTTCAAATTATCAGTATGCCCAATGGTATTAATTGGTAAACAACTTATGTCACTGCTCTTAGATCATTTCTATCTCAACAGAGAGCCATTGCACGTGCACTTGAAGGTCAGTCAGAGCGGTTAGTGCTTCTCTATCTTATCAGGTTACTGCTGTATTTTGAAAAGCTCATTGTCTACTATCTTTCTTTGCAGTGGCCTGAGGGTTGGTGAATTATGTAGCTTTAGCAGAATTAGTAAACAGTTTGCAGCCCAGAAGCCATTTTGTTTCTAACTTGCATCGAGAAGCCATTTTGTGCCTGTATCCAAATTTCTTATTTATTATTACATCTGCCACAAGCAAGTAAGCTGCCATTAATAGCTAACCTACATGTACTACCATTGTTCTACACTTCCTTGACATATGCTCAAGCACTTCATTCTATTAACGTACTGCATTCTATTGATTATTGTAACACTCCATAAATCAGTACATCATCCTGCTGATCATTGTGAGATTTAACCCTTTGTCTGCCCCTATAATTTTAATTTCCATCACCACACAGGGAGATCACCTTCCCCTCCATGTGCCCAGACCAAGCTGCAGACCTGGAACCCCAGCCCAGCATGTGATTCTGGGCTGGGGGAGCCAGCCCGGGGTCTATTTCCCCCCTCGCGTAGCGACCTTAGGCTAGGGTGGAGCTGAGTCCAGCTTGTCCTGGCACAGCTGGTACAGTTGCTGGAGGCTTAGAGAAAACAAAAAATCAAAAGTGAAAAGAAGCAAAAAGAGAACGTTGATGGAAGTGGATGAGTCGTGGGTCAACCCTCCTACACCACCACCATCTTGATGTACTGCAGCAGCTCCAAGTGAGCGAAGTGTGTTTTAATTTTAATATTTGTTTCCACTAAAGCACTAAAAGTTGAACAATAACTCCTAAGTTTAAAAATAGTGTAGAATTGAAAATGCTTGCAATTACTAGAAAATTGCAAAGCTCACATGAGATTTGGGCTTGTGTTCACCTCTGGCTGCAGCATGTTGTGCAGAACTCTTCATGTGGGTATAAAATGGCAAGTTAGGGCAGTTGCACACTCCCAAACATTATTACTTACAGACTTCGGACATGAGAAAATCACCCACCTCAATGGAGCAGGGAGCCTCATTGAAACGGAGCTGTTGAATCCTGACTTATTGGGACATGAAGATTATTTTAATTGTGGACTTACTTGCAATACACTTTTTCTGTCCTATCAGTAGAAACTGAAGGCAATAAGGAATCAGGCACAGGAAAATGATTTTTAGAAGTAAGTATTCTTTGGGCCTGAGTGAACAGAAGTTTGCCACCTGGTCATGCCAGGATATTTGAATCCCTTGTCCTGCAACTCCTCCACGCTTTCAATGAGAAAACACTGCCAATTCCTCTCTAAAACCTCTACTTATCTTTTCATAGGCTTTATGGGTTTCTAGGAGTCACCTAATTAACCACCACCTGCACGCCCCTCCTCCCAATATGGGGATGTGGTGATGCAGTGATAATGTCACTGGTCTAGTAATCCAGAATTCCAGCTAATATTCTGAGGATGTGAGCTCAAATGCCATCACAGCAAAACAATTGTGGTTGTTCTTTCCATCTTCATATATTTTCAATTACAATCTGGAATAACAAGGAAGTCTACTGCGGACTATGCAACACTGATTGTCGTAAAAACTAATATGATTCTCTTACGTTCTTTTAGGGAAGGAAATCTGGAATCCTTACCTGGCCTGGCTTGCATGTGAGTCCAAACATACAGTAATGCACTTAACTCTTTATTGTCTTCTAGACAATTAGGGATGAGCTGTGCCATAGACAGTGATGCCAATATTCCATCAATGAATAGTTTAAAAAAAAAACCCAACCCAGTAACAATGACATAATTCCCCAGCAACTTCAAATACTAAACTCAGAGCCTCATGTCCTGTGAAAATGGATCGTTCACCTTCTGCTTAGAATCATAAAATGGACTGAAGGGCTTCTTCTGTATAATTTTATCTGCACCAACAAAACCTACTTTAAAGTCCAGCACCTGGCTCATAGCTTTGAATGTTGAATATTTCAAGTGCTCATCCAAGTACACTTCAAAGATTGCACGTTTTCAGCCTCTACTGCCCTCCCAGACAGTGCATTCTAGCTTACCTCTATCTTCTAGGCTTTTAAAAAAAACATTTTTCCTCAAATCCCCTCTAAACCTCCAGCCTTTCAACTTAAAATGATGTCTCTGTGTATTATTGAATGTTCAACTTAAGGGTAGCAGCTGCTTCTTATCGACAATGTCTATGCCGTCAACCTTGTACACTGTCTTAGACGCTGTCTTAGCCTTTGCTGCTCTCAAGAAAATAATCTAAGCTTGCCCAGTCTTTCTTCATAGCTAAACTCCTCATCCATCCCAGATAATATTCCAGTGAATCTCCTCTGCACTGTCTCTACTGTAATCACATCCCTCCTATGGTGCAATGAACAGAACTGCACATAGCGCTCCAGCTGAGGCCGCACCAAAATTTTGTACAACTCCAAGATAACCTCCTGCTCTTATAATCTATGCCAATATATATCTATGTCCAATACAGCCAAGTGTCCCATATGCCTTCTTCACTACCTTATCTACTTGTCCTGCCACCTTCAGAGATCTATGGACAAACATCCCAAGATCCCTCTGTTCCTTGAGCTTCCAAGTGCCCTGCCATTCATTGAGTACTTATTTGTCTTGATCAGTCCATCAACCTCACTCCAAATTGAAATTAGACCTTTTCTTTTACTGTTCCTTTTTGGTGCTTCATTCTTTAGTCACTTGAGCAGTTCCTTGAATCAAATACCATTCAAAACTAAACATGTGAATAAAGACTTAGTTTGAATCTTTTCATGCAGTTATTAGATACCTTTCTCCAGTCCCTTCATAGCAGCCAGCATCTTGAAATTTCTCATTTGATTTTCACAAATTACATATATTGTTAAAGTCAGTGTTTAATTTCTTTTGTTCTGAAGAAGGGCCATTGGACCTGAAATGTTACATCTAATTTCTCTCCACAGATGCTGCCAGACTTGTTGAGCTTTTCTAGCAATTTCTGATTTTGTATTCATTTTTTGTTTTTCTTATTTGAGCTTTTCTTTATTAAAATCAGTAAACATTGAGTCTTTCAAAGATCTGTACAACCAATGGATATGGAGGACAACATTTTCCTGTCTATGCTACTGTAGCAAAAATTGCACGTAAATGAAAAGGAGAGCAAGTTGATTATGTTGCTTAACCATGCATTGGCCCTTTTTCTCTTAAATTTCTCCTCATGCAAAATGTACAAAATTAGTGAAAAGAAAATTGCTTGTTAAAGCCAATGTCCTGATGAAGAAAGTCGTATAGAAATGTGAGTTCATACTTAGAATCAAAGCCAGTCAACTGAACTCACATTAATTTTGTTATTGATTTGGATAAATTTAATAATAGAACTATGTAGATGACAGAAAAATGTGCACATGGGTTTGAAATTTAAACCAGATTGTTAGTTTATAAACCAACTGCTTAGATTACAAAAGTTGGTAAATTACAGAAATTGAAGAATGATTGTGCTGAATTTTACTTTTCTCGCTTAGTATAAATTGTGTTAGGTTTGTGGAGGGATTTCTGCTATGAGGCCTAGTGGGTTTTCTGGTTATACCTTGCCAAACTTGGCTTCATAGCTACTGTCCCATCCCTCTGGCATCCTTCCTGATTCCAGTCCTATCTTATCACATATCATTTGCAGAATGACTTGTCACTCAAATATCCCAGAATTACTAGCAGCCCTTGTTCCAATGCCATTTTTAAAAGGCTGTTGTGTACCTGCTATGCATGTCAATTCGAAGACATTTGACTTGGACATTGAGGATAGGGGGGAAATGGGGGCATTGTTTTGTAGGCAGGGATCTGGAGATCCTACTCAACAGAGTGGAACAGAGATAAGATTTCTCCTTCTGGGGACCCATAGTGAAGAGCATAAGAGTCATATTTGACACTCCTCAAATGCTGCCAGAGGTGCTGAGTTTCTCTAATATTTTCTGTGTTTGTTTTCTGTCTTTTGTTTCTGCATTAAATAGCAACCCAGGCACACTGTGGTCATGCAGGTAGGTTCAGAGTAAGTGCATGCTATCAGAGTAAGTGAATAGGCTGGAGATGCAGTCTTATCCACTTAATGGTCTGGGAGTGTAACCCTGAATGCTGAATGTCCTTGCTGAAGCATTACAATATTTGTTGCCATGCAGCCCGAAGAGCATTATTTATGCACAAGTGTGAATAGGTCAGAGATGAGCCGTGAGGTTTCTCAGAGGCTGGCACATCGGATGCCAGTGTCTGTTGATGTGATGTACATGTGGCCGGTGCCCAAGGAACTTGTTTGTGTTCCATCATAAAGATCCTTTGTAGCAAGTGACAACCTGAAGTCACCAAATGTCTGCCTTCATTTCTATAATGAAATGTCTCTATGTAGCTTGTTTGGTGAGTTTGATTAAGATAGAAAGCTGAATTTTAATAAGGTGAGTTGGATCACCAACAAGGTTTTAAATAAGCTTTAATTACTTTCAATTGGCAACTTGTTGCTGCCAAATGAGAATCTCACCATGGCACTTGCAAAATTATAAAAGATAGAGTGAAGTGCTCCCAACGTCATGGTGGGCCTCACCTGACTTCACACCTGATACTGCCACACATCTTGCCACAGCACATGTCACTCAAATCCCTATTCAATTCTACCTTTTGTTATAGCACAGAAGAAGGCTTTTTGGCTGACTTTGTCTATATTACATGGTGACACATTGGTTAGCACTGTTACCTCACAGCAACAGGAATATGGATTCAGTTCCAACCTTGGACAATTTCTGCATGCAATTTGCACATTCTCCCTGTGTCTGCGTGGGTTTTTTGCTGGGTGCTCCATTTCATCCTACAGTCTAAATATGTGCAGGTTAGGTGGATTAGCTATGAGAAATGCAGGGTTACGGATCGGTCTGAGTGGGATGCTCTCCAGAGAGTCAGTGTGGACTTGATGGGCCAAATGGCCTCTTTCTGCACTGTAAGGCTTCTAACAAGGCTCCTCTATATGTCAAGCACACTTTAGAACTATTTTTTCTTGTAGCAAATGAAAATGTCTTTTAGAGTATGAGCGTAAGACTTATGCATTTTCTTTGCCCAATCCATATATTTATGGCCAATTATTTACTGACAATAACTTTTAACAGTAAGATTTAGTGTACAAAGGCTTTCAGCCTTTTTTGCATGATAAAATCGTTAAATAATAAGGAATTAATGCATCCCGAGAGACTTTACCCTCAACTTTTGGATTCAGTTATTTCTTTAATAATACCCAGTCATCAATAAGAGTTGAAAAGGAGTTTAATGATTCCACCAGGTTCATGTTGGAGAATGTCATTGGGAAGTTAAAACTGCTTGATGGTGGATAAAGTCACCATACAAAAAGGAATTACTGTGATGTCGATGGAAGACATGCAACTGCACTGGAAATTTAAGAATCAACCTAAAGACTTGTCTGCTGAACATCAGTTGCTAGCAGGAAGAGTTTAGTTATGATTTCACTTAAGTTTCTGATCCACACAATGCTTGAGCAGCCTTATTTATCTGTGTATAGCATTGGTTGCCCAGGATAACTTCTTAGCCAGTGTGCTTGCCAGTGCCATGTCTCAATGGTCAGCACTGCTAAATCATAGCACCAGGTACCTCAGTTTGATTCCACCCTTGAGCAACTGTGCATGAGAAGTTTGCACATTCTCTCTGTGCCAGTATGGGTTTCCTCTGGGCGCTCTGGTTTTCTTCCACAGTCGAAAGATGTGCAGTTTAGATGGATTAGCCATGAGGAATTTGGGTCTGGTAGAATGCTCTTCAGAGGATTGATGTGGACTTGATGGCCAACTGGCCTGCTTCCACACTGAAGAGATTCTATGTAAGTTTATTATTATACATCAACTCCCACAGAGACAAATAAGTTAACTTGTTGCCATCAGGTGTGAGTCTTCTGAATTCACTTGTGGTTAAGTGAAACATGTGATCTTCATGTTTCTTACTTCTGGGCTTGACATTACCAGAGTGCAGTGTTTAGCTGATCAGAGTTAACCTAAAGCTGCTTCTGTACAGTTTTCCTCTGGAGGGAATAAATTTGACAACTAGCTGGTTAGGGAGAGTCTTAGTTAGAATGCTTCTGTGTCACCTAAAGTTCAGTCCATAGGTTATTGGTGCCCATCACATGCTCCTAATGGTGTTCTCAAATGTTTGCAGGAAATGCTGATGCTAAGGAAGGCTTTCTAAAACTAGGGCTGGAATCTCAAACATGGCCATGAACTGAAAGTTTGGAGCCATGACCTAAAAGGCAGCACCAGCTCAGCTCACCTCTTTTAAATCTTCACGTGCTTGACTTTTACAATAACAAAAAAAAGCTGATATCATTAATCCTTTCATAGCCGCTTTAGGCTATAACCATGTATCCTAAAATGCAAACAGCTATATTTGTAACTTGTGAAATTCGGCCAAGTATTCATACTGAATAGGATGTAGGATCTCTAAAGATCTCTATTGAAACCAGTTGAATAGATGCCAGATCAGCTAGCCACTCCATCAAAATAGTCTCGCAGAAGGTTTGTTCTAACAATCATTGACAGCTAAAGCCAGTTTTCTAACAGTTTAAAGAGTAGGAGGATTTAAAAACCTTTAGATCATGATAGACAAACAGACCCGACTGACCATACAAAGAACAAAGAAAATTACAGCACAAGAACATACCCTTCAGCCCACCAAGCCTGCGCTGATCGAGATCCTCTGTCTAAACCTGTCACCTATTTTCTAACGGTCTGTATCCCTTTGCTCCCTGCTCATCCATGTACCTATTCAGATACATCTTAAAAGTTGTTGGTAAAAGAGCCTTAGCTCAGTTGTTGGTAAAAGAGCCTTAGCTCAGTTGTTGGTAAAAGAGCCTTAGCTCAGTTGTTGGTAAAAGAGCCTTAGCTCAGTTGTTGGTAAAAGAGCCTTAGCTCAGTTGTTGGTAAAAGAGCCTTAGCTCAGTTGTTGGTAAAAGAGCCTTAGCTCAGTTGTTGGTAAAAGAGCCTTAGCTCAGTTGTTGGTAAAAGAGCCTTAGCTCAGTTGTTGGTAAAAGAGCCTTAGCTCAGTTGTTGGTAAAAGAGCCTTAGCTCAGTTGTTGGTAAAAGAGCCTTAGCTCAGTTGTTGGTAAAAGAGCCTTAGCTCAGTTGTTGGTAAAAGAGCCTTAGCTCAGTTGTTGGTAAAAGAGCCTTAGCTCAGTTGTTGGTAAAAGAGCCTTAGCTCAGTTGTTGGTAAAAGAGCCTTAGCTCAGTTGTTGGTAAAAGAGCCTTAGCTCAGTTGTTGGTAAAAGAGCCTTAGCTCAGTTGTTGGTAAAAGAGCCTTAGCTCAGTTGTTGGTAAAAGAGCCTTAGCTCAGTTGTTGGTAAAAGAGCCTTAGCTCAGTTGTTGGTAAAAGAGCCTTAGCTCAGTTGTTGGTAAAAGAGCCTTAGCTCAGTTGTTGGTAAAAGAGCCTTAGCTCAGTTGTTGGTAAAAGAGCCTTAGCTCAGTTGTTGGTAAAAGAGCCTTAGCTCAGTTGTTGGTAAAAGAGCCTTAGCTCAGTTGTTGGTAAAAGAGCCTTAGCTCAGTTGTTGGTAAAAGAGCCTTAGCTCAGTTGTTGGTAAAAGAGCCTTAGCTCAGTTGTTGGTAAAAGAGCCTTAGCTCAGTTGTTGGTAAAAGAGCCTTAGCTCAGTTGTTGGTAAAAGAGCCTTAGCTCAGTTGTTGGTAAAAGAGCCTTAGCTCAGTTGTTGGTAAAAGAGCCTTAGCTCAGTTGTTGGTAAAAGAGCCTTAGCTCAGTTGTTGGTAAAAGAGCCTTAGCTCAGTTGTTGGTAAAAGAGCCTTAGCTCAGTTGTTGGTAAAAGAGCCTTAGCTCAGTTGTTGGTAAAAGAGCCTTAGCTCAGTTGTTGGTAAAAGAGCCTTAGCTCAGTTGTTGGTAAAAGAGCCTTAGCTCAGTTGTTGGTAAAAGAGCCTTAGCTCAGTTGTTGGTAAAAGAGCCTTAGCTCAGTTGTTGGTAAAAGAGCCTTAGCTCAGTTGTTGGTAAAAGAGCCTTAGCTCAGTTGTTGGTAAAAGAGCCTTAGCTCAGTTGTTGGTAAAAGAGCCTTAGCTCAGTTGTTGGTAAAAGAGCCTTAGCTCAGTTGTTGGTAAAAGAGCCTTAGCTCAGTTGTTGGTAAAAGAGCCTTAGCTCAGTTGTTGGTAAAAGAGCCTTAGCTCAGTTGTTGGTAAAAGAGCCTTAGCTCAGTTGTTGGTAAAAGAGCCTTAGCTCAGTTGTTGGTAAAAGAGCCTTAGCTCAGTTGTTGGTAAAAGAGCCTTAGCTCAGTTGTTGGTAAAAGAGCCTTAGCTCAGTTGTTGGTAAAAGAGCCTTAGCTCAGTTGTTGGTAAAAGAGCCTTAGCTCAGTTGTTGGTAAAAGAGCCTTAGCTCAGTTGTTGGTAAAAGAGCCTTAGCTCAGTTGTTGGTAAAAGAGCCTTAGCTCAGTTGTTGGTAAAAGAGCCTTAGCTCAGTTGTTGGTAAAAGAGCCTTAGCTCAGTTGTTGGTAAAAGAGCCTTAGCTCAGTTGTTGGTAAAAGAGCCTTAGCTCAGTTGTTGGTAAAAGAGCCTTAGCTCAGTTGTTGGTAAAAGAGCCTTAGCTCAGTTGTTGGTAAAAGAGCCTTAGCTCAGTTGTTGGTAAAAGAGCCTTAGCTCAGTTGTTGGTAAAAGAGCCTTAGCTCAGTTGTTGGTAAAAGAGCCTTAGCTCAGTTGTTGGTAAAAGAGCCTTAGCTCAGTTGTTGGTAAAAGAGCCTTAGCTCAGTTGTTGGTAAAAGAGCCTTAGCTCAGTTGTTGGTAAAAGAGCCTTAGCTCAGTTGTTGGTAAAAGAGCCTTAGCTCAGTTGTTGGTAAAAGAGCCTTAGCTCAGTTGTTGGTAAAAGAGCCTTAGCTCAGTTGTTGGTAAAAGAGCCTTAGCTCAGTTGTTGGTAAAAGAGCCTTAGCTCAGTTGTTGGTAAAAGAGCCTTAGCTCAGTTGTTGGTAAAAGAGCCTTAGCTCAGTTGTTGGTAAAAGAGCCTTAGCTCAGTTGTTGGTAAAGTGTTGGAAAAGGTTATAAGGGATAGGATTTATAATCATCTAGAAAAGAGTAAATTGATTAGGGATAGTCAGCACAGTTTTATGAAGGGAACGTCGTGCCTCACAAACCTTATTGAGTTCTTTGAGAAGGTGACCAAACAGGTAGATGAGAGTAAACCGGTTGATGTGGTGTATATGGATTTCAGCAAGGCGTTCGATAAGGTTCTCCACAATAGGCTATTGTACAAAATGCGGAGGAATGGAATTGTGGGAGATACAGCAGTTTGGATCCAAAATTGGCTTGGTGAAAGAAGACCGAGGGTGGTAGTTGATGGGAAATGCTCATCTTGGAGAGCAGTTAGTAGTGGTGTACCGCAAGGGTTGGTGTTGGGTCCACTGCTGTTTGTCACCTTTTATAAATGACCTGGATGCGGGCGTAGAAGGATGGGTTAGTAAATTTGCAGACGACACTAAGGTCGCTGGAGTTGTGGATAGTGACGAAGGATGCTATAGGTTGCAGAGAGACATAGATAAGCTGCAGAGCTGGGCTGAGAGGTGGCAAATGGAATTTAATGCAGACAAGTGTGAGGTGATGCACTTTGGTAGGAGTAACCAGAAGGCAAAGTACAGGGCTAATGGTAAGACTCTTAACAGTGTAGATGAGCAGAGATCTCTGTGTCCATGTACTCAGATCCTTGAAAGTTACCACCCAGGTTGACAGGGCTGTTAAGGTGTACAGTGTTTTAGCTTTTATTAATAGAGGGATCGAGTTCCGGAACCAAGAGGTTATGGTGAAGCTGTACAAAACTCTGGTGTGTCCCCACTTGTAATATTGCGTACAGTTCTGGTCACCGCATTATAAGAAGGATGTGGAAGCTTTGGAAAGGGTGCAGAGGAGGTACTAGGATGTTGCCTGGTATGGAGGGAAGGTCTTAC
This sequence comes from Stegostoma tigrinum, assembly GCF_030684315.1. NCBI lineage: Eukaryota > Metazoa > Chordata > Chondrichthyes > Orectolobiformes > Stegostomatidae > Stegostoma > Stegostoma tigrinum. The sequence goes on along the minus strand of NC_081358.1, from coordinate 70,961,256 downwards.
GAGGAAAGGCTGAGGGACTTGAGGCTGTTTTCATTAGAGAGAAGAGGGTTGAGACGTGACTTAATTGAAACATATAAAATAATCAGAGGGTTAGATAGGGTGGATAGGGAGAGCCTTTTTCCTAGGATGGTGATGGCGAGCATGAGGGGGCATAGCTTTAAATTGAGGGGTGAAAGATATTGGACAGATGTCAGAGGTAGTTTCTTTACTCAGAGTAGTAAGGGAATGGAACACTTTGCCTGCAACGGTAGTAGATTTGCCAACTTTCGGTACATTTAAGTCGTCATTGGATAAGCATATGGATGTACATGGAGTAGTGTAGGTTAGATGGGCTTGAGATCAGTATCACAGGTCGGCACAACATCGAGGGCCGAAGGGCCTGTACTGTGCTGTTATGTTGTATGTTATGCTATCATGTCTGTGTCTGCCACCTCCACTGGCAACACGTTCCAGGCACCCACCACCCTCTGTGACTGTGAAGACTATTTGTCTACTCCATAAATCTCTGACTTTCACACTATGGTTTAAAGCCATTAGAGTAGCCAAAATGGGGTTGCTTTGAATTCAGCACTAAATTTAATTGGTATCACCAAATTTGGGCTTTCCTTTTGTGTGAATCAAACCCCACTTTTGCCCCTACCTGCAGAAATTGAGTCTATCAGAAATGAGGGTGGGACTTGTGCAAACGGGTCCCAAACACTGTTCTCAACTCTGTAAGAATGCAGCCCCAGATATCCAGACTGGAGATGTTCACACCAACTTATTTCAATGGTTGGCTTTTTTATATTAAAATTGATAAGCTGCTGATTTCTGTTCATAGCTGGAATGTTTGCAAGTGTGGATATCATTCGAAGACAGGAGCAGGCTCAGATGTGCAACGATTTAATATGCTGCTGACAATAATTCTGAATGCAATGTGGATGCCAGAAATATTCTGTTTAACTGGTAACTTTACAAACAATTATTTTGATTCACTGTTTTAAGACAATTTTCTCAAAGAAGGCAAATGCGAGAAGTTTTTTCTTTTATTTTCACTCACCAAGTTGATACTTAAAGGGGTGGCATGGTGCCTCAGTGGTTAGCACTGCTGCCTCACAGAGCCAGGGACCCAGGTTTGATTCTGGTTATGGATGACAGTCTGTGTGGAGTTTGCACATTCTCCCTCTGTCTGCATGGTGCTCTGGTTTCCTTCTGCAGTCCAAAGATGTGCAGGTTAACTGGTTTGACCATGATAAATTGCCCCACTGCCCAGAGATGTGCAGGCTAGGTGGGTTAGCCATGGGGATTGCAGGTTTACAGGGATAGGGTAGTGGTGAGAGGCTGGGTGGTATCCTCTTCAGAGGGTCGGTGTGGACTCAGTGGGCTGAATGGCCTGCTTCCACACTAGAGATTTTGTTCTATGATTCTCAAGATGATGGCTCTGGTGATAGTAGGCTCATGACTGTGGCAAATATTGAAGTAAGGTTTATTTTGCAGACAGTGTATAGTAGGGATCCCCGTGGGAAAGAGCTGCAAACAACATTATTGGTGTAAAATAAAACAAACCACTGCAGAAACGGGAGGTTTGAAACAAAAACAGATTGCTGGTGAATCTCAGCAGGTCTATCAGCAGCTGTGGGGACAAAACAGTTAACAATTTGAGTCTGGTGACTTTTCATCAGAACTTTTTTACTTTTCAGAATTAGAACATAGAACATAGAACATAGAACATAGAACAGTACAGCACAGAACAGGCCCTTCAGCCCACAATGTTGTGCCGACCATTGATCCTCATGGATGCACCCTCAAATTTCTGTGACCATATGCATGTCCAGCAGTCTCTTAAATGACCCCAATGACCTTGCTTCCACAACTGCTGCTGGCAACGCATTCCATGCTCTCACAACTCTCTGCGTAAAGAACCTGCCTCTGACATCCCCTCTATACTTTCCACCAACCAGCTTAAAACTATGACCCCTCGTGCTAGCCATTTCTGCCCTGGGAAATAGTCTCTGGCTATCGACTCTATCTATGCCTCTCATTATCTTGTATACCTCAATTAGGTCCCCTCTCCTCCTCCTTTTCTCCAATGAAAAGAGACCGAGCTCAGTCAACCTCTCTTCATAAGATAAGCCCTCCAGTCCAGGCAGCATCCTGGTAAACCTCCTCTGAACCCTCTCCAAAGCATCCACATCTTTCCTATAATAGGGCGCCCAGAACTGGACGCAGTATTCCAAGTGCGGTCTAACCAAAGTTTTATAGAGCTGCAACAAGATCTCACGACTCTTAAACTCAATCCCCCTGTTAATGAAAGCCAAAACACCATATGCTTTCTTAACAACCCTGTCCACTTGGGTGGCCATTTTAAGGGATCTATGTATCTGCACACCAAGATCCCTCTGTTCCTCCACGCTGCCAAGAATCCTATCCTTAATCCTGTACTCGGCTTTCAAATTCGACCTTCCAAAATGCATCGCCTCGCATTTATCCAGGTTGAACTCCATCTGCCACCTCTCAGCCCATCTCTGCATCCTGTCAATGTCCCGCTGCAGCCTACAACAGCCCTCTACACTGTCAACGACACCTCCGACCTTTGTGTCGTCTGCAAACTTGCTGACCCATCCTTCAATTCCCTCGTCCAAGTCATTAATAAAAATTACAAACAGTAGAGGCCCAAGGACAGAGCCCTGTGGAACCCCACTCACCACTGACTTCCAGGCAGAATATTTTCCTTCTACTACCACTCGCTGTCTTCTGTTGGCCAGCCAATTCTGTATCCAAGCAGCTAAGTTCCCCTGTATCCCATTCCTCCTGACCTTCTGAATGAGCCTTCCATGGGGAACCTTATCAAATGCCTTACTGAAGTCCATATACACCACATCCACAGCTCGACCCTCATCAACCTTACTAGTCACATCCTCAAAAAACTCGATAAGGTTTGTAAGGCATGACCTACCCCTCACAAAGCCGTGTTGACTGTATTTGATCAAGCCATGCTCTTCCAGATGGTCATAAATCTTATCCCTCAGAATCCTTTCTAACACCTTGCAGACGACAGACGTGAGACTTACCGGTCTATAATTGCCGGGGATTTCCCTATTTCCTTTCTTGAAGAGAGGAATTACATTTGCCTCTCTCCAGTCCTCAGGTACGACTCCAGTGGAGAGCGAGGATGCAAAGATCTTCGCAAGTGGCGAAGCAATTGCATTTCTCGCTTCCCAAAGCAGCCGAGGACAAATCTGATCCGGGCCTGGCGACTTGTCAATCTTAATGTTTGACAAAATTTTCAGTACATCAGCTTCCTCTATCTCTATCCATTCCAGCATGCACACCTGCTCTTCAAAGGTTTCATTCACTACACAGTTCGTTTCTTTCGTAAAGACAGAAGCAAAAAACTCATTTAGGGCTTCCCCTACCTCCTCAGGCTCCACACACAAGTTCCCTATGCTATCCCTGATCGGCCCTACTCTTTCTTTGACCATTCTCTTATTCCTCACGTAAGTGTAAAATGCCTTTGTGTTTTCCCGGATTCCTTCTGCCAAGCCTTTCTCGTGCCCCCTCCTGGCTCTCCTCAGACCATTTTTGAGCTCCTTCCTTGCCTGCATGTAATCCTCTCTAGCTGAACTTGACCCTAGCTTCCTCCACCTTATGTAAGCTACCTTCTTCCTTTTCACTAGAAGCTCCACCGCTCTCGTCATCCAAGGTTCCTTTATCTTACCCCTTCTTGCCTGTCTCAGAGGGACATATTTACTCATCACTCCCAATTACTTCTGTAACTTCAAACTTATGGGGGAGGGGGGTATTATTCCCCCTTGAGTATTCTTGATGTCACTTAGCCCTGGTCTCTTATTCAGTATGATGCATTCGACCTCCAAATGAAAAGAAAGCATCTGACCCTGTGTTCAATAGACTGATTTCAGATTTTGAAAAGTGTGCTATAATGGATATTATAATGGATTTATCAAGTAAATAATTTTGAATTTTAATTAAAATCTGATGTGAAATATTGCGGATTTATTTAATTGGTTTGTGTATGTATAGTTACTTCATGAACACATGTAAGTTAAGCTTAATGTGTTGTTATTTAAATCACAAAGAATCTAAGTATACTGGAGCCACAGTCATAGAGTCATACAGCACAGAAACAGAGCCTTTGCTCCAACTCATTCATGCTGACAGGTTTCCCAAACTAAACTACTCCCATTTGCCTGTGCTTGGCGCATATTCCTCAACCTTTCCTGTTTGTGTACCTATCAACATGTCTTTTAAATGTTGTGATTGTAGAAGCCTTTGCTACTTTGGCAGTTCATTCCATGTATGCACCACTCTGTGTGAAAACGTTGCTGCTCAGATTTCTTTTAAATCTTGCCCCCTCACCTTAAATCTATGCCCTCTAGGTTTGAACTCCCCTACACTAGGGAAACGATCTTTGCTATTCATGTTATCTAAGCCTTGCATGATTTTAGAAATCAGTCACCTCGCAACCTTCTACACTCCTGTTTACATGTATCTTATATATATAGCTCCTGTCTGCATACTGCAGGATGGTAGGCACCTGTGTTTACATTTTACAACTTTGCAATATTCCTCACTAAACAGTTTGAAATTATAAATATTAAATGCAAAACATAACCTTGATTTCTTTTAAAGAAATAGGAGTCTTGACAGCCATAAGCAATAGCTGGAAAATATTCCAGAGTTTTATAAGGGTTGGGGCAGTTGACTATGCCATTAATGTCATTGCAATATTTAAACATTGTTGATAAAAAGACCTATATTACTTGTACTATGTATGTGCTGGCACCTACACAAACCATGATGCCTAGAAATAGTGTTTAATTTAAATTAGTTGATTGGAAAGCGTTCTACAAAGCTTTTCATAATGATCTGATGTGAAGTCACTTCCCAATTATCAAGGAATAATTTGCTTGACGTGGCATATTACAAATGCTAATGCTATTTCTCCAAAGATGAAAAGTGAAGGATTTGATCAACAGTTTATAAAAGCAGATGAAATGTATTTCTCACTCACCATGTCAGCTATATAAATTTAAAATTTCAGTTTTTTGCTAGGGGAAAATGCTGAAGACTCCTGAGCACAGTGGGTTTGTTTTTGGTGCACTTTGTCCAGAGACAGGCAGATAATTGTATCAGAGATAATGGGAACTGCAGATGCTGGAGAATCCGAGATAACAAAAGTGTGGAGTTGGATGAACACAGCAGGCCAAGCAGCATCTTAGGAACACGTAAGTTGACATTTCCCTACCGCCCACCTACACTCACCTCTACTGGCTCCATCCCCGTCTCTAACTTGACTGTCTCCTCTCCACCTGTCTTCTCCTCTATCCGCACCCCCCCCTCCCTATTTATTTCAGAAACCTCTTTCTCTCCCCCCCCCCCCCCCCCCCCTGCTTTTCTGATGAAGGGTCTAGGCCTGAAATATCAGCTTTTGTGCTCCTAAGATGCTGCTTGGCCTGCTGTGTTCATCCAGCCCCACACTTTGTTATCATAGGCAGATAATTGTTTTTTAAATGAGAGCCAAGTGTGTGGGTCAGGAGTCATCACAAAACAACAACTCCACGATTAGCTCCCGGGCAAGTGGACAGCTCGTGTGAAAAATACAGCGGCCCTGCTCACTGATTTACATTGGCTCCTGGCCTAGCGTGTCTCAATTTTAAAATTCTCATCCTTGCTTACAAATTTCTCCATTGCCTAACTCCTCCCTATCTCCTAATTCTCAATTAGGACTTCTTGCATATCCCCAATTGTAATCTCTTTAAAATCTTTGACTATGTGTTTATCAGTCTAGACCCTAACCTCTCCATAGCCCTTAACTCTTAAATTCTTTTTCCTTCATTCAGAAGTTCATTAAAACCCAGCCTTTGACCAAACTTTTGGTCACATGTCCTATTTGAGGCCTAGCATCAAATTTTATATGTTTGTCTTTGTGAAACACATTGGGCCATTTTACTCTGTTAAAGACACAATATCATGAGCTGCGATTGTCATTCACAGGCAGCCTCCAGACTCTTGAATCATATCACATGATCGATGTTACCTAAAAACCACACTCAAAAATCAAAAATGAAAGAATCTTGAAGGCAAATGCTGTAACATTTATTGAAGTCATATGATCAGGCATCACATGGTCAGTTGTCATGTAGCCTGTTCTTCTAAGAATGGCTCCAATCAGAGGTGGAAACCCTACTGTGAGTGCTATTTTCAGCCAGTTTGTATTGACTTCCAAAAGACCTTCAGTGCAATACCGAACAGGAAACTTAACGATAATAAAATGTGAGGCTGGATGAACACAGCAGGCCAAGCAGCATCTCAGGAGCACAAAAGCTGACGTTTCGGCCTCTGATGAAGAGTCTAGGCCCGAAACGTCAGCTTTTGTGCTCCTGAGATGCTGCTTGGCCTGCTGTGTTCATCCAGCCTCACTTTTATTATCCTGGAATTCTCCAGCGTCTGCAGTTCACATTATCTCGGAAACTTAACGAAGCAAGTTATATGTCATGGTATAAAAGGGACAGAAGCAACCTGGATATAAAATTGGCTGATAGAAATAGTGAGTAATAGTTCATGGGTGTTATTTGGCCTGGAGGAAGATTTGTACTGACGTATCCCAGGGGTCTGTATTGGTAACCTTGCTTCTGTATGTAAATGATGGGATTCAGTTAACTCAGTTGAAAGGTTGGGTTCCAGTGCAGAGTGACACCAGCAGCAAAATTTTCTATTTCCATGCTAGCTGAGGTCACCATGAAAGTCTTTTTCAACCTTGCCCCTCACCTGAGGCATGATGACCCTCAGATTAACCTCCGTACCAGTCATCTCTTTGTAATGACCTTCTGGGCATTTGGCAACTTTACCACTGTTTAATTGATCTGTCTTGATGGTGTGGGGACTAATTTCAACATTTGCAGATGAGACAAAACTTGACAGCATTGTAAGCTATGAGGAAGACAGTGTAGAATGTTAAAAAAAAAATTGTGTGGACAGATAGTTGACAGGTATGTTCAACATGGGAAAGTGTAATGTGATGTAGTTTGGCTCAAAGTACATGGAGGGAAAGTATTAAACAAAATTAGATTAGATTGGATTCTCTACAGTGAGGAAACAGGCCCTTTGGCCCAACATGTCTACACTGCCCCTTGAAGCATCCCACCCAGACCCATCCCCCTTTAACCCACACACCCCTGAACACTACGGGCAATTTAGCATGGTCAATCGACCTAGCCTGCACGTCTTTGGACTGAGAGGAAACCGGAGCACTGGGAGGAAACCCAGGCAGACATGGGGAGAACATGCAAACTCCACACAGACGTCGCCCGAGGCGGGAATCGAACCCGGGTCCCTGGTGCTGTGAGGCTGCAGTGCTAACCACTGAGCCACTGTGCCGCCCCTAAATGATATCCAACCTGTTCTAAATGATATCCTACAGCAGATGGACATGTATGGAAATGTGCATCAGTTTTTAAAGATAGCAGGAGAACTAGGGACAGCTGTTAAGAAAAACACACGGTGTCCTTGACCTCAGTAATATGGGCACAGAGTAAAAGAACAGGAATGTTGTGTTGAACTTGTAGAGGACACTGTTTAGACCTAAGCTGGAGTACTGTGCACAGTTCTCAGTTCACAAAGAATGTGAATGCACTTGAGACATTACCAAAGAAGTTTGAGAATAGTTCTAGGAATAAGGAACTTGAACTGAATTAGCGTAATTGTCATGTACTCAAATGAATGCAGTGAAAAGTTTACAGAGCCACCACTTAAAGCACCATCTTAGGTACAAAGTTACCTAGGTATAGTTTCTTCAGTTATGGGGATAGATTAGGGAATTTGGGACTGTTTTCCGTGGAGGAGAAAATTCTTAAGAGAAGATTTGATAAAACTGTTCAAAATCATGAGGATTCTGGATTGAGCCGAATGGTTTTCAGCTTTGCTATGGATATCTCAATGATGTTAATGACTGCCTCCGTTATTGGTGTCAGTAAAGAGGCAGCACCTCCTCTTGGGATGCTGCTTTTTAATTAACTGATCTTTCTCATCAGTGTGTTTTGAAGATGTTATTGCAAACATCCAGAGCAGACAGGACTTGAACCTAGGCCCTCTGGTCCAGGGATAGGGACACTACTACTGCACCACAACAGGGCCCAACTAGCAGCTTGTTTTCTGTGGAATCAGCAGATAACACATAGGAGTTTTAGGAGTTGGCAAAAGGGAGAGGTAATTCAGTGAGATGGCCCTGGAGACAAAATCAATTCCTTCATGCCATTCTCACCAATTAAATTCTGGGTGACCTTGACCCACCACCAACAAAGATTTAATTAAAAGTTTTAGCAAAGATTTGTAGCTCAGGTAGTGGGTGAGTTTGTTGACTTGCTGACAGAGCTATCTTGTTTTCGTTCAGATGTTTCATAACCACACGAGCTAACATCAGTGAGGCATCCGATGTTGTTCATGTATTGTTCAGTCAGTGGACAGGTGAAGAAGTTTACCTCAGTGTAGAGCAGGACCTTGATCATATGGGTCAATGGGCTGAGGAATGGCAGATGGAGTTTAATTTAGATAAATGAGGTATTACATATTGGTAAGGAAAATCACCTGCCCACTGAATGACTGCTACAAGCATTACATTGGATAGGCAGGCAGGAAATTAGCCATCAGAATACAAACATCAGCTCGCAGCAAACCAACATGATGAATGTTCCTTAATATCAATACGTTCAGACAATGAAGGCTATCAGTTTAACTGGGACAACATAACTATAGTAACCTAAGCCAAACAGATATGCATGGAAATTCCCAGAGGCATGATTCTCAACCCATAATGCAATCAACAGACATATAGAATTGGACACCATATACAAACCCATACAGAACAAAACCAGAAATGATATGATTCACCATAACAGACAGGACAGAATAAACTCCAAGTGGAGTAGAACAACATCACTTCATTGGAGGCCTCACTGATGATGTTAGCTAGCACAGTGATGAAAGGTCTGAAGGAAAACGAGCCATTTTGATGTGCAAGTCAACAACCTAAAAGATTTAATGTCTAATTAAAGGTGTAACTCACCAACTCCTCAATCAGTAGCCTCCAGAGGATGAGAAAACAGGGTGACCAACCTGATGGGTAATTGGGGCAGATCCAATTTCCCCAATCTAGGAGCATTCAGACAGAAAGACGAGGGGCAAGAGAAAGGCCTCTGAAAATCACCCTATTATCCTTACCTCTGAATACTCTGACTGCTTCCTGTGACTTGCCCCCTCCATCTCCATAACAAGGACATGAAAAAAAAATCTCGGCTCACTACTGCATCCCCTGAGGAGTAGGCTTCAAGAATTTTGGATCCAGAAGCTTTAAATCTGACTGCCCAGCAGCTCACCCCACATCTTATCATCTGATGGGCGTTTGGGTATGTTTTTCTGATTGTAGTGTGATAATCACTACACAACATACTTTCTGACATAATCCTAATAAGTGAAACTTTTTAAAAAGTATGTAGCCATTGTTTATTTTTCAGCTATATTCCAATCACTATGGACTTTTGCACAATGAATGTCTCATGACTGATCTTTTGGGTTACTGACATCCAGAATGGTACTTTAGTGTACAGATATGAGCTGAACGTTCAGGATGGCAAATGTTCTTCCTGAACAAACATTATTATCAATTGTTGTTTTTAAAAAAAATCCATCTGATTCATTCAGATCTTTTAGGAAAGGAAATCTGCCATCCTTGTCTGTTCTAGCCTACAAGTGACTCCAGACCCACAGAAATGTGGTGGACCTTAACTGTTCTCACAAATGGAAAGCCACTTAAGGGCAGTTAAGGATCGACAAAACCGCTAATCCTGCCAGTGGAAACTTCATGCCATGAATTAGAGTCGGAAGAGTTGTACAGCATGGAAACAGACCCTTCGGTCCAACTCATCCACGCCAACCAGATATCTTAAACTAATCCAGTCCCACTTGCCAGGATTTGGCCCATATCCTTCTAAACACTTGCAATTCCCATCCAGATGCCTTTTGAATGTTGTAGTTGTACCTGGCTCCATCACCACCTCTGGCAGCTCGATCCATACAGACATCACCCTGTGTGTGGAAAAAGTTGCCCATTAGGCCCCTTTTAAATCTTTCCCACCACCTTAAGCCTATGCCCTCTAGTTTTGGACTCCCCTACCCTGGGGGGGAAAAAGACCTTGGTTATTCACACTAACCATGCCACTCATGATTTATAAACCCCTGTAAGATCACCACCCATTTGTCTCCATGCTCCAAGGATAAAAGCTCCAGCCTATTCAGGCTCTCCTTGCAGCTCAAACCCTCTAAACCTGGCACCATCCTTGTAAATCTTTTTTGAACCCTTTCAGATTTAACAACAACTTTAACAAGGAGTCTAGAATTGAACACAGTATTCCAAAAGTAATCAATGCCACGTTCAGCCACAACATGATATTAGCGAGTTTTGAGAAGATTTGTAGCTCAGGTTGAGGTTCTGGATGCGAGTTTGCTCGCTGAGCTGGAAGGTTAGTTTTCAGACGTTTCGTCATTTTTTTTATTTGAAACAAATATACTTTATTCAGAAGATGTACAAAAAATAAAACATTTATACACCTATCCAGTCATGCAAGCCGCTCCGGGTTACCCGGGGGTACTTGCACCAACTGAAGGAAAAAAACAAAGCAAAGAAAATACCCCAGCAGTCGTCACCCTGCACAGTCCCCGTTGGCCCCCTGACCAGTTGGGGAAGGTGCCAGCTGGGCCCAGTTACCAGATAGGGCCCTTTTTTCTGTTCTAGACGAGGGGTTTCATACCGTGGCCTTTCCCCACCACGCCTTGGCGGCGGCTGCCCCAAGCTTTAGCGCGTCCCTCAGCACGTAGTCCTGGATCTTGGAGTGCGCCAGTCTGCAACATTCGGTCGGGGTCAGTTCTTTCAGCTGGCAGACCAGCAAGTTGCGGGCAGACCAAAGAGCGTCTTTCACTGCATTAATGGTCCTCCAGGTGCAGTTGATGTTGGTCTCGGTGTGCGTCCCGCGAAACAGCCCGTAGAGCACGGAGTCCCGCATCATGGAGCTGCTCGGGACGACCCTCGACAAATACCACTGCATCCTCCTCCAGACCTCCTGCGCAAAGGCACACTCCAGAAGGAGGTGATCGACAGTCTCATCCCCCCCTGCAGCCGCCTCGAGGGCAGCGTGCGGTGGTGCAGAGATTCCGGGCATGCATAAAGGATCTCACTGGCAGAGCCCCTCTCACCGCCAGCCAAGCAATGTCCTTGTGCTTGTTTGAAAGTTCTGGCAATGAGGCGTTCTGCCAAACGACTTTGGCAGTCTGCGTGGGGAACCACACGATGGAATCCACCCTCTCCTTTTCCCGAAGGGTCTCGAGGATACTACGTGCTGACCACTGCCTGACGACCTTGTGGTCAAAGGTGTTTCCCTTCAAAAATTTCTCCACGAAGGACAGGTGGTACGGGACGGGCCAATTACTCGGAGCGTTCCGCGGCAACGAGGCCAGGCCCATCCTTCGCTACACCAGGGACAGGTAGAACCTCAGTAAGTAGTGACACTTGGTGTTTGCGTACTGAGGATCTACGCACAGCTTGATGCAGCCGCACACAAAGGTAGCCATCAGGGCGAGGGTGGCATTCGGTACGCCCTTTCCCCCATTTCCCAGGTCTTTGTACATGGTGTCCCTGCGGACCCGGTCCATCCTCGACTCCCAAATGAAGTGGAAGATGGCCCGGGTGACCGCAGCAGCGCAGGTCCAGGGAATAGGCCAGGCCTGCGCCACAGACAACAGTACCGAAAGCCCCTCGCACCTGACAACCAGGTTCTTACCCGCAATGGAGAGGGACCGGAGCGTCCACCTGCCGAGCTTCTGCTTCAGTTTGGTGATACGCTCCTCCCAAGTCTTAGTGCACGCCCCAGCTCCACCAAACCAAACACCCAGCACCTTCAGGTAGTCTGTCCTGACGGTGAAGGGGATGAAGGAGCGGTCGTCCCAGTTCCCGAAGAACATGACCTCGTTCTTATCCCTATTGACTTTGGCACCCGAGGCCAGTTCAAACTGGCTGCACATGTCCAACAGACTAGTCACCGACCGACGATCGGCGCAGTAGATGGCGACGGCGTCCATGTAGACAGAGGTCTTGATCTGAAGGCCTCTGCTGCCTGGGATAGTCACGCCCTTCAGGCTCACGTCCTTCCTGATGGATGTGGCGAAGGGCTCCATCCAGCACACGAACAAGGCAGGAGAGAGCGGGCAGACCTGCCTGACTCCAGAGCTGATGGGAAAACTGTCTGATTCCCACCCGTTGATCGAGACTGCACTAACGATGTTGGTGTAGAGCAGCCGGATCCAATTTCGGATGCCCTCCCCGAACCCCAATTTGGAGAGGACGTCTCTCATGTAAGCAAGGAGACCCCGTCGAAGGCCTTTTCCTGGTCCAGGCTGACGAGGCAGGTGTCCACCCGCCTGTCCTGCATGTAGGCGATCGTATCCCTGATGAGTGCGAGGCTCTCAGCGATCTTCCTGCCCGGCACAGCACAAGTTTGCTCAGGGTGAATCACCGACTCCAGGACAGACCTGACCCAGTTGGCTATGACCGTGGCCAGGATTTTGTAGTCCACGTTCAATCGTGAAATGGGACGCCAATTCATAATTTCTTCCCTCTCCCCCTTCCTCTTGTAAATGAGGGTGATGATGCCCTTCCTCATGGACTTGCACATTTCCCCTGCCCGAAGCGCACTATCTTACACCTCCAGCAGGTCCTGGCCAACCAGGTGCCACACAGCGGAATACAGCTCGACCGGTAAGCCGTCGCTTCTGGGAGTCCTATTCCTCTCCAAGGACTTGAGGGCTCTGGTTAGCTCATCCAGGGATATCGGTTGGTCCAGCCACTCCCTCGTGCTGTCGTCTAAGACCTCCGTGATAGACGACAGGAACGACTCGGAGGCCGTGCTGTCCGTGGGCTTCGTGTCGTACAGTCCGGCATAGAAGGATCTGCTGATCCTCAAAATGTCGGGACGAGATGACGTCACCGAGCTGTCGTCCTCCTTCAGCCGGCTAAGCACAGAGCTCTCTTTGTGCACCTTCTGAAAGAAGAAACGCGAGCACGCCTCGTCCTGCTCCACGGATCGGACCCTGGACTGGAAGATTATCCTGGAGGCCTCCGCGGCGAAGAGCGAGGCTTGCTGGCCCCTCACCTCGCGGAGGTCCTTCGTGACATCAACCCCCATCAACGGCAGAAGGAGCAGGTCCTGCACCCTTTTCTGGAGTCGCGACAGCTTTCCCCGCCTCTCTCTCTCTCTCTCCTTCCGAACACCCTTGAGGATAAAGAACCTCTTGATGTTCTCCTTCACCGTCTCCCACCAGTCGCCCGGAGACTGAGGGGTTTCACGGTTCTCCAACCAGCATACTCCCTCTTAAGCTCCTCGACGTACTCTGGGGTCAACAGAGTCATGTTGAGCTTCCACGTCCCCTTGCCGGCCGGCTGGTCGTCCTGTAAGTGACAATCGGCCAGCAGGAGGCAGTGTTCAGAGAAGAACCCCGGCTCGACGCCGGAGGACCTAACCGAGAACGCCCATGACACAAACGGGAAGTCTATCCTTGAGTGAATAGACCCCTCTGTCCGCGACCAGGTGTACCTCCGCTGCGCTCCGTCTGCAGGGGTGCTGAAGACGTCGAGCAGCTTGGCGTCCTTCACCAGACCCATCAGGAATCTGGATGTGACGTCCAGTTGACTCCCCCCACCCGCTGTCCCCACGCCGGATCTTCCATCTGCATCGATGATGCAGTTGAAGTCTCCACCTAGGATGACCGGCCTGGACGTAGCCGGCAGGGGTGGAAGCCGCTGCAGGACAGCCAACCGCTCACTCCGTACCACTGGGGCGTACACGTTGATCAGCCTCGGGGGAGCGTTCCTGTAGGTGACGTAAGCCACTAGGAGGCGACCCCCCACCACCTCCTGAACTTGAGAGATGGTGAAGTTGCGCCCCAGCAGCAGAATAGCCAGTCGCGAGGAGCAACAGTCGTTACCCTCCGACCAGATCGAAGGCCCACAGGTCCAGGCGCCGGACCATTTCCCGTACCTGCTGAGGTGCGGTATCCCACACTCCTGCAGAAACAGGAGGTCTGCCTTGACGGTGGTCAGGTAGGCCAACGTGGGCACACATCTTGCGGTGGACTTGACACTGCGCACATTAATGCTCGCAACTCGTACCCCCATTGTGGGCAGTGACTGCAGCACCCTCCCCAAGTCCAAGGCCCAGCCCCTCCATCTGTCCCTTCATGCCCATTGCCCGGGCTAACTGCTGGACGCTCTCCGCGCTCAGGAAACCGTCCGTGCTGCCTTCCGGGTGGCATCCCCCCGTCAGGGGTGCGGAGGCAGGAGGGTCCGTCTCTGGGTCAGGCTGGGGACGTGCTGTTTCCTCCTTCCCGCCTGGAAGTTCCGGGGGGCCCTCCAGTGCCCCAGCGGCACGTGTCTGGGTGTCGGAGGGAGCCTCAGGACGCCTCCCTTCACCTGGAATCGTGGTGCTGCTTTCCTTCTCCCTTGAGATCTTTAGCTTCTGCTTTGGGCAGGCCCTCTCTGAATCTCCCTCGTCAGAGAGCTCTTTTCGACCCCCTGTAGCTGCCTCTTCCCGCCTGATGGTTGCGGTTCCTGGGCCTGCCGACACGCCTTCCTCCTCGCTTTCCGGACCGTCATCCACTCCCCTGGGTCGCCTGTTGCCACCTCCATCGACTCTGGGTTGTCGGAGTGGGGGGAGCGGAGCCTGGAGGGGTGCTTTGCTGGCCTCTGGGCCCATCCTGCGGGTCTGGGTCCTCCTGCACGACCTGGCCCTCCTGCACATTAGTGAGGTCCTTGCAGGGCCCTGGTGCCTTCCTCTCCGGAGGGGTGCTGGCCCTGCATTGCCCCTGCCGGCGACCTGGGCGTAGGTGGTCACCCGCCGCGGGCATCCCCTATAGAGGTCGCCCACTTCCCCACAAAGGTTTCAGCTTTTCTCTTGTGGGCAATCCTTTGCAAGGTGTCCCTCCTCCCTGCAGATGGTGGCTTTCCAGTCGGCCGCCACATGACCTGACCTACCACAGGCATGGCAGACTTTAGGCTGCCCTGCATAGGTCAGGTAGCCCTTGCTCCCGCCGATCGCGAAGCTGGACGGTGGGTGTACAATGTTCCTGTCCGCGCCCATCCTCAGCATCACCTTGACCTGCCTCTTACTGGTCCAGATGCCAAAGGGGTCCATGATGTCGGTAAAGTCCGCTTCCACCTTCACGTACCTTCCAAGGAAGGTCAGGACATGAACTGCTGGCACATGCGGGTTGTACATGTGTACAGTCACCATACGGCTCCTCTACGCCGGCATCACGAACAGCGGGACAGTGGTCAATACAGAGAGGGTGCCCTCACACCTCCTTTCTCCTTAAACCTCCAGGAAGCGCTCGCAAAGCTTGGCACTCCTGAAGGTTACATCGTAAAAACCACCTCCGGGGAAATCCTGCAGGCAGTAAATGTCCGCAGCAGCGAACCCACAACAGTCCAACAGGACCCTCTTCACGAAGGTGGTGTGGTCCACAGGTGCATCTTCATCCACCTTCTTCATGGAAACGCGGATGGTGTTCCGGACCCCCTGACCTGGGGCACGAGCACTTGCCGCATCCATCATTGCAGGTTGGCTGCTCCCCTGAACCAGCGTTAGTCCAAAGCCAGCATTAAGATCCACCGGTTGGAAGGGTGCACCGTCAACCCGACGTCTTCCTTCCACCTCCAACACAGCGCTCTCCTCTTCTCAGTCCGCAGATGATTGGGTCTTTATTTTGTTCCAGATGTAAGCTGGTTCACTGAGCTGGAAGGTTTGTTCCCAGATGTTTTGTCACCGTTCTAGGTAACATCATCAGTGAGTCTCCGATGAAGCGCTGGTGTTATGTCCCGCTTTCTATTTATCTGTTTAGGATTCCTTGGGTTGCTGATGTCATTTCCTGTTCTTTTCCCTCGGAGGATGGTAGATGGGCTCCAAATCAGAGGGAAAAGAACAGGAAATGACATCAGCAACCCAAGGAAACCTAAACAGATAAATAGAAAGCGGGACATAACACCAGCACTTCATCGGAGGCTCACTGATGATGTTACCTCAAATAGTGACGAAACGTCTGCAAGCTAACCTTCCAGCTCAGCGAGCAAACGCACATCCACAACATGATATCCCAACTCTTACACTCAATGCACTAGCCAATGCAGGCAAGCATGCCAAATGCCGCCTTCACCCCCTTGTCTACCTACAGCTCCACTTTCAAGGAACTATGCACCTGCACCTCTAGGTCCTGAAGTTGTGCAACACTCCCCAGCGTGCTATCATTAACTCCTATAAGTCCTGTTCTTTACCAATATGTAACATGTTATACTTATCTAAATTAAACTCCTCAGGCCATTGGCCCACCTGATCAAAATCCTGTTATATTCTGAGGTAGCCTTCTTCACCTGTCCACTACACCACCAATTTTAGTGTCATCTGAAAACTTAATAACCATACCTTCTCTACTCATTTCAAAATCAACATACAAATGATGAAAAGCTGTTGATCCAACATCATTCCTTGCAACAACCACAGGTCTCCACATCAGAAAACTAACCCTTCACCACCACTCTTGGTCTCGTACCTTCA
The DNA here is from genome assembly GCF_030684315.1 of Stegostoma tigrinum. Taxonomy (NCBI): domain Eukaryota; kingdom Metazoa; phylum Chordata; class Chondrichthyes; order Orectolobiformes; family Stegostomatidae; genus Stegostoma; species Stegostoma tigrinum. The sequence goes on along the minus strand of NC_081358.1, from coordinate 70,944,607 downwards.
AGCCAATTTTGTATCCATTTGGCTAACTCCTCCTGGATTCCATGTAATCTAACCTTGCTAACCAGTCCACCATAAGGAACTTTGTTTAACGTTTTGCTCAAATAATACAAAAAATTAGATCCAGACTTTCTGGTCCCTGGATCATCAGTGAACAGACTTATGATGTGCATTAGGATACTGAAAGTCCTGATAAACTGACACCAGAATTGCCCAGAAGGTTTGAATGTCTGGTGGACAATACTCCTGCTTCCCAGAGCCCTCCGCAAATGTCACCAACGAAAGCTGAAAACTTCAGACAGTTCTGATTTTACTTATGTGAAATGACACCAAACAGATATTTGACAGAAAAAAATTATTCTGTTTCTGGGTAGGTAAATAAGTGTCCCCACACCCAACTCCACATTTAAACCCTCTAATACACACTATACCCATTACTTTCCTCCACTTCCTGATAACCCTGGATTGACTTGCCCCCACCACCCAAATGTGCCCATAACCTCTGGACATGACCTAATTCCCTCAATCCTACCTGATCCAATATCGCCAATCTGCCAGCTGCCATCTTACCTAGATGCCTTCTCACAACTTGTCCAGCTACTTCACTCAACATATCCACTTTAAACAGATACCCATGCATTCACTCAGTAACAATCCAAAAAGCTTTTTAAATGTCCTTAAGTGTGTTACTGAACACTCATTAGAAAATTGCAGGTAGTGCCCTTTCAAAAAAGATGCCAGTTTGTCTTTGCCTTGACTATCCAGCGGTCTAAGCAATCTGTTTGATGGAAGCTGTACATTTGTGATGAATGCAGGATTGGAAGATGTGGTCAAAAATATGGAGCTCGTCAAGGTGCAAATAAAGAGTGGTGCCATAGCCTCATGCCGATTGAGTTTTGTCCATTTAAAGATGTTTACTGGAAAGAGTTCAGTTTGTAACTTTGCATCTTACGCAGAATCAGTTTAAGTCCTAACTTTCCAGAATGATACAAGACTGTCAGTGAGTTCAACTCTTCACTCCATATTCCCCAAAGACAGAAGCCCCTCTCTACTCTCATCAGCCCTACACACAGTTTTTCACCCTTCTTTGCCTCAGCCACAAAGCGGGAAGCATCCTAGCCCTGAATATGACAAAAGTTGGGAAATTCACATGAGATGATTAGTGTAGAACTTGTTGATGTTGAAAGCAAATGGCCTATTTTCTAAACAGGTTTTGATAGGCGAGAAGCAATTCTCATTAGGGAGTGGTGAGATGCCTATTTTATATGTATTATTGTGTATTGACATCTCGTTATTGGTTAATCTTACCTCATCGCGTTCCCAAAATGAATTGTCAAAAGCAGTTACCTGGCAACTCCAGCTCAATGCTTGTTTTTCTGGATCTCTATCTTGATGCCAGGCACTAACATGTCAGGACACTCTCCATAGACAGCGACCAGGTGCATCTCTCAACTATGGAAGGTGGCATTGGACACCTGCCAACCTCACCTCATCATCACAGCGAATTTCCATTTAAAATTTAGAGTTGCACTTCAATGTTGTACTTTGGAGCAAACTGGCACCTTTTGCTGGAGTTGTTGTAAGGTCTCATGGATTGGACCACATTACATCTCAGGCCTCCTCACTCATTCTCTTAATGTGCCCATGCTTAGTGTCTCCTGCAATGCTCAAATCATCCCTTCTTTGCCTTTTGATGTTTTTCCCTTTCAGTTGTAACTTAGATACAGCACAGTATTTTTGTCTTGGCATGCTGCTCATCAATGACAGAAAGCCAGGAGTCTTTTCATGCCTGTCAGCAGTCATCAGTCAAGTGGGTGGATATGTTGCTGTATGACATGTTACATCAATTTCACATTTATAGCGGCACCAACAGCTTGTGCAGCAAACACACTGCACATGCATCAACCAAAATGCCATGTCTGAAAGTCTAAAGGGATTGGTGTGTTCCGAGTCCTCAGCAAAATTCGTCAGGGGATTCTGGTATAGTAGGTCAAGAGAAATGTGTGACCACAGTCCAGGGTTTTGGCATGGTCAGTTGTCTTCTTAGGGCAGGCACTGTGAGAGGGTGTGTGCCTCTACAGTCCAGGTTGTGGGCCACAGTCAGCCATGCAGGTCCAGTGCTATTGGTCAGTATGTTGAGGAAAATGGTGGTGACCTATGCCCTCTAGTCTTCTGGTAAAATAGTACCTCATTTTCCATTTGGAAACTCTACAGCCTTCTGGACTCAAAATCAAGTTAAACGACTTTAAGGCTTGAGCTTATCGCATGTCCGCGCTCTAACCTCTACACACCAGGTTACCTCACGATCTGCCATTATATACTACCTGTTATTAGTCATTAACATTCTCCTTCAGTGGCTATTGATTCTTTTAGCCTAATCATTATCCACTCCTTTGTCTGACCAACTGTTCATTCTCTTTGGGCTGTATCTCCACCTATTGCTTAATCCTCACTCCCTCCCTCCACACTATCTTCTGTATAAAAATCTACATTTTCCAAGCTATCGTCAGTTGTGAGGTATGGTCACTGGACCCAGAACGTTAACTCTGACTTCTCTCCACAGATGCTGCCAGACCTTTTCCAGCAATTTCTGTTTTGTTTCTGACTTCTAGCTTCTACAATTCTTTCAGTCTTTAAATATTTTCCAACGTGCCTTATGTGCAGCGCTACCTTTTTTGGGTGATGTAGGGCTGGTAAGTACTCATACAGCATTTATGCACTGATGGATCCAGCCCTAGCAGGGGTTATTGTCATTGTTACTGTGATGCTATGAGGTGCAGCAAACCCAAGGCTAGCAGCAACTTCCTGAATGGCTTTGACTTGAAGAGATCTCAGGGGGCGGTCTCCTCAGGTTGCACAGGCTCAAAGAGACCCAAAGTCTTTCGTCCTCAATGTCATTTCCTGTGGATGAGCGAACTGCATTCTTGGTGCTGCTGGGGATGTCCCAGACATTGTGACCAATCTCAGCTGCATTATGAAGAGGATAGCTATCCTGTCAAGGTGACTACTGCTATGAACTGTTATGCAAATGCATTCTTCCAAGGAGCCACTGGGGAGGCGTGAAAGATTTCACTCCTCGACAAATGTACCAAGGTTGTTAACAATGCAATTTGCACCAGATCATTCCCCTGTGATCAGTACAGTGCTGCAGCCCAGGCAGTAGGTTTTTGCAGAGTAACTGGCTTTCTCCCAGGGACATGATGCAATAGACTGCAGATAAGTTGCACTGAAAGGATCATGTCACAATATGCTAAGCTTATCAGTAGAAAAGGCTTCCATTCCATCGATGTGCAATTCACCTGTGATCATTGGTGCCATATCTTGGAAGTATACATCCTGGGAGCTGCCATTTTGCCTATATTCTTGACGTCTCTCATGCTTCTGCTGTGTGTCAAAAATGGTTAATTGAGGACCGAGTGACCACAGCAGACCAGACAGACCATGACTCCTTTACAGAACTATCTGACTGAGGCTGAGGTGGATATAATGCAGTGCACTTTTTGAGCAGGTCTGTAGCAGATCAGACCTGCTGAAAGTGAGGTTCCTCTGCAAAAGCCTATTGCCTGGGCTGCTTGAATCGACTTGCGGTGTCCTTGCAGTATTCTCTGCACAGAGTGTGCCACATAATCCCTGCACAGTGTGCTGTGGACAGCTAGATGAGACAATGAAGGAATGTGGTACAGGTTAACAAACTGGGAGAGCAGGAGCAGTCTTTCAAGCCAGAGGATGAGACATTGATTACAGCAGTGTTGAATACTACATTGCCAGTCAGATTTAATTGATGCCCTGTTCCAGTAGATAAACTAATTCCACTGGTTGAGGATTCTTCTAGAATGAGGCACCATAGTCTCAGAATTAAGGCTGAACAGTTCAAACAAGATGTTTTTAGAAGCACTTCTACATACAAGGGTGGTAGATGTTTGTAACTATCTTCTACAAATGGCAGATGCTGGATCAGTTGTTAAGTTTAAATCTGAAGCCGATTTACTTTTTGTCAAGCAAGGTAGTACAGAACATGGACAATAGGCAAGTATATGGATTTAGGATCAGCCATGCTCTCATTGAATTGTGGAACAGGCTCGAAGCTAAATGGCCTACTCCTGTTCCTATGTTTGTAAAATTCACTACACCTTGTGGAGAGAAACCTTTATTTGAAAGTCTCCAAAAATGACACTTAGCTAATTTTCAGTGAGATTCAGACCAATGTTATCTGCCCTTCTTCCATCAGCCTCAAAGCCTTTGGCCCTTTTGATCTGGTTGCTAGTAGTTGACTCAAAGATAAGGAGTCTATACAACATGAATCAAAGTACAATAAAGTTTGAAGCTAACTCCTACCTTTCCGTGTACCTCTTATTGATCGTTTGTTTTTTTTGCACATGGATATTCACTGGATTACACTTGCCTGAACCTGCCTGCACCACACCTTGGGACCCACTCACATCATGACATAAAATGTCAAAGTGTTCTTTGGGTTCAATGTCTGCTGCTTGTGATTTAGTAGCCAGTATAAAGTAAGCCCAGGATTGTTTCACCAGAGTCTTTTCTTCATAATCACTAATGCTGCCTCAGGTAAGTTGGACCTTTGAGTCCTGAATTTGGAACTCAGAGTTTGGGAGTTGTAGGTTATTGGCCTCAGAACATGAAGGTGTGCCCAGTGAGTACATAAATCACAAAAGGTCAGCCTATACGTACAGCAAATAATTAAAGCCGCAAATAGAATTTTGGCCTTTATTGCAAGTGGGATTGGTTACAAAAATATGGAAGACCAACTACTGTTGTATAAAGAAGTGATGACACATGCCTGTAGAGTACGGTGTATAGTTTTGCTCATCTTATTTAAGGTGAGATATGCTTTCATTGTGTGGAGGTATTGGACTAGAGTGGACAAGGTCAGAAGTCACACGACGCCAGGTTATAGCCTAACAGATTGATTTGAAATCTCAAGCCTCTGAGTGCTGCTCCGTTGTCAGGTAAAGGACTGCTCTTCCTTCACTCCCACCAACCACTCCTTCCCACTGCTGAAGATGTATGCCTGTCCATTTACCTCCTCCCTGCCAAGTATGCAAGGACCCAAACATACGTTTCAGATGAAGTAGCACTTTACCACAATCAAGTCTAGTGGATTCGCTGCTTATAATGTGGTCTTTTCTACATCAGGGAAACAGATGTAAACTTGGTGACCACTTTGCAGAACATCTACATTCTGCCTGCGCAAGAGACCCTGTGCTTCCAGTTGCTTATCATTTTAACACACCACCCTGTTCCCTGGCCAATATTTCTGTTTCTGGCGTGCTGCAGTATTCCAGCTCAACGCGAGCTAGAAGAACAACACCTAATTTTCCGCTTGGGGACCCTACAGCCCTCTAGACTCAATATTGAGTTCAATAATGTTTGGGCCTAAACTCTCCCTCTCTACCCCACACACCAGGCCTTGTTATGACATAGCCTACCATTACGCACTACCTATTGTTTGCCAGTAACAGTCTCCATTAACAGCTCTTAGCCAGATTGTTATAAACTCCTTTGTTGTCCAACTGTTCTTCTTTGTCTTTGAGCTCTATTCTTACCTATTGTTTAGTCCTTACCCCTCCTCCCTCCCATCTCATTGATATAAACTGACATTTTCCTGGTCACCATGAGTTCTGAGGAAGGGTCGCCAGACCTGAAAAATTAACTCTAATTTTTCTTCACAGATACTGCCAGACCTGCTGAGATATTCCAGCAACTTCTGTTTTCTTGCCTATGGGCTGGTTGCTTGGAAACAAAGAAGTTGACTGAGATAAGAATTGCCTTGTTGAAGATATGTAGGCTAGAGGATAGAGAACTGCCCCTCCATTTCTCCCTGCGTCTCAGTCAACTTTAATGGTTTGCATCGCCCTTAACGGCCTTTGCTCATAAATTATTAAACTGGAAATGCTGGTAATTAATTGGTGGTGGTTAATAGATGAAAGAAAAAGTACCATGAGTGATTTGCTGATATGAGAAAAGGTATTCAGTTGTGCATCAGAGTATTCCTGGATTATTGGAGAAAAAAGAGAACTGGTTATGTAAGATGATCAAAAACCTTGAGCTTGCCAAGAGATATCTGGCCACTGGCCAATCCTCCCACATCAAGCCCATCCTCCCACATCAAGCCCCATCCCCATCCCCTACCCACTAACCTCATCCCGCCCCTCTGACTTGTCCGTCCTCCCTGGACTGACCTATTCCCTCCCAAACTCCTCACCTACATTCACCTTCTCTGGTTCTAAGCCTGCCTCTTTGATCTGTCTGTCTCCACTCACCCTATCTTCTCCTTTATCCATCTTCTATCAGCCTCCCCGACTTCTGAAGCAGGGTCCCGACCCAAAACATCAAGCCTTCCTATATCTCAGATGCTGGTTGGCCTGCGGTGTTCATCCAGCTTCAAATCATGTTATCATAGATTCTCCAGGAGCGGCAGTTCCTACTATCTCTGTAACAGTTTTAACTCTGCTGTGAAACCTCTTCTAAGGATGCCTACCTTAAAGAAGCTACCCTCCTCCCTCGGGGGAAAAAAACCTCAGTTCATCCCTCTCCCACTGCAACCCTCTTGTGCTTTCTTTGGCCTTGAAACTGCTCGACCACGTCCTAAAGCAAACCAGGTACTACAGCCACATTTCCTTTCTCAGTACCTGCCTACGGAACCAAATAATTCCCAACGGACTAAAGTCTACATTTAAACCTTCCAAATTTGGCCACAACCGCTACAATCAGATTGTTGATCTCCTAAAGAAGCGTTTCTTGCTGCGACTTCTGAAATACACACCCACTGCAATGCACCAGCATCTCCAAGTACTGCAATCAAGCCTACCCCAACTCAGAGCCTCCCTCTCCCAGACCTGCAAAGGACCTCTTGTGTTTTCAATTTTACTCAGCTTTATTAGATTCAAAAAAAACCATAAGTACTTTAAACTCACTCGTACTTGCCACCAAACCCAGAACCTTCCCCACCATTTGCCCGCCACGATTAGCCAACTGGCCACTTTCAGAGCATCAAGGGTTTTCACTGATGACGTCACATCTGCTGTCACCCGGGATATCACTTCCGGTACAACCGACGCCATCATTCCCACTGCTGATGCCGCTGCCCCTCCCTTTTGCGAGGCTGACACAGGCATCGAGGACACCGCTGCCGCCAACACAAACATCAAGGACGCCACTTCCACCAACATGCTCGATTTGCCAGCCGACATCACAGTGACGTCGCCCCACCGACCCGCAACGCCGCTCCGCCCATCGCTGACTTCGCTGTGCCCACTGCCGACTTTGCTGCACCCACTTGCGACTTTGCTGCGCCCACCAGCGCCGTCTCTCCACCCACCTCTTTCACAGCCAGCATCTCGAGACAAAACAATAATACACACCCCTGCCAAGTCTTCACCAATTCCCCTGACCTCCTCCTTACTGAGGACCAAAGGTCAGTCCTCAGTAAGGGTCTCACTATTGTCTCCCTCCACCCACACATTGATGAATATAACTCTCGTTTGAATATTGAGCAGTTTTTCCTCCACCTCCGCGCTTATTTCTTTAATCGTGAGATTAACCCTCCCTCAACTGATCCCTTCTCCCGCCTCCAATGCACCCCCTCCTCCTGGACACCACCTCAAGGCCTCCTACCCTCCCTCGACCTCTTCATCTCTAATTGTCATCGAGACATCGATCTCCTCAACCTCTCTACCCCTCTCACCCACTCCAACCTCTCCCCTGCAGAACGTGCAGCCCTCTACTCCCTCCGCTCCAATCCCGACATCATCATTAAACCCACGGACAAGGGGGGTGCAGTTGTACTATGGCGCACTGACCTCTACATTAATGATGCCAGATGCCAACTCTCTGACACATCTCCTACCGCCCCCTGGATCATGACCCCACCCCCAAGCACCAAACCTTTATCTCCCAAACCATTCGCAACCTTATCACTTCAGGTGACCTCCCACCCACAGCGTCTAATCTCATCGTTCACCACCCCCCCCACTGCCCGCTTCTATCTCCTTCCCAAAATACACAAACCTGCCTGCGCTGGTCGACCCATCGTCTCAGCCTGCTCCTGCCCCACCGAACTCATTTCCACCTATCTGGATTCCATTTTCTCCCCCTTGGTCCATGACACCACCCACACTCTCCACCTCCTTCAGAACTTCCAATTGCCCGGTCCCCAACACCTCATTTCCACTCTGGACACCCAGTCCCTATACACCTGCATTCCCCATGCTGATGGCCTAAAAGCCCTCCACTTCTTCCTGTCCCGTAGACCCGACCAGCCCCCCCTCCACTGACAACCTCATCCACTTATCCGAACTCGTCTTCACCCTCAACAACTTCTCCTTTAATTCCTCCCACTTCCTACAGACAAAGGGGTTGGCCATGGGTACCCATGTGGGCCCAAGCAATGCCTGCCTCTTTGTAGGGTACATGGAACAATCCCTCTTCCAAAGCTACACTGGCCCTATCCCCCATCCCTTCCTCCGTTACATTGATGACTGTTTTGGCACCGCCTCATGCTCCCAAGAGGAGCTTGAACAGTTCACCCACTTCACTAACACCTTCCACCCCAACCTTAAGTTTACCTGGACCATCTCTGACACCTCTCTCTCCTTCCTGGACCTCTCTGTCTTCATTTCTGGCACTCACCTGGAAATCGATGTCCATTTTAAGCCTACCGACTCCCACAACTACCTACACAACTCCTCCTCTTACCCACCTTCCTGTAAAAAGGCCACCCCCATTCCCAATTCCTTCGCCTCCAACGTTTCTGCTCCTGAGATGAGGCATTCCAACCCCGAACATCCCAGAAGTCCTCTTTTTAGAAAAACCGCCACTTCCCCTCCACAGTGATCAAAAATGCCCTTGACCACGTCTCCCGCATTTCCTGCAACAGATCCCTCACACCCCCATCTGCAATAATAACCAAAACAGAATTCCCCTCATCCTCACGTACCACTCCACCAACCTCCAAATCCAATGCATCGTCCTCCAACATTTCTGCCATCTGCAATCTGACCCCACTACCAAAGACATTTTTCCCTCCCCACCCTGTGTGCTTTCTGGAGAGACCACTCCCTCCGTGACTCCCTTGTCCACTCCACAGTCCCCTCCAGCCCCACCACCCCTGGAACTTTTCTCTGCAACTGAAGCAAGTGCTACACCTGGCCCTATACGTTCCCCCTCACTCTGATCCCAGGCCCTCGGAAGACTTTTCACATCAAACAGATGTTCACCTGCACATCTGTTAATGTGATATACTGTATCTGCTGTTCCCGTTGTGGCCTCCTCTACATGGGGGAAACCAAGCGGAGGCTTGGGGACTGCTTGACGGAACACCTATGCTCTGTTTGCAACAAACAACTACACCTCCCAATGGCAAACTATTTCAATTCACTCCCCAACTCCTCAGCATGTCCATCCTGGGCCTCCTGCATTGCCACAATGACGCTGTCTGAAAGATGCAGGAACAGCATCTCATATTTCGCTTGGGAACCCTGCAGCCCTCGGGTGTCAATGTGGTTTTCACAAGCTTCAAAACTTCCCCTCCCCGACCACATGCCAAAACCAGCTCAGCTAGTCCCTGCCTCCGTAACCATTCCTCCCACCTTAAGCCCCACCCCCATCCCTACCCACTAACCTCATCCCGTGCCACCCCCCCCACCCCCAACCTGCCTGTCCTCCCTGCACTAATCTACCCCTTCCCTAACTCCCCACCTACATTCACCTTTACTGGCTCTAACCCTGCCTCTTTGACCTGTCTGTCTCCTCTCACCCCATCTTCTCCTTTATCCATCTTCTGTCTGCCACCCTATTTATTTTAGAACCCCTTACCCTCCCCCATTTCTGAAGAAGGGCCCCGACCCGAAACGTCAGGCTTTCCTGCTCCCCTGATGCTGCTTGACCTGCTGTGTTCATCCAGCTTCACAACGCGTTATCTCAGATTCTCCAGCATCGGCAGTTCCTACTATCTCTGGCCAGTTCTTATGCCTGAAGAAGGCAGATTCAGCCAATCTGATCCCAATCTTCGGTAACAAGCACTGAGCAGGGTGTAATAACCTGCCCAACCTGATAGCGAGCAAGCTCAGAATGAAGTTGATCAACTACTTTGAGACTGGAAGGAGAGAACTGATCACTCCCTCCCTTCTTATTCTTAGCTAAATCTAAATCTGTCCCTAGCCTTAATCCTTATATCAGACATGTAGGCGCAGGAGTATAAGTCTTATAGTGTAGGTTTCTGTTTTGAATGCCAAGAAAATGTGCAGAATTCAAGCAGTAATTCGGAAGTCTTGAGTTGTTGTTACCAAGAGGAAATCTCCAAACCGAAAAAGTGATACCAACTTACAAGTTGTCAATTTAGTAGGTTATAACATGCATGTTCCTGAAGATTTTTGGACAAATTGAGAAGACAGTAGAATATACAAAGAAGGAAATTATGCTGAACTTTTACAAGACATTGTTTACGTATTTCTGAGCACCATTCTTTATGGAGATTATAAAGACCTTGCAGAATTGCACAGGAGATTTCCTCAAATGGGATCACGGATGAGAGACTATAAGCATATTGAGGGACTACGAAAATTAAGTTATTCTCCTTACAATATATCTAAAGTGAAAGATTTTATTGAGTACATAAAGAGGAAATATTTCAAGTGTACGCAGGTCACTAAGCTGAGGTTTAAATAGTAGGCAAAAGAATAAGCACTGAAATAAGTGAGTTGTTGTGATATAGAGTGCTGTTCCTGAAAGAGTGTTGGAACCAGATTCAATGATTGCTTTATGAAGGACACAATAAATACATTAAATGCAAAAAATGTTGGGCCATGTGGACAGAGCAGAGAAGTAGCATTAAGTGGATAAGTCTTTCAAACAATGAGTAGTAGGCATAACTGGCTGCACAGTTTCTTCTGTGACCTGTATTTTATCTGAGGTTCCGTAAGTCCATGATCTACAGGGCTGCACCATTTAGAAACACTTTCTGATCACACTGCACTCTAGATGTTATTCAGCTACATGACCTTTCTTGCTCTTGCTATTTCTTATATCATTTCTCATAACACACTTTGTTTGTACAATATACAGCTCTTTTTTAATGGAAATGCTTGTAGACTGATGTTCCTATTGCAATTGACTTACAAATGAAGTTTTAGTCAACTTTCATTGATTATTGATTAATGTTGTGCAACATAACACTAAACATTAGCATGAAGTACATCAGTCAGCAATTATTTACTGATGTGTGTGTTATTAGCTATTTCTCTATTCACTTTGCTGATAGTCCAGTTGTATTGAATGACCTCATTTATTCTAGAAGGCCCTTTAGCTTTTGTTTTATTGTTTGACCTGATGATTAATTTACAAACTAAATAGCTACTGTTATGTGCCCTGTATTCTTGACAAGACAAATGACTTCCCCCTTAAGGTCCTTTAGCTGTTCTTTCTAAGCAACAAACATGTAGGTACAAAAATGTATTAACCACTCATTTTTCTATAGCTGGGCTAACTGCAAAATACAATTTGGTGCTACATTGTGTAGTGTATTTCAACCTCTACTGAACAGCACTGCTGTGTATTGTACTTTTTCAGTTATCTTGCTCTGCTGAACTGCGACCTTTAAAGAATCATATAATAGTTGCAGTACTTAGGAAGGTATTTGGTCCATGACTTCTGTGCTTGCTCACTGTACAAACACATCAGCTAAGTTTACTCTCCTAGCCTTTTGCTATGGTTTTTGATTCTTTTCTATTCAGCTAGTCATCCAATTCTGTGACTCAGCTGGTAACTCTTGCTTCTGAGTCAGAAGGATCTGAATTCAAGTTCTATTCCAGAGATGTGAGCACAAAATCTTACCTGCTATTCCAGTACAATGCACAGGGAATATTGCACTGTCAGAGGTGCACTCATTTTCACGCAGTGATAAGTCAGGACTTTCTCTGCCATCTTAGGTGAATACAAATGATTCTCTGGCATTATTTAGAACGAGAGCAGGTGATTTACCTCTAATATGCTGGCCAAATTTTACTTATCAGTCAACAATACAATAACAACAGTAAGAGGTTATTGTCACAATCTTCATGGAAGATTGCTGTGCGCAGATTGTAGGCCGTTTTCCCTATATTACCATGGTGACTAAACTTCAAAAGTACTTTATTTGCAATGACGTGCTTTGGGACATGCGAAAGAATTGCTATATTAATGCAAGACACTTTTTTTAAAGTAATATGACATCAAAAAGTTACAGGTATTAATTTATTTAACATGTGGAAATTCCTAGACAACCAGTAATTGTCTCTATCCTCATTTGCTAAGCTAAAGCTGACTTGTCTGACACTTGGACTGTAAAGAGGATACTTGTTGGTAGTGCTCAGCATTGTTTGCTTTTCTGCATTAATACGTAAGGGGTTTGTATTGATGTCCCTTGTGATCATCAAGATATGGAATATCAAACCCTCATACAGAATAATTTCCTCATTTAGGTTCTCTGAACTAACATCCAACTTCCATTGAACTTGTGTGAGTACTTTTATTGGAGGGTGATGTACTGACACGGACAGAGAACTGGGTAGCAGGCAGGAAACAACCAATAGGAATAAATGAGATAACAAGGTGTAGAGCTGGATGAACACAGCAGGCCAAGCAACATCAGAGGAGCAGGAAAGCTTGACATTTCGGGTTGGGACCCTTCTTCAGAAGAAGTAGGAATAAATGAGTCTTTTTCTGAGTGGCAGGCAGTGACTTGTAGGGTGCCGTCGGAATCAGTGCTTGGACTGCAGCTATTGCAAAATTTATTAAAAATTTGAATGTAGGAATGAAGTGTAATATCTGTAAGGTTGCAGATTATATAATGCTGGTTTGGAGGGTGAAGTGTGAAGATGATGAAAAGGTGGTTCAGTGTGAATAGGACAAGTTGAATGATTTGGACAAATGAATGGAGCACAATATAAATGTGTGGTTATTTACTACAGTAGCAAAAACAGGAAGGCGGAAGATTTTCTGAATGGCAATAGGTTGGGAAAAGTAGACCTGCAACGAGACCTGGGAGTCCTTGTACACCAGTCACTGAAAGTAAGCATGCAGAAACTGCAGGTAGTGATTGGGATGTCATGTTGAGGTTGTACAGGGTATCGGTGAGGCTTCTCCTGGAGTACTGCGTCCAGTTCTGGTTGCCCTGTTACAGGAAGGATGTTATTAAATTGAGGCAGGTTCAGAAAAGATATACCAGGATATTACTGGGAATGGAGGGTTTGAACTATAAGGAGAGGCTGGATAGGCTTGGACTTTTTCACTGGAGGTTGAGGCGTGATTGTTTGGAGGTTTATGAAAGCATGAGGAGCACAGATACGGTGAATAACAAAGTTCTTTTCCCTCAGGTGGGGAGTTCAAAACCAAGGGGTATGTTTTTAAGTTGAGAGGAGAATGATTTAAAAAGGACATTTTTAAACACAGTGGTTAGTGTGCAGAACGAACTTCCAGAGGAACTGGTGGTTACAATGTTTAAAAGATATTTGGATAAGTACACAAATAGTGTAGGAGTGTTTATCCCGACCTGGGCAAAGACTCAGGAGGCAGGCACCATTCAGGCAAGTGGAAGATGTTTATTCAAGCTGAAAGTGGTTTATGCAGGGACAGGGTCAGAGGATCTTCCCTGAATCTGGCTTCAGAAGATAGATCAATGACACATCCTCTGCTTTATAAAGAAATACAGCATTTTTTTCACTTTTTATTTTACAGTAATCAAATGCAACATATTCACTGTCTTTCCTTCCAATCCTGTGGACACCTAATCAATGATGGGCACTTTAGTGGACAGCCCCCGTTTCCCATGACCTTATGATATTAGCTAGGCACTGTAATCTCTAAGCCTTGGGGTCTTTGCGTGCATCCTATTTATTCACATTCCAAAAATTTAATGGCTACACTTCTTCAGGTCCTTCTCATGCTAATTTATCTGTAAGGACAACTCAAATTCTATTACCCGTTGTATTTTAATGCTGTCTTTTATCACATTCAGTTATGCCTTTTATCTTCCCCCTGTTCCAATTACATAATGTAAAACTAAAAAGTCAGTTAGTTTTCACTAATTGCTATAAGGGTAACTTCTGTTTTAAAGTTAATTGTAAGTGTAACATTATATAACTACGTCCATTGTCAGCATTTTGTAATGTATGGGTTGTGATCAATCTTGTTCAGGACATAAGAGAAGGTATCTCCTAAGGCTAGTTAATCTTCACATCTAAACTTAAATGTTTTTTAAGGTTTGCATTATATTCTGGGTATGTATTGAAACCGACTTCTATGATCAGAGCATTTTTAGCTAGAAAGCATTTCATATTGCTGGTAGCTTCAAAGAGGAAACGATTTACTACAAAATAACTTTAGCTGTTATCCTTGCAGCTGTCTCAGGACTTAATCCATCACTTGATGGTATGCATTTACTGGAACAATCACCCTTGCATTAATAAGGCTGGAATTGATCATTTATCTGTCCTGAGGCATCCTTTTATCAGAGCTGTCTCGGAAGGGAACGTACTGCATTCTTTTAGTGACCTTCTGTTGAAAGCAGCTTAGCAGTTCTGTTGAAAGGTACCATTGTATTTTACTATGTGAGCAGGCTGATTAGTTTTGCTTAGTATCTGTCTGCCATCTTGTAAACAGGCATGGGCTGCTCAGTGTCTTCAGCTACAAGTCACCTTAAATAGCCAGGTACACGTCATCCCTACAAATAGGAAATGTTTGGAGTGATATGGGCCACACGCAGGCATGTGGCTCTAGTTCAGTTTGGGATTATGGTTGGCATGGACTGGTTAGACCGAAGGGTCTGTTTCCATGCTGTATGACTCTATGACTTTGACTGTAAAAGTAAATGATATATTGGCATTCGTAGCAAGAGGATGTGAATACCGGATCAGAGATTGCTTGCTGTAATTATACAGGACCTTGGTGAATTAACCCTGGAAGATTGGGTGCAATTTTTGGCTCCTTACCAGAGGAAGGATGTTCTGGCCATGGAGAGAGTGCAACAAAGGTTTACCAAACTGATTCCTGTGATGTCTAGAGGGAGACTGGATTGATTAGGACTATATTATTTGGAGTTACGTGAGGAGGGATTTCATACAAATGTATCAAATTCTAATGGAGTAGACAGGATAAACACAAGAAGGATATTCTTGACGAGCGGGAAATCTAAAATCAGAGGTTCCTGTTAAGGATACAGGATAGGTCATTTAGGACTGAGATGAGTAGAAGATTCTTCACCCAGAGCATAATGAGCCTGTGAAATCCTTTGCTACTGAAAGTGGTTGAGGCCAACACGTTGAAAGTTTTCAAGAAGGAGATAATTCATGGAGCTAAAAGAATCAAAGGGTATAGGGTGAAAGTGGGAACATTAACTCTTTGACTCCCCTATGCTAATACCACCCTTTAGGACTCAGTTGAATTTTGTTTAATGATACTCCTGTGAATATTTTCATATAGAATCAGTGGAAATAGGCTCTTTGGCCCAACAAGTCCATACTGCCCCTCAGAGCATCCTGCCCAGACCCAGACCCAGACCGATCCCCCGATAACCCACCTAATCTACATATCCCAGAACACTGTGGGCAATTTAGCATGGCTAATCCACCTAGCCTGCACATCTTTGGACCAGGGGTGGAAACTGGAGGAAATCCACACAGACATGGGGAGAATGTGCAAACTCCACACAGTCACCTGAGGGTGGAATTGAACCCAGGTCCTTGGTGCTGTGAGGCAGCACTGCTTACCACTGAACCACCATGCTGGTGCCTATTAAATGGCAGAGTAGCCCCAAAGGGCTGAATGGCCTTTTCCTATTCCTATTTTCTATGTTTCCATGCAAATAAGAACCTTCAGTCTCCATTTTATGTCATTCTACATTCATAGAATACTGCTCAGCAAATTTCAAAACATCACAAAAGTCTGTTAGTTGTCGATTTTACACATGAATCAAGATTTTATCACAGTATTTCGCAGAATCAGGGATTTTCCATGGTGAATTGTAAAATTTGCATTTTTAATTGCAAATGTTTCCTTGTTCAGAAGTTGACAGTTTGTATCATTAAATTATGTTAAATTATCATTTTGCCACTGCCTCAGTGCACATGCTGCTGAAACCCTAATTCGCACAATCTCTGCAGTGATAATTCCTGTACACTTGGCTGATCTCTCATATTGTACTTGCTGTAAACTTAAGCCTATCCAAAAGAGCCACCCTTGCTATTTTGCATCACGCCCTATTCACTCACAGCCTGTGTTACATTGACTCCAGGTCAGCCCTGCCTCAGTTGAAGAATTATTATCTTTAACTTCAAATCTTTGCATAAACTTATCCTTGTTTAGCCCTAGTATCCTCTGAAATGTCTGTACTTCAATTCTGATTCCTTGCACTTTCCAAATTTTAAACATTTCAACAACGGGATCAATGTTTCAACTGCTTAGGTCTTAAACATTTGCTATTCTGGTTCACCCTTCCTTAATATGTCCCTTAAAATCGACTTCTGACTCCCCTATGCTGATATCATCTATTAGGACTCAGTTGAATTTTGTTCAGTGATGCTCCTGTGAATCACCTTTGGACGTGTTTATATTTTAAAGCTGCTACATGAATGCCAGCTGTAGCATTGTTTCCCATATGTTATATCCATACAAATTTCTTTGGATTACTCCATTGAACTTCAAAGTTGAACAATTTCATATAAAATTTGCTGCATTTCCAACTTCAGTAACAATATCCAGAACTATTGGAGTGTTGCAGAATTACTAGAAATATCCCTGTGGAAATCCGTAAGGGATTCAAACATAAGTGCAGCCTTCTACTGAAATAGGAATACAGCGTGTGAGATAATTATATCAGGGCAAGCAGAATAGACAGCTGTGGGCTAAAAACCTGGGTCCTTGACCTAGCCTTTGAAATCTGGTTCTAAGCTCAACCAGTTGGGGTGAATGTCACTCTGCACTCTTGACAACTTGTAGGTTCGATATAAATTATTTGAGTGGTCTCAATGCAAGACCTAATAATTAGAGGCTTACTGCACTGAAAATCAATGATTACATTATCACTAATTGGTTCAGGCAGTCACAAGGTAATCTTCCTTGGTCACAAGGATGATAAATGAAGGAAATATAAAATACAACATTGATATGATGGTGTAGTCTTCTGAGGCTTGGGTTAAGGTATTTTTTAGGTCAAAGTAGAGTAAGTTGGATCTCATTGTGCTCTGGCTGATTCAGGAAGAGCTAAATCTTTATGCTGGGTACTCAAAATGGCCTATTGTGATTTGCAGAAAATAATCATCCAAAGTATATAAATAGTGTGAGTTCGACAGTAAGCACTGGACATTCAATTTTGTATCTGACAGATGAAACATACAGTGACAAAATAAGTTGAGAAGTGTAGGAAAAAAAGGAAAAGAAATGATAGAGAAGGCAGGTGTCAGCAGTCTGTTTGAACAGAGCATGACTTAATCTGACAGATTTGACAGCAGCAGACATTTGAGTGACAACAACTGTGAAAAATATTATATGAACAAATATTTCATGAACACCTTGAAGATGTTTAATTGGGCAGCCAAATTTGAACCTGGGATCAACAGACAATTAAATATATTAATCAAAAGCCTCTGAAGGTTTAATGCATGCACTTACTCAAATCCTGTATTTTATCTGTCTGCAATGCAATAGAACTATAATCTTTATGTATTAAGAACAATGAATGACGGGCAGACAATTTACATCATCATTTATAAACATGTAAAGGTCTTAGGTTATGATAGTATCAGAGATAATGGGAACTGCAGATGCTGGAGAATCCAAGATAATAAAATGTGAGGCTGGATGAACACAGCAGGCCAAGCAGCATCTCAGGAGCACAAAAGCTGACGTTTCGGGCCTAGACCCTTCATCAGAGAGGGGGATGGGGTGAGGGTTCTGGAATAAATAGGGAGAGAGGGGGAGGCGGACCGAAGATGGAGAGAAAAGAAGATAGGTGGAGAGAGTATAGGTGGGGAGGTAGGGAGGGGATAGGTCAGTCCAGGGAAGACGGACAGGTCAAGGAGGTGGGATGAGGTTAGTAGGTAGATGGTGGTGTGGCTTGGGGTGGAAGGAAGGGATGGGTGAGAGGAAGAACAGGTTAGGGAGGCAGAGACAGGTTGGACTGGTTTTGGGATGCAGTGGGTGGAGGGGAAGAGCTGGGCTGGTTGTGTGGTGCAGTGGGGGGACGGGACAAACTGGGCTGGTTTAGGGATGCAGTAGGGGAAGGGGAGATTTTGAAACTGGTGAAGTCCACATTGATACCATTAGGCTGCAGGGTTCCCAGGCGGAATATGAGTTGCTGTTCCTGCAACCTTCGGGTGGCATCATTGTGGCACTGCAGGAGGCCCATGATGGACATGTCATCTAAAGAATGGGAGGGGGAGTGGAAATGGTTTGCAACTGGGAGGTGCAGTTGTTTGTTGCGAACTGAGCAGAGGTGTTCTGCAAAGCGGTCTCCAAGCCTCCGCTTGGTTTCCCCAATGTAGAGGAAGCCACACCGCGTACAGTGGATGCAGTATACCACATTGGCAGATGTGCAGGTGAACCTCTGCTTAATGTGGAATGTCATCTTGGGGCCTGGGATAGGGGTGAAGGAGGAGGTGTGGGGGCAAGTGTAGCATTTCCTGCGGTTGCAGGGGAAGGTGCCGGGTGTGGTGGGGTTGGAGGGCAGTGTGGAGCGAACAAGGGAGTCACGGAGAGAGTGGTCTCTCCGGAAAGCAGACAGGGGTGGGGATGGAAAAATGTCTTGGGTGGTGGGGTCGGATTGTAAATGGCGGATCCTCCGACACTTCTGCCATCTACAATCCGACCCCACCACCCAAGACATTTTTCCATCCCCACCCCTGTCTGCTTTCCGGAGAGACCACTCTCTCCGTGACTCCCTTGTTCGCTCCACACTGCCCTCCAACCCCACCACACCCGGCACCTTCCCCTGCAACCGCAGGAAATGCTACACTTGCCCCCACACCTCCTCCCTCACCCCTATCCCAGGCCCCAAGATGACATTCCACATTAAGCAGAGGTTCACCTGCACATCTGCCAATGTGGTATACTGCATCCACTGTACCCGGTGTGGCTTCCTCTACATTGGGGAAACCAAGCGGATGCTTGGAGACCGCTTTGCAGAACACCTCCGCTCAGTTCGCAACAAACAACTGCGCCTCCCAGTCACAAACCATTTCCACTCCCCCTCCCATTCTTTAGATGACATGTCCATCATGGGCCTCCTGCAGTGCCACAATGATGCCACCCGAAGGTTGCAGAAACAGCAACTCTTATTCCGCCTGGGAACCCTGCAGCCTAATGGTATCAATGTGGACTTCACCAGTTTCAAAATCTCCCCTTCCCCAACTACATCCCTAAACC
Organism: Stegostoma tigrinum; assembly: GCF_030684315.1. Lineage (NCBI taxonomy): Eukaryota > Metazoa > Chordata > Chondrichthyes > Orectolobiformes > Stegostomatidae > Stegostoma > Stegostoma tigrinum. The sequence continues at coordinate 70,925,194 of NC_081358.1, read as the reverse complement.
AGCCCAGTTCGTCCCCTCCCCCCACTGCACCACACAACCAGCCCAGCTCTTCCCCTCCACCCACTGCATCCCAAAACCAGTCCAACCTGTCTCTGCCTCCCTAACCGGTTCTTCCTCTCACCCATCCCTTCCTCCCACCCCAAGCCGCACCACCATCTACCTACTAACCTCATCCCACCTCCTTGACCTGTCCGTCTTCCCTGGACTGACCTATCCCCTCCCTACCTCCCCACCTATACTCTCTCCACCTATCTTCTTTTCTCTCCATCTTCGGTTCGCCTCTCCCTTTTTATTCCAGAACCCTCACCCCATCTCCCTCTCTGATGAAGGGTCTAGCCCCGAAACATCAGCTTTTGTGCTCCTGAGATGCTGCTTGGCCTGCTGTGTTCATCCAGCCTCACATTTTATTATCAAGGTCTTAGGTTATTCTATTTTAAGTACACTAGAAAAAAAGGGCTTTTCCAGCCTACATTCTCATTTCCTCTTGTTTTATGCAAACAATGTCTGTTAATAGATCAAGGAGATAAATTTACTTTTACATAAGGGGAGGCAATAGCCTAGTGACATTATCATCAAATTATTAATCCACAAACTGAGCTAATGTTCTGGAGATCCAGGATTGAATCCCACCACTGCAGATGCTGGAATTTGAATTCACTGAAACATATCTGATATTAAAAATTACTGATGACCATGAAACCATTGCCAAATGTTGGAAAAACACTCCTGGCTCACAAAAGTCCTTAACGGAAGGAAATCTGCCGTCCCCACCTGGTCTGACCTACATATGTCTCCAGACTCACAGCAATATGGTTGACTGTCAACTGTCTTCTGAAATAGCCTAACAAGCCACTCAGCTGTATTAATCACTGCAAGGTCTCAAAAGAGAAATTAATACAAGTGGATTAACTGGAACAAAAACAAAGTTGCTGGAAAAGCTGAGCAGGTCTCGCAGCATCTGTGGAGGAGAAAACCGAGTTAATGTGTTGGGTCCAGTGACCCCCTCAGAACATCTGGCATTGCCTACATGGCATTGACTCAGGCACTGGGAAAAAAAAACAACAGCAGAAACAGCCCTGTCAATGCTGCAAAGTCCTCCTTACTAATATCTAGGGCGGACAGTAGAGATGATGGCATAAGTGGCATACGTTCTGGAGGAAGTTGACCTGGGAGTCCTTAACATTTACTCTGGATCCCATGAAGTCTCATGGCTTCTGGTTAAACGTGAGCAAAGAAACCTGCTGCTGATTACCATTTATCATTCCCCTTCCCCTGGCTAATGAATCAGTACTCCTCCATGTTGAACAACACTTGGAGGAAGCACTGATGGTGGCAAGAGCATAAAATGTACTCTGATTTCACCAAGTGTGGCTCAGCAGAAGCACCACTGATTGAGCTGGTTGCATTGAAAAGGACATAGCTGCTGGACTGGGTCTACAGCAGGTGATGACAGAACCAATGAGAGAGAAAAATATACTTAACTTCAGCTTTACCAATCTGCCAGCTGCAAGTGCATCTTTCCATGACAATATCAGTAAGAGTGACCACCGCATTGACCTTATGGAGACCAAGCCCCACTTTCATATTGAGAATAACCTCAATTTTGTTGTGTGGCACTATCACTGTGTTAAATTGGACAGACTTCAATCAGATCTAGTCAGTCAAGACTGAGCATCCATGAGCTATCTATGGGCCATCAACAGCAGCAGAATCGTACTCGAGCATACCTGAGCAGCAAGTGATAGGTAGAACTAAGTGATCCCACAACAATGGATCAGATCTAAGCTCTGCAGCATACATATAGTTGTTAATGACGGTAGATAGTTAAATAGTTCACTGGAGGAGGAGGAGGTTCCATAAATATCCCCTTCTTCAACTATGGAAAAGCACAACACATCCGTTGCACAACACATATTGAAATAAGGCTGAAGCATTTGCAAAAATCTTCAGCTAGATGTATCAAGTAGATAATCCATCTCAACCTTCACCAGTGGTCCCCAGCATTACACATATCAGTCTTTAGCCAATGTGATATCCATGTGATATCAAGAAATGGTTGGTGGCACTAGACACCGCAAAGACTATGGACGCTGACAACACTCTGGCAATAGGGCTTGAAGACTTACACTCCAGAACTTGCTGTACCCAAGCTTTTCCAGTACAGTCACAACACCAGCATCTACATGACATTGTAGAAATTGTCCAGGTATGTCCTGTACTCAAAATGCAGGACAAACCCAACCCTGCTAATTATCATCCCCTCAGTCTACTCTCAATCATTAGTAAAGTGATGGATATTGTCATCAACAGTGCTATCAAGCAACGCGTGCTCAGCAATAACCTGCTCAGTGGCATCCAATTTTGGTTCCACCAGGACCACTCTGCTCTTGACTTCATTACAGCCTTGGTTCAAACAAGGGCAGAAGAGTTGAATTCCAGAGATGAGGTGAGAGTGATAGCTTTTGACATCAAGGCAACATTTGATTGACTGTAGCATCACGGAGCCCAAGCAAAACTAGAATGAATGGGTATTGGGGGCAAACTCTCAGCTGGTAGGAGTCATACCTGGCACATAGGAAGATGGTTGGAGGTTAGTCATTTCTACTCCAGGACAACTCTGCAGGAGTTCTTCAGGGTAGTCAATGCGGTGGTCACTCTTACTGATATTGTCATGGAAAGATGCACTTGCACCTGGCAGATTAGTAAAGATGAAGTTAAGTATATTTTTCTCTCTCATTGGTTCTGTCATCACCTGCTGTAGACCCAGTCCAGTAGCTATGTCCTTTACAATGCAACAGCTCAATCAGTGATGCCCAAGCATCTTCAGCTGATTCATCAATGACCTTCCCTTCATCATAAGATCAGAGGTCAGGATGTTCACTGATAATAGCACAAAGTACAGCACTGCTCGTGACTCCTGAGATACTGAAACAGTCCATGCATCACAATGTGGACAATATATAGGCTTGGGCTAACAAGTGATAAGTAACGTTATTACCGTGGAAATGCCAGACAATGGCTGTCTCTAATGAGAGACAGTCTGATCACCTTGACATTCAATGGTGTTAGCATCACTGAAACCATCATCGACCAGAAACTCAACTGGATTTGCCACATAAACAAAGTAGCTATACCAGCAGCTCAGAATCTTCAGAATACTGTGGTGACTAACTTACCTCCTGACTCCCAAAGCCTGTCCACCATCTGCAAGGTACAAGTCAGGTGTACGGTAGCATACTCCCGAGTTATGGATGTAGCCTCAATAACTGTGAAGAAGCCCCCTCAGTTGGCACCACATCTACAAGCATCTACTCCCTCTACCAATGACACTTAGTTGTAACAGTACATGCTATCTGCAGGATTCTCTGTAGAAATTCACTAAATGATTCTTAGACAGCATCTTCCAAACCCACAACCACTTATATTTATGTGTGAGTGATAATGGGAACTGCAGATGCTGGAGAATCCAAGATAATAATATGTGAGGCTGGATGAACACAGCAGGCCGAGCAGCATCTCAGGAGCACAAAAGCTGACGTTTTGGTCCAAGACCCTTCATCAGAGAGGGGGATGGGGTGAGGGTTCTGGAATAAATAGGGAGAGAGAGGGAGGCGGACCGAAGATGGAGAGAAAAGAAGATAGGTGGAGAGGAGATTATAGGTGGGGAGGTAGGGAGGGGATAGGTCAATCCAGGGAAGACGGACAGGTCAAGGAGGTGGGATGAGGTTAGCAGGCAGGAGATGGAGGTGCGGCTTGGGGTGGGAGGAAGGGATGGGTGAGAGGAAGAACAGGTTAGGGAAGCAGAGACAGGCTGGTCTGGTTTTGGGATGCAGTGGGTTGGAGGGGAAGAGCTGGGCTGGTTTTGGGATGCGGTGGGGGAAGGGGAGATTTTGAAGCTGGTGAAGTCCACATTGATACCATTGGGATTCAGGGTTCCCAAGCGGAATATGAGTTGCTGCTCCTGCAACCTTCGGGTGGCATCATTGTGGCACTGCAGGAGGCCCATGATGGACGTGTCATCTAAAGAATGTGAGGGGGAGTAGGTGCGCAAGAGGGACTGTTCCATGTAACCTACAAAGAGGCAGGCATAGCTGGGGCCCATGCGGGTGCCCATGGCCACCCCCTTTGTCTGTAGGAAGTGGGAAGAATCGAAAGAGAAGTTGTTGAGGGTGAGGACGAGTTCGGCTAGGCGGATGAGGGTGTCGCTGGAGGGGGACTGGTCGGGCCTGCGGGACAGGAAGAAGCGGAGGGCTATGCCTGCCTCTTTGTAGGTTACGTGGAACAGTCCCTCTTGCACACCTACACAGGCCCCAAACCCCATCTCTTCCTCCGTTACATCGATGACTGTATTGGCGCCGCCTCTTGCTCCCCAGAGGAGCTCGAATAGTTCATCCACTTCACCAACACCTTCCAGCCCAACCTTCAGTTCACCTGGGCCATCTCCAGCACATCCCTCACCTTCCTGGACCTCTCAGTCTCCATCTCAGGCAATCAGCTTGTAACTGATGTCCATTTCAAGCCCACCGACTCCCACAGCTACCTAGAATACACCTCCTCCCACCCACCCGCCTGCAAAAATTCCATCCCCTATTCCCAACTCCTCCGCCTCCGCCGCATCTGCTCCCATGATGAGGCATTCCACTCCCGCACATCCCAGATGTCCAAGTTCTTCAAGGATTGCAACTTTCCCCCCACAGTGGTCGAAAACGCCCTTGACCGCGTCTCCCGCATTTCCCACAACACATCCCTCACACCCCGCCCCCGCCACAACCGCCCAAAGAGGATTGCCCTCATTTTCACACACCACGCCACCAACCTCCGGATACAACGCATCATCCTCCGACACTTCCGCCATCTACAATCTGACCCCACCACCCAAGACATTTTTCCATCCCCACCCCTGTCTGCTTTCCAGAGAGACCACTCTCTCCGTGACTCCCTTGTTCGCTCCACACTGCCCTCCAACCCCACCACACCCGGCATCTTCCCCTGCAACTGCAGGAAATGCTACGCTTGCCCCCACACCTCCTCCCTCACCCCTATCCCAGGCCCCAAGATGACTTTCCATATTAAGCAGAGGTTCACCTGCACATCTGCCAATGTGGTATACTGTATCCATTGTACCCGGTGTGACTTCCTCTACATTGGGGAAACCAAGCGGAGGCTTGGGGACTGCTTTGCAGAACACCTCCGCTCGGTTCGCAATAAACAACTGCACCTCCCAGTCGCGAACCATTTCTACTCCCCCTCACATTCTTTAGATGACACGTCCATCATGGGCCTCCTGCAGTGCCACAATGATGCCACCCGAAGGTTGCAGAAACAGCAACTCATATTCCGCTTGGGAACCCTGAATCCCAATGGTATCAATGTGGACTTCACCAGCTTCAAAATCTCCCCTTCCCCCACTGCATCCCAAAACCAGCCCAGTTCGTCCCCTCCCCCCACTGCATCACACAACCAGCCCAGCTCTTCCCCTCCACCCACTGAATCCCACTGCGACCAGCCTGTCTCTGCTTCCCTCACCTGTTCTTCCTCTCACCCATCCCTTCCTCCCACCCCAAGCCGCGCCTCCATCTCCTGCCTGCTAACCTCATCCCACCTCCTTGACCTGTCCATCTTTCCTGGATTGACCTATCCCCTCCCTACCTCCCCACCTATACTCTCCTCTCCACCTATCTTCTTTTCTCTCCATCTTCGGTCCGCCTCCCTCTCTCTCCCTATTTATTCCAGAAACCTCACCCCATCCCCCTCTCTGATGAAGAGTCTTGGACTGAAACGTTAGCTTTTGTGCTCCTGAGATGCTGCTGGGCCTGCTGTGTTCATCCAGCCTCACATTTTGTTACCACTTATATTTAGAAGGATGTGGGCAGCGGATACAGGGGAATACCACGAATTGCAACTTTACATTCATGCCACTGACCATCCTGACTTGGAAATGTATCACCATTCCTTCTCTAGCACTGAGTCAACATCCTGGATTGCCCTTCCTAAGTGCATTTTGGACAACGCACAGTAGGTGGACTGCAGTGGTTCAAGAAGACAGTTCACCACATCTTCTTAAGGGCAGCTGGGGACTGCCAGTAAATGCTGGTCAGGCCACAATGTTCCTATCCCAAAGGTGAAAACACATTTCAGTTAACTGTAGCTGCCTCAGCTGATAAACAAGTGCTGATGGCCTGGGAGTGGGCAGGTTGCAGAATGTACTCTGGTGGGGGATTTCAATATCGGCCAGCAAGAGTGGCTGGACAGCAGCCATTCTGATTGCGTTGATCAACTTCTTAAGGGCGTTATGTCTCTACCAGGTGGTAAGGGAACCAACAAAATGGAAAAACATACTTGACCTCATCCTTAACAATCTCCTGCCTGCACGTGCACCTGTCCATGACAGTATCAGTAAGAGTGACCACCAAATAGTCCTTGTGGAGACAAAGTTTTGCCTTCACACGGAAAATACCCTCCATCATGTTGTGTGGTACAATCACGTGCTAAATTGTACAGATTTCGACCAGAGTCAAGTACTCAAGGTTTTTCATCCATGAGGTGCTGTTGGTCATCAGCAGCAGCAGAATCATACTTCAATATAATCCGCAACTTTGTAGCCCAACATTTCCCCCAGTCAATCATTACCGTTGACCTTGGGATCAACACTAGTTCAATAAGGAGCAACTTCGGGCATACCTCAGAGAGAGGGAAGCTACAAAACCTCTCTGATGAAGGGTCTAGGCCCGAAATGTCAGCTTTTGTGCTCCTGAGATGCTACTGGCCTGCTGTGTTCATGCAGCTCCACACTTCGTTATCTTGGATTCTCCAGCGTCTGCAGTTCCCATTATCTCTGGCTACAAAACAAAACTACTTTTACAGCATAAGCAGCAATTGATAGATAGAGCTAGACAGAGTTCCACGACCAACAGATCAGATCAAAGCCCTTCAGTTTTGCCCTATAGTATAGTGATTTTTGGTGGACAATTCAACAACTCATGTATGAGGAGGCCCCACAGATGTTCCCATCCTTAACAATAGGGAAGCCTTGCTCACCAGTGAAAGTGATAAGGCTGAAGGGTTTGTAACAACCTTCAGTCAGAAGTGCTGCGTGGATGATCCATCCTGGCCCCCTTCAGAGGCCCCTAGCATCACAGATGCCAGTCTTCATCGAATTGGGTTCCCACCATGTGATTTCAAGAAATGGATGGAAACAGCGGATACTGCAAAGGCTGTGGATCCTGACAACATTTCAGCAATGGTGCTTGTCCCCAGTATAGTTAAAACATTAACACCTGCCCAACAATGTGGAGAGTTATCCATCTGTGTCTTATACACAAATCTAACCAGCCAATTAGCGGCCTATAAATCTACTCTCGACCATCAGGAAAATGATGGGAGGTGACAGCAATATGCAAACAGGCCGCATCCATTCCACAATAATGTGCTCAGTGACACCTAGTTTGGGTTCTGTCAATGCCACTCAGCTCTTGACTTCATTACAACCTTAGTTGAAAATGGACAAAAAAGCTGAATTCCAGAGATGAGGTGAGAGTGACAGCCCTTGATATCAAGGTTGCGTTTGACTGATTTTGGCATCAGGGAGCTCTGGAAAAACTGGAATCATGGGTATCAAGGAGCAAACCATCTATTGGTTGGAATGATACCTGGCATGTAGGAAGATGGTTGTGGTATTAGAGTCTAGTCATTTCAGTTCCAGGACATCTCTACAGGAGTTCCTCAGTATAGTGTTCTGGACTCAGTTATCTTTAACTGCTTCATCAATAACCTTACGTACATCATAAGGTCAGAAGTAAAGATTTTGCTGTTGATTACATAATGTTCAGCAGTATTTGTGAGTCCTCAACTGTGAACAGTCCATGTCCAAATGCAGCAAGACCAGGATAATATCCAGGCTTGGGCTACGTTGGAGGAGAGATATCAAAGAGAAATCTTGCGTCTCCTGTTTAATAAAACAAATTGACTTTTATTCAGATAACAAGGAGTGGAGCTGGATGAACACAGCAGGCCAGGCAGCATCAGAGGAGCAGGAAAGCTGATGTTTCGGGTTGGGATCCTTCCTCAGAAGACCCTTCTGAATGCATCCAAATTCTATGAAGTAATTGATATTTCCTACTAACCTTATTAAAAACAATACAAAAGGAAGCTAATTTTGACCAATTGTTATAAAATTTGTAATTTAGTTCTAAAATAGTTATATAGTTGCACATAATGTTATAATTCTTTAACCAGGCTAACAAATTAGGAACAACTTCTCTCTCACATGACCCTGGGTGATCAAACACAGCGTCTGTAAATTGCAGCTACAGTTTACAACCCCTGCTATTTGCATGCTGCCTATTGTGTTAAAACCAGAAGGTTTATTCTTGATTAGCCTGATTGTCTCCATTCTAAACTAAAGCTTCTTACACCATAAGACAGCATGTATTGGAATTCCATTGATGGGATGAAATTCATTCACTTGCACAGCTTTCCCAAGTCATTAACAAAAACTTATTTGGATTCTGAAGGTATAATAGGACATTCCCTCATGGCCACCATTATCTTTTAATTTGCCTCTACTATATTTCCATCTTTGGATGCAAGGATCTACACTTAAGTTGCAGTCGTTAATCTCTCCACAGTCACAATGACTGTGGATAATGACCTTTCTATAGCACCACCTCCACCCCCCACCTGCTGTTTTCGAGGTTATCTATTTCCACCATTTGCTGTTTCTGCCCTGGTTGGCAGAGCAGGATTTTTTCTAAATCTAAACATCATTTTATCCTTTCAGGGGTATTCTTTATCAAAATGCTTATGTGTTTATAGCTGTCTGACTGCAGAAAACTGGTTAAGTTCCCCATCTTTTTCTCTCACCGGGACCCTTTTATGACTGCAGTGGGACCTTTAATTATCTCATCCAGTAACTGTATGGAAACCACAAATCTGGCTGTGAATATCTGTTGTATGGAGCTACCAATTCCTTTTGTCTATTTTATGTCAGCTAAAAGAAGGCCATTTTGTCAATTTTAGTCATAGGTGGCTACAACAGGCTAAAATGTGGCAAATAACATTTACACCATACAAATGCCAGGCAATGACCAACTCCAACAAGAGAGAATCTGACCATTGCTCCTATTCATTGGTGTTACCATTGCTGAAATCCCTGTTATCAAGCTCCTGACTATTGACCAGAACTGAACTGAAGTAGACATATAAACAACAATGGCTACAAGAGCAGGTCAGAAGCTAGGAATATTCCAGCAAGTAGCTCATCTCCTGACTATCTAAAACTTATCCGCCATCTACAAGGCACAAGCCAAGAGTGTGATGGAATACTTCCTATTTGCATTGATAATGTGCAGCTCCAGCAACAAGAATCTTGACACCATTGAGGACTCTAGCATCCCACTTGCCTGGCACCACATCCACAAGCATCCACTCCCCCCACCATTAATGCTCAATGCCATGTATAAGATGCACTGTTGAAATTCACCAGGGTTTCTCAGCGCATTCTAAAACTAATACCTCTTCCATCTAGAAGGACAATGCAGAAGATACATGGGAACACCATCACTTTTCCAAATTCCCTTCCAAGCCACTCATTGTCCTAACTTGGAAATATATCACCATTCCTTCAGCATCATGGGTCAAGATACTGGAACTCCCTCCCTAACAGCCTTGTAGTTATGACTACAGCACAGAGACTGCAGCAATTCAGAAAGGTAGCTCACCACCACTTTCTCATGGTTTACTGGGGTTGGTCAATATGTGCTGTCCCAGCCAGTGAGGCCAATATCCCATGAATTAATATAAAACAAAATATATTCACTTTATTCTAAACATGATGTTAATGCAGAACCTCTGAATAAAATTCATCCTGGCACCTCACAGGAAGAATAGATGCAATAGTAATGTGTTTAGCTTCAAAGAAGTAGCTGCAACTCACAAGACAAATTCAGTTGTACGCAAAGCTACTTTTTAAACATAAATCACAAGGCAGGATTACTGAAATCATGTTTAATTGATTTTTCTATGTTCCTTCTTCCCCTTTGTATTGTGATGTTGCCGTTTTTCAATACTTCGTGCAATAAGCCATTTTATATTTGATAGAAGGGTTTAGACAGGTGATTCTGAATTCTTCCAGAAGAGATTTGAGATTACATTCTTCAAGGTGTTAGTAGAAACTGATTTGCCATTTGACTTCTCACTTATATTCAACTCATAGCAGGAGGAAGAGACTGCCCGTCAAAAAGACCCGCGAAAATGAAAGGGGAGAATTGCTGCTTTTATGCAATCAGGAAACTGGGTGCAAATTGTGTCATATTTCCAGAAGTGAAGTTACCTTTCAGGTTTATGTCTATATAATTCACACAATCTAATAAAATCCCTTTGGTGCCCAGCACAATTCTGTCAGGTTTTACAACATAACTCTTGCTCTTTTGTGTTCAAGATTTTAGTTCGTGTATTTGATGATGATAACCTGCTATAGTTTTATTAACATAGCAGAAAAATGGTTTAGTCATAAAAAATGAGCATCTTGAATAAGTGCTGCTATCAACAAATAACCTGTAAAATGACTTAAAAAAGACCTGTACTATGTCATTATTTGGTTCAAACAATGTGCACTGGATTGTTTTCTTGTAGAAGTAACAATTTTTGGCCATAGTAAATTTTATAATCTTCCTTCCAGTGCCCATACACTGAAACAGAAACTCAAATTTGAATCACAATTTAAATTAAAATTAGATTTTCCTGCATCCCATTTCCAACACTGTTTTGTCTCCAAAATCCTTGAACATGTTTTCCCCTCCCAAATCCACACTCTTGTTTCTTGGAAGTCTGTGCTTGATTCCTTACTAGCTACTGACTTATCAAAATCACAAATGACATTCTGTGTGACTATGACATGGGTTAACTACCACTGCCCATCCTTCATGACCAGTCTTCATCTGTTGACATGGGTGTCAGACCATCCTACAAAAATTCCCCACTGTAGTCCAGCTGGGTTAGACAATTTCAACTTGATTCCATTTTTATCTTTCTGATCACAACCAGAACATCACTGGCAATGATTTATTCTCCTGCTCCCATACAGTTATCTTTGGTATTCCCCAAGGTTCTATCTTTGGCCCTCTCCTATTTCTCATCTACATGATACCCCTTGCTGACATTATTTGAAAGTGCAATATTAGTTTCCATATGCAATTTGACAACATACAGTTTACGTCACCAGCACCTCTAGATTCCTCCGCTATGGGTAACTTATAGGAACACAGAACATGAGTAGGCCATTCAGTGCTTTGAGACTGTGCCACCATTCAATGAGATCATTGTTGATCTGTGGCCTAACTCCATATACCTCCCTTAAGCCCATATCCCTTAATAGCTTTGCTTAACAAAACTTTATCAATCTCAGATTTAAAATTGGCAACAAATCCAGTATCCACTGCCATATGTGGAAAAGAGTTACAAGTATCTACTACCCTATGTGTGTAGAAGTATTTCCTAACATCTCTGCTGAATAATCTGGCCCTAATTTTTAGACTATGCCCCCTAGTTCCAGAGACTTCAGCAAAACGAAATCGTTTAGTGTTATTTACCCTATCTTTTCCTGCTAATATCTTAAAAAATACAATAGGATTCCCCCTTAACTTCTAAATTCCAGGAAAAAAAAGGCCTAATTTGGATAATCTCTCCTCAGAGCTCCTGATTTCCAAGTGTCATTCTCATAAACCTACAATGTACTTCCTCCAAGATCAATATTTCCTTTCAAAGATGTGATGCAGGTCTGCTTTCAGTACTCCAGTGTGATCTAACCATGATTTTGTGTAGCTGCAGCATAACTTCTGCATTGTTTTTCTCTAGTCCTCTAGATGTACGGGTTAACAATCTAATAGCCTTCTTGATTATTTTTTGCACCTGTTTGTTGCATTTTAAAGATTTATGCACTTGAATCCCCTACCCACCAAGTCTCTTTGGACATCCAATGTATTTAACTTCGTACCATGTAGAAAGTACATTGATCTATCCTTTTTTGGTCAAAAAATGGGTAACCTCACACTTGCTTACATTGAACTCCATCTGCCAAAGTTTTTCCATTCACTTAGTCTTTCGATATCCCTTTGTAATTTTACATTATCACCTACACTGTCTACAATGCCACCTAACTTATTGTCATCGGGAAATTTCTATACCTTTATCCAAGTCATTAGTAAACAGTATGAATAACACAGATCCTCAAAGACACCACTGTTGCTATTAGGGTACTTAAAAATTGCCATTACTTTCTGTCTAGTGTCACTGACAGCTGCATCAGTAATTTGCTCTCAGTTCCAAAGACTTCTACTTTAGTTAACAGTTGCTTATGTGAGACTTTGTCAAGTGCCTTCTGGAAATCTGTAGACATTCCCTTGTTCACTATCTCAGTCATCTGTTCAAAATTTCAGTAAGGCTTGTCAGGCATTACCTGTTTGTCATGAATCTGTCCTGGCTCTCCCTCGTTAACTAAAAAAATTGCAAGTTCAGTTCCCCATCCTTGATTATAGACTGCAACAATTTCCCCACTGTAGATATTAGGCTAACTAGTCTGTGATTCCCTGATTTTCTTCTTTTGCCCTTCTTATAAAGCACAGAGTGATGTGCAATTTTCCAATCCAGAGGGACAACTAGGGAACATCTAGAGAACCTTGAAAGATTATAGTTAGGGTATATATAATGTGCTCCCCTACTTGCTTTAATTCCCTTGGGTGGAAAATGTAGGGTCCTGAGGATTTGTTACTCTTAAATTCTATTAATTTCCTCATTACTGATTTCCCCGCCTTGCTAACCTATATTGCTCACAGTAAATCAAATTCTAAATTCTAAAATTATCATCCTTATCAAAAATCCCAAAGAAATTAATAGAGGATCAGTGACAGGGTCTACATAAAATTAGCTTAAGGAAATTGTCCAAAATGAAGAAATTACCAGAACTGAAGAGTGACAAATCCCCAGGACCTAATGGTTTCCATCTCCGGATGTTAAAGGAGGTAGGAGAGCATGTCGCTGATGCTGTAATCATAATCATTCAAAGTTTCCTGGATTTAGGAGTTGTACCTCGGGATTGGAAATTTGATCATGTTGCTCTGCTGTTTAAGGTGGGTGAAAGAGGAAAACCAGGGAATTATAGACCAGTTAGCCTAACATCAATGGTGGAGAAACTTTTAGAGTCTACATTCAAGGATAGGGTAACTGATCGCCTCAAAAAATTCCAGTTAATCAGGGAGAGTCAGCATGGATTCAGGTAGGGTAGGTCATGCCTGACAAACCTCACAGAGTTTTTGAAAGAGGTGAATAAGCTGTTGTACAGAGGTAAGTCAATGGATGTTGTTCCTATGCCTATCCGTAAAGCATTTCGTAAAGTCCCACACAAGATTGTTAGCTAATGTGAAAGCCCATGGAATTAAGGGCACCTTACTGACATGGATAGGAAATTAGTTGAATGGCAGGACACAGAGTTGCAATAATGGTTAAGTATTCAAACTGCCAGGATGTGTGACCAGTAGTGTACTGCGGGGATTTGTGTTGGGGCCTCTATTATGCATTGCATTGATTAACAACTAGGATAATGGCATAAAAAGTCAAGTATCCAAATTTGCTGACAACATAAAATTGGGCAGCATTGTATGCAGTGTTGAAGGCAGCCTAAAATTACAACAGTATATTGATAGATGAGGTGAATGAACAAAGCTGTGGCAGATGGATTTTATTGTAAGCAAGTGTGAGTTTATCCATTTCTGACCAATAAAGGCTAGATCTGTCTTTTTTTTAGAAGGCACAAAGTTAAATACAGCAGATATCCAAAGAGATTTGGTGCTCCAGGTGCATAGCTCTTTAAACTGCTACAAACAGGTGCAGAAAATAGTCAAAATGGCTAATGGAGTACTGGCCTTCATATCTAAAGGACTGGATTATAAGCAAGCAGATTTTATGGTGCAGTTATGCAAAACCCTAGTTACATCTCATGTGGAATACTGTGAGGACACCTGAACATCACATCTTAGGAAGGATGTTTTGGCCCTGAAGAGAGTTCAGTGCAGGCTTACAAGAATGATACCTCGACTTCAGGGGTTTTTGATTTTATTTGATTGATTTATTATTGTAACATGTACCGACAAACAGTGAAGAGTATTGTTTTGTGTGCTAACAAGACAAATTTTACCTTACATAATTAGGAGGAGATTAGAAAAATACAGCCTCTATCCTGCAGAATTTATAAGGTTAAGGCTGATCTAATCTTAAAGCTATTAAGAATGAAAGACAGAGTAGTTAAAAGTGCACAACTTCCACAGATTGAAGATTCTCGAACCAGGGGGCATAATCTAAGAATTAGGGTCAGGCCACTGGAGAGATGTTAGAAACCACTTTTACATGGGAACAGTAGGGGTGGTTTGGAACTCTCTTCCTCAAACAGAGATTGAGGCTAATTCAATTGTTAAATTTAAGTCTGAGAGACAAATTTTTATTAAGCAAATTATCAAGGGATAGGGGTTCAAGGCAGCCATATAGAGTTAGGTCACAGATCAGCTGTGATCTTATTGAATACTCGAGAAGGATAGAGGAGCTGAATGGCCTACTCCTATTCCTAAATTACTATGCTTTCAAGTCTCTGTGTAGCCACTCCCCAACTCCAATCAAATCATTTCTGTCAGATTCACAACTGCCCAAGGTATTTGTGTTAACCTATTTTTGGTCAATGAAGCATTTCTGATCATAATCGCTTCACCATTAGTAACTGGCCCTTTGGATGCCTGAGCCCCAATATCTGGAATTCTCTCGGTACACCTTTCCATCTTTTTACTTCACTCTCTTCCTTTAAAATGGGCTAGAATCTACCTTTTGATGAATCTTTTGGTCATGTTGCTCAGTATCTTATGTAGTTCAAAGTGATAATTTATTTTTTGAAACTGCTGTGAAGTACCTTGTGAAATTTCATTTTATTGACGGTGGCTAAATGCAGGTTGCTGTTGCGGCAAGTAATTTTGTGAATGGCCATTACTATGTTCACTGAAAGATTTATATTGATATAGCATCTTTCAAAACCTCAGGAAGTTTCAATGCCCTTTACAGTTAACGCATCAGTTTTGAAGTGTAATTGCTGTTGTAATGCTGGGAATCTTTTTATTACAATCTGGGTGTATGCCCAGTTTTGTGGGTGAGAATAACATTCAGTGTTTCTAAAGCAGCATTAAGGGTTCCAAGGACGTGATTTATGCCTGATGTAATTAGCAATTAAAATACCACAATCTTTTGGTTTGTTTGGCCAATTTCAGCTGGATTACACAGATAACACCAAAGCAAATAAATGGAAATTCTAGGTCTGAGAGTTCACGGTACTGCAGCTGTAGGGATAAGGTGCAGCTGCCGCTCTGAAGTGATGTTTTCAATTATTTATCGGTATTAGACATATAACATGCGCACCAGTTTCTAGAAATATTTCACACACTGGTTGACTCACTTCTTCAAATGATGTACTGTACAAAAATTTACAATTGTAGCCACACTGGAATTAAGTTGAATTTGTATGCACAGGCATTATCTTTTCAAAAATTCTCTCACTTTATTGTGTTCGAATCTGTGTAATTTACATATCAAATGTATTGAGTTCTGAAAAAAAAGCCTCTTTTCTGCAGGTTCATTAACCACTGACAATCTTTTAGTTAGACAAATGCAAACACCTACTAGCCTTGTTTAGAATTAGGCATTTGCCTGACATGGGCAGATGATTATTTTATGAAGGGGGTGACGACATTTCAGAGTTGGTTATACAGCCAAATCCCCTGCAAAATTTGGGTCAGAAAATAAAATTGAAATAACGTCATATGCATCAAGCCATAATGCTGACTAGAACATAAATGTATTCACCAGTTCCCAGATAATTTGATGTGGGAATTCTGTTTATCTTAACGCTCTTTTGGTTTATCAGAATTTTCATCAAGTGATCATTAACTGCTGGTAAATACAGTAGTGATCAGCTATAATCAGAATGTGAAGCTAGATATTGATCAGGAAGTTTCAAAGAAGTATTTTACGTTTTCTTTACTGTTCAGTTAGAATAATCATGTAGAGTCAATCAGGTGAATGAAATTTTCATGACTCACATAGGGTACTTTTCAAAAAAAAGTTAATAGTTTTCTGTTCGTTCCATTTGCAATTCAAAGTGCTCATCATAGTCATATTTATTTTGAATGCTGTATGTACTGTGTAATGGCTAGAATCTCTCCAGTCCTAAACTTATTGTGGGAGCTGGTGAGAATGTTAGGAAAAACATGTGAGATGGCTAACAAGGAGCTTCTCAATGTCAAGACCAAAAGTCCCCCTTTCTGATCGATTGTTGAATTGCAAGACAATGCTGTCTCTAATGATAGCAGAGTGTGGAACTTGAGGAACTCAGCAGGCCAGGAAGCATCAAAGGAGCAGGAAAGCTCAGCTGCCTGATGCTGCCTGGCCTGCTGTGTGCCACCAGCTCCACACAGTGTTAATTCAGACTGCAGCATCAGCAGTTCTTACTAGCTCTCTCTAGTGAGTAGTGTGAGGCCCATTTGCATGAATAAACTCTCCATATTATGTGACCTTGTCTTATTGATATGCATTTCTTAATCACCCACCAGCCACACTAAAAAAAGACGTGACAATATCCAACATGAAAATTAGGGGAGTAACTTGGCAGCTCCGCTTTGTTGCGTGTTCCTCCAGGCCCTCAATAACTCAGACACCAGGCACCAACATCGCAGGGCACACTTCATGGCCAACAACCATGTGCACACCCCCACTCTCTTCAGGAACAAAAACAGAAATTGCTGGAAAAGCTCAGCAGGTCTGTCATTATTTGTGGACAGAAATTAGAGTTAACGTTTCAGGTTGAGTGACTCTTCAATTTCTCTCCACAGAGGCTGCCAGACCTGCTGAGCTTTGCCAGCGATTTCTGTTTTTTTTCTTTCTGATGTAAAGCATTTGCAGTTTTTTTGGATTCCCCTCTCTTCAGTCTATGAGGACCCCATCAATAATCTTGGATGCCACTTACCCTCTGTCCAACATGTTTGGAGCAAATAAAACATATAATGCAGGGCAGTTGCATACTGATAATGATTAACTAGTTGCATAGGTGACTTTAAAGATGATGCCAGTGCCTGAAATTCCAGGAGGTCCTGACATCACCTAATACTTCCATCAATGGCAAGTGGAAAAATATGATGGGCAGGGCACTATAGGGTCATAATGCAGATGTAGTGAGGTGAGTTTGGGAAGAAAGCAAAAGAAAATTATAGGGGCTCATCGAGAGAAGCCCTCATGAAACTTGCCAAACTGACACTTGACCAACGTAAATATATTATGGGACTGATATCTCCAGCTATCATCTATTCACCCATATGATATGGTACCTCAATAATGCAAAAATGCTCCCACACAGCTTAATTACAAATTAGAATGTATTTCCTTTCAGTAACCTTTGAGTTCACTTGAGGGATTGGCTCCAGTGCCAAGTAGAGAAGAAGCTACATATCTTATTTCAGTAATGGGTTATTACAGGATATTTAGAAATTCTTGTTCTTGTAGTCACATGACTCAAATGATATGAGGGAGAGTGCAATTTATAATATTATAACAATTGTTAATGATAAGAAGATGATAAGGCATGTAATTTAAATGACTTCAGAGTAATTAACCAAAAAAAATTGAAGTGGGTTTTGGTTTGTTAATTATTGGATGGGGGCATCATTGTTAAAGCCAACATTTATTGTTCATGTTTAATTGCCTTTGACCAGGCAGCGGTAAATCAGTTTGTCGTATATGCTGAGTGGCTTACAAGGCCATTTCAGAAGGCAGTTAAGAATCCACAGCATATGTAATCCCTTAGATGCTCATTCAGCTTGCTGATGAGACAATTGCTAACAGTATGTACAGAAAACCTTCACATATTTGATTGCCACTTATTACAAAGATCAACTTGAATGTCTTGGACCAATGGTTATTTAAAGACTCAGATTTTTGTAATTGTTCTTCAGCCAGATGGAGGCTATCACAAGTAACTTAAGCAGGCCCTTCTCTCACCTGTAAATATATTCATGATACCGGAATCATTCTGGGAAACAAGATATGCCCCAGTTTCCTTTCCCGGTTGCAATATTCATTCTTGAATTCGTCTCAACCACAAAAATACTGTTATTTATAGATGCTGCCTTATATTAAGAAAAGGTAATAGCTTCAGGGTGGCATAGTGGCTCAGTGATTCGTACTACTGCCACACAGTGGCAGGGACCCAGGTTCAATTCCATCCTAGGGCGACTGTGTGGAGCTTGCACATTCTTCCCATTTCTGTGTGGATTTCCTCTGGGTGCTCTGGTTTCTTCCCACAGTACAATTATTTGCAGGTTCGGTGCTTTGGCCATGCTAAATTGCCTATATCATCCAGAGATGTGAGGGTTAGTTGCATTAACCATGGGACATGCAGGGTTACAGGGATAGCAAGGAGATGGGTCGGGGTGGGATGTTCTTTGGAGCTTCAGTGTTGATTCAATGGGCCGAATGGCCAGCTTCTGGGTCATAAGGGCAATATATAACAAAAATAACACATAAGGAGAATTAAAGTGGATAGTCAAAGATGTGTGCTGTATGAAATGTTTTAAAAGAAGAAAGAAGGGTAGAAATGTGACGAAGTTCAGGGAAGAAAATCCAAAGTTTAGGGTCAAGATACCAAAGCTGATTCAATTGACATTAGAGATGGTTAAGAGGACAGTTATTTGAAGATGGATATCTTGGCTGATTGTAGGGCTATTAACAATTTCAAAGATAGGGAAAGCAAAGACCAAGATTAGAAACCAAGCGACTTGAAGCAGATAAACATTTCAAAATCAGGGTGTCCATTTGACTGGGAATATTGGTCAGTGTGCACATTGGATAAATTGAATTTGCAGCATGTTGGAACGTGGATGCAGAATATTGGATGACCTCAATTTAGTGGACGATAGAATGAGAGAGATATTTTGGGACCCTAATCAGGACTACCTTGGAATAGTCAAATGTAGAAGAAGCAAAGGAATTTGATGGTTTCAACATTCAACGTACTTCTCCAATGGTCCCATTCACTTTCATAATTCCAGAAGAACATCCAATTGCAAATTAATCTGATGTTGATTCTTCTCTAGTGTATAAAACACACTCTCACCTGTAAATTTGTGTCAATTAGTACTACACTTCTTAAAAGAAAAACTTTTTGGAAAGACTTATATGGATGTTAAGAAGAGTAAAAGTCTCAACACAATACATTGGCATACTCAGAAAAGACTTCCACTGGTCTGAATGACTCCCCGTCTCTCACCATCTGCCCAATGACATAAACTTACCACCTCCAAACTTTCCATCAAAGACAACAGAAGATTCCACCCAATTAACATTGTTTCTCCCTTCACACATCAGGCTAAATCTGCTGAATGTTTCCAGTATTTTTGTTTTCATTTTAGATTTTCAGCAACCACACTTTGTAGTTTGGAGCAGAAAGGAAATTTGGGTGGGCAGTAGTTGATCGGGAATAAATTTGAGGGAGCGAGAAGTGGGTTTTGTAGAAAAGATGAACTTGACAAGTACATTGATATTGAGTGGTGGTAGTGGTGTGGAGTAGATAGGAGAGAAATTAGAGAACTACAAGTTCATGATTGAACAGAAAACAGAAAATCTGGAAGCAAATTTAGTCTGGTGCACCTGGGAAGGGAGACAAAAAGTCAGACAGTTGCAATTATCTCAATCTTCACAGCAAAATTGCCCATATAATTCTAGGCATTCAGTCAGCACATTCTGCTAAACCATTTGAAATCATGCTATCCTGAAGAAGTCCATATGGTCTTGCCTTCTGCTCTTTCTTCTGCGTAGGATCTGATGTACTCAGATGTCCATAGATACCCCTCACTTTGCGGTTGCATCAAAAGTTGCTGTCCTGGGTATTATTGGAAATGTCACTGGCTCTTTTCTGGATTGTTCCAAGTTCCTGGCAATGTGTCCTTACCCTGGTGCCAGACTGCACATTGAGTTTGGAATGTAGCATAGATCATCATCATCATCTTTTTCGTAAACCAGAATCCCTTCAGGCATTACTCTTGCTGAAGTGGAAGAAATGCTTTTAAAAAAGCAGTGTCTGCAGAGCCTTCTTTGGAGAGGCTTCCTCTCATTCTCCTTTTTTCACAGCTGCAACCTTCACTCAGTTTCTCTGTCATGCAAGTCCCAGAGGCAATGCAACCGCAGCCGCCAATCTGTTGAGATGCAGGTCACTAAATACTGTTGCTTCCCTGAGTATATTCAGCAGCTCTCCCAAAACCCTGCAAACACACAATCCATAGCATTTCTAACAATTTACTCATATAGTTGTCACTGAACAGCATCTGGCCTGTGAGTAATTGCCTGGCCCTTTAAGTAACATTGGTGGAAGTTTTTCATTTTGCAGAATTCTGTTCACCTGTGAAATATTTACACTGGCATTCTGTGGGTGTCTGCAAACCATATTTGTTAAAAGAGCATCAGCTCAGCCAGAACGTCTGCCATTATTGCAGCACATATGTTAACACTATGACACGCCCATGCCATACCAATATCCTTCCCAGCATGGGGTATATCATGGGCATGAAGCAGCTGAAAGCACAACAAATGACATTGCAGGCCTTTAATGCCAATAGATCTACGAGCCAAGTGTCACAGTGCATGGTGTCTAGTCTGATAGCAAATCATTGACTTACTGAATTTGTGGTTCAAGTGACTTGGTAAATTTGATGACCCTCTTTTGCCTGCATTAGCTTGGGGTCCTAGAATGGTGGTAATCTGCTATGCCTTGCACAAGATCATGTCACAAAAGGGAATGAAGCTGTTTGTCACTGATGGGAAGGAGGAGAAGCTCAAGGAAGAGGACTGAAACACAATGTGACCAGGACAAGTGTAAATGCCCACCTGGCCATCAGAGAGGCCTATACCAGGCTCATTTAGGCTCAGGTCAGATACTGAGCAAATCTGAAGCCAGATGTAACCATGATACTCAGGTTCCTGCCTGAGCATGGAGTATTCCCACTGTGATAAACCACGCCGACACAAGCACATGATCGACATGTATTCCATTATTGGAATGACATTTTGATGAAGTATTTCTCATTTAGAAAATCAGAGCAGTGCACTGAAGAAAGCAAGACAAATAAAAAGCTTTCTTCATTTACAATTGGTCCAATGAAACATAGTTTATATAGTTATAAACAGATCTAGCAATTCAAAACTGGGATGAGGACTTTGGAATATCTTGAGAAGAGATGGCTTGAGAAGAAGGAGCCTTTTATCTATCCTGCCTTTTGTGGCCCAACTGCACCTCCTTGTTGGCAGAGAGCAAGCCAATACTTTGCTGCATATAAGTGTGACCTTCATCCATAAGATAAAATTCACTTTTATCCTCTGTGAACTGGTAATAAACTGTCTGGTTCTCTCTCTCAGCCTGGAGTTCTGCCCTTACATCTCCTGCAATGAAAGAAGGCATGGAATTAGGAGTGTGAGCAATGGAGTATTTTCTCTGGATGGATGAGGAGAACATCTGAGAAGGGTGACTGTGAGAAATAGAAGACAATAAGTTGGAGATGTATATTGTTGATTTCTGTTGAGATAGAGTGTTAAAGATGAGGCTGGAGAGAAGGGAGTGCATACAATGCTTCTCTGTCAATGAATTTTGTGTCGGAGAAGGCTATGAAGGTGAGAAAGTGATAGCAGTCAGCTAAGAGTTGCAGCAAAAGTTCCAATTAACAGACTAATGAGCAAATGAAAACTTCTGTGACACTGGGTCTAGGTTCTGAGAACAATACTTCTGTTGACCACAATCTGCGCTTAATCATGCTGTTGGCTTCCTTCTCCAGTCTCAGGAAAGAAACTATTCTTCAGGCCTCAGTGCTTTCAACATGACTTCTAACAAGATGTCAGAGAATTGGAACAAGGTTTGGAAGCAGTCATCCTCTTCCTGAAATTTGCCAGTTTTGGATTTACCACTAATAGTTTAATTTTGTATCTGGTGCTACAATTGTGAACCCTGTTGGGGGCTTTTTAAATAGAAATCCTTCATTGCCTTTTTAGGCATATTATCTCACACCCGACCTGCCTGATTAGTCAGGCAACCCAGAAGCAGGATGATAATACAATGGCTAAGTGAAACAGCTTTGAAGAAACCCACTAATTAGTCACATGGGTTCTGAACTGATATGTGGTCCTGTTAATTCAGCAGAAGCTAAATGCATAAAATTTTGTCCTCTGTCTGTTATAAAATTATAGAATGGTTATAGACCAGGAGGTGAAACATTTTGTCTGTGATAACCCTGTGAAAAGGCAATTCAGCTTGTGTCATTCCCCTATATCCTGACAATTATTTCATTTCAGATAATATGGTTCTCAATCCTTTCATCAACTGAAGTTTCCCTATTTAACTAGCCGTACTTTTCAATATCCTTATCAAACCTCTTCTAAATCTTCTCCAAAAGAAAACAGGCCTAATTTCTTCATTCAAGCTCTTCATCCCTGGAACCATTCTGGTAAAACATTTCTGCATGTGTCTAATATCCTCACATCTTTTCCCAATCGAGACTATCTTAAAAAGTGCTATGAACTTAGTCAAATATAATTTTTCCTCTTTCTGTTCAGTTCATATTTGTTCAAGTACCTGACAATTCTATCCTTATTGACTTTAGTTGTAGTTTTCTGAAAATCCTGTAATTACCTGATTTCTCTTACTCAAATATCTGGAGTGATGCCAGTAATTTTCTGACAGCACAATTCCCCAATCAAACAGTCTTGTCAGCACAGCTTTTTCATGACTCTCTGATCTCTCGCACCCACAGATATTACTTTTATTTTACAAATTGCTTTAGTTGTACAATATTTGTTTGCCTTTTTAAGGACATTTGTTGTTCACTCTGTAGAATATGTGTGTGCATTCAATATTTCTTATAAATGGATTGACACATACTTTGTTCAATGCTCTGCTATTTTCTGACTTCCTTGCAATGATCATTACCAATGTTATTTTGACTTCCTGCTTCTCTTTATAAAATGTTCAGTGATTAAACACTGTATGTACTTACAGCACCTATTGCTGATACTTTGTCTGATTTTCTATTTCCCAGTATCCTAGCAACCATGTTTGCATCGATTTTGTTAAATGCTTAGTTAACGATCATACGGACCCAAAATAGTACAGCAATTCTCCATTGTAACTGCAATAGAGTAAAGTTATTAATGTGCATCCGTCTTCCGTCCCGAGATTTCTTGCCAGAATGTTTAGATGCTGAAGATTATTTTTCAGTGCTTTGTTAGTATGAATATAATTGAACGTCTTTTTATATATGTACAAAATAATTATATTCACAATAACTTTCTCTTTTTGATCAAATGTTTTGTGTTTAGAGTCAGCCTCATCCTCTTCTCCAATGCCAAGCCATTGCCTTATATTACATTTAGAACGCATAAATATTGACTTAAAATTCTCATGCCACAGATGTCAGCATTTATTAACCAGTCTGTGTGTGAGCAGTGTGTGGCAGTTATCAGAAGATTTTCCTGGACAAATCCAGTTAAACATTTTCAGTACAAGAAAATATCAAAAATACGTGGATTTAGTAATTTAAAAAATTCTTGCATGAGGTGTGGGTATTGCTGGCTAAGCTACCATTTTGATGCTCATTCCTAATGCCTGAACTCATTTGCTCTCTCAGCCATTTCAGAGAGCAAATAAGAGTCAACCACGTTTCTGTGGCTCTGTAGTCACGTTTAGGTCAGACCACTTGAGGATAGCAAACTTTCTTTCCTAATGTTCATGGTAAACCAGATTTTTTTTTAACAATAATCACTGCACAGTCTCCAGTTCAGCAATTTTAATTCTAGATTTTATTTAATTAAGATTCACAATCTACATAAGTGGGATTTGAACTTGTGTTCCCAGCTCATTTTTCCTGGGTCTCTAAATTACTAGTCCAATGATTTCACCGCCATGCTACTGACTCCCTATGTCTCCCCAATGCTATTAATAACATAAGAACATTTTATTCATTCAAAAGGGTCATAATTGATATGATTGCAACTTTGATACAGACATTAAAATATAATGCTGTAAATTGGCTTGAAAGCTTGATAGCCCATTTATCATTCTGAACTAACAACCCAGAAAACCAACTCACACCACAGTAGGTTGTGGAATTCAAGTTAAAGATAATCTGGTATTTTGTGAGCAAGCTATGAGTTTACTTATAGAATGACTATGAGACCATTGGATATTCTAGTTAATAGTTAA
This sequence comes from Stegostoma tigrinum, assembly GCF_030684315.1. Lineage (NCBI taxonomy): Eukaryota > Metazoa > Chordata > Chondrichthyes > Orectolobiformes > Stegostomatidae > Stegostoma > Stegostoma tigrinum. The sequence goes on along the minus strand of NC_081358.1, from coordinate 70,900,875 downwards.
TTAGTGTCCCTCAGCTTGTCTGGTCTATATTACACATTTCTGCAGTTCCAATAATATGTTTTCTCTTAATACCTTCAGGGTGGCTAAAGATAAGTAAAGGAACACTGTCTTGCCATTGACCTCATCTCAAAAACAAATAAAACAATATCCTTGAAACTGCTGAATTCTTCACAGTTTAACTTCCTTCTAATATTTACTGGTTTCTACAACACAGTGAAAGCCACTGAGTCATACAGCTTTGAAACAGACCCTTCAATCCAACAAGTCCATGACGAACATTATCCCGAACTAAACTAGTCCTATCTGCCTGCTCCTAGCCCATATCTCTCCAAACCTTTCCTATTCATATACTTACTAACTGTCTCTTAAACATTGTAACCGTGCCCATATCCACCACTTCGTCATTCTGGTACTTCCTGATTTATCTAACCCTCGCTTCCACTCCTTGTCTTATACTATTAGCTTGTCAATAACCTCGATTCCAAATGTTAAAAGAAGAAAATGCTTTGTGAGGTTGCAAATTTTCACTGCAACTCTGTGTGTCATTGAGGTGTTTGTATTGGAAGAAACTGTTGTAATTAAAACGAATTATATCATAACTGATAAAAATATAAGAACTAGGAGCAGGAATACGCTGCTCGGCCCTTCGAGCCTGCTCTGCCATTCAGAAAGATCATGGCTGATCTTTTCGTGGACTCAGATCCACTTACCTGCAGTCTCATCGTACCCCTTAATTCCTTTATTGTGCAAAAAAAATTGTACCTCAGCTTTAAAAACTTTTGCTGAAATTGCGTCAACTACTTCACTGTGCAAGGAATTTCATAGATTAACAACCTTTTGGGCGAAGAAGTTCCTTCTCAATTCAGTCCTAAATCTGCTCCCTCTAATCTTGAGGCTATGCCCTCTTGTCCGAGGTTCACCTGCCAGTGGGAACATCCTCTCTACTTCTATCTTACCTATTCCCTTCATAATTTTATATGTTTCTATAAGATTCCCCCTCAATCTTCTGAATTCCAATGAATATAATCCCAATCTACTCAATCTCTCCTCATAACCCAACCTCTTCAACTCTGGAATCAACCTACTGAACCTCCTCTGCACCCCCTCCAGTGCCAGTACACCCTTCCTTCGGTAAGGAGACCAAAACTACACACATGAGGAATATGATACGAAATAAAGTTTTTGCGAAGACTTGTAGCTTGGGTTATGGATGAAGTTGTTGATTTGTTTGCTGAGCTGGGATGTTTGCATACGTTTCGTCACCATACTTGGTAACATCATCAGTGCGGCTCCAATGCAGCGTTATCAGTCTGTGCCACTTGTTATTTATGTGGTCCGGGCCAATGTTATTGTCGTACTGTGCTACCAGTCCAATGCCTATTATTGCACAGTGCAATTGATGATTAGCACCACCTAACTTATCCTGCAGATTCTAAAGTTTTCATATGGGCACCGTGCTCCAAAAACATTGGTAATCTTTGAATACTTTTGAGAGGGCATGTGCCTATGCCCAGATTCAAGTTATTTTTAAATCCCTCTTTAATGGACATTTTGATACCAGATTTAATTTCACAATGATATCGATTCCATGCAGTGCCAGTTTAAATGGTGTGAGATATCTTCACTCATAGAAGTCTGATTAGATTAGATTGAGGCCTCACTATACTTAGATCTTTTGTGTCACAGAAAAGCAGAAACCTATTCACAGTTGCGTTAAATGCAGCTTCAATGTCCCTGAATTCAATCTCATGCAAAGTATTACATAAATATATCACTTCATCTTCATCATCACCCTATGTGTATTGCCTGAAGATTGGTTGTTGATTCATAATCTTTCTGCGACACTCTGTCCTGTGCCAGTCTTTTCATTTTCCAAAAACTGTGTTCCATTTTGAAGCTATCTTGCATTGACATTCTCTTCATTCACCATTGCACCTTTTTTTCCACTGAAATCTTTGCTCCATAACTCAGCCTACCAGTCTGTTTCTTCTGAAATGTCACCTGCTCGTTTCTCTGCCTTCTCCTAATTATGTTAAGCAATTTCTTTTCATTCATTCTCCTTAGCACTTTGTCATTTGTGCCTTCTTCTGCTCAGCTGATCCTTTCCATTTTTCTCCAAACACAAATTTCAAAGCTGTTTAAGACGTTAATCTTACCTTTCTATAAAGTCTAAGTCTAGCACCCCTGCAAAATAATTGTCTAATTTAAATTCTCAGATTTATGTCTTGATTCTATATTCAGCTTTCCATTTGTGAACATTTTCTTTTTCCTCACTACAGCCTTTATCATTATTATCCTTGATTTTATCTCTGATGCACCTTCCACATGTACAAATTGTAGCTGCCTAACAGTTTAAATTATTGAATCTTTTCTAGTTATTTTTCCTGTTCGAAAATATAATTATTTACATACAAACATATCAATTTGAGGCAGAAGTGGGTCACTCAGCCCCTCAAATCTGCTCTGTCATTTGCTAAGATCATGAATGATTTGTTTATTACTGCAAACCAATTTTCCTGCCTGCCCATGACAGACTGTGCCTCACTTGTGGGTGAAAAATCGCCTGAATGACTGAGGCTCCGAAAGCTTGTTATTTCATATAAACCTGTTGAACTATAACCTGGTATTGTGTGATTTCTGACTTTCGCTAATAAAGGAAAGCGTCCCACATATCTTCATAACCAGTTCACCTACTTGACACACTATCTTAAGTAGACATGTGATACCAAAATCCCTCTGATCCTTAGTGCTTCCCAGGGTCCTAGCATTCATCATGTGTTCCCTTGCCTTGTTTGTCCTGCTCAAGTATATTGCCTCACACTTATCTGGATTGAATTTAAATTATTTATATATACTACAAACAGCAAGGGCCCCAATATTGAACCCTATGGAACCCCACTGGGCACAGTCTCCCAGTCATATAATCATTCCTCAATGATCATCCTCTGCTTTCTGCCACTCAGCCAATTCTGGATTCACTTTGTCAAATTTTCTTGGATCCTAAGGGCTCTTAACTTCACCATCAGACTCCCCTGTGGGACCTTATCAAAAACATTGCTGAAGTCCAAATATACAATTGCATTACCCTTATCTATATACCTGAATTCATTTCCTTGAAAACTTCAACTAAGTTGGTGAGACATGACCCCCCCTTAACAAAACCATGCTGACTGTTCTTGGTTAATCCCTGCCTTTCAAAGTGCAGATTAATTCTGTCCCCCAGAATTGCTTCCAACAGTTTCCCCACAATGGAAGTTAGACCGTCTGGCCTGTAGTTTCCTGGTTTATTTCTTCCACCCTTCTTGAAATATCATAACAGTTTATTTACCACCATAACTCTATTGATCAATCTGTAACCTGGTTACCCTGTTTACTTTAGCCAGCTCTGTCGTTATACCATCACAACGTCCCTTATTTCAATTTGAAACGCTGGTCTTAGACACTCCATTCTGTCCTTCAAACTGAATACAAACTCATTCATGTCATGATCACGATTACCTACAAAAACCTTTGTTGTGAGGTCATTAATTAATCCTGTTTCATTGAACATTGCCAGATAAAGAAAAGTTTGTTGATGAATTGATGCTGGAATATGCAATGGGCTACCTTTGCCAATCTGATTAATACAATCTATATTTCAGTTACAATTACCCATTATTATCATCAGATCTGTATTATAACTCCTCATTATCTCTCCCTGTACACCTATCCTGTAGTATTGTTATTGTTAGAGCCTATAAATTGTTTCTACAAGTGATTTCCTATCTTTACTACCTTTTATCTCTATGCATACCGATACTACATCTTGATCTTTAGGAAAAAAGGTTGTTTCTCAATATTGTAATAATTTCATCCTTAATTAGCAGACTACCCCTTCACCTTTTCCTACTTTATTAGCTCTTCCAAAGTGCCATCTGACCATGAGTATTCAGGTCTCAGCCTTTGTCATCTTGCAGTCATGACTTTGTAATGATTTTAATGGTGTACATACTTATTTCCATTTCTGCTGTAAATTTACCTTTTTGATGCTATACATTCAGGTGCAGTGTCTTTAATTCTGTATTTTTACTATTTTTACATCTTTTGCCTTAACTGCTTGATGCATTATTTTGGTTGTGTACTTTGTTCCTGCCTGCTATGTTCTGATTTCATTACCTTATTGCTATTGCTACCTTTGCCTACTCTCTTTATTAGATTTGTCTTTATCCCTTGTCCCACATAATTTAGTTAAACTCTCTCTAATACAATAGTTATACTACCCCGCACATTGCAGATGAACACAATTCCCTTGTTTAAGTTCCTCACATAGATACAAATTCCTTCCACTCCAAACTTTGAACCACACATTTAATTCTCTCAGTTTGTTTACGCTGCCTAGACTTCCTTGGGAATCCGAGAAGAATCCAGAGATTATTGGCTTTGTGAGTCAGCATTTTTTATTACCATGTTGTAGTTCACATTCCCCCAGAAGAACCTTTTCTAATGCTTTCGTTACTCATACTTAAATGGATCATGACAACTGAGGCCTCTCCTTTCCACTGCAAGCTCCTCTCTAGCCCAGGACAGATGTCATGAACTCCAACATTCACTAGTTTGATAACACAGCCTTTTGGATATCTGCTGTCAGCTGCAGAGTGTTTAACCCCCAACTATAGTGTCACGAACTACCATTACATTCCTATTTACTGAACATAATTGATTGATGTCCGATATCACAGTGCCAAAGCCATTTTTCTCATCCACACTGCAGCCCCACTTCCATCTCTTCTGGCTATAAGAACATGGAATTTATTGGATAGTGCAGGTGGAAATTATACAGGGAATGGCAGAATCCTTAGGAATATTGATATGCAGAGGAATCTGGATGTGCAGTTTCGCAGATCACTGAAGGTGGCAGCACCAGTAGATAAGATGATAAAAAAGGCCTATGGCATGCCTGCCTTCATTGGAAGGGCGATTGAGTATAAGGGTAGGCAAGTTATGCTGCAGCTTTATAGAACTTTAGTTAGGTCACACTTGGAATATTGCGTACAGTTCTGGTCACCACAATACCAAAAGGATATGAATGCTTTAGAGAGAGTACATTAAAGGTTTTCCAGGATGTTGTATGGTATGGGGGATTTTAGCTATGAAGAAAGATTGGATAAAGTTGGTTTGTTTTCACTGGAATGCAGGAGGTTGAGGGGCAACCTGATAGAAATCTCCAAGATTGTGAATGGCGTGGATAGAGTGGTAATTATGAGGCATTTTCCCAGAGTGAAGAAGTCAATTACTAGGGGACATGGGTTCAAGGTGTGAGGGTGGGCCACTGGGGGAAGGGGAGTTTAATAGAGATGTGTGACACAGGTTTTTCACAGAAAGGGTGGTAAGTACCTGGAATGTGCTGTCGGAGGAGATGGTGGAAGCAGACACAATAGCAGCATTCAAGAAACTCTTGGATAAATATATGAATAGGAAGGGAGTAGAGGGATAATGATCTTATAAATGAGGACAATTTTAGTATGGAAGAGCAAAATGTGTCGATGCAGGCTTGGAAGGCTGAGGGCATGTTCCTGTGCTGTATTGTTCTTTGTTCAATGGTTCTAATTACAAAGGCTGAAGCTGCTCCATTTTGATCTTCTCAATTCCCTTAACTGATTTGCAGTCACACCCTAGTGTTCCTGAAACATTAACTAATTGGAGGACCCTTTGTTAAGAGTGTGGCTCAGCGTCAAGCTCAATGAATTTGAGCCAAAGTTTTTTGAACTGGAAATGCAAATGTAGATCACACTGGCATCCAGCAGCTGCCATTTTCTGTAGTGACAGCATGGTTCTTGACTGCCATCTTAATTATGTGTCATTTATAAATTAATTAATTAAATAAAATAATTAACAGAATAAACTATACCCAAAACGCTTTACTACTATTAGTAAACTTTCCACTACTAATCAGTCCTTTAAACTATAATAAATTATATGTGCTTTGAAAGCAGCATACCACTTACCTACTTGACTCCCTGTGAGATGAACTTTTGACATTTCTTAGAATGTAGCTGGCCCACTCTAGAGATATGTTCTAGCTGTGTTGGTTTAGATCCTGTTGTCCCAGACTCCTCCTACTTCTACTTCAGCCAGAAGCAATGTCTGAAGTGCCTGAGAATCACGAGGTAGCTGGTCACTGCACTCTGCCACTTACTTCATCATGACTTTGACCTGTAGAGCAGGGCATAGCCAATGCAACGAGAGGTCAGAAAGATCACTGTTGCTCTAAATCTTAAGATGATGGATCCTTTCAGGTGACATTAATAACGTATCCCACTACATTTTAGCTGAGGACAAGAAAGACCATTCCTGTTTCTCTATGCAGAGGGAAGCAATATGAATAAGTGTGTGGTTTTGACAGAGTAACAAGCTGTGCAACAGTGTATGCAGGAAACTATTGATTTCTCATCTGTGGCTTTGCAGATCCCATGTGTCAACAAGGAGATGTACTGGAACTGTGAAGGTTTCTATCTATTAATGTGAAGTTGTGTTTGCACATATACAAGCTATCACTTTGTGAATGCCCATTATTCTGGCAGTAACCACACTGCCCCCATCCTGAGCTATGTATATCACATTGGCAAAATTGGGCAAGATGTTGAGTGAGGCTATTCTAGATGTTGAGAGCGAAAAGTTACACTTTCCAATCAAGTGATGGATGTCGAAGCAACATTCTCACTAGACAGCAGCAAAAATCTATATTGCTCATTACCACCCTCATTAAAACCTTTCTCATCTCATGAATATGCATTTTCCCATCTGTGAATACAAACAAAATATTGAGATTCCCCAGCATGAAAATCTGAGCAGGCACTTAGATACTCCAGCTCAATGCTTGCATCTCCAAACCACCATCATGGACACCTCAATAATATCTCATTGGCAGCAGCCAAATGCACCCATGTCTGCAAACGTTGGCATTTAATATGTAGCAGCCTCACTGCGTCAACAACATCGGTGCGGCACAGTGGGTCAGTGGTTAGCACTGCTGCCTCACAGCGCCAGGGAGGCTCGGGCCTCATTATCCCTCTAATCCCTTCCACCCTCAGGCGACTATCTGTGTGGAGTTTACACATTCTCCCCGTGTCTGTGTGGGTTTCCTCCGGGTTCTCTAGTTTCCTCCCACAGTACAAAGATGTGCAGGTTAGGTGGATTGGCCAGTTAGTTGAGATTACCTTGACCTAAGTGACTGACCAAATTGGCTGTATTCCCTTGTGGGATCTGGGGGAAGAGGACAGCCTCGTCTGCAACACCCTATCAAGGGGGGTCTCCTGGTCCCATCTGCAAAGCAGTGTACTAATTTCCCTCATCTTCCATGTCCAGAGCAAATGTCACAAACTATGAAGGGCAGTTTTGGATGGCCATCATTTGATGACGCGCACCACAGTATTTTAAGGATGGTACTGGCACCAGGAATCTCAGGAGGTTTTCTTTGGGGCAGAGAAGTTGATAGGGGAACCTGATAAAGGTGTATGTGTTTATAACGAGTATGGGCAAGGGTTTTTTTTATTCATTTATGGTATGCGGGTGTTGCTGGCCATCCAACATTTGTTGCCCATCCCTAGTTGCCCTTGAGAAGGTGGTGGTGAGCTGCCTTCTTGAATTGCTGCATTCCACCTGCTGTAGGTTGACCCACAATGCCATTAGGGATGGAATTCCACGATTTTGGCCCAGTGACAGTGAACTAATGGTGATATATTTCCGAGTCAGGATGGTGAATGGTGTGGAGGGGAACTTGGAAGTAGTGGTGTTCCCATATGTCTGCTGCCCTTTTCCTTCTAGATGGAAGTGGTCATGGGTTTGGAATGTGCTGTCTGAGGATCTTTGGTGAATTTCTGCAGTGCAACTTGTAGACAGTACTCACTGTTGATACCGAGTATTGGTTGTGGGAGAGTGGATGCTTATGGATGTAGTGCCAATCAAGCGAGCTGCTTTGCCCTGGAAGGTGTCGAGCTTCTTGAATGTTGATGGGGCTGCACTCATCCAGGCAGGTGGGGATTATTCCATCATACTCCTGACTGTGCCTTGTAGATGGTGGCCAGTTTTTGAGGGAGTCAGAAGGTGTGTTACTCGCTCCGGTATTCCTAGTCTTTGACCTGCTCTTGCAGCTACTCTGTTAATGCAGTGAGTCCAGTTGAGTTTCTGGTCAATGATAACCCCCAGGATGTTGATATTGGGGAATTCAGTGATGGGAACACCATTGAATGTCAAGGGATGGTGGTTAGATTGTCTCTTATTGATAATGGTCACAGCCTGGCATTTTTGTGTGGTGTGAACGTCACTTGTCACTTGTCAGCCAAAGCTTGGATATTGCCCAGATCTTGTTGCATGAGAACATGGACTGCTTCAGTATCTGAGTATTTGCGAATGGTGCTGGACATTGTGCAGTCATCGATGAACATCCCCATTTATGACCTTATGATGGACGGAAAGCCATTGATGAAGCAACTGAAGAGGTTGGGCCAAGAACACTACCCTGAGGAACTCCTGCGGAGGTGTCCTGGAGCTGAGATGATTGATCTTCACCAACCACAACCATCTTCCTATGTGTCAGGTATGACTCCAACTGCCGAAGTGCTTGCACCCGATACCCATTGATTCCAGTTTTGCCAGGGCTGCTTGATATCATACTCCGTTGAATGCAGCCTTGATGTCAAGTGCTGCCACTCTGATCTCACGTCTGGAATTCAGCTTTTTTTGTGCATGTTTGAACCAAAGCTGTAATAATGTCAGAAGCTATGTGGCCCTGGTGAAACCCAAACTGGGCATCACTGAGCAGGTTATTGCCGAGCAGGTGCCGCTTAATAGCACTGTTGATGACACCTTCCATCATTTTACTGATGATCAAGATGCTAGGGGAGCGGCAAATCCTGGAGCACAAGTCATCAGTACTATATCCGGAATTTTGTCAGAGCCCATAGCCTTTGCAGTATCTAGAGTCTCCACCTGTTTCTTGATACAACGTGGAGTGAAGTGAATTGGCTGAATAAAATTGGCTGAAGACTGGTATCTGTAATGCTGGGGATCACTAGAGGAGGCTGAGATGAATCTCCACTCGGCATTTTTGGCTGAAGGTTGCTGCGAATGCTTCAGCCTTATCTTTTGCACTGATGAGCTGGGCTGTTTCATCATTGAGGATGGGGATATTTGTGGAGTCTCCTCCTTCAATGAGTTGTTTAATTGTTCACCACCATTCACGACTAGATGTGGCAGGACTGCAGAGATTACATCTGGTCCATTGGTTATGGAATCGCTTAATTCTTTCTATCACTTGCTGCTTTCGCTATTTGATGTGCAAGTAGTCCTGATGGGTGGCTTCATCAGGTTGATACCTCAGCTTCAGATATGCCTGGTGCTGCTCCTGGCATGCCCCCCTGCACTCTGTATTGAACCAGGGTTGATCCCCTGGCTTGATAGTAATGGTTGAGTGGGGGATATACCGGGCCATGAGGTTACAGATTGTGCTGGAGTACAATTCTGCTGCTGTTAATGGCCCACAGTGCCTCATGGATGCCCAGTCTTGAGTTGCTAGATCTGTGCGAAGTCTGTCCCATTTCGCACAGTGAATATAAAGCAGCCGGTCCCCTTAGTCAAAGGGTCCAGAAGAGAGGGATATAAATGTAAAAGTGAAAGGCAGGAAGCTCAAGTGGGGTTTGAGGGAATGCACTGCCTGGGTGGGTAGTTGAGGCAGAAAACCTCACAACCTTTAATATGTGCTTGGATGAGCACTTGAAATGTCATAACATTCAAGGTTATGGCCATTATGCAGGAAAGTGGGACTAACGAAGGTATTTGTGTATTTTTGGCAGTACAGACTCAAAGGGCTGAAAGGCCTCTTTTGTCCTCTCTGATTCCCTGATGTACCAACAGTGGTGAGTATTTCCATCAACAGTGAGTGGGAGAATCAGGCAAGCAAAGTATGAGAGAGGCATCACAGGAATTGGAATTGCAATCCAGGTAATGAGGCAAGGTGGGACAGTAACATGAGGAAGTTTACAAGAACCCAAGAACAGAAACCCTTCACAAAACTAATGGAAAATGAACTCTGCCAGTTTTTGGTAAGATCCAGCCCCTAGTGTTTATCTTCTCTGTGCCTTACCTCTACTTTAGATTTATTTAAATTAGATTTATTTAATATTATTTCGTAGCTATTGCAAGCGGATGGCTGCTGATTTTCAGATTTGGACTACACCACATCAGCCTAAAAATAAACTTGGCTGACTAGTGCCCAGAACATAGATGTAAAACTGGCTAAAGATCACACTAAATATCGAAGGATAGATTTTGGAACCAATATAGCATATCAGAAATTGAGCTTTTAAATTGGTTGATTCCTGTACTGTCAGTTTCCGAGATATCAATTTAATTCACTATTTTCCTACGATTGGCATCTTCACGTTAATTCTTTCACAAAATATCTTAGTTTTTATTTTACAAATCTTTTGGTTATTTTCTTAGAACACAAATCAATTATGTCATTATTTACTTATACAAACAAATTCACTAATGTTGAGAAATTTTCCAATAATTAAAAAAAATTGCACACTCAAGTGGTGTCAATCTGAATGAGCACATTTTGACCACAGGACTCATGTAAATTACATCAAATTACAAAGCTTGGAGTTTCTTTTAGAGTAATTGCCACAAGACCATATGATGTAAGAGCAGTAGTTGGCCATTCGGCCCATCAAGTTTGCCATTGTTATCTGAGATTATGACTAACCTGATGATTTTCAACTCCCCTTTCTTGCATTTTCCCCATAACCTTTAGATCGTTTACTGATTAAATATCTATCTGTCTCAGCCTTGAATATTTTGAATGGCTCAGGCATGGCAGCTTTCTGTGATCCCTTACTTGGAGATTATGCCCAGTAGTCCGAGAGTCTCTCAGAAGAGGAAACAATCTCTTTGCATCTATCATGTCAAGCCTCTAATGAGTCTTATATGTTTCAATATGTCACCTCTCATTCTAATAAATTCCAATGAGTACAGGCACAACCTACTCACCTCTACTCATAAGAAAATGCCTTAAATCTGGAATTAACTTAGTGAACCTTCTCTGGACTGTCTCCAAAGCCAGAATATCTTTCATTAAGTAAAAGGATCAAAACTGTTCGCTGTATTCTGGCTGAGGCTTGACCAGTGTCAACGAGACCTGTCTATTTGCAAACTCCATTCCTTATGAAATAAAGGTCAGTACTCCATTTGCCTTCCCAATTGCCTGCTCAACTTGGATGATAGCTTTACATGATTTATATATGAGGACTCCCAAACACCAAGTGCTGCAGCTTTGTTGATTGAAATAATATTCAGTTCTCCTATTCTTCCTGCCAAAGTGCATGACCTCATATTTTTCCACGTTTAATTCCATCTGCCAAGATTTTGCCCACTGCCTTTAATCTCTTTAAATCCCTCTGCAGATTCCGTCACACCCATGACTTACCATCCCAGCTATTTTTGTCATCCACAAAACTTGGCATACCTTCACTTCTGTCATCAAATATCCAGTTATAAATATAACATGATTGTTTGCTCCTCATTCATTATACATTTTAAACACCTTTGGGTTCCATGGTATAATGATGAGTACTCTGGATTCTGAAAGCAGCAATCCAGGTTTAAATCTCACTGGAACCTTATTTCTGGGCACACTGTGGCTCAGTGGTTACTGCCCCACAATACCAGAGACCCGGATTCAATTCCAGCATCGAGTGACTGTCTGTGTGGAGTTTGCATGTTCTCATTTCTGCATGAGTTTCCGCTGGGTGCTCCCATTTCCTCCCATAGTCCAAAGATGCACGGTTTAGGTGGATTGGCCATCTAAATTGCCCCATATTGTCTGGGGGTGAGTAGCCTAAATAGGTTAGCTGTGGTAAATATGGGTTAAGCGAGTAGAGGGTTGGGTCTGGGTGGAATGCTATTTGGAGGGTCGGTGCAGATTCAATGGGCTGAATGGCTTCCTCCCGCACTCTAGGGATACTCTGATTCTAGGTTGCTCAGTCATGCAGTAGTGGATACCTTGTACCTGACAGCTAACAGCAAAGACTATGCACAACCAGAGATTCAGCTACAATAATTAACTTACTGGATGAGCAACCATCTAGTAATGATAAAGGCCTCTGCCTGCCAACAACTATGTGATTTACTCCCATATAGCTGATCAGCTTAAAGCCTGTGAAAATAAAAATCAGGAGAAGCCATCAGATCTCCAAAAATTCAGGAGCTATCCCTGTTCCCCACGGTAAAAAAACACTTTAAGCCTCAAAAATAAGTTTATTCTTCTCTCGGCAGTTGCTATAAGCTATGACTTTTAATCAATAAGACAGAGACTTTTTATAAGTGTGAACAAGTTATCTTGTGCCTCCTGCCATCAAATAAAAGCAGTCAGAGAAACAACATTCTGTTCAGCACAAGAATCATCTCAGCAAACCCTGTGTACAGGGAGCACTGAACTGATCTTCCAGCCCTTTCTATTGTCCATAACAAACATTTTTTTCCCGGGCCATGTCTGTCTGTTTACGTGCATAAAGGAGAGTTTATAACCAGTTTAGTGTTTTATATGCCAGCAGTTCAGAATTGTTTATGTCTAGCTGAAGTCTGTTTATTTATAATAAATAGTCATTCTTGTTCAGTGTGAGAACCTGATCCATGCTTTGTGTCAACCTGGGTGTAAATGACAGGAAGATTGGGAAATACTCTTCAAAAATATTAACTTTTATGATAACTCCAGGAATAGCAGAGCTTGATTTTCTGTGTGTTATCCCAGTACTGCATAACAGATACAAGCCATCAGGTACAGGATACTTGTCAGCCATTAGCACTGTAGTTTCCCAAGTAGTTTTTCTTTAGTGATAGTTATTATGTTTGTTTTCACCCCTCACTTTTGTCACTTGATTATTTAGTATTTTCCAAATGATGTTCGTGTCTTCTATCATGCAGAATACCGCAAAGTATTTATTCACCTCTGCTATTATTTCCTGGTTTCCCATTTAAAGTCTTAGTAAAGATTTGTAGCTGGGGTTGTGGCTGTGGTTGTTGACTTGTTCGCTGAGCTGGTTTATTTTCATTCAGACATTTCATTACCATGTTAGGTAACATCATCAGTGAGGCTTCCGATGAAGCTTCATTGTTCTACTCTGTTTGGAATTTATACTGTCTGGTCTGTTATGGTGAGAAGTGACATTTCAGGTTTCGATCTGTATGCGTTTGTACATGGGGTCCAATTCTATATGTTTGTTGGTTGCATTACAGGTGGAGAACCATGCCTCTAGGAATTCTAGGAAAACAACATTGCTTTGTTGGAGGACTCACTGATATCACCTACATGATGACGAAACGTCTGAATGAAAACAAGCCAGCTTGGCGAGCAAGTCAACCTACTTTACCATTACTATTTCCCCAGCCTCATTTCCAAAATGCCCATGTTCACTTTGGCTTCCCTCCTCCTTATATCTTAAAGAAGCTCTTATTACCCTTAGTTTATACATATATCACTTGCTAGTTTACCTTCAAAGTTTATTTCCTTTCTATATTTCATTTTTTATCATACTTTGTTGGTGTTTCAAACTTTCCCAATCCTCTGGTTTACCACTCATGTTTGCCACAGGTTTGTTTCTGGCAATTGTACAATGGGCTTTCCTTTTAAATATATAAATTCTTCAATCACTAGCTTTATTAAATATGCACCATTTTCACCATGTGCTTAACTTTATTAAACAATGCATGCTTTACATGCATGTTTTATCATAAATCCGACATTAACAAGTAGCAACATGAAATACCATCTTTACAACATTCATTTACATCATTTTCCTAATAAAAACAAAATACATTGTTATTTAAAAGGTCCTCTACATAATGATCTTCTATGATGATTATTATCAAGTATGGCATAAAATAAGTTCAAATTACGGCTTTAGTCATTATGTCACTCCTTGAACATGGGCACTTTACATTCTATGTTTTTGAGTCAAAAGTGATACATTGAGTGACTGCATAGATTATGTCCTGAAAAATCAAGCAGGTGCCAAGTTGCTTCCTGGTCTTAATAAGTAAATTCAGATTTTGACCCAGCAACAGTGAAGGAAGGACAACATAGTTCCAAGATAATAAAATGTGAGGCTGGATGAACACAGCAGGCCCAGCAACATCTCAGGAGCACAAAAGCTGACGTTTCGGGCCTAGACCCTTCATCAGAGAGGGGGATGGGGTGAGGGTTCTGGAATAAATAGGGAGAAGAGGGGGAGGCGGACCGAAGATGGAGAGAAAAGAAGATAGGTGGAGAGGAGAGTATAGGTGGGGAGGTAGGGAGGGGATAGGTCAGTCCAGGGAAGACGGACAGGTCAAGGAGGTGGGATGAGGTTAGTAGGTAGGAGATTCAGGTGCGGCTTAGGGTGGGAGGAAGGGATGGTTGAGAGGAAGAACAGGTTAGGGAGGCAGAGACAGGTTGGACTGGTTTTGGGATGCAGTGGGTGGAGGGAAAGAGCTATGCTGGTTGTGTCGTGCAGTGGGGGAGGGGACGAACTGGGCTGGTTTTGGGATGCAGTGGGGGAAGGGGAGATTTTGAAGCTGGTGAAGTCCACATTGATACCATTGGGCTTCAGAGTTCCCAAGCGGAATACGAGTTGCTGTTCCTGCAACTTTCGGGTGGCATCATTGTGGCACTGCAGGAGGCCCATGATGGACATGTCATCTAAAGAATGTGAGGGGGGTGGAAATGGTTTGCGACTGGGAGGTGCAGCTGTTTATTGCGAATCGAGCGGAGGTGTTCTGCAAAGCAGTCCCCAAGCCTCCGCTTGGTTTCCCCAATGTAGAGGAAGCCACACCGGGTACAATGGATACAGTATACCACAATGGCAGATGTGCAGGTGAACCTCTGCTTAATATGGAATGTCATCTTGGGGCCTGGGATAGGGGTGAGGGAGGAGTTGTGGGGGCAAGTGTAGCATTTCCTGCAGTTGCAGGGGAAGGTGCCGGGGGTGGTGGGGTTGGAGGGCAGTGTGGAGCGAACAAGGGAGTCACGGAGAGAGTGGTCTCTCCAGAAAGCAGACAAGGGTGGGGATGGAAAAATGTCTTGGGTGGTGGGGTCGGATTGTAGATGGCGGAAGTGTCGGAGGATGATGCGGTGTATCCGGAGGTTGGTGGGGTGGTGTGTGAAAACGAGGGGTATCCTCTTTGGGTGGTTGTGGCGGGGGCGGGATGTGAGGGATGTGTTGCGGGAAATGCGGGAGACGCGGTCAAGGGCATTCTCGACCACTGTGGGGGGAAAGTCGCGGTCCTTGAAGAACTTGTTTATCTGTCTGGGTCTAGGCCCGAAACGTCAGCTTTTGTGCTCCTGAGATGCTGCTGGGTCTGCTGTGTTCATCCAGCCTCATATTTTATTATCTTGGATTCTCCAGCATCTGCAGTTCCCATTATCACTGATAGTTCCAAGATAACAAGGTGTAGAGCTGGATGAACACAGCAGGCCAAGCAGCATCAGAGGAGCAGGAAAGCTGACATTTCTGGCCTAGACCCTTCTTCAGATAATAGTTCCAAGTCAGGATTGTGTGGCTTAGAGGAGAAATTATAATTTGTGATGATTTCATGTAACTTTTTTTGCTGTTTTAGATGGCAGATGTCTCAGGCTTAAAAACACTGCCAAACACTTTGGTGAATTGCTACCACTGTTGCATCACTGGTAGAGGTGCTGAATGATGAAATTCATAGATGGGGTGCCAATCAAACATGTTGCTTTGTTCTGGTTGGTATTGAGTCTGTTGAGTGTTGTTGGAGTTTGTGCTTTGTAGCTGAAGGACAGGCTTTGGGAAGTCAGATATTGACTTACTCATCTGGTCTATTTCATTTTATGATCAATGGTAACTCATAAATTGATAGTGGGGGATTCCCTGAAAGAAATCCCATTGAATATCAAGGGGAATTGGTTAGATTCTCTCTCTTTGGAGATAAACTTTGCCTGGCAAGTTGTGTGCTGGGAATATTACTTGTCATGCCCTGATTAATACCCAGGTGTTGCTGCATATAGGCAAGGAATGTTTCACCTTATGATGTTGTGAATGGTGATGAACATTATTCAAAATCAGCAAATATCACCATTTCTGAACATATGATGGAGAGGAGGTGAGTATGAAGCAGCTGAAGATAGTTGGGCTATGAACAGTAACCTGAGGAACCCTTTCAGTGATATCCAGAGACTGAGATAATTGACTTCCCACAAGGGCAACTATCGTCCCTTGGAATATGATTCCAACCAGTAGAATAGTATTCTCTAAATTCCCATTTTCTTCAGTTTTGCTAGGACCCTTTGACACCCCACTGTGAAAATGCTGCCTTGCCTTGTTGTAAGAGTGAGAACTATCAATTATCAAGATAAGCTGGTAAAGTTCGCCTTATTTACCTTGAAGATGTGAGCACTATGAGTTGACTTAACAGAAGTTCTCAAAATTATGAAAGGTCAAGAGAGAGTAGACAGGGAGAAACTGTTCCCTCTCAAATCAATCAAAAGTGAGATGGCACAGATTTAATGTGATATGTAAAGGTAAATATGATATCAGTCTGGGTCTGGAATGTAATGCCAGGATGTGTGGTGGAGTTAGGTTCAATTGAGGCAGTTAATAATTTCCAATCATAACATCAGCCAGCATCCTCTGCCTCTTGATAGTAAGAATAAAGAACAGTGCAGCACAGGAACAGGCCTTTCAGCCCTCCAAACCTCTGCCAATACATTTTGCCCTTCCATACTAAAACTGCCTTCACTTATAGGATCCATATCCCTATATTCCCTTTCTTTTCATGTATTCGTCCAAGGTGTTCTTGAATACTGCGGTTGTGACCACCTCATCTGGCAGCACATTCCAGGCACTCACCACCCTTTTTGTGAAAAACCTGTGTCATACATTGGTTTTAAACTTCCCTTCCCACAATTTGAATCTGTGTCCCTAGTAATTGATCTTTTAACCCTTCGAAAAAGCCTCATACTTTACATTCTATTAATGCCAATAACAATTTTATAAACTTCTAACAAGTTGCCCCTCAACTTCCTGTGTTCCAGTGAAATTAACCTAGCCTATCCAACCTTTCTTCATAGCTAAAATCCCCCATACTGGGCAACATCCTGGTAAACCCTTACTGTACCCTATCCAAAGCATCCACATCCTTCTGGTAGTGTGGTGACCAGAGCTGTACACAATATTCTAACTGTGGCCCAAAAGAAGTTCTGTAAAGCTGCAATATAACCTGGCTATTGTTAACTCAATACCCTGTCCAATGAAGGCAAGCATGCCGGAGGCCTTTTTCTCGGCTGTGCTGCCACCTTCAGTGATCTTTGGACCTGCACACCCAGATCCCTCTGCATATCAACACTCCGAAAGGTCTGCCATTCATTGCATAATTTTTACCTGTACTTGGCCACTCCATCTGCCCTTCTCCTGCCCATGCCTCCAACTGATCTATATCCTGCAGCGTCTTTTGCCAATCCTCCTCACTATCTACAACTCTAACAATCTTTGTATCATCCACAAACTTACTAATTAAACCAGCCACGTTTTCCTCCAAATCATTTATGTACACCACGAACAGCAGAGGTCCTCACACTGATCTCTGAGTAATGCAATTTTGTACGCAATTTGTCAAATTGCCTGGATCCCAATAGCTCTTCCTTTCTTGACCAGTTTCCCACGCGACATCTTATTACAGACAGTGTAATAAGAATGTTCCTACCTGAACCCATAGGGAAACTGCCAACAATTAATAAATCAGGAACAAAAACTGAAGTTGCTGGAAAGGCTCAGCAGGTCTGGCAGCATCTGTGAAGAGAAAATCAGAGTTAACGTTTCTGGTTTGGTGACTCTTCCTCAGAGCCAAGTTCTGAGGAAGGGTCACCGGACCCTAACATTAACTCTGATTTTCTCTTCACAGATGCTGCCAGACCAGCTGAGTTTTTCCAACAACTTCTGTTTTTGTACCACCCACACAAAGTGTGTTGCTCCTCATAATGGGGACTTCGTAACTACTCATGTGATATTCGTGACAAAGTACAAATTTGCCCCTGGTATTCACAATACAGAATAAAATATTATGTGTTCGAAGCAAGATTGCAAAAAAATGTTTGGTCTCATTTGCAGGACCATCTCATTCTTACTTTTTTTAAATGTTGATCTGCTGAAAAAGCTTAGAATTGTCATTCCAATCAAAAGTTAATTATTTCAAGATAACTGATTTTTCTCTATTTGTATGAAGCAGAAAGCTTTGGCCTCTTCAATATAAGTCAATCTGCATTAAATGATTTGTCATAACAAAATGTAGAAAATGCACAAGTATCAATCAGCTTGAATCATTAGGTCTTTTTTAGATTCAAGGATACATCAAGGACAGAGTTTCTATTCACTTATACTAGTCATACCAATGCAATCTGGCAAGATAGCAGGGAATTTTAAATGGATGAGAATTTTATGCATCCACATTTCTTTTGGTTTTCATTGTGTTGGTGGTGGTTGTGTTGACTGATTTGGCTGGGGGGAACTGTGACATGATTCCATTCACCCACTTCTCCTGGGAATGTAGAGTATTCTGGCTTCTGGCTGCTACACAGTAGCATGCTGTACTGTTGCTCAAAGACCAAGGGAGAAGGAATCTACCTGGACCTTCTGTACTGATCTCCTGCAGGGGCTGGTACTGCTCTGCTGGACCATTCTGCATTCAGTTCAAGGTGCCCATGACCATGACCCTTTAGCTTTTTGTGTCCAAGATACAATATATTGCACTTCTCCTTTTTGGTACCGTTCTCAGAGGGAAATTCTGAAGTAAATGTTGATCAAAAGCTTGATAAATTGTTCCAAAAAGTGTTCCCACATAGTTCAAAAGCCCTCTTCACAGCTTCAGGAGCAAAGTCCATGAAATAGCGAATATCTGTTAATTAGTCTGTCGTGCTCGAAATCAACATCAATACCAAATTTACTTGCAAACTATGGATTGCTGTTAGCTGAAGCTATTAACTGACGACCCTATCCAGTAATATGCTAAGTAGTTTCTTTAATGAACATTAACAGCACTTTAAATGTCAAATCAGTTGTTTAATAAGAGCTTTTTTGGTTTAAAATCGAACTTTGATCATCTCTTTATCCCTTTATCCTTTTGACTATTTCAATACATGCCTGCTTCACATCCTAAGTTTTACCTTTCCTAAATCTTTGTTTTATGTGTTTTAACTAGTATCAATTTCATCAATCGCCTTGTCCTCCCCGATTCCTATTGGCTTCTGTTTAAGCAAAGGCTTCACCTTGAAGTTCTTATCCTTGTTTTCAAATCCTTCCACGGCTTTGCTCCTCCCCATAATGAGACCTCGACACATAACCCTCTGACATATCTGTGCTCCTTTAATTTTGGTCTCTTGGGCAAACCCAAAATTAGTCCTCCATCATTGGTGAATGTGCCTTCAAATGCCTCAGCCATATGTTCTACAACTCTTTCCCTAAAATCTTTGCCACTCTTTCCTTCTTTAAGTTGTAAAATAACATTACCGATGTTAGGTATTAACAAAACAATTACCTTTTTAGAAATATTATTTAAATTAATATTTATTGTGCAAAATTAAGAATTAGACAAGAAGCTGAAACAATTTAGTCCCTGCTAGTATTCACAAACCACAGAAGCTAATCTCTTACACTTCCTCAAGTTATCAACTCAATAACTCCTAACCCACACAGTAATTGTTCCACATGGTTGGAGAAAATCATTTCAAACCGTAACTGAGACAAGTAACTATTAAATGCAACAGCTTTCTGCAACCCATTCTCTGTAAATGAAGACATTAGCTTTTCTGTTCCTTTTGTGTATATTGGCACATTGTCAATAAATTCTTGTTGCTATCATATGGCTAAATTTAGTCCACTAACTTTTATTATTCATTTGGAGGCTTGGTGTGAAGGTTAATGTTGATGATAGCGTCCATTTTATTACAAGCCAGAAATATACCTTTTAAGAAATTTAGCATCCATTCGGGAAGTATGTCTGTAAGATTAATGTCTTCCACTAAGCCAACATGTAATCTGGACAGCATTGACTATTTCTAATCATTACAGGAAATGAGATATCTTAGGTGAAAGTCATAGCACATACAGAAATTATGAGATTCAATATGCTACTGCAAGATGAATAAAAAATTATGCTTTGCACATTGAATGTGCACAGATTGCAGAAACAGTTCCAGAAATCTGAAAAGGGAATGACATTTATTTATACAGCTTGTCCATAATAAACAAATTGTTTCTCATAAGATGTAGGAGCAGAAGTAGACCATTCAGTCCTTTGATGTTGCTCTGCCATTCATTGAGATCATGACTGATCTGATTATCCTCTACTTTCCTGTCTTTATCCATGATGCTTGATTCCCTTACTGATTACAAATACCTCAGCCTTTAATATTCCTAATAACAAAATCTTGACAACCCTCTGTATAAATAATTTTACAGATTCACTACTGTCAGAGGAGAAATTCCTCTTCATTTATATCATAGAATCCGTACAATGTGGAAACCAGCCCTTCGGCCCTAAAATTCCACACTGACTCTCAGAGCATCCCACCCAGACCTATCCCCCATAACCCAACTAACCTACACATCTCTGAACACTACGGGCAATTTCGCACAGTCAATTGACCTAGCCTGCACATCTTTGGACTGTGGGAGAAAACCAGAGCAACTGGAGGAAACCCACACAGAATTGGGGAGAAAGTGCAAACTCCACGCAGACAGTCACCCAAGAGTGGAATTGAACCCAGGTTCCTGGCACTATGAGGCAACAGTGTTAACTACTCAGCCACTGTGCCATCCTCTCTGACTGAAATGGATGACTCCGTACCCTTAGATTACGCTCACTGGTCCAGAACTCTCTCACCTATTTGCATTTACCTATAAAGTACCCTCAGAATCTTATATGTTTCAGTGAGGTGTTTACTGTTGCCAGTGAAATATTCCGTACAGACACTATAACTCATTTTATTACTTATAAATGCATTTATGCAAGTGTTCTCAATGTATGAAACAAATATAAGACTGTCGTTCAAACTTAATGACTGCCTGAAAAATACATATACAAGCCACTCTTGTGAATTTGATTGTGGGGTTGGATTCAATTCACTAAGCTGCATCAAGGGTGCACTTAGAGTCTTCTTGGTACATAAGTGGATCTCTCACAGTCAAGTCTTCCTTAAAGAATAGCAGCTAGATGTCCCTTCTTATTTCCGCTTTACTGAGCACTGCTGAAATATTTTCTGACTTCAGCTGCTGAAGCCACAGGGGAGGAGTCACAGCATACAATGAGGTTAGATCACCCCAGGTGTTCCCATCCCCTTTCCAAGATATGATTAGTCTATGGTGCCATGCATCTGGCTGAAACTAGGAAGTACACAAGCACAATGTCTCTCCTTGTTGTTCTCACTCAGTACTTTTTAATGAGTTTACAGCACTACAGGACAATGTACAAGACAGATCTAGGCTAGTCCCTGTTTGCTTTTGGCCTGTGGTAAGTTTGGCCTATACATTCTATCATGCCATGCTTGCAGAAACCGTTTAGCCAATTTTATGTTGGGTCTAGTTGTTTAGGCTGTTGTTCACTTGGCCACATTTCTCATCCTTCTAAATTCCAGTCAGTACAAACCCAAATTACTCGACCCCTCCTCATAAGGAAATCACTCTATAGCTGGAATCAACCTAGTGAACCATTTCTGGACTGTCTTCAATGCCAGTATATCTTTCTTCAGATAAGGAGAAACCTATTCGTAGCATCCTAGATGTTGGCTGACTAGTACTTTAGATAGTTTTAGGAAGATTTCTCTATTTTGATACTACACACCCTTTAAATAAAAGTGAACATTTCATTTGCCTTTTCTGTTAGCTGTTGATATTGGACACTGTCTTTTTGTGATTCATGCATGACAAGCCCCAAATTTCTCTGTGCTACAGCTTTCTATCCTCTTTCTCCATTTGAGTAATATCCAGCTCCTCTATCCTTCCTGCCAAACTCTATAACTTCACATTTTCCCACATTAAGTGTCATCTGCTGAGTTTCCACCCACTCATAAACTGATCTTAATATCTCTGTAGACTTTTCTATCATGCCCACTACTTGCATTCCCACCTAATTTTGCATCCTGCTTCAGCACATTCACTTCTGTCATCCAAATTCATTAATATATTGTAAATAATTGTATCCCAGCACTGATGGCTGTGGCACACCATTAGTTAAATTTGCCATTCTGAAAGTGCTGTTTTTTTTTCTGGCAACATCCAAGTTGTATTGAGATTTTTGTAGGGCTTTGTTACTGGGAGGACTAGTGAGTTATTTTGCTGTATCTTGTCAAACTCACTTTGTTAATTATCTGATTAATTACCAATTCCCATAACACTTCTCACATAAGATTTCCAAACCATGTTGCCTCACGTAATAAGTGGAACAACGAGCAGGTATCGCAGAATACACCTCCATCTCTTGCACCTTTGCCAACTTTAAAAGCGTGTGCATACCTGGATAAATCTGGAGTTGTCCTGCATGACTCCTCACATTTGCCATGGACTCCTAGAGTCCCAGAGCCTGCGTAGGGTTCTTAGAGGCTGGCATGAGACAGATGCCAGTGACAGTAGATGTGGGATGTGTGTAGCTGATACCCATGGAACAGGCACAAAAAATGTTGCTTCCTAGTTTCCATAATGGAAGTCACTCAGATCAAGCAGCAAGCTGAATCAGAAGGTGGTATTAAAACTTACTGAAGGATTGTAGGAACTGCTCATGCTGGAGTCTGAGATAACAAGTTATAGAGCTGGATGAACACAGCAGGCCTGGCAGCATCAGAGGAGCAGGAAAGGTGACTTTTCAGGCCTGGAGCCTTCTTCAGAAATCTGAATTTATGAAGAAGGGTCCAGACCCAAAATGTCAGCTTTCTTGCTCCTCTGATGCTGCCTGGTCTGCTGTGTTCATCCAGCTCCACACCTTGTTATCTGAATCAGAAGGTGCTCGCTTTGGTTACCTTGTTACATGTTCCAGTGTTCAACTTGTTTAGCTTGGGTATCTGATTACTAACAAGATTAGCAATACCATCAACAAGGTGTTTAACAAGCAATAAAGACTGTTAGTTTGTATTGCATCTCTATCTAGCAAACATTCCATTGCACTACTTGTGAAAAGCATAAAAGTTGAAGCCAGGTGATCTCAATATTTTTCTTAAACAGCTGCCATTGTTCTTCAAACATCTTTGCTGCAAAACTACTTTGCAAAACTGCAAAGCCACTGCCAGGCCAACTCTGCCCTCACCCCTATTAAATTAGCACAGTTGATACCCACCCAAGTTATTGTCTCTCAAAATGAATGCTAAATTCTACCATGTTATGGTCATTGTTCCTTAGAGGATCTTTTATTCTGAGATCACTTAATAAACCTGTCTCATTACAAATTTTAAATTTGTTGGAAATGATATCTCTATTCTAACATAATTAATGGTTCACAAATATTAGATTTGAAGTCAAAAAGAAGTAATTTAGTTAGTAAAGTGTCATAGCTTAAATTGAACTTTATTACCTAGATGCAGGACATGGCTCTCCACAAAATAAGCTATGTTTTGGAATAGTATTGCCTACAGACCTCCATCAGCTTTAATATGAAAGTGCTGAGTTTTGCAATGATTTAGTTAGAATTATGACAAAGAAAGGGTCAAAAAAGGAAAGGTGATGTCGTGTAATTTCTTATAGTGAGGATGATGTTACTTGTTTTATTATCAGTGTCCCTAAGAAGCAATCTTATTACAATAAAGAAAAGCACTGGAAACAATCATCAGGATAGTGGCATCTGTGAGAGAATAAACAGTGTAACATGTCAGCTTTGAGCTGAATGCAAAGAAAGTGATTTCCTTTTTACAGCATTGGAGATTGACAGGTACCTCACATTGTTATTCCTTTGGCATAAACGGATCACTCACTCAGGTATGGATGAGATGGGCAAAGAGTCGCGCATTCTATCCTAACATAAACTCAATGAAGACAAGGAAAAATATTCAAGAGGAGTGTTACATTTATTTTAAATGACTGCTGCTAATGACAGCCCTGAAATTGATGGCACCACTATCACACAGACAAATGACATCTGCTGTCCCGAGAAGCTCTGGATGAGCTAACTAGCAGTATTAACAGCAGTAGTGTTCCCAGCCAAAGACATAAAACATATGCCAAAGAAAGACAGTCCCATCTCAATCTTTCTTGTCAACCAAACTCACCTGTTCTGGTCAACAATTTGCAATCCTAGTCTTTGTGTCATTTCCTTTGGGGAATGGGCAATGGACAGAAACAAGTTTGCAAGCTATAGTTTTACTAATAGTTGCTGATGTGCAGATTATTTGGCCATTAGCTCATTGCAGTCTATGGAACATTGTTCTACATGAATTGGTTGCCATGTTAATTACTTTATAAGTGTGACTACATTTCAATACTGTGTAATTACAGAATCTTGACCTAAATCCAACTATATTCAACTGTTTCATCAATGTCCTTCTGTCCATCATAATGTCAGAAGTATGAATGTTTGCGAATGATTGCTGTCTTCAGTTCCATTAACAGCCTTTCAGGTACTGAACCAGTTTATACCGATATGCAAGAAAACCCAGACAGCAATCAAGAAGCAAGTAACATTTGCACACACAAGTGCCCAGTGTGATCATCTCCAAAAAGAGTGAAACTAACCATCTCCTCTTAATATTCAATGTAATTGTCTTCTCAAAATTCCACAGTTAACAACCAGAAACTGAACTGGACCAGTCATTTATCACTGTCACTCTAAGAGCTAGTAAGAAGCTAGGAATTCTGTAGTGAGTAATTTTTAAAAATGTTTTTATGGCATGTGGGTCTCACTGACTGGCCAACATTTATTGCGTGTCCTTAGATGCCCTTGAGCAGGTGGGAGTGAGCTGCCTTCTTGAATTGCTGCAGTCCATGTGTTGTGGGTAGACCTACAATGCCATTAGAGAGGGAAATCCAAGATGCTGAACAGGAGTAGTGAGGGAACAATGATAAAAATCCAAGTAAGGATGGTGAGTGGCTTAGAGGGGAATTTGAAACTGGTGCCATTCCCGTGCATCTGCAGCGTTAGTCTTTCCAGCCAAGTGGGAAGTATTCCATCACACCCCTGTCTTGAGCCTTGTAAATGATGG
The DNA here is from genome assembly GCF_030684315.1 of Stegostoma tigrinum. NCBI lineage: Eukaryota > Metazoa > Chordata > Chondrichthyes > Orectolobiformes > Stegostomatidae > Stegostoma > Stegostoma tigrinum. The sequence continues at coordinate 70,875,665 of NC_081358.1, read as the reverse complement.
ACATATTTTGGGAAGTCAGGAAGTGAGTCACTCACCACTGTATCCCTAGCCTCTAACCTGCTCTTGTAGCCACTGCATTTATATGATAGGCCCAGTTGAGTTCCTGATCAATGGTAACCCCATGGATGATGATAGTGGGGGATGGTAACACCATTGAATGTCAAGAGGCAGAAGTTAAATTGTCTCTTACTGGCATTTATGTGGTGTGAATATTACTTGCGACTTGTCAGCCCAAGCCTGGATATTGTCCAGATCTTGTTGAATGTCGACATTGACTGCTTCAGTATCTGAGGAGTCAGAAAAGATACTGAACATTTTGCAATCATCAGCAACCATCCCCACTATTGACCACCAGACAGTTTGCCATGTGACACACATTGATTCCAGTTTTGTGAGGGCTCCTTGATGCCAAACCTGGTCAAAATGGGCCTTGATATCAAGGACTATGGAACATTAAGCTCCTTTTTTCTGGAATACTGTGTCCAGTTCTGGTCGCCCAGTTATTGGAAGGATATTATCATGCTGGAGAGCATTCAGAAGAGATTTACCGTGATATTGCTGGAAATGGAAGGCTTGAATTATAAGGAGATTCTGGATAGGCTGAATTATTTTCACTGGAGCATAGGAGGTTGAAAGGTGACCTTATAGAAGTTTATAAAATTATGAGGGGTATAGGATAGGGAAAGCTAGGAGGCACATTTTTGAGATGAGAGGAGACAGATTTAAATAAGATATTGAAGCAAGTAATTTACACAGAGGTTGGTTTATGTGTTCAATGAACTTCCTGAAGTAGTTGATAATGAACATACAGTTACAGCGTTTTAAAAGTTATTTGGATAAGTGCATGAAAAGGAAAGTTTGGACGGATATGGGCCAGGAGCAGGCAGGTGGGGATAGTTTACATTGGGATTATGTTTGGCATGGACTTATTGGACTGAAGGGTGTGTTTCCGTGCTGTTTGACTCTATGACTGTATGTTTCAACCAAGGCTGTGGTGAGGTTAGGAAGTGAGTTGCCCTGGTGGAACCCAAACTAGGCATCATGGAGAAGGTTATCGCTGAACAGGTGCTGTTGATAGTGCTGTTGATGACACCTTTCATCACTTTACTGATCCCTGAGAGTATTTGAGGCAGTAGATGGCTGGGTTAGATTTGCCCTGCTTTTATGTCCTGCAGGACACACCTGGGCAAGTTTCCACATTGTTGGGTAGATGCTAGTGTTGTAACTGTACTGGAACAGCTTGTTTATGAGCACAAATCTTCAGTATTATTGCTGGAATGTTGCCAGGGACCATAGCCTTTGCTGTATCCATTGTCTCCAACCATTTCTTGATATCACACGGAGTAAATTGAGTTGGCTGAAGAATGGATTCTGTCGTGCAGGGGAACAGTAGAAGAGGGCGATATGAATCATCCATTTGGCATTTCTGGCTGAAGATCGCTGTGAAAGCTTCATCTTTAACTTTTGCACTGATGTGCTGGGCTCTTCCATCAATGAGGATGGAGACATTTGTGGAGCCTCCTCCTCTAGTTAGCTGTTTAATTATCCACTGACAGTCATGACTGGAACTGGCAGCACTACAGAGTTTACATCTGATTGATTGATTGCAGGATCACTTAGTGCTGTCTATCGCTTGCTTCTTCTGCTGTTTGCCATGCAAGTAGTTCTGTTTGGCAACTTCATCATGTTGACACCTCATTTTCAGACGTGCCTGGTGCTGCTCCTGGCATGACTTTCTGCGCTGTCCTTTGATTCAGGGATGGTGCCCCTGTTTTGATAGTAATGGTTGATAGATGGAAATGCCGGACCATGAAGTTGTAGATTGTACTGGAGTATAGTTCTTTGCTGTTGATGGCCTACAGCGCCTCATGGATGCCCAGTCTTGAGTTGCCAGATCCATTCCATTTAGCATGGTTATAGTGCCACACAACATGATGGAGGTTATTCTCAATATGGAGGTGGGGCTTCGTGTCCACAAGGCCTGTGAACTGGTTGATGTTACCAATACTGTCATGGATGGATGCATTTTCAGCTGACAGATTGTTAAAAAAGAGTTAAGTATGTTTTTCTCTCTTGTTGATTCCTTCATCGTCTGCTGTAGACCCAGCATAGCAGCTATGTCCTTTGGACAAAACCTGCTCAATCAGTAGTGTTGCTTTGTCCCGGATGATGTCAAGCTTCTTGAGTGTTGTTGGAGCTGCACTTATCCGGGCAAGTGGGGAGTATTCCATCAACCTCCTAACTTGTGCCTTGGACAGACTTGGGGAATCAGGAAGTGAGTTACTCAATGCAGTATTCCTAGTCTCTGATTTGCTCTCATAGTCACTGTGTTTATGTGGTGGGTTCAGTTGAGTTTCTGGTCATTGATAATCCCCAGGATGTTGATAGTTGGCGATTCAATGATGGCAACACTATTGAATACCAAGGGGCAGTAGTTAGATTATCTTTTATTGGTGAAGTCATAGCCTGGCATTTGTGTGGCACAAATGTTACTTCCCACTTGCCAGTGCAAGCCTGGATATTGTCCAGATCTTGAGGCATTTGAAAATGGACTGGTCAGTGTCTGAGGAATCACAAGTGGAGCTGAACATTATGTAAGCATCAGTGAACATCCCCACTTCTGACCTTATGATGCAGGGTAGGTCATTGATGATGCATCTGGTGATGGTTGGGCAAAGAACACGACCCTGAGGAACTCCTGCAGAGATGCCCTGGAGCTGAGATGATTGACCTCCAACAACCACGACCATCTTCCTACCTGCCAGGTCTGACACCAATCATCAGAGAGTTTATCCCCCGATTCCCACTGATTTCAGTTTTGCCACGGAAAATATGGGGCTATCTACAACAGTGGAGCGGCTGTGGTTCAAGACTTGGCTTTTTGTTGCCTTCTCAAGGACAATTTGAGATGTGTAATAAATGGTGGACTCACTAGTGATGCTCACATTCCATGAACAAATTAACAATTGTTTTGGGAAGTCCTTAACTCATGCAAGCTACAATCGAAAAGCACTGTTTCTTTTTCAACTTTATGAATATTGGACAAAATACAAATATAGTATAAAATTCCAATCAGTTTGATTAGTTGGTGTACTCCATACTTTGCAACTCCATTCTCTGAGGAGTAAATTATTAATGCCCAATAATTTGAGTCAGCTAGTTCACTGGCAGCGGCTGTCCGACAATTCATTGAAAGAAGACTGGCAAGTTCTCAAGAAAGCAGTTGGTAACAATAGAAGGGTTCCTACTTTGCTTGGTTACATGTCATGAATAATCGTTTAAATATGTACATGCTTATTGTTGGCAGTTAGTTAAAGCCTAGTGAAAGCCGTTATATTTGTGTAAAATCAGCCCACCGCCTGCTTTGCTAATCACTGCCGAATTTTTCGAAGGGGTCCTTAAATTGACATTAGGCCTTGTATTGCTGTATGCAAGGGTCCGAACATTTGTTTTAGGCAATTGCTTTCTTTCAAAGAAAATGTAGCAAAGTTTCAGGTATTTTTAGGATGTGGAACTACCCCTGCAAGATTATGGCTTTGCATCCCCATTTTCCACAGCAATGAGAAGTAGTTTATTGCCCATAGAGACTAGCCAGGTGTAAGACTCGGTAATTTTTTTTCAGTTATCTGATCGCAGCTGGCACTACAAATAGCCTTGTGTCTCCTGAGTAAAGATATGAAGGAGCAAGCCTACAGTTTAATTCTCATCATTATCCACAACAGAAGAGTTGCACAGATAAAGACGAATATGGTAATTTTAACTTCGACTATATTATTCCACATTCCTTTACACGGCTTCAGCAAAATGGTGGCCACACAAAATGCATGGTGAGATGACATTAAAAGTTGATTTAAATATTCCAAAATGCAGCTCGTTTCTGAGCTGAATAAGCTTAATTTTAAGCATCTTGTTTGTAAGGATTGCACATATCTTGGCTGCTGCTGGCTATTTCAAGCATAAAAGTAAAACATTTCTGTTGCTTTTTCACTGAAACAATTGAAATAACTATCCTTAAATTCAGAAAGTATAATCTTACTCTAGCTCAGATATTTTGAATAAAGACAGCATGGATATTCTGCACAAGAATATACGATGGGTAAAAAGGTAGGTTAATGAGGTGAAATTCTCCTGATCTTGTAGGTAATGACCTTAAAATACTATCGAAGTAAAATGGTAAAACAGTTGACAATGCTTATTTTATGCTGTTTGAAGCTTAATGCAAAAACTGTACTTGCAATACCACTGCTAGTTGGAAATCAATTAAGAGTTCAACAGTGCAGTAGAATCCATTTAAATAACTCATCTCTACAATTCTTTTAAAAAATAAATCAGCTATGCAGGAATTTGCTTAGCTATTTCACAATTGAAATGTCATGACTCATACATAACTCAGAATATTTTCAAATTCTGAATAGCTGTAAAAATTTTTAAAAGTATGTTTTTTTGCACTGAAACTTGAACTAACCATTGCAAAGAACAGTCAAAGGTATGCAAAGGTAGTGAGGTAGCATCCTTGGAAAGAGAAACAACTCACAGGCTGGATTTTCATTATGGAGTCAAGATGCCAAAGGCTAAAACCATTGCCAGGTTCCATTCCCACTTCCCGTCAGTGCCTTATTACTGATGCAATTTTTACAGATGGCAGTCAGTTCGTACCCTGATGGTGCATCCACCATCTGATTAGGACTGGCGAGTATAGTGAGGAGATAGTAATTGAATGTGACAGTCCTAATTTAAAGGGAACTTGGCATCCGTTTGTATGTAGGCTGGATTCAACGGAATGATAGAGAGTGAAGCATAGTGGACCAGCACCTTGTCAGTCACACACAAATGGATAGTCCCATGATTTATCAATGACTCCTGGAGGTGTTTTTAGAGGTATTGTTAGCCCAGTGCAGAATCCTGTTTGCAGAGTGTGGCATCATGCAGTCAGCTAGGCAGAAAGTGGAAGTGGCTCAGGACGTGACCAGCTACAGCATTGTTGACATGATATGGGTAAAGTGGATGAAGAGATTCCTTAGCCTTTTGAGAACTAACAAGCTGAATGCAATGCTACATCCTGATGATTGGCCTCCAGTTCTAAAGTCAACACAAGATGAACAGCTGAAGGAAGTATAGTCCCCAAGAACATGAACCATGTGTAATCTCTGGTGCACTCCCAAAGTAATGAAATCATTTATGGTGGTATTTACCCCAGAAACACTGCTGTCCTGGCCGCAGTTCTGAACTTGCACAGAAATGCAGGTTCTACCTAGTGGCAAACATTATTTAATGCGGAGATAGTAGAACTGCCGATGCTGGAGAATCTGAGATAACAAGGTATCGAGCTGGATGAACACAGCAGATCAAGCAGCATCAGAGGAGCAGGGAAGCTGATGTTTTGGGTCTGGATTCTTCTTCAGAAATGGGATTTCTGAAGAAGGGTCTAGACCTGAAATGTCAGCTTTCCTGCTCCTCTGATTCTGCTTGACCTGCTGTGTTCATCCAGCTTTACGCCTTGTTATCTATTATTTCATGTGGGTACTTCCCTCTGCACTTCCTGCCACTACACAGCATGTGATCAATTAAAATTTTAATGAGTTTAATTTTAATATTAACAGTACTTGTATTTTGTTTTTCTTCTACATTTTAAGGCCATTTTGTTCACGAATGTCAGCATTTGGGGAAGCTCACCATTTCAACTTAATAACGTTTTGAAGTGCAGCATTTCTTTTATATTTCATGATTTATTTCATTTTGCAAGCTATTTCAGCTAGGAAAGAAAAGCACTGTGCACATACCGTACAGTATGTCAATCCATAAATTTTTTTTTCTGAACAAGGAAGTGGTAATGGAACCTAACTGGAGTTATGCATCGGTCCCCATAGGCATCAGTGATGCATTTAAAGTTGTGATGTTCAGAAGCATAAGCACGACATTAAGCAAGACTTCTGTATTACACTTCTATTAAAGGCCTGCAAGACTGCTTTTGATGTTTTCACAGATAATGGTCTCGCAGAAGTAATTCTATTTGAAATATGCATTGATAGTCCAAAAAAGGAGACAGGTCGTAGTGTAATTTCACTTCTGAAAACTGAAAAAAATAATTCAATACCACTATAAGAAAAGACATACACTTGTCCACAGAGAATGCAGATAGTTCACTGCTTTTCAAAAGCAGCCACTTGCCTGTTGAGCTTGTGGCAAATGTACTTAATCCTTTCTGACATCTGTGTCTAAAGAGAATATAGCAATCTTACCATGGTGATTAAGTGTATTGACAGTTTAGAAGCTTATCAAAAACATCTCTATTTATTGGCATTTTCAAAAAAATACCAGGCAAACATTCGAAATTCACTTGGAATGTGTTCTGGTCTCCGAGGATTGTAACAGTTCAAAAAGGCAGTCCACCACTTAATTCTCCAGAGAAATTACAGTAGGCAATAAATGCTGGTCTAGCCAGTGAATTCCATGATCAAATGAAAAAAATAATATTCACTTTGTTTTATTTACACTTTTTACACTTACGATTTATTTTTAACCAACCTGTTCAGAGATGTTATTACATACTGCTGGAGCAGGTAGGACGTGAGCCTATTCCTCCTGATTCAGAGATAGGGACACTGTTACTGGGCGATGAGAGCCATGTTTTCAACTCTGGCAGGTATGTTCAATCAAGCTGACCAGGCGTGTTATAGTGCACCTGTGCAGCAGTTGGAACTTGAGCCCAAGCCTCCTAGCTAGAGATACGGACATTACCACTCTACCAGAAGAGCCCAATTTTCAAAACTTGCATAATAAACCCTTTTATTTGCTGTATTTATAACTTCTATGGACAACCCCAGTTTCCCATGATGTTATGGTATGAGCTAGACATTGTAATTTCTAGGTTATGGGATCTTTCTATGCATCTTGTTCATTCGATTTCCAAAAATTTAATCGCTGTACTCCTTTGGGTCTTTTTCAGGCTTGTTTATCCATAAGCACAGACTGAAATCTATTACCCATTGTATTTTGTTTCTGTCTTTTATCGCACTCAGTTACGCCTTTTATTTTCCCACTGTCTCAATTACATAAATGTAAAAATAAGAAGTCAGTTAGTTTTAACTAATTACTGTTATAAACTTAATTATAAGTGTAACATTATACACCTATTTCTACTGTCAGCATTTTGTAATTTATGGGTCATGATCGATCTATCTCTTTCAGGGCATAAGAGAAGATATCTCCTAAGGATAGTTAATCTTCACATCTAATCTTAAATTTTTTTTTAAGGCTTGTGTTATATTCTGGTTAATGTACTGAAACCAACTTTTATGATTTGAGCATTTTTAGCTGGAAACTATTTAATATTGCTGGTAGCTTCAAAGACGAAACTATTTACTGTGAAATAACTTTAGCTGTTATCCTTGCAGCTGCTTAAGGACCTAATCTATCACCTGATGGTATTCATTTACTGGGAAAATCATCCTTTCATTAATAAGGCTGGAATTGGGCATTTACCTGTCCTAAGGCATCCGTTTATGGGAGCTGTCTCGGAACGGAACATACAGCATTCCTTTACTGACCTTCTAGCAGTTCTGTTCAAAGATAACATTGTATTTCACTGTGTGAGCAGAATGCTTTGTTTTGCTTAGTATCTGTCTGCCATTTTGTAAGCAGGCGTGGGCTGCTTCGTGTGTTCAGGTACAAGTCACTTTACATAGACAACTACATGTCACCCCTACAAAAAATAAGTTTTTGGGGTGATATGGACCAAACACAGGCAGGTGGCTCTAGTTCAGTTTGGGAAAATGGTTGGTGTGGACTGGTTGGACTGAAGGGTCTGTTTCCATACTGTTTGACTCTATGGCTCTGACTCTTTAAAAAAAAGTTACCTCTAACTTGACTTTAAATAATTATTCTGAATTGGAGGGACTCTTGTGGTGCAGTGATAGTGTCCTTATCTCTGAGCCAGGAGGCCTGAGTTCAATTCCAACCGGCTTTAGAGGTGTGTAATAATATCTTTGAACAGGTTGAATAGAAAGTATAACTTGAATTGGCCAGGTATTTAACAAGTGGCGTGGTTCACTGTTTCAACTGTGTTCAGCTGATTTCCATGCCCATCTGAGTCACATCGACTGATATTACAGCTGTTCCAACTTACATATCTTGTTTTTGGCGGAATACTTTGTCAGCTGATTGATTTTACAACATGCATGCTGATATTCTTCCTGCTATTACATCGGGACCATTCTATCTATTAAGCTCTGTTATGTATACATCAACCCATTCGGAGAATCACACACACACACTCACACACATTCACACACCTGGGGCAGGCGTGACGTGAACCGGGAGCTTCTAGCCATGAGGTAGAGACACTGTAGTTGTGCTACAATAGCCACAGGGCTAGAGATTACCTTCAGTCAATCAGCCAATCAATTCAACACCTCGAGAGATAGTGGGACTTGATCTTCTGGCCCAGATATAGTGAACATGGTCAGTAAGATCTTAAGAAATAAGAATAGGCGTAGGCCGTTTGGCCTCTTGGGCTTGCTCCGCCATTCAGTACTACTATGATTGATTCAAGATTCCTCAAGTCCACTTTCCTGCCCTTTCTTGAGAACTCTTGATTCCCCTACTGGTCAAGAATATATTATCTCAGCCTTAAATATACGGGAGGATTCTCCTCTCACAACTCTTTGGGGCAAGGAGTTCCAAAGACTCACAACCTCTAAGAGAAGAAATACCTTCTTGTCTTAGTCTTAAATTGGCATCTCTTTATTCTGAGACTGTACCCTCTGGCCCTAGAGTCTCCCATGAGGGGAAAGGTTGTCTCAGCATTCACAGTTCAATAAACTTATATGTTTCAATGTGATCCCCTCATTCTCTTAAACTCCAGCGAGTAGAGTCCCAACTTGCACTAGAAGAGACCTTCTTATGCTGATTATCGCTGTTGGCAACATTTTCCTTGTACTGTCCTTTTAAGCAGGAATGGTAAGTTTTATATGCAATTCCTTTCTTATAGAGAAACAAATTAATTTGTGTAGTTCAAGGTGAGGAAAAATTTTATAGTTAAAACAACAGTGGGCAAAGATCTGGTAAATGGAGTATAATATGGGGAAGTGTGAAATTGTCCATCAATTCTTGAAAGAAAGTAACAAACAATGCATATTATCTAAATAGTGAGAGATAAATAATAAGATAGAGATATCCAGGTATATGGTGCACAATTTGCAGAAGGTTAGTTTGCAGGTACAGCAAGTCATTATGAAAGCCAATAGAATGTTATGTTTTATCACAATGGAGGTTATGCTTCAGTTGGCATTAGTGAGACTATATTTGTGGTATTGTGTACACTGGTCACCGTACATACAAAAGGATGTTAATGATTTGGAAGCAACTTAGAGAAAGTGCACAAGACTTCCCATCTGGAAGAGCATGGCTTGATCAAATACAGTCAACACGGCTTTGTGAGGGGTAGGTCATGCCTTACAAACCTTATCGAGTTTTTTGAGGATGTGACTAGTAAGGTTGATGAGGGTCGAGCTGTGGATGTGGTGTATATGGACTTCAGTAAGGCATTTGATAAGGTTCCCCATGGAAGGCTCATTCAGAAGGTCAGGAGGAATGGGATACAGGGGAACTTAGCTGCTTGGATACAGAATTGGCTGGCCAACAGAAGACAGCGTGTGGTAGTAGAAGGAAAATATTCTGCCTGGAAGTCAGTGGTGAGTGGGGTTCCACAGGGCTCTGTCCTTGGGCCTCTACTGTTTGTAATTTTTATTAATGACTTGGACGAGGGAATTGAAGGATGGGTCAGCAAGTTTGCAGACGACACAAAGGTCGGAGGTGTCGTTGACAGTGTAGAGGGCTGTTGTAGGCTGCAGCAGGACATTGACAGGATGCAGAGATGGGCTGAGAGGTGGCAGATGGAGTTCAACCTGGATAAATGCGAGGTGATGCATTTTGGAAGGTCGAATTTGAAAGCTGAGTACAGGATTAAGGATAGGATTCTTGGCAGCGTGGAGGAACAGAGGGATCTTGGTGTGCAGATACATAGATCCCTTAAAATGGCCACCCAAGTGGACAGGGTTGTTAAGAAAGCATATGGTGTTTTGGCTTTCATTAACAGGGGGATTGAGTTTAAGAGTCGTGAGATCTTGTTGCAGCTCTATAAAACTTTGGTTAGACCGCACTTGGAATACTGCGTCCAGTTCTGGGCGCCCTATTATAGGAAAGATGTGGATGCTTTGGAGAGGGTTCAGAGGAGGTTTACCAGGATGCTGCCTGGACTGGAGGGCTTATCTTATGAAGAGAGGTTGACTGAGCTCGGTCTCTTTTCATTGGAGAAAAGGAGGAGGAGAGGGGACCTAATTGAGGTATACAAGATAATGAGAGGCATAGATAGAGTCGATAGCCAGAGACTATTTCCCAGGGCAGAAATGGCTAGCACGAGGGGTCATAGTTTTAAGCTGGTTGGTGGAAAGTATAGAGGGGATGTCAGAGGCAGGTTCTTTACGCAGAGAGTTGTGAGAGCATGGAATGCGTTGCCAGCAGCAGTTGTGGAAGCAAGGTCATTGGGGTCATTTAAGAGACTGCTGGACATGCATATGGTCACAGAAATTTGAGGGTGCATCCATGAGGATCAATGGTCGGCACAACATTGTGGGCTGAAGGGCCTGTTCTGTGCTGTACTGTTCTATGTTCTATGTTCTATGTTCTACTAAGACTAATATCTGGAATGGGTGGATTGCCTCAAGAGAAAAATCTAGACATACTGGGCCTACATCCTTTGGAATTTAGAAGAGTCAGAGATGACTTAATTGAAACACAAGGTATCCTGAGGGGACTTGATTAGGCCACTGAGTCGTACAGCAGTACAATGCAAAAAAGAGCCTTCAGTCCATTTCCTCTTGGTAGAGAATCTAGAACTTGGGGGACATACATTCAAAGTAAGAATGTTGCCTCTGTCAGATAGAGATGAGGAAAAAATGTTCTGAGGGCCGTGACTCTTTGAAATTTCCTTCAAAAAACTGTGGATGCTAAATCTTTAAATATTTTTGAGGGAGAGGCAGCTAGATTCTTGGTACCAAAAGGATGAAAGATTATCAGGTATGCAGGAATGTAGAGTTGAATTAAAAATCAGACCAGCGATAATCTTCTTGAACAGCACAATGGGCTGAAAGGCTGTGTGGCCTACACTTGTTCGTTTGTTCTGATGTTAAAATGCCGTAAAGACTTAGGAAACACTTAGGGTAGTACCATGGCTCAGTGGTTAGAACTGGTGCCTCACAGCACCAAGGACCCAGGTTTGATTCCACCTACAAAGTGATTGATTGTATGGAGTTTGCACATTCTCCCCGTGTCTGCATGGGTTTCTTTGGGTGCTCTGGTTTCCTCCCACAGTCCATAGATGTGCAAGTTAGGTGGATAGGCCATGCTAAATTGCCCATTGTGCCCAGGAGTGTGCTGACTAGGTGGATTAGCTGTGGGAAATACAGGGTTACAGGGGTGGGTCTAGATGGGATGCTCAGAGGGTTGGTGTGGACTTGATGGGCCAAATGGCCAACTTCCACATTTATAGGAATTCTATGAAACCAGTAGCAAATCTTGCAACAACTTCAAAGAGTTTGTATGCTGTGTCTCATTTCTAAAATTCTGGTAGGCCAATACTCAAAACATTTCTTTGTCCATTGGACACTCTTAGCCTCATTGTGGATTTAACGTAATATTCTTGTAATGTAATAAATAATAGTTATGCTAGTGGTCCAAACAGAACTGAAAGAAATCCTGAAATGAATTCAGAGATGTCACTGGCACTTATTGCCATTGTTACTAAAGAGCAGCAATGCTTAATGCTCCAAGGGATAAACTTTCCATGAAAATGATTCACAGTATGGCTTAACCACAGTTTCTACACTCAAATTGACTGTGGTGGTTAGGAGTAATGAGATTATGTAATATTCACTATCATAATAGTAAAAATGGATAATGAGGTTTTGATGAGATAAACATGAGATCCAAAGGATAACAGGAGAACTTTTTGAATTTTACTATAACTGTCATATGATTTAATTTGGTAAATCTGAAACTCTCTCACCAAGTTCAACTACAGCAACTAACATTTAAAGGACCGAATAATAAACTGTTGACTTAAAGGTGGAAACAATGACTTTAATAAATTACTGTTCCTTTTCATCAATGCTTCAACTAATTGCGTGTATAGTCTGTGATAATTTGACAAATAACCAAAAGATTACTGAATATTGGAACGCGAGGAAATGGATTGATACTTTAAATCAGAGGAAGCACCAGAAAATTAGACAGAAAGAATGGATATGGATGACATTTAACAAGCAATCTGAAAACTTAGTCTTAACTGAGCAGAAGAAAATGAAAAATAAACTGTAAGATGGCAAGCATGATTCAGCTCAAGGTAAACTGCTGTAGCCCACACTTGCTCATCAATACCCAACCTCTACAGAAGACCCATTCTAAGAGGACTGTGATCATAGCACTTTTTCTGCACAGTCTGGATCCTGCTTTCCATTCATATTTTTGGTAAGGTGCAAAAGTTCAAACAAACACATCTGAGTTTATATTTCTATATATTCAGTACATTTGCCTAATGAAAGGAAGTTTCTCCCCACAGTGTGCAGTTTGCTCAACTGTCAGAACCAGCTGCAAGATATGCTTCAAGAGTTTGCTTGGAACTGTTCCTGGTCCACTAACATTACTTTCTTTGTGAACATGAAAACAGAAACAGAACCACACCATTCAGCCTGTCAAACCTGCTCTACCAATCATTAAGATCATGGTTGTTCTCTTTGCATTTTAAATATGTCTGTAATAATCTTTGATTCTATTGACTGACAAGAATCCATTTAGTTCTGCCTTACAGTTATTCATTGACCCTGCTGCCCAGACTTGTGAAACAGAGAGTTCCAAAGTTGCACAACCTTATGAGATGAATTTTCACCTTGTATCTGCACTAAAACGATGATTCCTGATTGTTAAAAAGTGTCCCCTGGTTCTGGACTAAACCACGAGGAAGCATCCTTTTCATCTTCACTTTGACAAGACCATTCCGGATCTTATATATTTCAATCCAGTCACCCCTCATTCTTCTGAACTAAGTGGAACCAAGCCCAGTCTATTCAAATTATCCTCATAAAATAACTCATTAATTCCAAATATCAATCGAGTAAATGTCCTCTGAACTATTTAAACTTCACTGACATACTCCCCTAATTAAGGAAACCAAACAGCGCATATTATTCAAGATGTGGTCTTCCCAATATCCTGTATAACTAAAGTGTTATGTCTCTACTTTTATACTCAATTCCTCTCATCCTGTTTGGTACAGACAGAGAGAAATGTGGGATAATTTCTTCTTTATTCTTGCCTCTAGACTGAGCACAACAGGATATATTTTGGAGACATATTTTAACCTGTTAGGTGCCGCAACTTTCAAAAACATACAGAAAACAGATTTCTAGTATCTGGATGTAAGTTTGCTCACTGAGCTGGAAGGTTTGTTTTCAGACGTTTTGTCACCATTCTAGGTAACATCATCAGCGAGGCTCCGGTGAAGCATTGGTGTTATGTCCCGCTTTCTATTTATGTATTTAGAAATGTGTGATGTAGAAGAACGAAAGACACATACACCAGGCACCACCAACCTCATCAGCAAGGACAACATCATCAAGCTAGTGGACCTATGCCTTACCACCCACTTCACTTTCAATAAAAAAACCTACAGACAAACCAACGGAACACCCATGGGATCTCCGATATCAGGGTTCTTAGCAGAGGCAGTAATGCAGAAACTCGAACAAACATCTCTGCCAACCATCCAACCCAAACTTTGGGTCCGCTACGTGGATGACACCTTTGTCATCACTAAACAAAACAAATTAGAGGAAACCTTCATAACCTTACTGGCATAAAATTCACAAAAGAGGAGGAAAACAACAACAAACTGCCATTCCTAGATGTCACAGTACAGCGAACAGTCAATGGGGAACTTCAAACCAGGAAGTCTACAGGAAAACAACACATACGGACCAAATACTGAACTAGAGAAGCAACCATCCCAACACGCACGAACGAAGCTGCATTAGAACATTATTTCAACGAGCCACCACACACTGCAGTACAGAGGAACTATGAAGAGCAGAAGAAAATCACCTATACAGCATATTCAAAAAGAATGGGTACCCTATGAACACAGTCCGCCAAGTTCTCAGCAACAAACCCAAACAAACAGACAAAAAGTGCCCAGAAACCATAACCACTATCCCCTAAGTCAAAGACATCTCGGAAATGACTGCCAGACTACTCAGACCTCGTGGCATCATGTTAGCCCACAAACCCACCAACACACTAAAACGGCAGCTAATGAACTTAAAAGAACCTATACAGACAACAAGCAAAATGAACATCATTTACAAAATACCTTGCAAGAACTGTGACAAACACTACATTGGACAAACAGGCAGAAAGCTAGCCACCAGAATACATGAACATTAACTAGCCACAAAAAGACATCACCCACTATCACCACTATTCTTACATACAGATGAGGAAGGACACCACTTTGATTGGGACAACACATCCATCCTAGTATCCTAGGACAAGTCAAACAGAGACACGCACAAGAATTCCTAGAAGCATGGCATTCCAACCGGAACTCCATCAACAAACACATTGATTTGGTGCCCATCTACCACCCTCTGAGAAAAAGAACAGGAAATGACATCACCAACACAGGAAATGACATCAACACAGGAAATGACATCACCAACCCAAGGAAACCTAAACACATAAATAGAAAGCGGGACATAACACCAGCGCTTCACCGGAGGTTCACTGATGATGTTACCTAGAATGGTGATGAAACGTCTGAAAATGAACCTTCTAGCTCAGCGAGCAAACTTACATCCAGAACCTCAACCTAAGCTACAAATCTTCTCAAAACTTGCTAGATTTCTAGTATTTTTAAATCAAAAGATAAATGTCTATTTACCCCAAGACCTGAAAACGTACACACACGTGAAAAGATGATTTTAAAACATGTAATATTCATGAAGATTACTTACAGTCACAAGTTCAGCATTACTCTGCTTCTCATGGAAGGCTGTCAAAACCGTTGCCGGTCTGGACATTCTGTTTCAGTGGTGCACTCACAATGGAATAGCAGTTTCCTGGCTTTTGATTCACAGTTGTATTTGTGCTGTTGTATTTCTTCATTACACATTCTTGCAGGTAAAGCTCATCAGACTATGATGGATTTTACAGGTAACATCCTCCTTGCGCTAGATGAGATGGGTTCTCGCTAATCTTTGATCCTGAGCTAACTTTCTCCAGGCTGTTTGTAGAATAAGTAAAATATTTGCTATTTCAATGCAGTTTCTGTGATGTGACAACAGTATTCGCGATTTTCCATTGTACATGTAATAGGTTGATGGCAGATATAACTGTCTCACCGTGAGGAAGGAATGTCACAATCCATACCTATTTGTTATAAAATGATTCTTTGACACACCTCTTTGTCAGATTTAAAGTTTGCAGACAGGGAGTCTGGGACAATTGTTCTGTTTGCGTTTCTGTAAATGTCTAGACAAGGACCATGGGTTTGGGAAGGCAGGTAAAGATGGTTCAGCAGGCAATGAGGGGCCATAGAATTCAGGTACAGGAACCTAAATTGGCATGGAGGGCATGAGAGGCCAAATGGAAATCAAGGGGGTGGTTAGTTGGAGTTGCATGACATGGCACGATTTAATATGGGACCACGGGGAGTGTTTGAGGGTGATGACTTGTGGAATGTTTCATGTTTGGTTCCTTATGTCTAACCTTTGAAGGCAGTGCCTGAAATAGGCTTCCACAAGCTCACCTCCACACCCCACAAACAATCTGATGCCCAAAAAGCCATTATTGAAAGTTGCATTTCCGGAACTGGGCAATCTCCCAAATCTGCACGTTACCCAGGAACAAAAGTCCATTACTTAGTTTCCAGTTCTGTTTGGGTGTTAGGAATGCCATGTTGTATACACTGTTATACTTTAAAATTGTCCATTTCATTCCAAAATAGAAATGGGAGTTTAGAAAATGGTTAATCACTAATTTTAAATGGATACAATATCTATGTGATTCACTTTAATTTAAGGATGGAAAAAGTGCCTCGGATTGAGTTGTAGATTTTCTTAGCTTCCTGAAGTTTATAGACAGGTCAGGCAGCAATAATCTAAAAAAGAGAAGAACAGTTCTAGTAGTAAATGGTCCCTATATGAAACCACGCAATGAGTGTGGGTGGGAACTTGCATTCTGATTGAAGAGGGATAATTAGTGAGGATTTCAATGGGAGTAGAAGTTACAGCTAGTGTTGCCTAGATGGAAGAATACACTGTGGAAGTCAATTTGAGGTTGGAAAGTAAAATGGAAGCGATCCATCAAGATCAATGAACTGGTTCCTGAAGAGTGAATCATCCATTTGAGGCTTCGAGTAACGTATAATTTTAAAGGGAGATATTCAGTTATTTAAAAAATTTAATGAGAGATGTCTTCTGTAATTTAGGGGACAATTTGCTTCCAGAATAGTATTTGGACAACACTGTTTTTAGTTTGTTAATTGCAGTGACAGTATTAACTTAAAATCTTGTTGTGTGATCTTTTCGGCTGGCAGCAAATTCAGATATCCTTTTCAAAGTTATCTGGCTGAATAGGGACTGTAAGCTAATCATTTGTCCAATGCACATAATATACACAGATGTAATTCAAACTGCTTTCAAGCTGATTTTACAAATGTACTTACATTTTTAACATTGGAGAATCTGCCCCAGCCTCTCTTAATCTCTCCGAGCATGCGTTCAACTGCTGAGGGACCCACTTCAGGTAGTGCTGTTTAAAGACATCACTTGCGATGGAACTTTAGGATTAGGTGCTTTTGATTTTCTCTCACTGCTTCTGAGTGAGTGGAAGTAGTGCGTTGAATGTATTTGAGGAATTGACAATTTTTTTGGCGGGGGGGTGAATTCACAAGAGAGTGTTGTTGACCTTTGACAATGAGGTTAGAGGAATTTGGAAGAAAAAGCAGGAGAAAGTGTGCCTTCAGTGGGGAGGACTACATTTGTAGTTCATTTCAGATTGTATCATGCTAAGAGGATGGACTGCATGTAGGAGAAAAGGGAAGCTGCGCACTGTGGGAGAAGTCGAGCTCTCAGTTAGCCATACCAAAGTAAGGATTTTAAACAGCACATGTCCTAATTCTGCCTTAGCCAGGAGCAGTGTCTAGAGTACTTATGCTCACCAAGGAGATGGTGACTGATCTGGGACAACTCTTAGACATGAACCTACAACTGCACAGTCGGGTGTGGAAGCACTGCCAGTAGCTGTGGAGATAACTGGTTCTCTCTTTTTGTACCAATGTATCTATTAACCCAGGACCAAGCGACATTTCTAGTTTGCTATGCATTGCTATTTCAAGGAGGTGATAGAGGCTTTGTACAGAAGCAAGAGGCCTCATCGGAAATAAAAACTAATAACTAGCAAAGCTCAGCAAATCTGGCAACCTTTTGGACAGAGAAGCAGCAGTAACAGCTTTACAAACGTTATGACACTACTTCCTCTCACTAGAGAAACAGAGGGGAAGAAGCATGTAGCAAAATTTCTAAAAGTGCGTGGTGCCATTGCCTACAAGTGGACAGTCCTGTGTCCCTTGTTAACAGATAGGCACTGTATACTATAACTACTACCGCTCTATAAACATACAGACAGTGTGTACTGGAGGTGACCCTGCTCCAACTGCTGCACAATCCTTACAGCCGGCAATGGAGAGATAAATAGCTGGTGTCAGGCCTGCCATCCTATTAAGATGGGCAATCCACCTACAAATACCCTACCAGCCAAGGGTTGCCAGTCCAAGTAGAAGACCACAATGTAAACTGAAAGTGCTGAAGAGATTGAGCAACATCTGTGGAGAGAGGAAAAAAGATAACTTTGTGAATCCCAAAGATCGTTCTTACAAACTAAAGGGCCAAAAACATAATAGCCTCAACTGTAGAACTACTAACACTTCAGCTGAGGATTGGACTTTTAAATGGCTAACATCGGGTATGCATTATTTGGGGAAGACTGAAATGACACAGGCAGGCTTTGGTGATAAGGGTGGGGTGGGCATTTGCAGAGTAACATTGCTGGCGTGATGGCATTACCAGTGGTGGGTCACCCTGCAGGCCACAGTGTTCACGAAGTGGGATTCCTCATCCCAGACAGCAGACAAATAACTTGTTTCATTGACTATCTCTTACAGGATGGCACTCCTCCAACCCACCTCCCCGGCTCCCAGTGGGGCCAAGATGTCATTCTGGCCAGGAAGTTTCAAAAACATTTTTTTTAAATAAAGACCAAATTGTACTTGAAATGAACATCCTGAATATGCTGGAGCTCCATTTTCAGGTACGCAAGGTGATTTGGACAAGTTTGTGTTATTCTCAAGCTATACTGCTCTTTTTTTCCCTTCAGCAATAGGGGATAATGGGTGAATTAAATAGTTCAATTCGGCTCCTGTGGTGACATGCCTGGCAACTTGGCCCCTTTCCTTCGATTGACCTCCATCCTTAAGGTTTCTACCATTGCTTTTGAGAACCTGGGAGCCCCGTCCTTCATTTGCAGAATCAATTCTCTTTCTGGCAGCGAAGTCTTCCTGATTCTGTTCCATTTCCTGCAGTACCTGAGTACATTACCACTTTGAAAGACATGTAACTGTAGATGATGCTAGCTGTGCATATGCCTGTCCCTTCCAGTGTTTATTTAGTCAGCATGTTTCACACTGGGCTAGATCCTCCAATCATGTTGCTGCTTGCACATCAACAAGTTTACTTGTTGCCTGCATCAACAGGACTGGGAATGGAGTCCACACTGCAATCTCCCTGCTTGCCAGTTTAATTTAAATAGGTCAAGATTTGCTTTTCTTCTCACATGTTTATTTCAATGTGTTGGGAATACATGAAAGGCATCATTCTTGATGAAGAATTTGGACTGGAATCTGTCCAGTATTTCATTTCAAACTAACAAATGAAAATTGGGTAATAAAATGTGAGGCTGGATGAACACAGCAGGCCCAGCAGCATCTCAGGAGCACAAAAGCTTTTGTGCTCCTGAGATGCTGCTGGGCCTGCTGTGTTCATCCAGCCTCACATTTTATTATCTTGGTTTCTCCAGCATCTGCAGTTCCCATTATCACTTATCAATGAAATTTGGGTTTTGACTTTCTTGATAATCCTGTTATGTGACACTGAAGGGGGCAGTGGCAGCATAGCAGCTATGCTACTGGACTTGTAATGCAAAACACCAGGAGAAGAAATTTGAATTCAATAAATATCTGGACTTGGACTTAAAAACTAGTCTAATGGTAATCATCCAAACATTGTCAATTTTCTTTTCTGAAGAAAGGTCTAGGCCTGAAATGTCAGCCTTCCTGCTCCTCTGATGCTGCTTGGCCAGCTGTGTTCATCCAGCTCTGCACCTTGTTATCTCATTGTCAATTGTTATTGGGGAGAGAAAAAACCCATTTGGTATAACTGTCCTTGCGGGAAGAAAATCTTCCGGGTCTGGCCTACATGTGACTCCTGACTCATAACTGGTTTCTAGATAACATGGGATAGGTAATAAATGCTGATCAATGCCCACATGCCATAATTTTTTTAAAAAAGTATAAAATGCATTATCCTCCTGAATCTTCTCCATCTATTTAACAACTCCAAGGTGCTGCTTGCATTCAAGGTCCATGTTCCATGTATTCAGAATAATAACAAGATTTGATACATAAATAGGACGAAATTGATTCTCAAACCTCCTGTCAGGGGAAACAGAGGACACAAATGCAAGTTAATTGACAAAAGAACCATAGAATATTGTGTTTTATAGAGTTGCTGTGATCTGGAATCTTAAAGGAATGGTGGAATGTACTTCATCCTCAATAATAAGTCTCAAAGATATTGCTTAAATACCTGACAAGATAAAGTCAAAGGCATAGGAATGAAAAGGATAGTGAGGCTATTTGATTACTCTATTTCTAAAAAGAGCTGGCACAGGTATAAACTGTTGAATGCCCTCCTTTTGTACTTGATTCTTCCGAGTACAGCCAGTGTTAGCTACTGCAGGGTAGACCAGTGTTGTAGTGGTGATCATGCTGTTAGTTGTATGTGCAAAAGGCCTATTGCTTTTTTCAGCCTTAAAGGCTGAATGTTGAGAGTTTTATTTTTATCACTGTTGGGAAGCCCACTTTCAGCTCATAATGAGCATGTATCTCCTATGTTGCAGGTTTGAGTTTGTTTATACCCAAATCTGAACACTGCCAGGGAATTTCCAGGTCATGTAATTTAAATCTGGTTACCAGAGTACATCATTTGGGCAAGAGGAAAGAGGTGCATGCTAATGTAAATTATCTAAAACATGAGCTTACAAATTACAAGTGAGTTAATAAGCCCAAACTACGTGGGCGACACAAAGCACTCCTATCATTTGCAGAGCAGCTTTGACTAGTATCTCTGCACCACTGAGGTTTTCTCCAAAATGTTTGTGATCAAAATTTTTTAATAGTGTGGTAACAGGCTGTTTCCCTTTAACCCTGCATTTCCCATGGCTAACGCAGCTAACCTGTGTAGCCGTGAACACGATGGGCAATTTAGCATGGCCATTCCAGGTAACTTGCACATCTTTCAATTGTGGGAAGAAATCGGAGTATCCTGCGGAAATCCACACAAACATGGGGGAACGTGCAAACTCCACAAAGACAGTTGCTTGAGGATGGAATCAAACCCAGGTCCCTGGTGCTGTGAGGTGGCAGTGCTGACTACCGAACCACTGTGCTGCCCTTAGAGGGAAGAAATATGAAGGTAAATTAATCTGAATGTTTTGAAGTCCCTTAACCTGGCTCATATTCACTGATTGTAGCAAATGGAGTTTTACCTGTCTGAATGAATACAATATTATAATTCAGGACAATCTAAACTATCTCAGGAAAGATTCTGAGTCCAATTTTTAAAGCCACTGGTGACTCCTGAATGCAGAGACACTGACAATACAGTCAGAAAGATCTGAAAAAAACCAACATTCTTACGCTGGTACATGAATTTAACATAAAGATGGCCTTTACTTTTGGTTGCCATAGCAAAATGAGTAAGCAAAAGCTGTATTTTAAAATCTCTCTCTTCAGGCAATTCTTTAGGCCAATATCCAAAGATATTAATTCAGTGAGCTCAGAATTTTGTAACACACCAAGTAAAAAAAACACAATAAATGAAGTTAACAACCAGAGAAATCTCTGTAGTGAATGCAAACCGAGCTTTGACACTCAAATATAGAGGGTATCTGCTGACACTATAAGTAGAATATGTAGCCACTATTACTTCCATATAGGTGACATGAAACAGCACCATAACAATTCCATTTCTCTAACCATGACATGGGTTATAACACTTCAGTAGAAAGTTGGATATCGTGGTGGAGAAACATCTGAATTTCCATCATGAAATTTTGCTAATTTGCTGAGGGAGATAAGGAATATTCCAACAGCCAAATGCCCAGATGAAACCAGCATAAAGATATAATAGTCCAGTTGTTAGATAGTTCATAGATAGTCCAAAGGCCCATTCTGATGGTCAGTTAACTATTGGAGTAGAAGTGGAAATTTAGCATGTTCTCATGGATAGGAAGCAGGGAGATTGAGACACTTATGAGGCTGAAAGGCATAATTCATCACCTAGTGGTCCTGAAGAGAAACTTATTTACTTACCTTTTGAGTTCTCTGCTGAATGTTCAAATTCTTCAGTAATTACTCATTAGTATTGCTAACTATCCCTTTAACTAAAACAGTCTGTACCCAAATGCAGCAAGACCTGGACAGCATTCAGGCTTAGGAACATTCAAATCAAGTAACTCATCTCTCACAATAGAATAGTACTTTATTGTAAGTTGCATTTTTACAAAAAATACAGTGAAAAGTGTTTAAGTCATCATACTCTGGCACCTGTATTAATAATGTAGGAAATCATGCCTTTCAAACTTGATTGAGCTTTTGAGAACAGGACCAAAAAGATAGATGAGGGCAGAGCAGTAGACATTGTCTACATGGACTTTGATAAAGCCTTTGACAAGGCTCTGCAGGTAGACTAATAAGTAAAGTCAGATCACATGGGATTCAGGGACTGCCAATTGGACACAACATTGGCTTGATGGGAGGAGACGTAGGGTGGCGGTAGAGTGTGTTTTTTTGGACTGGAGGCCTGTGATCAGTGGCATTTGGCAGGGATTGGTGCTGGGTCCACAGCTGTTTCTCATTTATATAAACAATTTGAATGAGAAGACATGGTTAGTAAGTTTACAGGTGACATCAAAATTTATGGTGTAGTGGACACTGAAGGTTATCTAAGATGACAAAGAGACCTTGATCACTTGGGTCAATGGGCTGAGGAGTGGCAGATGGAGTTTAGTTGGATAAATGCGAGGTATCACATTTTGGTAAGACAAACAAGCAAAGTTCTTTGGTAGACAGGGTGGTGAAGAAGGCATTTAGCATGCTTGGCTCTGCTGCCCAGACCATTGAGTATAGGAGTTGTGACATCTTGTTGCAGATGTACAGGACATTGGTGAGGCCACTTTTGAAGTACTGTGTATATTTCAGGTGTCCCAACCACCCCTCCACACTCTCCCCATATAGGAAGGATATCTTTAAACTGGAGAGCATTTGGAAAAGATCAACAAGGATGTTGCTGGGACTGGAGGATTTGAGTTATATGGAGAGACTAGGACTTTTATCCCATTGCATTCAATAGCCATGACCATTGCTGAAGTCCATGTCAATTAACCAAAAACTCGACTGGTCCAGCTATTTAAATACTGAAGCTACAAGAATAGAGCTGAGGCTGTAGTTATCTGAGTAATTCCCCTCCTGACCTCCCAAAGACCACCAGACCACCAACTATAAGCCAGTGTTCAGGAATAAGTGACATAATCTCCACCTGCCTGAAAGAGTACAGCTGGAACAATGCTGAAGGAGCATAACATTAACCAGTTGAACCAGCATGCTTGATTGGTATGCCATCTGCCATCTTCAGGATTCACTATTTCCACAACTGTGCAGAGTAGCAGCAGAGTCTACCATCTAAAAAAAGGGGACTCAAGCTGCAAACGGCTACTAGAGTGAAGTGGTGGAAAAATTTCTGCTGGTTGGAAAACAAAATGGTGAGCCAATTTGGAACATTTGGATTATTTGAGACTGAAAGGCGGATTCTGTACACCAATCACTTAATGTGTACTTAAACTGAACAAAGTGGTTGAAGATGTAATGGTACTAATTTTCCTGTGTACTGTTGGGGGCAAGACCTTTGCGATTCTAAGGAGTCTGGTGGAACCAGAGAAACCCGCACAGAAGACATACCAAGAACTATGTAAAGTGTTGGAAAGTTATTTTGCAGTAAAAGCACTGATCGTGGAATGTTTCTGTTTTTACAAACAGGTATAGCATGAAGGAGGGTCCATCATCCAGTTAGTGGCTGCCTTAAAGAGGTTAGCAGAGCATCTCTAATTTTGAGTGTTCCTCTAAGATGCCTTGCAATACTGTGATAATGGGAACTGCAGATGCTGGAGAATCCAAGATAATAAAATGTAAGGTTGGATGAACACAGCAGGCCCAGCAGCATCTCAGGAGCACAAAAGCTGACGTTTTGGGCCTAGACCCTTCATCAGAGAGGGGGATGGGGTGAGGGTTCTGGAATAAATAGGGAGAGAGGGGGAGGCGGACCGAAGATGGAGAGAAAAGAAGATAGGTGGAGAGAGTATAGGTGGGGAAGTAGGGAGGGGATAGGTCAGTCCAGGGAAGATGGACAGGTCAAGGAGGTGGGATGAGGTTAGTAGGTAGATGGGGGTGCGGCTAGGGGTGGGAGGGAGGGATGGGTGAGAGGAAGAACCGGTTAGGGAGGCAGAGACAGGTTGGACTGGTTTTGGGATGCAGTGGGTGGAGGGGAAGAGCTGGGCTGGTTGTGTGGTGCAGTCGGGGGAGGGGACGAACTGGGCTGGTTTAGGGATGCGGTGGGGGAAGGGGAGATTTTGAAACTGGTGAAGTCCACATTGATACCATTAGGCTGCAGGGTTCCCAGGCGGAATATGAGTTGCTGTTCCTGCTACCTTCGGGTGGCATCATTGTGGCACTGCAGGAGGCCCATGATGGACATGTCATCTAAAGAATGGGAGGGGGAGTGGAAATGGTTTGCGACTGGGAGGTGCAGTTGGCCTGCTGTGTTCATCCAGCCTCACATTTTGTTATCTTGGATTCTCCAGCATCTGCAGTTCCCATTATCTCTGAGATTACGCTAGAAGAGTTTCTTCAGATGAGATGGTCCGCTAGAAATTGCTATTGCTGAGAGACCAATCCCATCAATGGAAGGAGCATTTTCTTTTCCATATTTTCTATTATAAATATTCCTGATGTGTATATATATTAGCTATAATGCTTGTATAATACATAAAATTGTTGGATGTACATCTATATGTTGTTAAGGGGAATATTGAAGTAAATGGGAAAGGAGTGCAATGCATGTAGTTGGGTGTGTGCTGCTACTTTAAGAGATTGGATCAGGTGACCTGGAGGCGGGAGCTAGGGGAGGCAATTGAAAAGTAAGTGTGGAGCTGACGGAGCTACCAGTTAAACTTTTGTCTACTTCATGTTCTATTTCTTGTTTCAAGCTATTAATATGGAGGTTAGTTAACAAACATAATTAAATTAACACTAAAGGTAAAACAGAAAATGAGGCACTGAAATACTGTTTATTTTATATGTATCAACAATTCAGAGTGATGTTGCCACTTAATTGGAAAGGAAAATTGAAATCAGAATGGTCAGCTCCAAACAGCTGCAGGATTGATAAGTGACTTTGGTGCTTTTATTCATCCACTCATCTATTTTCATGATCACGTAGGTATGTTTAAATTAGGCCCCAGTTTCTTAAGTACTTTGTTAATTGTTCCTTTATAATGCTGTTAAAGGAGTTTTTGCCTTTAAAAATGTCAAGGTCAAGGTCCAATCAGGAAGCTTCATTACTCACTTCAGAATTGAGATGTTGAAGCCCAGAGAGGTGCAGGTTAGTTGGATTGACTATGGCAAATTGTCCTGTAGTATCCAGGGATACAGGCTAGATGGGTTAGTTATGTAAATGTAGATAGGGTGGAAGGCTGGTTCTGGGTGTGTTACTATTTGGAGGATTGGTCCAGTCTAGATGGACCAAATGGCCTCTTTCTGCACCCTTGGTTCTAAGGGGCTGGTGAAGTTGGATAACTCAACCATGCATTGTTAAAATGGCTCCTTCTTTGGCCATACTATAGCAAAGGTTGAAAGTGGACATTAAGATGACCTCCAGACAAATCACAATAAAATAAGCTGTATTGTGGTAGGGCCCAAATATATGAACACACAAAAAACTGTGTGGAATGATAATATAATGTAATATTGAAGCATGATGCTGAAGTAATTCACAATTGCATTATTATAGGCTTCAGTTCCAATGTTCCTAATTTTCTTTTGTTAATGTTTAATCCACAAATGTGAAAGATGGTTGAAGAAAAATGGTTGATTAATCTACGTAGCATCTAAAAAGTGAAATGTAAGAACAAGTGAGGAAATTGTGATGAGTGAATAGGTAATAACTCATTAAATAATAGTATTATTGAGTGGCTTTGGTGAAATACCTAAGTCACTGGTTGACAAGACCAGTGATATGATAACAGAAAAATCAAAAGTAATTAACAGGCTAGAGAATATTGGCCTTTATCTAAAAGAATTGAATGTTAGAAGTAACGAAATATCGTTCAGTTTCATAAAACTTCAGGGGAACCTCAACTAGAAGACTCATTTTCAATTTTGGACAGGAAACATCAGACAGGCTGTATTAAGGATATTCTAATTGAGCCATTCAAAATGATGAAGAGACTTGATAGAGGATTTGCAAAGAAACTATACACCCTGCTGATGAATCTAGAACAAGAGGGTCTGATGTGAAATTGAGAGCTTGGTAATTTAGCTGTGAGTGTCAAAAAACAAAATTTGTATTCATGCATACCTATTGTGTTTAGTAGATTGTTTCAAGATATTTCATCGGGATGTTAAAGTGAAATGACATTGTGTCACCCAAACACAGAAACCAGATAAAGATGATAGTACATGGCCATGGTGGGAGGTGGGAGATGGGAGGGCAGGGGTTGTGCAGCCTTTGAGGAAGCTTGGTCAATTAAAATAGGGAAAGGGAAGAAAGTAGATGAAGCAACTGATGAAATGGGATTGATCTTAATGACAAAGAAATTCATGAGTTTCTCATACTTGATGGTCATGAAGGTAGGGAAACGGGAGAGAAGGGATAAGAAAATAATTACAATAGAAAAAAAAAAGCAGAGGGGAATTTTTCTTTTGGAATTAGAATTAGATTCATGAGAATGATCCCAGGAACGAAAGGCTTAACACATCAGGAACTTTTGAGGTCTCCGGGTATCTACTTGTTTAGAAGGATGAGGGGATATCTAATTGAAACTTACAGAATGGCCTGGACAGAGTGGATGTTTGGAAGATGTTTCCATTGGTAAGAGAAGTTAGGACCCAAGGGCATAGCCCTAGAATAAAGTTAAGACCCTTTTTGAACAGAGATAATAGAAACTTCTTCAGCCAGAGAATAGTGAATCTATGGAATTCATTGCCACAGGAAGCTATGAAGGCCAGACCATTGAACATATTTAAGACACAGATGGACAGGCCCTTGATTGTCAAAGGGATCAAGAGTTACAGGGAGAAAGCGGAAGAATGGGGTTGGAGAAACTTATCAGCCACGATTAAATGGCAGAGCGGACACGTTGGACTGAGTAGCCTGTTTCTCCTCCTATGACTTGTGGTCTTATTGTCTCACTTCCATGATTGTTGTGGATTAGTTGGCAGTTGTTACAGAAGGGACCGGACCTGTTAACCTTTTGGGTGGTCTAGCTAGATATAAAAATGAGCGAATAAACTAAATGTCTGCCACATCTTTTCAAGTTTGCATGCCTACTTGATGAAGGAGAGATGATGGCTGTGTTGGGGAGCCAAAATGAGAAAGATGGTAATGGTTTTAATGGAATCAGAGGTATCTGAAGTGATAATGTGGGTGTGGATGTAGTTGATCAGATTAGTTATTACAGAAATCTAGGATTTTGCAAGAGTTATTGTAAATTTAATTGGGGAAAGGGATTTGCCCCCTACAGTAGGCACAATGGGAAATAATATTGGGAGGGGAGGAAGTTTAATGTGGATAAAAGGTAAAACAAGAAGGTGATCAGCAGTGGAAACCTATAAGACTTGTGGAACTTGCATTTTCATAATAGTTTCTGGATGAATAAGCATTTTAGAAGGCCAAGATGAAAGGATTTTTTAAATTAAATGTTGATATCTAGGGATATACAACAAAGACAGACACACTAAGTTGAGAAAACAAACAGCAATGATCTAATTGAATGATGGAATAGATTTTAGCAGCTAATTGACCCATGGTCCTATGTTCTTAAATTGAAAATATGTTGAGTATCAGCGATTCAACCCAATACATCTTTCTCATACCCTATAGAGCAAACTTCATTAGAGACTCCACCTGAACCATTGTGTCTTTTGGGGCGGGTATAGATGTATCACTGAGGAAAAGCTAAGGGTGAATCTGGAAATTGAAAAGCAAATTCCAGTAAGATTTTTATTATTTTTAAAAATAAACTAAGCTATTAATTTATCATTTTAAATGCACTAGTGCTTCCAGCACAATTTCCTACAGCATGACTGATCATATCTAACCAATTTAATGCCAATTAAATGGGAAGAGTGACTGAGAGGGAGTTAATATACTGAACAAGATGATTTTTTGGAGAAATAGTAGTGTCTTGCTGTTTAAACTTTGTAATAAATAATGTGAAGAAGTAAAAGTTAGAGACTAAACTTATTTTAAGGCTCGTTAATTGAAAAACTGAACTTATTAAATTAAAATTGCAAACTTATTTTGTGGGAACGATGTATAAACAAGACAGACCATGTGATAATACCATAAAATAGTCAGAAGCTAAATGATGATAATACAAATGGAGAAGCTTTTGTTTTGACCTATATATTACTTAATCCTGACCTTGCCTTTCACTAGTTTAGAATTTTGACCCTTGTCCTACAGTCATGATTTACCCTGAAATCAGGATCAATCAATGCCCTCTGCTCATTTGGAGTGAACTCTTTGAGAGTAGAGCAGTAGAAGTCAGTGATCAACTAGAAGCTCATTTTGTGTCCACTCTCAATTTGTTTTCCATTAAATAGGGAATTGAATTGAATGTAAGACTAGCTGCCATTTGTTATCATTAGATATCAAATACATTTTTACAGTTTTCTTATCATTTTAAACCTGTCAGGGCTAAAACATTCAGTACCTTTCTTCATTAGTCATTAATTTCTCAGATGATGTCCTTGGTAAAATATTATAAAAATCAAAGAATCCCTACACTGTGGAAGCAGGTCATTCAGCCCATAGAGTCCACACCGATTATCTGAAGAGAATTGTTTGCGCTTGCATGCACACACGCACACTCTCAATCCCTAGTAACTCTGCATTTCCCATGGCTACTCCACCTGGCCTGCCAATCCCTGGAGACTGTGGCTAATTTAGATTGGCCAGTCCACCTAACATGCACATCTTTGGGTTGTGGGAGGAAACCAGAGCATCTCGAGGATACCCATGCAGGCACAGTGAGAATGTGTGAAATCTGCACAGAAAGGTGCCGAAGGCTGGTATCTGGATGAACGCAGCAGGCGAAGCAGCATGTTAGGAGCACAAAAGCTGACGTTTCGAGCCTAGGGTCTAGGCCTGGAACGTCAGCTTTTGTGCTCCTAAAATGCTGCTTGGCCTGCTATGTTCATCCAGCTCCGCACTTTGTTATTTCGGATTCTCCAGCATCTGCAGTTCCCATTATCCGTCTCCAAGGCTGGAATCTCCTATCTTAAAGCCAATTATGTATCCAGTTAGCATGCTCACCCTGAATCCCATTTGATCTAACTTTACTAGTTAGTTTACCATGCAGAATCTTGTCAAAAATTTTACTAAAGTCCAAGTAAACAACATCTACTCTGCCATCCTCAATCTTTTTGGTTACTTCCCAAAAAAAACTCAGTCAGGTTTGTAAGACAGTTTTCCTTGCACAAAACCAGGCTGTCTATCCCTAATCATTCCTTACCTCTCAGAATCACCTTCAACAACTTACCCACCCCAGATGTCGGACTTATGGATCTATCGTTCCAAGGCTTCTCTTTATATTCCTTCTTAATTTAAGGCACATTAGATACCTTCCGTTCCTCTGGCACCTCACCCTTATCTATAAATGATACAATTTTTTTTGCTAGATGCACCAGGCCCTGGAGACTTAGCCACCTTTTATGTTTTCTAAGATTTCCAGCATTTCCTCTTCTGTAATGCCATCTGTTTTCAAAAAGCAGTATTTATTTCCTTGACTTCTCTAGCCTCCATTTCTTTCTTCACAGTCAAAGACTGACATGAAATATTCATTAATATCTTTCCCATTCCCCCGAGGTTCAACACAGTGATGTTGTTGTTGACCATTACGGGGCCCTGTGCTCCCTCTAGTTGCGCTTTTGCTGTCAATGTACTTGTAGAATCCTTTTGGATTAGCCTTAACCTTATCTGCCAAGGCTAATCATATCCTGTTTTTGCCTTCCTGATTTCATTGTTTAAAGTGCTGCTACGCTTCTCTTTTAATCTTAAAGAAATTAATTTGATCCCAGCTGTCTAAATATTTATGATTTTTTTTTAACCTTGACTAGAACCACAATATCCATATTCATCCATTGTTCCTTAATCTTTCCATCTTTCAACGTATTACTTATCTTTAATTCAACATCTTAATTTTTGTGATACCTTGCATTTTAGAAATAATTTCTTACAGCTTTGCTTATTTTTATTTCACTTTCTTTCCGTTTGACTGGATTTTTCATATCGCTGGATATTTTAGTGTGCATTCTTATGGTTTCCCCCTCTGTGTTATGATTTAAGATAATATTTTTATGTGCAGTCTCAAAGCTTTAGTGTATGTATTCTTTTATGTATAAGTTATGTATTCAGCCACTAGGATTAGTCGTATGTTTTTAATGTGTTGCAGTAGTCTTCAGTCAAGACTTACTGTCAGTTAATGTTGATGTCAATTGTACACTGAAGAATAAAGCTAGCAGCAAATATATTCAAAGCTTCGTTAACTGTACTTTAATTATGAATAACATTGACATTTGTTTTTGTAT
This sequence comes from Stegostoma tigrinum, assembly GCF_030684315.1. Classification (NCBI taxonomy): domain Eukaryota; kingdom Metazoa; phylum Chordata; class Chondrichthyes; order Orectolobiformes; family Stegostomatidae; genus Stegostoma; species Stegostoma tigrinum. The sequence goes on along the minus strand of NC_081358.1, from coordinate 70,845,352 downwards.
CTATTTGTAGAAGAAAGTTAGAATGATTTTAGCATGTGAGTAGCAGTGTAGATATATTGTTGAATTAATAATCCAGAGGCCTGGATAAATGAGTTTGAATCCTGCATCTAAGGAACTTCTGCTTATTATTGAATAGATTGGGAAACAAAGTCATTAGAGTACAGGAGACGACAAAACAACCAGATTGTCATAAAAATTTGTGCGACTCATTAATCTGCTGTCCTTACCCATTCTAGCCAATATGTGACTCTGGACCCTTTTAATTGTTAACTTAAATACCCAGGCAAGTAACAAGGTTGCGTCCAACTCCTATGAAAATCAAAAGTAAGCAAGACAGATTACCCGATATGCAGCTGGTACCAAGTACTGGCAAAGGTACATCCAACTCCAAAGTAAATATATGGAACTTTGCTGAATTTAAGAGGGCTATTGCATAGATTCGTAAATTAACTGCCAGACAGAGTCATGCTTGTGGCATTATTCCTTTCCTGCCAATGTCCCAGACTCTGCAGTCATCATTCCTGGTCTGTCTTTTCCCATCAAACATGGACTAAGGAGCTAAAGTTGAAAAGGATAGCCTTTGTAATCAAAGGAGCAATTTGCTACATGTGATGTTGAGGAGTCCTAGTAAAATTTGACGTCAGTGGAAATCTGGGTAGCCACTAAATGGAATCACACCTACCTTTGGTTACTGTTGGAAGTTACTCTTAACACCAGAATATTTTAACAAGAATTTCTCAGTGTCTTTGGCCTAACCATCTTCAGCTGCTGCTTCATTGATTGTACCATGTTGAGTTCCATTTGCAACTGTTGGGATAATGAAACAATGCAGTAAGATCTAAACAATATTTGGGATTTGGCTGATAAATGGCAAGTTGCACTTAGACCCCACAAGTACAAGACAATGACTGTCTCCTATTAGAGACAATTTAACTGCAGCCCCTTGAAATTTAATTAGATTGCCATTGCTGAATCACCCACCAACAATAAAAACCAAAAGAACTGTGGATGCTGTAAGTCAGGAACAAAAAAAAAGTTGCTGGAAAATCTCAGCAGGTCTTCTGCATTTGTGAAGGAAAGTAGAGTTAATGTTTCAGGCCCAGTGCCTGTTCCTCAGCACCAGTTCTAGGAAGGGTCACTGGATCCAAAATGTTAACTCTTTTTTTCCTCCACAGATGCTGCCAGACCTGCTGAGCTTCTCCAGCATAACACAGTGTGAAGCTGGATGAACACAGCAGGCCAAGCAGTATCTCAAATGCTGCTTGGCCTGCTGTGTTCATCCAGCTGCACACTGTGTTATCCTGGATTCTCCAGCATCTGCAGTTCCCATTATCACTGAGCTTTTCCAGCAACTTTGTTTTTGTTCCTCCCACCGTCAATGCCTTGGACAGTTGTTTTTGACCAGAAATTTAACTGGACCAACTTACAAGAGCAGGTCAGATTTTGAGTTTTTTTTTCTCACCACCTGACACCCCAAAACATGCCCATCACCTACAAGGCACAAGTCATGATTGATGTAACCCTTACTTGCCCTCCCTGGGTGAGTGTAGCTTCAATAATGCTTAAGAAACTTGAAATCATCCAAGATAAAGCATTCCATTTGATTGGCACAACTGTAAACATTAACTGCCTCCACACTGTTGCACTGTGTCTGCAGTGGTTACTATCTATAAGATGCATTGCAGACAGTCAAAGCATCTTAGACACTACCTCCAAAACCATGATATCTGAAAGTAAAGCTGCAGCTGCAGAACATAATCTAAAAATTCTCCTCTAAACCACACACCGTCCCGATTTCAAACTTCATCACTGCTAAGTCTCAATCCTGGAACTCCCTCCCTACCAATATTATGTACGCACTTGCACCATAGGACTCTAGTGTTTCAAAAGGTGATTAATCACCACGTTCTTTGGTGTAATCAGGGATGGGCATAATGCAAGTGGCATGCTTATCCATGAGTGATTTTTAAAAAAACCTATAATTCCTGCTTTCCTTCATTTCAGTAAAAATGTGAATTTAGTAGTGGCAGATACACAACATTAATCAAGGACTTTCTCTGGATTGCTGCTGATCTTATCTGTTTGTTTTTAAAACTAACCCAAGGGTGAATATCAGTGCGGAAAGAAAAGCTGATTTTTTTTCTACTTCTGGTTATTCTACTGTCAATAATAATGAATATGTGCAGGAGCTGCTTAGTCAACTCAAAAAGTAATCATTGTTTCTTGGATCTGAATAAAATCTAATGAAATGTAAACATTTCAACATATTACCTTAGGCAAAGGGGAAGGCCAAGATGAATTTGTTCTGTAACCTTTTAAACCTATTATGAAATATATAATGCAGTTTACAGAGGACTCTTTATTATCATGTAAGACTACATCTTATAAAGAATTGGTTTGTTTATTCTACTTCCAACTTCAAATTCCCTTCAGTTAAGCTATTCACAATATGCTGTTTGTGCTGTTGTATATTTTCTTGAGTTGTGCACCTTCTTTTATTTCTCCTCCTGAATGGCAAAGATAGCATTAAAATTCGTTTTGGATGCCTTTTACTTGTTTGCACATTGGAGAAGTAATTTTCTCTCCCCTAGTTCTCCATTCATACAAGCAAAGCAATGGGAAAGTTTGGACATAAACAGGTGAGATTCTATCTTGACTCCAAGGCACTGTCTCAGATTACTAACTATGTTTCTTTTGAACTGATTTCATTTGTACCCATAGGTGGAAGAACAATAAAGCAAATCAATATTTTTCACTTAGTACATTTTCTAACCTTGCAGAATATTTTCAAGCACTTATATAAAAAAAATTGAGTATTCAATGGCAATACCATAAGTATCTTCTTAATTTGAAGAGCATTTGCAGAATCACTAAAGTGCAGAGAGAGGCTATTTGGTCATCCCTTCTGCACCAACGCTCCAAAAACATCCCTCCCAGATGTAGCCCCCTACATTTTCCCCATAATGCCCCACTTACCATTGTTAATCCACTTAACCTGCCCACCCTTGGACACTGTGGTGCAATTTAGCATAGCCAATCTACCTAACCTGTGGGAGGAACCTGGAGCACCCATCTGAAACCCAGCACATGCAGTGGGAACCTGCAAACTCCACACAGTCACCCAAGGCTGGAATTGAACCCAGCAATGTGAAGGCAGCAGTACTAACCACTAAACTAGTTCAGCTGCATTTCACCTGCCTCACATTTATGTCACAAGGAAATAACGTGAATACAGATCTTATATCCTCTCAAAAAAATCAGCTCATGAGGAATTAAGACCAACTGAAGAAAGTCGGTGATGAAACATCACTAGACATCTATGACCCACCTAAGCTACACATCCCTGAACACTTGGGGAATTTAGCATGGCCAATCCACCTAGCCCACGCATTTTTGGACTGTGGAGGAAACCGGAGCACCTGAGGGAATCCACACAGACAGTCACCTGATAGTGGAATCAAAACTGAATCCCTGGTGCTATGAGGCAACAGTACAAATCACTGAGCCACCGTGCAGCCCCAAATCTCCTACAATTTCTCCGTTAGGCAGTCAGAACAGAAGCCTGAACATTCCTGAGCAGGTTCAGGAACAGCTTCTTTCTGGCTGTTATCAGACTGTTGAATGAACTATAGCATCAAATAATGTAACCTGTTTCCCTGCAAGTCCTTTTGCTTGCTGAGATCTGCCTGTACCATTTGTAAACAAAGCTTTTCACTATATTTCGGTGCACGTGACAAATCAATTAATTGATCAATAGTAGATTTGCCGTATAATTCATACAAATGCAGTTTTTGTTAAAGCTAGTTACTGAACCTTACTAAGATCCATGGGCAACTGTTAATATAAAGAAATGTACAAATACTCTGTATTAACATTAGAATTGGATCACAAGACTTCACGTTTATAAAATAAAAATATAGTCTTTATTGAATATAAAAGACTGAAACAAACGCAATTCATTTTCAAAATTGGTTTGTTACACATTCAAATTTGATGCTTACTTCGTGCAAGAGATCTCTTTATAAGACATATCAATCTTGAAATGACATGGGCAGAAGGTGGCCTAGTGCTGTTATTGTGAGACAGTGGATCCTGGTTTGAATACCCTCACGGCAGCTGGTGGAATTTGAATTCACTTTTAAAAAATGTGTAATTAAGAATCTGCTGGTGACTATGAAGTGATTGATTGTTGGAAAAACCCACCTGATTCACTGATGCGCTTCAGGGAAAGGAATCTGTTTTCTTCACCTGGTTTGGCCTGTATATGGCTCCAGCTCCACAGCAATGCGGTTAACTCTCAGCTGCCTTCTGAAATGGCCTGGCAAGCCATTACTTGTATCAATCACGACGAAGTCTCAAAAAAGAAATGAAAGCAGACAGACTACCTGCCATTGAACTGGCAGCACAATTAGGATATTAGGACCTTGTGGTGCAGTGACAGTGTCCCTGCTCCTGGCGCAGGAAACCCAAGTTTAAGTCCCACCTACTCCAAAAGTGTGTATGAACACCTGTGAATAGGTTGATTAGAAAAACAGGTTAAATAAAAAACTCTCTCTTTTTTCTTACCATCAGGAGGCAGTTACCCTGGGAGTGCTCCAGTATGACTCCAGACCCTATGACATCTCATGCCTAAGGTTAAATATGGTCAAGGAGACTGCCTGCTGATTACCATGTGCAGTTCTCCTTCATCTGACAAATCAATACTCTTTTGTGTTGAAAAACACTTGGAAGTACTGAAGGTGGCAAGTGTGTAAAATGGAGGGTGGATTTTAATGTCCACCACCAAGATCGGCTCCGCAGCAACACTGCTGTTCGAACTGGTTGATTCAAAAAGATATAGCCACTTGACTGAGTCTGCGGCAGGTGCTGAAGGAGCAACAAACTTGATCTCATCTTAACCAATCTGCTACCCGCAGATGTGTCTGTCCATGACAGTGTTGATAAGAATGACTACTGCGCAGTCGTTGTGAATTTGAAGTCCTGGCTTCACATTAAGGATACCCTCCATCGTATTCTGCACTATCATGATGCTAAATGGGACAGACTTCAAGTAAATCTCGCAATCCGAGTGTGAACATCCATGAGACGCTGTGGACAATCAACAGCAGCAGAATTGTACTCTGGCACAATCTGTAACCTCATGGCCCAGCATATCCCCCATTCAATCATCGCTGTCAATCCAGGGCATCAACTCTTGTTCAATGGAGAGTACGGGAAGGCATGCTAGGAGCAGCGCTAGACGTATCTAAAAATGAGGTGTCAACCCGGTGAAGCAAGCAAACAAGACTGCTTGCATGCCAAACTGCATAAGCAGCAAGTAATAAGCAGAACTAACCACTAGTGAGTTTTGAGAAGATTTCTAGCTCAGGTTGAGGTTCTGGATGTAAGTTTGCTTACTGAGCTGGAAGGTTAGTTTTCAGACGTTTCGTCACCATTCTAGGTAACAACTACAAATACAACTGTGAATCAAAAGCCAGGAAACTGCTATTCCACTGTGAGTGCACCACTGAAACAGAATGTCCAGACCGGCAACGGTTTTGACAGCCTTCCATGAGAAGCAGAGTAATGCTGAACTTGTGACTGTAAGTAATCTTCATGAATATTACATGTTTTAAAATCATCTTTTCACGTGTGTACGTTTTCAGGTCTTGGGGTAAATAGACATTTATCTTTTGATTTAAAAATACTAGAAATCTGGCGAGTTTTGAGAAATTTGTAGCTCAGGTTGAGGTTCTGGATGTAAGTTTGCTCGCTGAGCTGGAAGGTTAGTTTTCAGACGTTTCATCACCATTCTAGGTAACCTAATCAGTGAACCTCCGGTGAAGCGCTGGTGTTATGTCCCGCTTTCTATTTATGTGTTTAGCTCTCCTTGGGTTGGTGATGTCATTTCCTGTGGTGATGTCATTTCCTGTTCTTTTTCTCAGAGGGTGGTAGATGGGTACCAAATCAGTGTGTTTGTTGATGGAGTTCCGGTTGGAATTCCATGCTTCTAGGAATTCTTGTGCGTGTCTCTGTTTGGCTTGTCCTCGGATGGATGTGTTGTCCATCCTAGGACAAGCCAAACAGAGACACGCACGAGAATTCCTAGAAGCATGGCATTCCAACAGGAACTCCGTCAACAAACACATTGATTTGGAGCCAAATCTACCATCCTCTGAGAAAAAGAACAGAAAATGACATCACCAACACAGGAAATGACATCACCAACCCAAGAAAACCTAAACAGATAAATAGAAAGCGGGACATAACACCAGCGCTTCGTTGGAGGCTCACTGATGATGTTACCTAGAATGGTGATGAAACATCTGAAAACTAACCTTCTAGCTCAGCAAGCAAACTCACATCCAGAACTAACCACTCCCAGAGCCAACAGAGCAGATCTAAGCTCTGCAGTACTGCTACTGCCAGCTGTGAATGTTGGCAGAGATAAAGGAGCAGAATTAGGCCATTCAGCCCATTGAGTCTGTTCTAGCATTCAATCGTAGCTGATAAATTTCTCAATCCCGATTTTCTGCCTTTTCCCTGTAACCCTTCATCCTTTTCCCAAACAAGCACTCATCTATCTCTGTCTTAAATGCACTCAATGGCTTGGCCTCCACAGCCCTCTGTGGCAATGAGTTCTACAGATTAACCACCTTGAAGAAGAAATCTTTCCTCATCTCGGTTCTAAAGGGTTGTCCCTTTACTCTGAAGCTGTGCCCTTGGGTCCTAGTCCTCCTCTCAGTGGAAATATCATCTTCTTGTCTGTCCTAACCAGGCCTCTTGGTATTCTGTAAGTTTCAACCAGTTCCTTCTAACGTCTATCAAGTACAGAACCACAGTCCTCAACTGCTCCTTATGACAAGTCCTTCATAGAATCCTGCAAAGCATATAGTGCGGTAAGAGGCCATTCAACGCACCATGTCGGCATCGACTCTCTGAAGAAGAGTTCCAAGATCATTCCTATAAACCTCCTCTGATCCCCTTGCACTGTTTGCACATTCTTTCTTAGATACAGAGCCAAAATTGCAGTCTGACCAGAGCCTTAAATGGACCCAGCATTCTAACCAACCTGAAATTAATGTTAACATTGCATTTGCCTTCTATGCTGTCACTGAACCTGCATGTTAGCTGTAAGAAAATCCTGAATTGGAACTCGCAAGTCCCTTGGTGCTTCAGTTTCTAAAGCCTTTGCCTGTTTAGAAAATAGTCTGTGCTTCTGTTCTTACCACTAAATTGCAGAACTGCATACTTTCCTGTATTATATTCCATTTTTATCAATCTCCTAGATTGCCCGGATCCTTCTGAAACCTACCTGCTTCTCAACATAACTTGCCTCTTCGTCTATCTTTGTGTTATCTGCAAACTTAGCAACAGTGCCCTTACTTCCTTCATCCAGATCGTTAATGTCGGATGCGAATAGTTGTGGTCTCAGAATGTTGCCCTGTGGAACTCCTAGTCTAACACCAGCTGCCATCCTGAAAAAAGACCCCTGCATCCCTTCTCTCTGCTTTCTGCCACTCTGCCAATCCTTGATCCGTGCCAGTACCTTACCCGTAAAATCATGGGCTCTCCTCTGTGGCGCCTTGTCAAAGGCCTTCTGGAGATAAAAATAAATAACATCCAGAGCTCAGCTTTTTCTAATTTCCGTGTTAACTCTTCAAAGAATTCTAACTAATTTGTCAGGCATGGCCTCCCCTTGACAAACCGTGCTGACTCATTCCTATTTTACCATGCACTTCCAAGTACTCCCCAATCTCATCCAGAATAATGAAATCTAAAATTTTGCCAAGGTCAACCTAACTGCCCTAATATTTCCTGTCTTCTGCCTCTCTCCTTTCATTAGCACGGATGGTACATTAGCCCTTTTCCAGTCCTCCTTCCTGACTCGAACATTTCCTGAAAGATTACTACCAATGCCTCTACAATCTCCTCGTCTTTCTCCTTCAGAACGTCGGGGTGTAGTCCAGGTGATTAATCCACTTTCAGACCTGTCAGCTTCCCAGTACCTTCTCCTTAGAGGTGGCCCCCCCATACTCATCATCTGTACCCCTGACTGTATTAAAGTCCTAGTATGCTGCTGGTGCCTTCCGTTGTGAAAAAATGATTGAAAGTAGCTATTCAGCTACTCTGCCAAATCTTTCTTCCTCATTACTACTTCTTCAGCCTCATTTTTCAGAGGCTCAATGTCTGCTCTTGCCTCTCTCTTACATTGTAGAAATTAACAAACTCATGCAATCATCTTTTGTATTACTAGCTAGCTTACTCTCATATTCTATCTTCTCCTTCCTTTATTGCTTTATTAGCCATCCATGCTGGTTTTTAAAAGCTTCCCAATTCTTTGGCTTCCTACTGATCTTCACAACATTGCATGCTTTTTCTTTTGTTATTCTGCTGTTCCTGACTTCCGTTGTCAACCATTGTTGCCTCATCCTCCTCTTAGCATGCTTCTTCTTTCTTGGGATGATTTTCTGCTGTGCCATCCAAATGACCCCAGAAACTCCTGTCATTGCTGCTCCACCATCTTCCCTGCTAGATTCCCCTTCCAATCAAGTCTGGCCAGCTTCTCCTTCATGTCTTTGTAGTTCCCTTTACTCAGTTGTAACACCATAACATCTGATTCCAGCTTCTCCCTCTCAAACTGCAAAGTGAATTCAATCATATTATGATGACTGTCCTCAAGAGGTTCTTCCACTTTAACCTCCCAAATTAAGTCTGCTTTGTTACACATCACCAAATTCAGAATTGCCTGTCCCCTGGTCGACTCTATCAGAAGTTGCTGCAAAAAATCTCTTGTAGACGTTCCACAAATTTCTCTTCTTGAGATCCTCCACCAATCCGCACCCAGGCCACCTGTGTATTGAAGCCCCCTATAACTATTATAATAGTATCATTCCTAAGGCCTTTTCTATTTCCTGAATTTTTTTTTGTTTTTTTCCCCACATCTTGACTACTTCTAGGAGGCCTGTAAATAACTCCTATCTCTCTTGCAGTTCTTCAAGTGAACCACACAGATTCTACACCTTCTGACTCTTGACTCTTGCTTCTTGATATTGATCTAATTTTATTTCTTACTAACATGGGAACTCTGTCCTCTCTGTCCATTTGCCTGTCTTTTCAATAGAAATTCTATCATTGGATATTTGGTCTGTAGGCCTGATCCCTTCGCATGCAGGTCTCTGTGATACCCACAACATTGTTCCTGCCAATTTCAATCTGCGTTACAAGCCCATTTACTATGTTATGTGTATGACATGCATTTAAGTACAACACCTTCAGTCCAATTTTGACCGTCACCCTTCTCATAGTTGCCCTCTTATCTGCTCCACCTGAAGTTAGAAGAGTTGGAAAGAGTCAGGAATCTGTCCCACCACTTGATCGAGAAAGTTTAATGACCAGTACTGAGCCCTCCATCTCTTTTAACATTCTCTATCATTTTCCATGCTACTGAAATGCACCCGACATGTGCATATGCCTTCCCTCTCTTCCTCACTCTAGGTCTAATAGTGAAAAATCCTCAAAAGCATAATCCTTCTTGGCCTTTGCCAAAAAAAACCTAAAAAATTGACCCAGTAGCAATTGTTATAACCTGTAACTATTTGGATGAACCTGAGTGGATTAGACACACAATCATACATGCTGCTGGGGAGAGATATGCTAACACCACCCCCACTGGGCAGCATTTGGCTCGCATAAGTTTTCGCTAAACTACTTACCTTGCTGGAACATAATAATTTGTGGCATTAGATCAAGGAGTGTTAACATTCTCCTGTTGTACTTATGGTATATGCATTCTCAGGTCACATTCTTGGCACACTAATGTTCATTCCTCTGGGCTGTATGATCCCCTTTCTCTGCTTCACCTCTTCAAATAGAATCTGACAGTCTGGATCGTGGAAGAGGGGTGCATCTCTCTGCACCATCAGTAGCTCTACAACATTCTGGCATGACAATGATGGAAGTACAGACATAAGTTGGGGTTCTGTCAATATTCAGCACTATGCAAATTAGCTTTGTCTGTACCCATGCAGGAGCCTGATTCTTCTAGTTTCAGTTCTGCTGGTAAGGAAGCTGCAAGAATGACATGTTCTTGTCATGCCAAGATGGCATGTTGTGCTCATGAGTGAACAAGCCCTGCTCTTCTGCAGTGACTATTGCTGTAAGATTAATGGGAAACTCTGTAGGTTGGTTAGCTCAGTTGGCTGGAAAGCTGGTTTATGGTACAGTGTGGGTTAAACTTCCACATCAGCTGAGGTTATTGTGAAGGTCCCGCTTTCTCAACTGTTTCCCTTACCAGAGATATGGTGATTCTTGGGTTAAACTAGTGATCTCCCTGAAATGAGAGAGAAGGACTATGACAGTTTTAATTTTACTTATGGGAAAGACACAATTGGATATCCACACACTAATGGGTAGTCAAAGGGTTGATGGTGGTAACAGTTTCTGTATGCCATATTTAACCATCAGATGCGGAGATGATATGCTCACCTGAGCTAATGCAGTGTGTTTAGATCAGCTCGTGCTGCTGAAGTACTTCCATTGCTTTGTTTAACCTTAAGGTACTCGTGTGTGTGTGCGCTTTCATTACAAAAAGTTAACAGGCAGCATTAATCTCTCTTGCAATAATCTAATGTTAACATTAACTGAGAAAAGTCAAATCCCAGAATGAAACCTGGCTTGACAGACCGTACTTTTTTTTTGCAGCTGCTTATCCTAGTGGTTAGTTACTGAAACATATTCACACAAGGCTGAAGATGCTCATTAATTATAGAACACAATTATAAGAACAAGCTTTTAGGCCACATCTTAGTTCTTTCTGGAAGTGGACTGACAGTCTTCCCCTAAATTAGGGTGACATGGCAGTTTTGTGGTTAACACTGCTGCCTCAGCACTGTGGACCCAGGTTCGGTTCCAGCCTTGGAACTGTGTAAAGTTTGCATGTTTTCCCCGTGTCTGCATGGATTCTGTTGGATGCTCCATCCACAGTCCAAAGGTGTGCAGGTTGAGTGGATTGGCCATGCTAAATTGCCTAATGATGCAGGCTGTTAGCAATGGTTAAGCCAGTTTGCAATTGGTGCATGTTATGACATTGCGGAAAATAGGTATCAATCTAAGTTATCATCAGACAACCAGGTCTCTTGGCCCAGAGGTAGTGACACTATTATTGTACCATAAGGGCTCCTTCCACTAGCAGAAATATGGCTGCTGTGATGAAAGTCAGGTGACCTCTAATTGATCTCTCTAGTGGCATCAGACATAGAGGTCACTGTTGGGTACATCATGGTACTTGTGACAGGACGTTACTGTTCACATAATTTGTAGGCTTCAAGTTTCTCGTCTTTATTCCACTAACTAAATTTTGGTCTCGTTATATTTACTGACGTCAAATTATGCTTATTTTAGTGACTCCTATAAGGAAGTTGACGCATAATGCTCATGTTCTTCCTACTCCTTGTTTGTTGTCAGTTTTGTTTTAAAGATTTCAGCAAATTAATGCCGAAATTTGAGTTGAGACAAGTTAATTCCAATCACGTCTCTCAAGTATGCAATCAATACAAATTTTACAGAAACCTTATGTCTGCCTTGTGTTAGATATTTTATACAGTATTATTCGGGCACCAACTGGTGAGGTTACTGTAGAATTTGATCAAAAATAGTAAATAACCATGTCCAGTAAAGTTGTGCAACACTGAATTATCCAAAACCTTCTATTAGCTTTGTGAAACATCTAAGATACTCACAGTTACTGTCGTCATTAGGGGCAAAGCAGTACATTCCCCATGGGAACTTGATGACCTACAGGTTCTCTTCCAAATTGCCCTGCATTCTGACTTGGAAATGTATTGTTGTTTCTTTATTGTTGCTGGGTTAATATTCTGGACATCCATCCTTTAAAAGCTTTTTGGGTCTGCCGATACCACACGTACTGCATTAGTTCAAGAAAATAACTTAGCACAACCTAAGGGCAATTAAAAATGGACTATCAATAATAATCTTGTTAGTGATGCCCTATCCAATTAATGAATAAACAAAGCTCTCCTGAATCATGGAGAAAATAATGAATTGGATGATTTTAGTAGTGTGTTTGTTCCTAGAATAGTATATTAATTGTTAACATCAGCTGTGCTTTAACTTTGTTTTATCCAATATTTACTAATTCATTGTCATTTTCGACAGCCCCTTCCAAACATGCAGTGGCTTTCACCTAAAGTTCAAGGGCAGTACATGCATAGGATCACAGCACCTACATGTAATATTGCTATTCCTTTAACCTCACTACCCTTGATGGGCTGTGTACTTCGTAAGCATGACTGACACAAGAAGTCCTCAAGCAGGTGTTCTACTCCCAGCTTTGAAACAGCAGGCAAGCTCCAGACAGACATAGGAAGCACTCCATTGATATCCTCAAGACCTCACTGGTGAAGTACAACATTCCCACAGACATCTGGTAGACATATCAGTCTGTACAGTCCACTGGTGGGCTTATCCTGAGAGTGGAAGAGAGTTATCCTGTTTTGCGAGGGACTATTGACAATGATGATGACCAAGTCAAAATCTGGGCCACTGTCTCTCTCAGTACTATGAATATATGTGTCACCCTTGTGTAATGCAGCAGTTCAAGAAGACAAGTTATCATCAAAGTCTCAATGGGCAATGAACGCCAGACTATTCAGCGATACCCACTTCCCTCAAACATGTTAAAAACTTATAATGACTGTTTGACAAATGAAGATAATGCTGAAATGTAGTTTTCATTCCAAATAATTGAAACTATTAGGACTAATAACAAGAGACTCTGTGGTACCTATGGATCTATGTACTACAGTTTGTCATTTGATGAGAGATGATTGAAATTGTACTGGATACATCACCTTGATTAATATTCCTTAATTAACAACATTAATCCAATGGGGATTAATTGTAGTTAGCATCACAATTTTGTGGCTCCAAGAGATGTATTTTGTCCTTTTTGTGAGAAGAAGTTGAGACAGAGGTGAGAAGTAGTCTGTTCCAAGCCAATGAAGTAAGTGGCTTGTGAGGCCTTGTTTTTTTTAAAGTTGGAACAATGGAAGCAGAATGAATGGGTGGAGTCAGACTCCCACTGAACCAGAGTTTTTGTTTAGCTTTCAGTAGTTGGGGTTTTGAAACTGCCATATATCTTTCCATTCTGCAGCAAATTGCTTGAATTCTGATTCTCTGCCAAAATCTTCTCTTTATGTTCTTTCCTCCTGGATTGTGGAAACAATGCATGTGAGACAGTCTATTTTATTGAATTTGCCTTTGCCATGTTTATGGGATGTTACTATGTTCAAACAGTTGCTCTTTAGAAGTTAAATAATAAAGCTCTCTGATGAAGGGTCTAGGCCCGAAACGTCAGCTTTTGTGCTCCTGAGATGCTGCTGGGCCTGCTGTGTTCATCCAGCCTCACATTTTATTATCTTGGATTCTCCAGCATCTGCAGTTCCCATTATCACTAATACATTGTTCTGTTAAGTTTTCCAATAAAGTTAGGCCAATTCATCCTTCTATTGTTCGTACTTTAACTGTAGACTAAGAAACAAGTGTGTTTTACTTGAAGCCGAGTAGTATAACCAATTGAATCACATATGGAACACAGCATCTTATGCTTTAAAAAAAGGTTAGGGTGTAGACTATCTCCTTGATATATCTGAAAGGGGGTTGGTCTGATTCAAAACATTTAATGACTGATAAAGCAAAATATGGGCAACAAATTATGACTTTCAAGTAAACTACGCAGCCAACTTGTCATAGAAGTGAAGTGAACTGCCATGAACATAGTTATCTTTTGCTTGACAGATTAGACTTAAATATAGTCTGAAATAGGTCTGCAGTTCATTGTTGAGGAAAAGGTATTTGTTTTAACATTTATTCATCTTAATTCATCACATAATATTTATGGTTGTCACACTGATTGTTTTCAGTTTTGGATTCGTGATACCACATTAGTCCTGGTGGGTGCCTTTGTTTCCTCAGATTATGAATTTCTCTGGCAGAAATTTGCTTATTAGTTGCGTGTTGGGGAAATTGATGCTCAGTATATGATTTCTTCACTGTACTCTCTTGATACTAATTTTTTTTTTGTTTGAAGCTGACACCCGACAGAAAAAGGTTTGAATTTATATCCTAAAGAAAATAAATGCCTCCCTGACTTACAGAAGAAGAAGCTTCTGTCTGATAAATAGTTGCTGATTGTTTTTTTTTCCTGAAGTTCGTAGTAAATATTGCACTTTATGTAATGATCCAGGCTTGTAAGTTCTAATTTGGTAATTGAAGCTGTATACATTTGATCTGTCAAATTATGTCTGATTACTCAGACTGTGTCAAAACTCAAGATTGTCAGAAAATATGGGTTTTCAATTTAAACCTGTGTTTAATTAAACTGCATAAATTACCTTGGGCAAATGATTCTTATCTTACTGATGGTGAGGTTAGGATATTAGGCATGAGTTGATATGTTTGCCTGAAATCTTTCCACAAAAAAGTGCTTTTATAGTCTGATCTACATCCCGGTCACGCACACAAGGGAAACCATTTTGTTAGTCTGCTTTTTGCCAACTAATTTGTCTCAATTTCTTTTGACAAAAGATGTAGTGTTCGCCGCAAATAACTTATTTCAAAAAGTGGTCCTATCGAAAATCCTACCTTGTACGTTCTTTGGTAAATGTCTGCCTCTACAAATCTCTGCCATTTGTCGGCTGTGCTATTAAAATAATACATATTTTGCAAATTTGTTACCATTACACCGTTGGTTAGCAAATATCTATTTTGAGTCAAACAATAGTCAAACCAAACTTACTTGTTTTGCGTAGATACTGTAGTCAACTGAAATTATCTGCAGTGTGTGTTATGATATAAACTTTAATTTCAGAGTGGTGGGAGGATTATTTGATGATAAGGGCTTTGTTGCCTTGGATCATTGAATTCGATACTTGGAGGGATCACTTTATGATGAATGTAAAGATCCTGCAAAATTTAACAGTAGGGTGAATTTAAAAGCTAGTTCACTGAAGATAGATGTTTTTACAATTTACATTTGTATAATGCAATTTTAGGCTTGTGTGAGGCAGACATATCAATATCCTAGAGCCACCATGGATCAGTAACTAGACTGCACCAGCCATATATAAATACTTTGGTTAGAAGAATAGGCAGAAGCTGAGAATTATGTGACAAATAACATGGCACCACTGGCCAACTCCCCAAGGCCTGTTCACCACTTATCTATTCATATATGTACAATATATAAGGCTTAAGTCTACGGTGTGATTGCATACCACCACTTGTGAGTTCCCCTCCAAGCTGCACAGCATTCTGACTTTGGAACTACGCTGTTGTCCTTCATTGCAGTTGGATCAAAATCCTGGAACTCACTTCATAACAGCATTTGGGTAGTACCTACCACAATAAATAGCAGTGGTTTAAGAAGGCTTATCACCACCCACTTGATCTGACCATGAATGAATAAATGTAAAAAGAAACCTCAGGATCTGTTAGATTGTGGCTGATCTGGTTCTCAGCTCTATTTAACAGCATGATTCCAAGTTATTTAATACCCTTCCCTAAAAAATAATTTTATGACCTCTATTTTCAGGTGACCATGTGTATGTGTTTGTGACAGTGTGAAAATTTTCATGATCCTTTTGATTCTACACCTAAAATTACCAGATCTGTTGAATACAATAGAGTCACAGAGTTATACAACACGGAAAGAGATCCTTCAGTCCAGATAGTCCCTGCTGAGCATAATCCCAAACTAAACTGGATCACCTGCCTGCTCCTGGCCGGTTTCCTCTTCGTGTACTTATTCAACTGTCTTTTAAATGTTGTGGTTGTACCCACATCTACCACTTCCTGAGGAAGTTCGCTCCACATGAGAACAACGTTCTCTCTGAAGAAAGAAAATTGCCACTCATGTCTCTTTTCTAAAATCTCACTCAGCTCTCCTTAAAACGTTGTCCCCAATCTTGAAATCCCTCATCCGAGGGTAAAGACAACTACCATTAACTCGATCTAAACTCACATAATTTTATAAACTTCTGTAAAGTCTCCTCTAAATCCCAAGTGAAACTCCAGTGAGAAAAGCCCACCCTTTCCAGCCTTTCTTTGTAACTCAATTCTTCCACACCTGGCAGCATCCTGTTAAGTGTCTTCTGAACCCTCTCCAGCCTGATAATATCCTTCCAATAACTGGCCGACCAGAACTGACACAGTATTCCAGAAGAGGCCTCACCAATGTCCTGTACAACATGACTTCCCAACTTCTATACTCTAAAAGACTGAGCAGTGAAGGCAAATGTACCAAACACTTTTTTCGCGCCCTGTTAACATGTGACACAAACCTCAAAGAATGATGTACTTGAACCCCTAGGTCCCTCTATTCTACAACACTACCCAAGGCTCTACTGTTAGTTGTCTAAAACCCTACCCTTGTTTCTTGTGCCGTGTATCACAGAACATGGTTGGAAGTAAGCGAGGAAATTATGAGACCCCTTGCAAAAATATTTGTGTCATAACTACAAGTGAGGTGCCTGATGACAGGACGGTGACTGATGTTGTATCTTTGTTTAAGGAAGATTGCTAGGAGAAATCAACAAGCTATAGAACAGTGAGTCTGAGTTTGGGGGTGGGTAAGTTATTGGAGGTGAATAGAAAAGGAATTGTGGATGTTTAGGGAGGCAAAAATTGATTAGGGATAGTCAGCACGGTTTTGTGCGAGGGAAAACTGAATCTCATAAAATTTTCTCAGAATCCCCACAACATAGAAACAGGCCATTCTACCAAAAAGTCCACACTGACTCTCTGATATAACACAGTGTAGAGCTGCATGAACACAGCAGACTAAGCAGCATAAGAGGAGCAGGAAGGCTGTTGTTTCAGGCCTAGACCCTGGGTATTGGCCCGGAACGTCAGACTTCCTGCTCCTGTGATGCTGCTTGGCCTGCTGTGTTCATCCAGCTCTACACTGTGTTATCGCAGACTCTCCAGCATCTGCAGTCCCTACTGTCTCTGAGACAATTTTAACCCTACTCACACTGACTCTCTGAAGGGCCTCCCACTCAGACTCACCCCCTACCCTATCCGTGTAATCCCCATGGCTAATCCACCCAACCTATGCATCCTTGGAAACTATGGGCAATTTAGCATGGCCAATCCACCTAACCTACACATTTTTGGACTGGAAGAAAACTGGACAACTGGAGGAAACCCAAGCAGATACGGGGAGAATGTGCAAACCCCACACAGACAGTCGCCCAAGGTTGGAATTGAATCTGTGTCCCTGGCGCTGTGAGGCAGCAGTGCTAAGCACAGAGTCAATGTGCTGCCCCTGATTGAGTTTATTTGCCAAAAAGATTGATGCAGGCAGAGCAGTAAACATTGTTTATTTAGACTTCAGTGAAACCTTCAACAAGGTTCTGTGTGGTAGACTAATTCGTAAAGTTAGGTCATGTGGGATACAGAGTTATCTTGCCGATTGGATACATAATTGACCTGGATGCAGGAGACAGAGAGTGATAGCGGAGAGTTGCTCTTCAGACTGGAGGCCTGTCAGCAGCATCGATTCTGGGTCCTCTTTTTTGTTTGTGATTTTTATAAATGATTTGGATTGGAGTGTAGGAGGCATGGTTAGTGCGTTTGTGAACAATGCCAAAATTGGTAGCATATTGGATGATGAAGAAGGTTTTTTTAAGATTACAAAGGGATCAATGATCTACAATTTTGCAACTTCTTTGGAGACAGGGAAGTGACAGGAAGAAAAAGGGAATTGAATTAACAAGCAGCACCCCAGCAAATGTCCTACTGCACTTACCAATGTAATCAAATGATTGAGCAGGTTTGGATAATATTGTTGGAAAATTTCAAGTAATGAGACATAGAAATCTGACTGGTAGCCAGTGATAATTTATACCTGTAATACTTTCTATGAGACTCATTTGGTCATTTTAGTCAGCTTTGGTCAGTTGGCTTTGTGACAGCAACTGTCATAGGTGACATCTACCACTGTGTGGTGATGGCCACCCTGAAGTATTAACAGTTCTCATATAGTCACTGAATATATATTAGGTAATGATTGACAATTCAGTCTTTTAAAAATAGTACCATAGACTGAACATTACTGGAACTGTATTGAACACTATTTATTCAGTGTTACCACTGGGAATTAAACTATTTATCAAACTAACTTTACAATGAGCCCAATCTGTTAGCCTTTATTAATTGGTGTATTAGAATTAGTCTGAGAATTCAGGCATAATTATTTCAATATTATTTAAGCAGATTTTAAAAAACAAATGAATAGAAGCCTTTCTTCTAAGTTTACAGAAAGCCAAGAATTGCATTGCATGAAGTGAAATAAATTCTTTTTGCAGTTTTACAGTGAGGACAATCTCTGGTTTGATTTGTCGCCATGCATTTTATAATGAAAGTCACTTGTTTGTTAAAACCAACAGTATATAGCTTCTGGACTCTTTTTGTGCAGTTAAAGGTGCCTTACCTATGAGCCAATTCAAGCCCCAGCTGCTCCAGAGGTGTAGTAAGATTTAGGTCAATTAAGAAAGTACCTATAAACTCCAAATCTGCCAAATGGAGAGTCAAACAAGGATCCCAGGAGAGCCAAAAGACATGCAAGTATGTGCTTCATTGTTGCATTACACACTCACCTGGATATTATCGAGCATAGGTTGAAATCCAGCATCAAAAAGAATCCAGTCTCAAGAGGCTTCTCACATGTCTATATTTTATAAATGTGAACCCCAGGCAGCATAAGCCTGCAATGAATATCTCATGACATGTTAATGTGCTAGAGTAGGAAACAGTGGTACTTCTGGATAAGAGCAGTGCCCCTTGACATTACGGTTAGGTGATACATTGGGTACTCAATTTTATTTTAACAACCTGAAATAACAGTATGCTTTTCAAAATTATTTCATTGGATAAGGTATTTCATTTATCGTATCAGGTCACTTAAACAACTGAATCATTTCAGTTGTAACAAACACTTCCTAAGGTATTGCTGAAATACAAGTATGTACCTTGGCCTTTGTGAAGGTTTACCAGCCTTATTCTTGAGAAAGCAGGCCTGATATATGAGAAGAGGTGGAATTAGTTAGGATTATATTTGCTGGAGTTCAGAAGAATGAGATCGAGTCCTCACTTTTATTGCCTATCCCTAGTTGCTCTGGAAAGGTGTTAGTTAAGCTACCTTCTAGAACTCCTGTATACATGGTGTACGCACCACAATGCTGTCAGGAAAAGTTTGAGGATTTTGACCCAATGACAGTGCAGTGCCAATGACATTGGGTGGAGGATAGGTTGATGGTGATCCCATATATCTATTGGCCATGGCACTATTACTTCACAGAGATAGTGGGTTTGAATTGCACTGTCAAATGAGAATTGGAGGATGTCTTTCTACCGAATTGTAAGAAGCTATGGGCCACGTGGCCTAATGTGTGCCATTGGGAATGACAAAACCCATTATTAAAGTGTTAGTAGCAAGACATTTTTGCTCAAATAGTTTGGATTAATGACTTAATTACAGTCTGGCAAATTCACTCAGGGATGTTTTATTTGAGCAGTACAAATTGGGGACAGTTCAATTACAAATCATAGCTTATGCTGACCTCTGATCTCATCTGTACTTGGACTGTATATCCCATTGAGGAAAGTCCACTAGAGTCACTAATTACTGCCTAGTAATTGAAATCAGAAATGCTTATTTATGGAGAAAGAAACAGCGTTAACATTTCAGGTCTATAAACTTTTTTTCAAAATTGGCATCAGTTGGAGATGTGATAGGCACGGTGCAAGGGATGTTTGGAACATGGACAAAAATGGTCTGTGACTGAATGAAAGATAAGAGAGATTGAATGACCAAAGATTTAGCCTTTCAGGCCAAAAAGAAAATTGTGATGAGGCAAGAAAAGAAAGAAAGTAAACAAAAGATATGCCTAGAACTGTCAGAAAGCAAAATTAAGAGAAAATCTGAAAAATGCAAAGAAAAGGAAACAATGGGTAGATGTTGACTAGAGTCTGAAATTATTGAATTCAATGTTGAGTTGAAAGATTGTGAAGTCATTAATCAAAAGATGAGGTGCTGCACAGAATGTACTTTGAGTGTCACTGAAGCAGTGCAGTGTGGGAAAGAGATCTCCGCATGAGAGAATGGAAGTTCTTGGCTCTGCCTGTAGACCATTTGGTATCTTCCAAAATATGGCCAATCTCTCTACTGTTTGTCTATTCACAGATATATCCAGGTCTGATAAATTCTCCCAACTTTTTGTATTTATTTCAGAATTCCAATATTTGTGGTAATCTTATGTTTGTACCATCCAGTCATCCCTGCCATGAAGTGCATTTGTGTGAACAATCAATGGAACAAAGATTGAATTCCAGTTATGCATCCAATACATAATTTTGCAACCTTCTAGAACTATGAATAATAGCAAACTTCCAGTACTTTATTCAAATGGTCTTGTGTTAATTAAGGCATCCAGGATGCATGAGATGTAATAGTTGTCTTCGTTATTTTTGTACTGCGATGAACCTGCAGCTAATTTTATTTATCTCCTAATGTCCTTTATTTCCTTTATGGGACATATAAAAAAGGTGTTGATTATGTAACAGAGTGAAATGAGTGACAGACATAGTCAGGATCACTTTGAAGGGTAGCATTTTGTTGAGGTGCCAGAGATCTGTTGGCTGGCTGGAAACTAACAAGAGTCCCACTCTGTCAGAGCTGAAGAAGACCTGACAAACCACATGCTAATTGGGCAATGGCAAGGCCACTAGCAAGCAATCCCCTTCAATCAAGAAGCAGTAGGGTGGAATGCGTGCTGGGGCATGGGAGCACAAATCCTTTCCTGAGAGTGCTGTTAACCAGTCAGAAGCTGGTAGCTCTTGTGCTACTGAAGAGGCTGTTCCTGTTGACAGAAGAGGCTCTCAGACTCCTAGAATTGCAGAGAAAGTGATGGATTGGGTGGAGGGTGTTGTTGGAGATTGTAGGGAGAAGCACCACAAAGAGATCGTGGCCACGCGGCTACCTGACTTCCTGTTTCTTAATCAGGATCAGCTTGTCTCTGATTGAGGACACCCCTTTCCTCAAAACTGACAGCTGCCTGCAGGGTAGCAACAATTGTGAACATCACATAGCAATAGACTCACAGGCAACCGGATACATTCCAGTAGCAGTGGAGGGAGGCCCTTAACTTTGGGGTCTGAATTGATGGCACGTCACCTATGGACCATCACATCAAGAACTTCCTTCTGGGAGAAGGGGCGGAAAGCAGATGTGTTCAGGTATGATGCCATCTGCTTTACTCAATACCCATCTTCCCTGTAAGCTCACCACCCAATACCCAAAACTCAATATCCATCTTACCTTTAAGCTCACCCCCTCTGGGAGCAGAAGATTCCATCCTCTGTCTCAGCTTACTGTTTAAGATTGTTGATGGTGGTCACCTTTGAAAACAAAGTGAACATTCTCAAGAAAAGAGAGAAAGAATTACAGTATTAAAAAAAATGTAGCTTTTACTATGGTTTTGAGTACAGTTGATGGAACTTTGGCGAGTTACACATCTAATGCTGAAAGGTTACCTGCAGATGGTCTCTAACAATACTATAGTGCCATCATGCTTTTACCTTTCTGTAATGTAATTACATTAGTTTAGCTTGAAAAGGAACATCTGTTTTACTTGGGGCCACTAGGGCTCGTACTAGGGAAATTATAGTGTTCACAAGAATGTACAACATTATGTGAACCGATCTGCCACAGTGATCTACCTTAGATTTAAAGAAAAATTAATTCAGATATCATTCTGTCTGCCTTACACTTTTCATTTGCTTGACTTTCCTTAGATACAAAAGCAAAGACTTGCGAGAATTGATGTTTCATTTCCAATTATTGCATTTTCATTCCTAACATCTTCCATTTTCATTTCAGAATCTGGTGTTTTGGTTTGTTTTAAAGTATATTCCAGTTGGCATTTTTCTTCAAATTAGGCCAAAATCTTCAGTGAAGTATAGTGTGTCTAGCAGAAGTATCTCATGCATCACGCATTTCAAAAGTGTCACATCTCTAGTGTATCCCTAACATTTGCAGAGTCTCAAAGGGTTCACTGGCAAGAACACAGCAAATGGTACATTTTCACGTGAAATATGACTAAACAGGCAAAAGAAAATACAGATGAGAAACTAACAAATAGAAAACAAAGCTGCCACTAAACAGCCAGCAGACAGAGGGTGCACCAACAGAATTGTTCAAGGTATTTATTTTTTATATGCTGTTCACACCAATTTTCTTTCTCAATATTTTGCAAAAATGCACAAAATGTTTTAAATATATGAAAAATGTAAACACAAACTCATAAAGAATTATTCTTTGAGAATTTAATAAGATTAGCTATGAGTGTATCTATCTTATGGGCATAATAATATTCCTGTACATTGTGCTGTCTTTTTCTCTGGGTCAGTGATTAGACTTCTATGTCAGCGCCTCCGAGAGTGGTGGCGTTATCAGAATACAGCGGACCCAGACTGAAGATATTTGTTGGTGCCCTGGAGGAAAGGTAGCTGAGGCAGAAAGTCAACCTGCACACTCACTGAAGGAAGCAGGCATACATGACAGTTTATTTTGACATTGTCTACATTGCATGCTCCCCACTAATATAATACGTGGCAGCAGGATGACTGCATTTAATGCCTGTATGACTGTATTAAAGTCTGTAATTGGCCTACTGGCTAAGAATGCCACATTCAATTCTTTCTACTCCAGAATCAATCAGGGCATTCTAGCAGGTGAGAGAGTCTTCATCCCATGAGTTTCTGATCATTTAGCCGTCTCTTTGCTAAACAAAGTTCTGAGCTAGCTTGCTCTTTCAGTGCATATATGCATGGTTTTTGTGATCGGCAGATTCCTTTCAATCCTAACCTCTTAAATACAAATGTCAAAAACTTCAAGCTGGTAGTTGTGAATGTAAGATCAAGATAATCTTTTTTATTGCTTTTCCCTTCTGACTGAGAAGTTTCCAAATAAAGGGGCAAGTGTTGCATTGGAAGTAGAGGAAGAAAAAGTAAGCACTGCGTGATTATAGCTGATGGAGCACGACAGTCAAAAACAATGTTGAATGAAATGGAACTGAGTTGAGAGAAGAATTTGGTTTTCAAATGCTTTCATCATTACTCTCTCCAGACTTGTCAGTTACTGGACTTGGTGATCTCCTTTCTCATGATGGTGAGTGTAGTCTCCTAAGTAGGGGCTAAAGCATTGAGCCATGCTATCCTCTGTGAGATAATTGTTGCTCCTTTTATTTGTCCCTTTTGTTTCTGTAAAATAGAGGAAAGTATGTATATGACTCTCCTGCAATATGGTGAAAAGATGTGGCTGTCATGTACCTGAGCTGTGACTTGAGTGTGTGGCTTTCAGTAGTAATTCTTGCGCAGTCAGAGTATCAGCCTAAGTTTACTTTTGAAAAAGTTCCAACAACTCTGACAACGGGCTTGTACATTTCCTTTATGTCTTTAAACAGGACTAGCCATCAGCAAATTCAGTGACCTGCTGATGTTTGCACCAGTGAATGGCAACGGGGCCATGGCTGCATGTACGAATCATTTTAAATAATAGACAGCAAGAATTTACTGCAGCACATGGACAGGGAGGCTTGTATATCAAGTAAGCATCAGTGAGAATCAGAAACAAAAACAAAAATTGATGGAGAAACTCAACAAGTCTGGCAGCATCTGTGGAGAGAAAGCAGTCAATGTCTTGGGTAGAGAGAGATAATGGGAACTGCAGATGCTGGAGAATTCCAAGATAATAAAATGTGAGGTTGGATGAACACAGCAGGCCAAGCAGCATCTCAGGAGCACAAAAGCTGACGTTTCGGGCCTAGACCCTTCATCAGAGAGGGGGATGGGGAGAGGGAACTGGAATAAATAGGGAGAGCGGGGGAGGCGGACCGAAGATGGAGAGTAAAGAAGATAGGTGGAGAGAGTATAGGTGGGGAGGTAGGGAGGGGATAGGTCAGTCCAGGGAAGACGGACAGGTCAAGGAGGTGGGATGAGGTTAGTAGGTAGCTGGGGGTGCGGCTTGGGGTGGGAGGAAGGGATGGGTGAGAGGAAGAACTGGTTAGGGAGGCAGAGACAGGTTGGACTGGTTTTGGGATGCAGTGGGTGGGGGGGAAGAGCTGGGCTGGTTGTGTGGTGCAGTGGGGGGAGGGGACGAACTGGGCTGGTTTAGGGATGCAGTAGGGGAAGGGGAGATTTTGAAACTGGTGAAGTCCACATTGATACCATATGGCTGCAGGGTTCCCAGGCGGAATATGAGTTGCTGTTCCTGCAACCTTCGGGTGGCATCATTGTGGCAGTGCAGGAGGCCCATGATGGACATGTCATCTAGAGAATGGGAGGGGGAGTGGAAATGGTTTGCGACTGGGAGGTGCAGTTGTTTGTTGCGAACTGAGTGGAGGTGTTCTGCAAAGCGGTCCCCAAGCCTCCGCTTGGTTTCCCCAATGTAAGGAAGCCGCACCGGGTACAGTGGATGCAGTATACCACATTGGCAGATGTACAGGTGAACCTCTGCTTGATGTGGAATGTCATCTTGGGGCCTGGGATAGGGGTGAGGGAGGAGGTGTGGGGACAAGTGTAGCATTTCCTGCGGTTGCAGGGGAAGGTGCCGGGTGTGGTGGGGTTGGAGGGCAGTGTGGAGCGAACAAGGGAGTCACGGAGAGAGTGGTCTCTCCGGAAAGCAGACAGGGGTGGGGATGGAAAAATGTCTTGGGTGGTGGGGTCGGATTGTAAATGGCGGAAGTGTCGGAGGATGATGCGTTGTATCCGGAGGTTGGTAGGGTGGTGTGTGAGAACGAGGGGGATCCTCTTAGGGCGGTTGTGGCGGGGGCGGGGTGTGAGGGATGTGTTGCGGGAAATACGGGAGACACGGTCAAGGGCGTTCTCGATCACTGTGGGGGGGAAAGTTGCGGCCCTTAAAGAACTTGGACATCTGGGATGTGCGGGAGTGGAATGTCTTATCGTGGGAGCAGATGCGGCGGAGGAATTGGGAATAGGGGATGGAATTTTTGCAGGAGGGTGGGTGGGAGGAGGTGTATTCTAGGTAGCTGTGGTAGCTAGGTAGCTGTAACCTGCCTGCCCTGGTCGAATCCCAAGATCCACAAACCTGCCTGCCCTGGTCGACTCCCAAAATCCACAAACCTGCCTGCCCTGGTCGACTCCCAAAATCGACAAACCTGCCTGCCCTGGTTGACCCATCGTCTCAGCCTGCTCCTGCCCCTCCGAACTTATCTCCACCCATCTGGACTCCATTTTCTCCCCTTTGGTCCAGGAACTCCCCGCCTGCGTCCGTGGCACCACCCACGCCCTCCACCTCCTCCAGGACTTCCAATTCCCTGGCCCCCAATGCCTCATGTTCACCATGGACGTCCAGTCCCTGTACACCTGCATTCCGCATGGAGATGGCCTCAGGGCCCACCACTTCTTCCTGTCCCGCAGGCCCGACCAGTCCCCCTCCACCGACACACTCATCCGCCTAGCTGAACTCGTCCTCACACTCAACAACTTCTCTTTTGACTCCTCCCACTTCCTACAGACTAAGGGGGTGGCCATGGGCACCCGCATGGGCCCCAGCTATGCCTGCCTCTTTGTAGGTTATGTGGAACAGTCCCTCTTCCGCACCTACACAGGCCCCAAACCCCACCTCTTCCTCCGGTACATTGATGACTGTATCGGCGCCGCCTCTTGCTCCCCAGAGGAGCTTGAACAGTACATCCACTTCACCAACACCTTCCACCCCAACCTTCAGTTCACCTGGGCCATCTCCAGCACCTCCCTCACCTTCCTGGACCTCTCAGTCTCCATCTCAGGCAACCAGCTTGTAACTGATGTCCATTTCAAGCCCACTGACTCCCACAGCTACCTAGAATACACCTCCTCCCACCCACCCTCCTGCAAAAATTCCATCCCCTATTCCCAATTCCTCCGCCTCCACCGCATCTGCTCCCACGATAAGACATTCCACTCCCGCACATCCCAGATGTCCAAGTTCTTTAAGGACCGCAACTTTCCCCCCCACATTGATCGAGAACGCCCTTGACCGTGTCTCCCGTATTTCCCGCAACACATCCCTCACACCCCACCCCCGCCACAACCGCCCTAAGAGGATCCCCCTCGTTCTCACACACCACCCTACCAACCTCCGGATACAACGCATCATCCTCCGACACTTCCGCCATTTACAATCCGACCCCACCACCCAAGACATTTTTCCATCCCCACCCCTGTCTGCTTTCCGGAGAGACCACTCTCTCCGTGACTCCCTTGTTCGCTCCACACTGCCCTCCAACCCCACCACACCCTGCACCTTCCCCTGCAACCGCAGGAAATGCTACACTTGCCCCCACACCTCCTCCCTCACCCCTATCCCAGGCCCCAAGATGAAATTCCACATTAAGCAGAGGTTCACCTGCACATCTGCCAATGTGGTATACTGCATCCACTGTACCCGGTGCGGCTTCCTTACATTGGGGAAACCAAGCGGAGGCTTGGGGACCGCTTTGCAGAACACCTCCGCTCAGTTCGCAACAAACAACTGTACCTCCCAGTCGCAAACCATTTCCACTCCCCCTCCCATTCTCTAGATGACATGTCCATCATGGGCCTCCTGCACTGCCACAATGATGCCACCCGAAGGTTGCAGGAACAGCAACTCATATTCCGCCTGGGAACCCTGCAGCCATATGGTATCAATATGGACTTCACCAGTTTCAAAATCTCCCCTTCCCCTACTGCATCCCTAAACCAGCCCAGTTCGACCCTCCCCCCACTGCACCACACAACCAGCCCAGCTCTTCCCCCCCACCCACTGCATCCCAAAACCAGTCCAACCTGTCTCTGCCTCCCTAACCGGTTCTTCCTCTCACCCATCCCTTCCTCCCACCCCAAGCCTCACCCCCATCCACCTACTAACCTCATCCCACCTCCTTGACCTGTCCGTCTTCCCTGGACTGACCTATCCCCTCCCTACCTCCCCACCTATACTCTCTCCATCTATCTTCTTTACTCTCCATCTTCGGTCCGCCTCCCCCTCTCTCCCTATTTATTCCAGTTCCCTCTCCCCATCCCCCTCTCTGATGAAGGGTCTAGGCCCAAAACGTCAGCTTTTGTGCTCCTGAGATGCTGCTTGGCCTGCTGTGTTCATCCAGCCTCACATTTTATTATCTTTGAATGTCTTGGGTAGAACTGTTTTATTAAATTGTTTTCTTATTGTACTGTTTTATTTTATTCACTGTTAATCAGTAGAACAACATCACTGTGTAGCAGACTGGGGGGAATATGAGGCAAGTAACTATTTCTATATTGAATGGGAGAGCAGACCCATGTGAGAAAGGCAGCAAGGATATCAGGAAATACACGCAAGAGCAGTAAGCCCCATTAACCTGTTTCTATCTGTCAGCTGAAGTGTGACACCACAAGAAAACAGGCAGGCTACTGGTGGGCATTTCTGCTGAGTTGCTTTTGAATGGCCAAGTGGTTTAAATCCGTAGATGTTAGTACTACTGAAGATGACTATTAGTAAATTCATACCTAAAATATTGAGCATCCAAATTACGAAATAGAATAGGTTGGTCAAGTGATGTGTTGCAGCTGTTGTCTATGGAAGCACCCGTGTGATCCATGTTAACCACATCTGGAGCAAGCATTGTCTGCTGAAGGAGCTGTTGCTCTGATTTGATGAGCTGGAATCTGAATTGCTATGATGCATCAGGGAGGAAGAGAGTTATCCGAGCATCTCTTAAGTTAATTTAACCAAATTTGGCTTGTGATCAGCAACAGAAGGGTATAAATGCAAACAAGGCAGGCATTGGGATCCTGAATTTAACTTTTGAGGAACCTGAGTCAGTGCCGTTATCCAATTAATATAAAGTTCTTGCTCCTGGTGTGGATGACGGTATAAGCTACAGCAAGGTACTAACCAAAACACTGGTCTATAGTGGGTGGAGAAAGATTCAATTGCTGTGGTCCACATAGGTATCAATAATAGGCTGTGCTGAGGGATTATGTGTAGGTTGCAGATAAATTAAAAGACAGATCAACAAATATGGTAATTTTTGGATAATAATTTGAGCCATATGCAAATTGGCCCAGGAAAACATACTGGCAAAGTGTAGTTCTGTAGTAGTAGATAGGTGTTAAACTAATTAGTGTGGAGGATGGTTAAATTAAAGGAAAACTTCTAAAAATCAGAAAGATGAGAGAGCATTTGTTTGGGATAGTGGAGAAATAAACAATAATTAAATTGTGACTGGAAGTGTAGAAAACATAATTCGAAGAGTAGCAAAAATTAGATTTAGATTTTATTGCCATGTGTACTCAAATACGAGTACAAGAGTACAGTGAAAAGTGTACAATGTTGCCACACAAGGTACAAAATCTTAGTTACAGAAATAAAAAAAGTTAACATTCAGCACTATAGATTTTTTAGTATAAAAAGTAGAAAAGTAAAAAAAAGTTTTAAAAAGTCAAACATTACAGTATTTTCTTAAGCCACGGGACTGCAGATGCTCCAATCTGGCCTTTCCGCAAGAGGGCCTGCTCTCCACTGCGCTGGCAACACTGTGCTAAGACTCGCCCAAGCTCACCAGCCACTTTCACCTCCACTGCTGCTGACCTCATTTGGGCACACCAGGCTTCAGTGCCACTCACAAGGCTTTGGCCGTGACTGTTGCTTTGCTGCTGCCAATATCCTTCACAAGCAGTCATCACTGTTGCCTCTTTGCTGATCGCAGCTGCTGCTGCTATCCTTTGGTACTGCTGCCGTGGCGTTTACACTGCCCCAGCTGCTGCCATGTTCCATTGCTGAGTTAGCTCCCTTGCTGCAGAGTTCTGCTCTGGTACTGCTCCGAACATTGATGAAACTGTGATGCCGTTGACCGCCAGAGTTTTGTCCAGGCACACCGGCTGCCTTGTGGCCAACCATTGTGAATTAGAACCAGAATAAGTAGTAATAATAAAAAGTCAAATGTATAGGCACTTCATCTAAATTCATGTAGCATTTGTAACAAGATAGAAGAGTTGATGGCATAAAAAGAAACAAATTATGACTTGATAAATATTACAGTGGTCTGAAGACTCAATATTCAAGGGTATTCGACATTCCAGCAAAATAAGCAAAAAGATAGGATAATTTTTTTAACAAAGGAGGTTATCCGTTTGGAGGTGAGTAGTGATATAGGTGCAATAGATCATGATGTAGAATTAGTTTGTGTAGAAATAAGAACTAACAGGGGAAAGAAGTCAATGGTGAGAATTGTCTAATAGACCTGTGAAGAATTGCCTGATTGTAGGACAAAGTATATATTGAGAAATAATGTAGGCATATAAGAAGGGCACTACAGTTGTAATGGATGATTTGAATCTGCATATTGACCAACCAAATCAGATGGGTAAGGATAACATGGAAGATTAATTTTCGAAGTGCAGTATGTTGCTCTTCCTACCCAGAAACTGACTTACTTTAGATCTAATGTTTAATGAGGCAGTGTGAATAAGAGTTCTCCTAGTTCTAGGTTCTCTAGGCGGTAACGATTGCAACATTATAGAATTTCAAATTTCATATGAGCATGAGTAGCTCATGTCTCAAACCAGAGTCCTGAACTTAAATAAGAGCAATTACGGAAGTATGACAAAAGAATTATTTGTAGTTGGCTGGGAGGTCTGTTGATGAGCAGTAATAGACATTTAGGGAAATATTTCATAAGTTTAGCAAAGATTTATTCAAGTCAAAAAGAAGGACACAATGAGGAGGATGAACCACTGTGGTTAGCAAAGGTACACAAGGATAATATCTAATCAAAAAGTAAAGCCAAGTGGCAAAAACTAGTGGTAGGCCAGAGAATTGTGAATTTTAGGAAGCAGCATTGTATTAATTAAAACGTAATGAAAAGGAAGAAAATGAATTATGGAAGTAAATTGGCAAGAAAAGTAAAAATAAACAGCAAGAGCTTCTGTTTATATACAAGAAATAGTAGCTTGTGGGATGCTTGGAAGAATGAAAGGAAAGACCATAATGCGTAGGAGGAGAAATAGGCGATTCAGCGCTTCGAGTCTGCCCCACCATTCAATGAGATCAAGGCTGATTTGATAATCCTCAACTCCACTTGCCTTTCCTCCATAACTTTTCATTCCTTTACCAATTAAAAGTCTGACTGTCTCAAATAGAATGACTGGGAAATTGATAACAGGGAGCATTAATATAAATTTGTGTTTTGCATCAGTCTTCATGGTGGAAGATACTATAAACATCCCAAAGATATCAGATAAACAAGTGTTAATGGAAAGAAAGCTCTCGTAGCAATCTCTATTATGAAGGACAAAGAATTTAAAACATAATAATATTAAAGACAGACAAGTTGCTAGGACATGATGGCCTGTATACCAGAGTAGTAACTGCAGAGATAGTGGAGTCATTAGAAGTATCTCAGAACGCATTAGATTCCATGGGACTTCCAGCAGATTAAAAAACTGCCAATGTGATGCTCCCATGAAGAAGAGATGGATACAATAAGCAGGAAACTGTAGGCCAGTTAGCCTAACCTCTTATTTTTGCGTTACTGGGAAAATGCCTGAGTCTTTTTATTATGGAGGAAATAACTGGACAATTATAAAATCCCAATGCAGTCAGCAGAGTTCTTTGAGGATTTAACGACCAGTTATAATAAAAAGGAATCTATAGATGTAGTATTTAGATTTCCAGAAGGCATTTGGTAAGGTGCCACGTAAAAGGTTATTCAACAAAACAGGAGCTCACAGTATTGGGGCTAATATATTAACATGGACTGAAGACTGATTAATGAAAAAAGGCAGACAGTTGGGATGAATGGGTCTTTTTCATGTTGGGAAGATGTTACTAATGGAGTGATAAAATAATTGGCCCAAAGGCCTCAATTATTTATTATCTATACGAATGAGTTAGCACAGAGCGTAGCATGTCCAAATTTGCTGGCTATATAGAAATAGATGGGAGGGCATGTTTTGACAAGAACATAAGGAACATAGATTGGGTGAGTGGCTAAAAACTTGGTAGATGGACTTCAATGAAGGAAATTGACCTTGGTAAGAATAAACAAAAGACAGACGATTATTTAAATAGAGAGACTCTTAAAGTGCAGCAGAGAGATTTTGGTGTTCTTGTGCATGAAGCACAAAATGTTAGAATATGAAGAAGCATGTAGCTTGAATGGCTTACGCCCACACTCTTATGTGTTTGTTAAGACCAATCACACTTTATAAAAAAGACACCTGAAATCCCAGTTATTTGTTGAAAGGATAAAACCAGAAGATTCCATGAGTTAAAACAAAAAAAGACAAGAATCAAACAAAGCAAAAATTAAATACCGTCTTGAGCCAATTATTTTAAAACCTAGTTCAACATGTTAATCATGAACTAACAGGCAAATTGTGATTAATTATACTCCATAAATTACACATTAAATGGCAGATTTAATGACAGTTCACTCAACGTATCTGCCCTCTCAGTGATAAAGTCCTTCTAAACAGCATCATCCTCTCAAAAAATTCCTTTCCAGGATTTAGCTAAATCCCGAACCAAAAGCAGCACACAACTAATCTGAGTTCCACAGGCATGATCTTCAACAAGTATGTCAAAGTCTGAAGAATGTCATCAAATCTGTTTAAACTGATTTAGATGGTGGCTGAACACCAATGACATTTTCAGATAGTAGCAACTGGATATTTTGGATGTGAATTTGCTCGCTGAGCTGGAAGGTTAGTTTTCAGACGTTTCGTCACCTTTTTTTTTATTTGAAAAAATATACTTTATTCATAGAATGTACAAAAAATAAAACATTTATACACCTACCCAGTCATGCAAGCCACTCCAGGTTACCCGGGGGTACGTACACCAACTAAAGGGAAAAAAAAACAAAACAGAGAAAAAAAAAGCAAAGAAACCGCCCCGGCAGTCGTCACCCCGCACAGTCCCAGTTGGCCCCCTGACCAGTTGGGGGAAGGCGCCAGCTGGGCCCAGTTACCAGATAGGATTCTTTTCCCTTTTCTGGACGAGGGGGCTCATACGGTGGTCTTTCCCCACCGCGCCTTGGCGGCGGCTGCCCCAAGCTTTAGCGCGTCCCTCAGCACGTAGCCCTGGACCTTGGAGTGCGCCAGTCTGCAACACTCGGTCGGGGTCAGTTCTTTCAGCTGGCAGACCAGCAAGTTGCGGGCAGACCAAAGAGCGTCTTTCACCGCATTGATGGTCCTCCAGGCGCAGTTGATGTTGGTCTCGGTGTGCGTCCCCGGAAACAGCCCGTAGAGCACGGAGTCCCGCGTCACAGAGCTGCTCGGGACGAACCTCGACAAATACCACTGCATCCCCCTCCAGACCTCCTGCGCATAGGCACACTCCAGAAGGAGGTGATCGACAGTCTCGTCCCCCCCGCAGCCACCTCGAGGGCAGCGTGCGGTGGTGCAGAGATTCCGGGCATGCATAAAGGATCTCACTGGCAGAGCCCCTCTCACCGCCAGCCAAGCAATGTCCTTGTGCTTGTTTGAAAGTTCTGGCGATGAGGCATTCTGCCAAACGACTTTGGCAGTCTGCGTGGGGAACCACGCGACGGGATCCACCCTCTCCTTTTCCCGAAGGGTCCTGAGGATACTACGTGCTGACCACTGCCTGACGGCCTTGTGGTCAAAGGTGTTTCCTTTCAAAAATTTCTCCACGAAGGACAGGTGGTACGGAACGGTCCAACTACTCGGAGCGTTCCGCGGCAACGAGGCCAGGCCCATCCTTCGCAACACCGGGGACAGGTAGAACCTCAGTAAGCAGTGACACTTGGTGTTTGCGTACTGAGGATCTACGCACAGCTTGATGCAGCCACACACAAAGGTAGCCGTCAGGGTGAGGGTGGCGTTCGGTACGCCCTTTCCCCCATTTCCCAGGTCTTTGTACATGGTATCTCTGCGGACCCGGTCCATCCTCGACCCCCAAATGAAGTGGAAGATGGCCCGGGTGACCGCAGCGGCGCAGGTCCAGGTAATAGGCCAGGCCTGCGCCACATACAACAGTACCGAAAGCCCCTCGCACCTGACAACCAGGTTCTTACCCGCGATGGAGAGGGACCGGAGCGTCCACCTGCCCAGCTTCTGCTTAAATTTGGAGATACGCTCCTCCCAAGTCTTAGTGCATGCCCCAGCTCCACCAAACCAAACACCCAGCACCTTCAGGTAGTCTGTCCTGACGGTGAAGGGGATGAAGGAGCGGTCGTCCCAGTTCCCGAAGAACATGACCTCGCTCTTACCCCTATTGACTTTGGCACCCGAGGCCAGTTCAAACTGGCCGCAGATGTCCAACAGCCTACTCACCGACCGACGATCGGTGCAGAAGACGGCGACATCATCCATGTACAGGGAGGTCTTGACCTGAAGGCCTCCGCTGCCTGGGATAGTCACGCCCTTCAGGCTCACGTCCTTCCTGATGGAGGCGGCGAAGGGCTGCACACAGCACACGAACAAGGCAGGAGAGACTGGGCAGCCCTGCCTGACTCCAGATCTAACAGGAAAACTGTCTGATTCCCACCCGTTGATCGAGACTGCGCTAACGATGTTGGCGTAGAGCAGCCGGATCCAATTGCGGATGCCCTCCCCGAACCCCAATTTGGAGAGGACGTCCCTCATGTAAGCATGACAGACCCTGTCGAAGGCCTTTTCCTGGTCCAGGCTGACGAGGCAGGTGTCCACCTGCCTGTCCTGTACGTAGGCGATTGTATCCCTGATGAGCGCGAGGCTCTCAGCTATCTTCCTGCCCGGCACAGCACAGGTTTGGTCAGGGTGAATCACCGACTCCAGGACAGACCTGACCCGGTTGGCAATGACCTTGGCCAGGATTTTGTAGTCCACGTTCAAAAGTGAAATGGGACGCCAATTCTTAATTTCTTCCCTCTCCGCCTTCCTCTTGTAAATGAGGGTGATGATGCCCTTCCTCATGGACTTGCACATTTCCCCTGCCCGAAGCGCACTATCGTACACCTCCAGCAGGTCCTGGCCGACCAGGCCCCACAGAGCAGAATACAGCTCGACCGGTAAGCCATCACTTCCGGGAGTCCTATTCCTCTGCAAAGACTTGAGGGCTCTGGCCAGCTCGTCCAGGGATATCGGCTGGTCCAGCCACTCCCTCGTGCCGTCATCTAAGACCTCCGTGATAGACGACAGGAACGACTCGGAGGTCATGCTGTCCGTGGGCTTCGTGTCGTACAGTCTGGCATAGAAGGATCTGCTGATCCTCAAAACGTCGGGCCGAGACGACGTCACCGAGCCGTCGTCCTCCTTCAGCCGGCTAAGCACAGAGCTCTCTTTGTGCACCTTCTGAAAGAAGAAACGCGAGCACGTCTCGTCCTGCTCCACAGAGCGGACCCTGGACCGGAAGATTATCCTGGAGGCCTCCGCGGCGAAGAGCGAGGCTTGCTGGCCCCTCACCTCGCGGAGGTCCTCCGTGACATCGACCCCCATCAACTGCAGAAGGAGCAGGTTCTGCACCCTTTTCTGGAGTCGCGACAGCTTTCCCCGCCTCTCTCTTGCCTTCTGAACACCCTTGAGGACAAAGAACCTCTTGATGTTCTCCTTCACCGTCTCCCACCAGTCGCCCGGAGACTCAAAGAGGGGTTTCACGGTCCTCCAACCGGTGTACTCCCTCTTAAGCTCCTCGACGTTCTCTGGGGTCAACAGAGTCGTGTTGAGCTTCCACGTCCCCTTGCCGGCTGGCTGGTCGTCCTGTAAGTGACAGTCGGCCAGCAGCAGGCAGTGGTCAGAGAAGAACACCGGCTCGACACCAGTGGATCTGACCGAGAACGTCCGTGACACAAACAGGAAGTCTATCCTTGAGCGGATAGACCCGTCTGGCCGCGACCAGGTGTACCTCTGCTGCGCTCCGTCTGCAGGGGTGCTGAAGACGTCGAGCAGCTTGGCGTCCTTCACCGTGCCCATCAGGAATCTGGACGTGACGTCCAGTTGAATCCCCCCACCCGCTGTCCCCACGCCGGATCTTCCATCTGCATCAATGATGCAGTTGATGTCTCCGCCTAGGATGACCGGCCTGGACGTAGCCAGCAGGGGTGGAAGCCGCTGCAGGACGGCCAACCGCTCACTCCGTACCGCTGGGGCGTACACGTTGATCAGCCTCAGGGGAGCATTCCTGTAGGTGATGTCAGCCACTAGGAGGCGCCCCCCCACCACCTCCTGAACTTGAGAGATGGTGAAGTTGTGCCCCCGCAGCAGAATAGCCAGGCCCGAGGAGCGACAGTCGTTACCCCCCGACCAGATCGAAGGCCCACAGGTCCAGGCGCCGGACCATTTCCCGTACCTGCTGAGGTGCGGTATCCCGCACTCCTGCAGAAACAGGAGGTCCGCCTTGATGGTGGTCAGTTAGGCCAATGTGGACACACATCTCGCGGTTGACTTGACGCTGCGCACATTAATGCTCGTAATTCGTACCCCCATTGTGGGCAGTGACCGCAGTACCCTCCCCAAGTCCAAGGTCCAGCCCCTCCATCTGTCCCTTCATGCCCATTGCCCGGGCTAACTGCTGGACGCTCTCTGGGCTCAGGAAACCGTCTGTGCTGCCTTCCGGGTGGCATCCCCCCGTCAGGGGTGCGGAGGCAGGAGGGTCCGGCTCCGGATCAGGCTGGGGACGTGCTGTTTCCTCCTTTCCCGCCTGGAAGTTCGGGGGGGCCCTCCAGTGCTCCAGCGGCACTTGACTGGGTGTCGGAGTGAGCCTCCGGACGCCTCCCGTCACCTGGAAGCGGGGTGCTGCTTTCCTTCCCCCTCGAGATCTTTAACTTCTGCTTCGGGTGGGCCCTCTCCGAATCCTCCTCGTCAGAGGAGCCCTTATAGCCCCCCTGTAGCTGTCTCTTCCCTCCTGATTGTTGCGTTTCCTGGGCCCGTCGACGCACCTTCCTCCTCGCTTTCCGGACTGTAGTCCACTCCCCTGGGTCGCCTGCCGCCGCCTCCATTGGCTCCGGGTTGTCGGGGGGGATCGGAGCCTGCAGGGGTGCTTTGCTGGCCTCGGGCCCATCCTGCAGGGCTGGGCCCTCCTGCACGGCCTGGCCCTCCTGCACATTAGTGGGGTCCTTGCTGGGCCCTGGTGCCTTCCTCTCCTCCGGGGGGGCTGGCCCCGCATTTCCCCTGCCGGCGACCTGGGCGTAGGTGGTACCCCGCCGCGGGCATGCCCTATAGAAGTGGCCCGCTTCCCCGCAAAGGTTGCAGCTTCTCTCTCGTGGGCAATCCTTTGCCAGGTGTCTCTCCTCCCTGCAGTTCCTGCAGATGGTGACTTTGCAGTCGGCCGCCATGTGACCTGACCTACCACAGGCATGGCAGACTTTAGGTTTCCCTGCATAGGTCAGGTAGCCCCTGCTCCCGCCGATCGCGAAGCTGGACGGTGGGTGTGCGACATTCCCGTCTGCGCCCATCCTCAGCGTCACCTTGACCTGCCTCTTTCTCGTCCAGATGCCAAAGGGGTCCACCATGTAAGTTAGGTCCCCTTCCACCTTCACATACCTTCCGAGGAAGGTCAGGACATCAACTGCTGGCACATGCGGGTTGTACATGTGTACAGTCACCATACGGCTCCTCTGTGCTGGCATCACAAACAGTGGGACAGCGGTCAATACAGAGAGGGGGCCCTCACCTCCTTTCTCCTTGAAAACCTCCAGGAAGCGCTCGCAAAGCTTGGCACTCCGGAAGGTCACATCGTAAAAACCTCCTCCAGGAAAATCCTGCAGGCAGTAAATGTCCGCAGCAGCAAACCCACAACAGTCCAACAGGACCCTCTTCACGAAGAAGGTGCGGTCCACAGGTGCACCTTCATCCACCTTCTTTACAGAAACACGGATGGTGTTCCGGACCCCCTGACCTGGGGCACGAGCACTTGCCGCAGCCATCGTTGCAGGTTGGCTGCTCCCCTGAACCAGCGTTAGGCCGAAGCCAGCATCAAGATCCACTAGTCGCAAGGGTGCACAGCCAACCCGACGTCCTCCTTTCACCTCCAAGACAGCACTCTCGTCCTCTCAGTCCACAAGAGAGTGGGTCTTTATTGTGTTCGAGATGTAAGCTGGTTCACTGAGCTGTAAGGTTTGTCCCCAGATGTTTTGTCACCATTCTAGGTAACATCATCAGTGAGTCTCCGATGAAGCGCTGGTGTTATGTCCCGCTTTCTATTTATCTGTTTAGGTTCCCTTGGGTTGGTGATGTCATTTCCTGCATTGGTGATGTCATTTCCTGCTCTCTTTCTCAGAGGATGGTAGATTGGCTCCAAATCAATGTGTTTGTTGATGGAGTTCCGGTTGGAATGCCATGCTCCTAGGAATTCTCATGCGTGTCTCTGTTTGGCTCGTCCTAGGATGGATGTGTTGTCCCAATCAAAGTGGTGTCCTTCCTCATCTGTATGTAAGGATACTAGCGATAGTGGGTCATGTCATTTTGTGGCTAGTTGATGTTCATGTATCCTGGTGGCTAGCTTTCTGCCTGTTTGTCCAATGTAGTGTTTGTCACAGTTCTTGCAAGGTATTTTGTAGATGACGTTTGTTTTGCTTGTTGTCTGTATAAGGTCTTTTAAGTTCATTAGCTGCTGTTTTAGTGTGTTGGTGGGTTTGTGGGCTACCCTGATGCCAAGGGGTCCGAGTAGTCTGGCAGTCATTTCGGAAATGTCTTTGATGTAGAGCAGAGTGGTTATGGTTTCTGGGCCCGTTTTTGGGCACTCCTGAAGGTCACATCGTAAAAACCTCCTCCAGGGAAATCCTGCAGGCAGTAAATGTCCGCAGCAGCGAACCCGCAACAGTCCAACAGGACCCTCTTCACAAAGAAGATGCAGTCCACAGGTGCACCTTCATCCACCTTCTTTTCAGAAACACGCTCATGATGCCAGCACAGAGTCGTCGTATGGTGACTGTACGCATGTACAACCCGCATGTGCCAGCAGTTAGTGTCCTGACCTTCCTTGGAAGGTACGTGAAGGTGGAAGGGGACCGAACTGACATCATAGACACCTTTTGTTTTGAGAAACAAACCCAAACAAACAGACAAAACGGGCCCAGAAACCATAACGACTTTGCCCTACATCAAAGACATTTCCGAAATGACTGCCAGACTACTTGGACCCCTTGGCATCAGGGTAGCCCACAAACCCACCAGCACACTAAAACAGCAGCTAATGAACTTAAAAGATCTTATACAGACAACAAGCAAAATGAACGTCATCTACAAAATACCTTGCAAGAACAGTGACAAACAGGCAGAAAGCTAGCCATCAGGATACATGAACATCAACTAGCCACAAAACAACATGACCCACTATCACTAGTATCCTTACATACAGATGAGGAAGGACACCACTTCGATTGGGACAACACATCCATCCTAGGACAAGCCAAACAGAGACACGCATGAGAATTCCTAGAAGCGTGGCATTCCAACTGAAACTCCAATCTACCATCCTCTGAGAAAAAGAGCAGGAAATGACACCACCAACCCAAGGAACCCTAAACAGATAAATAGAAAGCGGGACAAAACACCAGCGCTTCGTCGGAGGCTCACTATTGATGTTAGCTAGAATGGTGACGAAATGTCTGGGAACAAACCTTCAAGCTCAGTGAACCAGCTTACATCAGGAACAAAATAAAGACCCACTCTCTTGTGGACCGAGAGGAGGAGAGTGCTGAGTTGGAGGTGAAAGGAAGACGTCGGGTTGGCTGTGCACCCTTGCAACTGGTGGATCTTAATGCTGGCTTTGGCCTAACGCTGGTTCAGGGGAGCAGCCAACCCGCAACGATGGCTGCGGCAAGTGCTCGTGCCCCGAGTCAGATGGTCCGGAACACCATGCGTGTTTCTGAAAAGAAGGTGGATGAAGGTGCACCTGTGGACTGCATCTTCTTTGTGAAGAGGGTCCTGTTGGACTGTTGCGGGTTCGCTGCTGCGGACATTTACTGCCTGCAGGATTTCCCTGGAGGAGGTTTTTACGATGTGACCTTCAGGAGTGCCCAACTTTGCGAGCGCTTCCTGGAGGTTTTCAAGGAGAAAGGAGGTGAGGGCCTCCTCTCTGTATTGACCGCTGTCCCGCTGTTCATGATGCCAGCACAGAGTCGTCGTATGGTGACTGTACGCATGTACAACCCGCATGTGCCAGCAGTTAGTGTCCTGACCTTCCTTGGAAGGTACGTGAAGGTGGAAGGGGACCGAACTGACATCATAGACACCTTTTGGCATCTGGACCAGTAAGAGGCAGGTCAAGGTGACGCTGAGGATGGGTGCGGACGGGAACGTCGTACACCCACTGTCCAGCTTCGCGATCGGCGGGAGCAAGGGCTACCTGACCTATGCAGGGCAACCTAAAGTCTGCCATGCCTGTGGTAGGTCAGGTCACGTGGCGGCCGACTGCAAAGCCACCATCTTCAGGAACTGCAGGGAGGAGGGACACCTTGCAAAGGAATGCCCAAAAGAAAAAAACTGCAACCTTGGCGGGAAAGTGGGCCACCTCTATAGGGCATGCCCGCAGCGGGGTACCACCCACGCCCAGGTCGCCGGCAGGGGCAATGTGGGGCCAGCCCCCCCCCCCCCCCCCCCGGAGGAGAGGAAGGCACCAGGGCCCAGCAAGGACCCCACTAATGTGCAGGAGGGCCCAGCCCCGCAGGAAGGACCCGAGGCCAGCAAAGGCCCCTCCACGCTCCGTTCTCCCCCCCCCCAACCCCCGACAACCCGGAGTCGATGGATAAGGCGACAGGCGACCCAGGGGAGTGGACGACGGTCTGGAAAGCGAGGAGGAAGGTGCGTCGGCGGGCCCAGGAACCGCAACCATCAGGCAGGAAGAGGCAGCTACAGGGGGTGCTATAAGAGCTCTCTGACGAGGGGGATTCGGAGAGGGCCCCCCCGAAGCAGAAGCTAAAGATCTCAAGGGAGAAGGAAAGCAGCACCACGCTTTCAGGTGACGGGAGGCGTCCTGAGGCTCCCTCCGACACCCAGTCAACTGCCGCTGGGGCACTGGAGGGCCCCCCGGAACTTCCAGGTGGGAAGGAGGAAACAGCACGTCCCCAGCCTGACCCAGAGCCGGACTCTCCTGCCTCCGTACCCCCAATGGGGGGATGCCACCCAGAAGGCAGCACGGACGGTTTCCTGAGCCCGGAGAGCGTCCAGCAGTTAGCCTGGGCAATGGGCATGAAGGGACAGATGGAGGGGCTGGACCTTGGACTTGGGGAGGGTACTGCGGTCACTGCCCACAATGGGGGTACGAGTTGTGAGCATTAATGTGCGCAGTGTCAAGTCCACCGCAAGATGTGTATCCACGTTGGCTACCTGACCACCGTCAAGGCAGACCTCCTGTTTCTGCAGGAGTGCAGGATACCGCACCTCGGCAGGTACGGGAAATGGTCCGGCGCCTGGACCTGTGGGCCTTCGATCTGGTCGGGTGGTAACAACTGTCGCTCCTCGGCCCTGGCTGTTCTGCTGCGGGGGTGTGACTTCACCATCTCTCAAGTTCAGGAGGTGGTGGGGGGGCGCCTCCTAGTGGCTGACATCACCTACAGGAACGCTCCCCTGAGGCTAATCAACGTGTACGCCCCAGCGGTACGGAGTGAGCGGTTGGCCGTCCTGCAGCGGCTTCCACCCCTGCCAGCTACGTCCAGGCCGGTCATCCTGT
Organism: Stegostoma tigrinum; assembly: GCF_030684315.1. Lineage (NCBI taxonomy): Eukaryota > Metazoa > Chordata > Chondrichthyes > Orectolobiformes > Stegostomatidae > Stegostoma > Stegostoma tigrinum. Next base: position 70,804,653 of record NC_081358.1, on the reverse strand, counting down.
GCGGAGACTTCAACTGCATCATTGATGCAGATGGAAGATCTGGCGCGGGGACAGCGGGTGGGGGGAGTCAACTGGACGTCACGTCCAGATTCCTGATGGGCACGGTGAAGGACGCCAAGCTGCTCGACGTCTTCAGCACCCCTGCAGATGGAGCACAGCGGAGGTACACCTGGTCATGGCCAGACGGGTCTATTCGCTCAAGGATAGACTTCCTGTTTGTGTCACGGGCGTTCTCGGTCAGGTCCACCGGCGTCAAGCCGGTGTTCTTCTCTGACCACTGCCTCCTGCTGGCCGACTGTCACTTACAGGACGACCAGCCGGCTGGCAAGGGGACGTGACAGCTCAACACGACTGTTGACCCCAGAGAACGTCGAAGAGCTTAAGAGGGAGTACCCCAGTTGGAGAACCGTGAAACCCCTCTGAGTCTCCGGGCGACTGGTGGGAGACGGTAAAGGAGAACATCAAGAGGTTCTTTGTCCCCAAGGGTGTTTGGAAGGCGAGAGAGAGGTGGGGAAAGCTGTTGCGACTCCAGAAAAGGGTGTAGAACCTGCTCCTTCTGCAGTTTATGGGGGTCGATGTCACGGAGGACCTCTGCGAGGTGAGGGGCCAGCAAGCCTCGCTCTTTTCCGTGGAGGCCTCCAGGATAATCTTCCGGTCCAGGGTCCGCTCCGTGGAACAGGACGAGACGTGCTCGCATTTCTTCTTTGAGAAGGTGCACAAAGAGAGCTCTGTGCTTAGCCGGCTGAAGGAGGACGACAGCTCGGTGACTTCGTCTCGGCCCGACATTTTGAGGATCAGCAGATCCTTCTGTGCCGGACTGTACGACACGAAGCCCACTGACAGCATGACCTCCGAGCCGTTTCTGTCATCTAAAACTGAGGTCTTTGACGGCACGAGGGAGTGGCTGGACCGGCCGATATCCCTGGGCGAGCTGACCAGAGCCCTCAAGTCCTTGGAGAGGAATAGGACTCCCGGGAGCGGCGGCTTACCGGTCGAGCTGTATTCCGCTCTGTGGGACCTGGTTGGCCAGGAGCTGCTGGAGGTGTACGATAGTGCGCTTTGGGTAGGGGAAATGTGCAAGTCCATGAGGAAGGGCATCATCACCCTTATTTACAAGAGGAAGGGGGAGAGGGAAGAAATTAAGAATTGGCGTCCCATTTCACGATTGAACGTGGACTACAAAATCCTGGCCATGGTCATGGCCAACCGGGTCAGGTCTGTCCTGGAGTCGGTGATTCACCCTGACCAAATCTGTGCTGTGCCGGGCAGGAAGATCGCTGAGAGCCTCGCACTCATCAGGGATACGATCGCCTACGTACAGGACAGGCGGGTGGACACCTGCCTCGTCAGCCTAGGCCAGGAGAAGGCCTTCGACAGGGTCTCTCATGCTTACATGAGGGACGTCCTCTCCAAATTGGGGTTCGGGGAGGACATCCGCAATTGGATCCGGCTGCTCTACGCCAACATCGTTAACGCAGTCTCGATCAATGAGTGGGAATCGGACAGTTTTCCTGTCAGATCTGGAGTCAGGCAGGGCTGCCGCTTTCTCCTGCCTTGTTTGTGTGCTGTGTGGAGCCCTTCACCGCATCCATCAGGAAGGACGTGAGCCTGAAGGGCGTGACTACCCCAGGCAGCGGAGGCCTTCAGGTCAAGACCTCCCTGTACATGGACGATGTCGCCGTCTTCTGCACCGATCGTCGGTCGGTGAGTAGACTATTGGACATCTGCGGCCAGTTTGAACTGGCCTCGGGTGCCAAAGTCAATAGGGGTAAGAGCGAGGTCATGTTCTTTGGGAACTGGGACGACCGCTCCTTCATCCCCTTCATCCCCTTCACTGTCAGGACAGACTACCTGAAGGTGCTGGGTGTTTGGTTTGGTTTGGTTGTGCTGGGGCGTGCACTAAGACTTGGGAGGAGGTATCACCAAATTGAAGCAGAAGCTGGGCAGGTGGACAATCCGGTCCCCCTCCTTCGCCGGTAAGAACCTGGTTGTCAGGTGCGAGGGGCTTTCTGTCCTCTTGTCTGTGGCTCAGGCCTGGCCTATTCCCTGGACCTGCGCCGCTGCGGTCACCCAGGCCATCTTCCACTTCATTTGGGGTGTCGAGGATGGACCGGGTTTGCAGGGACACCGTGTACAAAGACCTAGGAAAGGGCGTACCAAATGCCACCCTCGCCCTGATGGCTACCTTTGTGTGCGGCTGCATCAAGCTGTGCGTAGATCCTCAGTACGCAAACACCAAGTGTCACTACTTACTGAGGTTCTACCTGTCCCCGGTGTTGCGAAGGATGGGCCTGGCCTCGTTGCCGCGGAACGCTCCGAGTAGTTCGACCGTTCCGTACCACCTGTCCTTCGTGGAGAAATTTTTGAAGGGAAACACCTTTGACCACAAGGCTGTCAGGCAGTGGTCAGCACGTAGTATCCATGAGACCCTTCGGGAAAAGGAGAGGGTGGATCCCGTCGTGTGGTTCCCCACGCAGACTGCCAAAGTTGTTTCACAGAATGCCTCATCGTCAGAACTTTCAAACAAGCACAAGGACATTGGCTGGCGGTGAGAGGGGCTCTGCCAGTGAGATCCTTTATGCATGCTTGGAATCTCTGTGCCACCGCATGCTGCCCTCGAGGTGGCTGCGGGGGGGACGAGTCTGTCGATCACCTCCTTCTGGAGAGTGCCTATGCGCAGGAGGTCTGGAGGGGGAAGCAGTGGTATTTGTCGAGGTTCGTCCCGAGCAGCTCCGTGACGTGGGACTCCGTGCTCTACGGGCTGTTTTCGGGGACGCACACCGAGACCAACATCAACTGCGCCTGGAGGACCATCAATGCGGTGAAAGACGCCCTTTGGTCTGCCTGCAACTTGCTGGTCTGCCAGCTGAAAGAACTGACCCCGACCGAGTGTTGCAGACTGGCGCACTCCAAGGTCCGCCGCCAAGGCATAGTGGGGAAGGACCACGGTATGAAAAACCCCCGTCCAGAATAGAAAAAAGGGCTCTATCTGGTAACTGGGTCCGGCTGGCGCCTTCCCCAACTGGTCAGGGGGCCAACGGGGACTTTGCGGGGTGACGACTGCCGGGGTATTTTCTTTGTTCTTTTTTCCTTTAGTTGGTGTATGTACCCCCTGGGTAACCCAGCGCGGCTTGCATGACTGGGTAGGTGCGTAAATATATTTTATTTTTTGTACATCTTACGAATAATGTATATTTTTTCAAATTAAAAAAAAGTGACCAAACGTCTGAAAACGAACCTTCCAGCTCAGCGAGCAAACTCACATCCAGAACCACAACCTGAGCTACAAATCTTCTCAAAACTCGCTAACTGGATATTTGCGTATTCTAAATTTCTGGAACTAATCTGTTCTTCAGACCATCTGTGCTGCACACTAGACTCATTCCTTGAGCTTTGGTGGTGCTGTGATCATTGATGTAGTTTTAACCAGTTTTTGATTGATCTGCAGAGGTTTTGGTTTCTAATCTCAGTTTCAGACTTAGTTTTCTTAGCAACTGGGAGAATCAGTTCCTTTCTTAGTTTCCCATTTCAAGTCAAGATTGCCTCAAAATATACTAATTCTGAAACCACAGTTTCCATCATAAAAGACATTGGATGTTGCTACAAGTAGGTGAAATTAAGTTGCAAATTAGCACTGTGTCATCCCAACCAATCTGAACCATCCATTTCTGTGTGTGAAGTGTGAACTTGTTAGATTCTAAAGTGGTTGAGACAAATAAGACAGATTAGAGAGAGAGGAATAGAAGAGTATGTTGATGGGGTAAAAAGAAGTAAGTAGAATGAAAGGAAACTCACTGTGGGCATGATCATTGGCATGGGCTAAATTTCTTCATTGTGTTTTGTAAAAGTAAATTTTACACCCCAACTGGTTAAAACAGCATTTATTCCATCATATTACAGATAAAAGGAATGGCAAGATGTTTGTTTTTTTACACTGTGACTTCTCCAAACAAAGTCTCATACCATATATCTGGTAATATATTTCAAAAAACACAGTTATTGAATTATGCTTGCAGAAGTTATTTATAAAAAATTAAGAAAGAATGTTTTAATACTGTTTGCAATGTTTCAGCCAGAATATTATATAAATATCGTATAATTTTTGAAAATTATTTTGGACCACAATATTGTAAACTCTTTACACTACACTAATATTTGTTTTGTTTACTTTAATGATGTGGTGAGAGCAACAACAGTTAGAATTGGAACCAAAGGAATCACCAAACAGTGGATATATCCAAATTTGAGCGCTTTATTATCAGATATAAGAACAACAATTCTCCAGCTGATATGTTGTATCAGAAAGTAGGACTGTCATGAAAAATATCAACTGAACTGCCAAACCTAAAATACTTGAATACATTTAGGCTAGGGAAAATTCTTGTGTTATATGGAAACGAAGCTGGAGAGTGCATTTTATCTTCTGAAAGTTATTGCCAGGTTTGAAATGAAACCACGATTGCCTGAGGCTCGAGAATAAACTCGAGAAAAATCTGTTCTACAAATTTTATGAGGGTAAATTGAGTCCAAATTGAGCATTCCATCTAGCATCATCCCTGACACAATTCTTTGCACCTGGACTATGTTGTTTTCATTTTAATTCATTATTTATAAAAGCAGTAAAATTGATTAATTTCTTCTGGCTGATTGTGAAATGCTAAGCAAACATGTACAAAAGTGATAATGGGAACTGCAGATGCTGGAGAATCCAAGATAATAAAATGTGAAGCTGGATGAACACAGCAGGCCAAGCAGCATCTCAGGAGCACAAAAGCTGACGTTTCGGGCCTACACCCTTCAAAAGTGAAGAACGTTAACGCACAATGAACGAAAGAGATTTTTGTTTATTTCTAAATGAGGTAAAGTCTTTTATCACTATCACTGTCATACTTAGCAAAATCATCCACTGGAGAGTGTGTTTGTCATCCTTCCTGTGTTACTGACAGACTCACATTTGTCATATGCAGCTTTGCCACCCATTCAGTTTAGAGCACATCATACTAATTTGTCAACTTATTGGAGGAGGAGGCTCCACAATATCCCCATCTTCAATGATGGAAGAGCCCAATGCACACAAGTGCAAAAGAAAAAGCTGAAAAATTTGCAGCAATCTTCTCCTAGATGTGCCAAGTGGATGATCCATCTTGACCTCCTCCAGCGGTCCTCAGCATCATCAATATCAATGACCAGCCAATTCGATTCAATCCACATGAGATCATGAAACAGTTGGAGGTACTGGATACTACAAAGACCCCTGACAAAATTCGGCAATAGTACTGAAGACTTGTGCTCCACAGCTGGCAGTTACTCGAGCCAAGTTCTTCCAGTACAGTTACAATTCTGGCATCTATCTGACAATGTGGAAAATTGCACAGGTATGCCCTGTACACAAATGGCAGGAGAAATTCAACACAGCTAATTACTGCCCCATCAGTCTAGTCTCAATCATCTGGCAAGCGGTGGAGGGTGCCATCAAAACTGCTGTCAAGCAGCATTTGCACAGTGATGCCCAGTTTGGGTTCTGCCAGGGCCACTCACCTCCTGATCTCATTAAAGTCTCGGGTCAAATATGGACAAAAAGCTAAACTCCAGAGATGAGGTGAGAGTGACAGCCCTTAATACCAAGGCTATATTTGACATCAAGTGTGGCATCAAGGAATCCTAGCAAAACTGGAACCAATGAGTATCAGGAGACAAATTCTCCACTTGTCAGTGGCATACCTGGCACACAGGATGATTATTGGAGATTGTTAGAAGTTGATCACTTCAGCTCCAGATCTCTGCAAGAGTCCTTCAGGATAGTGTCCTAGACTCAAATATCTTTAACTGCTTCATCAATGACCTTTCCTCTATCATAAGGTCAGAAGTAGGAATGCTAACGACTGAATGATGCTAAACATTGCACACTCGTGACTCCTCAGGTACTGAAGCAGTCCATGTTCAAAAGCAAAATGACCTGGACAATATCCAGGCTTAGGCTGTAAAGTGGCAAGTAACACTCGTCCACAATGACTATCTCCAAAAGGAGACAAATTAACCATTGCTACTTTACATTCGATCGTATTACTATAACTGAATCCTCTACTATTGACATCCTTGGGGTGACCGTTGACCAGAAACTCAACAGGACTCACCACACAAAGACAGTGGCTACAAGAGCTGGTCAGAGGCTAGGAATGCTAGTCACAAGTCAGGAGTGCAGTACAATTTTTTCCTAACTTACCTGGACGGATGTAGCTCCAACAATACTCAAGAAACTTGATACCATCCAGGACAAAGCAGCCTGCTTGATTGATGAGAGATAATAGGAAACCCGCATGCCCTGGTCGACCCATTGCCTCTGCCTGCTCCTGCCCCACCAACCTCATCTCCACCTATCTGGACTCCATTTTCTCCCCCTTGGCCCAGGAACTCCCCACCTATGTCCGTGACACCACCCACGCCTCCAACTCCTCCCAGAACTTCCAATTCCCTGGTCCCCAACACCTCATTTTCACCATGGACATCCAGTCCCTATACACCTGCATTCCTCATGCAGATGGCCTCAAGGCCCTCTGCTTCTTCCTGTCCCGCAGACCCGACCAGCCCCCCTCCACCGACACCCTCATCCGCCTAGCTGAACTCGCCCTCGCCCTCAACAACTTCTCTTTCAATTCCTCCCACTTCCTACAGTCAAAGGGAGTGGCCATGGGTACCCGCATGGGCCCAAGCTATGCCTACCTCTTTGTAGGGTACCTGGAACAGTCCCTCTTCCGCACATACACTGGCCCCAAACCCCACCTTTTTCTCCATTGCATTAATGACTGTATCGGCGCCACCTCTTGCTCCCAAGAGGAGCTCGAACATTTCATCCACTTCACCAACACCTTCCACCCCAACCTGAAGTTCACCTGGGCCATCTCCAACACATCCCTTAGCTTCCTGGACCTCTCTGTCTCCATCTCAGGCAACCAGCTAGAAATTGATGTCCATTTCAAGCCCACCGACTCCCACATTTACCTTGACTACACGTCCTCCCACCCATCCTACGGGAAAAATCCCATCCCCTATTCCCAATTCTATCACCTCCGCCGCATCTGCTCCCAGGATGAGGCATTCCACTCCCGCACATCCCAGATGTTCGGGTTCTTCAAGGACCGCAACTGCTCTCCCCAACCTGGTCCATCAGTGGTCAAGAATGCCCTCGACCGTGTCTCCCGCATTTCCCACAAAAACTGCCCAAGGAGAATCCCCCTCGTCCTCACATACCGACCCACCAACCTCCGGATACAACGCGTCATCCTCCGACACTTCCGCCATCTACAATCCGACCCCACCACCTAAGACATTTTTCCGTCCCCACCCTTGCCTGCCTTCCGGAGAGACCACTCTCTCTGGGACTCCCTTGTCTGCTCCACGCTCCCCTCCAACACCACCACACCCGGCACCTTCCCCTGCAACTGCAGGAAGTGCTACACTTCCAATGTGGTTATACTGTGTCCACTGTACCCGTTGTGGCTTCCTCTACATTGGGGAAACCGAGCGGAGGCTTGGGGACTGCTTTGCAGAACACCTCCGCTCGGTTTGCAATAAACAACTGCACCTCCCAGTCGAAAACCATTTTAACTCCCCCTCCCATTCCTCAGACGACATTTCCATCCTGGGCATCCTGCAGTGCCACAATGATGCCACCTGAAGGTTGCAGGAACAGCGACTCATGTTCCCCTTGGGAACCCTGCAGCCCAATGGTATCAATGTGGACTTCTCAAGCTTCAAAATCTCCCCTTCCCCCACTGCATCCCAAAACCAGTCCAGCTCGTCCCCGCCTCCATAACCTGTTCTTCCTCTCACCTATCCCCTCCTCCCACCTCAAGCTGCACCTCCATTTCCCACCTATTAACCTCAGCCCGCCTCCTTGACTTGTTTGTCCTCCCTGGACTGAACTATCCCCTCCCTACCTTCCCACCTATACTGTCCTCTCCACCTATATTCTCTTCTATCCATTTTTGGTCCGCCTCCCCCTCGCTCCTATTTATTTCAGAACCCTCTCGCCATCCCCTTCTCTGATGAATGGCTTAGGCCCAAAACGTCAGCTTTTGTGCACCTAAGATGCTGCTTGGCCTGCTGCGTTCACCCAGCTCCACATTTTGTTATCTCTACTTGATTGATATCTTGTTATCTCTACTTTACATTTTCCACATCTAATCAACCTAGCCTGCATGTCTTTGGATTGGGAGGAAACCAGAGCACCAGGAGGGAACCCACACAGACAAGAGGAGAATGACCAAACTCCACACTGACAGTCGCCTGAGGCTGGAATCAAACACAGCTCCCTGGTGCTGTGAGGCAGCAGTGCTAACCACTGAGCCACGGTGCTTCTGTAAGAAGGATAAGGGCAGCTGGTACATGGGAACACCACCACCAGCAAGGTCCCTTCAGATCACTGTTTATCTGATTTGGAAAAATATCACTGTTCCTTCACTGTCACTGGGTCAAAATCATGGAATTCCCTTCCTGAGGCATTGTGGATCAACATACAACATGTGGATTGCAGCAGTTCAAGAAGGCAGCTCACTATCACTGTTTTGTGGTGCCTTGAGGCCAACTGAAGACGGACAATAAATGCTGACCAGCCATATGCCATGAATGGACTTAGAAACTGTGAATTTTAAAATGCTGATACTGCTGTCTTCAGTAAAATGTTTGGAAAAGTTACTTTCAGGCCTAGTCTGTCGCTGTTTAGAGAGCATCAGGACTTGTTACAGATTTTCTTCTGGGTAATCCAAGATGGACGGGAAAAATTTTGTGGCTGTAAGAGCTGCTCCTTCTTCGAGGTATTTTCAGTGTTGGAGCTGGTTTCCTCATTCTAGGAGCAATAATTAATGTTACATAAGTTGTTGCATTGTTTTGGAACTTTGGGGGAAAAAGAGATCAAAACAACAGCACTTTAAAGAAAGACAAAGAGCAAGAAAGCAGGGACCACATAGAAAGTTAAAGTGAGCAGTAAATCTGCATAGCTGTTTGAGTAAGCAATAAACCTACATCTGCAATTTAGTTTCAGGTATCTCTGGTCTTCGGAGTTCATTCTAGGAAAAATAAACAATCAGTGAAATTCATAGATAACCTTGGAGAAACTTATGTGGGGGAGCACACATCAGGAGAACAGCAAAGTAGTATTTTTAAAGAGTTGGCTTATTCCTTTTTTATTGGAAATCTACAGTAGTGAGTAGAATGGGTTCTTTTGGTTTATGTATTTTATTGAGATCTATCTCTTGATTAAACTTTAAAAATGTAAAATATAGATACTAAGTTAGCCTGGAGAAGTGTTTTCAGAGCAGTAAGACTGTGTACTTTCCGGGTCTGTGGAATGGTTAAGGTGTGAAGATGGCCTTTAGTAGAGTGATGTGCTGATTCTGTCAGATATGGGAGATTAGGGAGTGTTTCTGTGTTACTGATGATTCTATCTGCAAGAAGTGTGTTTGGTTGCAAATTCTGTTGGATTGCATGTATCAATTAGAGTGGCAGTTAGACGCAATCGGGAATTTACAGGAGCAGAAAGGTAGAAAAATAACAGATACAGTCAAGTAGATGGGTTACCTCCAGGAAAGGTAGGAGATATAACCAGGTAACGTAGGAATCTCCTGTAGCTATCCCCGGCTCAACAAAGTTTTCGAAAATGTAGGGGTGATGAACTCTCAGGGGAATGTAGCATGAACAGTCAGGTTTCTGGTACAGACACTAGCTCCAATGTATTGAGGGGTACATCAGGTTCCAAGTGATTGGAGAGGGTGCAGAATATTCTGAAAGGGGAGAGTGACCAGTAGGAGGTCGTTGTGCACATTTGAACTAATGACATAGGAAGAGAAAAGGACGAGATTCTGAAGAGGGAATAAAGAAAGTTAGGCAGGAGGTTAAGAAGCAGGCCCTCGAGGGTAATAATATCTGTATTACTCCTGGCGCCACAGGCTAATGAGAATAGGAATAGAAGGATAGAGCAGATGAATGCATGGCTGAGGAGCTGGTGTACGGGAGAAGGATTCACATTTTTGGATCATTGGAATCTTTTCTGGAGCAGAACTGAGGACAGATTGAACCTTAATCGGAAGGTGACTAATGCACTGGTGGGGAAATGTGCTAGAGCTGCTCAGGAGGATTTAAACCAATAACGGGCGTGGGGGGAGGGGTAGGTGGATGGGGAACCCAGGGAGATAGTGAGAAAAGAAATCAGTCTGCGACTGGTGCAGCTGAGAAAAGAAGCAAGTCAAACAGTCAAGGTAGGCAGAAACAAAGCAGGGAATGAGGTCGGTCCCATAAAGGAAAATGCATTAATTTCAATGTAAGAGGGCTGACAGATAAGGCAGATGAACTTAGGGCATGTTGGGAACATGGGAGTGGGATATCATAGTGATTACAGAGACGTGGTTCAGAGATGGACAAAACTGGCAGCTTACTGTTCTAGGATGTAGATACTAAAGGGAAGATAGACAAAGGGGCAAGAAAGCAGGGGAAGTGGCATTTTTGATTCAGGATAACATTTTGGCTGTACTTAGAGAGGATATTCCTGGGAGTGTGTCCAGGAAAGTAATTTGGGTAGAACTGAGAAATAAAAAAATGAGAAAATCACCTTATTGTAATTGTGCTGTATTGTAGACCCCCTCAATAGTTGTCTGGAAACTGAGAAACAAATTTGTAAAGTGATCTTGGTTAGCTGTAAGAATGATTGGCTGTTAATAGGTAGGGGGTTTTAACCTTCCAAACATTGACTGGGACTGGCATAGTGTTAAGGGCTTGGATGGAGAGGGATTTAAGTGTGTACAAGAACATTTTCTGATTCGATATGTAGATGTATCTATCAGGGAAGGAGCAAAGTTTGACCTACCCTGGAAATAAGACAGAGCAAGGGATTAAGGTCAGTGGGGAAGCACTTTGGGGCAAGTGACCATAATCCTATTTGTTTTAAGATAGTGATGGAAAAGGATAGCTTGGATCTAAAAGTCAAAGTTCTAAAGTAGAAGAAGGTCAATTTTGACGGTATTAGGCAAGAACTTTTAAAAAGTTGTTTGGGGACGAAAATTTGCACGAAAAGGGACAGCTGGTGAATGGGAAGCCTTCAAAAATGAGGTAATGGGCGTCCAGCAACAGTACGTTCCTGTTAGGGTGAAGGGCAAGGCTGGTAGATGTGGGAAATACTGGATGAGTAGAGAAATTGAAGTTTTGGTCAAGAAAAGGGAGACATATGTCAGGTATAGACAGTGAGGATTGACTGAATCCCTAGAGTATTAAGGCATAGGAGTATACTTAAGAGGGAAATCAGGAGGGCAGAAAGGGGGCATGGGATGCTTTTGACAGAAGGGTTAAGGAGACTCCAAAGGGATTCTTCAGCTACGTTAAGGACAAAAGAGTAACTAAAGGGAAATAGGGCCCCTTAAAGATCAGCAAGGCTGCCTATGTTTGGAACTGCTGGAGATGGGGGAGATACTGAACAAGTATTTTCAATGAGTATTTACTGTGGAGAAGTGTACCCTAGAACTCTGTGGGAAGCTTGTTAGGCCCCTTGCTGATCTGTTTCATTGATAGCCATAGCTGAGGTGCTGGAAGTCTGGAGATTGACTGACTAATGTTGAACCATTATTTAAGAAAAGTGGAAAGGAAAAGCCAGGGAACTATAGACTGGTGAGTCTGATACCAGCGTTGGGTAAGTTGTTGGAAGGGATCCTGAGGGACAGGATTTACGTGTATTTGTAAAGGCAAGGACTGATTAAGTATAGTGAACATAGCTTAGTGTGTGGGCATCATATCTCACTAACTTGATTGAGTGTTTTGAAGAAGTAACAAAGAGGATTGATGAAACCTGTGTGGTGAGTGTTAGCCAAATGGACTTCAATAAGGCATTCAACAAGGTTCCTCCTGGTAGACTGGTTAGGAAGTTTAGATCACATAGAATATAGGGAGAACTAGCCATTTGAATACAGAAGTGGCTCAAAGGTAGAAGTCAAAGGGTAGTAGTAGAGGGTTGCTTTTTAGACTGGAGGCTTGTGACCAGTGATGTGCCGCAAGGATCGATGCAGGTTCCACTGCTTTTTGACATTTACTTGCCTCTGATGATTCATCTGGCTCTCCTTATTTCTATGCTACTTCTAAGTTTTCTTTACTTCTCTAAGAAACTTGGTGATCAAATTCCAGTCATGGAAGTTAATGTGCATACCTGAAAGCTGGACTGTCATTTGCATAGCCCAGCCATCATTCAACTACTATGCGGCCCCTGCATGTTCCTTCGCTACCATCTTCCTCAACTCTTTGTCCGCACAAGTTGGTATTTGCAAATCCCCAGACCTACCACTTCATCATACCTGCTTATGCACCAACTCCCAAACCACTTCAGCCTTTCAACACTTGCCTTTGGAATTCAGGGATGCCTAAGACTTCTACCAGATTGTTTTGCTTGCAAGGATAACCATCACTTACCTAGCTGCACAGAATGTACTTTATGGCTCTTTCCTTGCTTTCCTATTCACTTATGCACACTTGGAGACTGACAGCCTCTATCGCTTATATTGCTTTTAAAGCATAGAGGGAGATGGTGTCAACTTAACACAGCAGGGAGCACTGAACACACAAGGAGATGAACATGTTGCTGCATAGTCCTAGGCTCTGTCAATGTCAGACCTGCAACTTCTGCCAGAAGCCTATCCATGAAGCCCCTTTCCAGTTCCTTGAAGCACGTGCAAAGTCTGAAAGTCAAACAAGATGGGTTCTCAGTGTGGTCAGTTGGGACTGTGGTCAGTCAGTGGGCATGGTTGTACTCTCAGTGGCTCATCCGATTCCAGTCCAAGGGTATAGCCAGTCAGTGAGGTGCTTGGTTATTTTAGTGTCCAGGGGCTAGGACAACGTTAAGTACTGCATATCAGATACAAACGTCAGAGTGTTAGAGATAGGGCAGCTGGGCCGCTTTAGTCTCAGCGGGGTGGAATGGTGGTTATGTGCAATACTGAGAGTTACGTTCCATAAACAGTGAGAGGTATTTGCACTGCCAGAATTGGTGACTGACCCTGTGAGTTTGAGAGAACAAAGCAAGATTATGGGTCCCACCCTTTCACGACATTGAAGATCATTGATTTTGTATTTTTTAAAAAAAACTGCAGATGCTGGAGATCTGATATGAAAACAAATTGATGGCAAACTTCAGGGCTGGCAGCATCTGTGGGAAGAAAGCAGAGTTAATGCGAGTTTGTGATTCTTAATCAGAACTGATCTTATTTCTGCAGTGCTGGGCGTCCATTTTAACCCTTCACTTCCACGACCCTGGCCGTTACCTCAGTCCAGGCTGGCTACTTCTGGTGATGTGACATCTTAATGTGGTCATCAGAATAAAGGATGATATACTATCTACCACCCATTCACTAGCACCTCCAGTTCCTTGTCTGCAAAGCCATTGTGAGCTCTCTTTTTTTGGACCATATCCATTATGAATGGATGACTACCACAGTGAGAGGGACAATTCCTGGCATAAAGTGCCTGAAGCGATTTTAATCTGGGCTTTCAGTATGGTGTCATCAGCATAATCATGAGAATTATCAGCATTGCTGAGTGCTTCCACCTCTCCTACTGTACAATTGCTTGAGAAGGTCATTGAGGATCCCAGTTGCACAATAATTCAGGTGAAGAATGGCAGATTCCATGAGGAAAATCAATTCAGGCCAAGGTAGTCAAGATTCTGTGAATGTCATTTGACAAACTGTTTCAACTCAAGGTGTAAAGTTTAGTCCTATTTCTTGATTCTCATTTAGGAGGTTATATAACTTCGATTTTGGTTGGGAAGGCATTACTGTTGCAGAAGGCAGCTCGCAAACCAAAAGGCATTTTTCTGTCTTATCTCAAATAGGACAGCTATTTGTTGCCACCTAAATCTGACTTTGCACACACACCCACAGTGCAATGCCGTTTACATAAAGCTTTCCCCACTGCTTGAACAAAACACCAATGGAAAAACCACATACAATGAGTTTCTGTAACATTTTTTTCAGAAGAGCTGCAATTCCATCCACAATCCTTTGGTTTTAACAGTTTTTTTCTATTTTAGTCATAATCAAGAATAAAGACAATCAAATGATACAGTCTTTCCACATTTCTATGGTGAGTCATCCTCCTTCGCAATTGGAATTCTCTCTGCATCCAGGCATCAGCCTCCAGTCCCCATACTTGGGGTCCCCAGCTTCCCTGTGACAGAAATCCTCTGATAAGCTGCTTCACTTCTAGTAGCTGGACTCGTAGGATTGACCATGGCATGTGCCCTTGTGGCTGAATCTCACACCCTGACTGATATCTGCATAGTACCATGCCTGGTGGCGCTGCACCTACAGGGTTGACCATGGCCATACTGTAGAGGTATGGAGCACCCTGGCCCTTACTGCTTTAAGCGACTAACTGACCATGCTCAACTCTATACTGATATCATTAGCCACACTTGACTTATTGTACTGGGAACCATTCCCTGAAGGGTGTCTGCCTGGACTTAACTGAGGACTACCCCACCCCTTCAACTTTGAATTGTAGACATTTGAAATTGCACTTGAAACACGTGCAATGTATTAGCCAGCTAGCACAAGGTGTATGTGTATCACTGACTGCATGATACTGTGCAGCAACATGTCTTGACTGTTGACAATCAATGACAAGTTGCTTTGTATGTGCACTCAGAGGCAAGTCAAAAGTACAGTGAGCCTCTAAGATTCACCTAGGGGGACAAAGCGCTAAAAAGCAAAGCAAGACTGTGATCATCAAAGTAGGTAGTAAATGAGTGAGTGTGGAGCGAGTGAGGATCACTGAGCTACACCCTGGTCCATAACATGACCTTGGTGTCCATATACCTAAAATGGCCTGGCAGTAGTATTGCAATGAGTGGTGCTGGTGTTCTTCAAAAAGCAGCATTGATTGAAGTGCAGAACCGGATTGGAAATTTGCCATGATGCCGTGAGGCTAGTACATGTTGAATGCCAGTATCTGTTTACATGAGGTTTATGAGGTTCCTACCCAGGGAGTGTGTCCTGACGTCCAAGATGGAAGTCTGGAATCACAAGGTGGCTGTTTTGATTTTCATGTCAGACGTCTTGGGTATTTAGTTTCTATCTAGCAGGTGGGAGAATTGGAGGCTACATATTAATGAGGTTAGGTGATAACGAGGATAATAATAATCAATAAACCTTGCAGATATGTCTCTTGTCATTCATTAGTGAGAATTAATTTTACTGCCTGAGACTTGGTTGGAAAATGGGCATACTTGATCTGGATGTCTGGAAAGATCTGAGACATTTTATCTGATTTTCCTGAATTTCTTGTCATAGCTTATATTGCTCAGGAAGCCCAGCTCTTCCCCCCCCCACCCACTGCATCCCAAAACCAGTCCAACCTGTCTCTGCCTCCCTAACCGGTTCTTCCTCTCACCCATCCCTTCCTCCCACCCCAAGCCGCACCCCCAGCTACCTACTAACCTCATCCCACCTCCTTGACCTGTCCGTCTTCCCTGGACTGACCTATCCCCTCCCTACCTCCCCACCTACACTCTCTCCACCTATCTTCTTTACTCTCCATCTTCGGTCCGCCTCCCCCTCTCTCCCTATTTATTCCAGTTCCCTCTCCCCATCCCCCTCTCTGATGAAGGGTCTAGGCCCGAAACGTCAGCTTTTGTGCTCCTGAGATGCTGCTTGGCCTGCTGTGTTCATCCAGCCTCACATTTTATTACCCATATATTCCCAGTTGATTTTGAAAGGAGCCACATGATGATGAGAATGTTCAATGTTGCTGTCAATTTCATTGCCACGGGCATGTTGCTGCCTCTCAAACTGCACATCGGCAGATCTGCCTGGAGGAGGCAGCAGATTTAGATGGTAGCATTCCTAGTCAAGTGAAGACATTTCTGCTACTGCATGTATTAGTACACCCTCTTACAGCATGCAGCTGGATGGCAATGAAGACCCTGGTTTATTTCTTTAGGCACCGTTTGTTCTTCCACAGCTACAATCCTCTGAGCAACTTGTCGCTGATTCTGTTGGCTCGGTCCTTGCCAACCTGATGAGCTTAGTTGCTGAAACATGAAAACGCTAATCCATGAAGAAATGTCAGGAATGAATGTTTTTTTTTCCACTCTAATCTTGACACAGTCAAGGTCCCATTTGGACCTTTGTTATGTTCATATGTTGGCTGAAAGCTTACCCTAAAATCACTTCTATTCTTCCTCCATGACTTATCATTGGGTTTCCCCTTCTTTATTCTGCCATATGCCAGATGTTTGTAATATTCATCTGTACACTGTTATCTATGCATGCGACAATTAGCTCATACTGAGTCTTGGTGGAATTCTCTTGCCACTATGGTACAGGGCTCGAACCTTGGAATCTGCCATGTGAAAGGAGTTTCACCCCTACGTCCTTAACTGGACAGTGAGTGCTCCTGCATAACAGCCTCCTCCCTACCAGCACAATACCACTATTAGTGATGCATGGACAGCCTTCTCCTCAGAATTAAATGAATCTTAAGACATGATTGAGCTGTTGATTTCTGGAGGTGTAAGAGCTTATTTTCCATTTTTCTGCAGTTGACTGTTTCCCTTCTGTGCTAAGCCATTGAGTGAGTCTTTGTAAATAGTATTTTCCAGCTTCTGTTTCGGTTTCATCAGTTGAATGTTTTTGTGCTGTGTTGGAGTAAGGGCAAACAGATCTGGGGTCCATGCCATTTGTGTTGAGCAATCTCTGTGATGGATTCTTTTGTGAGCCGATTTAGAAAAAATAGCATAAATTCTCATTTGATTCCCTTCCCCAAGTACATTACACATCGTCCTCTACCTCTGAAATACCAATTACTTTCCTCTGTTCTGCCTCAATGTGACTTTGTGCCTGTAAGGCCTTTCACTACCTCTTTTGATATTGTTTTTCCTCCTGATCTCATTCCCTTTCAGGTTCCCATAACCAGTCTTTTAGGTTTACACTACCTCTTAGTCAATTCACCTGCACTTACTTTCTTTCTTCTGTTGTGCTGGAGATAGGAATCTATTCCTCCAGCTACACGCTTCAGATGTAGAGTCAGATTCATAAACGTACATTTCCTACTTTTGCCGAACAAGACTACATCAGTGATTTGATTTGAGCTCAAAGCCCCATGATATTTGCTTGAGTGTCTGGATTAATAATCCAGCGGCATCGCCACTAGGTCACCATCTCACCCACTGAGGTTTTTCTTTATGAAATTCCTAAATAACCAAATACAATCTTTAAATAATATTACCTTCTAAGAGTTTTAGATATTACCAATCTCTCATTAAAGGTTAACAAATCATTTATAATAGTGAGATATTTTTGTTAATAAATGTATTATTTCAATACCACTTATTAGGGATGTATGCCAGTCATTCTTCTTGCTAAAATCTTCTAATCTGTAAACACTGTCCAACAGTTACGATGTTCTCGCAAGCTATTCGGACAAGAGTAGGAACTACAAGGAGGATGCACAAACATGGCACCTTAGAATAGGGAGTCATTCAAGTGAGAGAGGAAATAGAAATGTAGTTGTGGTAAGGGGCATAATGATCATCCGTTTTCCTCATGAATACCTCAGTTGAACCTGCCTCCATTACATAATCAGGTGTTGAGCTTCTCTGATTTGCGCTAATTTCTTCTCGAGTACATTTCTTGTTCCCAAGGATGGAAAGAGTTTAAATCTTCTATCAAATCCAAATCTTGTTTCTCAGCATAGTCAAATGACATTCTGTACAAAATACGAGCCAGTGTTTGACATTCCTTTAGACGTACACTCAGTCACATATTAATAAAAACAGACTAAAATGCTGAATACAAGGTGACAGTCTTGAAATCTCGTTCATATTCAGAAAAGTAACTTGTGGTTTATGATCTTAAATCTCATTTTCATGACATGACCTGAAAGCTTCTCACGCCCATGTTGTTGTGAATGTTTCCATTTCACTTGTGCTGAGAGCTGGTTTGCAATTGCAAACAGCTGCAAAGAAGTAAGCAACTCTTTTTTTTCTTTCAAAATAATTTAGTGATCAACATTCATAGACCACTGCTGGCCGCATTTCAACAGCTCTTAATGGTTTGTTGATACTTGAGACTGTAAGATGTGGAAGCAAAAGTAGGCCGTTCCTTATATTGAGTCAACCTGCAATAAGATCATGTCTGATCTGATAATCCTCAACTCCTGTTCTCCATAACCCTTTATTCCCATATAAATTAAAAAAAAATTGTATCTCAACCTTGAATATGTTTAATGACCCAGCCTCAACTGCCTTCTACAGTAAAATATTCCACAGATTACCTTCCTCTGAGAGAAGTTCCTCCTCTTCTCTGTCTTAAAGTTTCAACTCCTTACTCTGAGATTATGCCCTCTGGTACTGGTCTGTCCCACAAGGGCAGACAGTGCTTCTGCATCTATTTTTTCAAGTCCCCTAAGAAGCTTCTTTATTTCAATAAGATTGACTCTCATTCTTTCAATTCTAGTGAGTACAGGCCCTAACATGCCAATCTTCCCTCATAAGTCAGTCCCTACATACTTGGCATCAGTCTAAGAAACCTTCTCTTGAACAGCTCCCAGTGTGTCTTTCCCTGAATAAAGGACTCAAAATGTTTACAGTATTCTAGCTGTGTCTGACCACTGCCTTATATAGATTTAGCCAAACCCCTCTATTTTTATACTCCATTCCTTTTGAGATAAAAGCCAACATTCAATTTGTCTTCCCTATTACCTGCTGAACTTGGAATCTGACTTCTTTTAATTCATGGAGTAGAACTCCCAAATGCTACTGTTCAGTAGCTCGCTGCAGTCTTTCGAAATTTAAATTGTACTCAGCTCCTCTATTCTTCATGAGAAAAGAGCACAATCTCACATTTTACCACATTTTATTCTGTCTGCCAGGTTTTTGCCCATTTACTCAACCTGTCTGTTTCCCTCTGCAAGCTTTTTGGGTCACTGTCACTACTTGCCTTTCCATCTATTTTCACATCAACCATAAAGCTGGGTACAGTACTTCACTTTTCTCATCCAGGTCATCAATACATGCTGGAAGAAGTCAGACACCAGTACTGATCCCTGTGGCACACCACAAGTTACAAGTTGCCATCCTGAAAATGTACCCCTTTTCTCAACCGTCTGTCTTCAATTAATTAACAGATCCCACATCCATGCTAACTAAGTACTTTCAATACCACAGGTTCTTATCTTCTTGGGAGTAGCTTAATGCCTTCTGCAAATCCAGTAGATTTTCTACTGCTTCCCTTTTAGCTGTTTGTTATCTCTTAAAGTAATTTTAGTAAATTTGTGAGGCATGGTTTCCCCTAAAATGAAGTCATGTTGACTGTATTTCTAAGTCCTCTGCTATTACGTCTTTTATAGATAGATTAATATTTTTCCAATAAAATGAGTTAATCTAATTGACCAATTGTTCCCTGTTTTTAGTCTCCTTTCCTTTTTAAATAAAAGTATTATGTTGACAGTTTTCCAAATCCATTGGAAATTTTCCAGAATCGAAGGAACCCTGGAAGATTAGAACCAGCACAACCACTACCTCTGAAGCTACTTCCTTGAATACCTTAGGATGCAGCCAGTCTTGACCAGGGATTTATTGGCCTTTAGACCCATTAGTTTCCCAGCACTTTTTCTCTAGTGGTAAGTTTTATATTTATTTCCTTTCCTCCTTTTGCCCTTTTGATTATTTAATAATTTTGAAATGCTGTTAGTGCTTTCTGCTGTGAAAACTGATGTAAAGCACTGATTAATTCCTCTGCTGTTTTCTGGTTCCCATTAGTATTTCCCCATGCTCATTCGCTAAGGGACCTATGCTCACTTTGGCTAAGGTGTTTTTGTTGTCTGTCTTCATATTAATTTTGAGTTTACCCTCAAAGTTTACTTTCTCACCTCTTTTTGGTCATCTTTTGTTGGTTTTTTTTTAAAGCTTTCCCAAACTTATGGCTTACCACTAATCTTTGCCACACTTTTTTTTATTCCATCTGATGCTATCCTTAACTTCCCTGGTTAACTGCGGTTTGAATATTCTCTTCCTAGAATGCCCCTTTCTAACTCAGCACGTAGTTAGGGTTTGGAATGCAATGCCTTATCATGTTGTGAAGGCAAGTTCAGTTGAGGTATTCATGGATTATACATTTCTAATTCCGTTTTCACTTGAATGATTCCCTATACTTTTAGGTGCCATTGTCAGTTTGCTCACCCTCCTTGCAGTCCCCACTCGAGAATGTCATAACTTCTGGACAATTGCAGAGGCTGAGACTACTCAAGCAGTACCTGGGTCCTCATTCTTGCCTCATCAGTAGGTGTACCCTCCTGTGCTTTATCACCAAACATTTTTTGATTACTAGTCTAAGGAGTGTGACCAGCCGCTAAAACAAAGTGCCCAGGTAACTTCTCCCTTTCCTGATCTGCTGCAATGTCTACAGCTCAGAATCCAGCCCCTTAACTCAGATCTGAAGTTGTGCAAACTGAAAACACTTGAGTTGTGCTTGTTCTGGGTCACATTGGTGTCTGGCAGCAACACGCCCTGTCACGACTGTGAATTTTGTTTAACTTGTATATCAGTCACTCAAGATTCCTTCTCCTTTGCACTGCACTGAACTGCTATCTTATTTTCATAAACTTAAAAGCAAAAGTATTTATCAATATTTATACAAATGTTTTTAAGAAAAGAGAAAAGAAAAACTCCTGAGACGTAAAGACAAACTGAAGACATTACTTTTACTTCAAAGACTAAGAATGATCACCAGCCCTACTCGTAAATCAATTTGTCTCCCAGCACTTGCTGCGGCCATGGTGTCACTTGCTGTTGGCTTCGCTATTGGTTGTCATCTTGATCCGTGTCTTTTATCTTCTCTCACTCTTTTAGATTCCCTACAGTGTGGAAACAGGCCCTTCGGCCCAACAAGTCCACACCGCCCCTTGAAGCATCCCACCCAGACCCATCCCCCTATAACCCACACACCCCTGAATACTATGGGCAATTTAGCATAGCTGATCCACCTAGCCTGCACATCTTTTGGACTGTCGGAGGAAACCGGAGCACCCGGAGGAAACCCATGCAGACACAGGGAGAATGTGCAAACTCCACACAGACAGTCGCCCGAGGCTGGAATCGAACCCGGGTCCCTGGCGCTGTGAGGCTGCAGTGCTAACCACTGAGCCACCATGCCCGCTTAAATTACTTTTACTTCAAAGACTAAGAATGATCACCAGCCCTACTCGTAAATCAATTTGTCTCCCAGCACTTGCTGCGGCCATGGTGTCACTTGCTGTTGGCTTCGCTATTGGTTGTCATCTTGATCCGTGTCTTTTATCTTCTCTCACTCTCTGGCGTGTTTACTTCCAGCAGATTTTTTTTATTCACCTGTGGGTGTTGCTGGCTGGCCAGCATTTATTGCCCGTCCCAAGTTGCCCTTAAGGTGTTGGTGAGCTGCCTTCCTGAACTGCTGCAGTCCATGTGTTGTAGCTTGACTACCAATGCGTTCAGGGAACAATTTCAGCATTTTGAGTCAGTGACAGTGAAGGAATAGTGGTATATTTCCAAGTCAAGATGGTGAGTGACTTGGAGGTGAACTTACAAGTAGTGTTGCTTCCTTCTAGATGGAAGGTGCTATGATCGAAAGACCTTTGATGAATTTTTGCAGTGTAAGACAATGGATGCTGTTGATGTCATGCCAATCAAGTAGCTGCCTTTTCTTAGATGGTGTCAAGCTTCTTGAGTGTTGTTTGAGCTGAACTCATCCAGGTCACTTGGGAGTGTTCCAACACACTCCTGACTTGTAGATAGTGAACAAGCTTTGGGGAGTGAGAAGGTGAGTTACTCACTACAGTATTCCTACCGTCTGACCTGCTCTTGTGGCGACTGTATTTATATGGTGAGCCCAGTAGAGTTTCTGATCAGTGGTCATTCCCAGGGTGTTCGTAGTGAGGGATTTGGTAATGGCAACACGACTGAATGTCAGGGGTTAAATTGTCTCTTGTTGGAGTTAGTCATAGCTTGGCATTTGTGTGACATAAATCTTACTTGCCACTTGTCGTCCCACACTTGGATATTGCCCAGATCATTTTGCATTTGAACATAGACTGTTTCAGTATCTGAGGAGTCGTGAAAGGTGCTGAACATTGTGCAATCATCGGCAAATATCTCTGCTCTGATCTTATGAAGGAGGGCATGTCATTAATGAAGCAGCTGAAGATGTTTGTGCCTAGAACACTACCCTGAGGAACTCTTGCAGAGATGTCCTGAAGATGAGATGTCTGACTTCAACAACAACAAACATTATCCAATGTGTTAGGTATGACTCCAACCAGTGGAAAATTTGCCACTGATGCCACTGATTCCAGCTTTGTTAGGATTCCTTGATGCCAGACTTCGTTGAACGCAGCCTTGACATCAAGGGCTGTCACTCTCATCACACCTCTGCAATTCAGCTCTTTTATTCATGCTTGAACCAAGACTGTAATGAGGTCAGGAGCTAAATGCAGAACAGAAACTGGGTGTCACTGAGCAGGTGCTGCTTGCCAGAGCGGTTGATGATAGCGTCATCACTTTATTGATGATTGAGAATAGACAATGTGGTGGTCATTGGCAGGGTTGGATTTGTCCTACATTTTCAGCACAGGACATGCCTGGGCTATTTTCTACGATGTCGAGAAGATGCCAGTGTTGAAACTGTACGGCAAGAGCTTGGCTAGGGCATGACAAGTTCTGGAGCATCTACTTTCGTGATTTCCTCAAACTCTCATGATTTCAAGTTATAGTCCAACAGGTTTATTTGAAAACACAAGCTTTTGGATTCTGTCTTTCTTCAGGTGCTCATGAGAAAAGTAGCAAAAAGAGACTGAACTTATAAGTAAAACATCAAAAGGTCAGACAATGATGTGAATTAAACAGACCTAAGATGCTGCTAAATCTTTAATCAGTTAGAAAGGAGATGTAGATTTTGATTCGTTAATGAGATGCCCTGAATTTCTGCTCAGAGATGAGTAAAAGTTTTGTCAAAGAAGAAGTGACTGGTCAGATAATGCAAGTTAGGTGTGAGGCCCTGTTTGGAATCTGTTTGTGTTTCGACTTGGAGTCAGAATTCTAAAGTAGGAATTCTTAAAACGCCACATTGACTGACTGACTGACTGACTGTCTACAAATTGTGTGCTTTTTGAACAACATAGAATGTATCTGCAGAGGCAAATTTACCCTGTAGACTTTGTGTGTGTGTGTATGTGTGTGTGTGTGTCTGTGTGTGTGTGTGTGTGTGTGTGTATGAGAATGGGAGTGAGTGAGTGAGAGAGACAGAAAGACAGATTGTATGTGTCCTCAGAGAATGAACACAGGATATGACTGATAGGGTACTTCCTGGGAGTGGAGAAACTACGCCATGTTCTTCGTAGCCTTCAATACATTGATGACAATGAGCACCTTGCCAAGACTTTCCTACGCCGCCACTTCTCGCCTTCAAACAACCACTAAACCTTAAACAAACCATTATTCACAGAATATTTTCCAACTTTCAGGACAACATCGACCACGATACCCTACAATCTTGTAAGGGCAATCTCTGCAAGACATGTCAGATCATTGAAATGGATACTACCTTCATACATGAGAATAACACCCACCATGTGCATGGCAGATACTCATGTGACATGGCCAACATTGTCTAACTCCTATGCTGCAGGCAAGGATGCCCCGATGCATGGCGAAACCATCCAGATGCTATGACAATGGACAAATGAACACCATGCAACAATTGCCACTCGGAAATATTCCTTCCCAGTGGGGAAACGCTTCAGCAATCAAGGACATTCAGCCTTGTATCTTTGGCTAAACATCCCCGAAGGTGGTCTTCAAATATGACACCAAAATTGGTGGCATACTAGATGGTGAAGAACGTTTTCTAAGATTAGAAAGGGACCTTGATCAGTTGGGCCAATGAGCCGAGGAGTGGCAGATCATGTTTAATGTGGATAAGTGTAAGGTATTTCATTTTGGTAAAACAAACAAGGACAGGACTATTATAATTAATGGTCTGGCCCTGGGTAGTGTTTTTGAACAGAGAGACCTTGGGGTTCAGGCACATAGTTCTTCGAAAGTTGCAGCACAGCAAGTTGATATTCTGAAACTTGACTCCTCTTGAATCTGAAAGACAAAAGTAGTTCAGCTATCTCTGTGGTTTTATACTTTAATCTTGCTGTGATCTGGGTTTAGACTGTCACCTCATTCCAACTGTGTGTTGTAGTTTAATTGAAGAAGTTTTAAACTTCATCTACTTTAGCTATTTCAGCATACCACACAATATATTAACTCCTGCACCACTGTCTTTGTTAAGTGCAATAGAGAGTCTCTCAACATTGAGATTTACTGATCAGTATTTATTGTCTCCTAAGATACATACCTTCTACGGTCTATTGCATTTTGTATTGTTTTGGAATTTATTTTCTTTACTTAGATTAGAACAACAGTGTTTCTTAGAATGACAATATTTACCACAACTGAGTTATTCACTTATCCCTGCTGGACAATCAGCTTGTTTTTGTGCCTTGATCCCACAATTTTGGAAACATGTGAAAATCATGGTTGGCAACATTTTAGAACATTAATTATATTAATTAATTCATAGTATATGGGTGTTGCTGGCCAGCATTTATCGCCCAGTCAGCCCCATTACTATGGGTCAAGGTTACATGTAGGCCATACCAGATAAGAACATTTTCCTTCCCTAAATGTTCTTGCAGAACCATTTTTTTTCTATGACAATTAGACTCGTCGTTCCAGATTTTTATTGAATTCAAATTCCACAAACTGCCATTGACAGAATTTGCACTTGCGCCTCTAGAACTTGACCTAGGTCTCTGGATTAATAGTCTAATTATTATACCAGTACAACATTTCCATCCCGAAAATATCAGAAACAGTTCATTAAGACATCTCTCGACAGTCATGTGGAGACTTATAATAACCTCTTTTTCTCAAACAATTCCCACTCGACCAATGTCAGAAATATACATGGTAGCAAGCAGCTGTTTCTGTTTCTTGGATCATAACAACAATGAATGGAGGATGACGATAACTAAATGATTGTTTTACTCAAATCACTGTTGATTTTTAGTGGACCAACAGCTGGTACATCTTTTTTTCTATTGAAACCCCATAGTAATTCAAGTAATTCTCTAAATTATTTTGGGTGATAATTGATTCTTTAAAAAATGTAAACCCTATAGACTGTGCACAATGATAAAATTTTTGCAACAAAAGATGTATCCTTCACAGCCATAAACATGCTGTCTGAGTAGAGTCATACAGATCTGCAGCACAGAAACAGACCCTTTGGTCCAATTCGTCCATGACGACCAGATATCCCGGATAAATCCTGCCGCATAGGCCAGCATTTGGCCTATACCCCTCTTAAACCCTTACTATTCATATACCCATCCAGATGCCTTTTAAATGTTGTAATTATAGCAGCCTCCACCACTTCCTCTGGCAGCTCATTCCATACACACACCACCCTCTGCATTAGGTCCTTTTTAAATCTTTACCCTCTCACCTTAAACCTATGCCCTCTAGTTTTGGATTTCCTTACCCTCGGTAAAAGACTTCGTCTGTTTACCCTATCCAAGCCCCTCATGATTTTATAAACCTCTATAAGGTCACCCCTCAGCCTTTGACACTTCAGCGAAAATAGCCCCAGACTATTCAGCCTCTCACTATACCTGAAAGCCTCCAACCCTGGCAACATCCCTGTAAAACTTTTTCGAACCTTTTCAAGTTTCACAACATCCTTCTTATAGCAGGGTGACCAGAATTGCACACAGTATTCCAAAAGTGGCCTAACCAATGTCCTGTACAGCCGCAACATGACTTTCCAACTTTTAGCTAGCATTTTTATATCTAATTGTCTCAAGAAAGTGTAGTGATTGTAATGAGATGAGTCAGGTCAACCTTACAGAATGAATTTCTGATTGGGGCTCTTAATCTAGCCCAGTCATGGAGCCCTGGCTGACAGGTAAGAACAGGTGTCTTTGACATCCAATCACTCTGAGACCTGGCTCTTTGGGAGCTGGATCAGTGTCAAGAACTCTGCACATGTAATTAAGGATGACTTGATGACAGGATATCATCCTCTGTAGAATTATTTCAGAAAGTAAACAGCAGATGCAGGAGTTTGATAAGATTTGATGGACAACTGTCAAATCATTGATAAGTTATTTTCATTATCCTGAGCCTCCTCAGGTGTTCAACATTCATTTTTGTTTCTTTATGCTCATTTCTGTCTTCCACATTTTTTATTCCAAATGCTTTAATTGGAATGCATTTGTGAAATGCTATAAATTCAACCGTACATGATCTAGCTGAGCTTGTCTAACCAACAGAAATTGGGCAGAATTTTTTCTCCATGGTGTGGCACGGCTGATGGTGAGAAAATGGGATGAAAATGAAAAATCAGATTGGGAACATCAGAACAGGAGTCGATCATTCACATGTCAAGTCTATTCTACCATTTATTATGAGATAACAAGGTGTAGAGCTAGATGAACACAGCAGGCCAAGAAGCATCAGAAGAGCTGACGTTTCGGGCCTAGACCTTGTTATCTCAGATTCTCCAGTATCTGCATTCCTACTATCTCTACCATTTATTGTGATATTTTTATGCCATTGCTAACCTAAAGATCTATTGACTTCAACTTTAAACAAACTCAAAGTCTGAGTTTCTACAACCCTCTTGGAAAGAGAATTCAAATGATTCACCACCTTCTGCATTTTAAAAAAAGATCCTCAGCTCAGTCCTAAATAGTCTAAAGTATTGATTCTGGAATCTTGTCATTGAGTGGAGACTGCCTTATTTTCATGAATTTGCATGCAATTAAAACCTCAACTTATCTTATTTCCATGCCACTTCTAAATCTACTTATCAATGAGAGACTACATGGTGCAAATTTCCAACTCATAAATCAGCAGGTACTTGACAGTTGTTGTTCACTAAATACCTGTCTAGGCATTACTCACAGCTTCTTCTGCAGTAATGGTGCTGTGGCCTGATTCTTCTTTCATGTAAGTCAACGTCAGCGAATGATGAGCCTTACCACATCATCGTGTTTGCTCTAAGTCCAACTTAGACATGACTTCGACCCTTTACTCAATGCTTTACTTTTGGGATGCCTATGACTTGCATGCTTCCAGAAGGCTTGGATATCTCCAAGGCCCTTATGGGCTGACCTAGACACATCCATCTTAGGGTATTGGCTTGTTTTATTAGCGCTCATAGTATTTGCACTAACTTTGAAGCTGACAGTCTCTGTTTACTCCTAACATCAGCGCTGGCTTATAGCTGCTAGTTTCTGTGTAACGCATGTTGCACTCTTAGTGCACGGGATCTTTTAATGCTCAGTTACAGGTTGCATGTTTCTGGTTTACATTTTTTTTTAACACAGAGGGAGGCAGAAGCTTATCATGTTGATGCTATGAGGTAGCTGTTTAGTCAACATCAGATCTGCAGCATGTGCTAACAATTGACACTGCAAACACACTACATTTGCTTCCAACAAATGGCAATGTGTGAAAGTCAAACAAGAAACCACATTATGGCGGAAATAGGAGGGACGACAGACAGTTGTATGCTCTGCCACAATCAAGACACTAATCGTGTTTCTGATGTTGACATAACACGGTGCCACACAGAAACATGTTTCAGTCCAGGTCGTTTGATCATGGTCAGTCCATCATTGATCCCACGAGAGTCTGGGAATCTGTGTATTATAGTTTAGGAATTGGGCCGTGATCACACTTGCAGGTCAAGTGCAAGCAGTCCAAAAATGTAAAGATTTTTGGTCAGTTGAGGCGCTGTGGAGACATTCATCTGCGCATAGTCAGTGGTCAGTGCTGGTGGTCTTGTTAGGAATGCTTAGCAGGATAGTCTATGGAGTACTGGGGAAAGTGGGCCACTGAAGTCTAGAGATACGCTTCTGCCACTGAGGGAATGTTGACAATGATAGAAAACAGGTGTGGATGGTAATGTAAATATAGTAAGTGGGAGGGAACTGGGACCTCTAGGAGAGAAGATTCAAACTTGTCACAATGATTGTGAGTTCTAATGTACTGGATGTAGGGCCAACAGGGGCACAGGAATTTCCAAAGCCATGGCTCTGTGCAGTAAAATGGCATATTAATAGTCATTTAAAGAATCACAATGGAAATAGGGAAGGCTGAAAGGCACTGGGGGCCACAGAAACAGAACCCTAAAAGGAAACATGAAGAATGGGTGTATATTTGAGTCATGGGTGGAACCTGGAATTTAGTCACCATGAAACAATGTTGGAACCTTGCTGGGTCTGATCAAAAGTCAACTGCACAGTAACTACATATCATGGTGACGCTACGTGCAAAGTACGCAGCATAAGTTATTGTGCTGTTTTCTCTGAGAGCACTGTATGAATTTTGGAATTGGAGGCCCTTTAAGTCAATTGCAGTAATCATACTCCCATTGATTCAGTAACATCATCCACTGTCTTCAGTGTGTATTTCATCAACATTCACTGTTCAAGAATGCACAGTAAAAATGATGGCCTCAAAACCATCATGACTGCTTTATTGTGTATATTAATTCCTTCCTTGAATTGGCAGCTAAATAGGTTTAATCAAAACCAGGCTCTTAAAATTACAATGAAGGCTGTGAATTTACTAATCTACCTTAATCATCTGGCACCAGTACTGGAATAGAACGGAGCTCTTCTGGTGAGGCGGGCTTCACTTCAATCATACTGGGATCAGTGTCTTAGTGAGTCAAATAACTAGGGCCACAGAGGGAGCTTTACCCTAAATAGAATGGGTGAGGGTTCTAGGAAGGGTATATGTAGGCTTACAAAAATAAATCATGAGATCATTGCAGGATAGTTATTTACGTAGTGATATCCTGCTTGCGACAGCAAGAGAAAACAGGAAGAAACAGTGACTGGGTTGAAGACGGGGAAAGCTTGTAAAAAGGTGAAATTAATGGCTCTCTATTGAAATGCACATAGTATTTGGAATAAAATAAATGGAATAACTGCAGGTTACTGTGTTTATTATGTCCATAATTGAGACGGTTACAAGAAGATCAACACTGAAAATTAAATGTTTAGGGTTTTGTGACTTCTTGGAACGTCAAGCAGGAAAGAAAACCGGTTGAGTAGCTTTTTGTCATCACATGTATTTTACAGCGGAAAAAAAGAACGGTAAAATACAGTGAAAGGCTTTTCTACTGCCACCATGATCTGGCACCATTTTGAATAGTTTTAAGAGTAAGGAAAAAGAGACAGATATAATTTAAAGTTCGTCGTAAGTCATGAGCCTGCTCATCATTAATGGCATCTGTGCTGCCAACCCTCCTCAACTGCCTCGCTGCCGACTACACCAGACTCAACTAACTTCGAAACGACCACTTTTCAGGCACTTTCTTTCACCATTGGGCCGATTTCTCCTCCACCACGACCTTGCTGCCAGCTGCAGCTGACCACCCGCCAAAATGAGTCACATCTCTTGCTGCTGGGCCTACCTTCTCAATGTCACTGTGATGTTCTTCCACCATCGCTTTGCTGCCTCCAGCATTAGACTCATCCAGTAGTGAAATTGCCAATCATTCAGTGCTGGGCCAACATCGTCGATGTCACCTCTGCCAATGCAGAAGTCACCAATTCCGCTGCGAGGTCCCATGCTCATATCGGAATGGTAAGTAAGGGCTTACTCCCCACTGCCGCCATGAGGTCCACGCTGGGCCCATTCGATTTCACTTGATTTCCTCTCGGCCACTGATGCCATTGAGGCCAGGACAAGAAGTAAATGAAAGGAAAATTAAAGAAAAGCGGTTGGAGTGGATAAGACCCAGCTCAGGAGTCCTACTCCATACTTGTGAAAATTGGAAAAACAGCGATGGGAAAACACTGCTAACAGTGGCCTAGAGGATTCCACACAGTAGCCACGCTGTAGGGCAGACTCTAAGGCAGGAACTAGTCAGGACGTATCTAAAAAGCCTACATATTATTCCTGAGCCTCAATTTTGATGTAGACTGGGAGAATCAAATAGTCCAAGGTATTCATGAGAAATAGTTCATGTAATTGGGACAGTTTCTTCGATCAATATATTGATCCAATCAGGCATTAAATTTTGGATCTAGTAATGTGCGATGAGGGAGGTTTGAAAAATTATGTTGGAGTAAACAGTCTCACTGGAAACAGTGACCATTACATGCTAGAATGCAGCATTCAGTTTGAGAGATAAGAAATTGGGTTTGAAGTCACTGTGCTAACTGAAGTAAAGGTACTTAATGGAGGAATAAGGTATAGGTAGCTGGATTACACTTATAAAGGATTTTAACAGTAGAGACAGTTGAGGAACAGTGGCAGACTTAGAAAATAATTGTTCATGGCTTATGTCACAGATCTATCTGTATGAGGACAAAGGAATCTCGGAAGTAGATAGACTGTGGTAAACAAAGGAAGTTAAAAATAATATCACATTGAAAGAAAAAGACATATGATGTAGCAAAGATTTGTGGTAAATAAAAGGATTGGGCACATTTTAAAACCAACAAAAGATGTTCAAAAATAATGAAAAACAATTAACTTTGAGGATAAAGCAGGAAGTAATATTAAAATGGACAAGACCTTCACTAAAGGTATAAAAGGAAGATAGAGGTCAAAGTGAGTATTTGCCCTTCGAGAATGAGGTTGGGGAAATAATAATGAGCAATTGGAAATTGTGGATGAGTTGTATAAGTCCTTTGCATCAGCCTTCACAGTGGGAGACATTAATAGTATTCCAAATAACTAAATAGTCAAGGATCAAAATTGAGGGTGGGATGGGGGGAGAAAATACATATGACGAAAAAAATACTGGGATAATAATGAGACTCAAAGCCAATAAACCCCCTGGACACGATTGGCCACATCCCAGGATCCTAAAGGACGTAGCTACAGAGGTGGTGGGTGGCATTGGTAGTAATCTTCCAGGAATCCTTAGATTCTGGAAAAGTTCCAGGGTTTGGAAAAGTGGTAACGTAACACCTTTATTCAAAAAGTTATGGAGACAAATACAGGTAACTATGGGCCAGTTAGATTAACAGCTGAAGGATTGCAATAGAATTTTACAGATAGGTAATTTAGTCAAGCAGAGTGAGCCATGACTGATACATATATTAGAAGTCTCTGATGAGATAACAAGCAAGTAAAAGAGTACCATTATATATAACATATTAGAATTCCCAAAAGCCGCTCATAAAGGTGCTACACATAAGCTATTTAATAAGATATGTGTTGGGTTATAATATTAGCTCAAATTGCCTAGATGAGTACAGCCCCAACAACATTCAAAGAGCTTGACAAAGCAGCCCACTTGATTGGCACTATATCCACAAGCATTCACTCGCTCCACTGCTGACGTTCATTCACAGCCGTGTGTACTATCTACAAGATGTGCTGCAGAAATTCACCAAAGATCCTCAGACAGCACCTTCGGGTACCGCTTTGCAGAACACCTATGCTCGGTTCACGATAAACAACTGCATCTCCCAGTCGTGAACCATTTCGACTCCCCCTCCCATTCCTTAGATGACATGTCCATCCTGGGTCTCCTGCAGTGCCACAATGATGCCACCCTAAGGTTGCAGGAACAACAACTCATATTCTGCTTGGGAACCCTGCAGCCCAAAGGTATCAATGTGGATTTCACAAACTTCAAAATCTCCCCTCCCCCCACTACATCCCAAAACCAGCCCAGCTTGTCCCCGCCTCCCTAACCTGTTCTTCCTCTCTCACCTATCCCCTCCTCCCACCTCAAGCCACGTCCCCATTTCCTTCCTAATAACCTCATCCCACCCCCTTGACCTGTCCGTCCTCCCTGGTTTGACCTATCCCCTCCCTGTCTCCCCACCTACACTCACCTCTACTGGCTCCATCCCCACCTCTTTAACTTGTCTGTCTCCTCTCCACCTATCTTCTCCTCTATCCATCTTCTACCCATCTCCCCCTCTCTCCGTATTTATTTCAGAACCCTCTCCCCCTCCCCCATTTCTGATGAAGGGTCTAGGCCTGAAATATCAGCTTTTGTGCTCCTAAGATGCCACTTGGCCTGCTGTGTTCATCCAGCTCTACACTTTGTTACCTTCCAAAACCACACCACTCCAGCTAGAATGACAAGAGCATCAGACATTTGGGAACGCTACCACCGCTGAGTTCCCCTCTGGATTGGAAAAAAAACTCTATTCCTTCACTGTCGCTGGGTAAAAATCCTGGAATTCCCACCCTAATAGCATTGTGGGTCAACCTACAGCAGGAGGACTGCAGCAGTTCAAGAAGGCAGCTCACCATCACCTCAAGGCCAACTAGGGACGGGCAAGAAATGCTGGCCAGCCAGTGATGCACACATCCCACAAATGGATAGAAACAAAAAGGGATTAGCCACCTAATAGAGGCATTGACTTAACACAGACAAAGGAAGCATTTTCTACATGACAACCTGTAAATAGTGGAGTACCAGAGGGATCACAGCGAGGTCTATGATTATTTACAATATACGTTACTGACATGAATGAGGAAAGCAAATATCCTACAGCTAATTTTGTGGAGGACACAAAAAGATGGGAAATTAAGTGGTGAGGATGGCAAAAGAGAGATACAGGTAGTATTAATTGAATGAGCAAAAACCAGGCAGATAGAATATAAGATGGGAAAGTGTGCACTTTGACAAGTAACATAGAGGGGCTAAATATTGTTCAATGGAGGAAGACTGTAGAAAGTTGCAGAACTGGGGGATTTGAGGGCCCTCATGCATTAATCCCAAAAAGTTAGCATACAAGTTCAGCTGATAATAGGGAAGGCAAATTGAATGTTGGCTTTTGTTTCAAAAGGAATAAAGTCTTGTTAAAACTACAAAAGGCAGTAATCAGACATACTTGGAATACAGTGAACAGTTTTGGTCTCAGTATCGAAGGAAAACTGTACTGGAATTGGAGGTAATCCAGAGAAAGTTTGTGTTTTGAGGCCAGGTATGGAGAATTTTCTTCTGAGGGGAGTTTAAGTTTTGTCTGCATTCTTTAGAGTTTAAAAAAGAAAGACACCCATATTGAAACATATAAGATAGTTAGTGGGCTTGACAGGGTGGCTACTGAAAGTCAGAGAGTGTTGGCCCAGAGGACGCATTCTCAGAATAAGGGGCCACCCTGTAAAGACAGATGAGGCAGTGTTCCCTTCTTCAGTGGATAGTTTTGTTTTACCACGGAGGGCTGAAGAGATTAGGACATTGAGTATAATCAAGGCTTAAATAGTTAGAATTTTAATCAGTAAAGGAATCAAGTATTATGACAGCGAAGTGGAATTGAGGATTATCAGATTAGCCATGATCTCATTGAATGGCTTTTAATTCCCTCCCATTTGGGGAACACTTCAACAGCCAAGAACATTCAGCCTCTGAGCTTCAGGTAAGTGTTCTCCAAGGTGGACTTCAGGATACACAACAACGCAAAATTGCTGAGCAGATGCTAATAGCTAAGTTCCATATCCATGAGGATGGCCTCAATCGTGTTCTTGGGTTCATGTCTCACTACAGGTTACCCCATCACGCTATATACTCCCACACATGTACTCACACACGTACAAACGTGCTGTCTCTCACAAACACACATGTATTCTTGCACACTTACACAGACCATCTCTCGCTCGCTCTCTCTCACACACACTCTTTCTGACACACGCACCCATACTGCCTGTCACACACACAATCCTTCACTCTCTCAAGCACACATGCACACACACATGGGGATACGGACGCACACACACACACAGACACTGATATACACATGAATTATTTCAGCCAAGATGTTTGTGTAGTTGCAGATACATTCTGTTTTGCTCCAGGAAAACCCTGATCCTAGTTTAAAACAGACAAATTCTAAGGAAGATCTCAAACCTATAATGTATTCTCTGACCTGAAATATCACCTCTTGTATACATTGATATAACCTTTAATTAACTCAGGACAATGACTTGGAAGGAATCTGAATTTTACATTTTAATCAGTAGTCTTCTTCCTAATCAATTAAAGATTTAACAAAAGATGGCCAGTTTTAGGTTGTTACATTTCTGCTTATAACGTCTGTTGGACTATAATCTGGAGCTTTATGATTTTTGACTTTGTCCACCCCAGGCCGACACCGGCATCTTCACATCACAAATTATAATGCCCAGCATTAAAAAATTGGTAGCATTTCAGATAAGTTCTGTAATTGACTGTGAAAGTATGTATTAAACTTTGATAAGGAATAATGAAAAGTAGGGTTTGAAAGATTATCAAAAACTGATATTGTAACTAATTTTGACGCTGTTATTTGCAAAGTCGTGGGACATTCTAAGTCCATCCTAAACCAGAAACCATTGTTACATTCCCATGCAGCTTAGATAGGTAGGTTAGGTGGACTGGACATGTTGAATTACCCATAGTGTCCAGGGATGTGTAAATTAGGTGGATTAACCATGGGAAATGCAGGGTTACAGGGAAAGGGTAGGGGGATGGTTCTGGGTGGGATGTTCTTTAGAGAGTGGGGGTAGAATTGTTGGGCCAAATGGCTCATTTCCACACTCTAGGGATTCAGCTAATCTTCCTTTTGCAGAATCTGGTAATAATAGATTCTATAAGTTAGTCAGAACCACTGGACATCAGCACTGTAGGAATTAAGGTCTCCAATGATTCCTTTTTCATTTATTATTTCAACAATAGTGATAATAATCTGACGTATTTCACAGTTTGCAATACACTCAATGTTAGTCATAAGCATGTTAATCCCTAGTCATATTTTAGCATTTGAGAAAAGAATTTCATTTAATATTGGTTTTCTGCAAGGAATGAGTTTTCACGCATATATGGAAACTAAAGGCGTGAGAACAATGACACTTAATGCATTCAACATATATCCTGAGCCATGACAATAAACAACTCATTACCTTTTCAGATAATCACAAAACACCTCACAGCTGTTTTATTGGAAACCTTTTTTGGCTTCTTTGAAGTCAGGAACAGAACTAAAGACAGCATTGTCAAGTCTATGTCAAGACTAGCTTTCAAAAACCAAACATTTCAAAAGCAAACAGGTAAGAAAAGATTAAGAAGGACAAAGTACTACCTAAGGT
Organism: Stegostoma tigrinum; assembly: GCF_030684315.1. Lineage (NCBI taxonomy): Eukaryota > Metazoa > Chordata > Chondrichthyes > Orectolobiformes > Stegostomatidae > Stegostoma > Stegostoma tigrinum. Next base: position 70,769,489 of record NC_081358.1, on the reverse strand, counting down.
AAGAGTTAAGTAAAATGCCCATAAAATCTTCATAACTGTGTCAGAAAGGTTAATGAAAATTATCTGGAGATTTATAGAAACGTGTGTCAAGCAATAGTCTGATACATCAACTGGTGTCAAACATGGAATAAAAGGCAAAGCATTTCATCAAATTTAATTATGTGAAAAGGAAGTAGAGGTAGCACATATGAAGTGAAATTTTCACATAAAAATGTTGAATGGAATTTGTAAGTTAATACAAATTTTGTCAATTCTGTTCTTAAAAAATCATTCAAGAATAAAAGTATGATGATAAGGCAGTTTTGTCAGCACTGGAAGTTCTGGAATCTGAAGCCTCACAGAACAGATGTCACATATGAAAGTATTTTACCACTACTTTTACTACCTACGCAGTACTAGTACATTCACTATAGATTATGTAAAATCAAGCTATTTTTCAGAATATAATGATGAATAGACTTAAAATATCTGTAGTTGAGACAAACTGAAGAGAGTCAGCTCTCCCATTATGTTTGAGGTGCTGATCTGGCAGGCTGTTCTGAAAGGATGTAATGGTGTACAGCTGAAACCAGAGATAGAACTGTGGATGCTGAAGTCAGAGGCTATACAGTATGGAGCTGGAGAAACACAGCAGGGGTTGGGACCTTTCCAACCCGAAACATCAACTTTCCTGCTCCTCTGATGCTGCCTGGCCTGCTGTGTTCCTCCAGCTCCTCACTGTATTGTCCCCAGCTAAAACCAGTTGTGTTCTGCTTGACTTCAGTGAAAATAGGTTAACCTACCTAGAGAGAGAATAAGTGAATCTGCAACTTGTGTTGGTCTGAGCAGTGCTGTGCAGGAGAATGGAGGGATATCGGAGTGTTGTTTGATTGTTGAAAGTAGGATGCTGCTTGATTTTTGATCCTGGATGAGGTCACCATGGAGTGTGTTGTGGCACTGAAACTGTGTGAGACTCCACAGTTCTGCTGTTGCTCTCCAAGAGGATTTAAATCAGAGCATTCAAAAACATTTGAAATGCATGTCATATGGTGATGCCCCAGAACATAGTGGGCCATCCCTTCTTCATTGCGTCTTCTTGTCATTTTTGCTATAAGTTCTCACGTCCTGTTATGGACACATTCTAATGCCTGGTGGGCGCTCATTAAATCATCAGTTGTCCCTCGCAGACAAGGATGACATTCTTCCGCTCTCAGGTTGAGTCCATAGGTGGCTGTACAGACCGATATGGCCACCACCGGCTCTATTACACTTGGGGCAGGTGGTGGTCATGGGAAGTAGTGGGTGCGGCTTAGCATAGGCGCACACTATTTTTGTCCAGCTTCCATTTTTTAAAACATTAGTAAGTCTCAAAGTACTGGACACCTTCCTGTGTGCTCGTCTTCCACTTGGATGGTCTTGGGCTAGTGATTTGCAGGTGGCTGTGGGAATGCTGCTCTTCACCAGTGAAGCATTGAAGGTAGTGCTTTCTCTGTCCATGTGATGCTTGCCTGTTGTTTTGAAGCTGGGAACATAGCTTTTGTCTCTTTAAATAGGCAGCCTTTAACTGGTGTGGGTTGCCATGACACCCAACCATTCTAATTAGTTGTGAAACTTAAAATGGATTGCTAAATCCATCGCTCAATTAAAACGTCACCGCAAATCTCACCCCACTAACACTTAACCTTCTCTGCTTCTCCTGTTGTGAGGGCATTTACACAGTAGAACATTGCCTTTGATCTTAGAATTAGAATTCCTACAGTGTGGAAACAGGCCCTTCAGCCCAACAAGTCCACACCGAACGTCAGAATATTCCACCCAGACCCATCCCCTATAATCCACCTAATCTACACCTCCCTGAACACTATGGGCAATTTTGCATGACCAGTCCCCCTATCCTGCACATCTTTGGACTGTGGAAGATAACCAGTGCACCCAGATAAAAGCCACACAGACATAGGGAGAATAAGCAAACTCCACACAGACAGTCACCTGAGGCTGGAATTGAACCTGGGTCCCTGGTGCTGTGAGGCAACAGTGCTAACCACTGAGCCACCATGCCGCCCTTATTACCTGTTGAATTGTTGTTGAGTGCCCAATATTTATTAGGCCTGCTAGATGTGAACTAAAACAATCCTTTGTAATGTTGGATAGAAATTTGGCATCATCTGTGGGTAAAAAGGAATCTGTTTGCTTAGCACTTCGAAAACATCGTTAAGCTCAACGTCCATGACCTGGTCGTGTTCCATTCTGTGAATGTTTTTTGTTTTATTTTCTGGTCATTATCACCCTGCTGCATTCAAATGGATTGTAATATGCTCCTTTATTACAAGAGACAATCAGTACTAATTGGTTTTAAAAGATCTTGGGATGTTTCAAGGTTGTGAAAGACAACAGAGATTTACCCTTTAACTGAAAAGAATGTGAGGGTGGTTGCCTTGAAGAGTGTGAACACCACGCACATCCCTGACACAATTCCCACCAATTGGAAAGCTAACTGGATCAACTGTAAAACAGATACTTAAGTAGTGACAAGATGGGCTTCTCAATCAGTCAGTTCCCGAGACAGCAACGATTTTCCTCCTCACTGTACATCCACCACTACCACCCCCACCCCCTGAACTTGCTGGCCAGTACGGCTGAAGAACCCGGCTGCTTTGAACAGTCATGTTCTTAGTTTCATTCAATGCTGAGGACCAACTGCAGGAGGAACGCTCAGTTGGCAGGATGGCTATCTTGCGATGCAGAGTGACTTCAATAGCTTCAGTTCATTTCGCACTCCTCCTGAGGTTACCATGAAGGTCAATCCTTCTCAACCCCTCCACTTGTCTGAGTGGCATGGTGAGCCTCAGGTTAAACTAACAATAGTTACCTCTCTCTCTAATGAGAGAGCAGCCTCATGGTGTAGTAGGAAGGCAGTGACTTTGTCTTTTCTATCAAGTATTAGAAGAGTAAAAAGTCATGTACATTTAGCTCCAAGTTCACTGCCAGTCACTCAGCAACCTGATAAAGACATATACATTGTTATTCCTTTCTGTTCTTGAATTGAGATATTTGATCTTCAACCTAGTACCTATTTAGGAATACTATTTCGAAAAGGACTGGGATGATGTAAAGAGCAAGCCCATATTACCTTTTCAATGCAGCCAGTGATTAATTGGCAATAAATCTGGCTCCAACACTGCCACTCAGGTCCTCAGTAAGTACGCACTCATAGTTGTGAGGATCCACTTAAATCATTTGCTTCAGCAATGCAAGTATTCTGATAATCCACTGTAGGAGTGGCCTAGTGCCCTTTTAGCAGGACTGTTTGTCATCAAAGTAAAGTCTGATTTTTGCATGACTGCAAATAAATAGACCAATGCTATTCTTAGTCTTCATTACAAGACATATGGCGTGCAGGAAAAGAAATGTTTTGCAACAATGATATAACATTTCGGTGAGGCCAAACCTGGAGTACTATATGAGGTGACATTGAATCATCCTGTGATAAGAACTTGTCTTGGTGGTGTGAAGCATCTGTGGTTTAATTCCATTCACTAATGCCCTTTGGAGAAGGAAGCTGCTGTCCTTACCTGGTCTGGCCTACATATGACTTCAAACCCACAGCAATATGGTTGACTCATAACTACCCTCTGGGCAATTAGGGATGGACCAGAAGTGCTGCCTAGCCAGCAACACCCTCATCCCATGAATGAATAAAAAAAAACTGCAAAAAAAAACTGAAAACCACAACCACTGCAAACCTTTTCCCAGGTTATAAATACATAGCACTACATAAGTCATTGCCTTCAAATCCTAATTGTGCTTCACTAAGTTTTGATCATATTGTACTCTTTTCCTGTTGTGGTTGGTTGGCTGTACACAGGAAAGCCACACACACTGACCAAATACTGAATTTCAACTGCAACCACTCTAACACTCTGAAATGAAGTTGCGTGGAACTCCATTTAAATGGGCAACAACACACTGCACCAACACAGAACTACGCTAAAAAGAAGAAGGCTACCTCTTCCAAATATTCAATGACCATGGATACCTGAAAAATTGGGTCAAAAGACACCGGGAAGATACTGCATGCCCCAACACACTCATCACACTACCTTACGTCAAGAACACATCTGAACTGACCACAAGACTCCTACCACTGGGCATCAGAGAAGCACACAAACCCACATCAATCCTACACCAACTGCTAACCTGAACCAAAGACCTGTTACCCATTATGGACAGGACTAACATATTATACAATATCCCCTGCAAAGACCATGATAAACATTACATTGGACAGACAGGAAGAAAATTAGCTACAAGAGTACATGAACATAATGAGCAACAAGAAGACACGACCAATACTCACCCATCTCTGTCCACATGGATAAGGAAAACCACCAGTTTGATTGGGACAAGCAAGGGAATTCCTAGAGGCCTGGTTCTCCACTAATAAGCCCATCAACAAACATATACCCCCTATATAAACTCCACTGTGAAGGAAAACTGGAAGTGAGGTAACCCAGCTCAATGGACAACAAAGTTTAAATAACAGGTGGGAAAACACAACATTGTTTCATTGGAGGCTGCGTTGATGGTGTGACCAACAGGGTAATGAAACATCTGCGGAACAATGATCCAGCTTGGCAAGCCAACCAGCCACAACATCCATAACCGAAGCAAAAAATCTACTCAAAAACCTTTATTCTTTTCCATGGTTAAAGATTGATGGATCATTATTTTACTGTTCTAGCAATAGCAAATCCTCTGACAGCAATATCTGGCTTCATATGGTCCACCTTGTGAGCTATTCAAGCTCTGCATGAGAATCACAATCCTCCAATTCACGATGCACTTTCAGAACTGGATGTGAGTTTGCTCGCTGAGCTGGAAGGTTAGTTTTCAGACGTTTCGTCACCATTCTAGGTAACATCATCAGTGAGCCTCCGACGCAGCGCTGGTGTTATGTCCGGCTTTCTATTTATCTGGTTGTTTTCCTTGGGTTGGTGATGTCATTTCCTGTGTCGGTGGTGTCATTTGCTGTTCTTTTTCTCAGAGGATGGTAGATTGGCTCCAAGTCAATGTGTTTGTTGATGGAATTCCGGTTGGAATGCCATGCTTGTAGAAATGACATCACCAACGCAAAGCCACCATCTGCAGGAACTGCAGGGAGGAGGGACACCTTGCAAAGGATTGCCCACGAGAGAAAAGCTGCAACCTTTGCGGGGAAGCGGGCCACCTCTATCGGGCATGCCCCCGGCGGGGGACCACCTATGCCCAGGTCTCCGGCAGGGGCAATGCGGGGCCAGCCCCCCCGGAGGAGAGGAAGGCACCAGGGCCCATCAAGGACCCCACTAATGTGCAGGAGGGCCAGGCCGTGCAGGAGGGCCCAGCCCCGCAGGATGGGCCCAAGGCCAGCAAAGCACTCCTGCAGGCTCCAATTCCCCCCCGACAACCCGGAGTCGATGGAGGCGGCGACAGGCGACCCAGGGGAGTGGACAACAGTCTGGAAAGCGAGGAGGAAGGTGCGTCGACGGGCCCAAGAACCACAACCATCAGGCGGGAATAGGCAGCTACAGGGGGGCTATAAGAGCTCCTCTGACGAGGGGGATTCGGAGAGGGCCTACCCGAAGCAGAAGTTAAAGATCTCGAGGGGGAAGGAAAGCAGCACCCCGCTTCCAGGTGACGGGAGGCGTCCTGAGTCTCCCTCCGACACCCAGTCAAGTGCCGCTGGGGCATTGGAGGGCCCCCCGGAACTTCCAGGTGGGAAGGAGGAAACAGCGCGTCCCCAGCCTGACCCGGAGCCGGAACCTCCTGCCTCTGCACCCCTGACGGGGGGATGCCACCCGGAAGGCAGCACGGACGGTTTCCTGAGCCCGGAGAGCGTCCAGCAGTTAGCCCGTGCAATGGGCATGAAGGGACAGATGGAGGGGCTGGACCTTGGACTTGGGGAGGGTACTGCGGTCACTGCCCACAATGGGGGTACGAGTTGCGAGCATTAATGTGCGCAGCATTAAGTCAACCGCAAGATGTGTGTCCACGTTGGCCTAACTGACCACCATCAAGGCGGACCTCCTGTTTCTGCAGGAGTGTGGGATACCGCACCTTGGCGGGTACGGGAAATGGTCCGGCGCCTGGACCTGTGGGCCTTCGATCTGGTCGGGGGGTAACGACTGTCGCTGCTCGGGCCTGGCTATTCTGCTGCGGGGGCGCAACTTCACCATCTCTCAAGTTCAGGAGGTGGTGGGGGGGGCGCCTCCTAGTGGCTGACATCACCTATAGAAACGCTCCCCTGAGGCTAATCAACGTGTACGCCCCAGCGGTACGGAGTGAGCGGTTGGCCGTCCTGCAGCGGCTTCCACCCCTGCTGGCTACGTCCAGGCCGGTCACCCTGGGCGGAGACTTCAACTGCATCATTGATGCAGATGGAAGATCCGGCGTGGGGACAGTGGGTGGGGGGAGTCAACTGGACGTCACGTCCAGATTCCTGATGGGCACGGTGAAGGACGCCAAGCTGCTCGACGTCTTCAGCACCCCTGCAGACGGAGCACAGCAGAGGTACACCTGGTCGCGGCCAGACGGGTCTATCCGCTCAAGGATAGACTTCCTGTTTGTGTCACGGACGTTCTCGGTCAGGTCCACCGGCGTCGAGCCGGTGTTCTTCTCTGACCACTGCCTCCTGCTGGCCGACTGTCACTTATAGGACAACCAGCCGGCTGGCAAGGGGACATGGAAGCTCAACACGACTCTGTTGACCCCAGAGAACATCGAGGAGCTTAAGAGGGAGTACGCTGGTTGGAGAACCGTGAAACCCCTCTTTGAGTCTCCAGGCGACTGGTGGGAGACGGTGAAGGAGAACATCAAGAAGTTCTTTGTCCTCAAGGGTGTTCAGAAAGCAAGAGAGAGGTGGAGAAAGCTGTCGCGACTCCAGAAAAGGGTGCAGAACCTGCTCCTTCTGCAGTTGATGGGGGTCGATGTCTCGGAGGACCTCCGCGAGGTGAGGGGCCAGCAAGCCTCGCTCTTTGCCGCGGAGGCCTCCCGGATAATCTTCCGGTCCAGGGTCCGCTCCGTGGAGCAGGACGAGACGTGCTCACATTTCTTCTTTGATAAGGTGCACAAAGAGAGCTCTGTGCTTAGCCGGCTGAAGGAGGACGACAGCTCAGTGAGGTCGTCTCGGCCCGACATTTTGAGGATCAGCAGATCCTTCTATGCCGGACTGTATGACACGAAGCCCACGGACAGCACGGCCTCCGAGTCGTTCCTGTCGTCTATCACGGAGGTCTTAGACGACGGCACGAGGGAGTGGCTGGACCGGCCGATATCCCTGGACGAGCTGACCAGAGCCCTCAAGTCCTTGGAGAGGAATAGGACTCCCGGAAGCGACGGCTTACCGGTCGAGCTGTATTCCGCTCTGTGGGGCCTGGTTGGCCAGGACCTGCTGGAGGTGTACGATAGTGCGCTTTGGGCAGGGGAAATGTGCAAGTCCATGAGGAAGGGCATCATCACCATCATTTACAAGAGGAAGGGGGAGAGGGAAGAAATTAAGAATTGGCGTCCCATTTCACGATTGAACGTGGACTACAAAATCCTGGCCAAGGTCATAGCCAACCGGGTCAGGTCTGTCCTGGAGTCAGTGATTCACCCTGACCAAAACTGTGCTGTGCCGGGCAGGAAGATCGCTGAGAGCCTCGCGCTCATCAGGGATACGATCGCCTACGTACAGGACAGGCGCGTGGACACCTGCCTTGTCAGCCTGGACCAGGAGAAGGCCTTCGACAGGGTCTCTCATGCTTACATGAGGGACGTCATCTCCAAATTGGGGATCGGGGAGGACATCCGCAATTGGATTCAGCTGCTCTACACCAACATCGTTAGCGCAGTCTCGATCAACGGGTGGGAATCAGACAGTTTTCCTGTCAGGACTGGAGTCAGGCAGGGCTGTCCGCTCTCTCCTGCCTTGTTCGTGTGCTGTGTGGAGCCCTTCGCCGCCTTCATCAGGAAGGACGTGAGCCTGAAGGGCGTGACTATCCCAGGCAGCGGAGGCCTTCAGGTCAAGACCTCCCTGTACATGGACGATGTCGCCGTCTTCTGCACCGATCGTCGGTCGGTGAGTAGACTATTGGACATCTGCGGCCAGTTTGAACTGGCCTCGGGTGCCAAAGTCAATAGGGATAAGAACGAGGTCATGTTCTTTGGGAACTGGGACGACCGCTCCTTCATCCCCTTCACCGTCAGGACAGACTACCTGAAGGTGCTGGGTGTTTGGTTTGGTGGAGCTGGGGCGTGCACTGAGACTTGGGAGGAGCGTATCACCAAATTGAAGCAGAAGCTGGGCAGGTGGACGCTCCGGTCCCTCTCCATCGCGGGTAAGAACCTGGTTGTCAGGTGCGAGGGGCTTTCGGTACTGTTGCATGTGGCGCAGGCCTGGCCTATTCCCTGGAACTGCGTCGCTGCAGTCACCCGGGCCATCTTCCACTTCATTTGGGGGTCGAGGATGGACCGGGTCCGCAGGGACACCATGTACAAAGACCTGGGAAATGGGGGAAAGGGCGTACCGAACGCCCCCCTCGCCCTGACGGCTACCTTTGTGTGCGGCTGCATCAAGCTGTGCGTAGATCCTCAGTACGCAAACACCAAGTGTCACTACTTACTGAGGTTCTACCTGTCCCCAGTGTTGCGAAGGATGGGCCTGGCCTCGTTGCCGTGGAACGCTCCGAGTAGTTGGACCGTTCCGTACCACCTGTCCTTCGTGGAGAAATTTTTGAAGGGAAACACCTTTTACCACAAGGCCGTCAGGCAGTGGTCAGCACGTAGTATCCTCGGGACACTTCGGGAATAGGAGAGGGTGGATCCCGTCGTGTGGTTCCCCACGCAGACTGCCAAAGTCGTTTGGCAGAATGCCTCATCGCCAGAACTTTCAAACAAACACAAGGACATTCCTTGGCTGGCGGTGAGAGGGGCTCTGCCAGTGAGATCCTTTATGCATGCCTGGAATCTCTGCGCCACCGCACGCTGCCCTTGAGGTGGCTGCGGGGGGGACGAGACTGTTGATCACCTCCTTCTGGAGTGTGCCTACGCGCAGGAGGTCTGGAGGGGGAAGCAGTGGTATTTGTCGAGGTTCGTCCTGAGCAGCTCCGTGACGCGGGACTCCGTGCTCTACGGGCTGTTTTCGGGGACGCACACCGAGACCAACATCAACTGCGCCTGGAGGACCATCAATGCGGTGAAAGACGCTCTTTGGTCTGCCCGCAACTTGCTGGTCTGCCAGCTGAAAGAATTGACCCCGACCGAGTGTTGCAGACTGGCGCAATCCAAGGTCCAGGACTACGTGCTGAGGGACGCGCTAAAGCTTGGGGCAGCCGCCGCCAAGGCGCGGTGGGGAAAGACCACCGTATGAACCCCCTCGTCCGGAATACGAAAAAGAACCCTATCTGGTAACTGGGCCCAGCTGGTGCCTTCCCCAACTGGTCAGGGGCCAACTGGGACTGTGCAGGGTGACGACTGCCGGGTTGGTTTCTTTGCTTTGTTTTTTTTTCCTCTCTGTTTTGTTTTTTCCTTTAGTTGGTGTACGTACCCCCTGGGTAACCCGGAGTGGCTTGCATGACTGGGTAGGTGTATAAATGATTTATCTTTTGTACATTCTGTGAATAAAGTATATTTTTTCAAATAAAAAAAAGTGACGAAACGTCTGAAAACTAACCTTCCAGCTCAGCGAGCAAACTCACATCCAGAACCTCAACCTGAGCTACAAATCTTCTCAAAACTCACTTTCAGAACTGTGCATCAGTTGCTTTGTACTTGTAGCAGCTGATCCAATACTCTTGTTTTCACCCATTATCCTTGATGAGTTTTTGTTTCGTAGTTTCTGATGGGGCTTTATGTCTAGATACTGGTTGGAGAATCTGTAAATGGGTGGCATTGCTAATCAGGGCTAGTGTAGCAGCTACTGAGAGGCAGTTCGAGAATGATATGTGTACAGAGTCAGTTTGGGTTGAGGTCTGGAACAAAAAAGGAGCAGTCACTTTGGGGTTTTTTCACAGATCCCCTAATAGTTGCAGAAAAGTGGAGGAGTGGATTGGGAGGCAAATACTGGAAAGGTGCAAAAGTCACAGGGTTGTAGTCATGAGTGACTTCAACTTTCCAAATATTGATTGGAAATATTTTGTTTGTAATAGTTTAGACAGAGCAGATTTTTTCCAACATGTTCAGGAAGGATTCCTGACACAGTATGTAGGTAGACCAACACGAGGAGAGGCCAGTTTAGATTTGGTGCTTGGCAATGAACTGGCGCAAGTGTTAGACCTGTTGGTAGGAAAGCATTTTGGCAGTAGCGATCATAACTCTGCTACCTTTTCAATAGACATGGAAAAGGACAGGTACAGACAGGTTTATAATTGGGGGAAGGGTAATTACAATTCTGTTCGGCAAGAACTGGGTAACATAAAATGGGAACAGATACTGTCAAGGAAGAGCACTATTGAAATGTGGAGATTGTTGAAAGAATGTATAATGTATGTGCTCAAGAAGGGTACCTCTTCCAAATATTCAATGACCATGGATACCTGAAAAATTGGATCAAAAGACACCGGGAAGATACTGCATGCCCCAACACACTCATCACGCTACCTTATGTCAAGAACACATCTGAACTGACCACAAGACTCCTACCACTGGGCATCAGAGAAGCACACAAACCTAGAAGGCCCTAGAAGTCAAGGAAGATGCGGTTGAGTGAGGGGCCTTGGTTCTCAAGAGAGGTTGAACAATTGGTTACAAGGAAGAAGGACGCATATGTAACGTTTAGGAAACAAGGAACAGAAAAGGCTCTAAAGGGATACAAGTTATCCAGGAAGGAGCTGAAGAAAGGGCTTAGGAGAGCGAGAAGGGGGCAGGAGAAAACCTTGGCAGATAGAATCAAGGAAAACTCCAAGGCTTTTTACATTTACATGAGAATAAGAGAATGACCAGAGAAAGAGTAGGACCGATCAAGGATTGTCCAGGGAATTTGTGCACGGAGATTAAAGAAATAGGAGAGGTCCTTAATGAATACTTTTCTTCGGTATTCACAACTGAGAGGGTTCTAGGTGTAGACAAGGACAGTGTGAAACAGGCTGGCAAGATGAGGAGGTTGATGTTAGTAAGGAAGATGTACTAGGAATTTTGAGGAACTTGAAGATAGATAAATCCCCCAGGCCTGTTGGGATTTAACCAAAGATTCTATGGGCAGTGAGGGAAGAGATTGCAAGGCCTTTGGCGATGATCTTTTCGTACTCACTGTCCACGGGCATAGTGCCGGAAGATTGGGGAGAGGCAAACATCATTCCCTTGTTCAAAAAAAGAAATAGGGATAACCCCAGAAATTACAGGCCAGTTAGTCTTACGTCAGTGTTGAGCAAATTATTGGAAAGGGCTCAGAGAGATAGGATTTATGATCACTTGGAAAGGCACAGTTTGATTTGTGTGGGGTAGATCATGCCTCTCAACCTTATTGAATTCTTTGCAAAGATGACCAAACACATGGATGAAAGTAGAGCAGTGGAGGTGATGTACATGGATTTAAGTAAGGTGTTTGAAAAGGTTCCCCATGGTAGGTCGATGCAGGAGGTAAGGAGGCATGGAGCCGGAGGAAATGTGGCAGACTGGATTCAGAATTGGCTGAACCTTAGAAAACAAAGGGTGCTAGTGGACAGGAAATATGCAACATGGTGCTCAATTACGAGTGGTCTACCACAAGGATCTGTTCTGGGTTGTCTTCTATTTCTGATTTTTGTAAAAGATTTGGATGAAGAAGTGGAAGGGTGGATGAGTTAGTTCGCGGATGATATGAAGGTGAGTTGTGTTGTAGGCAGTGTGGAGGGCTGTTCTCGGTTACAAAGGGACATTGATAGGATGCAGAGCTGAGCTGAGAAGTGGCAGATGGAGTTTAACCCTGAAAAGTGTGAGGTGATTCATTTTGGAAGGACAGACTTGAAAGCAGAATACAGCATCAACAGAAAGATTCTTGACAGTGTGGAGAAGCAGAGAGATCTTTTGGATTAATGTCCACAGTTCCCTGAATGCTGCCAGGTGGATAGAGTTGTTAAGAAGGCATTTGCTGTGTTAGCTTTCATTAATGGAGGGATCGAGTTCAGGAGTCGTGGAGTTATGCTCCAGCTATACAAAAGCCTGGTTTGGCCACATCTAGAGTATTATGTCCCGTTCTGGTTGCCTCTTTACAGAAAAGATGTAGAAGCATTGGAAAATGTGCAGAGGAGATTTACCAGGATGTTGCCTGGAATGGAGGGAAGGTCTTACGAGAAAAGGTTGAGAGAGCTAGGGCTTTTCACTTTAGAACGACAAAGGATGAGAGATGACATGATAGAGGTGTACAAAATGATCAGAGGTAAAGATAGAGTAGACAGCCAAAGACTTTTTCCTTGGGTGGAGGTAGCTGTTACGAGGGGGCATAGCTTTAAAGTGACTGGAGGTAAATATTGGGGAGACTTCAGAGGTAGGTTCTTTACTCAGAGTGGTCGGGCGTGGAATGCATTGGATAGAGTAGTGGAGTTGACCTCTTTAGGGCATTTAAGCGGCTCTTAGATAGGCGTCTGGATGATAGTATAAGATAGGAGTGGAGGTTAGATAGACCTTAAGATTAGGGTAAAAGTTTGGCACAACATTGTGAGCCGAAAGGCCTGTACTGTTCTATGTTCTATGTCATGTTATCCTAAAAGGAAATTGACTGGGGGCCAAGAAAAGGGAAAGCTATTAGTGATAGGCAATAGCCTGATGCGGGTAATATTTACTGTTCTTTGCAGCAGAAAGTCCTGAAGACTGCGTTGGCTACGTTGTACTAAGGTTGAGGAAAACTCTTTTGGGCTGGAGAGGAATTTGGAATGGGAGGAGAAAGAGATCTAATTGTTATCTGTGTAGGTATTGTAACATAGGACAGACCACAACCAAGATCTTGCTGAGGGATTACAGGCAGTTCGGGGCTAAATTAAAAAGCAGAACCACAAAGGTGATAGAATCTCTACAGTGTGGAACGAGGCTATTTGGCCCATCAAGTCTGCACCAACCCTTCAAAGAGTTTCCCACCCAGAACCCACCCTATTCCCATGACCCCACATGGCTAGCCCACCTAATCTGCGCATCCCTCAACACTACAGAACAATTTAACAAGGCCAGTCCACCTAACCTGCACATCTTTAGATTGTGGAAGTAACCCTGGAGCAGCCAGCGGAAACCCATGCTGACACGAGGAGAATGTACAAACTCTGCACAGACAGTTGTCCAAGGCTGGAATTGAATCTCTGTCCCTGGCACTGAGAGGCAGCAGTGAGCCACTGTACCACCCCAATAATAATTTCTGCCTTGCTAGCTGAGCTAAGTGCAAATTGGTTTAGGTAATTAAGTGGCTGAAAGATTAATATATGAGAAATAGGTTCTGATTCATTGGGCACTGGGAAACAAAAGAGCTGTTCTGGGCTAGGATTAGATTCCCTACAGTGTGTTAGCAGGTTATTTGGCCCATCAAGTCCACAAAAACCCTTCAGTGAGCATCCCAGCCACACCCATCTCTGTAATGTTGCATTTCCCACGGCTAACCCACCTGGGCTGGACACTATTTGGCAATTTAGCATGATCACTCCACCTGACCTCCACATCTTCGGATTGTGGGAGAAAACCAACGCAGACACAAGGAAAACATACAAACTCCACTCAGACAGTCACCCAAGACTGGAATCAAGCCCAGGTCCCTGCAGCTGTGAGATATCATTTCCAACCACTGAGCCAGCATGCAGTTCTGTTGGAATGGTCATCATTGGAACTATACTGGGACCACTGCCTTGATGAATCAATGTTGGGTTTTAGATAGGGCTTTAATTGAATTATTGGGGAGGGTTCAATTGCAGAGATGCTTAAAAAGTCAAAAAGAAAGGAGAGAGCAGAAGTGCAGGGGAGTGAAGAGGTCAATGATAAACATGACTCAGAAACTATAACCAGAATAGAGCTGCAGAACTAAGACTGGAGTAACTAATAGTGGTTAAAAACCAAACCTTGAGGCTGTTTGTCTGAATGCACACAGCATTTGATAAAAGATGAGCTTGTTACCACAAATAGAAATAATATGATTTGATAGCTATTACAGAGACGTGGTTTCAGAATAACCAAGGCTAGGAGCTCAATATTCAATGTTCCAGAAGAATACACCAAAATGAAAAAGGAACGGGATAGCTTTGTTACTAAAGGAAAGTGCCAGTGTGATGAAGAGGAGTTATAAAGGTGCAATAAATTGTGATTTGGAATGAGTTTGGTTAGAAATATGAACAGCAAAGGAAAGAACTTGTGTGTGGGAGTCATCTATAGGCCTCTGAAGATGTGCTTCATTGCAGGGCAAAGTAGAAATAAATAAATATGAAGGGTGGCTAAGAAGGGCAGTACAATTGTCAGATGATTTTAATGTGCATGTAATAGAATTATGGAATTGTACAACACAGAAACAAACCCTTTGGTTCAACTTGTCTGGGCAGACCAAATGATCTAAATTCATCTAATCCTATTTTCCAACATTTGGTGCGTATGTCTCTAAACCCTTCTTGTTCATGTATCCATCCAGATTACTTTTAAATATTGTAATTGTACCTGCCTCCTCCACCACCTCTGTGAGCTCAGTCAGTGCTGTCTATGTGAAAACGTTGGTCCTCTTAAATCTTTCCTTTCTCACCTATGCCCTCTAGTTTTGAACATAGGAAAAGACCTTTAGACTGGACAAATCAGTTTGGCAAGGGTAACAGAAGACAAATTTGTGCAGTGCATCAGGAATTGTTTGTTAGAGAAATATGTACCCTGGAATAGGCCATTTTAGATCCAGTAATGTGTGATGAGGCATGAGCAATAAGAGTTCTCATAGATAAGGATCTTCTAGGGCAGTAGTCTCCAACTATTTTAAGCAAAAGATCACTTTTTGAATTTAAGGGCAGCCCAAGATCTGCCCCAAAGACAGTGTAGAATGAATGGTTTGTTTTATTATGATATAAATCTAAAATAAAGTACATATTTTTATTCATTTTATCTTTTACTCATCAAATTTCAGTGTTATTGCATATTATCTGCAAGTGTCTGAGGGGAGTGTGTAACTTGAACTTGATTTTTATTTCTTTTGGGAGAAAGCTGCCTCGGGGAGGGGTAACCATTTACTTTAAAAGCGTACAATGTTAGAAATTTTCTCTGTTTGAGTTCCAACAAATTACTGTCCCTTTATCTAATTTTCAGCTCAATATCATGTTGCATAAAAATGTATCTCCATATCAACTCCACTGCTTTGAAAATCTAACACCTAATGGAATTTGGTAGCCATGCCACTGACGTCTACTTGAAGAAATGGATTTGAGACAAACTTGACAATTTGTACAAACTTATTTATTTATTCAAACTTATTCAAAAGTAATTTCTGAAATTACTTGTAGAATTCCTCTGCTAACTCTCTCAGGTTCGCTTTGAAATTTTCTGTGTGGAACCCTTTATCTTTATTTTTGATCTTTTTTCAGTAATTTTCTCCAACCTTGGAAAATTATACAACGTTTATTTTTTCAATTAGGAGGGCCATGGATCTGGCTTCACTTTGAAAGCATTCATCCCACTCATCATATGTGCCAAGATTGTGCCTTGTCCCTGCAGTTCACTGCTCAGCTCATTCAAATTTGACATTATATCCAAAGTCAAGCAGCTATGCACCGTCTGACAGCTCACTGCACACTTCATTCCTTGATTTTAAAAAAAGTGACAATTTCAGGCATCAGATCTAAAAGACCTTCCTGCGACTTAACTATCTCACATTAGCATGGAAGATTAGTTCAGTATAGGGGGCATTGAGTATGTTGAGAAACGTATTAAACAAGCAGTGCCGAAGGGTTTTCGCTGAGATCGAGTTTACAATCTTAACTTCCATTACATGCAAAAAGCCCGTAAGTTTACTTATGAATCTTGCTGGTGGCTTATACAATGGTTTTTGACAAAACAGGGAAAATCAGGATAATTTATGCAAAATGCAACAAAGCCCACATTTATGCCAAGCATGGCTGGGTGCACAGTCGATTGTAATGGAAACCGATATATTGAATGGAATGTTTTTCTCAAGCGGGTATGTTTTGAATTTGTTTTAGATATCCTCACTCCTTTTCACATTTTAAGGTGCAAAAGGATGAGGAGATTCTCTTCAGTTATTGTGTCCTTAAAAACCACGCACACAGAAACAGTTGGATTGTGTTGGTCAGTCGATGGATCTAAATGTTCATTTTCCTTCAGTTGCTGCTCTTGTTACTAAAATAAGTCTCAATGTTTCCAATTTATGTAAATTACTTTGAAGTGACCAAAACTACTGTTGCTTAATTTGTGATAGCATAAAGATAAATTGGAAGGGAGTTTGTGAAGATTTTGGAAGGATTTAGGCGAACTGTTTTTAGTAGGTTAAATGATTTGACATAGCTCTAGCAAAGGTAGTGTATTATAGGAACATTTGAAATTGTCAATTTTTGAAGAAAGATTTTAAAAGGCATGTTGTCTAAGTTAAAACTGTTAACAAATGTGAGCTATAATTTCAAAATTTGAAACTGATATAGCTCCAGGAAGTAGCAGTCTGGGGAGGATTGTACCCAATTCATCTTTCTCAATCCAAAGTGTCTTTTCATTATTTGATGACCAGCAAAGTAGTTTGAAAGAATAGAAAGAGTTCCTAGGTGAAAGAGTAAGGAATGTGAAAATAATCTGTGATTCTCCAGGTCGGTGTACAAAACAGCAAAATGGACTTGGGTGCTTTTAGCTAAAAAAGTTCAGCAGATTTTCAAATTATTATTGAACTTTTGTAGTTGTATGAAGTGTTTTAAATTGCCAAAAATCCATTGAGGTTCCCTGGACATAGCCACCAGATTATAATACCGTGGAGTCTCCACACTCATTCTGGGAGGCTGTACCATTTGAGATGCTACATCATGGAATCATAGAATCCCTACAGTATTGAAACAGGCCCTTCGGCTCTAAATGACCCATAAAGCATCCCAACCAGACTCATCCACCAATAACTCATCTAATCGACACATCCCTGAACACTATGGGCAATTTAGCCTGGTCAATCCACCAAACCTGCACATCTTTGGACTGTGGGACCATGCAGACGTGGGGACAATGTGCACACTCCACACAGACAGTCGCCTGAGGGTGAATCAAACCCAGGCCCCTGGTGCTGTGAAGCAGCAGTGCTAACCACTGAGCCACCGTGCCACCCCAATCTATAAAAGCCTTACAGCATATCTTGCACTTTCAGATAACACAGTGGTCCACTTCTTGATGATTGGATTAAAAATTGTCTTCAGATTTAATAAATTAACCTGAAACAAATGCTCCCTTTTCTGGATGACTCTAACATTCATGGCAAAGCACAATGTCCATAAGCTAATATTATGTAGAAGCAGAAGTGGGCCATTAACCCATCATGTCTGCTTTGCCATCGATGAGATTGTGTCTGATCTGATAATCCATAATTCCACTTACCTGCCTATTGCCCATAGCCGTCGTTTCCCATACTGATTAAAAATCTTTTTATCTTGCTTTGAATACTCATAGTTACCCAGACCCAACAGCCCTATTCTATAAAGAACTTTACAGATTCCCCAACCGCTGAGAAAAATATTTCCTTGTCATCTCTATTTTAGAAGGGTGAAACTTTATTCTGAGATTACGCTTTCTGGCCCTAGCCTCCCCTCAAGGGGAAACAATCCTTTCCCATGTACCCTGTCAAGTCCGCTAAGAATCTTGTATGTTTGAGTAAGGTCACCTCTCATTCTTCTAAATTCAACCTGTCTTCATAAGACAGTCCCTTCAGATCTGGTATTAGCCTCATGAACCTTCCTGGACTGCCTCCAATGCAAGCATATCTTTCCTTAGGTAAGTGGCCCAAAACTATTTTCCTGATTTATGGACGAGGACTCCTAAATTGTTCTGTTCGATAACTTGCTACAGTCTTTCTTCATTCAAATAATCTTCACTTCTTCGCTTCTTTCTGCCACACTACAGCACTTAACATTATGTTTCATCTGCCAAGTATTGTCTACTTGCTTAACTGATTTATAACTCTCATTATGTCATGCTCACGTCTTGCCTTCCCACTTATTTTTGTATCAGTAGCAAACCTGGCGATTGTGCATTCATTTTCCTCATCCAGTTCATTAATATATAGTAAGCAACTGCAGCCTTAATGTTCACCCCTGTGACACAGATTGCTGTCCTCAAAATGTCCCTCTCACCCTATCTCTTTGCTTTGGGTAATCCTCTATCGATGCTAATATATTATCTCCACCATAGCCGCTTTTAAGTAGCCTAATGTGTGGAACTTTATCAAATGCTTTCTGTAAATCCAAAATATATCGCACAATTGCTTCCCTTTTATCTGTCCTCCTTGTCAATTCAAAGAATTCTAGTAAATTTGTCAATGCGTATTCCAATTCATAACAAAGCATACAGTGAGCACATTCAAACCAAATCTTCCAAATATAGTGTTTCCCCGAATGGTCTCATGTACCTGTTATCTAATTTTGAGGTGCATGAGTAGTCATTAGTTGCCAATGCTCTCTATGAGGGTCATGTTATGGAAATGATCCATTCCACTTATGATGGCTTATTGCTGCATCTCTGAAGCATGTTCACAGGAATTTGGGTTTGCTATTATCCACTGGTATCATGCTCTGAGATAATAGTCGAGAAACCTGACACGTGTAGGATAGCAATTTCAGGTAGTCTCCTGCTGCTATTATTTCACTGGACTCTAGATTTATGTCATCTCTGATCAGTGCGACAATGGGCTCAATGTCTCTTATCAAATTCTGAAAGATCTGAAGTAGCAGCATACAGTATGATCACCGCAGCAATGAAGCTGATATGAAGAGGTGCTTTTTATTCTGCCCCTCTCTCCTCCGCCCTCCCCCCACCCCCACTAATGGCAACGCCCATGAGACGGTGGAGTTAGAAACACCGGTGGGTGCTAGATTTACTCAGAGGTGGTTATGAATTGCCATGTCTTCAATCTATCGTGTTTCAGCATATGTGACTTCTGCATTGCCTAGTGGGTCTTCTTCTATATTCTTATATTGTACACTGAGTTTTTCTATTATGCAGCAAAGCTTTCAAGATTTTAATTCATTTTAATTTTAATAATCCAATATGTTGTGGAGCCTATTAAATTTAAATATTGCACTAATGAAAACTGTAAAGCATTGATATCTCAATAAAGATTTAATAAGTCAAATCAAACCCTAACTACTTATGTCAGTTGTGAGGTTTTTAGTTTTGCCTCATATAGGAGAAGCAACAGTGTGAATGATGGATCTCAGTCTATTTTACACTTGGACTGCAAGACATGGAGATTAATGGGACTCAAAATTCAATTAATTTGTAACCATCAGGAAACACAAATTTTCATCTCATTCCCTCTTGGGCAGGATTTGAATTTGGGCCTTCACAGGTAAAGGGCAGTGAACAAAATAAGTGTTTTGTTATATTTACAAAATATATGCTATTGGTCAGGTTATGTATAAGGAAGTTGCTGATTTTTTTTTGTCAGTAATCATTAGGCATTCCCAGTCATTTTTATTACAAATTTTGGACTAATATTATTCATTAGGAGCTGCAGTTGTGACTTTTGCACAGACTGAAAGTAATAGTTGAAATGAAGATGGGACACTATAGAATGATAATTAAAAATAAAATCTTATGACATCCATGTATTGTCTTCCCAAGGACAAGTTCTTTTTCACTTTTCATGGGAACGTGAGCAGAGAAACATGAAGGGGTAGTTCTTTGGGATGGCAGTGCACTATTTTAATAACAGCTTATTTTCAGCCAGTGCTTCATCAACAGTCAGTACTAAGTACTGAATATGGACAATTCCAGAGTTCAGTATTGTTCTGAGAATGATTTGTAAATCCTCGTTATCACAATTGCCTCTCTAAGGCTATTGTTGGATTAAATCGCAAATCACTAAAAGAGTGGTGGATATCCATTTGATTCAGTTTGTACTTTATTATTGATTGACTTCTCACCACCGTATGTATAATACTCAGCTAACTCACGGCTGGTAGTTTTCTTTACGGGATCACTTGTTGCAAGCTTGATGGCCTGACGAACGCGTTTCTATCTACTGGTCCACCTCAAAGTGCTTTTAAGTGTCAAAACAAATATGTTGAAAAGAGACTTTCTCAGTGGTTGTAAACTAGTTTCCACAGGGATGTGGTGGGTAGCATTTTCTCACATTTAGAAGGATGGCAGGCAAAAATTCAGTCTCCTTACACTGGGTTAAAGTTTCCTTACTAAGTTTTCTGAATCATGCAGGCTGCTCAGCTTTCCCAGCCTTCATGGTCAGAGGAATGTTTTGCATTCCTTAGCCTGTCATGAATACTCACTGAGACCCCAATCTGCTGGAATTGCACTTGCAGGTTTAATTTTGTTCTGAAGAGCTGGGGAGTGCATGTTTACAAATTTGGGTCTATCTTCAAGTTGTATACCTAGCGGGACAGACATCTTCCTCAAAGCTCCATGAGTACAACCGACTTCAGTTACTTGGCTCTTTCTACTGTGTAGATGGCACGGTGGCTAGGTGGTTAGTACTGCAGCCTCACAACACCAGTGACCTGGTTTCAATTCCAGCCTTAGGCGACTGTCTGCGTTGAATTTGCACATTTTCCCTCTGTCTCCATGGGTTTCTGTGATTTGGTTTCCTGGCATAGTCCAAGGATGTGCAGCTTAGGTGGATTAGCTATGGTAAATGTAGGGAATAGCAGTGTAGGCTGGGTCTGGGTGGACTTGTTGGGTCAAATGGCCTCATTTTGCACTGGAGGATTGTATGATTCATGACCAAGACATTTATTTGCACAAGTACTTAGTGGTCGGGCGTGAGGCCTGAATGGGTCAAATCAGCTTGTGAGTAGTCTCAGTCATATGAAATCTTTAGAGTCGTAGAGTGACTGAAATGTGGAAGCAGGCCATTCGACCCATTGAGTCCACAACCCTCCTCTGAAGAGCATCCCCGCCATCCCTGTAATCCTGAATTTCCAACAGTTAATCCATCTGGCCTGCACATCCCTGGATACTGTTGGCAACCTAGCCTGGCTAATCCATCTAACCTGCACATTTTGGGACTATGGGAGGAAATCCACACAGACACGGGAAGAATGTGAAAACTTCACACAGACAGTCACCTATGGGTGGAATCAAACCCGGCAGTAGTGCTAACCATTGAAGCACTGTGTTGTCGGTGCTTTCTAAATGGCTTTTAATGCTTACAGTGTTAGGGTGAATCCTGAATGTACTAGTTCCACCACACCTGACTGGGGCACATGAGGGACCAAAAAGGGGTTCAACTTGATATGTCACCTTTTGTCGATTGTGTCCTGTCTCAAGCAAGCCTTTAGCACAAAACTAACAGATGTGTGTTTTCTCCAAGTTGTATTGAAAGATTATTGAGCTGATGGTGCGTGAGCTGCTGACAGTTGCAGTTCCTTCAATGTTATAAATGTGAAGTCTGGCAGATGTGTGAGACTGTGCCACCGTGGTTTCATTACAGCTAACTGCAATGAAGTGAGAGACACTAATTGCACATAGAGCATCTGATGGAGATTTCTGGCTGTCAACCTCCTGTGTGACTGACTTCTGCAGTGGCAACTTCACAATGTTCACTTGGGCTCAAAGAAGCATGAAGCACTGAATTGAGACCGATGCATTCCTTCGAAGAATACAGGACATCATTCATCGTTTAGCAGCACTGAAACAAGGTTCTTATGAGCCATTTACAAGTGCTGACCTCTAGCCACCTCCAACCAGGTTGTCTTTCAGCCTGGATGGCCTCCTGTGTCATCCATTTCCTGCACGACCTTCAGGAGAAACTAGACTTTAAGACCAAAATACATAGGAGCAGAAGTAGGCCATCGAACCTATTGAGCCTTCTCAATCATTCAGTGAGATCATGGCTGATCTGATAATTGTCAACTCCACTTTCCTGCCTATTCCCCATGACCCTTGATTTGCTAACTGAATAAAATGACACAGACTACACCCTCTGCAGTAAAGAAATTCTAGAAAGTTATCACTACTGAAGCATGATGTTGCTTTTTACTTAGTCTGTGGCATCTCCAGAGGTAGATGTGATCAATGAGCAGAGATTGAATGATTTGCGAAGTGCTTTCCATGTCCTTTTAACTATGCTGTGCAGATGTTGTACCTCAGCAGGATCGGTAGGCTTTAAAGTTTCCTGGCATATAAAATTTGTTGTCTTATCCGTGCATGAATACGTGTACAGCTGAGAATGTAATCATGAGTGGAAAACTCAGCAGAGATAACAAAGTGTGGAGCTGGATGAACACAGCAGGCCAGGCATCATCAGGACAGCTGATGTTTCGGATCTGGACCCTTCTTTCTTCTTCCACACCTTGTTATCTCAGACTCCAACATCAGCAGTTCCTACTGTCTCTCATTGGAAAACTCACCTCTCCCCAAGCAGAAATCTCTCCTGCTTTAATCCCCTGTTTCATATTTAGCCTCAAAAAAAGAAAAATTCTATTCACTGACTTTGCAAATTTGTACAAAATTGGAGATTTATAGCTCTCCACATTTTTGCTCCTTTTAAAGTCCAAATTTATGCCTTGCTGGTTGTAATGTGAATTAATTCCAAATGTGCCTAACTGTCTTGGCAGACACTATTTGTCACTTGGGGTGAATCACCAAAATGCTTTCAAAGTCAGCTATTGTTTCTAAAATGGCTGACCGTATAAGAGAAAGGAGGTGGAGAGGGGTGCCAGAGGGAGTCCTTAATTTGAGAACTCCTAAACCCTGCTTCTAGTGTCATGATCTAGCATAGCATTGATTGTCATTGATTGTCACCAATTGTCTTACTAAGTCCAGTCAGTCTGCGACTTTTCCACTGATCCTGTGAACATTAGTGTCGGTTATGGGATTCTGTGGCAAATACATTCCTCAGGTAATTGTTGGATTAGTGCCCATATAAATTTCTAATCTGAAGTAAATGAATGACAAAGCATTATAGTAGTACAGACTATCACAATGATGGAGATAGAGAAATGTTTTGTATATAACAGTAGAAAACAGTATTCAAAAGTATAATTTAAGGAGGTGGTAGCATAAAGGTAATGTCACTAAGTGAATAATCCAGAGTCCTGGGGTAATGTTGTGGAGGCCATGGGTTTGAATCCCATCAGGGAAGATAGTGCAATCAGAATTCAGTAAAAATCTGAGGAAAAAAGAAAGCTTAATGGTGACCACTGTCAATGTGCTCAGTTACGAGTGGTGTACCACAAGGATCTGTCTTGAGTCCTCTTCTGTTTTGTAAATGTGATTTTTGTAAAAGATTTGGATGAAGGAGTGGAACATTGGATTAGCAAGTTTGCAGACGATACGAAGGTGGGTCGCATTGTAGACAGTGTGGCGGGCTGTTCTAGGTTACAGAGGGACATGGATAGAATGCAGAGCTGTGCTGAGAAGTGGCAGATGGAGTTTAACCCTGAAAAATGTGAGGTGATTCATTTTGGAAGGACAAACTTGAAAGCACAATACAGGATTAACAGAAAGATTCTTGGCAGTGCGGAGGAGCAGAGGGATCTTAGGGTTCATGTTCACAGTTCCCTGAATGCTGCCACCCAGGTGGATAGAGTTGTTAAGAAGGCAAATGGTGTTAGCTTTCATTAATAGAGGGATTGAGTTCAAGAGCCGTTAAGTTATGCTCCAGTTATACAAAAGCCTGGCTCGGCCACATCTGGAGTATTGTGTCCAGTTCTGGTTGCCTCATTACAGGGAAGAGGTGGGGGCATTGTAAAAGGTGCAGAGGAGATTTACCAGGATGTTGCCTGGAATGGAGGGAAGGTCTTAGGAGGAAAGGTTGAGAGAGCTAGGGTTTTTCTCTTTAGAACAACGAAGAATGAGAGGTGACTTGATAGAGGTGTACAAAATGATCAGAGGTTTAGGTAGAGTGGACAGCCAGAGACACTTTTTCCTAGGATGTAGGTAGCTATTACATGGGGGCATAGTTTTAAAGTGAGTGGAGGTAGGTTCTTTACTCAAAGAGTGGTAGGGGTGAGGAATGCATTGCTGGAGAGGGTAGTGGAGTCAACCTCATTGGGGGCATTTAAGCGGCTATTAGATAGGCATATGGATGATAGTATAAGGTAGAGGTGGAGGTTAGATAGACCTTTAGGATAGGGTAAAAGTTTGTTAGAGCGTCATGGGCAAAGGGTTAGTACTGTGCTGTACAGCTCTATGTTCTATAATAATTGTTTGTTACTTCAGTTGGTTTATTTTATGTATGCTTTATAACAAATAAAGGTTTCATTGCTTGCTGCTTCATAGAGTAAACTTGTGAAATTTACTAGAAAAATATGCATAGCTGACATTCAGTCCTGAAATGTCCATAGTGGCAAGATGTTTCTGCAAGGTTATTTGATATGAATTTGGGAAATAATTGTGTGGGGAAATTGGAGAAGGAAGTTGTTTCAGCAGAAATTCTAGGACATTTCCATTTCAATTTTCACAAATGCCCAATTAGTTTGTGTTTTTGAAGAGAAGATCCAGCATAACTGAATATAAGCGAAAACGCTGTTCAAAGCCAATTCAACAACAAAGTTGTAGTAATTGTGCCTTTTGAGATATAAACCTTAATTTAGTTAGTAGTGGCTCTTTCACCCCTTGATTTGTGAGTTATAGATTGAAGATCCATTCCAAGACTTGAATGCATTATCCAAGTTGACAGGAAATCAAAGAATCATGGCATTTTACGACACAGAAGGAGGTAGTTTAGTCCATCACCTCTTGTGGTGATGTTTGAAACAAGTATCCAATTAATCCTAATTCCCTACTTCTTCCTTTATAAGATCAAATATAGATCCAAATTACACCCTGGAAGTTACTACTGAACCGGCTTTATGTGGCACAATCCAGATGATAACAACTTAGTTTTGTAAAAATAAATCTCTTCAGCTCCCACTAAATGACAATTGACAATTATCTAAAATTTTATCCATCTGGTTATTGACCCTTCTACCACCAGAAACAATTCTCTCTATCAAATCTCCTCATAAACAAGAACTTCTTTTAATAAATGTGCCTTCTAAGGATAACAATCTATTCCATCAACACAAACAAAAGTCATTTGTCCCTGGCACTATTATGATAAATCTATTCTACTGACCAGGTCGGTCGATTTCCATGGAAAGAGGTTAACAATTAAAACTTTTCTTGCTGTCAGCCAGCTGGCCTGCTGAGATTTTCTCGACTTTCTTCTATTTTATGAATTTTCATTATCTGCAATATTTTGACAGTGTTTTGTTTATTGCTTCTTTCAATGTTCCCAATAAAAATAAATCAAAGAGCCGGTCCCTTGTTTTTTAGAAGCTGGACAGCTTCAATTCCCAGACAATCAATTATTTTACAAACTAATTGGCCTTCTCCCAGAAGGAAACTGACTTGCTGCTTCTGCATATATGTTTGGTTTTTCATGTTTGCTGAAGCCAACATTCTTGGTCCATGATCCAAACGCTATTTCTGGCTCCTAACTCTGTGCTTTGGGCAGCAACAGTCAGAAAATAAATCAGTCTGTTCACATCCTTATAGCTGGACTTACTTTCTCTGATTCAAAGGGGAGTCAGCGAAGAAAATGGCCAGGCAGCACAGTTTGACAGTCTGCCTTTATACCCTCGCTAGCAGTGATGTGGGGAGCAGAACAGATGACACCTGTCAAGTCTTCGATCAAGCAATTTAAAACTTCAAGAAAAGACCCAAGTTAGGCAATAATACAACTTTTTGAGAGGCAGCCTAGAATTGGGAGCTCTCAACAATGATGTGACACCCTAAAAGCCTGTTTATCAGCTACCTGATCAGGAATGTGATGAGTAACTCTCCACTTGTCTGAACACTTGAAGTGCTCAACAGGACAAAACAGCTACATCCCATTCCATCACCTTAAAATATTAAAAACCTTCAATGTGTGATTGCAGCAGCGTGAATCATATAAAAGATGCAATGCAGCAACATGCCATCTTCTCCAAAAGCATTTTCCAAATCCATAGAGATAATGGGAACTGCAGATGCTGGAGAATCCAACATAACAAAGTGTGGAGCTGGATGAACACAGCAGGCCAAGCAGCATCTCAGGAGCACAAAAGCTGTCGTTTCGGGCCTAGACGCTTCATCAGAGATGGGGATGGGGAGAGGGTTCTGGAATAAATAGGGAGAGAGGGGGAGGCGGACCGAAGATGGAGAGAAAAGAAGATAGGTGGAGAGGAGAGTATAGGTGGGGAGGTAGGGAGGGGATAGGCCAGTCCATGGAAGACGGACAGGTCAAGGAGGTGGGATGAGGTTAATAGGTAGGAAATGGAGGTGCGGCTTGAGATGGGAGGAAGGGACGGGTGAGAGGAAG
This sequence comes from Stegostoma tigrinum, assembly GCF_030684315.1. Taxonomy (NCBI): domain Eukaryota; kingdom Metazoa; phylum Chordata; class Chondrichthyes; order Orectolobiformes; family Stegostomatidae; genus Stegostoma; species Stegostoma tigrinum. The sequence goes on along the minus strand of NC_081358.1, from coordinate 70,743,073 downwards.
AACAGGTTAGGGAGGCAGAGACAGGCTGGACTGGTTTTGGGATGCAGTTGGGGGAGGGGACGAGCTGGGCTGGCTGTGGGATGCGGTGGGGGAAGGGGAGATTTTGAAGCTGGTGAAGTCCACATTGATACCATTGGGCTGCAGGGTTCTTGGGGGAACCCTGCAGCCCAATGGTATCAATGTGGACTTCACCAGCTTCAAAATCTCCCCTTCCCCCACCGCATCCCACAACCAGCCCAGCCTGTCTCTGCCTCCCTAACCTGTTCTTCCTCTCACCCATCCCTTCCTCCGGCCTCAAGCCGCACCTCCATTTCCTACCTACTAACCTCATCCCACCTCCTTGACCTGTCCGTCTTCCCTGGACTGACCTATCCCCTCCCTACCTCCCGACCTATACTCTCCTCTCCACCTATCTTCATTTCTCTCCATCTTTGGTCCGCCTCCCCCTCTCTCCCTATTTATTCCAGAACCCTCTCCCCATCTCCATCTCTGATGAAGGGTCTAGGCCCGAAACGTCAGCTTTTGTGCTCCTGAGATGCTGCTTGGCCTGCTGTGTTCATCCAGCTCCACACTGTTATTCCAAATCCATAGCTTCTACCATCCAGAAGGATAATGGCAATAAAAGCATGGGATCATCATCAGAAAGCTCCACATCATTCTGACTTGGAACTGTATCATTTTTCTTTCAGTGCCCCTGGTTTAAGACCCTGTAACTCCCTGTTTGACAGCGCTGAGGGTGTATCTATATCAGACAGGCTGGCGTGATTCAAGACAGTAGCTCACCATCACCTTCTCTGGAGACATTATGGTTGGGCTAATTGACATACACACACATCTCATGAAAAAGCTTTTAAAAATGCTCCTGTGAAGTACATTGGGATATTATACTAATTTGAAGGTGGATGTTTGTGATATAAACTAATAATAAACTATTGGTGATCCTGTAGTATCCTTTATGACTAATCGTGAAATGCTGCACTTATGATGCAAGGAAAATTCCACAGTAACCGCTGCAAAACAAGGTACATGGTCAATGCTACAAAAGACAGCTACCATTTCTGGACCAACAGCTAGGCAAGGAACACATGGCATGTGCTATGCCCTCCAGATTGCAAAGTTGCAATTGTTCTTACAGAATACACAATAAGTCCTATCATATGATGAGTTATGTTGCATTCAAAAATATTGTTCTGCCTCTTTCCGCTCCCTAATCCTATCCGATGTTGTTATGAAGTATTAAAAATCTCCTGAATCCATGATAATTTTCCATGAAGTGGCATTTCCCACACATAGTATGCAGCAAAGTACAGAATAATGTTGGTAGAAACTGAAGCAGCTGTGGCAGGTGAATCAAAGAAGGCGGACTTTAGGAGCTATGAGAAGCAGTGAAAGAGAGAAGGGAAAGTTGGAAGAAATGAAATTAAACATTTAACATTCTTTAAAACTATTTTAAGTCAGCTTTAACAATTATGTTTGGCAGCAATTAGTGGAAATAAATGTTAAGATGCAAACAAAAATCCCTGTAAAGTTTGCCATAGTTGCTTGCAGAATCCCACTAGTGATACCCATACAGCTCTCTAACCAACAGCGGCCAGAAAATTTAACAGGAGCAGCATCTGCTTGTCTTGCCAGTGAGGCTGCTGCTACCACTGGATGCTTTGTGTTATTTATAGCATAAGGTTGCTCCTGAAAATCAGGGCTGCTATTGAATGCAGCACTGTTCATAAAGAGGCCATGAATTTAACAGCCCCTATATCCGACCAGAAAATAACATTGAATGTTCAAGTAAAATAAAATGAACAGGAGTATTATTTGTGAATGTTTATGAATGAATGATTAAAAGTGGATCCAGCACTTCGCTAAAATAATTTCCTGAAATGTAAATTATATAACACTTTTGTTTGGAAAAGAAATCAATCGTATTCATGCATGGTGTTGAATAATGTTAATGTTAATGAATCTTGAAGCAAAAAGTGTCATTGCCATCTTCTTGGTTGTGCTACTGGAGCAGAACCTAATTGCTTGGCATGGGCAGGATGTGCAATACAGGCTGTGGAAGTATTCAAATAAATTAAGTCACAAAATTTGAAGCAGAGCCTGAAAATTTTGATGTATGAATGAAGTATTGAGGTAATTATGCAATTTGAAGGATCATTCAATGCCATCAGAACGTGTGTTCACTTTTTTTCCATTAAGCTGTAATGCAAATGGACAAAATTGATTGCAAGACTTTGCAGATATGCACTCACCTTTTGCTTTTTCATGTGCATTAGCCGCAGGTCCTACTTTCAACCACCAGAGAATTATGTATTAGATTGCTTGAAAGTCATCATTAAACCATTGCCAAAGCAAGATAAAAAGTATACAACTATCATAAGGTATGTACAAATAAGTTAGTAAATGGCCTTTGCCTGTGTGCACAGGAACTGCCTCGACTGCTGGGTGTTTCCAGTTTTTTTTTTGCGTGAACTATTTGTTTAACTAAATATTTAAAGATTTCTTGTAGTCAGTGAAATCTCGAATATGAATTTCCTTTATTTCACAATGTTTTTACTTCATAGCAATATTACTTCATGGCATTTTGTGGTATTTTCATATGGTACACGGCAAGGATTTTTGATTTAGTACTTTTGCCATCATTCCTCCTTTGCCTTTGCTATGTCGTGGGCCAATCTAGTGATTAGTTGTAGAGGATGTACCATTGTGGAGTACCAACAGAAGATGCACTATCATGGCAAACACAAAGATTTATTGCATGATAGCTCAAGTGCAAATACCGTTGGTCAGGAATAGTTTCCAGGGTCTTTAAAGGGGAAAGGACAAACTGTTTGTTTATTTCTTAAAATTTGTTCATGGGATGTGGGTGTCACTGGCTGGGTCAGCATTTATTGCCCACCCTTGTTGTCCATGAGAAGGTGACAATAACATGCTTTCTTGAACCACTGCAATCCATTTGGTATAGATCAACCTACAATGCCACTGGGTAAGGAATTCCAGAATTTTGACCCAGTGGTACTGAAGTAACAGCAATATATTTCCAAGTCAGGATGGTGAGTGAATCAGGTGACGGTGTTCTCATGTATCTAATGTCCTAGTCGTTCTCTGTAGCAGTATTAATGGGTTTGGTCTCCTCCAAAGAGCCTTGGTGATTTTTCTATAGTCTGCCATGTTAATGGTGCACACTGTTACTGGGAGCATTGGTATTGGTGAGTACTTTCTTATGGATGTGATACCAGACAAGTGGCTGCACTGTCTTCGATGATGTTAAGCTTCTTGAAAGTAGGGGTAAATGGGTGTTTTTCTGGTTGGCGGTCAGTGGCTGGCAGTGTGCCTTAGTGATCAGTGTTGGGATCGCAATTGTTTACAATTTCCATAGATGATTTGGAGATGGGGACTAAGTATGGTATGTCAAAATTTGCAGATGACACTAAGATGACTGGTAGAGCAAAGTGCAGAAGACACTGAAAGTCTGCAGAGGGATATAGGATAGTCTCAGTGCGTGGGCAAAGGCCTGGCAGATGGAGTACAGTGTTGATAAGTCTGAGCTCGTCTATTTTGATAGGAATAACAGCAAAATGACTATGTTTTAAATCATGAAAAATTGAAGCACGCTGCTGTGCAGAGAGATTTGGGTGTCCTTGTGCATGAATCGCTAAAAGTAGGATTGGAGGTACAGCAGGTAATTAAAAAGGCAAATGGAATTTTGTCTGCCATTGCGAGAGGGATGGAGTTTAAAAACAGGGAAGCTATGCTGCAGCTGTGTAGGGTCCTGGTGAGGCCACACCTGGAGTACTGTGTGCAGTTTTGGTCTCTTTACTTGAGAAGAGATATACTAGCGCTGGAGGGGGTGCAGAGGAGATTCACCCAGTTGATTCCAGAGTTGAGAGGATTGGATTATAAGGAGAGACTGAGTAGACTGAGATTATACTCATAAGAATTCAGAAGAATGAGGGGAAATCTTATAGAAACATATAAGATTATGAAGGAAATAGATAAGGTAGAGGCAGGGAAGTTGTTTCTGCTAGCAGGTCAAACTAGCGTTAGAGGGCATTGCCTCAAAATAAAGGGAAGCAGATGTAGGACTAAGGTCAGGAGGAGCTTCTTCACACAAGGGATTGTGAATCTGTGGAATTCCCTGCCCAGTGAAGTGGTGGAAGCTAACTTGCTGAATGTGTTTAAGGCAAGGCTAGATAAATTTTTGAACAGTAAAGGAATTAAGGGTTATGGTGAGTGGGCAATAGACAGTAGGTGCAGGAGTAGGCCATTCGGCCCTTCGAGCCAGCACCACCATTCATTATCATCATGGCTGATCATCCACAATCAGTATCCTGTTCCTGCCTTATCCCCATAACCCTTGATTCCACTATCTTTAAGAGCTCTATCCATCTCTTTCTTGAAAGTATCCAGAGAGTTGGCCTCCACTGCTTTCTGGGGCAGATCAATCCATGTATCCACCACTCACTGGGTGAAGAAGTTTTCCCTCAACTCTGCTCTAAATGGCCTACCCCTTATTTTTAAGCTGTGTCCTCCGGTTCGGGACCCACCCATCAGCGGAAACATGCTTCCTGCCTCCAGAGTGACCAATCCCTTAATAATCTTATATGTCTCAGTCAGATTCCCCCTCATCCTTCTAAACTCAAGTGTATACAAGCCCAGTCGCTCCAATCTTTCAACATATGATAGTCCTGCCATTCCGGGAATTGACCTCATGAACCTACGCTGTATTCCCTCAATAGCAAGAATGTCCTTCCTCAAATTTGGAAACCAAAACTGCACACAATACTCCAGGTGCGGTCTCACCAGGGCCCTGTACAGCTGCAGAAGGACCTCTTTGCTCCTGTACTCAATTCTTCTTGTTATGAAGGCCAGCATGCCTCCATGCTTACCAGCATGGGCGGGTAAGTGGAGCTGAGTCTCAAAAAGATCAGCCATGATCTTATTAAATGGCGGGGCAGGCTCGAGGGGCCAGATGGTCTACTCCTGCTCCTAGTTCTTATGTTCTTATATTGCTGGAATTGTGTCCAGGCAAGTGGGAATGTTCCATCATACTCTTGATTTATGCCATGCTAAAGGTGGACAGGCACATTGCAAGATTCCTAGCCCCTAACGGGATTTTGTAGCCACAGTATTTATGAGATCAATCCAGTTTAGGTTGTGGTCAATGGTAAACCCCAGGATGTTGTTAGTGGGAATAATAATGCCTTTGAATATCAAGAGGGGGGGGTGATCAGGATTCCTTTTATTGAAGCTGGCTTTATAATGCACAAATGTTACTTGTTCACCCAAAATCATCAGGCACAGATTCCAGATCACTTAGGCACTAGATCTTTGAAGTATAACACAGTGTGGAGTTGGAAGAACAAGGCAGACCAGGCATCAGCAGAGGAGCAGGATCCAAAACGTCAGCTTTTTTACTCGTTTGATGCTGTCTGGCCTGCTGTGTTCCTCCAGCTCTACACTCTGTTATCTCTGACTCCAGCACCACCAGGTTTTTCTATCTCTGAGATCGTTAAGGTTGTTGTGTAATGTCACAGTGTGTGATATTGCAGAACAAAAATACCCACCTCACCTTCCATCACTCTCTCTATGTCGTGGAGGCAGTACAACCAATGTTATGTCTGCGAGATGTTCAGTAGCATCAGTAAGCACAGAACTCGACTGCATGTGTAAAAATGTGAAACTATAGACTGGCAAATAATTCGGATTTTAAATAAACTTCAAGATTGTTGACTGAACAGAACACGACTATGTTTATTTTATGAGGACTAACATATTTGGCAAGCACAGTACTGTGTGTGAAAGTATGAATTTGTCCATTTTGGCAAAAGGAATGAAAAAAACAGCATATTACTTGAACGGTGAGAGGTTGCAGGGCTCTGAGATGCAGAGATATCTGGGTGTCCCAATGCATGAATCACAGAAGGTTAGTATGCAGGTACAGCAAGTATTCAGGAAAGCTAATAGAATGTGATAATGAAACAAAGAACTGCAGATGCCGGAAATCTGAAACGAAAATAGAAATTGTTGGAGAACTCAGCAAATCTGGCATCATCTATGGCAAAAGAAATAGAGTTAATGTTTCAAATCCAGTGACCCTTCTTCAGAACTCCAGTTCTGAACTGGACTAATACCTGGAATGAGCAGATTGCCTTATGAGGAGAAAAACTATACACTATGAATATTGATCACTTCAGATCCATTACATGTACTATATTCATCAGAGGTATTAACCAGAGAAAATATATTTATCATGTTATGAGTAATAACTAATAACAAAATTAGGACCATTGCACTTAAGCATCGAGAATTTGTGAGATATGGAACATGGATAACAGGAATACAGACTTTAAATTGAAATGAGAATATAATGGTATTGTTTTAATTATGGTTGATGGGGAGAGAGAACCTAGTTTTCAGGAATGCTAGTCACTAAAATAATGTTTTATTTCATAGAACATTACAGCACAGTTCAGGCTCTTCGGCCCTCGATGTTGTGCTGACCTGTCATACCGATCTCAAGCCCATCTAACCTACACTATTCCATGTACGTCCATTTGCTTGTCCACTGACTACTTAAATGTACCTAAAGTTGGCGAATCTACTACCGTTGCAGGCAAAGCATTCCATTCCCTTACTACTCTCTGAGTAAAGAAACGACCTCTGATATCTGTCCTATATCTTTTACCCCTCAATTTAAAGCTATGCCACCTCATGCTCACCGTCACCATCCTAGGAAAAAGGCTCTCCCTATCCACCCTATCTAACCCTCGGATTATTTTATATGTTTCAATTAAGTCACCTCTCAACCTTCTTCTCTCTAACGAAAACAGCCTCAAGTCCCTCAGTCTTTCCTCGTAAGACCTTCGCTCCATACCAGGCAACATCCTAGTAAATCTCCTCTGCACCCTTTCCAAAGCTTCCACATCTTTCTTATAAAGCGGTGACCAGAACTGTACACAATACTCCAAGTGCGGCTGCACCAGAGTTTTGTACACTGCTCATCGACACTGCTAAGAATCTTACCATTAGCCCTGTACTTTGCCTTCCGGTTACTCCTACCAAAGTGCATCACCTCACACTTGTCTGCATTAAACTCCATTTGCCACCTCTCAGCCCAGCTCTGCAGCTTATCTATGTCTCTCTGCAACCTACAGCATCCTTCTTCACTATCCACAACTCCACCGACCTTAATGTCGTCTGCAAATTTACTAACCCATCCTTCTACGCCCTCATCCAGGTCATTTATAAAAATGACAAACAGCAGTGGACCCAACACCAACCCTTGCGGTACACCACTAGTAACTGCTCTCCAGGATGAACATTTCCCATCAACTACCACCCTCTGTCTTCTTTCAGCAAGCCAATTTCGGATCCAAACTGCTGTATCTCCCACAATTCCATTCCTCCACATTTTGTACAATAGCCTATTGTGGGGAACCTTACCGAACGCCTTGCTGAAATCCATATACACCACATCAACTGGTTTACTCTCATCTACCTGTTTGGTCACCTTCTCAAAGAACTCAATGAGGTTTGTGAGGCACGACCTTCCCTTCACAAAACCGTGTTGACTATCCCTAATCAATTTATTCTTTTCTAGATGATTATAAATCCTATCCCTTATAACCTTTTCCAACACTTTACCAACAACTGAGGTTATGTTCACTGGTCTATAATTGCCAGGGTTGACTCTACTCCCCTTCTCGAACAGGGGAACCACATTTGCTATCCTCCAGTCATCTGGCACTATTCCTGTAGACAATGACGAGTTAAAGATCAATGCCAAAGGCTCGGCAGTCTCCTCCCTGGCTTCCCAGAGGATCTGAGGATAAATCCCATCCGGCCCAGGGGACTTATCTATCTTCACCTTCTGAAGGATTTCTAATGCCTCTTCCGTGTGAACCTCAATCCAACCTAGTCTAGTAGCCTGTATCTCAGTATTCTCCTCGACAACATTGTTGTTTTCTAGAGTGAATACTGTTGAAAAATATTCATTTAGCGCTTCCCCATCTCATCTAACTCCACACACACCTTACCACTACTAACCTTGATTGGGCCTAATCTTACTTTCGTCATTCTTTTATTCCTTAAATACCTATGTTGTGGCAAGTAAATTGTATCTGGAGGTGTAAAATAGCAAAACAAAGTGATAATGATCAACTTCAGAAGACTTTAAGCTCCAGTTTGGATAAGGCGGTAAGTTTTCGGCATTCCAGCACAGAATGATATAAAGATGATGTAAAGTGATCCAGCATAATGTCTTAAATGAAAAGTGAGCAAGCAGCAAAGTAGCATAGATTTAGGAAGTTCATATCAGGTAAACATTGCAGCAACTTAATGGCTCATGCTTACACTTGTAACTTATTATGATTTTACAGAACTGAAGTGGAGCAAGTTGGGTGAGTATAGATTTAGTCTTCTGTTTTACCACTCCTTTGATGAAATCACTTCTCGAGATCATCTCAGATTAAGCGCTTCCTATAAACAAAGTCACCTATCACAGGACTGCTGTCCCATTAGGTGGAAACAACTGGTTGAGGTTTAGCCCAAGGATTACTGCACCTCAAGCGAGGGAGAAGTTGAGAAGAAGAGCCCTTTGAGGTAACCTTATGCACAAAACAATCTCAGAAGCAAAGGACGATTTTTTTTTCCCAAGAAAAATGCAAATATTTGGAGTAAGTTAGAATTCTTCATTTGCAGGGATCTAACAGGAACCTTTCATTTTTGAAGAAAATGTGCCTATCCACTAAATAGTCAAAATCTAGACTGCAGGTGTATAAAGCACATACAATGAAAGCTAATAAATCTTACGTTAGCCTTTATCTTAAGGCATCACAATAATGAAGAAGTAAAGTTTAGGCTCCACAGGACAGGCTAAGTCTGCAGAACTATTTTTTGGATACGAGGAAATTAAGAAAGATATATTGGCTTTATTGGCGGGTCAAGTTTTCACCAAAATAATACCAGGGACCAGCTGGATAGCTGTTTCAGTGGTTGCTATGGACTGGATTGGTTGAAAGGCTTCCTTCTGTACTGTAAAATTCTATGACTCTATGGTTTAAAAATTCAACACAAGAGGACAAGTTGAACAAAATTGTTTTCTATTTCATCAAGTTTAGAAAATTCTAGAATGATTATGGTTTTAACAATGATTAAGTAGTTTCATACTATCGGTGCATAGTAAAAATTCTGAATACAGCATTGGGTAGAGGTTCAGCAGCTATCATGTTGAATAGCGGAGCAGGCATGAAGGATTGAATGGCCTACTCGTCTTCACAGTTTCTATGGTTCTACTTCTTCCGGTAGTATAATCCAAGACAAGTAGAAATATTGATACCAGAACTAGGCCATTAGTGATGAATTCAGGAAATACATTTTAACACAAAGGGTGATGGGAATCTGGAACTCTTCCCCATAATAATGTTGGGGAAGTTGAAATTTTCATGAGTACCATTGCTGTATTTTTGCTATGGAAAGACATCAAGGGACATGGATTAAAGTGGAATAAATTAAGTTGAGGAGCAACTTCAGTCTGATTGACTGAATGACATATTCAAGAAATAAAATGGTCTACTTCTTTTTCCATGGATGCTAAATGCACACTGCTTTCAAGATTAAGTGTACAAATCAGAGAACTATCACACAATTTGATTGCTATTGTGTGGCAGATTGTTTGTGGTTTATATAAATGATTCAGACTTGAATGTAGGAGGGTTGATCAGTAAGCCCACAGATGGTAAAGTGATAGGGTTGTAAATAGTGAGGAAGATAGCATTAGATTACAGCAGGTATAGAGGGCCTGGTCAGATGGGTTGATCACCCTGTGTCCTGTCATCAAGTGGCCTACTAAGGCTCAGGTTTTGAAGTAGTTTGTGTTTTGCATTGCAGAAGGAGGTGATTTAGCCCATTAAGTCCTTGCCAGCTCATTATAGAGCAATCCAGTCAGTGCCATTCCCTTGGCCTCCCTCTGCAGTCCTGCAAGTTCATTTTTCTGTGTGTTCATCCAGTTTCCATGCTTGCACCATCCTCATTCCAGGTTATTATCACTTGTTGTGTGAAAAGGTTCTACCTCACATCTCCCTGCATCTCTTAGTTTCCTGCAGAATAATCTCAAATGGTCAGAAAAGTTTGAACATCTTGTAATGCTTTACACATTTTATAATTGCTCATACTTGAGACATTTTGGCTAGAAAATGAGGGATAGAAGAGAAGTTGATGGCGTTGTAAAGAAATATTGCTGAAGCATAATGAATTTCCTCCATTTTGTTCCAAAAACACAGGTCATCCTTAAGCATATGTTTATTACACAAATAATTTTACAGTCATTTTCGCTAATTAATTATTGGTCCCTTGTAATAAGATGCACGAAATTTAATTGCAGTTATGGCTCTCTTTATTCAAACTGTATGAGAAAATTAGATTTAAAAAGAATATTTCTTAGTACCAAAAGGCACATCTAATGCTAGTTAATCCACTAATTAATGAAAATGTATTATTGTGTTTATTTGAAAAGCCTGTGAACTCTATTTTTAATAAAGGAACTAATCTTTACTTCGCAATAGTGGAATTTTATGAGTGATAAATATCACCAACCATGTTTTCCACACGAATGGTTACTGATAAATACATTCACAATAGTCACTCTATGACTTGCTAATTTAAATACAAAGATTCAGTGTCATGAAAATCAGTCACATATTCCAGCGTTTCTCTTAACTGTCTCTAGGTTGTATTATTAACATAAGAAAAACAAATTGCTGATTATCTTTTACTACACTTCTGTCCATTTTTTTAAAAATGTGAAAGCAGGAGTCTTAGCAATAGGTTTATATCACTAAAATAAGATGTTTAAGAATTTATTTGTTCATTCTATTATATTAATCTGCAATCAATTTAGATAGGCCATAACAACTGATTTGATGCTCATAAAATCTTTTAATAATAATTTATTTTGGGCAGAAGCACAAAACAGGTGATACTGAATTTACCATTCAATAGTTAGTTCCATGAAGGGGATCATTTGGCTAGACAGCTGGTCTGCAGTGCCAGATGATCCCAGCAGTTTGGTTTTAATTCCCACATTGGGTAAAGTTACCATGAGGGATTCCCCTTCTCAACCTATCACTTTGCTGAGTTGTGTTAACCCTCAGGTTAAACCACAACCGCTAGTTTTCTCTACCTAACGAGAGCAGCCTAATAGTCCTCTGGGTCTGTGGCAACTTGACTTTATTAAGTTCTATATATTTCACTAAAACAGAATATCACAAATTATTTGTTCTTAGTAATAAGATACATGAAATATCTTAATTTTTTTATAGCTATTATGTCTTCCTGTATTCAGAATTTGTGAGATACATAGAAAATTAGTTTTAAAAGGTGAGCAAGTAGTTCATGAAATTTACTGCTTGTAAATCCAGAAAATCTTGGGAATTCAACATTCTATCCAAATCTACAGCATTGTAAGGTTTTTATTCATTTTTCAGCTTAGCAGTTGACAGATAGTTTCCTCCATAGTAGCTTGTTAGTCGAAGCAAATATGGAGACCACTGAAGACAGTTCATGGAAAACAGGACACACTCATGTGGAGATGAAAGAAGCCTTGGGTTAACATTCGGAAATCCAATTGCGTGCTCCTGGGATGGAGTTTTGCCAGAATACTGCATACATGGCTCAGGATGTTTTTATGGAAATAGGAATGGGGTCAGCTCATTACACTAATGAAGATAGTACCATGATCAGCAGGATGTTTTCTTGAGAGATCAGGAAAATACTCCTGTTTATCATTTTCATTATGGGTTATCTGGTGGTGACCTTTGGATGCAGAGAAGGCCATTGATGAAGCATCTGAAGATGATTAGAGCTGGGACACTAACCTGAGGACCTCCTGCAGGGCCTGAAGTGATTGCACTCCAACAACCGCAACCATCTTCCCTTTGCCTACCATCACTCCATCAACTGAGTGTCTTCCCCTGATTAACTCCATTTTTGCTAAGTCACTTTGATAAGCTGATCTGTCAAATGCTGCCTTTATGTCAAGGGCAGTCACTTGAATCATATCTGGAATTTAGCTGGCATTCCATGTTTGAACCAGGGTGATATTGAGATCGCCAGGTGGCCCTTGTGGAACACACACTGAGCATCAGTAAGCCCCTTATTCTTTTACAAGTCCTTTTTGACTGCATTGCCGATAACCAATTTCATTACTTCACTAATGATCAAGAGTAGACTGATAACTGTGTTGTATTTGTCCTACTTGTTCTGTAAAGGACACCTGCATAGCCTTTCATATTATCTGGTTAATGTTTATTGTATAGCTGCACTGAAACAACTTGGCTCAGAGTGCACCATGCAGAATCTACTGTGCGCATCGCTGTCAAGGAGAATCTCCAAGAGATGAACACCATTAACCTATGTCACTGCCTTGGAGACTTATAAATCATCTTGCAATCCAAAGACTACTCCATGGAGATGGATGAGAGGAGCATGTGTTTCTTCTTCCAGATTGTTGAGGGTTTTTTTTCCAACTGGAAACCTGTCCATGAGGTTCGACAGGTTGCTGTTTGTGGTTTATATTAATGATTCAGACTTGAATGTAAGACGGTTGATCAGTAAGCTCATAGATGGTAAAGTGTGGGACGGTAAGTAGTGAAAAGGATAGCATTAGATTGCAGGGAGATGTAGATGGGCTGGTCAGATGGAATGATCAGCAGCAAATAGAGTTCACTCGGATCAGTGTTAGGTGATGTACTTGAGCAGGACAGATAATGCAAGAGATGCATGATGAACTGTTGGACTTCAGGAGGTGCCGAGGATGAGAGTGACCTTGGTATACATGTCCACAGGCCCCTTCAAGTATCAGTAAAGGTGGATAAAGCCATTCAGAAGGCAGCTGGTGTATACTTGACTTCATTAGCGAGGCATCGAATTTAAAAGCGGGGAGATTATGCTGGAACAATATAAAATGTTAGGCCATGGCTAGAGTATTGTGTGCAGTTCTGAAATCCACGTTAAAGGAGAGTTGTGGATAGGAGAAGACACAAAGATTTAGGAGATGTTGTCTGGGCTGGAGAGTTTCAGGTTTGAAGAGAGATTGGGCAGACTGAGATTGTTTTCTTCAAAGCAGAGGAGATTGAGACGCACCATAATGGAGATATAAAACATTACAAGGGGCATAGATAAGGGGAACAGGAAGAAACATTTCCCCTTGATAGACGAAAATTGACTGTGGACATATCTCTAAGTTAAGGGACAGAAAATTTAGAGGAGACATGAGGGAAAACTTTTTTTATTTCGAGGGTGGTGGGAATCTGAAATTCTCTGCTTGTAATGGTGGTAGAGGCAGAAATATTTGGATGTGCAGTTATGATGCCAAGGCTATGGATCAAGTGCTGGAGAATGGGATTACAGAGGTTTGATGGTTGTTTTTGACCAGCATGGATCTGATGAGCCATTTTTCTGTGTTGTGTATCTCTGTGACTCTAAGGTACACAAGGAAAACTCTGTGATCAGGAGGAAAATGGTTTAGCCAAGTTATTGCATTTGGATATTTTGAAGATCAATGCTTTCTTTTACTCCTGACTGCTTGATGTAAAACACAGAGACTGCATGGTTCCCAGTTATTCCTGTCCTCTATGGCTTAGGCCTTAGACATTCCCACATAATGTTGTCTAGACTAAACAGTAATTCCAGAGAAGCTGACAAAGAACCTTGAATCTTTTGAAAAGAATACAGTTGGAAGCACTAGTTCATCAGCCAATTGTGTCCCCTTCTTGAGTGGATAGAAGATGTACAAGAGTATGTTCCTGGCTGGCAGCATGTCCAAATGCATGAGGGAAGGTGTCAACACTCTTATTTACAAGTGCAAGGAGAACAGGAAGGAATTTATAAATTGATAAATCATCCCACTGCCAAATGTGTACTTCAGAATTCTGTCCAAGACCATTGCCTGTTAGGCTGGGTCAATTTTGGAACTAATATTTTACGCTGACCACCCTGTGTTCTACCCAGCAGGAAGATCTCTGTCGTTGTTGTGCTACTTAGTGATACAATTTCTTTTGTGGTTGTCAGAGGAAAAAAAAACCTACCTCACTTGCATTAGGAGACCTACATGATGGATATGCTGTCCAGTATAGGATTTTGGAATCCGATCCAATTGCTCTTCAAAAACTTCAGTGGCACAGTTTCAATTAACGGGTAGTAAATAAAAAGCTTTTCAATCAAATCTGGTGTCGGGCAGGGATGCAGTCTGTCCCCTGTCCCTGCCCTGTCTTTGCATTGTTTAGACCTCTTTGCCACGCCCATCAAGAATGATGTGAGTGTAAAAGCAACGACGATTGTAGGTGATGGAGGCACTCTGTTCAAAGTTTCCCTGTACAAAAACAACATCATCATTTTCTGTTAAGACTCACTGTTGGTTCTTGGCTTTGTTTCAAATAGTAACCTGCTCAAAAAAGCTGCAGGAGCTGCAATAAATTAAGCCAAGAGCAAGGCAGTGTTCTTTGGAAATCGAGCCAAGTAATCCTTCCTAACAGTTTACTGACGAGTCAGATTGCCTGAAGGAGCTTGGGAATAATTGGAGAAGCCAGGGCATGTGCTAAAGACTGGAAGGAGCTACTAATCATGGTCCAGCAAAAGCTGACCATGAAGGAATGATGCATCCACTGTCGTGCAGGCAAGGATCTTTGAAAGAGGTCATGTTTCCTTGTTTCAGTTCCAAATGATTGCCCCCTTCACCTGATGTTAAATGTCTGTTTCAGATTCTCCAACCAAGGGTACAGCCTTTCAGCATCCACCTGTTAGGCCTGGTCAGAATTTAGTGGCACTGGCTGCATTTGTGGAGCGAGAAAAGCAAGTTAATGTTTTACGTTCAATATGGTTCTTCAGTCATATTAAATTTGAACTGTCATATTGGAGTCAAAATGTTAACTCTGTTTCTCTGTCCATAGATGCTTCCAGGCCTGGGTTTCTCCAGCACTTTAATTTCATTTCAGATTTCCAACTGCCACAGCATTTTGCATTTGTTCCTTTCAGAATTTTATATATTTCCTGTCTCATTTTTATGAACTCCAGTGATCATAGATTGGCAATTTACTCTCATCATTGAGCTATCTTACTCCTAGGGACCAATTTACTGAACCTTTACTATATCGCTTGGAAGTCAATTATATCTTTTCTTAAAAATGGATATGAAAGATAAAATTGTACACAGTAATTCAGATGTGGTCTCACCAAAATTGTACAGAATTGTAGCAAGTCTTTTTTATTCCTCTGTTGCAATGCCCTTACAGGAGAGGCCAATATGCAATTTAGTTTCTGAGTTGCTGCTGCACCTCTGTGCTAATTTACTGTGTTTTTTTGTACAAGAGTACCAAAGTCTGTCTGAATATCAACACTTAGAAGCTTCACACTTCTAAACCAATGTGCTTTTCTAAATAACTTTTCTAATAACTTCACATTTACCCATCATAATCTATGTGCCATCTCATTTCTCACTCACTTAGCCCTCTGTGTCTTCCCTAGATTGTACCTTACTACTTAAATTTGTATCAGCGGCAAACTCAGATGCGTTATTCTCTGTCTGTTTGTCTAATTCATGAATATAGATAGTAAATAGTTGAAGACCCATCACTAATTCTTGTGATATTCCATTCAGTCTGTCAGCTTGAAAATGTCCCATTTTTGCCAACACTTTGGCTACAAATATGAAGTATTACCCTTAATGCCATGAGCCTTCATCTTGTCTATTAAACTTTATATGCCACCTTATCAAATGCCCTTTGGTATACTACATCTTCTGATATCCCTTTATCTCTCTTTCTCATTACATCCTTGTAAAATCTCTAATTACCAAACAGGATTTCCCATTTCTAAAACTTATTTTGTCCAAATATTACTCTACATGAATTATGAAGGCTTCCTTAGTAATAAATTCCATAATTTTCATATTGACTGATGTTCGGCCAACTGGCCTGTAGCTCCTTTTTTATCTTTCCCTCCTTTTATTAACATTTTATATTTACCAACTTCTAATCTGGGTTAATTCTTGAATTTAAGAAAATCTGGGAAATCACAGCCAATTTATTCTCTATGTCTGCACATATTTTAGAACGTGTAGGCCATTGGTCCTTGGGACTTGTCCAGTTTTAGTCACTTGTATTTTTCCAATACTTTGCCCGTATTGATTACCTAATTTCCTCACCCTTTTTAGCCCTTTATTACCCTTTGTTTCTGGAATGCAACATGTGCCTTCCACTATAAAGATAGACTCAAAAGATTTATTCAATACTTCTGCTTTTTTTTTCATTTCCCTAGACAGTTTCTCTTGTCTCTGTTTTTAAGGGACCAACATTTACTTTAGCGACTCTATTCCTTTTTAAATATTTAAAATTTGGTATGTTTGTTTTTCTGGCTAATTTATTCTCATTGTATTTAATAGTGATTTATAGTAATACAGAAAATACAGTAAAATACATAAGCTGGCATAATTTTAATTACAAAGTTAAGACAAATCAGATTTTTTGTTCCATACATGACTTCTTGATTTCCTAAGTGGCTGCAGGATGCTGCCAAACTCTGCAGCTGTTAAATTATTCCCTGAGGACACAACACCAAGGAGGAAGCACGATGAAATGGCCCATGCTGCCACTGACTAGGGACTAGAATGTTGCCTCTACCCGCTGATATTCCAACTGCCCCCATAGCCAGGAGAATGTTCCAACTATCGAAAATAAGGGTATGTTTCAACTTCTGATAACCGAGTAACCATCCAAATTAACTCCCGAGGCCTGAAGGATTATTTAAGCCACTGCATGTGCTGCCAAAACATCAGCAGGAGAAAATGGACACCAATTCGTCAATGCTGGAACAGTTGCTCAAGTTGTGACTGCCATGGCCAGGAGGAATGGACCATATCTGTCGCTCAATAGCTTGGTACAACCTTTCTCCACAACCGCAGCAGCAGGAAGAAGAACAAACGACTTTGATTCACAGACTAATAGAAGAGAAATAACATATTGGAAAAAGATGTGGTTGGTCATGTAAGAGAAATTGGATGGGCTGGATGCCCAAACACCACCTACCCTGCATCCTCCACCATCTTGAAGAATATTTTTATCTCTCATGAACATTTTGATGATTCTTTCAGAGATAGTAGGAACTGCAGATGCTGGAGAATATCAGATAACAAGCTGTAGAGCTGAATGAACACCGCAGGCCAAGCAGCATCAGAGGAGCAGGAAAGCTGATATTTCGGGCCTAGACCCTTCTTCAGAAATCTTTTCTGAGGACCTTCAACCTGAGGGTGCCCCCTCAACATCCACCTTTCTAATGTAAATAATCCTAACCTCCTCAACCTCTCTTCATAGCTAGTGCCCGCCAAACCACGCGCCTGTAACATGACCTGCCAACTGTTTTACTTAATACCCGTCCGATGAATGAAAGCATGCCGTATGCCTTCTTCACCACTCTATCCACCTGCGATGCCACCTTCAGGGTACAATGGACCTGAACACCCAGAACTCTCTGTACATCAATTTTCCCTGGGACTTTTCCATTTACCACATAGTTCGCTCTTGCATTGGATCTTCCAAAATGGTGAAGTCAGTGGAAGGAAGACTGGTTTTTGTGATGGATTGGGCTGTGTTCACAACTCTCTGTAATTTCTTGCGGTCTTGGGCAGAGCTGTAACTGTACCAAACATAATGCATCTGGACAGGATGCTTTCTAAGATGCATACATAAAAATTTGGGAGGAGTCACTGTGGATATGCCAAATTACCTCAGCCTTCTGAGGAATTAAAGGGAATTGGTGTTCTTTCCTGACTTGTTGACGTGGATGGACCAGGATAGATTGATGGTGATATTTACTCCCACAAACTTGAAGGTTTTGACCAGCTCCGCTGTAGCACTGTTACTACAGACAGGGTGTGTCCTTCACTTATCTATTCTGATTGTTACCTCATCAAATAACTCTGTTACATTTGTCAGGCATGTCCAGTTTTTGTCTTGAGACTGCATTCTACATGATTCTTGAGGCTGCACTTCAACACAATTTCAGATGTTTAACAGACAGCTAGATTAACCAAGCTGATGCTCACCCAAGGTTTCTCTGATCTGGAATCTTTCTCTGCTGCACTAAGCAAGTACTGCTTGTAGTTTTCTTCACCCCAATATCAATTGCACTGAACCACCAATGGTTTTTATGGCCTCTCCTGAGCCCTAATTCTAACTTTTAGTTATATCTACTGGTTCTCAGGATTTGTGTGAGCTCAAACTGCCCAGAGTCTAACAAATATGTACCTTCAGGGTGTGGAGCTCCTTTCTCTGCTGCTGAAAATTTCTTAACTCATATGGGTCCTTTGTTAGGTTTTCATCCCAATACCACACAGCAGATATGTCCAAAACAGAACCCTTTCCTGCCAGGAAAAAAGGTACAGTCCATCCCACACTGCTCATGCACCAGTGCAGCCAGAGCAGCTTGTGTTTAGAAACGAATTACTCTGATCATCCATTCCCACATCCTTCTAGAATTTTTCCTGGATTGTGCCATGACATCCTACAGAGTTGCTGTATCTCTTCTCCAATAAAATCTCCAGAGCAGGATCAGAGAAATAGGATCAGGTCTCCCCCAAATCGGGTCTTAATGAGTGTATCAAAGTTCAGAATTAGTTTACAGAATGAATTCTAGCACCTGCTTCTGCCGAAAGGTCCCCGTTTCTCACTAGTTTTAATGTGTGCGGGCTTGCTTCATCTGGAGTTAGCCTTTCATGACCTCCTTTCATGTCCAGCAGTTCAACAGTTAGCATGGCTGCCAACTCCAGTTATGTTATCTGGCACAAATTTTCCATGCTTCCTGTATCGGAAGCAATGAGTGCAGGTTAATCCTGCATAGAGCGTGTAAGCCCACTTCAAAGGCAATCAAATGTCCTGCTTCTGATTGAAGTCTAATTTGTAGTCAGTTTATTGTTTCTTAATGGTTGTTATTACGGAGATGCTGTATCTTGCACATAATAATGTTGAATTTGCAAATGAATTTTCTGGATGACTGCTTTCCAATTAAATAAATTACGATTTGAAAGTGGAGGTGTGCATTGCATCTGTTACCTTCCCTCATGTGTTTTGTGGAAGCTGGTCTTTTACAACTTCTTGCAAGCAATTGATTCAACAAGAAAGTTGTACCATCTTTGGCAGCAGATGGCTAGTCAAAGATTACTACAATGAGGGAATTATGCATGACTTTAATCCTGTTGTTCTCTTTACTGTTTCATGCATAGTAAATTTGTTAATCAGGAACGTACAATCAGACTCTGTTATATTATCACTTAACTGAGTTTCATTTTCTTACATGAATGACAAAGTCAAGCTGATTGTCTGTATTATTTCTTTTTATCCTTTCTACTTAGATGGCTTAAAAGGGGTGGACGCTAGGGAATTGTTTCCGTTAGGCGGGGAGACTAGGACCCGTGGGCACAGCCTTAAAATTAGAGGGGGTAAATTTAAAACTGAAATGAGATGACATTTCTTCAGCCAGAGTGTGGTGGGCTTGTTGAATTCATTGCCACGGAGTGCAGTGGAGGCCGGTACATTGGATGCCTTCAAGGCAGAGATTGACAAATTCTTGATCTCAGAAGGAATCAAGGGCTACGGGGAGAGTGCAGGGAAGTGGTGTTGAAATGCCCATTAGCCGTGATTTAAATGGCGGAGTGGACTTGATGGGGCAAATGGCCTTACTTCCACTCCTCTGTCTTATGGTCTACTTGCTATATATACCTTCAAACTATTTGGGGGAAAAAAACCCTTATGCATAAAAATGATTCTGCTTGTGGCATTTACAGTATGTGGATAGCCATAGTTTTTTGCAAATTCCATAGCAGAGACTGCACAGATTTGTTCACGACTGACTTGATTGAATTCTTTAATGATGATCAGCAATAAGTGCTGTATATCATGGATGTTTTGTAATTATTCCACAAAGTGTCCCATAGGAGGATGCAGAAAAGGTGGGACCTCATGGAGTAGGCAGAAAATGATAAAGAAAAACAGATTTGCATTTCTATAGTGCCTCTTGTGGACGCATCAAAGTGTTTTACAACCAGTGAAGTAACCTTTGTTGCATAATATAGGAAACATGGCAGCTAATTTGTGTACAGTGAGCTCCAAGAAACAGCAAGTGATAATGATCAGATAATTCATTTTTCATTCAGGTGATTTCATTAATTTGGAGCTTTACCTACATCCTCATGCTCCATAGTCAAACTGCCACTGTTGTCCTTAATGGGCCATATTCTTCCCTCATTATCCTTTTACCCTTAATGCAACTATAAAAAAAATTAGGATTTTACATTATTTTATCTGCCAGTATCCTCTCATATCCCCTTTTAGCACTCCTAATCTCTCTTAAAAGTTACCTCTTGTATATTCTCGAGTCCTCTTTTGCTGCTTTGAGCTCTCATACTGTGCAATAATCCCCTTTTCTTAATTAGATTGCTTATATCCCTCAATATCCAGAGTTTTCAGGATTGAAGGTCTTTTACTTTAGTGGAACATATTGGCTCTGTACTCTCCATGTTTCCTTTTTGAATGCATCCCACAGTTCTGAGATGGTTTGCCTGAAAAGTATCTGCTCTCCGTCCACTCTGGCCAAATCATATCTAATCTTATCAAAATCGGACTCCCTGCAGTTGAAAATATGAATTTTGGGCCCATGCTTGACCTTTTCAATAACAATCTTGAATTTAATAGAGTTACAAGCACGATCAGCAAAATGCTTCCTCACTGATACTTTAATAATTTTCCAGCGTTATTGCCTAAAATTAAGTCCAGTATGGTCCCCTCTCACGTTGAGCCTTCTGTGTACTTCCCTAAAAGCTATCCTGGATGCATTTTAAAAATTCCGCTCCCTCTAAACTGTAGGAGCATTTTTCCTGACCCGGGACAAAGACTGAGGAGGCAGGCAGGATTCAGGCCAGTAGAGGATATTTATTCAAGTAGAAGCCAGTTTATGCAGGGAGAGGGCTGAAGAATGTTCCACGACTCAGGCTTTGGAAGGTGGATCAATAACACACTCCCTGCTTTTGCAAAGAAATACAGCATTTTTGTATATTTTGTGTTACAGTAATCAAATACAATGTAGTCATCACCCTTCCCCTTAATTCAAACATCCAATCCTGTATGGGACACCTAATCAGTGACGGACACCTCAATGGACAGCCCAGTTTCCCATGATCTTATGATATTAGCTAGACATTGTAATCTTGGGATCTTCCTATGCATCTTATTAATTTGCATTCCAAAAGTTTAATGGCTATATTTCTTAGGATCTTTCTCGGACTTGTTTATCTCTAAGGACAGCTTGAATTCTATTACCCATTGTATTTTGTTGTTTTATTTATCACATTCAGTTACTCCTTTTATTTTTCCACTGCCCCTCACATAATGTAAAATAAAAGGTCAGTTAGTTTTAACTAATTGCTACAAGGTTAACTTCTATTATAAAGTTAATTAGAAGTGTAACTATATACAACTCCTCCTACTGTCAGTGTTTTGTAATTTATTGGTTGTGATCAATCTGCCCAGTTCAGGGCAAAAGAGATGTTTCCTAAACTTCGCTAATCTTTCAATCTAAGCTTAACTTTTTTTAAGGTTTGTTTATATTCTGGTTATGCATTGAAACCAACTTCTATGATTAGAGTATTTTTTAGCTGGAAACTATTTAATATTGCTTGTAGCTTCAAAGAGGCAACTGTTTACTGCAAAATAACTAGCTGTTATCCTTGAAGCTGCTTAAGGACCTAATCTGGCACCTGACATTATTCATTCAGTGGGACAATAATTCTTACATTAATGAAGCTGGAATTGGCCTTTCATCAGTCCTAAGGCATCCTTTTGTCAGAGCTGTCTCGGATGGGAACATGCAACGTTCTTTTATTGACCTTCTAGCAGTTCTGTTCAAAGGTAACATTGTACTTTACTGTGTGAGCAAACCATGTAGTTTTGCTTAGCTTCTGTCTGCCATCTTGTTAGCAAGCATGGGCTGCGAACCACCTTACATAACCAGGTACAAGTCACCCCTACATAAATCTTTCACAATTTTGAATATCTAGTTAATGTTGGGAAAGTTGAAATACCCTGCTATCTTTATCGTGTTACTTATACAGTTCCCTGAAATTTGCCTGCCTATCTGCTGCTTTGTTTCTCTTGAATAGGGACCTACAGAACACTCCCAGCAATTTGTCATGAAATCTTGCCCCCATGTTTTAATGTGCACCTTCAACCCATCTGCCTTGTTCATCAGCTCCTAGCATTAAAAGAAACATCATCTAACCTTGGCCAAACTTTCTTGTATCTCAACAGGCCTAAAATGTTAATGCATTCCTGACTCATTCACTGTCTTTTCTTATTTTGGTCATTCATCTTCACCTGCTGACATTTTTTTTCCTGGAATCTAAACCCCTACCAACTTAGTTAAACCCTTCCCAAAATCACTAATAAAGCTCCCCACAATGATACTGGTTCTGTTCCAGTATGTATAACCTTTTTACCTTGTCCCTCCACCCCCAAAAACACTCCCAACCTCTGAATGATGTGGACAATGGTGAAACAGTTGGGGAAAAAACAGTGAAAATGAATAAAAAAGTCTAGATGCCAAGAATTGCCTAAGGATTTTAACAAAAGCTAGATGAAAATCACACTATTGAGTTGTGAGCAGTCTATTTGTGTGCATTAAATTCTCATTATTCCTAATCTCACCTCATTTATATCCAGGTTGTTATTTTCCCAGGCAGTGGAGAGCAAATAGGTGGCAAGAATCTCCAACTTTTAAGTATGAGTGGCTGCCTAGTTTGCCAGCATCTTTTCGAAGTTAGCATTTCCTTAGCGCGACTCCTTGGATAGCGACCACTTGCATCCTTTGTCCATAGAGGTTGTCATCATCAAAGCACCATCCTCATCACATCATCATTGCACATTTCAGATTCACTTATAATGCAGTTCAGCTCTTCAATACTCCATTTTGGTGTTCATTGACATATTGTATGTTTCTGTTTGCTTGCTTGGCCTGCAGGGACAGATGCCCACTGTATGCATCAGAACAAAATGTATCTCCGGGCTCTTAGCTTGTCTTCTTATCACTCACTCACTTTGGGCTTACTTGGACGCTGACAGCATCTCTTTCTTGCCTTGCCTCTCCTTTACCCACATTGACACTTCATTCACAACATACAGGGTTACAGTAATTGAGTCTTGCCTTGCCTTTCAGCACAGTCAGAAAGCCGGTCGTGTTTGCTTTCAATGATCAGTAAATGTGCTAAACAGGAGATTGGGATCCTCCTGGTGTTCTAAACACTTAAAGTCAAGGGAGATTATCGAAGGTTAGTGCTGAACTGGG
The DNA here is from genome assembly GCF_030684315.1 of Stegostoma tigrinum. Classification (NCBI taxonomy): domain Eukaryota; kingdom Metazoa; phylum Chordata; class Chondrichthyes; order Orectolobiformes; family Stegostomatidae; genus Stegostoma; species Stegostoma tigrinum. Next base: position 70,719,691 of record NC_081358.1, on the reverse strand, counting down.
GTAATAGGGGAAATCATTTGTGGGAATTGGAGTTAGCTTGCTGAAATGCAGAGTGACAATAATTGTGAAGAAGGGTTAACTCAATTTATAAAGCTGGGGAAACAACAGAGCATGGGAGGTGTTGTCAACAGCCACCCCCATCCTGGTTTCAAGGGGGATATTATATATTGCACATTAGTATGTGGTTGGCATAGAGCTCAGTGATTAATTGAAGAAATAAACAGTTGAATAAAAGCATTGGGTCATAAAAGGGAGGGTAAAACTAATGGGATTAACAGCAATGCAGAAAATAGCATGAATGGTTTGTGGGTGACATCTGGTATAATAGGCAGAGCCCATTGATCATTCTCTGGAGCAAGGCAAGAAAGAGATAGTTTCCATTTCCACTGAATTTTCAAATATGCAATCAAAGTGAAAAATGGCTGCCAGACACAGTGGACAGTAGGTTTGTTTTCATTTTGTCTGTGGCAGCAGTCTCCAGTTGTGTGCAATGCCTTTCAGGCATTCACAGATTAAAGACACCTACAGTCATAAAATTCTCCATTGCTAAATTATATAAGATTACAAATCCTGGCCACAAGCAACTCTCATCATGACATTGTTCATTACAGATTAATCCCAGCAATCTCTATGAAGCAGAAATAATTACAAGTGACCTGTATGACACCATCTGCAATCAACAGTTCACAAATACATTTCAAGGTTTCATTGACTGCAAATGGATCAAGAACTGTTCTCTTCTAACATTCTGGAGAGGAACACACAAACATCTGTATCTGAGATAAGGATATCAAATGAACCACAACTAATATCTTGAATATAAGCTGAACTCAATGACAGGAAGCAAGAGACAGTGATGAATTGATGTTTTTCAGCCGGGGAGGTACCATGCAGTGGTTTCTCTCCAGCTTCTGTTTTACATCTATAATTTCTGCAGTTTTTATAAGTGACTTAAACATCTGTCTAGGGAGCAGAGTCATAAATTTTACTGAAGATATAAAACTCGCCAACAACTTAGATATTGATGAGGATAAATCTAGACTTCAGAATAGCATAGGATGTTAAAATAGATAGAAGCATAAGAGTTCAAAACAATGAAGTGTAAAGCAAAAGCACTTGGGAACTAAAGGCAGCATATTCTAAATGATGCAATTTTGAAAAGTGTGAATGACAAACATTGGTATATTCATGTATCGTAGTACATAATGGCAGCAGGACAAGTGGATTACGTATCATTAAAAAGGCATGTGAATTATTTAAGCTTACAAATTGAATTATTGAAATAAAAGCAAAGACTGCATGCTCAACTTTATATAGCACTGGTTAGGCCTCAGCTAGAGTTTGTGGACAGTTTTTGTCACCATATTGTAGGAAAAATGCAAAGACATTCAGAAAGGGAAGAAAGGAGGCTGACACAGAAGAAGGCGGGAAAGTTAGTACAGCTCTTCTCGGAGCAGGGAAGGCCACAAGGCATCATAGTAGACATTGCCAAGATGATGAGAGGTTTTCCTGGAACTAATACCTGTAATAAGTCAACATCCAAAATTTATAAATTTAAAACCATTGGCAAATGATCCAGTGGAAAGATGCGGAGATTTTGTTTTCATTCAGAAATTTGTCAGGAGATGAAATGTTCCATGTGGGGAAATGGTTGAAACTTATTCTGTAAATAATTTTTCAAAGGGAATGGAGCAGGATTTGTGGCGGTGGGGAGAAGAGCTCACAGGTTTTGGGCAAAAGCAGGGGATTGAGACTGAACATGACTGCTGTAAAAGCTAGCACAGACTAACTGGCCTCCTTCTGTGCCTAAAAAAATTATTCCATTTTCCATTCAGCACCTTTGTGAAAAAACTGCCATCTTTGCTTTTACTTTTTATGATTCTGAAATTGCCAATACCAATCAGGCAGTAATGCTACCTATTTCAGCACATGTAATCAATGCCTGCCCTCAGGTTGTTATGGGAGTTAGTGTAAACCAATATTTATCCGAGTTTGATTGGCTTGTGTTCTTATGAATTATCGTTGGAATTATTGGACTACTTTGGATTAGTTAGTGATTTTAAATTGATATCTTTTCATTGGAAATGTGCTTAATAATTAAACTATCCCTTAGTCAACTAAATGAGAAATTCACCCAGTTCTTGTCATATTTTCAATATAATGAGACTGCAGTAAGGCTCTGATTCGTTTTCAGTATTGTTGCCGATGACTTATCACACAATGACCCAATTTCAACAACAAGTTGCTATTTCTGTACCAACAAGATATATTCAGTACTGTATTCATAAACTCAGCAGCTTTTCCTTGTCAGTATAAACTGTGGTTATTGCTGAAGTCTGACATTTTTAGTTTTCAGGCATTTAAGTAGTTTCATATTATCTGTAATAATTAGAAATATATATTGTGCATTATTTCAGCTTCTCATTGTTTACACATGTCAACCTGTAATGCTAATATACAATTTCTTGAATGTATTTACATGAAATTGTCTCTGAAATAAACTGAAAATGTTGCAGGGCCAGCATGTAAAAGATAAAGGTTAATATTTCACCAGGAGAGGCATCCTCAGAATTATCATGAGATATTAATAGTCTTTTCAAATTCAAATGGAAATTGACTTCTGGCACTTTCCGGTTTTATTTCCGATTTCTACCATTTTGTATGTTTTTGTTATTAATTACTTCAGGCAATTTTTAGTCTACGCACACAAGTTATCCATAATCTCTTTCGATACTATCTAATGTTGCCTACATTCTGGTTGCACAACATTATGTCATTAGCAGATCTTATGATTTACTAAGAAATACCTAAGGCTTTGGAGTAGATCTGTAGCTCGGGTTGTGGGTGTTGAGGTTGGTTGTCTCGGCGAGCTGGTTTGTTGTTTTGCAGACGTTTCATTACCATGCTTGGTAACATCCTCAGTGCAGCCTCCGATGAAGCGTTCGTGTGTTTTCCCTCCTCACTAGATTTCTAATTCCAAATTGTATTGATGTTGAATTCAAATCCGTGGTTGGTTTCAAAGTTGTGTGCCCAAATCGGTACTGGGGTCAGTAGATTGCTCATCCAGCAACAATGCCAAAATGCCATTGCATTCCCTACATATAAAGTGTGCTGGCTTGCCCTTTGTACAAATTCAAAATTTATTCAATGTTGTCATATGGCCCAGGAAGAACCTCATTAATTTATTTTTGTCGAATGATCTCTGTTGCCGTGCCATTCCTTAATTCAACTGATACCATTTATGTTGTTTGCCATATACCTTTAGAAATGCTTTAAATTTTTCTAGATTTGGAATTGAACAAATGCTTTGTAAAAATTTTAGCACATTGCATACACTTAATACCTTTCAATTAAATCTAGTAAATTTGTGAACATGACCTACAAATATAATGACTACCATAGTAATATCATTGCTGCTTGGATGAATATTGGTAATGTTAGGTAGAATAGGGATGACCAATTATTTTGCCACTAACTGATCTATAATTGCCTGATTGATGGCCTACTCTTTACCTGAATCTTAAGATTAAATAAGGTATCCTCTGTTCCTGAGGCACAACACCTACATTTATTTGGGTAAAAATAACTGCTGATTTTTGCTTGTTGATTTTGTTTATCAAGTTTCTTTTAAACTTTGTGCTGTATTCACTATTCTCTTAATACCTTCTATTCTTAAAATTATTCTTGTCCGCTTCTCTGATAATATCCTTTCTAGTTTTCCAATTTTTCTTGCAGAAAATTATGTCTGTTTAATGTTCTTCAAATGTTTTTATGATATTATGTTAGTTATTTTCAATCAATTTTCAATGTCCATCATTTGACCAAATCAACATTTTCTAATTCGCGACAGTGGTCACTTACAACCTCCATTAAGTTGCTTGCATTTTTGCCACTGTCTTGCGATTTTCCTTGCACTGTACCTTGTGTATAATGATGAGCATATTACAGTTTCTGTTGTATTTCTTAGTAGTATGAATAGCTTTAACATACACTCAGTATTCATGTTCAGTAATAGTTCCCAGTTGCTATTTCCACACACTTGGAGGAAAGACAGTTACTATGACTAGATGCCAGTGAAGTTCCCCATGTTGTTATGGTTCCAGTTGGGAATCCCAAATCATTATGCTCCAGAGTGAGGAGGGATGAACTGACTTCTTAATCACTCACATTTAGGTTACTCTATAAAGTGTCCCTCGCTTGTGACTATCTTTATCCCATATCAAATTAATCTATGCTTTAAATGGAGCCAAATGAACCAGGCTGTCTTGTATTGTTGAAAGAGTGAGTATATCAGTTAAGACAAATGCTAAGAAAAACACACACACACACACACACACACACACACACACACACACACACACACACACACAGAGAAAGAGAGAGAGCGATTGGGATTCTTAACTTTGCAGTTAGTTGAGATTCTTGTCCTGTTTTCTTTTGAAGTTGGTGGCATTCTGAATGAGAGTCTTCTTGTTGTCCTGTTTCCTGTCGAAACTTACAGGTTAGTTGGCTTCTCACACCCGAAGTAAATGAATCCTTTTGCCTGTAATGAAGGGGTAATTAAGAGGTGGTTCTTCAGATGTGCCCCTCATATCACACCAACACTTAAACCCAGGCTTGCACGTGTGAATCTTAATCCACTAACACAGCTACTTCAAGGAGCATACCTACTTCAAGGAGCACGCTTTCTCAAACCAGTACTAAGCTACTTTAAGAGTTAGTGGGAACTGCAGATGCTGGAGAATCTGAGGTAACAAGGTGTAGAGCTGGACGAACGCAGCAGGCCAAACAGCATCAGAGGAGCAGGAAAGCTGACGTTTTGGGTCTGGACCCTTCTTCAGAAATTGAAGAAGAAGGGTCCATACCCGAAACGTCAGCTTTCCTGCTCCTCTGATGCTTTTTGGCCTGCTGTGTTCATTCAATTCTACACCTTGTTATCTAAGCCACTTTAAAATGCTTATTTAAAGTAGAGAGCTGCAAGCATGGCTCAATTGTTAAAATGCCCTTCAGTTTTTGAAAAGCAGTTTGATATTTCTCAATCCATATTACCTTTGCTTTTTACTGCAATAAAACTATTAGTAGCACGACTACTATGCTGAAGTTTGGGACAAACTTTCGGTAGAACCCACATCTGCCCAAGAAGCTCTTGACGTCCCATTTTGTTGTGGGAATGGAGAATTGTGGTTCTGCTTGTGGTTTACAGAGTTGTATGGAATGCATCCTTATCCACTAAGTGTCCAGAAAAGATCACTGGGGCCTCAATGAATTTGCTGATTGCGAGGCTGACTGTATTTTCCAGAAAATGGTTTCCAGTTGCTTGAAGTACATTTTGCAGATATCACATCTAGTAGGCGGTTCTCTAGATATGCTACGCAATTAACTAAGCCTGTGACTATCTGGTTCATAAGCTTTTGAAAGATACATGGACATTTTGGAATTAAAATAGCATGACTTGATAATGGTTTAACCCACTTAGAATTACGATGGTGCAGACTTCTTTTGCATGGGCAGTCAAGGAGGTCAGCCAGTACCACTCAAAGAATTCTATCTTGGAAATGCAGGCCTCTTCACCCACCCTATCTATGTACCTTTCCACTTGGTGTATTTGGTAGGTAGCTGTTCTGCTCACTGAATTAACTTTCGGGTCGTCAGTAAAGAGCCTTGTGAAGCTGGTCATCTTGGCCACAAGCACAACTGAGGAGCTCCATCTGCTGCTATTAAACTTCATGAATTGGTGCTACAGTACGTAGATAATCGCTGAAAAAAATGTCAATTTTTTTTCTGCCGTTAGCTGTTAAGGATATTGTCTTATAGGAGGGATCCCTCCAGTGTCCATATCAGGTAGATCTAGGATGGTGCAGGCTGGTTTGCCTCTTCATAAGACCCTAAATGCATTAAACAGACTTGTCGAGTCTACTTTTTGTTTAGACTCTTGGTAAATGAAAAAGGCAGGCTATGCTTGCTAGTTTTTCTGTTTTGGTTAGCCAGATAATATAAAGATTCAATGTTGGCATCATCCCTGTCTCCCTCTAATTATCCTTGCTGCTACCCTCGCCCTGTAAATCTGCGTCAGACCTACACACACAGGGACAATCATCCTTGACACTTTTCCAGTAGTTGACATGATACAACCTTTGCTTTTCATCCCAATCTGGAGTTTCAAGTGGTAATTCACTTCCCAAGCCTCCTCACTACTCTATACGGGCCACTAAGCCAAGCATTTAAGGGTAATGATAGTTTTTCTGATCAGACGTATATGGAATTTTAAAAGCAGCTTGCTTCTAGCCACAAAGTATGGAACTACTTAAGACAGGAACTACTTTCAAAAACCTCCAGGAACTATTTATTCTTAAGGACTTCAAAAAATCGATACCTTTCCTATTGAGAATGCAGAAAGTGATCAGATCCAGGCAGTTAGCCACACTGGATAATCCACAAGCTATTGTCCAAGAAGCAACTTTTCCCTGATCGACCCAAACCAACTGGAAATGATATAGACAGGAGAATGATAGGAAACTTAGGTATTATATTGTAATAGACAAGGAAGTGAAAACAGACCTGTAAGAAATAATAGACAATGATCTTATGAGATGCCATGGGGAAACATTGCACCATTTCCCAATGGTTGGGCAGTCAGTGTATGCAAAACCCAAGTTTGCATCAGCAATTGTACATCACTCTCATCATGGATGTGATGGCCTCTTTGCTGGAGGTTATTGCCAGGAGAATCATATCTTCTAAAATTGTGGTAAAGGCTTTGACCCAATTATTCACGCGTACATGGTCTATCCACTGAAATCCAGTTGGATAAGGACTCATATTTCATATCAAAATATTCCATAAAGTTATGGATAACCTGTTCATGACCCTTTAGAAGTTTGATATGTATCACTCACAGTCACAGAGGTTCTAGAGCAGTACCATGAGATGCTAAAAACAATGTTCAGGGCATATTGTCACAAGTGCCAGTATTACTGGGATAAAGGACTAGATCTTCTGTTTCGAACAGAGATTCACCAAAGAGTCCACCAATCTTATTCGGTTTGAGAGAGGTTATATACAGAACATTACAGCACAGTACAGGCCCTTCGGCCCTCAATGTTGTGCCGATCTGTCATACCGATCTCAAGCCCATCTAACCTACACTATTCCATGTACGTCCATATGCTTGTCCAATGACGCCTTAAATGTACCTAAAGTTGGTGAAACTACTACCGTTGCAGGCAAAGAGTTCCATTCCCTTACTACTCTCTGAGTAAAGAAACTACCTCTGACATCTGTCCTATATCTTTCACCCCTCAATTTAAAGCTATGTCCCCTCGTGCTCGCCGTGACCATCCTAGGAAAAAGGCTCTCCCTATCCAACCTATCTAACCCTCTGATTATTTTATATGTTTCAATTAAGTCACCTCTCAACCTTCTTCTCTCTAATGAAAACAGCCTCAAGTCCCTCAGCCTTTCCTCATAAGACCTTCCCTCCATACCAGGCAACATACTAGTAAATCTCCTCTGCACCCTTTCCAAAGCTTCCACATCCTTCTTATAATGCGGTGACCAGAACTGTACACATTACTCCAAGTGCGGCCGCACCAGAGTTTTGTACAGCTTCACCATAACCTCTTGGTTCCGGAACTCGATCCCTCTATTAATAAAAGCTAAAACACTGTATGCCTTCTTAACAGCCCTGTCAACCTGGGTGGCAACTTTCAAGGATCTGAGTACATGGACACCAAGATCTCTCTGCTCATCTACACTGCTAAGAATCTTACCATTAGCCCTGTACTTTGCCTTCCGGTTACTCCTACCAAAGTGCATCACCTCACACTTGTCTGCATTAAACTCCATTTGCCGCCTCTCAGCCCAGCTCTGCAGCTTATCTATGTCTCTCTGCAACCTACAGCATCCTTCGTCACTATCCACAACTCCAGCGACCTTAGTGTCGTCTGCAAATTTACTAACCCATCCTTCTATACCCTCATCCAGGTCATTTATAAAAATGACAAACAGCAGTGGACCCAACACCGACCCTTGCGGTACAACACTAGTAACTGGTCTCCAGGATGAACATTTCCCATCAACTACCACCCTCTGTTTTCTTTCAGGAAGCCAATTTCCGATCCAAACGGCTATATCTCCCACAATTCCATTCCTCTGCATTTTGTACAATAGCCTATTGTGGGGAACCTTATCGAACGCCTTGCTGAAATCCATATACACCACATCAACCGGTTTACTCTCATCTACCTGTTTGGTCACCTTCTCAAAGAACTCAATAAGGTTTGTGAGGCACGACCTTCCCTTCACAAAACCATGTTGACTATCCCTAATCAATTTATTCTTTTCTAGATGATTATAAATCCTATCCCTTATAACCTTTTCCAACACTTTACCAACAACTGAGGTAAGGCTCACTGGTCTATAATTACCAGGGTTGTCTCTACTCCCCTTCTTGAACAGGGGAACCACATTTGCTATCCTCCAGTCATCTGGCACTATTCCTGTAGACAATGACGAGTTAAAGATCAATGCCAAAGGCTTGGCAATCTCCTCCCTGGCTTCCCAGAGGATCCGAAGATAAATCCCATCCAGCCCAGGGGACTTATCTATCTTCACCTTCTGAAGGATTTCTAATGCCTCTTCCATGTGAACCTCAATCCAACCTAGTCTAGTAGCCTGTATCTCAGTATTCTCCTCGACAACATTGTGGTTTTCTAGAGTGAATACTGTTGAAAAATATTCATTTAGCGCTTCCCCTATCTCATCTGACTCCACACACAACTTACCACTACTATCCTTGATTGGGCCTAATCTTACTTTCGTCATTCTTTTATTCCTTAAATACCTATAGAAAGCCTTAGGGTTTACCCTGATCCTATCCGCCAACAACTTCTCATGTCTCCTCCTGGCTCTTCTGAGCTCTCTCTTTAGGTCTTTCCTGGCTACCTCGTAGCCCTCAAGTGCCCTAACTGAGCCTCCACATCTCATCCTAACATAAGCCTTTTTCTTCCTCTTGACCAGAGATTCCACCTCCTTCGTAAACCACGGATCCCGCACTCTACAGCTTCCTCCCTGCCTGACAGGTACATATTTATCTAGGACACACAGGAGCTTTTCCTTGAATAAGCTCCACATTTCCAATGTGCCCATCCCCTGTAGTTTCCTACCCCATCCTATGCTCCCTAAATCTTGCCTAATCCCATCGTAATTGCCTTTCCCCCAGCTATAACTCTTGCCCAGTGGTATACACCTATCCCTTTCCATCACTAAAGTAAACATAACAGAATTGTGATTGCTATCACCAAAGTGTTCACCTACTTCCAAACCTAACACCTGGCCAGGCTCATTACCCAGCACCAAATCTAATGTGGCTTCGCCCCATGTTGGCCTATCTACATACTGTGTCAGGAAACCCTCGTGCACACTCTGGACAAAAACTGACCCATCTATAGTACTCAAACTATAGTGTTCCCAGTCAGTATTTGGAAAGTTGAAGTCCCCCATGACAACTACCCTGTCTCTCTCACTCCTATCGAGAATCATCTTTGCTATCCTTTCCTCTACATCTCTGGAACTATTTGGAGGCCTATAGAAAACTCCCAACAGGGTGACCTCTCCTTTCCTGTTTCTAACCTCAACCCATACTACCTCAGTTGACGAGTGCCCAAACATCCTTTCTGCAACTGTAACACTGCCCTTGACCAACAATGCCACACCTCCACCCCTTTTACCATCTTCTCTGGTCTAACCCATGCTGCAAGTTCACCCACCTTATTCCGGACGCTCCTGGCATTGAAGTAGACACACTTCAATCCAACTTCTTGCTTGCATGGGCATCAAGTGTGTGGGCCTTGGAAACTAATTAAGGAGAAGCTTTCAGAAGAGGAGGAGAAAGTCTTCATGCCATGTCTCCATATGTAGCAGAGTTCTGGGAGTGAATCTTGCAATCTTTGAAGTGAGTTGAGAACTCTTGGAAATCTTCCAAACAGTAATAAAATGAAAGGCAGACAAACATGCCGGAGCGCTGAAACTTTCAGCCAGGAGATGGCATGTTAGTGTTCCTGACAATAATATAACTTACATGTACACAGTTTAGAATAAAGATCAGTCCTAAAAGTATAGATTTAAAGTATATAAGGATCAGTCTCTCTGGTTGGTTACTGAAGAGTGGATGGGTGATAATTGAACAGTTGATTTTGGGATTCTTGACTTTGCTGTAAATGAAAATCTTTTTTATAGTTGGCATCTGAAACCCTGAGTGAGAGTACCTTTTTATGTGCAGCATGTAAGTGACTAGTGGGTAGTTCTTTGTCTGTAACCTTCACAGCATACTAGACTCAGAACCATGGTAGTTCAGCAGCACAGCTTCTTCCTTTCATGCGCCTCCTCTGACTAGCACATGCTGACTTGGTTTTTAATGGTTTTTAACCCCCATTTTTTGTTTGCAGAGGTTTTGCATATGATACAATATAAAGTAAATGATCTAATTTTTATGGCGCTACTGGCCAGGAAGACCTATAAGTCTATATGCAGAAATCATTGTTGGTGGCAGGACAAGGCAAGAAAGTTATCAAAGAAACATAAAGGATATTGAACGTTATAAATAGAGACCTGAAGTCCAAAATTAAACAATTATTACTGAGTTTTAAATTTTGTTTTTTACCCCAGCATCAGCTTTGTGACCAATTCTAGGCATCAAACTTTTGGAAGGATATCGAGGCTTTATAAAGGCTACAGAGGAGATTTTTTTGGTGATACCATAACTTCAGTTATGTGGAGTTGAGAGAAACTAACATTGTTTACTTCCAAGCAGAGGAGATTTGATAGGGATGTTCAATACTCCAATTGGTTTTGATAAAGTAGATAGGAAAAACTGTTTCGCTTCCAGTGACAGAGAGGTCAATAACCATACCACATATGCTTAAAGTAATTTGCCAAAGGATCAGAAGCCACATGAGTAAAAATTAACTACATATTTGATGGGATCATGAATGATTATCTCATGAAAGTAGATCCAAAATAACTTATTAAAGATTATTGGATAAATACTTGGAGGAGACAGATTTACACAACTCTAGGGCGAGATAAGAGCAGTTGCACTAATTGTATAGCTCTTTCTAAGTGATGGCATCAGCCAATGGTCTGAATAGTTTCTTTCTGCACTATATCATTCTATATTTTAAACATCATATGGAAAAGCATGCAAAAATCAAGTCTGGCAACTTCTGTATATTTTTTCAATTCTGTAAATATTTTACTCTACCTATAGGTTGAAGCAGTTAATCAAACTGAGCATATATCAATAAACAGACTAACAGAGTTAGAGGCAGATAAATCAAACTATTAAACACCAAAACAATGCCTTTAAAGACACACCAATAACATGATAGGGCCAAAGAGGATGCATAACTTAAGCTCACAGATAAAGATTTCAACTAAATGAAATCTTGAATAATCACTTTGCCTCAATATTTACTGCGTACTGTGGCAGACATAGCATTAAAGGAAGAGATCAAACAAGTTATAAATGTGTTTAAGAGTTAGAACAGTGATGGAGAAGGCAATGAAAAAACAAATCAGACTTCTAGAGAATAAAAACAATAGTCCAGATAGATTGAACACATTCAAATTCAATTTTTTTCAGTAAGGGAATCAGGGCTATTCAATGTTCAAATGAAAACAAACCAAGTTTGTCCAATCTCTCCTCATGCCCAATATCGATGGTATTAGTTATCTTTCCGGTAAATCATTTCTGTACTCTTTCCATACCTTCCATATCCTTGTGGTCGTGTGGCAATCAGAACTGTACCAGATGTGTTCTAACTAAGTTTGCAGCCTGACTTGCCAATTTTTATACTTTGTGCCCCGAGCGATGAAGGCAAGCATGCAATATGCCTTCCTAATGACCTTACTCACTTGCGTTGTTACTTCCAGGGAACTGTGGTCCTGTATGTTTAGATCCCTTTGTATGTTGATGCTATTAAGGTTCTGCCATTTGCTATATACTTCCCTCCGACATTACCTTTTCGAAAGTGGATTACTTTGCATTTGTCTGGAATAAACTTCTGCCATTTCTCGCCAAAGTCACCAGCCTTTCTACATCCTGTTGTATTCTCTGGCAGTCCTCCTCACTATCAGCAGCTCTCCCAGTCTTTGTGTCATCTAAAAACTTACTGATCAGACCACCTACATCCTTCTCAAAATCATCAGCATGAGGACAAGAAATGGAATTATCTGTTATTGAGGTTGGATGAGGTGGGTGTGGAGGGTTGGTATAGACCATCTGACTATGTTCTGTGTGTTTGTTGCAACATCATGTAATCATGTAACTTCATCATGGATTCCAATGCCACAGTCTCAGCATATTTGCAACCTCAGCGTAATATACAAAGTGTCATTTTGGATTTAAAATTCTCTTTCTAATTTTTAAATTCATTCTTAACATTCCCCCTCAATGTCTTTGCTACACCCTTCCCTGATCCTGTTGGACATCTGTGTTTCTCCTTTTCCTGGATTCGTCTCACATGTTATAAATTTATAAGGAAGAACCAGTGGATATGGCGTCTTTAGATTTTCAGAATGAGTCCCAAAGAAGTGATTAGTCTGCAAAATCAAACTACATGGAATTGGTGATAATTTGCAGGCATAGATTGAAAATTGGTTTCCAGACAGGAAACAAAAAGTGGAAGTAATTGTGTCATTCCCAGAAGGAGTGAGGTACTTCTGGGATCTATGCTTGGAGTGCAGCTGTTCAAAATATATATTAATGATTTGGATGAGGGAATCACATGTATTGTTTCCAAATGTGATGACAACACAAAACTAGATTTTAATCTGTTGTTAAGTGCCTCAGAGTTTTACTTTCTGAAAATTGCTATCAAAAATGAAAGGTTTTGTTACACTTGTGTATGCACAAATGGATTGTTTGGTTAGGTCACCTTTGCAGATGAGACATTATGCCCATTGTGTTTGAAGCAATTGTCGTACAGATGCATATATGTAGTTCCTTTGATTCCCTTATGATATTATCTTAGCAACTATCTTGAGGAGGCATTTAAAAAGAAAGCAAATGAAATTTTTTTCACTTTGGCTAGTTTCAGTCTCAGAAATTCAAAAATACAGATATTATGAAGCTTAAAATTGATGTTTAATTAGCATCTAGCTCCCTTTGAAAGCAAACTTCCTGGGTTTTGACCCATACACCTAACGCAATCTCAGCAATCTAGACCACTGGAAAACAAAGTGTTCCTTTTCAGGCAGTCAGAGATGAGGCAAGTTTACCCAGTTTAATGGCATCATCTTACAAACCACTTTAAAAAACATCTTTCAAGTTAAAAGCTACAGATATTATTCCTAAAAGGTGACTGAATTTTCTTGGACCAAACTACTAAAGGCAATTTTTAAAAAATCAAATCTGTTTATTAATGCACATAGTAGGAACATGTGATACATTTGATTGAGAAATTCAAAAACACATGGGATCAAGAAAGAGCAGATTTGGAAACATTAGTTTTGATTGGTAGCAAGATTGAGAATCGTGCAGAGTTCACAGGTGTATGATCATTGGCAAATAAAAGTAATGGTGACACAGAGAAAACTGTCACACAGTGAGATGTTAAGGTCTGCAATGTATTGAAAGTGTGATGGAGACAAAGAATTAAAGAAATTTGATATTTAAATGAAAAGCAAGAATGTGCAGTTCTACAGAGAGACTATGGGAGCATATTAGGTAAGTTATTTCTATGATAAGCTGGCGCAGATATGAGAGGTTGAGTAGTCTCCTTCTGGACTATAACAGTTCTGTAATCTCCCCGTTCCTAATTCCCAGCAGTTTTGTGAGAAGTGTGCAACATACTTCAGCTTTTTATTGACTTCTTTGTCTGGGAGTGGTCAGTTTAAATCGGACCTTTGGATCTACTTTAGCACAATGGAACTACGACAATCTGAGGAATAATTAATTTTTTTTGGTATTTTATTATTATCATTTTGGTTATTTAGTCTATTTTTGAAATGTTGGGGAATTTTGCATAAACATGTCAGTAATGGTATTGTTAATGACAGCCCAGTCAAAGTTTGTTCCAAGACCTCTGATCCTTTATTGGTTTGTGTCATCATGAAATGGGTATCAGGGAAGGACTAAAATGTGATCTGACCAATGTTGCATAAAATACCAGTATCACTCTTGAATTAGTATTCTGTAGACATTTTTCTATAACATAATATTGCAGTAGCTTTTTAAACATTATTATAATGTTCTGTATTAAATCCAGATCTTTTCTGAAGATTATTGCCTCTAAAGGGATATTCTTTATGCATTTAAGACCTTTTGAAAGTTATCATGCATCAAATTACTATAATCTACTAGCTCATTATGCCCTCAGGGAGGTCCAACAATTTTTCTGTACTATTCATACAGCCATATTGACTTATGATTGTTGTTTTTATTCTTATTAAGCATGCTACTGTTGTTTCTTTTTAAAAAAAAAGCACAAAGGATTTCCAACCACTTATGTCATTCTGAGAGGCTGAGGTTTCTCTTTCTAATTTGCCGAACAGGTGGAGCATTAGCTGCTTTCCATTCTTGCAGTTGTGCTCCTGTAAGCTGAAAAGAATATTTAACTACAGCTGACCTTTTTTTAACTTAATTTCCTAAAGTATTTTAGTGTGTATTTCATTTAGTTCCAGTGCCTGTGGAGGAATAATTGGAAATGTTTAGCTTTTATTGCTTGTTTTGGTTGTAGTTGCAGTCCTTGAATTTAGTTGAATCTTTTAAGCCAAAAATACAGCAAATGGTGATAGGAAAACAAGTTTTCAATGAGCACTTGTTTCAAACAAATAACTTGCAATTTGTTGTAAGTTTTACAATCCATTTTACCTTGAGTAATGGATCTTGTTTGTGCCTCACCTTTACAATCTAGTTCCTAGTTTTGATTATATTCCTCTTTCACAATTTATTTTTACAACCATCTTATTCTTGTAACTTACAAATCATTTTGTTTAATTTTATAATCTATTTTTCCCCTTACTCTGAGATCTTATAAAATATTTGAAGTTTTCTTTTATGCTAAATTTACTTTGCCAGTGTCTATAATACCTGTAGGAATATAAAATAAATGTAGTTTTTAAAATTCAAAATCAATGCTGTTTTTTGTCACCACAGTGGAATTTGATCTCTAAAATGTCATTTGTGACATGCTTTTTCTGGTGCTAACCACAATTCAAGTTATTTTGATGATACCATTGATGCAAAGGCAAGTATTATCAGTCAGAAGTATGTAGATAAGGCAGATTGTAACATCTATTAGCACAATTTGCTGATTTGATACCACTGCTACCACTTTTGAACTCAATGTGCCAGCCAACACTATTGCTTAAGCAAACCGATCTGAATGAGCATTTAGCAGCAGAAATATCCCAAAACCAGCACTGATTTAAAGGTTAGATGCTGAAGGGTTTTGTTTTTTGTTAGCTTTCGATGCAATTGTTGAAGTGTTTGATGCATTCTGCACCAGTTTAAACTGTTGAAGCTTATAGGGAGTACTATGGCAAATGCTGAAGGACTTTGTCCTGGCACAAAGATACTAAGTAAATAATTTGTTGAAGAATAGGTGCAGCAGTCTGCATTTCCCTTTAATTCCAGCAAAACAGAAAATCATGTAGACCAATGCTCAGTATAGTATTTCTCTAAAGAGAAACCTCTTTAGATTCCAATACATCTTATTCCAACACTGTTACAACACTAACATCTACCTGACAATGTGGAAAATTGCCCAGGTAGGTGCTATGCATAAGAAGCAAGGCAAATCCAACCCGGCCAATTACCGCCCCATCAGTCTACTTTCAATCGTCAATGAAGTGATGGAAGGTGTTATCAACAATGCTATCAAGCAGCACCTGCTCAGTGATGCCCAGTTTGGATTCTTCCAGGGCAACTGATCTCCTGAGATAACAAAGTGTGGAGCTGGATGAACACAGCAGGCCAAGCAGCATCTCAGCAGCACAAAAGCTGACGTTTCGGGCCTAGACCCTTCGTCAGAGAGGCCTCTCTGATGAAGGGTCTAGGCCCGAAACGTCAGCTTTTGTACTCCTGAGATGCTGCTTGGCCTGCTGTGTTTATCCAGCTCCACACTTTAGTATCTTGGATTCTCCAGCATCTGCAGTTCCCGTTATAACTGATCTCGTGACCTCTTTACAGTCTTGGTTCAAACATGGGCAAAATAGCTGAATTCCAGAGGTGAGGTGAGAGTGACAGCTCTTGACATCTAGGCTGCATTCAACTGAATGTGACATCAAGGACCCAAGCAAAACTGGAATCAATGGGCACTGGGGCCAAACTCTCTGATGGTTGGAGTCACACGTGACACATAGGAGGATGGTTGAGATTTTTGGAGGTCAGTCATTTCAGTTCCAGGACATCTCTGCAGGATTTCCTAGGCCCAACTATCTTTAGCTGTTTCATCAATGACCTTCCCTCCATTGTAAGATCAGAAGTGAGGGTGTTTGCCAATGATTTCACAATGTTCAACACTATTCACAATTCCTTACATAGTAAAGCCATTCAGATGCAACAAATTCTGGACAATATCCAGGTTTGGGCTGACAAAGTGGAAAGTAATATTCTTGCCTCATAAGTGCCAGGCTGTGACTATCACCAATAAGAAACAATCTAGCCACCACCCATTGACATTCAGTGGTGTTACCACCATTGAATCCCCCATTATCAACGTCCTGGGGTTAATCATTGACCAGAAACTCAACTGGACTCACCACATTAACACAGTGGCTACAAGAGCAGATCAGAGACTAGGAATACTGCAGCAAGGAACTCATCTGACTCCCCAAAGCCTGTCCAATTGTTTAAAGTTTATTTTTGTTGAAGAAGTAAACAGTTGAACAAGTTAATGGCAAACTTTTATAATGTAACCAAGCCTGTTCACACAGTATTTGAAAGAAAAGACAAGAGATCTTGATGTGTAGATCGAAATTCCAGCCATTTTCCATCTATATCAATCAATATTTAACTTGGATCTGTGTACAAAATTTAACCTATTAATCAATCCTTAAATTCTGTTGTGCACTACCCTGCTATTTTGTCAAATGACTTACTGATGTTTTGTATAGTTGATAGATAGATGTGAACATATGCCACCAGATTTTAATTTACATTGAAATGTCATAAAATCCATTGGCTCAAATGTGCATAATTGCTGCGCATCATTGAATGGGTAATGTTGCCTTCTGTTCTTGAAACCAAAATGCAAGGTTTGCTTACAAGAATTTGCGATGATAATTAGAACAAATTATAAACACATCTTTTTGAGCAGATGCAGCTAACATTAACATCAAGTTTGCCATCATTTTTCAGAACACTGAATGCTTCAAAGTCAAAGGAAGATGACTTGTGACATACTAAGCATCAGCAACAAACAGTTGTTTAGTGCTATAAACCAGATACAAATCATCACAGAAATTTCTGCTATTGAACATTGTTTGGATTGACAACATTTGCTACAAGTAGGTTATTACACTTAAGTGTACTGGCCCCAGCATCACTGCTAACATGAAATATCTGTAACCACTGGTTTTTCAATTGATTTTAGTTTGTGCTAAACACAGGGTCTGGTAAATGTTGTAGGAAAATATTGTATCCCAGCTAGTAGCTGAAATACAACTACTACCAACTTGTGTTACTACTAACTAATTTTCAGCCATCATCCTCTTTCTTTTCACGAGCAAAAACAAAGTTGCTGGAAAAGCTCAGCAAGTCTGGCAGCATCTGTAAAGGAGAAAACAGAGTTAACGTTTCGGGTCTGGTGACCTTTCCTCTTTCTTTTGTTGGTTTAAGGGCACTTCTGGTTAACTGTGGTAGAGGAAAGCCACTTATGAATCTCAATGAAAAAAAATGTAGACCTTAATAAGATGAATTTAATGCATTGCAGTGAGCTACTTTGGTAAGGTAGACATCGGGTGGAATTTTCCTCTCCCTGATGTAACATGGATGGCAAAAGGTACAATAAATACAGTGAGAATGAAAAAAAATCTTGTGGAACGTGTCCTGAATGTGAATAGTGATGAGATAATTGGGAGAACGACAAAAATGAGATCCTCAACTTTGAGAAAAAAGTCTGATTTTGCTAAGGTTTCAATGGCTAGGTGAGAATCTTGCTAATAAGTGGCAATGTTTATATTAGCATGTAATTACAGCTTGTTATTAGCCAATTTTTCCTCATTTACATGCACAATACTAGTCTCCCAGATAGCAATGAGAAACCGGATGAAACTAATTTCCAACTTGAAAGTCAGAGCAATTACCTGGCAACTGCAGCATCATGTCTTTTCCGGTTTCTATCTTGAAAAGTACTGTCAGCTTTTCAGGGCATGCTGCATGATCAGTAACCTCCTATACCCTCTGTCTATGGTGGTCTGCATTGGGAAAGCAATGAGCTTACCTTGTTATCATGGCACATCATGTATGCCACTTATTCAACACTTCCACACTGCACTTTGGAGCCCACCAAAACCTTATAATGCTGCTGCCAGACTGCTTTGTGTACAGGAATGTACACTGATTGCATTTATCAGAACAAGATCTATCTCAGGGCTCTTAGCTTCTTTTCTTTAATGCTTGCTGACTTTGCAATTACTTGGATACTCACACATCTTTGTTTTACTCTTTACCATGGAACAAAAGCTAAGCAACTTGTCATGCTTCCAGGAGAAAACAGTCAAAGGACTGATCTGTTGCTGTGTGGCACCATTCTATCTGGATGCGTGTTAGTGTGTCTGGTAACTGCGCATCCCAAGAAGGCAAGAAAATACAAAGAGTCGTGAACACAGCCCAGTCCATCACACAAACTAGTCTTCCATCCACTGACTCTATACTTTCTGCTGCCTCAGAAAAGCCACCAACATATTCAAAGACGACAACAAGTTCTGAATTCTGAGGAAGGGTCACCAGATCCGAAACGTTAACTCTGTTTTCCCCTTCACAGATGCCGCCAGACCTGCTTTTCCAGCCGCTTTGTTTTTGTTTCTGATTTACAGCATCTGCAGTTCTTTTGGTTTTTAACATAATCAAAGACCCCTCCCACCCTGCTTATACTCTCTTCTATCCTTTACAATTGGGCAGAAGACCTAGAAGTTTGAATACACGTAGGAACAGATTGAAAACCAGCTCCTTCCCTGCTGTTACAAGAAGTTTGAAAGAACCTCTTAAATGTTAATGTTGATCTCTCTCTGCACCTGCTCTGCAGCTGCAACTCTGTATTTTGTATTCTGTTTTGTTACCCTGATGCACTTCTTATGGTACGATCTGCCTGTATACATGCAAAACAATACTTTACACTGTATAACAAGGTGGAGAGCTGGATGAACACAGCAGGCCAAGCAGCATCAGAGAAGCAGGAAAGCTGACTTTTCACCTTGTAATCTCAGATTCTCCAACATCTGCAGTTCCTACTATCTCTGAAACCACTTGACACTGTATCTTGGTATGTGACAACAATAAATCAAACTCAGGTATATCAAACTCAGACTCAAATGTGCCAAATGCATGCACAGCACCAAACTGCATATGTTTCAATTAGAGATTGTAAGAACTGCCGATGCTGGAGTCAGAGATAACGCAGTGTGGAGCTGGGGGAACACAGCAGGCCAGGCAGCATCAGAGGAGTAGGAAAGTTGACATTTCGGGCCAGGACCCTTTTTCAGAAATGTGAGAGGGGGAAGGGAGCTCCAAAATAGAGAGAGGAGGGGTCGGGCTGGGGAAGGTGGATGGGATGGTGATCGGTGGTTGAGGTGGGAGGAGCGGATTAGTTAGGAGAGAAGATGGACAGGTTGTGTCAGGTCAAAGAGTCAGGGATGAGAGGGAGGGTTGGTCATGGGATGAGGGTGGGGGGGGGGGGGGGTGGGGAGATTTTGAAACTGGTAATGTCCACATTTAAGCCATTGGGCTGTAGGCTCCAGTGTCACAATGACACCAGCTGGAAACTGGAGGAGCAGCACCTCATATTCTGCCTTGGGAGCCTACAACCCAATGGTCTCAATGTGGACTTTACCAGTTTCAAAATCTCCCCATCCCCGGCCTCATCCCATAGCCAACCCTCCCTCTCATCCCCGCCTCCTTGACATGACACAACCTGTCCATCTTCCCTCCCACCTATCAGCTTCTCCCACCTCACTGACCAATCCCCACCACTGCCTACCTGCACTCACCTATCACTATCTCGCCCATCTTCCCCAGCCCCACCCCACGTCTCTCTATTTCAGAGCTCCCTTCCCCCTCCCTCATTTCTGAAGAAGGGTCCCAACCAGAAACGCCAGCTTTCCTGCTCCTCTGATGCTGCCTGGTCTGGTGTGTGTATCCAGCTTCACACCATTTTATCTCAGATGCTAGAGATGTTTACAAAAACATGTAGTGCCCTCGGTCTCTGTCTGTCTATCTCTCTCTCTCTCTGTGTCTCTCTCTCTCTCTGTCTGTCTCAGACAGAAAAAAGACCAGAGCTTTGAGGAAGCAACACTTTCTGTCCCTCTTTCAGTGAAGCAGTTTGGAACATACCTGATTCAATTTGAAAGGTTAGGACTCCCAGCTATTTCTCAGCAGAATCTGAACTCTTCTGTGAAGATTTTCCATTATTCTGTGATAACAAAGTGTGGAGCTGGATGAACACAGCAGGCCAAGCAGCATCTTAGGAACACAAAATCTGACATTTCGGGCCTAGACCCTTTTTCTGATGAAGGGTCTAGGCCCAAAAGGTCAGCTTTTGTGCTTCTAAGATGCTGCTTGGCCTGCTGTGTTCATCCAGCTCCATACTTTGTTATCTCAGATTTTCCAGCATCTGCAGTTCCCATTATCTCTCATTCCATTATTCTGTGACAGTCAGCCATGAATCACAGTAATTCAAACATACTTTGAGTATTCAACCCATTTTTTTGTCATCTGAATTTAGCCTTTTACCTATAGGGGTGTTATTGTGGTTTTTCCCATTACTTGCCTAATTTCTTCCCTACCCATAACAGTTCTGTATTCCTGTCTCTGTGTAATTGTGTGTGAGATTTGAGATTAATGAGATAAAGTTTAATTCACATAGTAGCTCAGTTGATAACCATTTTGACACTTTCTGAGGATTAACTCTTGCCAATTGTCGGGAGCAACACATCTGGTTCACTAATGCCCTTTAGGGAAGGCAACTGCTGTCCTTGGTCTGGCCTACATGTGGCACCAGACCCATAGTAATGTGGTTGACTCTCAATTAATCTCTGGGTAATTAGGGATAGGCAATGAATACTGGACTAGCCAGCGACTCCTATATTCTGTGAATGAGTAAAAACAATTAAGTTTTTTTTCATTATTACACTTGTTATTTTTGAGTTCATTAAAAAGCTTGGCAAAAATATTTTTGTTCTTATAGTAATAAAGGTAAACAAATTTAACATTTTTGCTGATTAAATAAGTCAGTTGTACTTTTGGTATAGCTTGTGGAGGAGAAGTACCTATTTTTCAGCACACTCCTCCTGTCAGACATAACATAGATTGTGCACACTAATTGCCTCCTTGACATGTCAGCTAAACAAAGGCAATGAGAACAAGGCAATTAACATACCATAGCAGGCACTGGAAGACAGTGCATTACAGTTGGCAGGTTTGTACATTGAACTGCAAGCATGCAAGCATATGATCTCCGACATGGAAAGGAACCATGGCGGGACAATCCTAGTGTTTTACTGACCAGAATTCTACTTTCAAAGAAACATGGAATCTTTGGTTGTGCACCATGCAATTGGACAAAATCACATGTCTCAATGCTTCTTGTGGAGGCATGTCAGTGCATTCCTTGGGCTTTATCCATGCCGGACCGCTTAAAGGCAAAAGATAATACTTCGTTGTAATAAATATGAGGGTTCAGGACTTCTTTGGATGAAATTTCATTATTTTTCTGACATTCCCCATTGATTCTCTGCTCATGGATCTCACATGGGAGCATCATGGCTGGAGTCATTATGGTTCAACTCACAAGACAACATACAAACGCACAGTGATAACTCCACAACATGCTCATTGAGATGAGCAACCTCCAGTAGCTGCCTCACCACCTCAACAGGGCAATGCAATAGGTGATGATCCACTGAAGAGGTAGACAACAGGAGGTAGGACATAATGCATCTACAGGCCTTGCTATCATTTTCTTCAACTCTCTGAAAGACCGTTCAGGCATTGATTAAGGATGTCTTGGGCCATCATTTCTGAACAGGGCCATTTGCTGAAGCAGTGCGGGCTAATGGTGACATCCCAATAGGCGGGAAGCTCATAGCTGACCAGAATCTCTATGCCAGCGGCTCATTTCAAGGAGCAATTAAGAACATGTGTGGCACGTCTCAAGTCTTATATGGTGAATTGCATCCAAGGAGTTACTGGGAGCATTTTCGCTAGATCACAGCTCTTCATATTCTGTCACAAAATCAGGAAAAGTCGAGAAGCTCAGGCAGTGGGATACTTCACTGCCTTTAGCTTCCTCCAGGAACGGAATGCTATCACATGCATCCATACTGCTGTGTGAGCGCCCTACCGCCAGCCTCAAGAGTTCATTAACATAAAAGTTTTCCACTCCATGAATGTCTAATTTATATATAATCATCAATATCAAATGTTGGGGTTCGGTGCCAGGTCAGGTGGCACATGGCTCAGTGGTTAGCATTGCTGATGCACAATGCCAGGGATCTGGGTTTGATTCCAGCCTCAAGTGACTGTCTATGTGGAGTTTGCACATTCTCCCAAAGTCTGCAAGGGTTTCCACCAGCTGCTCCACTTACCTGCCACCATCTAAAGATAAATGTCTGTGCTGAATTTGCCATAGCGTCTAGGGATGTGAAGGCTAGGTGGATTAACCATCGTAAATGCAGGGTTACAGGGATGGGATGGAGGACTGGGTCCAGGTTTCATGCTCCTTGGAGGGTTGCTGTAGCCTCGCTGGGGCGAATGGCCTCTTTCCACACTGTGCGGTTTCTATGATTCTATATCCGGGGAGCTGTCATGACTCTTATATTGTAGGACCTGAGATGACTGCCTCCTTCCAAGTCTTCAGGCCAGAGAGAGTTGGATGTTGGGAAAAAACAGGCACACCCTCCAAATACATCTGACGACAGCTTTACAAAACTCTCAAACAGAGGCAAAATGATAAAGTAACACTGCAGTTGCTTCAACTAGGGCCATAAAACAGGCCAAAGCCCTCATCAAGATGAGGCACCTCTGGCA
This sequence comes from Stegostoma tigrinum, assembly GCF_030684315.1. Classification (NCBI taxonomy): domain Eukaryota; kingdom Metazoa; phylum Chordata; class Chondrichthyes; order Orectolobiformes; family Stegostomatidae; genus Stegostoma; species Stegostoma tigrinum. Next base: position 70,696,443 of record NC_081358.1, on the reverse strand, counting down.
CCCTGCAGAAAGGGTGTGTCTGTTTTGGCACGCTGCAGCCTTCACAACTGGAGCTGACAAAGGAGGATATCCTGGATTCAGATAAATGGGGCCTCAAAATATCAATCTTTTGAGGTTTACTGAGGTTGGGGATTTTGACCAAGTGGGCTATTTACAGTGTGAGTACAATGTATGACAGAGCCTGAGGGGCCACAAAGAAAACTTAATCGTAACTCTCTTCCAGGATGACTGAGTTGAGTTTGGACTTTAAGTCTGGTGGTAATTTAGCCATTAGCCTTGCTTAATGCAAAGGACATGTGGACCTTCTTATTTTGCAGTCCTTTGCCTTTTGCATTTCACATTAGGTGTCTCAATATCTATGTCATTGTACACTTGATGTCTTCAGGTAATCCCACTTTAAAGTATGTGCACATAACATGCCCCATTGGACCATCATAGAACTCACTTAATGAGGCAGTGCAGTACCATTGAGAACTATTCCAGTGGAATCTCCTGTTAGCCCTTCCATCAGCAATAACCTATCAATTTTTGAGTGCAGTTAGTCTGCAACATCATCCTGAAAAGCCATTATGAGGTAGCGTGGGCATGCGATCTGCCTTCATACATCCTCCAGCCTCAAAAGGCTATGCGTTACCTTGAAAGTGGAATTATATATTACATCAATAGGTAATATTTTAAATCATCAAAGCTAATGGAATATTGTGTTTTCTAAGATGCTGACAATAGTGCAAGAAAGCAACAAGCTGTGATGGACTAATCCTGATACTCAAACTGACATGTTCTTGAATCTTCTTTAACTTTTTTATAGTGTGGGGAGTGTGAAAGAATGTTTTGCCCAGGAAGACTAAACTAAAAAAATGAATTCTACGGCAACCCTAATTTTCAAGGAATGTTTGCAGTGTTAAATAGATTTCACATTCTATGCTTTTAATATGCTATTGTACATCTCTCACACTTAATAGTAAAATTACTCAGTGATAATCTCCAAACATACACTTGTCCACATGAGGCATGTTTTAAACCTTCGTTACTTGTCATCCCAGAGACAGATTTATATAGGTTCTTTTGAAGACTTCAGAGATTTGAATACAAATGGTCAACATTTTTTTTTAAACGTGAAGAAGTGAATAGGTTGTCTTGCTTACAGTGATGACATTAGTGGTAATGCTCCTGGACAGGTAATTAAATTGAAATCAATAAAAATGTGGAATTAAAAAGAGCTACTCTAATGGTAACCCAGTAATTATTGTTGATTGTTGTCTTCCTTTATGATAGGAAGCTGCCATCCTTACCTGATCTGGCCTGTATAAGAGTCTAATGATGACCATGGATCCATTGTCAATTGTCAGAAAAAATAAATCTGGTTCACTAATATCCTTTAGGAGAGGAAACTGCCATCCTTACCTGGTCTGGCCTACATGTGACTCCAGATCCACAGCAATGTGGTTGACTCCTGAATGGCCCTCTGGACAATTAGGGATAGGCAGTAATTGCTGGCATGGACTATGATGCCCACAGCCCATGAACAATTCATGAACAGTTCAAATGTTCGCTTTTACAGGTGAATCAATGTAGTTTCAGCCTTTTTTAATGGCTACAATTGTGAGGGAATATAGAATTCTTTGAGTGTGAAGGAATTCAGATGCTCATTCAGAAGGTCAGGAGGAATGGGATACAGGGGAACTTAGCTGCTTGGATACAGAATTGGCTGGCCAACAGAAGACAGCGAGTGGTAGTAGAAGGAAAATATTCTGCCTGGAAGTCAGTGGTGAGTGGGGTTCCACAGGGCTCTGTCCTTGGGCCTCTACTGTTTGTAATTTTTATTAATGACTTGGACGAGGGAATTGAAGGATGGGTCAGCAAGTTTGCAGACGACACAAAGGTCGGAGGTGTCGTTGACAGTGTAGAGGGCTGTTGTAGGCTGCAGCGGGACATTGACAGGATGCAGAGATGGGCTGAGAGGTGGCAGATGGAGTTCAACCTGGATAAATGCGAGGTGATGCATTTTGGAAGGTCGAATTTGAAAGCTGAGTACAGGATTAAGGATAGGATTCTTGGCAGCGTGGAGGAACAGTGGGATCTTGGTGTGCAGATACATAGATCCCTTAAAATGGCCACCCAAGTGGACAGGGTTGTTAAGAAAGCATATGGTGTTTTGGCTTTCATTAACAGGGGGATTGAGTTTAAGAGTCGTGAGATCTTGTTGCAGCTCTATAAAACTTTGGTTAGACCGCACTTGGAATACTGCGTCCAGTTCTGGGCGCCCTATTATAGGAAAGATGTGGATGCTTTGGAGAGGGTTCAGAGGAGGTTTACCAGGATGCTGCCTGGACTGGAGGGCTTATCTTATGAAGAGAGGTTGACTGAGCTCGGTCTCTTTTCATTGGAGAAAAGGAGGAGGAGAGGGGACCTAATTGAGGTATACAAGATAATGAGAGGCATAGATAGAGTCGATAGCCAGAGACTATTTCCCAGGGCAGAAATGGCTAGCACGAGGGGTCATAGTTTTAAGCTGGTTGGTGGAAAGTATAGAGGGGATGTCAGAGGCAGGTTCTTTACGCAGAGAGTTGTGAGAGCATGGAATGCGTTGCCAGCAGCAGTTGTGGAAGCAAGGTCATTGGGGTCATTTAAGAGACTGCTGGACATGCATATGGTCACAGAAATTTGAGGGTGCATCCATGAGGATCAATGGTCGGCACAACATTGTGGGCTGAAGGGCCTGTTCTGTGCTGTACTGTTCTATGTTCTATGTTCTATGTTCTATTTTTTAACTGCCTAACCTTATTGTTTATTAGTTTCCTGAGTAACTAATTACCTAAATGTAGCAGAACCTCTTTAACTGGATACTGTACCTTCATAGGATTCCAGATGCAGGGAAATCATCAATTTCCTAGACAATTCCTTTGGAGTCTTTTACACTGGGAATTCCACAGAGCTCTAGCATGTAATTCTTAACTACACTGCATTTACTACTATCTAACCATCAGAAAATCTGGGCCATAATGTTTTGAAGTTTATTGTACTTCAGTTTCAATTGAGTATACCCCAAATTTTATTCCAATCTCATTAGAATGACTAAAAGTTTATCTACTGTTTGTGATCTATGAGAATTACTTAATGTGATTGGCTGCTTGTTTTTGTTGCTGAATACATAGAAATCCGCTTAAAGCAGGTTCAAACTAATAAAGAAAAATATGGTATTTTCCTTGCAGAAAGACATCACTATATCTTTGTAAATTATGTTGTTTTTGCTAGTTTACCCATAAATGCTATCACTTGACTGCAAAATCTGGGTTAGTTATATATTCTAATTTTGAATCATGTGCATTTATTGTGATTATTGAATACTGATTAGCCATCAGCAGAAGAAAAAGGAAATTCTGAAACTTAAGACTTTTCTGTGTGCTCTTCTGGAATAAAACATTACTAATTTATATTCAACTCTTTATCTGTTCATTGGAAATAAATTTCAATGTTCATTTTTTATTTTGTATAGCAGAATATAAATTTATTTGAGGGATAGATTATGCAAACACTTTTGCATAATTTGTAATACCAATAATGCAAGTCGCCGTGTTCATTAGAGCAGAATTAAATGTACTATGCTTAGGCTGATGCCTTTCTCTCTGTGTGTATTACAGATCAGCATTTTCCTTTGTGCTGTAGCACATGGATTTCAGGACTGGGGCTGAGGAGGTAGGTGCAGTTTAGGCTTTCCCTTGCATGTTGAAGTAAGGCACATCAGGAAATCTGCTTTGCATGCTTATTGAGAATAGATATTTGCATGGCGAAATTGATCTGATAATGTATCTTGCAAAATATTTTTAAATGCTACTTCCAATGAATACATTGGGAATTCCACAATGCTGCAAAATGGTTCAATGGCTCAGGCTTTTAGATATTTAGTGAAAGTGTCCTTTAGAACAGAATGCATTTTCCTCTTTAATGAATTTAGGCAGAGAGAAATGCAAATGATGAATGAAATAATTAAGAATGTAAATTAAACAGTTTTTGTGGACTTCAAAGATGTTGACTTTGAATGGTTTAGAACATAAAACGTAAAAATCTATTGAAAATAGGCCATTTGGCCCTTCAAGCCTATCCTCTGTTCAATAAGTTCCTGGCTGATCTGCACCAAGCATCAACACCTATTTCTTGCCAGCTCCACATAGACATTAAGTCCTTAGTATTTCAAAAATCTGTCAAATTCTTCTTTAAATACTTTGTGATCTAGCATCTGCAATTTTCTTTGGTAGAGAAACCCAAGCCTTATCTACCCTCCTTCACATCCCAGTTTTAAATTTGTATCCACTTATTCTGTAACTCACCCCTCGGTTGAGAATACTCCACAAGCAGAAACATCTTTTCAACATCTATCCTGTCAAGCCCCCGTTGAATTTTCCAAGTTTAAGATCATTCTCCAAACTTCTAAATCCTAAGAATAAAGGCTTAATCTGTTTAGTTGTTTTTGATAAGCCAACACCTGAACCCAGGAATCAGCCTCATGAGTCTTTTTTGAATCCTCAACAATACCATTACATTTGTTCTTAAATACAGGGACCAAAACTTGTCATAGCACTACATGTACAGCCTCAACAACACATGTACAGTTTAACAAGACTTTCCTATCTATTATCTCCAACTGTCTAGCAATAAAGGCCAAAAATCCCATTTGCTTCCTTAATTTATTGCTGTACCTCCATGCTAAAGTTTTTTTTTGTTTCATATACAAGAACATCCAGATCTCTCTGTGCTGCACTTTGGGATATCACTCTATTTAAGTAATAATCTGTCTTTTGATTCTTCCTGTCAAATTACCTTACTGTTTCCTATATTAAACTCTATTTGCCAAGTAGTCATCCACTCACTCAACCTATCTTTATCCCTTTGCAGGTTCCTTTCAACCTGATCAGATCATGCCTTCCCAATTATTTTTGCATCATCAGCCAATTACTTTCTGCCTCCTCCTCCAAGTCACTCATAAAGATAGTAAATAGTTGAGGCCCTAGGACTGATCTTTGTGACATTCCACTAGTTACGTCTCTCCAACCTGTAAAAGAACCATTAATTCTGATTTTCTGTGTTTGATATGCTAAGCAATCAATAATATGTGCTTTTACATTAACCACAATACCATGAGCTCAAATGGTGTACAATAAGCTTTTATGTTGTACCTTTAGAATACCGTCTGGAAATAATTTGTAATTTGACATAAAAATAGCAGTAGCCCTTTAGGCATGTTGTATTGAGAATTGTGCATACAAATGCTCTTCAGAAGAGCTTAATGGCATCTTTTATATCACCTAATTAGACAAATAAGATCTTGGTTTAAAATCTTATCCACAATATGTCAGTACTTTATTGAAACATCAGCATAGATTTAGTGCCCTTGTCCAGTGATATAAGTAATGAATGAGAATCAGGGAAAGGATGAGCTTTGGCAGTGGTAGGGCTGTATTCTTGGAGTATTGCTGCAGAGTTTTTTCTTGAAGACTCTTAACAGATAGAGTCATAGCATCATAGAGATAAACAACATGGAAACAGACCCTTCAGCCCAATTTGTCCATGCTGACCGCAATCCTATATTAATCTAGTTGCATTTTGCTAGCATTTGGCTCATATACCTCTAAACCCTTCCTATTCACGTACCCATCCAGATGCCTTTTAAATGTTCTAATTATACAAGCCTTCACCACTTTGGCAACTCATTCCATACATGCCCCACCCTCTGCTTGAAAAGGTTGCCCCTTAGATCCCTTTTAAACCTTTCCCCTTTCAACTTATGTCTATGCCCTCTGTGTTTGTTGATAGAGTTCTATTTGGAATGCCAGACTTCCAGGAATTCCCTGGCATGTCTCAGTTTGGCTCATGCTATGATGGATGCGTTACATCATTTCCCGTTAGTGGATGATGTTTCAGTTGTTTAGATTCTTCTTTAGGGAACTCTTAAAATTCTGTCATTAGTTTCTCTGATTAAACTTTAGAGGTTTAATTGAAATATTCTATTCTATTGGTCTTCATAGCTAACTCTACTATTTCTGCTACTAAGATTAGATCTGTGATAAAATTAAAAGTAGCTTAAGTAGGATGTTTTCAATAGGCTTTCGAGCTGTTTAAGTTTAATATACTATACTTTATTTACTTTTGTTTCCCCTCCTCTGTGCTCCAGTCTCTGGTCCCTCCTGCTGTGTGTTACTTTCGTCACTATCTGCACAACTCCGCTGTTTCTCTGCCCCGTTGTGCTGAATCGCATCCCTTCCCTGCACCCCATTCCATGGTAAGGTACACTGCTGTTTGATCTCACAAAAATAAACACAAAGAACTGCAGATGCTGGAAATTGAAAGAAAAGCGGTGGGTTCTTTTCACAACAAGAGTGCTAACACAGCAAGTCTGGCAGAGCTGTAGAGAGAAAACAGAGGTAGTGCTTTGAATCCAGTGACCTTTTGCCAGAACTAATCTGACCTGCTATGTTTCTCCAGCACTATGTTTTTGTGTCTGGTTTCTGTATTGTTTTCCATCTCCATAATGTTTTTTTCTCTATGCATTGTTATTCACTTTAACCCAGTTTAGAACAAGTACATTTCGACTATGCTTTCGGTTACCTATGAGTGATAAATGTAAATAGGCATATAGAGTTAAATTGGAACTGTATAGAAAATGTTTAAAACTTAGAAGAGAAACTTTTAAAAGTGTAAGGAAAAGTGTCAGAGATAATTAGAAAGATAAAATATACTTCCTAACAATTTGGTGGTGTGTATGCCCACCAGTCTGTTGAGGTGGCAGAACAGGTAGATTAAATTAGGAAGCAAACGGATTCTGCCTTTATTAGCTGAGGAATAGAGTTTAAGAGCAGGGAATTAGTGCTGGAACTCAATAAAACATTGGTTAGGCCACAGATAGAGAACTGTGTGCAGTTCTGGAAGGATATGGTTGTACTGGAGAGGATAGAGAGGATGTTGCCTGCGCTGGAGAGTTTTAGTTATGAAGAGAGATTAGATAGACTGGGGTTATTTTCCTTGGAGCAGAAGAGACTGAGGTGGGGTGGGGTATGTGATTGAAATGTATAAAATTATGTGGGGCATAGGCACAGTAGATGGGAAGAAACTTTTCCCCTGGTGGAAAGATCAATGACCAGGGGGCATAGATTCAAGCTAAGAGGCAGGAGGTTTAAAGGGGATGTAAAGCATTTTTTTTACCCAAAGGCTGGGAATCTGGAACTGTCTGTCTATAAAATTGGTAGAAGACAGGCCTTCACAACATTTAAGTAGGATTTAGATATGCACTTTTGATGTCAAGGCATGCAAAGCAATGGTCAACTGCTGGAAAATGGGATTAGAATAGTTAGATCATTGAATTTGACTGATATAAGACTTGATTGGCCAAAAGCACTTCTTCTATTCTGTAGAACACTATGGCTCTTAACTTTGCTCAGCCGTCATAAATGAGAGTCAATCGTATTCGGTAGATTTTAGAATATGATGGACATACTTCTGCCAACGTTTAGCTGTGTGATATTGTCAGATGAGGCTCATCACCACTGATGTTTACCTTGAAGATAGCCCCCATTTAGATAGAAATGAAAGAAAATACAATCAAGCTGGTTACAGAAAAATAGTAGAATGTAGTCAGGAAGACACAAGAGGGGGAGATGGAAACAACGGGAGGATAATTCAGAGATTCCAAACCTTTAGGACCGTTTCTTTAATCAAGACCAAAGCAGAAAATCAACCATCGGAAAAAAAAGGAATGAGTGTGTTTGAGGAATTAATTATTGATGAGTAAAAGGAAAGGAGATTTGTGGTGTATCATATGTCATAACCCTTATTACTCATTGAGAATAAAAATATGGTAGATTCATGAGAATGTTCAATGTAATTTGCAGTAATTACCTCTCACATTTGTTTTTACTAAGGAAATGAATCCTTTTCTCTGAAGGGTTTGTGAATCAATATTCCTGTCCCAAAATAACTTCAGGCTAATGTTCTCTATCAATGGCTGACTAATTTAATCAATATATTTATATTCCCACAGTATCCATTAGACAAATTATGCATGTAGATGGCTAAAGGGCTCCCATTCTTTGGAACATTGGGGTTGGTAATAATTTCCTTTCACACGATAGTATATGTTATTTCCACTTGCAACTACTTACCTCATATTTAATTGCTGACTATTGATGTCTGTATTTCTGTTCCATTTATTGAAAACATATTGTTGTTCTGAAGGCAGCAAGAGTTCATTTAGAGCTGGAGTGTGAATTTGAGGCATTCCAACACATTAGTAAAGGGGAGGGGTATAGGAGAGGTACAGCATGGGTGGTGGTAGGGGGACAGTGGGGTAGGGCTAATAGTGTCTGAACAGTTTTCTCTCCATACCTTGGTCATATTTTCCTTAGAGGCGCATACTTATGTTGGTACATATCCCAATAATGTGCAGACTAATGAGAAATAAGGAGATGGAGAATGAGGATCTGCAGAAATTGATTTCAGTAAAAAGTAAAATGTACTTTTTCCCTGTATCACATATGGATAACAACTATTGGAAGGATAGCCAAAATGTGGATCATGGGAGATGAGAATAGCAAAATGTCAGAGAAAGTAGGAGGAAGAAGAAAGAAGTATAATGAAGTATTTGTAGAGAATTAAACAAATAAGTTGGGGAACACTAGCATCCTCTATAAGAGCAATCAGAACCACATTTGGTACATTGCCTAGCTGGCTGTCAGGACTTAAAGGGAGAGCGAAAGTGAAGATTCAGTCATTGTAATCCATATTGGGGGCAACATATTGGAAAGAGTAAGGATGAACAGTTAAGCATTCATAGGAGCTGAAGCTAATTTAAAGAACACTATATACCATGCTTTTTCCTTAAAAATATAAAAGTCCTGGATTATTATGTGCCCATGTTGACTCTTTCTGGGAGCAACTCCTCAAGTCACACTTAATTAGCTTCCCCAAGCCCATTAAATCTTTCCTTCTCAGATATTATGCAATTCTCCTTTTAAAAACTATGATCAAATCTTTCTCTACCACAGTCTAAGGCACAGCATTCCAGAATCTAACCACTCACTGTGTAAAAGATTTTCCTTATGTTGTTTCCAGTTCTTTTGCCAAGTGCACTATACTCTGGTTGTCAGCTCTTTCACCAATGGAACCCTTTTCTTCACTGTCCAGCCAATTTGAACATCTTTATCAAACATACCATATTACCACTCTAAAGGAAACAATACCTGTTTCTCTAATACAAGCAAAATTTTGCAGATGCTGAAGATTTAAATAAAATAAAAGTGCTGGAAAAACCCAACAGATCCAGTAGAGAAAATCAGAGTTAGTGTTTTGAGTCTAATGATGACTTTAGAACTGAAGGGAGCTTGAAAATGATGTTTTTCAGGATGTTGACAAATAGGGGAGGAGTGAGTGAGTGGAAGAGATAATGAGAATAATGAGCAAAAGGCAAAAGGAGTGATAACTAGTGAAGGAGTGATGTAGGTGCAAAATAAGTGCTAATGATTGGCATTGAATGATGTTAGAAAACAGGTCAATGCTTCTGAGAGGATACCCATACCATCAAGACTTGGGAAGGTGAAATGGGGAGGCTGGGATAGCTGCAAAAGTAGAGGAACAAAAACAAAGTTGCTGGAAAAGCTCAGTAGGGCTGGCAGCATCTGTGAAGGAAAAGACAGAGTTAACGTTTCGGGTCCGGTGACCCTTCCTCAGAACTGATGGCAGCTGCGAAAATGTCAGTTTATATGCAGAAAATCGGGAGGTGGGTGGGGTAGGGAGCAAATCATAGGATAGAGCCCAAAGAGACAGAAAGACAGTTGGACAGACAAAGGAGTTGCTAATGATCAGTCTGGGAGGGTGAATAAAATAGAGGACACTGCTCATTCTCTGAAACGGTTGAACTTGATATTGAATTCTAAAGGCTATAGAGTACTGAAAATTTCTTAAATCCATCCGTGTAACTGAAGTTCTTCATTCCTAGAACAATTTTCCAAATGCTTTCCTGTATCCCCATTAGGCCTTCACAAAAGTGAATTGTCCATAATTAAATATAATATTTTGGAACCAGTGTTTTATAGATATTAACTGTAAATTCCTTAATTTGCACTCTGGAATTTTATAAAGCGCAGCATCCTTATTATCAACAGCTTTCTCAACCTGCTGCGTCATGTTTAACATATTGCGTACATATACCCCAATGTCCGTCTTTTTCTGCCCGGCATTTAAAGTTGTATCCTTTTCTTTGCCTTGTTCCTCCTGCCAAAATGCGTCTTCAGATTTCTCCATGTTAAATTTCATTTGTCAAATATTCCACTATTCACTAATTCTCCTTCCCTAAAGGACATTTGATAAATTCTATACCTTCCAGTAGCCTGTATTTGTCCTCTTGTATCTATCACTATTCTCCTCATTGTTCGTAATCCTTCATTTTGGTGTCACCTACAATTTTTTGAAATTGCTCTAGTTTATTAGGAAAGATCAAGAAAAGCAATGGGTTATGACAACCCATAAGTCACTATATACCATTCTCCAGTTCGAGATTGAGAGCAGCACAGACAAGGAAATGTGTGAGATTATGTTGAGATATAAACAATTAATTTAAACTATTTGGAATTTAAATTAGATTAATTAATTAGTTTGAAAACTAAAAATTAAACCAAGTTGATTAAAAACTTAAGCTTTAATGTATTTAATGTATCATGTTTCTTACATTGCATGTTGCAATAGTTATTAATGTGGTTACAGTCAATTTTCAATTAATCAGATTTATGGGAATACAATTAATTAAACAAAGAGAGATATTCACAGCAAAGGGTATTAAATTCTTAATCAAACTAAAACCAGAGACATGTAGATAAAAAGAGTTTGATTAAACTCCTTAAATAAAAAACTAGATTTTTTAAAGCAAGTTACAAACTGAATATATACTAAGTTGAATCAAAGAGCCTAGAGGTCAGGAAGAGTTGGACCCAGAGTTCACCTTTAATGTGGGAATGAGCAGTTGGATTTGTAGCTCTGCTTCTATATTGGCAGTGCTTGCCCATCTTATTTTAATCTTAGGTAGGGTGAGGATCGTCTGGAGACAAGTTTGTTACTTCCCAAAGCAGGCCTGAAGTGATACCAGAGTGGGGCAAATGCTGAAGTGGACAGTTTAGAAGTCCATCTTGTTGGCTGGACATTGGCCCAGTTTTCAGCGAGTTTGTTAGCTGTGCTAACCCTCATCCCCTGAACCCCTCACATCTCTCAGCTCAATGCATAGCCCATCCTTCCTCCGTATGCCCATGCAAATTCAGACCTCCTGTTCCTGTCAAAAGACCATAAGTCATAGGTGTGGAAGTAAGGCCATTCGGCCCATCAAGCCCACTCCGCTATTTAAATCATGGCTGATGTGCATTTCAACACCACTTCCCTGCACTCTCCCCGTAGCCCTTGATTCCTTTTGAGATCAAGAATTTGTCGATCTCTGCCTTGAAGGCATCCAACGTCCCGGCCTCCACTGCACTCTGCGGCACTGAATTCCACAAGCCCTCTGGCTGAAGAAATGTCGTCTCATTTCAGTTTTAAATTTACCCCCTCTAATTTTAAGGCAGTGCCCACAGGTCCTAGTGTCCCCACCTAACGGAAACAACTTCCTAGGGTCCACCCCTTCAAAACCATACATTATCTTGTAAGTTTCTATTAGATCTCCCCTCAACCTTCTAAACTCTAGTGAGTACAATCCCAGGATCCTTAGCCGTTCATCATACGCTAAACCTACCATTCCAGGGATCATCCATGTGAATCTCCGCAGGACACACTCCAGGGCTAGTATGCCCTTCCTGAGGTGTGGGGCCCAAAATTGGACACAGTAATAAATGATTAACCCTATAATAACCCTGAAACATCTTTTAAATGCTTATGAAATGTAAAAATACGCTAACAAATATTCAAAATTCACTTGATGAAGGTTTTCCTCTTGCTAACTCAGAAAAATGTTAATAAAATGTTATAGAACATAGAAACATAGAACATTACAGCACAGTACAGGCTCTTCAGCCTTTGATGTTGTGTCGACCTGTCATACCAATCTGAAACCCATCTAACCTACACTATTCCATGTACATCCATATGCTTGTCCAATGACGACTTAAATGTACTTAAAGTTGGTGAATATACTACCGTAGCAGGCAAAGCGTTCCATTTCACCCCTCAATTTAAAGCTACGCCCCCTCGTGCTCGCCGTCACCATCCTAGGAAAAAGGCTCTTCCTATCCACCCTATCTAACCCTCTGATTATTTTATACGTCTCAATTAAGTCACCTCTCAACCTTCTTCTCTCTGATGAAAACAGCCTCAAGTCCCTCAGCCTTTCCTCGTAAGACCTTCCCTCCATACCAGGCAACATACTAGTAAATCTCCTCTGCACCCTTTCCAAAGCTTCCACAACCTTCTTATAATGCAGTGACCAGAACTGTACGCAATACTCCAAGTGCGGCCGCACCAGAGTTTTGTATAGCTGCAGCGTAACCTCATGGTTCCGGAACTCAATCCCTCTATTAATAAAAGCTAAAACACTGTATGCCTTCTTAACAGCCCTGTCAACCTGGGTGGCAACTTTCAAGGATCTGAGTGCATGGACACCGAGATCTCTCTGCTCATCTACACTACCAAGAATCTTACCATTAGCCCAGTACTTTGCATTCTGGTTACTCCTACCAAAGTGCATCACCTCACACTTGTCTGCATTAAACTCCATTTGCCACCTCTCAGCCCAGCTCTGCAGCTTATCTATGTCTCTCTGCAACCTATAGCATCCTTCTTCGTCACTATCCACAACTCCACCGACCTTAGTGTCGTCTGCAAATTTACTAACCCATCCTTCTACGCCCTCATCCAGGTCATTTATAAAAATGACAAACAGCTGTGGACCCAACACTGATCCTTGCGGTACACCACTAGTAACTAGTCTCCAGGATAAACATTTCCCAGCAACTACCACCTTCTTTCAGCAAGCCAATTTCCGATCCAAACTGCTATATCTCCCACAATCCCATTCCTCTGCATTTTGTACAATAGCCTACTGTGGGGAACCTTATCGAACGCCTTGCTGAAATCCATATACACCACATCAACCGGTTTACTCTCATCTACCTGTTTGGTCACCTTCTCAAAGTACTCAAGGTTTGTGAGGCATGACCTACCCTTCACAAAACCGTGCTGACTATCCCTAATCAAATTATTCTTTTCTAGATGATTATAAATCCTATCATTCATTATCATTCATACTTCCCCCTTATTCATTAATGGAATATCGATATCACTTGGGGCAGTCTATCTGTCCAGCTGGCTATTTTAAACCTATTGTCTCATGATACCAGGGAGCCGGGTTCGATTCCACTATCAGGTAACTATCTGTGTGGAGTTTGCACATTCTCCCCGTGTCTGCCTGGGTTTCCTCTGGGTGCTCTGGTTTCCTGCCACAGTCCGAAGATGTGCAGGTTAGGTGGATTGGCCATGCTAAGTTGCCCGTAGTGTGTTTAGGGATATGTAGATTGGGGGATGGGTCTGTGTGGGAATCTCTGAGGGTCAGTTCGGACTGGTTGGGCCAAAGGGCCTAATTCCACACTGTTCTATGATACATTGTTGATCATCCCAAATTGCTGTTTGTACTGAGTAGTTTTTCAGACATAAATCAATCACATTTCAGTGGGTCGGGAGTTACTTTTATGCTGGATGAGGTAAGGATAGAAGGTTTCCTTCCCTAAAGAGCATTAGTGAAATAAATAAATAAACAAATATTTTTATCTTAATTGGTTACCATTGTTGTGGTCACCATTACTGAACAGCTTTCAATTTCTAATCTTAATAATTTAAGTTCTACCAAATGCCAGTTAAAATTTGAGCACATGTTTCCAGTATAATACTCTGGTCTCTGGAATTTTAATCCAGTGATTAAGTCCCTGTCTCCCCTTACGAAAGTTGCCTTGACAATCTTGAAGTAACATAGGAATAACAATTATTTCTGTCTTTGTCTTCTGCTCACACATCCATCATTACTCTACAGTCCTGTGGTTTAACTTTTGATTTGCTACCCACCATTCTGTTCTTTCCAGCTCAATGCTATAACTTGCAGTTTTTACCCAGTTCCTCAATGTCTCGTGTCCAGCTTGCCAATTGTATCTGTGCCAATTGCCCAACAAACTATATCTTTTCATTTCACAGATTCTTTTATAGTTTAGCCCTCCAGCAGGCTATTTTAACCTGTTGCTAATTCTCCTCAATCCCTGTCTTTGCTGAATTCCTTCAAAATCTTTTCTCTTAAATTGCATCCTTTTTGTCACATCTGTTTCATGTAAATTTCTCTTTTACATTTTTTTTTCCCATGATCTTCTTTTTCATTGGTGAATCTCTGCAATGACAAACAAAGATCCTTAGACAGCACCTTCCACCTTATTAGTTACTAAACCTGAGAAGAATTAGTGACGCAACACATATAACTCTCAGTCACGGTAGATGTAATGAGTAGTATCGACATTGCTATTGAATAGTCAGTTTCATAATCTGTAGTTTTGAGGATTTGGTTGAGACTCTGTAGCTTTGATCCCTTTCAACTGTGATTGAATTCCAGCACTCAAGCTGACCAAGATTTCTTTTGCTGTCCTGTTGACATGTCTGGTTTGCAGCATTCAGTGTGAAACTGTCTTCCATTATCTGCAACACTGGGCAACTATGACCTTTTTTGACTATGACCTGCATAGAATGCTAACACTTGAACCAAATTTGGTGCACATGAGAATGTACAATTCTACTAGCACACTCCAGTAGAATCGAAATTGTTTTACTTCAACCCTAATCTTCAGAACAGTAATATCAGATTTGAAATGTTATTTTTGTTTCTCCCTTGTCAGATGCTGCTAGATCTGCTAAGTTTCCCAAGGCTTTCTATATTTTTAGAGATCTCCAGCATCCTCTTATTTTCCTGTTAGGCAAGGAAGGCTCTCTCCGTCTAACCAATCAGATAGTTTAATTAATTTAAACACCTCAGGTACATCAGCCACTTCTTTTCTTCAGACTTGAGAAATTATAAGCATAATTCAGTTATGATGAAATAAAGCTTTTATCCTTGTTCCTTCATGGGATGTGAGCATCATTACTAAACCAGTTATTTGTTGCTCCTCACTGATTGTCCTTGACAAGGTGATGGTGAGTATGTTTATGAACTGCAGTCATAACCTGCAGCCAGTTATGTGATGTAACTACACCTAGAATTTAAACCAGTGACAGTGAAGGAATGACAACATGTTTGCAAGTCATGATGGTGTGTGGCTTCAGTGAAACTTGCAGGTGATGTGTTTCCATGTAATTGTTGTTCTTTGTCCATATAGGAGGCTGGCATGCAGGTTTGGAAGGTACTACCAAAGGAGTTTTTGTAATATACAGCAGGGCAACCTTTATGTGATACATACTGCTGTCACTATGTCTTGGTGTTGGAGAATGTGAATGTTTAAGGTGTCAGGTAGAGTGCCAATAAAGTGGCTATTTTAGACTTGGATGATGTTGAGCTTCTTGTGTGTTGATGTGGCAGTTTCCATCATGACAAAGGTGTATTTTCTATCACATTCCAGACTTGTATGAAGAAAATTGTAGCCAGGCTTTGGGGATTCAGGAGATAAGTTACTTATTACGGATTTCCTAGCCTCTGACCTGCTCTTGTAGCCATCTAGTTCTGTTTTGATCAATAGTGATCAGCAGAATGCTGCTCCTGGGTGATTCGACAATGATTGAGTCACTTAATATCAGGAGGAGATGCTAGATTCTCTATCGTTGGAAATGGTCATTGCCTGGAACTTTTATGGTATGAAGATTACTTGCTTTATATCAAACTAAGTTTGAATGTTGTCAAGTTCTTGCTGTATATGGACCTGAAATGCATTCATATTTGAAGAGTTGCAAATTATACTGACCACTGAGGAGTCATCAGTGAACAATCCCACTTCTGTTCTTAAGATGGAGGGCAGATCATTGATGAAACAGCTGAAAATGTCTGGGCCTAGGGCATTGACCCTGTAAAACTTCTATGATTGTACGTTGTCATTGAGATAATAGGCCTTTAACAATCAGAACCATTTTCTCTGTGCTAGCATTGTTGTAACCCTAGACAAACACTTCCCCAGATTTCCATCAACTTAAACTTTTCTAGGGCTCTTTGTTTCTCCGTCAAATGCTGCTTTGATGTCAAAGGTAGTTATACTCCCCTTCCTTCAAATTCAACTGTTCTGTTCACGAATGGGCCAAAGACTGTAACAAGGTCAGGAGCAATGTTTCAGAACCCAAATTAATCTCAGTGTGCAGGTTATTGTTCTTTAAGTGCTCCTTAACAGCATCGTTGATAGCACCTTCCATCAATCTGCTGATGATTTTTTGAGTTGTTTGCTGTTGGTATTGTTAAGGCTGCATTAGTAAAAGAATACCATGTTTTAACAGAGTGCATCGCAATCGCTAACAGTCATTCAAAATCATAATTTGTCAACAACCTGAATCTGCACTGGCAGAAAGCCAAACTGAAATGGAAGATTAAAATGTGTTATATCTGTTTGTGATTGATGCAAAATATTATCATATTTATGTTCTATTAAAAGAAAGCAAATTAAAAGCTAGAAATGACAATGTTTTAGTAAGTTGCCTGGGGTATATCTCACTTTATAGCATTGTTGGAAGTTGTTTTCTTCTCCTGTTGTCCTTTGTAAAATATCTTAACTACTCTTTAGACAGAATATTGTTTTGGCTTATGTGTTCTAATGTTAGTGCAAAACTAGACATCAGCATAAAGTATTTAACACACTTTAAGCACGGCCTTATTTTCCATTTTTTTAAATGGAAAATGATGTCAATTGCAATGTGAATATGGGAAATAAATTCAATCTTTCCTTTTCTCAGCTACTCCCTGATATCTGCACCAAGACAGAAGTGAAATTGGTAACGTCTTAGTTTTTTTTTACCAGAAGTCTGCTTTTTGTTAAATCCTTGTTAGTGAGCTTTTAAGGAAAAACTGAGCAACTATGACCAAATATCTATTCAATGTGCTTATTCTTGACATACAATTCTGACATTAACAAGTTCTGTGTTGTCAATGGATAATAAATAGAGGAAATTGAAACGTAAGCTCCACCCCACTAACTGTCGGTGAAATTTTAAAGTCTAAGTAAAAACCAAAAGAACTGTGGACGCTGTAAATCTGGAACAAAAATAGAAGTTGCTGGAAAAGCTCAGCATGTCTAGCAACATCTGTGAACAAGAAAAAATCAGAGTTAACGTTTCGGGCCCAGTTCTGAGGAAGGGTCACCAGACCTGAAACGTTAACTCTATTTTTTTTTTCTTCGCAGATGTTGCCAGACCTGCTGAGCTCTTCCAGCAACTTCAAACTTAATGTCTGTTGCATTGAGCTCAGCGAGTGCATATGACACAGTAATATTGTCCCTACCTCTGAACCAAGAGTCCTGGGTTCAAATCCCATCTGTTCCAGGGGTGTGTATTAGCAGGTTGATCAAAAAATATCTAATACATTGGGTTCATTGCTGGTTGACTAAGTAGCACTAATTAAAGCAGAATTAACTGTTTAGAAGTGCCAGTGCACTGGTCAGCTGGATTTTTCATTTTCCTTTCATGTCAAGTGAAAACCAATGTGAGAGACCTTTAATGAATATTTGAAAGTGTACAAGAGGTCAGACATATTCAGGTAGTTAATTTGCTAGGCTGTACTCCAAACGCATTATTTCATTGAGTATGAATGCAGATCACAGAATAAGATTTATAATTTTAAATGAGCTTTGTGCAATGTCCATTTTAACCAAAAGAGATAAAGAAGGAATGCATTTTCACCAGAAATGTGCTTTATAATTCAATACATATTATAGAAGTGTACACAGCTTTTGTACAATTAATAGTAATGTATCATTTGATTCTGACTTCAATATTGAAGAGGTTGATTATGCTTGTTGACAGCAAATGCTTTTATTCTTGTGCCATGGGTCTAGAAAACAACCCTTCAAAATCTGGATGAGTCCATACTACTGAATCGTGGTGTTCAAATTCACAATTATTAATGACCTACAATCAAATGTTCTCTAGAATAGAATGAACACTATGGCTGCTATTGACAACCTAAGTTACTGTTATGCCATTTCAAGGATGCAAATGAGTGTTGTTGTCCTGATTCTGTTGCTATGGTTGATAGACTGTTATGAGATGAGCCCATACAGCAAATGCAATATTTGACATTTACATGTTGGTACCCCTAATATTGAGGGATATAGGTCTGTGATAATGAAATAATTTTCAAGCCAAACTCTAATGTCACCATGAAGCACTTGCAGGTCACAGACAACAAAGTTAAATTTCAATTATAGTTCCATCTTGTCTGTCCCAAAACTGCACTTGAGCTCAAACCTCCTAAAAAATATTCTTAGAGCACCAATATGTCACTTTTCACATCATCCATAGTTAGTTGTGTCTGAGTAAATTTGCAAATCAACAGTAGGTTATGTGTGTCTTTATACTGCGGTCCCTTATCCATTAGCAACTGAATTAAGACTTCCCAATGTATTTTTTATATGACCCTTACGCCCAACAAAAATACTATTATTTTTGAGTCTGAGTTGGACTCAGACCTAGCTTATTGAGGTCTAACCCACTACAAAACTCCCAGAATTACCAAAATCAAAGTTAGCAAGATTAACACCCTGCTTCTAGAAATGGAAAATAACATCCACAGGAAAGGATATTGACCTGAAAATTCAACTGTGTTTCTGTTTCCACAGATGTCGCCAGCCTTGTTGATTTTCTCCAGCAATTTCTGTTTTTTACTTCAGGTTTCTAGCATCCATTATATTTTACTTTCGATCCATTGGATTTACTTTGCATTTAAATGATCATGACTATATTGTGTTTACGTATTTAGTCAAAAAGTAGGTATTTACAGCATTGCTACAACACAATACCGTGATGCAAAATAGTCTGTAATAGGATTATAAATTAAATTTGAATACTCATTGTTGTATTTGGGTCAGAGAAGGCTAACACTGAGGAGTGCCATTGCATCATCTATTATGGCTTGTTATTTGAATTTATGAACCAGCTTAGGAACATGCAGGAGTGGGCCCTAGCATTTGCTTCTTCTCAAAGTTTCTACAACCATGTGTGTCAGCTTATTGTAACCTGTTATCAGTTGCTAGCATGCAATATGTTGGTAACTACAATAAGTTCTTCTAATTAGACCAGAACGTGTTTTTTTCTGTACCATAATAGACCAAGCAGGTTCAGTTGGTCCTTTTATATTTAAAAAAAAGATGATGTAGCAACATTCATCATGAATAGCAGGTCATAGAGCATTGTACAGGCATGTCAGCTCACAACTTTCATCTTCACCCATGAACTTTTATCCTTTGAGAAATAGAAAATTGTGTTCTATGAGTAACTGTGTTTTAATTTCCTATACTTTGAGAGTTCCAATCTTATGGCGTCATTTGTTCCAATGGCTGGAATTGTGAGGCTGGTAGTTGATTATCTTCTTTTGAACATTGTGTGGTGTATATTTTGACTTTGGACAATAGTGTATATTGGGCAATTTCAGCCCCCCATTCTACATCTTCCCAAGTGGCTCAAAGAAAGGTGGATAATGGAACTAAAACACATTAGGCGGACTTTAACCTTACATTGGCTGTACCAGTTTTGGGGAGTGGAGAGTTTCTCTCTGTAAGCCCTAGTGAGTTTTCTTATCCAGTTTTATATTGCTGATTTCAATATGTATGCAACACAGTTCCACGGCACCCTTTGGCTGAGAGGCTCTCACATTTTTAGCTTTGGAACACTATTTAAAATTCAGTTATACACCAGGTTAATCACTGCCAGCCAGGATCCACCCAATGCACATAGTGGGAGGGGAACTAAAACAAAAGATTTTGACAGTCTGTAACTGGCAAGATTGAAACTTCATTGCAAATAGAATCTCACATTCACAAATACAATGCTATTTTATGTCATCACTTGTCTAATTGAGAAACATTATAACTGTTGCTACTGGTATTGAGCTACACAGGCTTGGATAGCAAAGATGATTCGCGATAGGAGAGAGAGAGACAGGGTAGTTGTCATGGGGGACTTCAACTTTCCAAATATTGACTGGGAACACTATAGTTTGAGTACTATAGATGGGTCGGTTTTTGTCCAGTGTGTGCAGGAGGGCTTCCTGACACAGTATGTAGATAGGCCAACAAGGGGCGAAGCCACATTAGATTTGGTGCTGGGTAATGAGCCTGGCCAGGTGTTAGATTTGGAAGTAGGTGAGCACTTTGGTGATAGCGATCACAATTCTGTTATGTTTACTTTAGTGATGGAAAGGGATAGGTGTATACCACTGGGCAGAGTTATATCTGGGGGAAAGGCAATTACGATGAGATTAGGCAAGATTTAGGGAGCATAGGATGGGGAAGGAAACTACAGGGGATGGGCACATTAGAAATGTGGAGCTTATTCAAGGAAAAGCTCCTGTGTGTCCTCGATAAGTATGTACCTGGTCAGGCAGGGAGGAAGCTGTAGAGTGCGGGAGCCGTGGTTTACGAAGGAGGTGGAATCTCTGGTCAAGAGGAAGAAAAAGGCTTATGTTAGGATGAGATGTGGAGGCTCAGTTAGGGCACTTGAGGGCTATGAGGTAGCCAGGAAAGACCTAAAGAGAGAGCTCAGAAGAGCCAGGAGGAGACATGAGAAGTTGTTGGCGGATAGGATCAGGGTAAACCCTAAGGCTTTCTATAGGTATTTAAGGAATAAAAGAATGACGAAAGTAAGATTAGGCCCAATCAAGGATAGTAGTGGTAAGTTGTGTGTGGAGTCAGATGAGATAGGGGAAGCGCTAAATGAATATTTTTCAACAGTATTCACTCGAGATAACGACAATGTTGACGAGGTGAATACTGAGATACAGGCTACTAGACTAGGTGGGGCTGAGGTTCACATGGAAGAGGTATTAAAAATCCTTCAGAAGGTGAAGATAGATAAGTCCCCTGGGCTGGATGGGATTTATCCTCGGATCCTCTGAGAAGCCAGGGAGGAGATTGCCGAGCCTTTGGCATTGATCTTTAACTCGACATTGTCTATAGGAATAGTGCCAGATGACTGGAGGATAGCAAATGTGGTTCCCCTGTTCAAGAAGGGGGGTAGAGACAACCCTGGTAATTCTCGACCAGTGAGCCTTACCTCAGTTGTTGGTAAAGTGTTGGAAAAGGTTATAAGGGATAGGATTTATAATCATCTAGAAAAGAATAAATTGATTAGGGATAGTCAACATGGTTTTGTGAAGGGAAGGTCGTGCCTCACAAACCTTATTGAGTTCTTTGAGAAGGTGACCAAACAGGTAGATGAGAGTAAACCGGTTGATGTGGTGTATATGGATTTCAGCAAGGCGTTCGATAAGGTTCCCCACAATAGGCTATTGTACAAAATGCAGAGGAATGGGATTGTGGGAGATATAGCAGTTTGGATCGGAAATTGGCTTGCTGAAAGATGACAGAAGGTGGTAGTTGATGGGAAATGTTCATCCTGGAGAGCGGTTACTAGTGGTGTACCGCAAGGGTCGGTGTTGGGTCCACTGCTGTTTGTCATTTTTATAAATGACCTGGATGAGGGCGTAGAAGGATGGGTTAGTAAATTTGCAGACGACACTAAGGTCGGTGGAGTTGTGGATAGTGACGAAAAAGGATGCTATAGGTTGCAGAGAGACATAGATAAGCTGCAGAGCTGGGCTGAGAGGTGGCAAATGGAGTTTTATGCAGACAAGTGTGAGGTGATGCACTTTGGTAGGAGTAACCGGAAGGCAAAGTACAGGGCTAATGGTAAGATTCTTAGTGGTGTAGATGAGCAGAGAGATCTCGGTGTCCATGTACTCAGATCCTTGAAAGTTGCCACTCAGGTTGACAGGGCTGTTAAGAAGGCATACAGTGTTTTAGCTTTTATTAATAGAGGGATCGAGTTCCGGAACCAAGAGGTTATGGTGAAGCTGTACAAAACTCTGGTGCGGCCGCACTTGGAGTATTGTGTACAGTTCTGGTCACCGCATTATAAGAAGGATGTGGAAGCTTTGGAAAGGGTGCAGAGGAGATTTACTAGTATGTTGCCTGGTATGGAGGGAAGGTCTTACGAGGAAAGGCTGAGGGACTTGAGGCTGTTTTCATTAGAGAGAAGAAGGTTGAGAGGTGACTTAATTAAAACATATAAAATAATCAGAGGGTTAGATAGGGTGGATAGGGAGAGCCTTTTTCCTAAGATGGTGACGGCGAGCACAAGGGGGCATAGCTTTAAATTGAGGGGTGAAAGATATAGGACAGATATCAGAGGTAGTTTCTTTACTCAGAGTAGTAAGGGAATGGAATGCTTTGCCTGCAACGGTAGTAGATTCGCCAACTTTAGGTACATTTAAGGCGTCATTGGATAAGCATATGGACTTACGTGGAATAGTGTAGGTTAGATGGGCTTGTGATCAGTATGACAGGTCGGCACAACATCGAGGGCCGAAGGGCCTGTACTGTGCTGTAATGTTCTATGTTCTATCCTTCCTTATTACCAGACCATACTAGAACCCTTTTTAAGGCAGTGATACACATTGCCTAAAGCCCAGTGCAACATAATATCTCAGTGGTTAATGTTGCATGTCATGTGCTGGAAAGCCTTCAAATAGTTGAAAATATAATGTCCATTGTGCAACAGCAAAAGCACGGTAAAAGCTGCATTTTTTTCTGGTAACCGTCATGGCTATAAAGCAACAACATGGCAGAAGATGGTATGAGCAGCCAACAAAACAAGTGAGTGCTAAGAGCACGTGAGGAGTCCTGAGATGCATCCTGCTGCAGTGCATGAGATGGGCACTTGCCCCTACACACAAAGAAGCTGGCAGCAGCATTACGACGAAAGGAGCTGGTTCCGAGAATGCTGGAGAAACTTAGCAGAGCTGGCAGCATTAGTGGAGAAAGAAATATTTGGTGTTTCAAGAATGACTCTTATTTAGAACACTCTGCTGTCTGCATACAGGATTTTACGCATTTTCTATAAGCCTTTCTTCTGCAATCTGCAAGGTTCATTTGTGTTATGTGACAAGTCAGTTAGACATAGTTATACTGTGTCAATTCTTGTTGAGCTTTGATCTGCTCAAGTTCATTTTGCTGTTCCATGTGAAGCATTAAGGCATTCTGGAAATTCTTTAACTGGTTCCTGTAGGTGTTCTTTTACACTTGGTAGCTTTTTATTAACTGTTTGCAGTTGTTGAATGGCATTTTAATTGGTTATTTCTGAGGAAAGGACTTCTCCAAGCGCCTAGAGCTCATGTTGATGTTACCTTTGTTTATTTGTTAAGATGTGTTGCATAAAGTAGGTTTCTGCTAGTGATGGTAGCCATCATTGACTCTGCCTGAAACTTTAAACAACATGAATTTTGGAGCTCTGAGATCTTTTTCCACCATGTTTGAAGATCTCTTTCTAACTGCATAATCTGAAAGACCTCATATTTTGTGGTCATTTTTGTTACTGTGAAAATATTTGAAGCTACTGCTTTCATTTGTAACTCGAAACAGGTTTTGATCCTGCTTCCCTATATTGGGAATAGTAGCCTTCGATGCAGGATAGATTGTTTTTATTGACCTTTGTCTACTGATATAGAGAGTAGAGTGGAAGGTCAGTGAGTGAATGTGTGAAAGCGTAGAATGCCAGGTTGGTGAAGCTTTAAAGTGTCAAGTAGGTGAATGAGAGAACAAGGTTAATTCTAACCCTATCACACGTCGGGTGTCAGGTGGTTTGATTTGATGGGGAGGGTGGGTGGGTGGGGGTGAGGCATTATGTGTTGACCAGAGGGGTGGTGGAGAATTGTTGTCTAGAGTGAAGGGGTGGTTCAGGCAGCTGGGTGTTAGTGGAAGGCAGTGCAAGTGATTGGAGGGGGTGGGTCAGTTTTAGAGCACTACTAAAAGAAATTTACCTGAAGACTTCAAAGTCTTTGACTAATTTGAAATTGAGAACAATTTTGAATGGTTCTGGATGTTGAATAATTACACATTGGAAGTTTAAATGGCCAGCTGATTACAACGTTCTCAGTGTGCAGGACTTCCAAGGGGTCTTGAAGTGTACCTTTCAGCAAAATACTGGTCTCTAAATATCCTGTGTTTGGATGATCTGGGCCAATACTTTATCAACAAGCATTTTCAATTTCTATTTTACTCACCTGCTATCTCTCAGGAGTGACTCCAATGAGTATTCTAAATCAGTTGACTTTACCAATCCATGTATTCAACAAAACACAGCGAGAATTACAAGTCTGGGATTTTTTAGGATAAGTTCTGAAAAGCAAAATGTTCATTCTGGAACATGTACTTCACTGCCTCAGCTGGATAAAAAAAGATTGAACTGTTGATTTTCCATGTTATGGAGAGATAATGATAATAGGAACATATTTTTTTCAATCTGTGTTTCTTTCTGGTTTGGAAATTATTGGTGAGTGTTGTTTTGTTCTATTCCAGTCAAGATATTTCTTCAGCTTTCTTATGTCTTCTCTATATTAGGTTGCAGCTGTTACAATGCTAGATTTTCACATTATGCAGATATAATTGGAAACAAATTAACTGATGTAAATATCGTAACTTTTTTTGTGTTTTTGATTGTGGTCTGTAGAATGGCCTGTATTAAAACAGTATTATTGTCACATGCACTCCAATGAGTTCAGTGAAAGATTTGTAATGTCGCCGCTTTGGCGGCATCTTAGGTACAGGGCACCTAGGTACAGATACTTTAAGTGTTTGTTACAGAATTGAAAGAGCAAAAACTAAGTCTAGCATAGGAATATAAAGTTTTTAAAAGTACCTGAATTACTCTAAGTCCAGAATAAGAATAAAAATTAACTTTAGAAAGCACTGAAATTATAGTCTTTTTCACTAAGGCAATGACCTCCAGACTTAGAACACATGGCCTTCCAGCCTCCATGTGCCAGGCTCCGGCCTGCAACTCACATCCAGAATTTGGCTCACAGGGTAGCTTGGGCTTGGACTGCATCCTGTTCCGGCTACAGCCTGTGACTTGCTTCCAAGACCGATCTCCCAGACCGGTCTGCCCCTCTATCTGGGCTCCAGCTAACAATTTGCCTTCGGGGAACGTCTCCCAGACTGTCCTAGGCTCGGACTGCCTCCTACTCTTAGCTTTGGCCTGCAAATGGCCTCCAGGACTCATCTCCCACACTGGCATGGTATCCAACTCATCTCCTGAGCTGGCTGGACTCTGCCTCACCTCCAGTTTCCATTCCCTCGGGGTTTGTTTCAGAAGTTAAAGGTTGAGGGGACCGCAGAGAACTGCAGAAAAGAGAAGACAAAAGAAAGAAAAAGGAAAAGAAAGTTGTGAAGCAGAGGAGCTCTGGCTGCAACATCTTGCTGTGCCACCATCTTGGGAAACTGTTTTGGAAAAAACTCTGTTTTATGGATTGTGTAAGGAATTGCTGAACTTTTGAAAGGCAAGTTACTAATTTTCAATCACGTTTGCACTGCTCTCTTTGTGGGAAATTATCTCACTAATTATTTTTTTGAAATGGTGACGAAGGAAATTAGTGAAGGCAGTGCAGTGTATGTGGCCTGTGTGGACTTCATTAAGGTGTTTGGTAAGGTTCCACGTGGTAGACTAGTTAGCAAGGTTAGATCACAATGAATAGAGAGAGATTAGCCATTTGGATAAATAACTGGCTTGAAGCTAAGAGGAGGAGGGTTGCTTTTCAGACTGGAGGCCTGTGACCAGCAGTGTGGCGCAAGGGTTAGTCTGGGTACACTGCTTTTTGTCATTTATATGAATGATTTGGATGTGGGAGTAGGAGGTATGATTAGTATGTTTGTAGATGATACCAAACGTGGAGGTGTTGTAGACAACAACGTTTTCTCAGAGTGCAATGGGACGTTGAATTGATGGGCCATTAGGCTGAGGACTGGTAGATGGAGTTTAATTTAGATAAATATGAGGCACTGCATTTTGGAAAGGCAGATCAGGGCAGCACGTACACACTTAATGGTGAACTCCCAAGCAGTGTTGTCGAACAAAGAGACCTTGAAGTGCAGGCTTATAGTTCCTTGAAACTAGAGTCCCAGGTAGACAGGACGGTGAAGAAGGCATTTGGTACGCTTGCCATTATTGGTCAGTGGTGCATTGTGTATAGGAGTTGGGAAGTCATGTTGTGGCTGTACGGCACATTCGTTAGGCCACTTTTGGAATTTGCAATAACTCGCATTTAATTCTCGTCTCTCAGCTGTAGGAAATGTGTTGTCAAATGTGAAAGGTTTCAGAAAAGATTTACAAGAATGTTGCCAGAGTTGGTGTGTGTGAGCTACAGGGAGAGGCTGAACAGGCTCAGGTTGTTTTTCCTGGAGTGTTGGAGGCTGAGGGGTGGCCTTATAGACATTTATAAAATCATGAGGGGCATGGATAGGGTAAATAGACAAGGTCTTTTCCCCAGGGTGGGGGGAGGGTGTCCAAAACTAGAGGCCATAGGTTTAAAGTCAGAGGGGAAAGGTGTAAAAGGGATCTAAGGAGCAACTTTTTCATGCATAGGGTGGTGCATGTATGGAATGAGCTGGCAGAGGAAGTCATGGAGACTGGTACAATTACAGCATTTAAAAGATATCTGTTTGGGTGAGTGAATAGGAAGGGTTTAGAGGGATATGGACCAAATGCTGGCAAATGGGACTAGATTAATTTAGGATATCTGGCCAACGTGTATGAGTTGGACCGAAGGATTTGTTTCCATGCTGTATATCTCTATGACTCTATGCTGCTTTGTTGATACAGTAGGGAGGGTGTGAGGCTGTTTGTGGACTCATTGGCACCAAGGGGTGACATTCAGCTGCCAATAAGTTGCTGATGGTTTATGGAGTTGTGACTATTTTTGGGTGCTAAAGGGCACCAGACAGCACCATCTGATTGGCTTTGGGTAGCTGAACAGCTTGTGTGTAAGAATGATCCTGGCAGAAGCCTTTGGGCAGCTGAAAGGGCAGATGGTGTGTCTTTATCTCCAGTAAAATACAGAGAGCCTGAAAAAAGACAATTTATTTTCCCTCACCAGTTGCTGTAAGCTGTAGACTTTAACCAGTAACTAAGAAACTGTGCTGTTAATGTACTAATCACCTGTCCCTCCTGCGAAGAAATGAAAAGAACCTTGAGGAAGATCGAAGAACAGAAAATCCCAGCAAGCAGAAGTATCGTCTCAGTGAATCTTTGAAGCACTTCCGCAGTTTTCTTTTCCCCTTCCACCCATTACATGAACATTATTTTATCTGTCCCTATGCATGTGCTGGAGATTTGATAGAGTTATATGTCGTCAGTTCATAATTGCCTACATGTGATTATTTGCACAAATAATTGTTCTTGTCAAGTACAGAAGGCTAACCTGTCTTTTCTGTTAGCCTGGCTGTTAGAAGTAAATTGGGGACTTTGAGTGCTTCGATAATATTTTTCATTTTTGTGACCACTGGAGAATAGTGGGGCTTGATTTCAAGCATGCTAACTGACTGAGCATGACGTTGAAGAGTGAACACCACCTTTAAAACAACCAAGAAGATATTCAACTTCCTCTTAAAATATTGACATTGGAAGGAGCAAAGCTATTTTGTGTGTTTGGCCTTTGTTTGTATATAACTAAATAAATATTTTTGGTTCGCATTGTACCCTGCAGCTTGTCAGTTGATGATGTGCATTGCAGAGTTAGGTATTATTCTATCCAGAATGAGCATGGGGTTTCCAATGATGTTCCTGTGATCTGTAATACAATACATTATTGTATTGTGGTATTGCAGATGGTGACCGAAGACATGTCCTTTCATGTTGCCAGTGGATGCAAAGAAAGAGAATTCATGGAATGTTTGCAGGATGGTTTTTTGGAACAGCTTGTGATGGAGCCCACAAGGGAGCAGGCTATTCTGGACTTAGTGCTATGTAATGAGCCAGACTTTGTAAAAGATCTTAGAGTAAAGGAACGCTTAGGAGGCAGCGATCATAATATGGTAGAGTTCAGTCTGCAGTTTGAAAGAGAGAAGGCAAAATCAGATTAATGGTGTTACAATTAAATAAAGGTAATTACAGGGGCATGAGAGAGGAATTGACGAAAATTGACTGGAAGCAGAGCCTAGTGGGGAAGACAGTAGAGCAACAATGGCAGGAGTTTCTGGGTAGAATTGAGGGCACAGTACAGAGTTTCATCCCAAAGAAAAGAAAGATTATCCAGGGTGGGATTAGACAGCCATGGCTGACAAAGGAAGTCAGGAAATGTATCGAAGCAAAAGAGACAGCCTATAAATTGGCCAAGAGCACTGGGAAATCAGAAGTTTGGGAAGGCTACAAAAACAAACAGAGGATAACAAAGAGAGAAATAAGGAAGGAGAGGATCTAATATGAAGGTAGGCTAGCTAGTAATATTAGAAATGATAGTAAAAGTTTCTTTTAATACATAAACAAACAAGAGGCAAAAGTAGACATTGGCCCACTCCAAATTGATGCTGGAAGGGTAGTGATGGGAGATAAGGAAATAGCTGAGGAACTTAATAAGTACTTTGCACCAGTCTTCACAGTGGAAGACATGAATAGTATGCCAACAATTAGGGAGAGCTGGGGGCAGAGTTGAGTACGGTAGGCATTACAAAAGAGAAAGTTCTAGAAAAGCTAAAACGTCTAAAAATTGATAAATCTCCTGGCCCTGATGGGCTACATCCTAGAGTTCTGAGGGAGGTGGCTGAGGAAATAGCGGAGGCTTTGGTTGTGATCTTTCAAAAGTCACTGGAGTCTGGGAAAGTCCCAGATGATTGGAAAATTTCTGTTGTAACCCCCTTGTTTAGGAAAGGATCAAAGCAAAAGATGGAAAATTATGGGCTGATTAGCCTAACCTCGGTTATTGGTAAAATTCTAGAATCCATTGTTAAGGACAAGATTTCTAAATTCCTGGAAGTGCAGCATCAGATTAGGACAAGTCAGCATGGATTTAGTAAGGGGAGGTCGTGCCTGACAAACCTGTTAGAATTCTTTGAAGAGGTAACAAGTAGGCTAGACCAGGGAAACCCAGTGGATGTTATCTATCTAGACTTCCAAAAGGCCTTTGATACAGCGCCTCACAGGAGGCTGCTGAGCAAGGTGAGGGCCCATGGTGTTCGAGGTGAGCTACTGGTTTGGATTGAGGATTGGCTGTCTGACAGAAGGCAGAGAGTTGGGATAAAAGGCTCTTTTTTGGAATAGCAACTGGTGACGAGTGGTGTCCTGCAGGGTTCAGTGTTGGGGCTGCAGCTGTTCACCTTATATATTAATGATCTGGATGAAGGAACTGGGGGCATTCTGGCGAAGTTTGCCAATAATACGAAGATAGGTGGACAGGCAGGTAGTACTGAGGAGGGGGGGAGGCTGCAGAAAGATTTAGACAGTTCAGGAGAGTGTTCCAGGAAATGGCTGATGAAATTCAACGTGAGCAAATGCGAGGTTTTGCACTTTGTAAAAAAGAATACAGGCATGGACTATTTTCTAAATGGTGAGAAAATTCGTAAAGCAGAAGTACAAAGGGATCTGGGAGTGTTGGTCCAGGATTGTCTAAAAGTTAACTTGCAGGTAGAGTCAGGATTAACAAAGCAAATGTAATGTTGTCGTTTCACTCAAGAGGGTTGGAATATAAAAGCAGCAATGTGCTTCTGAGGCTTTATAAGGCTCTAGTTCGGCCCCATTTAGGATACTGTGTCCAATTTTGGGCCCCACACCTCAGGAAGGACATACTGGCCCTGGAGCGTGTCCAGCAGAGATTTACACGGATGATCCCTGGAATGGTAGGTTTAACATATGATGAACGGCTGAGGATTCTGGGATTGTATTCATCAGAGTTTAGAAGGTTGAGGGGAGATCTAATAGAAACTTACAAGATAATGTATGGCTTAGAAAAGGTGGACACTGGGAAGTTATTTCCATTAGGCGGGAAGATTAGGACCTGTGGGCACAGCCTTAGAATTAGAGGGGGTAAATTTAAAACGGAAATGAGGAGACATTTCTTCAGCCAGAGAGTGGTGGGCTTGTGGAATCATTGCCATGGAGTGCAGTGGAGGCTGGGACGTTTGATGCCTTCAAGGCAGAGATTGATAAATTCTTGATCTCACGAGGAATCAAGGACTACGGGGAGAGTGCAGGGAAGTGGAGTTGAAATGCTCATCAGCCATGATTTAAATGGCGGAATGGACTCAATGGGCTGAATGGCCTTACTTCCACTCCTAGATCTTCTCGTCTTATGTTGCTAGGCCTACAATCACTGAAATTGCATTCAATATGAAATATCTAGGTTGATTAAAGTGACCTTTTATTAAGTTTATGAAGCCCAGGGCTGGAATCAACAACCAATTATATGCATTGTGTTTTGATTGGCTTTTTGATCCATCACTTGCTACTACTTTGCTACTACTGGTTTTACAGAGGAGGGACATTTTTACCTGCACTGGTATTCAGTTTTGCATATAGGTTTGCTGACCCCTCATCTACTGGCATACAGTCTGAATGGTAGCAAAAGCTTCTAATGTTACATTGGATTATAGGAACAGACAGAGGCCATTTAGCCTATTGACCAGTTAGCTGATGGCCAGGGACCCCCTTTGTGCAGGAAGCAACATTATCACCATATCCCATAATATCGTTCAAGTCCAGAAACTTACTAATTTCTGTAATGAACATTCTCAAATGTAGAGGCTTCACAGCTTGCTCGATAGAGAATTTCATGATTTTCCACCCTCTCCATGAAGAAATTTCTCCTCATCTTAGTCTTAAATGAGCTGCCCTTTATCCTGAGGCTGTTCCCCTGGCTCTAGAGTCATAAACCAGGGAAAATATCCTGTCTCCAACCTGTAAAACGCTGCAAGAATTTTAAAAGCTTCAAAAAATGAGAGATTATGTCATTGGAAGTGTAGAACTTGCAGACATGCTTTCTTAATCTCTCCTTATAAAACAGTCTTTCCATCCTGGCTGCACCCCTCCTATGACATGTGTATTATCCTTAGATAAAGGAGACAAAAACTGTACATAATACTTCAAGTCAAGTCTCATCAAGGCTGATGCAAATGTAGCAGGACAATTTTACTTCTGTACCAAATTTCCCTTGAAATTAGGGCCAACATACCATTTGCCTTTCTAATTATTTGCTGCACTTGTATGTGAGCTTTTAGAGACTCATGGACAAGGACATTCAGGTCTATTTTGATACCTGCACTTACTGGTCTGCCACCATTCAAGAAATACTCCCTCCTTCCATTTCTTTTAACCAAAGTAAATGACTTCACATTTATATTATAACATACTTTATTGTCTGGCTTATTCACTTCGACTATTCAGGTTCTCTTGAAACCTCTTTGTATCCAGCTCACAACTTACGTTCCCACTCAGGGATAATGGGAACTGCAGATGCTGGAGAATTCCAAGATAATAAAATGTGAGGCTGGATGAACACAGCAGGCCAAGCAGC
The DNA here is from genome assembly GCF_030684315.1 of Stegostoma tigrinum. NCBI lineage: Eukaryota > Metazoa > Chordata > Chondrichthyes > Orectolobiformes > Stegostomatidae > Stegostoma > Stegostoma tigrinum. The sequence continues at coordinate 70,664,930 of NC_081358.1, read as the reverse complement.
ATCTCAGGAGCATAAAAGCTGACGTTTCGGGCCTGGTCCAGGCCCGAAATGTCAGCTTTTGTGCTCCTGAGATGCTGCTTGGCCTGCTGTGTTCATCCAGCCTCACATTTTATTATCTTACGTTCCCACTCAGTTTAGTACCTTCAGCAAAATTAAAATATTACAGTTGATCCTTGCATCCAAATGATTTATATAGATTATTACTTAGTACTGATCTTTGCAGTATCCCCTGAGAGTCAGCCCTGCCATTGTGAGAGTGATCTGTTTATTCCTACTATTTTCTGTCAGTTAACCAATTCTTAATCCTTTCTATTTGATTTATTGTTGTCACATGTACTGAGATACAGTGAAAAATGTTGTTTTCCACACGATACAGGCAGATCATACTATACAAAGTGCATCAGGTAGGAGAACAGGGTGGACAATACAGTGTTGCGGCTGCAGAGAAGGTGCAGAAAGAGAGATCAACATTAACATTTAAGAGGTCCGTTCAAAAGTCTGATAACAATGGGGAAGAAGCTGTTCTTGAATCCGGTCATATGTGTGTTCAAACTGAAGAGGGTGGAAGAAAGTGTACCTGGGGATGGGACGGGTCTTTGATTGTGTTAGTTGCTTTCTCGACAAAGCACTACAAGCAATGGATAGAAGCTGGTTTGTGCGATGGACTGGGTTGTGTTCATGATTCTCTAGTTTCCTGCAGTCTTGCGAAGAGCAGTTGCCATACCACGTTGTGATGCATCTAGATAGGATACTTTCTATGGTGCATTTTTTAAAATTGGTAAGAGTTTTCATGACAATGGCAAATTTCCTTAGCCTCCTGAGGATATAGAGGCATTGTTGTGCTCTCTTGGCCATCGCATCAATATGGGGGTCAAGACTTGGGGGTCATCACTCCTCGGAACTTGACTCTCCACCATTGCCACCTTAGCACCAGTGATGCAGACACAAGTGTCCCTTCCACTCTGCTTCCTGACATCAGTAACCAGCTCCACCAATCCAGAGTGCTGTAATTTTATTCACTAGTCTCCTGTGTGAGAACTTACCAAGTCTTCTAATAATCCAAATTTATTAGATCCATTGATTTTCCTTTATCTATGCAACATGTAAAATCCTCAAAAAGCCCCAACAAATTTGTTATATATCATTTTCCTTTTAGAAATCCATGTTGTCCAATTTTATCATTGTCTTCTTTATGTTCTACTTACCTCCGCATTGGACACCAGGCACCAGTATCACAGGACATGTACCATGGCATCAGCCACACATACCTACCTCATCCATGGACATTGAATATCCAATATATCTGCCAGCCTCCAAGAATCCTCACTGTACATGATCCCATCTCAACTGCTTCTGCACTTCAGTGCTACACTGGCAACTCTCATTTTAATGCTGCTGAAAGGACACTGTGTGCTAAGGGATACACACCCAACTCATGGACTGATCCAGTGGCATCTCCGGACATTTGTTATACTGTCATAACATCGCAGCATGCTCACAGCATCCCTGCCTTGTATTGCCTTGCCTTTTTGTACTTTTCTGCTTTAGTGACACATACCAGATTCATTTTACTTCTGCCTTGCTTTTTTGTTTTCCCATAAGGGAAAGGTTGTCAGTATGCCTTAGTCAAGTTGGGGGGATAACGTTGGGGATTCCAGCACAGTAGGTCAGTGTCAATGTCAGGCTCCAGTACCAGTCCAAAGCTTGGGACTGCAAGGTGGCTCAGTAGTTAGCACTGCTGTCTCAAAGCACCAGGGACCCACATTCGATTCCAGTCTTGGGTGACTATCTGTGTAGAGTTTGCACATTCTTCTATTGTCTGTGTGGGTTTCCTCCAGGTGCTCTGGTTTCCTTGCACAGTCCAAAGTTGTGCAGGTTAGGTGGATTGGCCATGTTAAATTGTTCAGTGATGTGAAGGTTAGCTGTATTAGCTATGGAAAATATAGAGTTAGGGGATGGGTGCGATTGGGATGGTCTTCAGAAGGTCTGTGTGGACTTGTTGGGCTGAATGGCCTGCTTCCACACTGTGAGGATTCTATGATCTATGGTCAGTCAGCCTACTCCTGGTGGTCAAAGGCATAAGGGTTGTGGAGATGAATATCTGATAGCCCATCACCCAGCTTGAGCCTTTCTGCCTTATTGGGGGCTGGTTTCCTTTTTTATTTGAGAGCACGAGAGCGAGAGAGAGCGAGTGTATTAAAGGAGACAAAAGTGGTGGCCTAGCTATTACTTTTGGTGCAGGTGAGGAGGTGCCCTGTGCAATTGAGTAGGCAGCACAGAGAGTATGTGAAGTTAGAGGTGTAGATGGTCGGGGTGGGTGGCAGCAGGTGAGGGACAAAGTTGCAGGCAATAGTGAAAGTGGTACAGCATTTGTCTTGGTAGGAGGTAGGTATATAGCAAAGATGAGTGAGTGTGAGACATTGGAGAAAATGTGTTAGTATTTTTACTGGTAAAGTGGAGAAGATCATTGAGCTTCTTCTGACAGTGCTGGACATTCCTCCAGATGGCTAAGACTGTTTTAACCTGGGTGGTAATCTCAGAAGTCTGGTATGGTTTGGTGTCAAGGCCTCCATTGCTGACTCTGGGAGCACAGGAAGTCCCATCTCTGCACCACCTCATCCAGTAAGATCTCCACGTCTTTTCCCTCAAAGCGAGGCACCAACTCCCCTATCTACCATATCTGAGAAAAGACATCAGGCAACATGCAGGGCAGGTACAGACTGACAGTACTTGACCGGATGCAGAATGGGCATTCCTAGATGTATAAAAGTCTAGAATGCTAGAGGTTTGCTGTTACTGGTAGATGGGATTAACAAAAATGTATTTTTAAATGAACAAATGTATTAAATCACTGCTGCAGCTTAGTAGTGAAGGGCACAAAGACTTTAATATCCAGTTCGGAGGAAGGCAAGGCCTGCTGACCCAAATTCAAAAGGAAATGTTGGAAGTTGGTGGAATTGCTGTTGCATAAACAGAGTTTCACAAAATATTGCTCGTCTTTGTCTGTAGTAGCTACAGTGGTGCCTTTAAGGACATACAGTTCACAGGGGTACAGATCCATCTGAAAATGATCAGGTAGGCTTTGGATGGCAAGAGAAAAATCCAGCTGAAAGGATCCTTTCTGACAACTGGTTTTTAGTAAACAGCCACTCATTTTTCAGAAGAGAAGTAGGTAGCTAACCATTAAAATGTTCCTCCTTTCTTGGTCTTTATTCTTTGTTTTGTCACAATATATGTAACCAGCTGATCACTGAGATCTGATTCAAATGCTAACGCACAAATTATACCTTCCATCTTTAACACTCTCTAAGCCATCTACACGAAATTGGAGAGCACAAATCTAGGAATTACTGTCAATATAAAATGTCAAAAAAAAAGTAGTGGTTGAACTTTAGTGAAGTTTTACAGTGTGTTTGTTCATGTAATATTTCAAAGAAACAAAATCTTTGACAAAATGTATCCTTTCCAGTATCACTTGAAACTTGAAGGGTCATATCAGACTGAAAACTTTGGCTCTGTTTCTCTGTCCCTGCGCACTAACAGACTAGCTGAATATCTGTAGCATCTTCTGTTTATGTTTCAGATTTCCAACATCTTCAATATTTTGCTTTTACTTGTTTCATACTATCAAAATATACAGTTGTCATGGCATTTTAAAAAAAATTATGCCATGCAGAAGCAACACATTTCAGTTTTTGTTCAAATCTGATTTAGTTTTGTGAAGCTAAGTGCTAATAAAACCATTTTTTGCCTTACTGGGCATAGATATGTAGAAAAAAGGCAAATCAACTATGGTTGTATCTGCCAGTTTTTGCCTTACATTTAAACTGGGCCAGTTTTTTTTTCCTCATGATAATTTCCTTTTTCAAGTCAAGCGCCTCTAAGTGGAATCTTATCACAATCTGAATGACGTGGGCTTTGGTAAAATGAGTAATAGAATCTGGCAAGATGTTCAACAAGGCCCTTCTTGGCATTGAGATACCTTATTGCATTTTGTGGGCCTTTCCTCAAGCAGAGATTCATGATAGAGAGTAGTGCATTACAATTAATGCTCATTTTTGCTTATCAAATTTCTTGCTAACAGTCCAGCTCACCATTGGTTGTGATCCCACCGCACTCACCATACAAACGAACTGTGTGGAAAACTCAACTTGGAAACCATAGCCAGCTTTATGGGTTCACTTGTTGCGATTTCCAAATGACCTCTGGTTCAGATACCAGATACCAGATACCAAAATTTCAGGCATGCTTAGGCACATGTAACCCACATCCACAGATATTTCTGCTAGACTGTATAAACCCTCATGGCACATGTCTGATCCACTTATTGGACGCTTCTGCGCTTCAACCATGTACCTGTGACAATCATTGTAATGCTGCAGCAAGGACACTTTGTACTAATGGACTAGACCAGCCTGCATCTCCATGCTCTTTGGTTCACTATGATAGTGCTCACTCACTGTAAGCCTGCCTGGATACTTGCAGTATCCCTGATTGCATTGCCCTGCTTGTTTGTGCTTTAGCTCAAATTATTGCTGTATTGCTGTGCCGTGTAGCAAAGATACAAGCTTGGTGTTGTTGTCAGCAAGTCTCAGTCAAGTAAAGAGGGGTAACCTTTGCTCAGGGATTCCCAGTACAATAAGTCAAGAGCAGCCACTAGTAAGAGTCCAGACCCTCCTTGGGGCCATCACAGACAGGATGCTCTGTTCAAAAACAGATGAGGAGCTACATGACAGTTCGCAAACCACCAGTCATGATTCTTTCTGCCCTATGGTGTGCTACTTTGCTCCTGGAATGAGAGAGATGCAAGTATTACAGAAGATAAATGAGGTGTCACACCTATAACTGATGATGCAGGCTTGCTGAATGCATGAATAGGCAGCACACAGAGCATGCAGAGTCATTTGGTATTTATTGCCTTTAGGGATCGGCAAGGATAAATGGAAAAGATGTTGCAGGCATTAGTGAGAGTGATAGAGAGGAAGCTTTGGTGCACTATCAGTGATGGAGTGAGTGTATCGGGGGAACTTGATGCCACTTATGCTGGCAGAGTTGAAAGGCACATTGTCCTTCTTCTTATAGTGCTGGCTATTCGTCCAGATGGCTAAGAGTGCTTCCACCCTAGTGAAGATTCAGATAAGGCTGGCATGGTCCAGTGTTGTGGCCTCCACTGCTGGACTTTGGATTGGAGAAAGGGGGCTTGTTGATGAATTTTGTCTGTGCACTACCCCATCCAGCAGAACCTTCCTCCTGTTTGCCACATCTTGGGCAAATATTAGAAACTGTAAGGGGCAGCTCCAGACAAATAATGTTTGTCAGATTGCACATTGGGCTTTTAAATATGATGCTGACACTAGGGATGTTGGTCAGTTTTGGTAGCAAAGTGAGTGGTGAGATATGCTTGGAAGATGGTTCGGGGCGATCAATCAGACGTGCTTCTAGCTATGAGGGCTGAAACGCCAATTAATGTGCAAGTGATTTGACTTGATTTGGTTGATTTACTGTCACATGTACCAAAATACAGTGAAAAGCTTTGTTTGTGAGTGGTACAGGCATATCACAGCAAGCAAAGCACATACAGATTGACAAGACTTAGAGGCATACAGGTTACATTGCATGCTCGATTATTTAAGAGTACATTCCATTCAACAGTCCGATAGCTGTAAGAAAGAAGCTGTTCCTAAACCTGCCTGTGTGTGTGTTCAGGCTTCTGTATCTTCTGTCTGACAAAGAGTTTGTAGGAGATCATTTCCAGGGTGCAATGGGTCTTTGATGATTTTGGCTGCCTTTCCGTGGCAGCGAGCCATGTAAATAGAGTCCATGGATGGAAGGTTGACTTCCATGATGGTCTGAGCTGTGCACACCACCTTCTGTAGTTTCTTATAGTCCTGGGCAGAGCACTTGCCAAAAAGACCATTATGCACTCTGACAGTATGCTTTCAATGGTACATCTGTAGAAGTTGGTGAGGGACCGTATGGATATGCCAAATTTCATGAGAAAGCTTGGTAACACACAGTGAGAAAACACGCTAAGGTGAGAATCACTTAGCCAAACATGATGCAAACTGCAATTTGCCGAAAATCCAGGAAACTCATTGTTTTATCTTCGACCACCACTATGATACCCAGCATATCTACAATCCAGGGCAAGATTATAAAGCATTGGAGCAGAGGTACTACAAAAGAGTAACAATATGAAATTTTAGCCCACCAGCATAGATTATTGGTGAGCTTCCAACTACTTATCCAACTAGAGTGATCTTAAATGTTGAAGCTAGCTGAAACTGAATTCTGCCTTACATGATAGCTCACTTAAAGTCTATTTGTAAAATGCTGTGGATGTGCTTGAATAAAACTCTAAATTAACACGTCTGCCACGTGGGTTGGACTGACGGAGTTCAAAACTTCCCTGTCAGGTGCCGACTTTAAACAAACCCTGCTTACTTCCCTTCAACAAGAGGAGTTGTAATTAGAAAACTAACACGGGGCAGCACAGTGGCTCAGTGGTTAGCACTGCTACCTCACAGCGCCAGGAACCCAAGTTTGATTCCAGCCGCGGGCAACTATCTGTGTGGAGTTTGCACATTCTCCCCGTGTCTGCATGGGTTTCCTCCAGGTGCTCCGGTTTCTTCCCACAGTCCAAAGATGTGCAGGGTAGGTGGATTGGCCATGCTAAATTGCCCATCGTGCCCAGGGATGCTTAGGTTAGGTGGGTTAGACATGGAAAATTAGGGGAATGTGTCTGGGTGGGATGCTGTCGGACAGGTAGTGATGACTTGTTGGGCCGAATGGCCTGCTTCCACACTGCTGGGAGTTTATGATTCTATGATCTATGATTGGTTTGAGCACACACTGGACAAACAGCTCATACCAGGGATTAGTCATAAATGGCACAATGAGTAAGGTAACATCACAAACATGAAAGACTTTTTCCAGTATCCCTTTGACTTACAGAATTCTAGTCACACCAATTAACAGTATAGGTTTTAAGCAGCAGCTGTCTGACTTTCTTCTGTATAATTCTAGTAGGCATGAGTCCTAGATATGTAAAAGCATGGTTTTCATAAGCAGCCTCCAGGCAATACCCACCAGCAACCGTCATCTCAAGCTTCAGAGTTCACTAATCAGTTGTTCAACAAATATCTGGTTTCAATGTGATCAAAGGACTTCATACTGAATAATTTGCAAGTGGCAGCCATCTTTCAGCCTTTACTTTGCATCAGAATCTCCATTTTCTAACTGAACCAGCTCCTATGGGTAAAGTTTTGATTCTTCTGATACATCTGAATATGTTCAAATTTGAACCTAGTATTTTATATAGAGAGGCATATAGTTCATTCATAGCACTCAACATTTTTTGAAAGTTTTGTAATCTGTTTTATTTGATACACTTTATGCATTAAATATTAGTGTGAAAATGAAAGTTTCTGCCTGTAATGTTTTGAAACATGAACTCAGAAAGTAAACTGATATTTCTTACAAATAAAACAATGTCAATTGTGCTTACGTTGGTTTAATCTTCTTTTGCAAGTCAAAAACAGGAATTTGTTTGCTCCAAGATGGAAGTCAAGAGCCTTTTGAAGTGCGATTGCACTTAGCAAAGGACATTTTAACAATTCAGGAACAAGACGTCATCTGTGTCTCTAGTGAAGCCATCTATTCAAGTGTAAGTAACGTTCCTTTGTTTCAAAATATTAATAACTAAATTTGTTGTTCCAAATAAATGACGGTCACTTTTTGTATTTGTATTGGAATTTTATTTTTATTGTGAGGTGTTTGCCTTTTATGATCTCATGACCCCCATATTGGGCGGCACGGTGGCTCAGTGGTTAGCAATGCAGCCTCACAGCGCCAGGGACCCAGGATGAATTCCTGCCTCAGGCAACTGTGTGGAGTTTGCACATTCTCCTCGTGTCTGCGTGGGTTTCCCCCGGGTGCTCCGGTTTCCTCCCACAGTCCAAAGATGTGCAGGCTACGTGGATCGGCCATGCTAAATTGCCCATAGTGTTCAGGGGTGTGTGGGATGCTTCAAGGGGCGGTGTGGACTTTGTCGGGCCGAAGGGCCTGTTTCCACACTGTAGGGAATTTAATCACATCATGCGGCAAACTTTTGGTCCAAGGCAAGCTTTCTCAGTTTTCAGAAGAGAAAACATAAGAAATGCTTTGGGATTCATACAATGATATCATAGTACCCTGGTGGAAACTTGGAGAATAAGACACAGCATGTGTGAAAATGACAGCAAGCATGCATCAGCACATGGCAGCAAATGCACAGCTTATTCAACGAACATTGATAAATGTCAGTGTGAGCTTTACATTTGTTTATTGAAAGAAGTGTTTTGTTCATTAAAGGTTAAGCACAAATTAGCATTCTGCCTTCTGCCAGTCTTCATGGACTTCTTCTCCAATGCTTGACTCACTGTCTTAATAGTTTTACTGTTTTGGACATCGGAGGTTCTTTTGAAATACAGCAGAAACTTAACAAGGTTTGAAAGACAGAATCTAGACACAACACTAAAGAAAGAAATTATCATTTAGAGAAAATTTTGAGGTGTACCAAGTGCTAAACTGAGCTCTTTAGTGCTTGCTTTTTACAATATTACATAGTCAACCCAAAGCTTGCAAAAAGGGGTCTGGTGCACAATTGCATTAGAAAGTATAATAGATGCTATTTTTGGTGCGAAGATCTAGATCCACATACCTAACTATCACTAGCAGTATGCCAAGCGGGCAGATCATGACTTCAATTTGTATGTGATGCTGATTTGATTCTAAAGTTCCCATTTTTCAATTAAACATTCCAGCCAGTATGTTGAATATGAGGCATCTGTAGTTCATAATCTTCATGTTGATGACTCCTTTTAGACTACAGTTGGATACACTGCATTTCATTTTCACTGCGCTACCGCAAAAGGGATATAATTCATTTTTGCTTTGCTAAGAAGAACAGCTTCATCTGAGGCCTTCTTGCCAGCGATAAGCAAGTAGAGTGAGCTTAAGAGATAACAAGGTGTAGAGCTGGATGAACACAGCAGGCCAAGCAGCATCAGAGGAGCAGGAAGGCTGACGTTTCGGGCCTAGACCCTTCTTATTTGTTTTCATGGATTGCAAGGGTCCTCATGATGCAGGTTGTCATTGATTGCATGCATCTCATGTGAATTTGGCCATTTTCATGAACAATAGGGTATCCCAATCCCTCAAACATAGGCAGAGGATCATGAAGGTCAATGCCCAATATCCTGACAAGTTTTCACAGACTGATCAAGGTTTGTTACAAGTTTGGTATAAAGTCTATACTTTTCAAATCATCCATCTAGAAATAATCTTTTATGCTTTGTTTACTTTCAGTATGACTTAATTAACTTGCATGACTGTTTTAATTTTTTGTTTTGTATATTTGCACTTCATATCACTCAACTATTTAGGTTTTCCCAAATAATATTGGGCTTTCTCATTTTTTCTAAATAAGTATCTATCTAGAAATTTGTTCCCCAATTCCTTGTTATCTTCGTGTAATTGTTGAGGAAGACTATCCTGCATAGTTTGGGATTACTTATGTTTTGGAATTTTAGATGGTGAAAATCCCCCAAAATTATTGTCTTGTCTTTTGTTGATTTCCTTAAATTGTTTGTATATTTCTTTCTCCACCATTACTGGATTGTCTTTAGCCTACCTCCATTTGTGTGATTGATGCTTTATTATCTTTTAACGTCATCTACTTGAATTCTATTTCTGTCTTATTAATAATAACAAACAAAAAAAAATGGGTGCAACTATGTTATGTAATGTACAACTATGTCACCACCCTCATTTTTCCCTCTATCCTTTCTAAATGTGTTTTACTCTAATGTTTAATTTCCAATTTGATTTTTCACTGGCTATGTAGCTGTTTTCTCAAAACATACTATTCCCTGCAGTTTCACTGCTTTTTTGCAGACATACACATCTGTAGACATGTTAACTCATTTTTAATCGTATCTTCTCCTTTTACATTTATTAATTTTTTACATTCCCATTTTATAACTATGGCCATTTAGCTTTTTATGTCTTCTCTTAGATTAATCATTTCAGTGCTTACTTCCTCTTTCATTTATACTTATTCTTATTTCTGTTTTTGTACCGTACTGGTATGTGGATGGGGTCAATTTCAACATGTTTATTAATTGCATCGGTTGTTGAAAACCAGGCCTCCAGGAGTTCTGGTGCTTGTCTTTGTCTCGCTTGTCCTAGTACTGTAACTTTGTCCCAGTCAAAATGATGTTCGACATTGGAGTATGTTGAAACAAGGGAGAATTTGTCGTGCCATTTTGGTGCAAGTTGGTGTTGGGATACATGAACACATGTGAGATAAAGACAAGCACCAGAATTCCCAGAGACCTGAAATTGGAGGCCAATTAATGAACATGTTGAAATAGACTCCATCTGCATACCACTACGATACAAAGCCAGAAACAAGACTGCCCACCATGACAGACTGAACTATATAAATTCAGAGCGGGACAGAACAACAGTGCTTCAGAGAAGGCTACACAGCATTGACGATGTCAGCTAGAAGGGAAGTGAAAAGTTTTCACAGAAACCAGTCAGTTCAGTGAACCACCGAACTACTCCAGCTGTAGACTATGGAAGGTCTTCCAAACAAGCTTTGATTTAGTTGTAAGACAGACTAGTTCTAAGTGTTTGGACAGCGATCACAGTTTAGCTTCTCAGGGTTTACAAGATAGTCAAAATATTGACATGTAGAAATTTTATCAGGTTTACAACTACTTTAAATAGAGAAAGAGAGACAGAGAGCAACAGTGTGAGAGAGACCCAGATTTGCAGCTTCTACTGAAAGCTTTGGGTGTATTTCTTTTCCTTCTTTAGTCGCTTCCTTTTTGAAACAGAAACTGAAGACTAGAAAATGTTGCTAGGCAACTATTAATGTAAGACCCCATTGACTTTTCCAAATGCCAGATTTCCCAGCAATTAAGGACAACAAATCATCTCTTTATCCCATCTCTTATCTCCCTAAAAGCTTTACATGGCAAATTTTCCATTGTAATTTGAGTGTTTATCAGCTGGTGATTCCCTGTCTATTGTGAACTTTTGACCTCAGTCCTTGGTAAAACCATGTTTAATCCAGAAATTGTCCAAAGAGTTTAATAGCTTCTGGTTTCTCACATTGGTATGTTGTCCTAACAATACTTAAAATGTCATACCACCAACTTTTCCTGCCTTTGGGTTTTTTTGGGATTTTTGTACGTTGATTCCAGGTTACGAGAAACCACACTCCACAAGTCCTCCAGGGATTTTCTCTCCATCCTGTGGTTAGTGTAGCCTTAAAAATTAAGGTGGTTCTAAATTTTCAGATGTAAATTTCTAATTAGTAATCCTTAATTTTGACAAAACAGACATGCCGTGCACCCAAACTCTATTATCAATTGTGTAACTTAGAGACTGAATGTTAGAGAGTTTGTTATGACAATGAACAAATGTCAGTCAGTAACAAAAAAACTACAGATGCTGGGAAGTTGGGGTCCAGCAGTGACTAAGATGAAAATGTTCTATTCAATATTTCCATCAGAATCTTGAAGAAATTTAATGACAATTGCCAGTCAAAACGACAATCTTTTTAGAGTTCTTGTAAGTGACCCATGATCAGAGTGCTTATAATTAACAAAATTAATAGACTTGCTGATTAGGCACCCATGATAAAATGAAAGCTCCAATGACAACGGATCCCTAATTGAACCATAATAGAGGTATTGCCCCCTCAACCAAATTAAAAAAAAACACATTAGAACATCTGGCAAATCAACCAAAATGAGTTAGCAAATAGGAATGAGCTTTGAATTGGAACTAATACATTTCTTGTGACACAAAAACAGTTCAAAATTTACTAAGTCTGCAATAGTCTCGATTTCCATTATTGCAGATCCTGTGTCTTTTATATAACTAAGCAAACTCTATTCCAATAGAATAAAGCCAAAGAAACCTTCCGACAAAATCATTTGGAAGCATTAATTTGAATTTATTTAGTACTACCCTATCTTCTCTAAGGATAGTTCTCTCTTTGTTATCAGAATTCATATGAATTAAGCAGAGGAGGTGCCATCAAACCTTCGTTGTTTTCACTTTGCTCAAAAACATTGCCAATTTCGGCCCAACTTTCAGATGCACATATAGTCATAGAATTATAAAACAAAAACATTATTTGAAAAATGCAAACATGCCTAGTGTCTTTTTCTGTTTAACTTGCTTAATAATGTTTGTTAAGCTCTCTTATAAAACAGTAACATCTTAAGAATTATTGTTGACAGCTACAACTTTTTTTTTATTTATGCATATTGCCTGTAATCTGATTTGTATCTCTATGCTTAGTGGTCTAATTATTTTTCATTGTTTGGTACAAATTCACTTTCAAATGTAGTGAACAGGTTTTCAATAGTTTAGGTAAGTGTTATTTGTAGCCTGGCAGTTTCCCCATCATGGTATTTTCTATTTCCCACATTAGAAGGCAGTCTGTCTTGTTGAAGTTAACAACTTGCTGAGTGATTATAGATTGAATTAAATGTTTACCTGCAAGGTTCAAAAATTGGGCTAAAGCTTATCAGATTAATTTCATTTTAACTTTTATCTGTTTACTCCAAGATATCTTTGTAACCTTTCAAAGGTATAAATACTTTCAAATGCAAAATACAGCACTTGTTAGAAAGCTGTAATAAAAATAGAATGCTAGAACTATACAATAGTCCAAAAAAACATGGATACTGCATGATCCACTGAGTACTTCCAGCTTTCCCTGCTTGTTTTTAGTATGTTAATCTGCTTGAGCATATCAATTCGATTGGAATTGCTAAATATGATTCTTGTCAGCTTCAGGATTGCAATATTGTTTTTTTTCTATTTGTTACCCCACAAGCAAACCTGACCTGTTTTGTTCAGGTGTGAGATTATACAGTCCAAAATCTAATGAGATGACAGTATAACCTAACTGTAACAGTTGGAAGCCTTGCATTTTGACCTTATGAGCCCAAACCAAGCAACCAAATATATATTACAATCTGACAAAGGGGCAGTAACTTTTTTTAAAAGTAGACAAAATAAGATATCCAGCAACTCAGTAAAAGAATAAAATCACAAAATTACATAGTTTTAAACAAAATGGCAATAAACTTTTCAATACAAAGTTGGAACAGTAATACAAAATGCTATATACACACAATTAATATTCTCACATTCCAATTCAACATGAGGTAAATATGGGTAAGAGATAAGCTATGATCAAGCATCCCCAAGAGCACATCTTATATTATACCTACTACATCCACTTCCTTCTTAACTTCCTCCTCCACCAACACTGCTCCTCAGTGTTTCACCTGAGAGGTGGCACAAAGAGTTTTTTTTCCCATGAGGGAAAGGATGTGCAGCAGGTAGGACACAATGCAATCTTGATACCTCGTTAAATGGGCAAACGAACGTTCCTCCTGAGCATATAAGGCAGTGGAAAGCATGCTTGTCAGTACAGGTAAAGCACTTTATAATATTTCTTATAGTAACATGATTCTTTTTGTATGCACGTTACATGTATCTACACATATATCAAGCAGACTCATGAGCTATACACGGATTAATCTTGCTACTAGGTAGCCATCTTTGGACATCGCTAATGACCATGGCCAAATGAGCCAAATACAGTTGATACAGAGGGAGATTGCAGAGTGAAGAAATCTTGACTACTGCAAGGCGTATTTGCCCTTGACCTGCTTGATGCTGTACTTGTGGTCATATACCAACTGTATGTGAAACGTTGAAATTCCTGACATGCCTGATTTGAATTACAGATTCCACAAAGCAATATGTATATAATCAATTGTAACTTGCACAATGCAAAGTCGTGTGATCACTCAGCCTGTTTGTACCTGACAAGAAGAAATCAGACTAAACTATCTGTCTGTGTCAAGAACCACAGTTGCATTGTCCAGAGGTGCACTGAAATGAAATGAAAAAATATATTGCTGCAATTTCCAGGAGGAGCATGGAAAGAACTAACTGCATTATAGTTAAGAACCATGGTCACTTCAACAACTATTGTCAAAACAGTCTTACCCAAGCTGCTTTGAGATTTTTGAGTCGTAGTTCCAACCATTGTTGGATTTCAATTGCAACCTCATTTGTGCTTTTGTTTCAAGCATTGGCCATCTTCGAAATTGAGGTAGGAGAATTGCTCTCCAAATACTCTCAGCAGATAAGACTTCCTGCTAAAATCCTTTTTCTCTCTTTTCCCCTTATCCAGTAGAGTAACTTTCCTTGTTTTTTTTCTCTGGTGTAGTCTTTCTTCATTCTCTTTGCCATTTGGTACTCCATAGTAAACCTACCAGACCACCCATGCCTGGAAGAAACTGTTTCAGTTTAAGCTTTCGAATCAAGTATTTCAACACCAATCAGACCAATTCACATGTTGCACTTACTTCAACTTAGTTTCTCCCGTCCTGTGCAGAATAAGGGGCAACAAGACTCCATCACAATCTCCTTTGTTCCAGCCCTGGTGGTGTTCTCATATTAAAGATCCTCATTAAACGTACTTCACCAGATTTCCTTTGGCCAGTCTTGTCTTTTTCCCATCTGCCGATATCCATTCAACTGCCTCACTGGCAGGTTGTGCATCTGGAGGGCAAAGTCCTACTAATCTCAATAGTCTCTGTCATAATGTCCTAAATTAAGTTATGGGTACAATGATCCATGATCAAAGGTGCTCAGTGCTTGGAGTAATATACATATGGCAGGTGTATATCTGCTGAAAGCCACCCCTGTTTTTGCTTTCAATTCTTCTGCCATCTCAGCCCATGAATCTCACCCCTAGAAAATCTTTCCACAAGTGACCTACCTTTCGTCTGGGACCTTAGTCTCTAAAATTGCATTCCCATAGCAACATGATATTGCTGTGTGAAGAAGCTGTTGATTTTTAAGTTGCTAGTAGATCCTGTTGGGAGGGATGCTTACTCCCAGGCACCTGTTTCTAGATGAAGATTTGCCACTGCCCTCTTAGGTTCACGTAGAGAAGCAGACGCAGTGGGCATTTCCCCTAATCGTAAGTGATATTCTATATACTACAGTGTTAACCAGTACCAGCTTGTTCTTGGATAGTTTGTGGTCATCATTCCTCTTTTCATGAGTGGAACTATTGGTAAAGTGGTAAAGAAAATCCACTAGTGATTCTCAATGAGAAGGGGTTCTTGTCATAAACAAGATTTAGTTTATTGCGTGATAGCAATTGGATAAAATTACATGATTAAGTTAGATATTGTTACTGTCACCTTTGGAAGACCCAGGATAAGATTTGTCCTCTAAGATTGTAAGCTTCCCCACTCAGGTCCTTACAATGTCATTAGATTGGATGGAGCTGGATGCCATTGCCAACATTAATCCTTTCATGCCTTCTACATATGCAGATGTCTTGATGGCTTTTCAGGCACCATGCAAGATACCAGTCAAACTAAAGAGCTGCCACTCCTTGAGCATAAGATGCCATACTATCGTCATGGATTTAAAAATGCATCTACAGATTCTTGTGAATCTTCCACTGAAGGAAGATACGAGTGACACCTAGAATTTGACATTTTAAATTATATCTAAATTGAATAAAATTTGAGTGCTTGAGTTTATGTTATAGTACCTAATCTAAAATCTAAATTATTATGTTCCTTCCATAGGAAAGAACAGTTTCAATCAGAAGACAGACAATTGGTGGATTTGGTCTAAGTATAAAGGTGTCTTTTTCGATTGTTATTAATTCTTTGAAAATGATTTTTATTCAATACTTAGTCCATCCTCTGCAATATCAGCAATATGTTGTGATGGCAAGAAAATCCAAAATCAGCTGCCTGGTTAGAATGTATTTACTTTGCATAATTTCTCAGCCAAAGCACTATTTGCCTCTCCTGGTTCCTCAATCAAGTAACAGTTAGGGATGTATCAATAAATGCTGCGCACAAAGTCTTAGTTATAAAGCTCAATTAACCCACAACAGCTGCAATGTGTGCTGTATCAATGAATTTTTTCAATCCTTCCCCAGAAGATGCAGCTGAGACTTTCAACTGTTTCTTCCAAGGAGAAGGTTGATCGAATGCTCAGAGTGGATTTCAATATCATGGGTGTAAATGTTTGTCTCAGGGCATGCCCAGTAACTTAACAGAGTACATAACCCATCTGTTCTGCAAACTAACAGATTTTCATCCATTGATTAAACCAGACTAGAGAATCGATGGGTTCAGTAACTGGAGAGTACTGTGCTCCACCAGATTTTCACCCATTCAATGGAGGTGAAAAATTGCCTCGTTCTTCCAGTTGAGATTTCAATATTTCTAAAGTGAAGTGCTGTAAGCTTAGAGGGGATTTGAGGAAATATTATTTCACTTGAAGGATGGAGGAGGTCTGGAATGCACCGAGTGGAAGGTTAGTTGAGATAGGCAACTTCACAACTTGTAGAAAGCAATTGGATGAGCGCTTGAGTGTCATAACATTCAAGCCTATGGGCCTAGTCTATGTAGTAGTGTATTTTTATTGGTACAGACTTGATGGGTCAAATGGCCTCTTCTGTGCTGTATGATTCTATGGTGCCTGTTTTATGCTTGTAATTGACAAACAGAATAATGTGAATCTCCTTTGGGCACTCTACTCAAGGATAAATTGGCTCGCACCTCCTGCATCCACTAGGGTATTATGAACTGCAGTGACTGGTTTGGAATCCTCCCTTAAATTTCAACTTGTCCGTTCCCCCATACTGATTTGAGTAGGTGTAAGCCATAATTACTCGGGACTGAAATTGATGAGCTACTTGTATAGCGTTGTTTGGTACCAACAGCTCATCAGGTCCACTTCAAGAAGCGCTGGACACCAGTATGCTCCTTGTTTCTTTACTACCTGAAATAGGCTGCCATGCTCCATTTGTCAGCTTGCCATGAGCTAAAATCTACCACTGGTACATAATTTTTCAAATCCATAAAACTAATACATTTCATCTTTAAAAACTTTTTTTTGTATGTAACATTGTTGGTAATCCCAAAGAAAATGGGCATATTGAGACAAGTTCATGACTTCAGAGAGTCTTAAGACCTTAAAGGTGGTGTAGCATAGTGTCATTGAGGTATGCAGCACAGGGAAAAGGCCATTTAACCAGTCAAGTGTGCAAAGGTCAAAAACAACCTCCTCATTTTCTAATTCCATTTTCAAGCACTTGGCCCACGTCCTTATAAGCTTTGGCATTGCAAAAGAGGGCTTCTGCCTTAACCATCCCTACAAGCAGTGAATTCTGGATTCCTCCCACTTTCTGGGTAAAATAAAAAATCCTCACACCCTTTGATAAATCTCCTGCCTCTATATCTATGCCCCCTGGTCATTGATCACTCCTCCATAACAAAAGTTTGTTCCTGTCTATCCTCTCCATGCCCTTCTAATTTTATTCATCTCAATCATGTTAGCCTTGATTCCAGCATCAGGCTATTGAGTTCACAACTATCATGAATTGCATCTCATCTGTGGATCTCTCTTCTACAACACCAACCCCTGCCTCCCCAACAGCCTTCCATAATCCCCCAAATCCATGCTGCCATCTTCTACTTTCTCTCCAAAATCCACAGACTGGACTGCCCAAGCAACTCTTTGTTTCTGCTTGTTCCTGACCCACGGAGCTTATTTCTTCATACCTTAACTAAATTTGTTCTCCCCTTGTCCAAATTCTCCCCACTTACATTTGTGATCATTCAAATGCTTTACATCAACTGCCTTATTGTCATCATGGACATGCAATCCTTCTAGATGTCCATTCCCAGCGAATGCTCTTCGGGCTTGTCATTGTTCCTGGAAAAAGGGCACGAACTGTCCCCATCCACCCCCTTCCTTTGACCCTGGCCAAGCTCATTGTCATTTTGAACAATTTGTTCTTTAACTCTTCTCACTTTCATCAGGTCCACATGGACCCCAGTAATGCCTGTTAGAACAGCAGATATTACTCTAGCTGTGGCTGAACCAAATTTGCATACAGTTCCAGCATCACCTCCCTGCTCTTAAACTTTGTGGCTTACGTAATTGAGGAAAGTATCCCGTATGTGTCCTTAACCGCTTTAGCTACCTATGCCGTTACCTTAAGAGACCGGTCAACATGCTAACCAAACTACCTCTCGTCCTGAGTTCTCCCTGGGGCCCTACCAGTCATCATGAATAAAGATATTGAGATTCTAATCAAGAATAAGAAATAATCATGTAAGATGTAGACAACTGGGGTCAAATGAATCTCTTGAAGAGTATAAAGTGTGTATGGGCATTCTTAAGAGGGAAATATGAAGGGCAAACAGGGGATATGAGGTAGCTTTGGTAGATAAGGTTAAGAATAATCCAAAGTGATTTTACAAGTACATTAAGAGCAAAAGAACAACTAGAGGGAGACTAGAGCTCCATATAGATTAACATGATTGTCTATCTGTTGAAACTCAGGTGATGAGAGATATAGTAAATGAATATTTCACATCAGTTTGACTGTAGAGAAAAAAGTAGAGGCTAGACAATGCAGGGAAATGAATTTTGATTATTGTGAAAATAGCTCACATTACAGAAGAGGAAGTGCTGGAGGTCCTAGAAAACATAAAGGCGGGTAAATCTCCAGAACCTGATCAGGTGTATCCCAGGACATTGTGGGAATCAGGGAAGAAATTGCAGGACTCCTAGCAGAAATATTTGTATCTATAACCACAGCTGAGGTGTCAGAGGACTGGCAGGTGATTAATGTGCCTTTATTTAAGAAAGGTTGTAAAGAGAAGCCTGGGAACTACAGACCTCTGAGCCTGACATCTGTGATGGGTGAGTTGTTGGAGATGATTTTGAAAGATAGGATTTACATGCATTTGGAGAAGCAAGATTTGATTAGGGATAGCCAGCATGATTTTGTGTGAGAGAAATCGTGTCTCACAAACTTTGATTTAGTTTTTTGAGGAAGTAACCAAAAAGATTGCTGAGGGCAGACTGATGGACATTGTTTACATGGACTTTGGTAAAACCTTTGACAAGGTTCCACATGGTAGATTAATTAGTAAAGTTTGCTCACAAGGGATCCTAGGTGAAGTTGCCAGTTGGATACAAAATTGGCTTGATGGTAGAAAACAGAGGGATGTGGCGGAGTGTTGTTTTTCAGACTGGAGGCCCGTGACTGATGATGTTCCATGGGGATCTATACTGTGTCTACTTTTGTTTGTCATTTATATAAATGATTTGGATGACAACATTGGACGCATGGTTAGTAAGTTTGTGGTTGATACCAAAATTGCTGGTATAGTGGACAATGAAAAACATTACAAAGAAATCTCAATCAATTGGGTCAATGGGCTGAGGAATGGCAGATGGAGTTTGATTTGAATAAATGCAAGGTACTGCATTATGGTAAAACAAACAAGGGCAGGAATTCTCCAATTATTGATAAGACCCTGGGTTGGGTTGTTGAACAGACAGACCTAGAGGTTCAGGTACATAATTCTTGAAATTTGTGTCATGGGTAGACAGGGTGGTTAAGAAAGCATTTCGCATGGTTGCCTTAATTACTCAGACATTTGAGTATAGTAATTGAGATGTCATGTTGATGTCATACAGGATATTGGTGAGGTCTCTTCTGGCGTACTGTGTGTAGTTCTGGTTGCCCTTCTGTAGGAAGGATGTTATTAATTTGGAGAGGGCTCAGAGAAGATTTACCAGAATGTTGCCAGGAATGGAGCGTTTGTGTTATAAAAATAGGCTGGGTAGGCCGGAACATTTCTCACTGGACTGTAGAAAGTTGAGAGGTGACATTATAGAGGTTTACAAAATCAGGAGAGGCTTAGATATGGTGAAAAGCAAGAGTCTTTTACCTAGGGTGGGAGAATACCTAGGGGTAGGGGCAATATTTTTAAGGTGAGAGGCGAAACATTTAAAAAGGACATGAGGGGCAACTTTTTTGCACAGAGTGGCTCCTGTGTAGAATGAACTGCCAGAGAAAGTGGTAGATGCAGGTACAGTTTCCACATTTAAACGACGTTTGGAGAGATATGGGTCAAATGCAGGCATGTGAGACTAGTTTAGTTTGGAAGCATGTCTACTGTGGACTCTTTGGATCAAAGGGTCTGTTTCCATGCTCAGAAGTCAGACAATGCCAGGTAATAGGCCAACAGGTTTATTTGAAATCACAAGTTTTCGGAGTGTTACCCCTTCGTCAAGTGAAGTGAGAGAGAAGCATACAGACAGTGAATTTCTAGGCTGAGAGATCATTGGGCAGAGGGATGAAAAAATCACACAAATCATGTGAGTGGACTGTCGACAGGCCGAATAATAGATCTCCACAGGTGATCAAGAGTCTTTGCTTACACCATCTAACACTCTTGATACCTGCAGAGACTTCTTATTCGGCCTGTCGACACTCAACTCACCTAATTTGTATGATCTTTTCATTTCTCTGCTCAATGAAAAGATCATACACTTTAATGTCTAACATTCATTCTGATTTCAGATATCCTCCTCGACTTTTTAATCTTTAAGCATGTTTTGATATAATCAATCCGTTTATTAGCCCAAACTCAGTACTATCCTTTCTAATCACAACATGTTTGTACCTCACAGGTCCACAGTACATTGTTAAGGTCAATGATAATGATGAAATTCATTATAGGTTTCAGTCTTATTGGGATTTCCCCAGGGTCTGCAGAGCAGTCCAACGCCTTACGCAGATCTGCCTATAAGTTCCCAGAGTACTTACGAAGGTAACTCTAGAAATATTAGGTGCATAGGTGGTCATCATCCAGGATTCTACAGACTCTGGAACATTCCCTCAGATTGGAGGGTGCTAATGTCATTCTAATTCAAAAAAGGAGGTGAAGAGAAAACAGTCAATTATAGATCAGTGAGCCTAACAACAGCAGTGGGGAAAATTCTCAAATCTGGTATCAAGCATTTTATAATGGAACATTTAGCAAGCAGTGGCAGCATCAGACAGAGTCAGCATGGATTTATGAAGGAGAAATCATGCTGGACAACTCTGTTGGAATTCTATGAAGATGTAACTGGCAGAGTTGACACGAGGGAGCCAGCTGAAATTTGGACTTTCAGAAAATGTTTGACAAAGTCCCACATAAGAGATTAATGTGCAAGATTAAAGTGCATGGGAAGTGTATTGAGATGGATAGGAAACTGGTTGGCAGAGGGGAAACAAAGAGTAGAAGTTAATGGGCTGTTTTCAAATTAGCAGGCTTTAAGTAGTGGGGTGCGATAGGGATCAGTGCTGGGACCCCAGTGGTATATATATTAATGATTGGGACTGGGGACAAAACGTGACATCTCCAAGTTTGCAGATGATAGCGTGTTGTGTGCGAGGGTGAACTGGTACGAGGATGCAGAGATCCTTCAGCATGATCTCGACAGGTTGAGTAAATGGGCAAATCAATGGCAGATGCAGTATAATTTGGATGAAGGAGAGGTTTGGAAGCAAAACCAAGAAAGCAGATTACTACCTGAATGGCTGTAAATTAGGAGAGGGGAGTGTACAGAGAGATCTGGGAGTTCTTGTGCACCAGTTGCTGAAGGTAAGCATGCAGGTTCAGCAGGTGATAAAGAACGAAATTGGTATGTTGGCCTACATTGCGAGAGGTTTTAGCAGGGATATGTTTTTGCAGTTGTATAGGGCCTTAGTGAGACCACACCTGAAATATTGTATGCAATTTTTGTCTCCTTTTGTGAGGAAGGATGCTTTTGCTCCTGAGGGATTGCAGCAAAGGTTTACCAGTCTGATTGTAGGGGTCCGTGTCTGACGATGAGGAGAGATTGACTAGGTTGAGATTGATTTTGCTAGAGTTCTGGATGATGGGAAATCTCATAGCAACTTACAAAATTCTAACAGGACTGGACAGGATAGATGCAGGGAAGATATTCCTGATGGTGAATGTGGCCAGATCCAGCGGTCACAGTATGAGGATTTGAGGTAGACTATTTAGAATGAAAATGAGGAGACATTTCTTCACCCAGAGAGTAGTGAGCCTATGGAATTCATTACCATGGGAAATAGTTGATGCCAAAACATTGAATATACTCAAAAGGCAAGGAAATGTAGCACTTGGGGTGAATGGGATCAAAGGTGAAAGCAGGATTAGGCTGTTGTTTGATGATCAGCCATGATCATGAAGAATGGAAGAGCAGGCTCGAAGGACCAAATGGTCTCCTCCTGCTCCTATTTTCCATGTTTCTGTACTTGTGTGCTTCTCTCTCACTTCCCCTGGTAATATTCGAAAACTTGAGATTTCAAACAAACCTGTTGGATGATAACCTGGTTAATAAAATGTGAGGCTGGATGAACACAGCAGGCCAAGCAGCATCTCAGGAGCACAAAAGCTGACGTTTCGGGCCTAGATGAAGGGTCTAGGCCCGAAACGTCAGCTTTTGTGCTCCTGAGATGCTGCTTGGCCTGCTGTGTTCATCCAGCCTCACATTTTATTATCTTGGAGTCTCCAGCATCTGCAGTTCCCATTATCTCTTATCGATGATAACCTGGTGTTGTCTGACTTCTGACTTTGTCCACCCCAGTCCATACAGCCACTTGTGCTTTTTTTATATAATTTGAAACAGATGTAGAGAATTGATTTCAACTTGATCAGACTTCATCTTATTTAAAGTTCAGATAGAAACATCTGTCATTAGCCAACTACATAATCACAGTATGTTGTCTTGGTCACAAAAAATGACTTTAAAAATAATGATCTTATGCACCATTTAATGTCTGTATGTCTGTAATGTCTGTCACGATATGACAGTATACAACTAAAAAGCCTAGAGAACGTTAAATAATGATGATGCAAGAGCACTAAAGTCAGCAATACAAGAGCATTGAAACTACCTTTCCATGGAAAAATACAGGACTGGTGTACAGCCCACCACTAAAAATAGGCAAAACCGATAGCTCATTTTTGAAAGTATAGGAAAACAATAAGCAGAGTGGAAAAGAATGTCATATTGTGTTGCACTATTATCCAAGCCCAATTTAAACTGAGCCCCTGCAAATTTTTCCAGTTGTTGATGGGTGGTTAATACAAGTTAAAGCTGGTATAAAATAGGGAAGTGGAGGAACATTCTTTCTTTACAGATCTAAAAGATCAGAAAATACTTCTCTATATAAATCTTAAACATGAACCATCCATTGTCGTGTAAGGATGGCTGCATTTACTGTGTAATGAAGAGTACACTATAATTGAGAATTGCATACAATTAAATCAGTGATTAATCTAAAAATAACAAGATTTGAAAAAAAATTCTTACTGACCACAGAAGAAATCAAAAGAAAGCAGTAAACAATCCCAAATACAATGAAAATGTGAGATAATACTGCCAGTAACAGCACTATTTTAGAGTTCAGCTGCATGTCATTCCTTAGCTTGTCTCTCATTTGAATACCATATCTAGAGATACAATGCAATGAGATCTCTTTTGTGCCTGTACATGTACCTTATAAGAGAATATATGGTGACTCAACTCCACTGTGGTACAGTGAGCACCAGAGATTTCCAACCCTTGACAAAAGTAATTTCTCCTCATCTCGGTTTTAAATCTTCTACCCCTTGTAGAGCCGTAAAGCCATACAGCACAGAAACAGGCCCTTTGGCCCAACTTGTCCATGCTAACCAGATTTCTAAAACTGGAACAGATATCCAACCTCCTGTTGGATAATGGGCAGAAATGACAAACCTCTCCAATTGTCGTCTCTCCAGTTGAAAGGTCAATTGCTGAACTGGTTACGAAAACCACAGGTGAAATCAGAAAGATAGCATAAACTGGACAACAAACTTGGAATCTAACTTTTTATCCCTTGATACAATAGATCTACAAACCAAACTTTGTTCTTCTGATTATACATCCATTGTATAATCAGCACTGCCCCTTTTGTAAGGATGGCCAAAGCTTTGCAGTCAGCAGCAAAGGGTCAGCACTTAGAGCATTAGAACATAAGGACTAGGAGCAGGAAAACGTAATTTAGCCCCTTGAGCCTGCTCCACAATCAATAGGATTATGGCTGATCTCATCTTGGCCTCAACTCAGCTTTCCTGCATATTATCCATATCCCTTTAACCCATTGCTAATTAAATATCTGGCTATCTTCTCTTAAAAAGACTTGCTCTTGACTTTGAAGAAAACTGTCCACAAAGATCCGGCAATCTGAGTGATGTGGATTTCCCCTTTCCACACGTTAATTTGAATGGTAGTGCCAAATCTCGGGAATCACCGGCATCCAACAACAAAACTTTATGTCAACAACAGTTAGAGAAGGTAAATAGAACCTCTTATAGTTCAATTTTTATCTTACAGAGAGCAAAATAAAGACTTGGAACAGAATACACTCAAATAACAGTAATCTTCTTTATGATTGCCCCCCAAATCAGCAAATTTTCTGGCCAGAATTCCAAGTCTGACCCGATCCAAATGCTTTCAGTGGAAGAAACTAGAGAGAAATCTACTCAACATAACAGCAGATTTGCAGGTTAATACACACCTCTTTTTGTGGCACTTAGTACCATACGTAAGTTTATTGAAGGTCCCACACCTACTTTGATAGCACCTGAAGAAAGGTCAGTGTGTGAGGTCAGTGTGAGATCACATCGCTGGTGGGTAGCTAATGGTGTACTGTGCCTGATAAGTATAGGAGTAGATGGCAAGTTGTTAAGGTATTAATGTGCCAGTTGGATCAGAGGCTAGGCTGGAAGATGGGTGTCACATGGGTGAGTTGGGCAGAATACAAGGGAGGCAAGAGGGTGTGGTGACAGTTGGGACAGTTGGGACAAGCGAGTAGGCTGTCAAGTGGGTGAAGTGTGCAGGGTGCTGGACAATTAAGACAATAGTGTACCAGATGAATGAGCTGTTAATATTGTAGAGATTATGGGCTGGTGTGTAAAGTACATGAACATTTAGGAGAGGTAGAGGGGTCAGGAAGTAGTGGGGTTGGGTGAGGGGTGGGTGTGAGGTGCTATCTAATCAGTATGTGGGTATAGGTTAGAAGGGAGGTGGAGGTGGGGCATGATAAAGAATCAGTTTCAGTCAGGTCCAGAGTGTTGTTAGACCAAAAAGATGGGATTCAGTCCAGGTTAGGAGGTGATTGGTGTTATTGAGTTGAGAAGGATCATTGATTGGTTCGGATGATAATTTAATAATTAGGAACATAGGAACAGGAATAGGCCATTCCACCACGTGAGCCTGTCCCACTATGCCATAAGGCCATTGTTGATCTGTGGTCTAACACCATATAACTGCCTTTGGTCCATTTCCCTGAATATTGTTGCTTAACAGCTCTGGAGTTGGAATGTGCTAAATGCAGTAATTTCTCTTGCATGACTAGTAAGCATAACTGAGTCAGGACCCTTCAATTCTCTGACTTTAAGGCACTTTTTTGTTTGGATGATTCTAAATGGAGAGAAATTCCCATTGGAATATTCACTTTCTCAGGCGGTTCCCTCAAAGTGAGCTGAGTCAGAATTCCCACATGGTCATGGCGTACAACTTCCATTGAAATATCTAAGTCATAATAGCAATCACTTATAAAATAGATATTGCCATCAATGGAATTTTTAAAATCATAATTGGAGAAATTTGACATCCCACAATTATATTGCTAGCTTTTCAGGAACAGGGAGAATGTTGATCAGAAATTAAAACTTAGTTTGTGATTTCTTTAAAAGAAGATCTTTTAACAATTTCAATATTTCTAGGTTTTGTTTTTAAGTGATTGGAAAGGTGTAAATAGTGAAATTTCAGACTAAATCAAGTAATGTGAATGAGCAGAGAATCACCGCACACAACTTTGGATTTCCACGTTTAACTGTACATATGGCATGCCAGAAATTGCTATTCATTTTTCAGTTGGGACGACAGTGAATACTAAAATACTGTATTATTACAACCAGGAAGTCCAGGTCAAAAAGTGGCTGGAGTCCCGTGCACTTTTCTGAACAGGTTCTTTTGTCATTCGAAAGCAAAATTTCTCAACAGCAGTTTTGTTCAGCTACTTTGGAGATAACCCTTTTAAGCAAACTCAGAAAAGAAATAAACAAAGCTGAAATTCATAGAATGAACCTTTATATCTTTCCTAAAGTGAATCCCTATTGAACTCCAAACATTTCACTCAAAGGCCTTGCTTAGGTAATTAGCTGCTTTTGTTTTACACAAGCTCTGCCTTGTTGGCAATGAAGGCCTGAGATTAATAATATTTAGTAGAGGCTGTTAATTATCAAGAAAACAATATCTAGCAAGATTTTGAAGAATTCTACATAAATATAATTATGAAGTTACATAATGCTATTGACTACACTTCAAAGGCCTAGGAAGCCTATTTCTCTTGGTAGTCCCTGTTATCATATTGCAATTGAGACAAAACGCTGTTAATATGTGTAAACGAATGAGGAGTGAATCTTTAACTGCCATTATGACTTTGTTACCCACTCACTTCCAGGTGTATGAAGCCATGGTGCTCATAGCTGTGGATCTCATTCAGCCTGAACAGTTGATGAGTGACTTCCAGCGTCTAAAATTGGGCAGATCTATTGACACAGATATGTATCAGTAAAGAGATTCTGAAAGCATCTCATGGTAGGATGGAACAGTCCAAAGTAAGGGATAGCTGAGTTTGATTTATTAAGTCATTACCTACATTGCACCAAGTTTTCCTAAGATTTGATTTGTTTTGCTGTTTTTCACCATAAATAGTTAGAAGATAATTACATAGCTCTGCCTCTATTAAATGAGAATTACTTGCCTGCATTTAAGTCAATTCTCACTCTGCTTACAGTTAGAGTGGACTCATGGGTTTGGCAGAAATATGATATATTGGCAGAAATATGATTTATTAATCCAAGATCAGATTTAACCTCGCAGTTGTTAAAAATACATGAATGATTCAAGTATGAAATAAGTATGCACTTAAGTATCTTATAAGTATGCACTTTCTGCAGCTGGGATTTTAGATTTTTGAATTGCTATACCTTGACCTGGATTTTGCAATAGTAATGATGGTAACTTGCAAATCATTACTCCTCTGAAGCTGACAGCAATTTTGATAATCCATATATGCTTTATTAAATTTGGAAAATCTAGAATTTACTGTCAGTGACACTGCTAGAGTGTGCTGTTGAAGATTCCCCAAATTGCAGTCAATAAAAATGTATGCAAATTTGTCCTTTTACACAAATAGTGTCGCTGGAAATGCCATGGAAAAATGTATACCTTGGTGAATACAATGGTGCCATGTTTTTAATTTTTACTGAGTTATCACTGCTGAGAAACTGTTATGGTCCTGCAAAATGTAATTTAATATTGTAAAATGTCAGATTTCCCCGGTTTTGATATTTCAATTTCTACCTGAATCCCATCTGTACATAAGTTTTAAGACAATAAGGTGTGGAGCTGGAGGAGCACATCAGGCCAGGCAGCATTAGAGAAACAGAAAAGTTGACATTTCGGGTTGGGACCCTTCTTCAGTTTTATTAGTTTTAGTTTTAGTACATCAGTTTTATAAAAAGTACATTTAATTAACTATTTGATAACATCACTGTTTCTGAGTATCTGATAATCCTTTTAACTTGGCAACAGATCCAAGCTAACATCAGGAAGAGGGAGATCAATGCTACATTAGAAATCCTTTTATAGATCTTGGTGAGCAGATTTTTTTGAGATCAGGTGTGAGTCATGTTGTTTTCGCCTGATTGCAAAATCCAGACATGTATGTTTACGTCCACTGAAATGATCTGAACCCATTCCCACTCAGGCCATGACAGTCTTAACGTCATGGTTCTCCAGAATTTCTTTTCAACTAAACAGTCACACATAGTGTGGCCCTCTGAGACAAAAGTCCACATGTTAGCATTGCTGAGCTGTTCACGCCTTTCAGAATCTTACTGCCAAATAGAAGACGGATCTATTTTTAGAGACTGCGTGACCCTCTTTATATGAATTCTGTGTTCTGAACTTCAGGTTCTGAGACCAGCTATAATTCGATCTCCTGGTTAGATTTCTATTTACCCTTTGCTTTTTAAGTTTTATTTCAATAGTAACGTCATATCAATTAGACATTACTCAGTACTAGCTACTACTTTTAGGATGCCCAATATCACCTTTCAGAATAGTCCCTTGTTTCACTATGGAATTAAGTGGACATTCCCAAAAGAAAATGCAGGCTTTTCTGCAAATCACAAGGATCATCACAATTGTATCATGTTAATGCAACAAAAGCCGATCCCAGTCCTTGGGAAATGGATAAAACTTTGTTGCACATATGCCCATTAAATATTGGCCTTGCCGACAATATCAACATCTAGAGAATAAATTGAATGAAATACAAAAAAAAACCATAACAACTCATTTCATTTACTTTCCACAACCGTGTAATGTCACTGGTTTTATTTAAACTGTACATAAGTAATTAAAATTGATCACCCATATCAATGTACTTAAACAATCAATCATGATTGAAAGTATCACTGATATCTTCTATCTGCAATGTTATCTTCCAATTCTGTTTCGTCAGGGTGGAGCGGAACACAATATTCCAGTGATTATATCAAAAATCTCAAAAGAACAGAGAGGTATGACATATGTTGTATTAATTTTCCATTAATTTTTAGATCTCCAATTGAAATAATTTGACATGGCTTCTTTCTCTCTCTCATCTTACTTATAAAGCTGACCTGTCTGGCTTGCTGTTTATTGGAGATGCTATCCTTCAGGTGTGTACGCAGTCTGGTTTTTGAATTAACATAATACTGCTGACCACAGATAATTACAGTGAATTTAGCTTTGTCAGCAATATCTTTTCTTCCTTTCCTGCTTTCCCTGCACCATTAGATAAATGGAATAAATGTTAGGAACTGCAAACATGAAGAAGTGGTGAGTACACAACAAATTTTTAATTTTAATCCTTTTCTTTTACTGTTAAAAAATAACACATTAGAATTGAATTCATCCAAAAATGCATATACACTTTGACAGCTGTGTTATTGGTCATCATTTCAGAAATAAGCACCTGGCAAATTTAGGTTTTCCATTTTCCAGGAACATTTTTATACCAAGAGGCAAAAATATCCATGTGATCATGAAGGGAAATCCGCTTTTATTTATTAAAGTAGGGAACATTCTGAAATCTATTTTCCATATGTACCAGGACTGCTAAAGTTCAAAATCATCCCATGTTGTACTTCAAAGTGACAATTACAGTTGTCTTGGATATATGCCTCAGATATAATGATAGGTAATTCAGAAAATATCATGCTTTCCAAACTTAACTGACACACACACATTTTGAGCTTTACGGCTTTAGAATTCCACATAATATAAATGTTGTGAATACAACAGCACATCAGAGGCCAGTAATTCTGCATCTATTAACCCACCTCCTAACTCACGAAAACTCGTCCACCATCTACAAGGCACAAGTCAAGCACATCATGAAAGACTCTCTACATGTCTGAAGAGTGCACCTCCAAAAACAGTTACCAGGCTTGACATCATCCCAAGACAAAGCAACTTGCTTGATTGGCCCTCCACCAATGAAACACTGTGTACCATCTACAAAATGCATTGTAACAACTCACTATAGCTTCTGAAATAGTGTGTTATAAAACCGCAGCCTCTACCATTTAAAAGAACAAGGGCAACAAATTTGTAGGAACACCACTGTAGGGAGCTACTGGGAGAGGCCGAATAGACAATGGCTGTTTTCCCTGGAACGTCAGAAACTGAGACATAACATAATAGAGGTTTATAAAATCATGATGAGCATAGATAGGGTAAACACACAAGGTTTTTTCCCTGTGGTGGGGAAGTCCAAAACTAGGAGGCATAGGTTTAAGATGAGAGGGGAAAGATTTAAAAGGGACCTTAGAGGTAACCTTTTCACGCAGACGGTGGTGCATGTTTGGAATAAGCTGCCAGATGAATTGGTGTATGTTGATACAAATAGAACATTTAAAAGACATCTGCATGGGTATATGAATAGGAAGGGTTTAGAGGGAAATGGGCCAAATGGTGGCAAATGGGACTAGGTTTATTTAGAATATCTGGCTGGCATGGATGAGTTGGACCGAAGGGTCTGTTTCTATGCTGTACACCTCTATGACTCTATGATCACAACTTGCAAGTTCCCTGCTGAGCCAATTACCATTCTAGCTTGGAGTAATATCGCTGTCCCTTCATTCTCATTAACTCAAAATCTTGAACTCTCTCCTTCACAGTATCATCTTTGTCTAAGGACATCACTGCAGGAGTTTCTCAGATGTAGAGTTCAAGGCCCAACCATCCTCAACTGCCTCATCAATTATCTTCGCTCCATAATAAAATCAGAATTGGGGATGTTTATTGATGATTGCACAATGTTTAGTGTCATTCTATCACTCCTCAGATACTGAAGCAGCATATGTCCACAACCCGGTCAACGTCTAGGCTTGAATGATAAGTGATGAGCAATGTTTTCAGGAAATACCGACCTTCAACACAGGAGAATTTAATTAACACGCTTTGACATTCAACTGCATTGCCATAATTGAATTCTCCCACTATCAACATTCTGGGAGGTCACAATTGAACTGGACCAGTCATATAAATGCTGTGCCTACAAGAGCAAGTTAGCGGCTTGGAATTCTGTGGTGAATAACTCGCCTGATCTCTTCCCAGTGTTTGTCCATTTTCATAAGCAAAGCATAAGTAAGGAGTCTGATTAAAAACTCTCCATGTGCCTGGTTGATTGCAGCTCCAACAACAGTCAAGAATCTTAATACAATACGGAATAAAGCAGCCTGCTGAATTGGCATCCCATTCACTTTATCATTGAGGCACAGTGGTATCAGTGTACAACATTTACATGATGGCACACTAGACCTCAAAATGACAGCACCAGCATGATAGGTAGTTTTCAGGTTCCTAAGCCCGTCTGTTCCAAGTGGCCACATCCTTCTCTTTCTCTCCATTCCCATCTTTTCCTTCCTAATTTTTCTTCTTCATGTTCTGACGTCACGGGGAGGCCAGAACATGGACTGAGTGGATCATTAGCAGTGACAGAGCCCAGAGTGAGGGCTTCTGGCTACAGTAGGCCCAGAGTGTGGACTCAGGGAGTTGGCGGGCCTTCTGCTTTCGTGGTGGTAATGCCTGGTGCGAGGATTCTAGGCTGTGGTAAGCCTGAAGCATGGACTCGGTGGGTGACTGTCTTTGGTGGTGCTCAACAAGTCGTCAGCTGTGCTAGTAGTGGTGCCAAGATGGAAACTCTTAGCTGTGGTGGATGGCTGTGGCAGAGGCAGTACCCAGAGCAGGGTGTCCTGGCTGCAGTAGATCTGAAGGACGGGGATTCCTTAAGGCCTGGAACACCTTGCAGAAAATTAGCAGGAGCTGAGGAGCTGTGTATGATGAAGACTTCTTGTACAGAAGATGAAAGCCTTTTATGTAATTTCATTTTATTCTTTTGTAACTTGAAATGATGTTGGATTGTAATTACAAATCATTTTTCACTGTGTCTTTCTAGATATATATGACCATAAATAAATCTCATTACAGCAACTCGCCAAGCATTTTTCAGCAGCACCCTCCAAACCTGTGATCCCAGCACATGGCAACACAACCAACTGCAAGGTCTTGTCCAAGCTACATGTCATTTTGACGTTGAAATGTGTGGCTTACTGTGACAAAGTCAAAATCTTCAAACTCCCTCAGTAATAACACCATGTTTGTACCTAAACTTCAACTCTGATATTTTAAGAAAGCAGCTGACCACCCTATTCTTAAAATCAATTAACAATGGATAATAAATGCTGGCCTAGCTAAAAATGCCCACATCCCATGAACAAATAAATAAAAATAATAAGAAGAAGAGTGTCCAAAGATGATTTAGTAACTCCCAAATCTTGTAAATAGGGTAGAAATTTCATACCAGTGCAAGCATGTGCAGATGGCAGTGGAAAACAGGAAATAGTTGATGATTTAATTTATTAGAATCCCAATTCAACATACAGTGTAACAATTTCTAGCTGGCCCTGCTGGTCAGAAGCTCTCAAAGTTTGCAATTTGACACACTTATAAATTGTAGGGACACAAGGTCAAGCAGAAAACCCATGTTTTTTTTTCAATTCAATCTAACTTTTTAAACAGCCAACACATTAAATAGCTGTTAAGTTCATAAGCATTTGAGTCCTACCTGGAAAATGAACATTTTGGTTGCTTGAATTAAAATTGTTTAATTTCATGTCTCATCTGCAGACCATTATGGAGAAGGAAGAAGAGGCTGAATGAAGTGCTCTGAAACAAGTGTGTTCACATTAGAGGCAGTTTGCATGCACTTACCATTAATAATTCCTGAGCATTGCTGAATGGAGTTGTCGTCACAAGTTGACATTCACAATGATAGTAATTTTCCATTTGTTGCAACTTAAACTGCAGACGACATAAAGCAGAAGCCATGCAACTGTCGAGTCCAATGCTGTGGGGAGAGGCTGGATTGTCTGCTTTCTGACCCATGTATGGGGAGAGGATGACCTGAACGAGACATTATCTTCAGTGGATTGCTTCATCTGTAAAGTTCCAGTCACACATCCTCATACAACTGCCTGAAAATGTCCATCGACTTAAATGGAAGCAGATGTCTGTAAAGTGCTATGCAATGGTTTTGTCAGTCAAACCCCTTAAGAGGTTGATAGAAGACATGGTACTCACACTGTACTTATGTGTTTCACTTCTACTAACCAGCAGTAGTATTGCAACTATTAATCGTGTTCTTTACTCAGTGAGTAAAGATTGGGAGGGTCCTGTTGAAGAACATTTGGTGAGTTGCTGCAATGGGTTTCACAGCATGAACAGTATTAATATCAGGTTGTTCAAGCACCTAATCACATTCAAAGAGAAGTACAGACACTCGTGGCCAGATCATCCCCTCACTGGGACCTACCAGTCTTGTCATTTTTTTGAATTTGCCAACTCCATGACATCCTCCCACTCCCACAGTACTGTTTTTCTGCTTCAAAGATGGGCAGTCATGCTTCAGATCTGCAGCCTTTCATGTAGGCCCGAGACTGTGAGGTAATGTCCTTTGGAAGAAGTTGGAGTACCCAATGAATGGCAGGACTAGGAAAGTCAGATGAACAGAAGGATCTTGGTGTGCTTGCCCAGGGATCCCTAAAAACAACGGGGCAAGATAATAGAATGGTGAAGACGACGTATGGAACATTGCCTTCATCAGTCATGGCAAAGGTTATAAGAGCAGAATGGCCATGTTGGGACTGTTAAAGAAAATCAATTTCATTACGCAACAGCTGTAGCACTGTGCGCAGCACTGTGTTGATCACCTCACTATAAGAAGGATGTGATTGCACTGGAGGGGGTGCAGAGAAGATTCGCTGGGATGTTGCCTGAATTAGAGCAGTTTACCTATGAAGAGACTTGTTTTCTTTACAGCAAAAAAGGATGAGACGAGACTTGATTGAAGTTTATGAGGGGAATAGACAGAATGGGTAGGAAGTAGTTGTTCGTCTTTGTTGAAGAGTTAATAACAAGGGAGCATTAGCATAAGATGAAGGCAGGAGATTTAGAGAGGACTTCAGGAAAAAAACTTTTCCACCAGAAGGGTGGTGGGAATCTGGAATGCACCAACTGGGAGGATTGTTGAGTTGGGATACCTCACATCCTTTAAAAAGCACATGGTTGAGCACTTGAAATTTCATAATATTCAAGGCAATAGGTCAAGTGCTGGAAAGTGGGATTGGTGTGGATAGGTCGATGCAGACTTGATGGGCCAAAGGACCTCCCCTGTGCTCCCCTGTTTTAGGACATTAATTTTGCAATGAGATGGATTACTATTATCACAAATAGCAGCTGCTCCATAACATGTTAATGCATCTCATGCTTTTTTCATGTTTCTCCAAATACAGTGCAGAAATTCTATTGGAGAATCAGCTTCCATTTAGATCTCACTTGATGTTACAATTTGTAATTGGACAGCAAACAGAGCAAAATGCTATGTACTTGTCTCCTCACTATAAAGCACAATAAGTTAAATATGCTTCAAGGTTAATTATACAGATACACCGGAATATTTTTTGAGTGCACAATTGGTGTTAGCCTCAATTACCTGTGGGCTGCAATGTTTGTTTCAGCATATGTTACTTCAGAACTGTTAATTTCAC
The DNA here is from genome assembly GCF_030684315.1 of Stegostoma tigrinum. NCBI lineage: Eukaryota > Metazoa > Chordata > Chondrichthyes > Orectolobiformes > Stegostomatidae > Stegostoma > Stegostoma tigrinum. The sequence goes on along the minus strand of NC_081358.1, from coordinate 70,630,749 downwards.
ATAGCCTTTTCACAGTAGTCACTTGTTAAAAGAAAAGTATTACCAAAATTTCTTCTTACATACTTGTAGTGTTACCTTGGCAGAATTTTAGTAGTAGGTGGTTAGATTTTATATCATCATCAGTCTCAGACACAGGAAACTCTGAAACAGATCAATGTTACTCTGTGGATAAAATTATAAACACATAATTGGCAAGAGTGAGGAATAGGAAGGAATAGAATCAAATTAAGAATACTCTCTATTGTGTTGTGTGGTATTATCACTGTTCAAAAGCAGACAGATTTTGAACAAACCTGGCAACTCAGACAGGGCATGCATGAAGCATTGCATTCGGGAGGTAATGGTCTAGTGGCATTATTCCTAGACTATTAGTCCAGTAACTCAGCTAATTGCAGATGGTGAAATTTGAATGATGATAGCTCTTGAACATCTCTGAATGAGTTCCTGAGGGTAGTGTCCACAGTCCAAAATCAATGGCCTTACTTCATAAAGTCAGAAGCATGGATGTTTGCTGATGATTGCATAAAATTCAGCAGAATTTGAAAGACCTTAGAAAATGAAGCTACTATGTCCAAATGCAGCAATACGCAAGTATGATCTGACAAATGGCAAGTAATAGCCACAGCACACAAGTGTCATGCTATGACTCTCTGTAACAAGAGAGAATTTGAATATTACCTACTGATATACAAGGGTATTACCATCACACAGGCCCCCACTATCAACATCCTGAGGTTACCATTATCTAGAAACTGATCTAGACTTGTCATACAAGCACTGTGGTTACAAGCGCAGGTCAGAGGCTTAGAATCCTGCAGCAAGTAAATCATTTCCCCACTCCACTGACATCTACAAGGCGCAGGCCAAGCATGTGATGCAATATTTCCCAATTGCCTGGTTGAGTACACCTAACAACACTCAAGGTGCTTGACAGAACCAACATAATGTACAAGATTCCATCCAAGGACTGTGACAGACAATACATTGGACAGACATGGAGAAAACTGGCTACGAGAATACATGAACAACAACTAGCAACAAAAAAACATGACCAATACCCACTCAATTCCATATATACAGCCAAGGAGGACTACCAGTTCAATTGGGACAATATCAGGATCCCAGGACAAGCCAAACAGAGAGAAGCGCGGGAATTCCTCGAGGCCCGTTTCTCCATCAAGAAGGCCATCAATAATCACATAGCATTGGACCTTACATACATACCACTTCAAAGAAAAAAAACGGAAATGAGGTAATCAACTCCAATGGACCCCAGAGTTTAAATAGCAAGCAGGAGAATACAACAACGCTTCATCAGAGGCTGATGATGTTACCCGGAACAGTAATGAAATGTTGACAAACTAATGAACCAGCTTGGTGAGCGAACCAACCACAGCATCCACAACCCGAGCGACAAAACTTTAGATAATATTAGAGGAGTGCAGATATTGTGGGGTGATTATTAGAAGGACCATGTCAGTTCTTGACCCATCAAGCTTGTATTCCCTCACATCATTGCTTCATCTACAATCTCTCATCTTCACCCACCTCTAACACCATCTCAAAATCCTCTATTCCTCCTCCATAACTCCACAGACCATATTTCCCTCTCATATGACCATGTCATCTCATATGGTCCATGCAGCCTCCATATGCATTCACCCAGTGTTCCCTATAAACTGATCTTGGGTGCCATGCAATAACAATGTGAAGTCTTTGAAATGAATATGAGAAAGTAACCGTCTAACAATCTAACAGAGCTTCCACATCAATGCGCCACCATTCATACTGCACAGAAAAGAAACTATATGCCTATTCAAAAATGTTAACCTCCTCAAAAGGTAATTGTGTTTTTAAAAATATACATCTATTTGGCAATTACATCAAAGACAGATATCAATATCCTTTTAAAAGTGTCAGTCAAACTGTGTACATATATACCTGCTGAGTTATGTACTCCAATATCTTTTGAAGCTCAGCTACCATAGCAAATGATTATTACTTTAGAAAATGGAGCCTACTGTGAATGGAAAAATGGTGGTTATGTTGTTTCCTAAACCACACCAGATATCATGCCATTCAAAAGATTTCATATTCTTATGTTAATGCAGCAGACTATTTTATTTACACTGAACATTTAAAACAGCTCAGGACATGGTTTATGCTGGGGCCAAACTTATTCACATTGATGGTTTGGCCGCTGGCTAGGTTTGTGGACAATACAAAAATATGTGGGAAGATGAGGATGACTCTGAGAGTCTGTAGAATGATATAGACAAGTTAAAAAGTGGGCAAAAACTTGACGGATAAATATAATGTGGGAAAATGTGAGGGTTTGCCCTTTGGCAAGAATGATGTGGAGATGCTCGTGTTGGATTGGGGTGGACAAGGCCAGAAATCACACGACACCAGGTTATAGTCTTAACAGGTTTATGTGAAATCACAAACTTTCGTAGTCTCCCTGTTTTTGAATAAACCTGTTGGACTATAATCTGGTGTAATGTGATTTCTGACCTTTGGCAGGAAGAACAAATAGTTGAATATTGGTTAAATGGTGAAAAATTGTAGAAGGTTGCAGCACTGATGGAATTTGGGGTTCTCATCTGTGAAGCACAAAAAGCAAGTATCTAGTTTTGGCCCATAATTGGAAAGGCAAGTGGATTTTATTTCAATGGCAATAAAGTGTTAACATAGGGAGATCTTGCTAAAACTATTCAAAGTTTTAGTCAAACCAGAACCTGGAATGCTGTGAATAGTTCTGGACTCCTTACCTAAGGAAAGATATACTGACAATTGAGGCAGTCCGGAGAAGGATCCCTACATTGAATCAAATTTGGAGGGATTTTCTAGTGAAAATGGCTTGGGTAGTTTGGGCTTGTACTCACTTTAGAAAAATGGGGAGAGACCTTATGGAAACATTTAGTATTCCCTGCGACTTGACAGGGTGGAGACTGGGATGCTGTTTACCATTTTGTAAGCCAAGGACCTGAAGGCATGATCTTAGAGTATAAGTCACTAATTTAAGACAGAGATGATGAGAAGCATTTTATCTCTGAGTGTATTTAACCTTTGTCATTGTTTATTGCTATGAGCTGTCGAGGCTGCTTTGCCTGACATGTTCAAGGTTGACAGACGTTTAATCAATGAGGAAATCAAGGGTTATGGAGACAAGGCAGGAAAATGAAGTTGATGATTATCACATCAGCCAGCATCTCATTGAATGGTGGGCCATATTCAATGGGCTGAAAGGCCTACTTATGGCTTAAGAGTTCATGAGTTCTGATTTGTTCAGTTTTGAAAAGTTGTAATATTCTTAGTGAAGTATCTCAGAATATTGTTCCATGTAATAGTCGACTTTTTCTTTATTCATTATTGGTATGTGGACGTCACTGGCTAGGCAGCAGTTATAATCCATCCCTAATTGCCCAGAGGGTAGTTCTGAGTCAATCACATTGCTGTGGGTCTGGAGTCACATGGAGGCCAGACTGGGTAAGGATGGCAGACTCCTTCCCTAAAGGACAGGTTATAACTTCACTGCAAAGCTTCTTCCAGCGATGCCTACCCTGAAGAAATTATCCTCCTCCCTCCAGAAAGATGTCAGTGGATCTCTCTCTCACTGCAACCCTCTAGTAATCTCTTCGGTCCTGAAACTGCTCAATCACATACTGAAGCAAACCAGGTACTACAGCCACATTGCCTTTTTCAGTACCTGCCTACGGAACCGCATCATCCCAAATGGACTGCAATCTACATTCAGGCCATCCCAATTTGGCCTGACCACAACATACAGAACATTCAGATCCTCCAAAAGCCCATTTCTGAAGAAGGGTCCAGACCCAAAATATCAGGTTTCCTACTCTTCTGATGCTGCCTGGCTTCCTGTGATCCTCTAGCTTCATGCTGTGTTATTTCCTTATTAGTGAATCAGGTGGGATTTTCCTGGCAATCAGCAATGGATTCACAGTCATCATTAGATTCATAGTTCCATATATTTTATTGAATGCAGATTCCATCATTTGCCATGGTGGGATTTGAACCCTGGTTCCTAGAATGTCATCTGGGTCTCTGGATTAATAGTCCAGCAATAATACCACGAGGCCATTACCTCCCCAATGATTCTGATTTCAGAACTGTGTCCTATGCAAAGGGATATGGATAGACTATGTAAATGAGCAAAAATTTGTCAGATGGCAGGAATGTGGCAAATTGTGAGGTTGTCTCCTTTTGGAGAAAGATTAGAAAAGCAGATTTTGTTTTAAATGGGGAAGAGAATGCAATAAAGCAGGATCTGCATGTCCTGCACAAGAAGCACAAAACGTTGGCATGCAAGTACAACAAAGTCATTTGGACGGCAAACAAAACATTGTCCTTAAGTTCAGAGCATTGAGTATAGAAGTGTAGAACTGTTGTTACATCTGTACAGCACTTTGTTGAGACTGCACCTGGAATACTGCTTAACCACTATTTAAGGAATGATATTCTCACATTTCAGATAGTTCAGAGAAGCTCACTAAATTAGATCTTGGGATAAAGTGTCTTGTGAAGAAACAATAAGCAAATAGGATTCATACTCACTGAAATTTAGAATAAAGAATGGTGATCTTATTAAAATATACAAGATTGAGGCATTTGATTAGATGCCAAGAAGATGCTTTCCTTTGTGGAAAGGGCCAGGTAGGAAAGTGCATTTGAGATCACAAGCAGAGCAGCCATGAAATTATTGAATGATGGAGCAAGTCTAAGTGCTGCTCCTACTTTCTGTATCCTTATAGAATAGAAATTATATTGTATCTGGTTCTACCACCTACCCAGAAGTGCATCCAGGCACCCTTTCTGTAAAAAAATCTTTTCTTGCACATCCCCTTTAAACTTTCTTCCTCTCACCTCCAACCATATTCTCTTGTCTCAGCTAAATGCTGGCAATGACCTCAGCAGTAACTGTTCATATTATGGCAAACATCACGTCCTCCATGAGATTTTAGAAGTTCCATTTTCCGTTGGCTAGCTGCTGCTGCTGTCAATTGCACTTATCCAATCTTGTCATGGAACAGATTGAAGAATGGTGCAGTGAACATGGGTGATGTGACTTTTTTTAAGGAGTTAACTGTGCATTCAAGAGATATAGTTGTGCAGTTGGCAGTGATGTTAAATGTGTCGGGGTAAGGTTAAACAGTGCACATGAAGTGGAAGGAATGTTTGATGAATAAAATTTGTAAAAAGTTGACCCTAATTCGAGGGGTTTTAGATTAAGAGTAGTGAAATCTAACTGCAACTGTACAAGGTGCTAATGAGATCACAGTTGGAGTACTGTGAGCAAGTCCCCTTATTTAAGGGAAGATATTGTTTCATTGAAAACAGTTCAAATAAGGTCTACTAGAATGATCCCTGGTCTGGAAGGATTGTCTTATAAGCAAAAGTTGGACAGATTGGGACTCCACTCACTAGTGTTTGGAGAGATTGTAGCCATAGAGGATTCTCGATGGACTTGACAGAGTAAATGCCAAGAGGATTTGCCCCTTGTGGGAGAGTCTAAAACCAGATAGAATTGTGACAAAATAAAGCGGGCACATTTAAGACTAAGATGAATAGGAATTTCTTCCCTCGGGGGTTGTGAGTCTTTGGAGCTCCTTGCCACAAAAAGCTGTGGGGACAGATTTCTTGTGTATGCTTAAGGCTGAGACAGATAGATTATTGCTAAGTAAAGAATTCAAATGTAATGGGAAAAGGACAGGAAAGTGGATGTAAAGAATATAAAATCAGCCATGAACCTATTGAATGGCAGAACAGGCTTGAGGGGCTGAATAGCCTACTTTTGTTCTTATGATATTATCAGAAAATTTGGGAGTTTTCTGCCAGCAATACTGTACTAACTTTCTTTTTCTACAGACCAGACTTCCTTCTACATTAACTCCCAGTAGGTATTACAGCCAGAATTCACCAGTTTATAAAAGATGCAGGCTTCCTTTAAGTAATGCCACAAGCTTTAAGTTTTACTGGTTTGGTACAAAATTAGGCCTGCAGATCAGTCATGTAACCCCTCAACAGAGCAAGCAGTGTGAAGTATGCCAGCATTGCTTTGAACTGTCAATCATGCATTGTGATACCAATGCTTCTTTTCAGTGGTTACTTCAGTTTTGGTCTTTGACCTTTCTCCATTTCTGTTTAGCATTTTGAGTGAAAATACACTGATGCCATACAGTAATTTTGTCTTCTATCTCTACCATAAGGAACTTGCAAATGCAGCTCAAGAGAAGCAGCAATTATTCATTTTAGTTTGACAGTAGTTTCTAATGTTTGTCATTTTTATAACGATCACAGGTCTTTATAAATATGTGTTTTAGTGTGTATCACATTTGATGATCAAAAATGTTGCTCTTAGTACGAACCCGTGGTCAACTTTTCAACACATAACAGTATTTTGAAACACGTTATGTTTGCTCCATCTGTGTCCCTTCTTTACAGACAATGGAATCATTAAGATGTGCTCATTCACACTTTCCGCTAGCGAAAAATAAAATGCTTGACAAACATATTTTTATACTTCAGATTTTTGATTGTTTTTACTCAGAGTATCTTAGTTTTGAATGTTTACATTGATAATATTACAACTTATTTAAATAAAACCGGTCAGTTTCGGCTACTCGTTAACTAAATGAATTATTTTGCCTTTACCTATGCTTTGTAATGAATGACAGGTTCAAGTTCTGCGTAATGCTGGGGAAGAAGTAACTCTCACAGTTTCATTTTTAAAGAGAGCACCTGCCTTCTTGAAACTCCCTTTGTATGAAGACTGCACATGTAAGCATAAAATCTATTTGTACTAAGAGTTATACTGCGTAAACACTACTTTCTTTGCTGGATAAGTACTACAGTTATAGCTCACATCTTTGTGTGTCATTTTACTTCAAACATCTTCTGGCAAGAGAAAATTAAAAAGTGATAGTATTTTCTGCTACTTCAAACCAGACAGCTCTCAATCCTTCTTAGTCGGAGATATGGGCCCTGATATGGATTTGGATTTAGTTTCAGAATTGAGCTGGGGAAAGTGATTTGGAGACATAAGAAAGCCTGAAATGCGTCTTTCTCTGAATGCCAGCCCTGTGCAGAGCATTTCCCTGTTTCCCAGCCAACAGTAAGCAGAATTGACAGACTTGCTTACTGTTCAAATACAGAAGATGTGGAAGAATACTTAAGCCCAGGAGCAGATGGGTTTAGTAGTTGTCTAAGTGAGGAGCCACAAGGAACGGACAGAGCTTGGTTGGGCTATTAGCCGTTGTGATCGGAGAGCATGACCTGTAAGAAGAAAAATCAAAATTGGCTTGAGATAAGTTTAAGTGGTAAAGTTTGAGGTGATGTGCTTATTGGGTTCGCTTGTTAGACTCCTGTCACTGCTTGCCCACAATGAGTACTAAAATAGAAGAGATCCATATGTTTCCTTCAAAAGCTTCAACAACTCATCTGCTTTGTGATAACTAACTATCTTGTCATCCTGTGCTTTGCAACAAGCAAAATAGTGAAATATGTAGGTTCTGAGTGTATTTTAAATATTTTAGTTTCTTATTCCCACCTGACCCAAAATTACTCTCAAGAGTACTGGCTTTAATTTAGTGCTTTAGTAAATAGAATAATTGAATTACTAAGCAAGTAAATCATTCTTGTATAGGCGATATGGCAGCAAAGAAATTGACTCACATGTCCTGCCATAAAGTAGGAACAATAAGTCATAATATATCAGTGTCTATTGTGTGATAATGAAGTGTGGAGCTAGATGACCTCAGCAGGCCAAGCAGCATCTTAGGAGCACAAAAGCTGACGTTTTGGGTCTAGACCCATCATCAGAAATCTGATGAAGGGTCTAGGCCCGAAATGTCAGCTTTTATGCTCCTAAGATGCTGCTTGGCCTGCTGTGTTCATCCAGCTCCATACCTTGTTATCTCGGATTCTCCAGCATCTGCAGTTCCCATTATCTGTAGTGTCTGTTGTGTGCTGATCACCTTTCTTGTGTGAACAAGGGCTTTGAATACTGAGGGGTAGCGGGTGCATTACTATGATTCAAGGATAAGGGACCACAGGAAGATTGGGGATATCTGCTCTGAAGTGCAGATCTGAGAAGCCAATAAAGGATAAAAGGTGAAAGATGCTTCAGTGCTCCATACGAAGAATGGGATAAAATAGAACTAACTTGCCCATTCATTGTCAGCCCACCTTGTACTCATTGAATATTAAAGTGAAGTGAGAGCATTAGACATATTAACTTCAAGCTTCATGCTCAATTCTGAGCTCGTGAGGCACAAATGTGTCCTCTATCATTTCATGGCATAGAAACATCATCGGCAAGTCCAAAATTTCTAGTCCACCCCTAATTGCTCTTCAGCAGCTAGTCATGAACTATCTTCTTAAATTGCTACATTCTATATTGTGCAGCTAAATTAACAGCTTAGGAAGGAATTCAAAAGTTTTGACAAAGTGACAGTGAAGGAACAACAACATATTTCCAGCACAGGAGTGTAATATGGCTTGGAGGGCGATTTGTAGATGGTAATGTTCCTATGTGTCTACTGCATTTATCTTCCTAGGTGGTAGAGGTCGTGGGTTTGGAAGATACCTCTGGTCTGTTTCAGCACTGCATTTATTACATGTTATACAATGGTGGAGAAAGTGAACATTAGGTGGTGGATGCAGTGCTGATCAAGCAAGCTGAAATATGTTGAACTGCCTGAGTACTGTTTGTTTTGCACTGATCCAGGCAAGTGGAAAATATTTCCTCACACTCTTAATTTCTGTGTTTTTGATATGGATCAGGTTTTTGAGAGTCAGGACATAAGTTAAAACAGAATTGTTATCTCAGATTCTCCAGCATCAGCAGTTCCTACTGTCTCTCTACAGCAGAATTGCCTGCTTTTGCAATGCAGTATTCAAATGGTCAGGTCAACTAAGTACTTGGTCAATGGCACCACCCTGGATGATGATGGATGGAGGATTCAGTAATCATAATCCTATTAAAAATGAAGCACAAACACTGAGTTTTTGATCGTCATTCCTTGACACTTCTGTGGTATAAATGCTCCTTATCTCAAACTTGCATGTCATCCAGATCTTGCTTAATATAGACACAGATTGCTTTAGGATCTGAGGAACTAGAAGCAGCGTTAAACATTATACAGGCATCTGCAATCCTAAATCTTTGCCTTATGGTGAAAGGGACATGATTTATATAATAACTGATGATGGTTGAAGCTGTAGTTTCAGTGTTAACACTGCAAATCCAGAGTTGATTAAAAATAGGTAATGCTTATTCAATTTTGAAAGTTAGCCTGGTGGAGTTTTAGTGTCCTTAATTCTGTGCCAAGGGATCTGGGTTCATATCCCACCTTTTCCAGATGTGCGTCAACTATTTCTGAATAGTTGGATTAGAAACTATCAGCGGCTAGATTTTTTTCTCTGCCGGAGCTGGAGTGCATTATTTCCCATTCCAACTCCATTTTGATTTAGCCTCACCTTCTGTTAAGATAGGTCTAGGTTTCCCACTGAAATAACTCCACTGAGACTGGTATCCTGTCTTCTACTCAATCTTTATTTACATGTGGAGACACCTTGACACTGATCCAGTTCCCTCAGAACCAGCTCTCAGAGTAAAGAGAATGTCTGGCACTCCTGTTCTAAAATGTCAACTAGCGCTCTCTGATTGGGGATGTTAATCTGGTCCAATCAGGGAACTCATTCTCTGAGGTCTACCTGGCTGATCTTGTTACAGTCATTACACCCAGACCAATCCCATTTTGATTTCGATAGAGAGAGGTAGATAGCAAGGAATGAGACTCTTTGGTCTAACTCATCCATGCCGACCAGACATCTAAAATTAATCTCGTCCCATTTGTCAACATTTGAGTAATATCCCTCTGAACGCTTCCTATTCATTAAGCCATCCAGATGCCTTTTAAGTGTTGTAATTGTACCTACCTCCACCACTTCTTCTGACAGCTCATTCAGTTCCCACCCATGTTTCCTTTCCCTTCATTTTGTAATATTGTTTCACTGCTTCTGGTGGCAGCACTTGAAATTTTTTAGTTGTTGAGGTAGTCAAATAGATGTGCATATTCTTACTACAAGGTCTGGGATAAGCCTATATGATCATAAGAAATAAGAACAAGAGTAGACCCTTCAGCTACATTAAATAGGATCATGGCTGATCCAGTGTTCCTTATGTCTACTTACCCACAATTTCTGTTTCCTTGGTTTCCTGACTGATCACAAATTTATCTCAGTATTAAATATACACAAAAATAGTGCCCCACAACTAGCTGTGACAAGGAGTTCCAACTATTCTCAACCTTCTAAGCGAAAAAATTCCTACTCATCTCAGTCTTCAATTGGCCCCCTCTTTATTTTGAGACTATGCCCCTGTCCTGGGCTCTCCCATGAGGGGAAACATTCTCTCGGCATTTACCCTGTCAAGTCCATTAAGAATTCTACGTTTCAGTGGGCTCACCTCTCATTCTTCTAAACTCCTGCAAGTAGAACCCTAACCAGGTTAGCCTTTGCTCATAGTCCCCTCATGCTGAAGATCATTCTAGTCAACCTTCTTTGAACAGCTTTTAATGAAATAATATTTTAATCAACTGCGTCAAAACTGCTGACAGTACTCCAGATATGGGTCTATCAGCACCTTGTACAGTTACAGTAAGATTTAGGCCAAATTATCATTCACTTTCCCAAGTGCTTGCTGGACTTGTGTGTTAGCTTTCCGTGTTTTATGCACAAGTATCCCTTTTCTGCAGTTTTTCTCTATTTAAATAATACTGTTCTTTTGTTCTCCCTTCTAAAACAACTTCACATGTTCCTACATTATACTCCATTTTGCCAACTTCTTGTCAACTCACTTAACCTAACAATATCTCCCGATAAACTGTATCCGTCTCGTAATTTGTCTTTCACCTATTTTTATTTTATCTGCAAATCTTGATACAGTGTATTTGCTTCTTGAATCCAAGTTATTCATATATATCGTAAATATATTTTTGTGGTCCTGGCATTGATCCCTGTGAAACTCCACTGGTTACAAGTTGTCAATCTGAAAAACAGCTTCTAATCCCCACTTGGGGTTTCCTGACCATCAACCAATGCTCTATCCGTGCCAATATATTACCTTTAATACTGTAGGCTGTTAACTTATGACTTAACTTTTTATGAAGCACCTTGTCAAACGCCTTCTGAAAGTGCAAATACAAACCATCTACTGGTTCCCTTGATCAACTCTGATTGAGACTCCTCAAAAATTCTAATAAATTAATCAGATACGATTTCCCTTTTATGAAGCCCAGCTGACGCTGCTTAATTAAATTATGATTTTTCAAATGTTCTGCTATTTACTTCCTTAGTAATTGATTCCAATATTTTTCCAACAATAGATGTTAGGATAATCAGGCTCCCTTTCTTTGTGAATAGGTGTGTCACATAAGCAGTTTTCCAATCTTCCAGAACTTCTCCAGAATCCTTGGATTTTTTCAAATATTACAACCAATACATCTACAATCTCTGTAACTGCTTCTTTTAGGATCCTAGGGTGCAAGCCATTGGGGCCAGGGTACTTATCTGTCATTTAGTGCTATTAGTTTGTCAAATACATATTTACTGATGGTGATATTACTTAATTCCTCCCCTGTATTCTTTTGTGTTAATGGGATATTCAAAGTATCTTCCACTGTGAAGAACGATGCAAAATATCCATTTAGCTCCTCTGCTATTCCCTTGTTGCTCATTACTACCTTTGAAGATCTATTTTCCAAGGGGCCCATGTTCACTTTGACCTCTCTCTTCTTTTTCTCTACACTTAAAAATGTTCTTATTGTCAGTTTTTACTTTACCTGCTAGTTTGCCCTCATAGTTTATTTTCTCTGTTTATTCTCTTTTTAGTACACGTTTGCTGGATTCTGAATTTATCCCAGTCTTTGGGGCTTTTTCAATGTTATACTCTCCTTAACTTCCTTGGTTAGCCATGGTGGGTTTATCCCTCTCTTACAATCTTTCCTCCTTACTAGGATATATTATTGTTGTGAGTCATGAATTACTTCCTTAAATATCTGTCACGGCTTTCTTACTGTCATTCCTGCTAATCTATTTGACAAGTTCACTTTAGCTGAATCTATTCGCATTTCTTTGTAATTCCCTTTATTTAAGTTAAACATAATTGTTTTCAACCCAAGTTTCTCACACTAAAACTGAATATTAAATTCTGTTGTGTTATGATCACTGCTACTTAAGGAATATTTAAACCTCCCTCATGACCCGTTGCCAGATCCAACATAGCCTGTTCTCTAGTTGGCATCATGACATATTGCTTTTGGAAACTATCCCTAATGGATTGTATAAACTCACTGTCACAGCTACCCTTTTTAACTTGATTGAATCTAAAATCAAGAAGATTAAAGTCACCCATAACTCTTGCTCTATTCTTTTTACCTGTCCTGCTACTTGTTGATATATACCCTTTCTTACAGAATGGCCACTCTTTAGAGGTCTATACTTCCACCAGTGTCTTCTTTCCCTTGTTGTTATTTACTCAAATGAACTCCATCAACCAAGCTGGGACGCATCATTTCCTCTACAAACTTTATTTTGGTTTAGTCCCTGCCTTTGTTTCCTCCTATTCTTGATTTTTGTCAATGTCACACTGCCCTTGGTGGTTAGTAGTTGTAACCTATAAATTTGGTTTTGTTGTTTATTTGCTGTTTGGTCCTGTAAATGAGGAAAAAAAAAGTTTTATTTTTAAGTGTTATAATTCCTGAGCATTTGGCGCTCTTCTGTATCTACATCCATGCCCATCTGTTCGGGGGGAGGGAGCATGCAGGATCCATCAGCAATTTCAGAGCTTTTAGAAAGCATTGGGCACTATAGGGGCTGGAGTGCATCCTGTCCCACACCAGTTACGTTTTTATTCAGTCCTTCCCTTGTTTCCTCCTTGTTTCTATTTTTGTTATTGCTACACTTCTCTGATGGGCAGTGTTTGTAACTTGTTCACTGGCTGCTTTCTCCATTTGATGTTCTATGTTTATTTAAAATAAGATATTGCTAATTACATGCAACAAAAATCTTCATTCTCAAGAAGGGGTGAGCCTAGCACATCAGTGCAAAGGATAATGAAGCAGCTTTGAAACCATTTTTTCTCAGCCAGAAGTGCCAAGCCCATGATCTTAGCCTCCTCCAGAGGTCCTTATCATCACAGTTGCAAATCTTCAGCTACCCATACGGCTTGTGTATTCCTGATATCTACCGCTGTCTGAGTGAAAGAAATTCTCCTTAAATTCCCTCTGAACCTTCTGTTGCCCACCTTAAACCTCAGCCCACTTTCAATTGACCCATCTTACTTAAGTAAAAGGTCTATTCCTATTGATCCTATCCGTACCTCCATCAGGAGTACCACAGCACCCAACCATCCCCCCCACCCCACCCCCGATTTAGCTTTCTCTGCTCCAAGAAAAAATAACCCAGCCTATTGTGTCTCTCTCCATAGCTGAAATGCCCCAGCCTGGGCAACAACCTGATGAATATCCTTTACATTCTCTCCAGGACAACACATCCTTGTTGAATGGAGGACAGATCATTATCTCAAAGACCTTTGTTGTCCTTGTATACCAGATCCTGAAAGTAAATGCACAGGTGCCCATCAGTAGTATAGTGGTTATTATCCCTGCCTGTCACGCAGGAGACTCGGGTTCAATTCCCCATTGGGGTGGCTGTAAGCCTTTGGGGTAGTACGGTGGCTCAGTGGTTAGCACTGCTGTCTCACAGTGCCAGGTACCCAGGTTCAATTCCACCCTAGGGTGACTGACCGTCTGTGTGGGGTTTGCACGTTTTCCCCGTATCTGCTTGGGTTTCCTCCAGGAGCTCTGGTTTCTTCCCACAGTCCAAAGATGTGCAGGGTAGGTGAATTGGCCATGCTAAATTGCCTGTAGAGCCCAGGGATATTTAGGTTAGGTGGGTTAGAGATAGGGAAATACAGGGGTAGGGGATGAGTCAGGGTGGGATGTTCTTTGGAGGGGCGATGTGGACCTGTTGGGCCAAATGGCCTGTTTCCACATTGTAGGGATTCTATGATTCTGGATGCAGCAGGCAGTGAAGAGAACAAATGGTATGTTGGTTACTTGACAGAAAGATTCAGGTATAGGGACAGAAATATCTTGCTGCAGGTCTAAAGGGCCTTCGTGAGACTGTACCTGGAGTATTATGTGCAGTTGTCTCATTATCTGAGACAGGATGTCCTAGCTAAGGAGGGGGTTTAACAAGGGTTTACCAGACTGATTGCTGGGATGGTAGATGAAGAGAGACTGGATTGATGAGGATTATATTCACTGAAATTTAGAAGAATAAAGAGGGACCGTACAGAAACCTATAAAATTATAACAGTACTAGACAAGGTAAGTTCATGGGATCATTATCTAGTGATATGGGGTGGGCCATTTAGGACCAAGACAAAGAAATTTCTTCACCCAGACAGTATTGAGACTGTGGAACTCTATGCCATAGAAAGTGGTTGAAACCACTTGTTTTCAAGAAGGAGTTGATATAGTTCCTAGAGCTAAAGGGATCAAAGGGAATAGGGAGAACAGGTATTGCATTAAATGGGCAGCCGTGATCATATAAAATTGTGGAGCATGCTTGAAAGGCCAAATGGCCTACTCCTGCACATGTTTTAAATGTTTCTATGTTTCTATAAGCAGCACTATCCTCATCTCTGCACCTAGTCACCTCTTGAAAAAAGTTCAGTCAAATTTGTTAAAAGTGCTCCTCCCATGCAGGGACATACCACATATAAATATACAATGAAGCCATTCTTAATTTTGATTGAGCCTCACTAAGTGGAGACAAATTCTGTCCCTCAGAATTTTTATCCAGACATTTCTCTACCACAGATGATACTCACTGGCTGATAGTTCCCTATCTTCTTCTATCACTATTCTTGAGTGATGCCAGCATACGAGCTATGCTACAGTCTTCTGACACCTCTCCATGAGTCCAGAGAAAATTTGAAAATTAATGTCATTGCAGTCTAGGATATATGTCATCTGGACCTGAGGTTTTATCTGATTGTAAACTTACTAAAACTGTAAATTTCTCCTCCCCCTCAAATGTAATTTGTTCATATTATTAGTTATTTTCCCTGATTTTAATATCTACATCACTTTTTTCAATACAAGTACAGGTATTTCATTTAACGCTACTCGCTCAATACTCGCTACCACTTAATCCCCCCTTCATCTTTGAGTCAAAAGTCATGGACAAGAAAAGGCTTCCTTGTGGACCAAGAGAAACAGGAATGCTCCTTTAGAAATCATGAGGAAACTTTTACTTTGGGCTCCTTCAATTACGATTAGCCCAGTTTTCACTCCACGCAAAATGTTCTGCGCCTGATTTTTCTGGTGCAGGTAGGCACTGAAGTCAAATATTTCATAACCTCAGCATTTTGCAGGGCTGGATTCTCCATAAGAGCCTTGCCAGATCATCTGACTCAGAAACAAGAATGCTACCAACTGACACATGGGGGTTATGCTCTAACGAGCTGTTCAACCCTACAGTTAATTACTCTCTGAGCTTTCCTACTGGAACTACTTCACAATTTTGTTTTGATAACCTGCATTTCATCAACACATACCATTTAAAGATGGCTACTTGACTATTATTATAAAAAGAAGCATAGATATTCACAATGATCCACAATTATCTCAGGAATATGTTATACAACTATCTACCTTTACAACAAAATAGTGAGTAGACGAAATTATGCTTGATAAATAAAGGGTAGTGATCCTCATTTCTTTGTAAATGTTTGACTTAGGGTTTGACTCTGTTTTCCTCTGTTCAACGAAAATAGGATAAAAATTGGCATAAACTTGAAATTTAGATTTAATTTGTGGAGGATTATTTTATGTAAGTATATTTTGATATGCCAGTAAGGATAGTCAAATAATCCTTGAAAATTGTGCCACAGAAATGTAATCCCAATAATCAACCAGATGTTTTGTTTATTTAGCTGAGTATGTCAGCGAGCATACATATAAACTTTACTTAATCAAGAGTTTAAATAAATGACACAGAGGTCATGATAAGAGTATTCATATGATCCACAGAAGCTATTGGATGGATGTACAAAATTATCTTTTCTTATTCTTAGCTTTTCTGTTGTGTTTTATGGTTGAATTCTGCAGTTTTGGATCTTCTAAAAAGTTATTGGCAAAGTATATGTAAACATTCTGAGTTTAACCAATCTATTTTACAGGTGTACCCAGTGACCAAAGCAGTGGTACATCTTCCCCACTTTGTGACAGTGGATTACATCTTAACTACCATCCCAACAACACAGTAAGATACATTTCTATCTTTAAACTTCATGTGCCAGACTAGTTCATGTGCCAGCTTCAATACTCAAGAACATTCTTCTTCTCTGCTATCTTTAGTGAAGATAGTGTTTTGTAAGGAAAAGATATGCACCCTGTGTCTTCTTTCACAGAAGCAGCAAATAAGGAAAAATGAGCTGCAATAGCTCAGTGGTAAACTTCCTTCTAGTATTTTCAACGGGGTCAAAAATCACGCAACACCAGGTTATAGTCCAACAGGTTCATTTGAAAATGTAGGCTTTTGAAGTGAATAGGAGCTGAGCTTTGAAAGCTTGCATTTTCAAATAAACCTGTTGGACTATAACCTGGTGTGGCTTAATTTTTGACCTTGTCTATCCTAGTCCAACACCGGCACTTCCACATCATAATTTCAACAACACAACAGACTGCTAAAAGCAGCACTTGGAATTTCTGCAAAATTTCTTGACTGCGAATCAAGAACTGTATAAGAAGTTATGTAAATGTGTAAAATGATCATATGCAATTTGTGCTGAGAAACTGTCAATTAACTACCAATTAGGTCAGGGGACCTCATGAAAGTTGGGGTGTTTTTTGTCATTTTACTCAAAAATGAAACTCATCCTGAATTCTTGCAGTATTTCTCCAAGAATGGTGTATCTGTGGAATTCATTGCAACAGAAGGCTGGGGTCATTGAATATGTTTACAATGGAGGTAGATAGAGGTACAGGTCATTGAATATGTTTACAACAGAGGTAGATAGAGTCTTGATTGTCAAGGGGATCAACGGTTGTGGGGAGAGAGCAGGAGAATGGGTTTGAGAAACTTATCAGCCATGATTGAATGGCAGAGCAAACTCGACAGGCCGAATGGCCTAATTTCTGTTCCTGTGTCTTATAGTCTAAGACTCTTGTTTGAAAAACAGCAAAATCTCTTGCGAAATGCAGAAAGGTGCTACAAATGGAAAATTGCATACGTATATACAAATGTCTTGCAAGAAGTGACAATATGTTTATTACAATCTGATGCTGTTGCCTTTCGCCTAGCTACCTCTGACATAATCTCTTTTATCCTCAAACACAGGTTCCCTCCTCCCTGGTTGACAGGGCCCTCAGCTGTGTCCAACCCACCTCACACTGTTCTGCCCTCACCCATTATCCTTCTTTCCAAAACAATAGGATTCACCTTGCTCTTACTTTCCACCCTGTTCGTCTCCACATTCAAAGGATCATCCTGTACTATTTCTGCCACATTCAGCAGGATGCCACCAACAAACTTATCTTCCCTTCCCCTTCACTGTCAGCATTCTGTAAGAACCCTCACTCTGTGACACTTTGGTCCATTCCTCCATCATTCTTACCAATTCCTCACACTTCCAGGGAACCTTCCCATGTAGTTGCAGACGGAGTAACACTTGCCTATCCACCTCTACTCTCTCAACTATCCAAGGCCCCAAACACACCTTCCAGGTGAAGCAGTGTTTTTCTTAGTACTTCTTTCAATCTAGTTGACTGAATTCACTATCCTCCTTTACATTAGCGAGACCAAAGATTGGGTGACTGCTTTGCAGAACACTTGCTCCTTCTCTGTAGGAATGGCGCTGACCTCACAATTGATGGCCATTTCAATAAATGGTTTTTCTCTGATGCTAATATTTCTGTCTTGGCCAACTGCAATGTGCAATGAAGCACAATGTCAGGAAGAACACCTCATTTTCCATTTAGGCAATTTACAGCTTCTGGGTATCCATTTTGAATGCAACAACTTCAGAACCTGACTGCATTATGTCTGATCTTCATTCTACTTACATCTCCACCCCTCTCCCATACAAGTGTGACTCATTTGTGACTGTTTACTTTGCAGTCAAGAGAAGGGACCAATTCTCTCCCTTTTGCACCTTAATTTATATCCATTTTACTTGGCTTTCAATCTTTTGCCATTGTTAATAACCTATTTAGCTTTTGCATTAGGCCCATACACCATCTATTCCTGCCTCTGTCAAAACTATAAAAAAAACTTCCTCCCAATTTCATCTCTGAAGGTGAAGTTCCGGATGACTGGAAGGTTGCTAATGTTGTTCCATTGTTTAAGAAACATAGCAAAGACAAACCGGGGAACTACAGGCCAGTGAGCCTTACGTTAGTCGTAGGCAAGTTATTGGAGAGGATACTGAGGGACAGGATCAACCAACATTTGGATATTCAAGGTCTGATTAGGGATATTCAGCATGTATTTGTGTGTGGAAAGTCATGCTTGACAAATCTTTTCATTTTTTCAAAGAGTTAAATGAAAAGATAGATGGGCGTAGGGCAGTGAATGTTGTCTGTATGGACTTTAGTATGGTCTTTGATAAGGTCCTACATGGCAGGCTAGTCATGAAGGGTCAATTTGCATGGGATCCAAAGGTGGCCCAGCTAATTATATTCAAAATTGGCTCGATGGTGGGAAGCAGAGGGTGATGGTTGAAGACCAGAGGCCTGTGACTATTGGTGTGCCACAGGGGTCAGTGCTGGGACCTTTGTTATTTGTTATTTACATTAATGATCTGGATGTGAATGTACAAGGCATGATTAGTAAGTTTGTGCTCGATACAAAATTAGTAGGTAACGTTGATAGCGAGGATGATTATCAAAAATTACGAAGGGATCTTGATCAGATGAGGAAGTGGGCTGAGGATTGGCAAATGCAATTCAGTATAGATAAATATAAAGTGTTGCACCTTCAAAGTCAAACCAAGATAGGACTTGTACAGTAAATGGCAAGATCCTGAGGAATGTTATGGAACAGAGGGACCAAGGAGTACAATATAAAGTTTGTTGAAAGTAGCATCTCAGGTAGACAGGGTGGTGAAGAACGCACTTAGCATGCTGCCCTTCATCAGTCGAGTCATCGAGTAAAGGAGTTGGTGAAGCCACACTTGGGATTATTACGTACAGTTTTGGTGACCCTGTTATAGGAAAGACATGGTTAAACCGGAAAGTGTGCAAACAGGATTTACGAGATTGTTGCTAGGACTAGTAGGCTTGAGTAAATAGGCAGAGGTTGCCCGGGTTAGGACGTTATTCCTTGGAACTGAGGAGAATGACCTTATTGAGGTGTATAAAATCATGATGGGAATCGGTAGCATGCATGCATATAGTCTTTTTCCCAGGGATGGGTAATTGAAAACCAGAGGGCATAGGTTTAAGGTGAGAGGGGAGAGATTTACGAAGGACCTGAGGGTAACTTATACATACAGAGAGTGGAGCGTATATGGAATGGGCTGCAAGAAAATGTGGTTCCGCAGGTACAGTAAGATAGGTACATGGATGGGGAGGGTTTAGAGGGATATGGACCAAATGCAGACACTAATGTCAGCATGGAACAGTTTGGACCGAAGAGCCTGTTTTCATGCTGTATTACTCTGACTATATGAATCAAAGAGTCATGTCAAACTCAAACTCTCCACAGATATTGCCAGAACTGCTGAATCTTTTTTTCTAACATTCTTTTTTTTTCAGATTTTGTCAGTATTTTGCTTTTATGTATTGTTATAAGGAATGGTATTGAATGGAATCTCTCAATAATGATATTTATAAATTGTTTTCTGAGATTGTTGACTGCTAACAAGTATATATCAGTTAACTAGTAGCTCAGTACTTCAAATTCCACTAAGCACAAATGATGTTAAGATCCCTCATCATGGATATGAATTTAGAAAGCCTACTTTCTTTATTTTTTAAATGGAATCTTCAAGGGTTCTATCACTAGGTATTTTATGAAGTGATTTGACTGCATGTTGCATGTGAAACTCATCAACACATGCAGAATCTTTAATTTACATGTGCTTGTTCTAAACACACTGCAGGTTTAGAGATTGAATTGCCTTGGTTTCTGAAAGTGTAATGGTGTTAAATATGGGCAGCTCTGTCTATCAATTGGAGTCATTGTTCTTCAATGAGATGCAGTGGTAGAAATTGGCATTGCAGAAAATTAAAGAAATATATATAGTTTTGTATCTGCTGAAACATTGCACAAGTAAGACATAAAATTATAATTTGTGCCAACCAGAAGAGTGACGTTACTGGGTTATCCTTTCAAATATAGGAATGGTAGGAACGAAAGCTGGATGAAGTTGAATCCTTCGATTCTCTGAACCTCATTCAATGAGATTGTGCTACTCTTCTACTTCAACACTATTTTCCTGCATTAACTCCGTATTCCCTCGATATTTATTATGTAGAAAGCCCAGAACATAGTCACTTTTGTCCTTGCATCATCAGTTGTAACCTACAAATCTTCATACGTTATTGATGATGTTCCCTGCTCACACAGTTGTTCCAGTTTCCTATACATTGTACAATCCACAGCTGCCGAGGTCTACAGGGAGCCATTTATACCAGATCAATTCTGTATAACTTTTTTGGCAGAATTCTTGCACATATACATGAACTATCAGAAAACACACAGTTTGGAGTTCCGAGTTCAAAAATGGGAAAAATTTAAATCCTATTTAATCCACTATCTGTGTACGAACAGGAATTACATTTCCATGCCTCTTATATGAGAACTAACTAGCTTTCAATGTTTGTGCTAAAATCTACTGGAAACTTATTAATTTTTGCCTTGATTCGAAAAAGATTCTTGTTATGTTATAGCATAATACTCTTTAAAACCAACAAACATAACCCGAAGAAGAATTAAACCAACATGTTAAAGTTTTAGGAAATTATTGATTCTCTTCTCCAGCATTATCAAATATCAATGATATTAATTCCATATTTGCACCTACACATTGTATCAGTATGTAGTAAATAACAGAACTGTCGGAGTGATTATAAGAATTGATATTTGTTTGCAGAAGCATTACAAAAAATTTAGAGTGAGTTACAATGGAAGAGTAATATGAATAATATTTTTCAGGATTCACTCTCATGTTCTTCATGGCCCACATCCTCAGGTCTAAAGTGGGAGAAGCGCTGGTGTGATCTACGGCTAATCCCTCTTCTTCATTCTCGTTTGTCACATTATATTCCAGGAACTGATATTGTCAGGTAATGATTCATATTATTATTTATTTACAGTGAGTTAACAATTGGCATTTATCATTGAAGTCCCCAAGTATATTTATCATTTAAATATGTAATAAGTCTTCTTTTCTTGAAGGGTCTAGGCCCGAAATGTCAGTTTTCCTGCTCCTAAGATGCTGCTTGTCCTGCTGTGTTCATCCAGCTCTACACCTTGTTATCTCGGATTCTCCAGCATCTGCAGCTCCTATTATCTCTTATTATTTATGCAGTGTGGACAACATCTATGCCTGCATGGCCCTGTCATTGCTGGACAGATTAGCACAACAGTCTCTCTTCAGCATGAAAAATTATCAGTGAAGGGGCAAAAAAGAATGCTGTAAGTGGAGACCGCTGTGTAGAGCACCTGCACTCTGTTCACGACAAACGGCAACACTTGCAGTCGCAAACCACTTCAACTCCCCCTCCCACTCCCTGGGCAACATGTCCATCCTGGGCCTCTTCCAGTGTCACAATGACGCTACCTGGAAACTGGAGGAGCAGCACCTCATATTCCACCTTGGGAGCCTACAACCCAATGGTCTCAATGTGGGCTTTACCAGCTTCAAAATCTCCCCATCTCAGGCCTTATCCCATGACCAATCCTCCCCCTCACCCCTGCTTCCTATACCTGACACAAACCGTAAGTCTTCTCTCCCACCTAGCCGCTCCTCCCACCTCACTGACCAATTCCCACCACTGCCAACCAGCACTCACCTATCACCATCCCACCTACCTACCCAAGCCCCATCACTCCTCTCTCTGTTTATTTCAGAGCTCCCTTCCCCCTCCCCCATTTCTGAAGAAGGGTCCCGACCTGAAACATCAACTTTCCTGTTCTTCTGATGCTGCCTGACCCGCTGTGCTCCTCCAGCTCCGCACTGTGTTATCTCTGACTCCAGCATCTGCAGTTCTCACCTTCTCTGAAAGTGTACTCGGGCATCTTTATTGTGCCATTAGGAAAGATTCTAATAGGCCACATCCTTCACTATTTTTGAACTGTGGCTGCCCTACCGAGATTTGCTGCTATCTTTCTTCAGATAGTTTTAGCTGCATCAAGAAAAGGAATATGTGGAAGGGAAATCTGAAACCAGAATCCCACCTACCAGATGAGACCAAATCCAAATTAACCAAATTAACAGCAAATTCAGTGGAAAGACAAAAAACCTTTGCCAGGTTGTGGAGTCAGTGGCAGTCCTCAATGTCTCAATTTCTACAGTTTTGGCATCAGTTTCATTTGATTTTGGGTGGAATGACTGGAGACCAGTGTCTGCAAGCTGAACAGAGTGTTTGATCATTTCTGGTAAAATTAGCTTTCACATCATTGATAATTAGTTTCAGTCTTACATTAAAAAAAATCTAAAAAAAATCAATACTCTGCACTGGGTTTTATCAGTTGAATGATTGGAATTGAATGGATTGGCCTGAGATAGATGCAGAGCGTAAATAGAAATCACATCCTGTGTAAACTTCATTCAAAAGTGAAAATTCTGACCAGTCTTTTTCAGTCTTTTCTGACATTACAGGTAAATGTTAGACAATGTTTCTCTTCATGTGTTTTATAATATTTTCAGCAAAATGCATTTCAAGTAATTGCTGAGAATGAAGAATGTGGTTGTGCCACTTGGACATTTTACAACCTCTAGGTTGCAGTAGTGAATTTCACAACTTCAGAGCTTTTGACATCATGTCTGTTCTGTGTTTCACTTGCACCAACATCACTGACACCCCCACCCTAAATCGGCCTTCCTCATTTCTGAAGAAGGGTCTAGGCCTGAAACGTCACCTTTCCTGCTCCTCTGATGCTGCTTGGCCTGCTGTATTCATTCAGCTCTGCACCTTGTTATCTCAGATTCTCCAGCATCTGTAGTTCCTACTATCTCTGAATGTGTGTTCTAGTATGTGTGTTTTGTTCATTTTGCTCTCAGTAGAAAGGCCCCATTCGCTTCCTTTCACACCTTAATTTACACTAATTTACAGCTGTAATCCTCTTTCACTACTTTTAACAACCCCTTTGACTTTTACAGAATGTGTTCCCTTCACCCTTCTCTGCCTCTATCCAAAATATAAAGAAAAACGTTTTCCTGCTCCTTTCAGTTCTGAAAAACCATTATACCACACTCAAAACATTAACTGTTTCTCTCTCCACAGATTCTAGTGAGCAGTGGAATTTTCCAGCATTTTATGTGTTTGTTTCAGATTTCCAGCAACTACAGAATTCTGCTTTCATTCACTATTATAACGAATGGTATTAGAGACAACCTCTTAACAATGTCATTTCTAAAATCGAGGTAGATTTTCTCAGTGAATTCTTAATTTCTATCAAAGAATAAAGAGCAGCACAGCACAGGAGCAAGCCCTTCAACCCATCGATTCCTAATCCTTACTTAAACTTGCTACTTATTGCCCATATATGGTTTGTCTACACACCCCTGTTGTTCGTCACTAACAGTCCCCATTAACAACTACTTGCCCTCCCAGCCTGATCGTTAGCAACTCCTTTGTCTGTCCAACTGTTTTTCTTTCTCTTTGGGCTCTATCCTATCATTTATTCCCTACCCCATCCACCTCCCTATTTTCTGCATATAAACTGACATTTTCCCAGCCACCATCAGTTCTGAGGAAGGGTCACCGGACCCGAAACGTTAAATCTCTTTTTTTTTTCTTCACAGATGCAGCCAGACCAGCTGGGCTTTTCCAGGAACTTTGTTTTTGTTCCTGATTTACGGCATCTGCATTTTTCTTTTGGCTTTTATTGTATATAGTTTCTGTCCATCTGTTGCCTACGTCACATGTCAGGCACATTATGCCTTAAATGTTGCTAATGTTCTATTTCCACCACCTCCACTGCAGTGTTTTCCAGACACGCACCAACCTTGTGGACTATTAGTTCAGTGCGTCAGTTTTCCAAATGCACTAGTGATTGTTAAAATCCATCATCATAGGGAGAAATTTAAAAAATGTACTTCTTATTTCTCTTATTGAATCTTCAAAAGTTCTGTCATAAAAGATTGGAAATGAAATGGGTTGGGTTTGAGATCAATATAAAGGGGTAGATAGAGGTCCCATCCTGTGTAAACATCATCCAAAAGTGAAATAAGATCCGAAAGAACTGTGGATGCAGTTCTGAGGAAGGGGTACCAGGCCCAAAACGTTAACTTTGTTTTTTCCCTCACAGATGCTGCCAGACCTGCTGAGCTTTTCCAGTAACTTTGTTTTTGATCCAAAAGTGAAAGTTCTGGGCCAGTATCTCTAAATATTTGCTGATACTACAGGTTATTGTTCAAAGATAATGGGAACTGCAGATGCTGGAGATTCCAAGATAATAAAATGTGAGGCTGGATGAACACAGCAGGCCAAGCAGCATCTCAGGAGCACAAAAGCTGACGTTTCGGGCCTAGACCCTTCATCAGAGAGGGGGATGGGGGGAGGGAACTGGAATAAATAGGGAGAGAGGGGGAGGCGGACCGAAGATGGAGAGTAAAGAAGATAGGTGGAGAGAGTGTAGGTGGGGAGGTAGGGAGGGGATAGGACAGTCCAGGGAAGACGGACAGGTCAAGGAGGTGGGATGAGGTCCCACCTCCTTGACCTGTCCGTCTTCCCTGGACTGACCTATCCCCTCCCTACCTCCCCACCTACACTCTCTCCACCTATCTTCTTTACTCTCCATCTTCGGTCCGCCTCCCCCTCTCTCCCTATTTATTCCAGTTCCCTCCCCCCATCCCCCTCTCTGATGAAGGGTCTAGGCCCGAAACGTCAGCTTTTGTGCTCCTGAGATGCTGCTTGGCCTGCTGTGTTCATCCAGCCTCACAGGTTATTGTTCAACATTGTTTCTAATTATACATTTTCTAACATTTTAGGCAAAATGCATTTCAAGTAATTGCTGTCGATGGTGTCTGCAGTGGTGTCATTCAGTGTCTCACTGCTGAAGACTGTATAGATTGGTTGCAAGCACTGGCCATTAATATATCCAACCTTACCAAGTACAATGTAAGTATGGATGCCTGAATGTAAGAAAAAAAATTAAGACTTCAAAATTATTCAAAACAATAGTTTATCATGTGTAACTTCTGCTTTTGGTAATAGTGATATAAAAGATTCACCAGTGGGAGAAAACTGCCTATATTTAGCAATGGCAGAATGAAAGTACCTCTGGCATGAATGATTATTAGCTATTCACTGGTTTTGACAAAAGCTTTAGCTCTAATTACTGTAAATGAAAGGAAACCACTAAAGAACATTTACATAGTTATTTAATGTCTAAATTATAGTGTTCAAATCAAACAACAGCATGTTTAATTATATCCTCAAACCCTCAGCCATCTTATAAGTATAACTTAAATTGTTTCCTTACAATTTTTTTTCAAAAGAATAAACACCATCTCACAACTTGCTCCATCTCTTATCTACACAGCCAAATAGAATGAGCAGAAAATAATCTTCCTGCCACAGATTCCAAATGGAACTAATGACAAAACATTCTGTGTTCATGAATAATAATGACATGCTAAACAAGTAAAATGTCCCTCCCACCATTCTGGGTTGGCTTTTCCATTTAGTTTGATGCATGCTGCTAGAATAATTTGAGCTTTTGATCCTGACATTAGAGATCTATAAAAACAATGTAGAAAGAGCAGGGCCTATTAGCAACTAAGGGGGCAATCTGTGCATGGAGCCAGAGGACATTGGCAGGATATTAATTGAGTATGTTGCATCCATCTTAACTTTGGAGGAGTTAAGTACAGTTTGTTGCATTGCACAGCAATGGCTACTTTGTCTGGAGATATGATACTCACTTTGGAGGATGTACATTACAGACATGTGAAAGGTCCCAGGTTCAAATCCTGGAGAAGCCCTGTTTGGTTGACTTCAGTTTTGGGTGGCCTGATGGCTGAATGGTTAGTTCTGCTACCTCAAAACTCCAGGGATGCTCAATTCCAACTTTGGGGACTGTGTGAAGTTTGAAACATTTGCCCCATCGGTTTTTGCCAGATGTTCTGTTTTTTTTTCCCACAGCCCAAAAGTATGTAGATTGGATGGAATGCTCATTCCTAAAATGTTCCTTGGCATCTTGGGATGTGCAAATTAGGTGGATTATCCATAGTAAATGTGGTGTTGCAGGGGTAGGAGCTGGTCTGAGTGGGATCCTCTTTGCAGGGTCTGTGCAGACTGGATGGGCTAACTTGCCTATGTCTGCACTTTAGGGATTCTGTGATTAAATAATTCTACAGAATTCTGGAAAAGGGACTTGAGGTTCTTGAACAGTTTGATGTCAGGAGTGAGGCAATCTTGGAGATTTTGGCCGGCTTAAAAGTAGACAAATCCCTAGGTAAAATAAATTGTATCGCAGGCTCCTATAGGAGATGTGGAAATTACAGGGGCTCGGACTCAATTTTTTTATTCCTCTTTGGTCACAAAAGAGGTGCAAGTGGACTGGAGGACAGTTAATGTGGTTCTATTTTTCACCAAGGGTGGTAGAGGTAAACAAGAAAATTAGTGGTAGGGAAACTATGGAGAAAATTTCGAGAGGCGAGTTTGATCAGGGATAGTTGGCATGGCTTTGTCAAAGGGTGGTCATGCCTAAAAAATTTGGGAGATGTTTTCAAGGAGATAACTGTTGTATAGATGAAGGTAGTGCTGTTGATGTACTTTATATGGATTTCAGCCAAATCTTTGACTTGGACTCACATGGGACACCAATAAAGAAGTTAAAACTGCATGGGATCCAGGGTAGCTTGGCAAGTTGGATCCAAAATTGGCTTAGTTGCAGGAGATAGAATGTGGTGGTAGAAGGCTGCTTGTGTGACAGGAGGCCACTTTCCAGTGGCATACCACAGGATCAATGCTGTGCACGAAATCATTTGTGCATATAAACAACATAGAAGAAAATCTGCGTAAAAGGAGGGAATGATAAGTAAGTTTGTGGATGATGTGTAGATTGATCATGTGTTAGACAGTGAGGAAAAGGACTTAAGTTACAAGAGGATAGAGACACATTGCTCAGATAGGCAGATCAGTGGCAGGTGGAAGTAAACTTTAGATAAGCGTGCAGTGATGCACTTTGGAATAAATAACAAGTCAAAGAACATAGAACAGTACAGCACAGTACAGGCCCTTCGGCCCACGATCTGGTGCCGATCTATTATCCTACTAAGATCAAACTACCCTGCATATCCTACATTATACTATCATCCATGCGCCTATCCAAGAGTCACTTAAAAGTCTCTAAAGTATCTGACTGCACTGCCCCTGTCGGCAGTGTATTCCACACGCCCACCACTCTGAGTAAAGAACCTATCTCTGACATCTCCCCTATACCTTCCTCCAATCACATTAAAATTATGGCCCCTTGTAAAGTCATTTCCACTGAGAAAAAGCCTTTGGCTATCCACTCTAACTATGCCTCTCACAAACTTGTACACCTCTAAAAGTCACCTCCTATCCTTCTTTGCTCCAATGGAAAAATAACTGTACATCCCTCAACCTTTCCTCATAAGATCTGCCCTCCAGTCCTGGCAGCACTCTGGTAAATCTCCTCTGCACCCTCCCTAAAGCTTCCACATCCTTCCTATCATGAGGGGACCAGAACTGAACCAGGTTTTTATACAGCTGCAGCATAGTCTCACGGCTCTAAAACTTAATTCCCCTGCCAATGAAAGCCAACACACCATATGCCTTCTTTACAACCCTGTCAACTTGGGTAGCAACTTTGAGGGATCTATGGACATAGACCCCAAGATCCCTCTGTTCCCACTGCCAAGAATCCTGCCATTAACCCTGTATTCTGCATTCAAATTCGACCTTCCAAAATGAATCACTTCACACTTTTCTGGATTGAAGACCATCTGCCACTTCTTTGCCCAGCTCTGCATCCTGTCACTGTCCTGTTGCAACCTACAACAGCCGTCCACGCCATCCACAACTCCACCAACCTTCATGTCATCAGCAAACTTACTAACCCACCCTTCCACTTCCTCATCGAAGTCATTTCTAAAGATCATAAAGAGCAGAGGTTCCAGAACAGATCTCTGCAGAACACCGCTGGTCACCGAGCTCCAGGCTAAATACTTTCAATCTACTACGACCCTCTGTCTTTTATTCGACAGCCAGTTTTGTATCCAGACAGCCAAATTTCCTTGAATCCCGTGCCTCCTTACATTCTGCATGAGCTTAGCAAGGGGAACCTTATCAAATGCCTTTCTAAAATCCATATACACCACATTGGGCAGCACAGTGGCTCAGTGGTTAGCACTACTGCCTCACAACACCAGGGACCCAGGTTCAATTCCACCCTTGGGCGACTGTCTGTGTGGGTTTCCTCCAGGAGCACCAGTTTCCTCCCACAATCCAAAGATGTGCAGGCTGGTGGATTGGCCATGCTAAATTGCCCGTAGTGTTCAAGGGTGTGTAGATTAGGTGGGTTATGGGGGATGGGTCTGGGTGAAATGATCCAAGAGTCAGTGTGGACTTGTTGGGCCAAAGGGCCTGTTTTCACACTGTAGGGATTCTATAATCTATGATCCACTGCTCTGTCTTCATCAATGTGTTTTGTCACATCATCAAAGATTTCAATAAGGTTTGTGAGACATGATCTGCCCCTCACAAAGCCATACTGACTATTTCTAATCAAATTGTTTTTTTCCCAAATAATTATAAATACTGCCCCTCAGAATTCTCTCCAATAATTTGCTCACCACAGGAGGAAGATTGACCCATCTGTAATTCCCAGGATTATCCCTATTCCCTTTCTTGAACAAGGGAATGACATTTGCCACCCTCCAATCATCTGGTTCTACTCCAGCAGACAGTGAAGACGCAAAGATCATCTCCAAAGGGGCAATAATCTCTTCCCTCACATCACGTAGTAACTTCGGGCATGCTCTGTCTGGCCCAGAGGACTTATCTATCCTAATGTTTTTAAAAATTTCTAGCACATCCACCTTCTTAACATCAACCTGTTCGAGCAGATCTATCAGTTTCATGCTGACCTCACAAACGTCAAGGTCCCTCTTGCTGGTGAATACTGAAACAAAGTATTCATTAGGGACCACCCCTACCTCCTCTGACTCCATCCACATGATCCTTCCACGATCCCTCATTGGCCCTATCCTCGCTCTGGCCTTCCTCTTGTTCCTCACATAAATATGGAACACCTTAGGGTTTTCCTTGATCCTACTTGTCCAGGTTTTTTCATACCTCCTTCTGGCTCTCCTGAGTCCGTTCTTCAGTTCTTTCCTGGCTACCTTGTAGACCTCTAGACCCCTGTTGATCCTTGCTTCCTCAACCTTAAGTAAGCTTCCTTCTTCCTCTTAAGTACAAGGGAATATGTAATGAATGGAAGGACAGTAAAAAGTTCAGATGGATCTTAGGTGCTTGCCCAGAAATTCCTGAAGTTTGTAGGATAGGTTCATTGGATAGTTAAGGCATACAGGACACTTGCTTTTATCAGTTTCGGCATAGATTGTAGAGCAGGGAGGTTTTGGTGGGGCTGTACAAACCTTTGATTAGGCCACAGCTGGAGATTTACCAGAATGTTGCCTGGGGAGGAACAGTTTAGCTATGAAGCGAAAAGTTGTGTTGATTTCTTTTGAGCAGAGAAGGCTGAGAAGGGGATTTGATAGAGGTGTCTCGGATTATGAGGAGCATGGACAGGGTGGATAGAAAGCAGCTGGTCTCCTTAGTTGAAGGGTCAGGAATGGGGGATATAACTTAATTAAAGGTAAGATGTTCAGGTCGAATTTGAGGAAAATCTTTTCACATAGAGGGTGATGGGATTCTAGAATTACTGCTTGAGGGTAGTTGAAATCGAAACTTCACAACCTTTACTTGGATGGGAATTTGAAATATCATAATATTCAAGGCTATGGGCTGAGTGCTGCAAATCTACAAGTGTAGATTTAGAATAGTTTTGGTTGGTGTAGACTCGCTGGGCTGAAGGGCCCCTTCTGGACTGTATGTTACTATGATCTAGCACGATTCATGATCGCTGCTTCATTCCACACTCTTCCAGCCAGTATTATATTCCATTGTGACTATTCAACCCTTCACAAGCTGCGTACAGATACCACTGTATGAAACCTCAATTCTGCTTGATGAAGCTAGCAGTTAAAGACCTTGACCAATATCAATTTTAACCATCTCAGTTCAGTTCATGTCTTATCAAACATTAAACTGCCCAAGTCAGATTTTAATTGAAATATTTAACAAAGTTGGTCTGAAATGTCTCAGGGACTGACAGCACGCACTAATGTAAAGTAAAATGTGTTCCTTCAGGAAACAGTTTGTTTGATTGCATTTTAAATGCCTCTAAGCTATATCTGATTACTGACTTAGTAATATTTAATGGCTCCATTGAGTAAAAGTTAAGAAAATCAATTCCCGAATTTGTGAACCCATACCCGAGAGATTGAAAACAACATTTTAAAGTGCAGTTGATCGTGTACATGTTCCCTGCTGAAACTCCAGTGACACAACAATTTTTTTAAAAAATCAATTTAATGTTTCTACAGAGGGTAGTTTAAATAAACCCATCTGAGTGTGATTAATTTATAAATGTGGGACTACAATGACCACCTTTCATAATGTTTCCAATTACTTTATCACCTTAGGACAGAGTTAATATCATTCAAAATGTTCCCAAAACTTAAATTGCAAAAGAAAATGAAATATAGTTTAACTTTTTCTGATTAGAATGGGCATGTGGAAATGTGTGCTGCTCCTACTGTTCTTTATCTAGTTTTGTTGTATTGCAGACGGTGCTACATTTTATGTAAAAATAGACCTATTTTAAAGCTATTTTTAGCCCCTTTCCCTGCATCAGGAAAACAGAGAATGTAAATGTAAAGATTAAATGCTTCCAAATCACTGAGAAGTTGGCTGTAAAAAGATTTCAGTAATAGGAGGTTCAAGAAAGAGGTTCATTTAAGGGGTTCTTACATAGTTTCCTGGATGCTTTCAGAAGCATCTAAGTTTTATCTGCAGGATCCTCTGATAATTGTCAACAGGTCATCCCAATAAAATATATAATGGGAAGCAGTGTTAAAGTTCATAAATAGGTATTCTACAATTGTACTGATATTAGATGAAAGGAGATATAGCAGATAGTTTGACATTTGCTGATCAGACGCTGCCAGCTACATCTGACACTCACACATTATGTAGTTTTCAGACTATCAGTCAGTATTGCACATCAGTGCCATCAGCACTGTATATACAGTAATCCCACTTTCATTAATGCCTGCTTCTTTCTATATGCACAGCTCCTTATATTTACATAAGAATCATCTTTAGTATCATCAAATAGTTCACCACTATATTGTTCAGAATGATTGATAGTTCACATTTGTTTCCCACTGGGAAATACCACGTTCATTTCTTCATGAGAACAGAATTTTGCTGACATACATGTAACTTCAGCAGTATCAGATTTTTCATACTTCTCTGGTGTGGTTGTACTGTCATCTGCCAATGATACCCCTCACATTCACTAATAGCACATGAACAACAATATGTTGGAGTGATATGGGGTGCAGACTTCTTTTGGGCTACTTGCAAAGCCATCATCTTTCTTTCTTAAGCCTACACCGATTCAATGGGTTCAGGATACATATTCAATTGGTATGGATTTTACAATGTTATGCTTGATGTTTGATTATTTGTTTGTATGTTTGTATGAGAACAGGTAATAAGAACCGCAAGACATAAAACCTGCAGTTGTTTTAAATGGTGTGAGCTACATTGGCAAAGCATATATTGCCCTTTCCTTGATGTCAGTTCTCTTCTTGAATTGCTATTTGGTATTGGCAAAACCTCAGTGTTGTTCGGGAGGGAGTTCCAGATATTTGACCAGCAGCAGTGAAGGAATGGCAACACAATTCCAAGCAAAACATTCCCTCCAAGATGCACATGCAAATTACTGTGCCAACACATAGCTCCGACTCGCAGGAGCAGCTGCTGTGGGCATGGACTGCAGCGAAACAAAAAATTATGAATGTAGCATTGGCTCCACATCAGGTGTATAACTCGGAGCAAAACTTGCAAGTGGAGGTATTCCCGTGCCAGTGGTGTCCTTATCTGATGAGATGCTAGAAATAGTGGATTTGAAGGTGCTTTGATGAGTTGCTTCACTGCATCTTATAGATGGTACACACTGCTGCCACTGTGCACTAGTGAAGAAGACATTGAATGCGTGCGGTCATAGATTGGCTGCCTTTCAAGCAAGCTCACACAAATGCAAGGCAATGACATTTTCCAAAAAGAAACCATCTACTCATCTCCCCTTGACATTGAATGGCATTATCATCACTGAATCCTGCACTATTAACATCTGGGAGGGGGGGGGGGGGGCGCGCGGGGGTGAGGGGGTTAGTA
This sequence comes from Stegostoma tigrinum, assembly GCF_030684315.1. Taxonomy (NCBI): domain Eukaryota; kingdom Metazoa; phylum Chordata; class Chondrichthyes; order Orectolobiformes; family Stegostomatidae; genus Stegostoma; species Stegostoma tigrinum. The sequence goes on along the minus strand of NC_081358.1, from coordinate 70,597,984 downwards.
CTGACCAGAAACAGAACTACACAAGTTATATAAATGCTGTGGCTACAAGAGCAAATCAGAATTAAGAACCCTTCATGCCCAAAGCCAGTCCACCATATAGAAGGCACAGTTCAAGAGTGTAATAGAATACTCCCTGCTTGTCTTGATGTGTGCAGCTCAAATAACATTAAAGAAGCTTGACAGTACTCAGGACAAGACAAACCGCTTGATTGGCAGCAGACACCACAAACATACACTCCCTCCACCACCGATCCTCAATAACAGTTGTGCGTATTGCCCACAAGATGCACTGCACCGCAACAAAACTTCACCAAAGGCCTTTAGACAGCAGCTTCCAAATGCACGACCACATTCATCTCGAATGCCAAGAACAGCAGATAAACGGGAACACCACCACCTGCATGTTTTTCTCCAAGTCGCTGACCATCCTGGCTTGGAAATGTATTACCATTGCTTCTCTATTGCTTGGTGAAAATCCTACATACATTGTGGGTCAACCTACAGCACATCAACAGTAGATTGGCACCACTGCCTCCAGGGCAAATTGAAATGAAAAATAAATGCTGGCCCATGTGGTGACCCACACATTGCATAAGTAAATTGAAAAAATTTAAATTCTTTGGGCGTCAGGACGTAAGCTATTGCTCAGAGAATTTCCAATCTCTAGAGCTATATGAGTAGAAAATAAAATTAATACGCTGGTTCCATTAAGGTTCAAGTCAGTCATAATCCCAGGGTGTTGGTGGCAAGCAATTCAGCAATAGCAGTGCCACTAAATATAAATGAGAGGTTGTTTGATGCATTTGTTGGATATGGTCATTGCCTGACACTCATATAGGATAAATATTACTTGCTGAAATGCCATCTCAGTCTTTTTACATGACCACTTCTGTATCTGAGGCCTCACAAATGGTACTGAACTCTCTGCGATTCTTAATAAACATCCTTACTTCTGACCTTTTGCTGGAAAGAAGGCCTGAGGAATTGTTGCAGAAGTGTTATGGATTTGAAATGATTAGTCTCCAAGAACCTTAATCATGTTTCATTGTGCAATTTCAACCAAGACAATGTTTCTCTACAATTCCTATTAACTTCAGTTTTTCTTGGGCACTTTGAAGAGTAGATTCAAGGGGTGGCAAATAATTAAGTTGGATTTGTCCTGAGTTTTGTGGATGCTCTTGAGCATTTTTTTTCACATTTTCAGATAAATTCTGGTGTTGTAGCTGCATCAGAATAGATTGTTCAGAATGTTGTTAAATTTTGGAGCACAAGGTCTGAGTAAAACAATTGGGTTGTTGTCAGGGCCAGTGGTCTTTCTTGTGCCAGTGACTTCAGTCATTTCTCAATATCATGTAGAATTAATCAAATTGGCTAGAGCTGGGGTGATGCTGGGGACCTTCGGAAGAGCCTGAGATGGATCATCCACTTTCCACTTCTAACTGATGTAAATATTATGTGAATGACCTTCACTTAAGATTTTTTTGCTGTGCTGCTTTGCTATTTTATTCACAAATTAATAATTCTAATTCAATATTTTCCCTCAGATTAAAAAGATAAACAGGAATTTTCCTGTAAATCAACAGGTAAGTTGAAATATTTAATAAAATCGTTGCCAAATTTGTCAATCAGGGTCACTATATTTTGAATGTGCTTTTTACCTTTACAGTAAAATGTCCTTGAAATAAATGCTAATAGTCAATAATGATTCCCAATGTGCATTAATTGCTAATGATATGATTATCAATATCATAAATGAAGTTATTCAAGGGATCATTCATCTGGACTGCACCACCAAATAATCGGTTGTGCACTGAGTATTTTCCGCTGTTTTAAGTATATCTTCATATTCTTTGGTAAGTTAAAATTCACATAGAACAAAAATTGGAATAAACTAATTTTTCTGGTTAGATTCAGTGAATCCTATATTCAAATTCATTTATTCAAGTGTTAAGTTTATCAAGAGGGTATGCAGTAGGCTAAGAAATGACAGAAGAAATCTAATAGGGAATTAAATGTGATCTAAAATATAGCCTTATAACATTTATGCATGTGTTTACACTGAGACTTCCATCACTAGCAAAAGTAGAAAATTAAAAGAAGATAGCAATGTGACATTATTGACTGAGAAGCTGCTTCCAACAAGGCTTGTTGAATGTATGTATGGGTTCATTTTGAGATTTTTTGTTCTACAGTCAAAGTTATTGAAACCTTGTACAGATCATTTAGAACACAACATCAGCCAGTTTTGGAGTAGCATACCTCAAGAGCATTGATGAAGGTTTGGAAAAGAGCTAGAAGAATAAATTTCAAAACAAGCTCAACATGATGACTTTCACAGAGCTGAATTTTCATCTGACTAAAAAGATGGAGAGTCATGATCTAATTATTTAAAAAATACAAAAAGATAGTTGAGACATAGAGATAAAACATACAGGGTATACACTAAACAGAGTTACAACTGAGATCAGAAGTTAGTCTTTTGTTCCCTTCATAAATTGTAAGTTTTTCAGACAGGAGCCGAGGACATAACTTTCCATCATTGCTGATGTGAGGGCAGGCAGTCCAAAAACATGCAGGTCAGGTTGATTAGTCATGGGAACTGCAGTGTTACAGGGATAGTATAGGGGGTTGGGTCTGAGTGGACTGCATTTTGCAGGGTCAGTGTGAACTCAAAGGGCTGAATGGCCTGCTTCCACACTGTAAGTGTTCTATTATGTTAAGCATCAACTAATTCATTGTCCCACTGCCAAAAGTACTTGCTGTTTAAAATGCTAATCAGCTTGTTAAGAACTGACTAGTTCACCAGTCATTGGCATCAAATCTGAGGCAAACAGTACCTTCATCCTCAAGACCATGGCAATTAAGGCCTACTCTTCAGGGGGTCCAACAATGAGAAAGTCAATATTTTTCTTTTGCTTCTGTGAGGTGCAGATTGAAGCAAGAGGGGATTCAAAAAGGTCAGAGGCAAAGGTAGGATTGTGGCTTTTAAAGAACCCCTCCCTTGCTCCAAACTCCGCCTCTGATTCCCTTCAGATTGGAGCAAATGGAAGCCATTGTAGCTATCAATTGATTACTTAATGGGCTTAATTTCTGACAAGTCAAGAAAGTCCCTAATGGTAATTCATGTCCAACATTTCATTGGTGAGATTGTGACAAGGGTGTGTGTATATCTCCCCAGGGCCAACTTACCCAGTGATGTCCCCTTTTCACTATCTTTTTTGTTCAACGACTAGGAATGGGGAAAAAAAAATTGTGACAGTAACTAATTGTTTGTTGAGGAACTTCTTCACACCAGAATTACATAGTTCTGAGTGGAAATGTGATCAAAGGTAACAGGTCAAATTGTAGACCTCTTTTAAAAATATAATCAAGTAGTTTGTATATTACAATCTTTACTGTGTTGTCATAACCAAGAAAATGTACTTTGAAAGAATACTTGTGGAAAAAATACTAGCTGGCCAGAGTTGAATCTTGAGGAGAAAAAAAAATGATTGATCAAATACTTTGGTATTTTACTTCAATCACTGTTGGATTCATTGAGGATTTCTGCAGAACTTTTCACTCAGGCAACAATAGAAGAGGTTGAAGCTCGTGATAGATTAAAATGTGTGTGGTCAATGGAAGAGTTAATAGGAAATAAATTCTGTTTGAACATGGGAGTTGCTGTCTAGCCCAGCATTTAGTTCCCATCCCACGTTGGTCTTGAGAAGGCAGTTGTGGTGAGTTTGCTTTCTTGAACCACTGCAGTCCATTTGGTGTAGATGCACACACAATGCCATTTTAGGGAGAGAATTCTGGGACATTAGCCCAGCAACACTGAAGGTACAGCAAGTTATTTCCACATCAGGATGATGATTGTTTTCGAGGGCAACTTGTAAGTTGTTGTGTTTTGACTCCCAATTGCTCAGTGTAACCCATTGATCAGTCTGTGCTGTTGTAGTTTTTTCATTTGGTTATAATATTGATATATTGTCTGGATTTGTGCAAATCCTATTGATTTTTATCTAGTGGAAATGGCCTGTGACCTAACGGCATGACAAATTTATATTAGTGTTTTATATCCTTCTAGGGAAAACATTATTACAATTCTAAATCGAAGTAGATTTTTAAATAAAGCTATTGATCAAAACCTGTAGGTGTGCTTCACATGACAAGTCTAACTTCCAGAATCTTTATTAAGAGTTTATGCAAGCAACTTTTAGTATTTTGCTGTGCAGTTTGAAAGGAGAGAAATATTGTATAAAAACTGCATCTTGTTTAACATACTTCCCTAAAGTGTGTCAAAACTATAATTAGGAAATGTTGGTTATCTTTTGAAAAAAAACAAGATTAATTATCCCTGTTATATGTACATTTCAAGGAGAAACATTTGCATCCTTGTTTAACTTTGGAATATAGTTGAGCACATCTCAATTTGTAAACCCAGGGAAGGCATGCTGCAAAAGAAGGAGCAACCAATGATCATTCTTAAGATAGTTTTAAATTGTGTTTTTGTTTAGAGTTGCTTGTAAGAGTTATCACCAAATCACATGCCTAGCATTGACCCCCATATAGAAATAGGAGCAGAAGTAGGCCATTTTGGCCTGCCAAGTCTACTCAAATATTCAATATGATCATAGCTGATCATCTCTTTCAGCGCCATATTCCTGCTTACTCTTCATACCTCTTAGATAACAAAGTGTAGAGCTGGATGTACACAGCAGGCCACGCAGTATCTTAGGAGCACAAAAGCTGACGGTTCGGGCCTAGACCCTTCATCAGAAAAGGGGGATGGGGAGACGGTTCTGAAATAAGCAGGGAGAGAGGGGGAGGTGGATTGAAGATGGATAGAGGAGAAGATAGGTGGTGAGGAGACAGATAAGATAAAGAGGCGGGGATGGAGCCAGTAGAGGTTAGTGTAGGTGGTGAGGTAGGGGGGGGGGATAGGTCAGTCCAGGGAGGATGGACAAGTCAAGGGGGTGGGATGAGGTTAGTAGGAAGGAAATAGGAGTGCGGCTTGAGGTGGGAGGAGGGGAGAGATGAGGGGAAGAACAGGTTAGGGTGGCGGGGACAAGCTGGACTGGGTTTGGGGTACAGTGAGGAGAGGGGAGATTTTAAAGCTTGTGAAATCTACATTAATACCATTGGGCTGCAGGGTTCCCAAGCAGAATATGAGTTGCTGTTCCTGCAACCTTCGGGTGATATCGTTGTGGCACTGCAGGAGGCCCAGGATGGACATGTCGTCTAAGGAATGTGAGGGGGAGTTGAAATGGTTCGTGACTGGTTCCTCTCGATGCATTTAATATCTAAAAATAAACTATCAGTCTCTTTCTTGAATATACTCATATTTTTAAGGTTCAGATACTGACATAGGGCCACTGTACATGTGCCAGCAATATCTTCTTAGGGGTTTGCACAGAAACCAGGACATAAATTCTATGGGCTATATGGGCATTTGGCTGCTGTCCAAGTGTCAAACTAAATACACTTGACTTTTCAAATCTTTCCATTTATAGTGGCCCTTTATATTCAATCACCCTCCTAACTGACAAAAAGCCTATGGCAGATGCATTTTAGTTCATTCAATTAATTTAAATTGGATATTACCACAAAATTTGCACAGTCCTTGGACTATTTTCTTTATGTAGTTTCAGCACACATTGCATACTGACTTCCCACTAACTTCATATGAAAATTACTTCAACTTTCTTAGTACAAGCTGCATCATTAAAAACTGCATAACTTTCTTATAAACTGTATTCATACTTGCTCACTGCTTTCAATGTTGGGTGCCTGGGTGCCTCAAATGTAGTTTTCCCCCCCTTGCCCAATACAGCTAAAGATTTTGACCTTCTCACCTGGTAGAGGTCTGTGAGTAACTTACTGATAGCTTTAAGTTGTGTCTCTTAAGTGGCCATCGATTAATACGTCGGGGGTGAAAGGTGAATGCCTGGAAAGCCATCCATTGGATTTTCCATTACCACCCCTGGCCCCCACAACATAGATGTAAAATCCAGATTAATATGGTAGTTGCGGTAGGACTGCAATGCAGATTCACAGAATTCAACAAATGGGTGAATTTATATTCCCTAGCGTATAAAATATGAAGTGATTTGGCTGATTTTTGTTTTCAAGATTTTTCAAGAAATTAATATGGTAGATTGTGTAGGAGGCTGGGACAAGGGAACACATGTCTAGAATCACAGCCTGACCATTTAGGATAAAATATTTCTTCACAAAAACTTTGCAAGAAGAGTGAAACTCAGAACGTCAGAAAGCCTTAAGCTCTGTCTCAATTAATAATCAAATCTTAGATTGATTGATCTATGTTCACCATGGACTTTGAAAGATATAGAGCCATAATGGTTAATTGATTTAGGAATCAAAACAGCCATGATTCTGTTTGGAACAACGTATGGGGGAGAACACTTCCTATTCATAATTTTTGTAAAAAAACCTGGGGTGGGATGGTTTCAGTATTATTAATTGACCTAATGCCAGAAATGACAGTCAAGATATTATGGCTGAAATAGTTTCAATGGAGGCCTAAATTTTGCAAGATCAGACGAAAATCAGATTATCCAACTATTAGGAAACTTTCTTTTATTCACCCAAGAGATAAGTGTCACTGCTTGGGCCGATAGCTATTGCTCGACTCTAGTTTCCCTTGCAAAAATGGTGATGACCAGCCTTCCTGAACCACTGCAGTCCGTGTGCTGCAGGTAGACACAAAACGCTGTTAGAGAAGGAAGACACAGAAGGAATTCTGAAATCTAGAAAAATGTCACCCAGTAAAAACTGCAGATTTAAGAGTGGATGGTTGGTTGTAATCACACTTTGCCAATGACCTATGAGCTCATTTGTGTGCCTCGTAGTATGGGAAAAATCTGAAAGTGCAGCTGGTTACTCTATATGTTGTGGACTCATTTGCAGCAAATTTTACCCTGACAAACTCGAACATTAGCCTATCCAACAATATGAGTTTCCTATCAGACAAGGAGGATTCCAGGGGAAGCTGTAGTCTCAGATATATCTGATCCCAATCTGAACAGAGAACCAATTTTAGAGTTCTCATTTCCAGACACGAGGAAAGGGTGAGAACCCGATAAGTGATCTGAGGAGCCATATGTTCCTAAAGAGGGACAAGTGTGAGGCATGTTCTTATCAAGAAGAGTCAATTCCCAGGATGGGCAGGGCAGATATGATTCAGGAGGCTGATGGTCCAATGCCAGCAAGGTGGTTGTGTCCAGTTTGTGTGGAGCTGATCTAATGGTGGAGTGCTTGTGGGACCAGGAAGAACACTCATTCTGATGAAAGTTACATGTTTAAAAAGCAATTGGGGCTTGAAAATGAGGAAATACATGCACTACTAAACTCTTCTACAAAAGGACAACTACTTTCTACTGCCTGCACAGGACCATGCCTCTAATATTTGTTTCTTCAGCTGACAGTGCCGACAGCAACATAGTCAAACCAATTCAGATATTAATTCTCACCTTCTTACATTCTAGGGACTAGTAAATGGCAGCTGGTGCCTTGTCTTCTGAGAAGTGAGGGAAATTAGAGGTGACATGGGCAATGATGGTCATTCGAGGTTTGGGGCAAGAGGGCATCATAGCACCACCTGAATTTCCTCGATTCTGTTCCATCACCCATGGCTTTGCAGAAGAAAACCGACCTCAAAGTCTTGAATTTTTGAACACTGATCAATAATCTCATCAATAATTTAACACGGCCTTCACCATTTAACTGCCAAAAGAAACAAGTTTCAACACTTTTTTTAAACGTGTCAGTCTCATCTGCTGACTGAAAATTGAGCTAGACTTTATTTCCACAAATACTTCAGAAGTGAAGTATTGGCACAGTCAACTGATCTGTAAGTGAACTACCCACAAAAATTGATCACTCTCAGTGGCTCAGATTTCTTCTTTTGTAATGTTGGTTTGAATCCGAGACAGAGTCACAGGGATCTTCAGTGATCCAGGTGCCATGGTGTTATGAAGCATGTTAAGCAGTGGTTTAGGTAAGTTAAGAACCAATAACATTATATTGGAATTGAAGCCACATGTAGACATTTAGAGGACAAAATGCTCCAGAGGGTTCTGCCAGCGGTTGTAGTAGCAGCATTTAAAGTCATATTCCCCAGATCTCTTGATTATTAGTTCAGTGACATTACCACAATGCTACAAAAGTAAGTAAAAGAGATAGAATGGGGATAGTTCATAATTACGTTTAATAAATGTCGATGAGAATTCTAAATTGAAGGGATTGTGTTACTGGAATCAGCATGTATTTATATCATAAGAATATTAGAATAAATGAATAAAAGAACTTAGGAAAGCAAGCATGGTATCATAACATCGTTTAGGAAAAAAAAGCATTTCTGATCTCATTTAGTTATATTTTGGACAAAATTTTGCAGGGATAGCAGATGCCTCATGCTAGGACTAAAAGCAAGGGTAATTCAGTTTTGGCGGGTGGCACTACCCAGTCTAGGAGAGAACTGCCAGTCCAAACAATGAGTCAGCAGATTAGCAGATTCAGTAGCAGTATTGTTGGTGGTGGTCATTGCTTGAGCAGCACCCACAGGATGAGGATGAGACGTGGGGTTGGTGAAGGGTTAACTGAGGACAGGTAGCTGTATTGTCATGGAAGTGACTGTTTTGCTTCTGGGGACAGCACCACCATAGACCGTTGAGTATCTAAAAAGAAGGAATACTTTAATCCTCTGGAAGTCCACAGGGTTTATGTGATGATTTCCTGCAGTGACAAGCCCTTCTGATATTGGCCAAATACATTTAGGACATGGGAAACTCATTCGTAACTCAAATGGTCCACGAGCAGATGACAGATCTGCCACCCTTTCCACTGCTAGCAGAGTAACATGGCAATGGGAGAACGTTGGTACCCTGGTGCTTTACTATTTCATTTTCCATACTACTCATACCACCAACTCATTGCTGACAGATCCAGAAATCTCTAGTCTGTGATACAAAGCACAGTTTGATTTAAGTTATTTCTTTTCATAACTCCAAAATACCTTAGTGACAAATGGAGTGAAAGATATATTGACAATTGTCTAAAGAATTGATTTTGAAAATTAACTTTGATTTAAGCACAAATTGTGGCTTTACAAACATTTCTATACCCTTAAGGACAAAGAAAACTAATTCAGTTTGAAGTGCACGATAATTATACACCTAAAAGGCCTTCATAAGCTGAAGAAATCATGTGATATGAAATGTTTTTCAATAAGTGTCCTATGCATCATTTTAACTGCACCCTCAAGACATTAAAATGTAACACCAGTCAATAATGTTGATTTCTTTTTGTCAGATAATCTACATGGGCTGGGTAGAAGACCGGGAGCCAGACTCATTGCAAGACAAACTATACACACCAAAGTATTTAGCTGTGAGAGGCTCTTGCCTATACAAATTTACAGCACCTCCGGTATGTAATATTGTTCAGTTTTGACTTATTCAACATACATTTTTCACATAATATGTAGTTGAAAATATGTAGCCAATGTGTTTTATTGAGTATGATGAGGTACTACACTGACACATGCTGAATAATGTGAATTCAGTGTTATGGCCTGCATTTATACATTTTATCCTTTGCAGTCATGAAGGAGGAATATTTTATTTACCTTTTATCAAGTCTATACAAAACATAATTCTAATGCAGATGTAAATTGAGGCATGTCTTTCTTCCAGGAGTAAATGATCAATCAAAAATGTACGACATAAATTTTAAATCAATGCAAATTTTACTGTTGGATAAATTGACTTTAGACTAAATAGTGCTAATGATCTTGTTGCCAATTATTATTGCCGCTGAGCTTGCTACTGTAGATAGTAGTATTGAAAAACTGAATTCAGCTAGCTTATCCTTCGAATACTATTGTTTCATGAACAGAACTATTGCATAGCCATAGCTCATGAAAGCCTATTGCAACGCTTTCGTTTCCATTTGGCCCTTTGTGAATAACAACCTTTTATCTTACTAAAAAGAACTTCCCTGTCATTAAGATATTAATTGTTACATAGCTAATCCATATGTTGTTTGTACAACATAAGAGCAGATTTCAGCAAAGTGGCCATAGATGCAATCAAGAAACTTTCCAACGTGTTGTATCTGCTTTGTTGTAAAGCACCTCAAAATGCAAGATTTTCCTTCTGGGGACTGTTATGGAATTGAGCTTATTAACCCGAGAAGTGGAGTGTGGGCATCCACAGAGGAGAGCACATGTTGAGGCAGTCTGGGTAGAAGGCCTGCCTCAGTTCTCTGGGACTTTGCACCATTGTTCTTTAAAGATTTTTGGCAATCTAGTCCCTCATGCTCCCCACCATCCTATAGCCCTTTATTATCTCTGTGGCAAACGCATAGTCACTTGTGCAGTATCCACTGTGGGAAAACCTCAGGAATCATAAGGAGATGAAATAAATTTCTAAAAATCTAATATCTCCACTTTACAGAGCTAAAGGTGAAAAATCCACTGATAGAAACAGCAAAGATTTTAAATTTTCTCCAGTAGCTAATGTCTTAAACAAATTTCATCCATTGATAGGTTCTTCAGCTGATAATCAGGCTGGGAACCTATACCAACATTTCCTGTAAGTTTTGCTACTGCCTGCATGCTCAGTCACTCCAACCTCTATGTATGGTAATTAGTGCCAGTTTGCTGATCACAGCATTGACTTCCGGTTCTGGGAGTTGTTGCTATGCACAGACCTTGGAGGCTCACACAGCCAGAAATAAAATTATAGCAGAGCTGAATCCTTGATCATTTTGACTTTCAAAACTCAACAAGCATTCATTAAAACTGGCCCTTAGAGAAAGGTTAAGAATGAACTCTGTTAAAGCTGGATAAAAGATGCTACAGTGCTGGATTATGAACCAAAGCAATCCAGTGGAGGTATTTCTTTCAAAATTACTGGTAGTTTCTTTTTAGCACGAGAGCTTCTTGTGGTGTGGTTAGGAACACAGCAGGCCAAGCAACATCAGAGGAGCAGGAAAGCTTGACATTTCAGGTCGGGACCCTTCTTCAGAAGAAGTAGGAATAAATGAGTCTTTTTCTGAGTGGCAGGCAGTGACTTGTAGGGTGCCGTCGGAATCAGTGCTTGGAATGCAGCTATTGCAAAATTTATTAAGAATTTGAATGTAGGAATGAAGTGTAATATCTGTAAGGTTGCAGATTATATAATGCTGGTTTGGAGGGTGAAGTGTGAAGATGATGAAAAGGTGGTTCAGTGTGAATAGGACATGTTGAATGATTTGGACAAATGAATGGCAGATGGAGCACAATATAAATGTGTGGTTATTTACTACAGTAGCAAAAACAGGAAGGTGGAAGATTTTCTGAATGGCGATAGGTTGGGAAAAGAAGACCTGCAACGAGACCTGAGTGTCCTTGTACACCAGTCACTGAAAGTAAGCATGCAGAAACTGCAGGTAGTGATTGGGATGTCATGTTGAGGTTGTACAGGGTATCGGTGAGGCTTCTCCTGGAGTACTGCGTCCAGTTCTGGTTGCCCTGTTACAGGAAGGATGTTATTAAACTGAGGCAGGTTCAGAAAAGATATACCAGGATATTACTGGGAATGGAGGGTTTGAACTATAAGGAGAGGCTGGATAGGCTTGGACTTTTTCACTGGAGGTTGAGGCGTGATTGTTTGGAGGTTTATGAAAGCATGAGGAGCACAGATACGGTGAATAACAAAGTTCTTTTCCCTCAGGTGGGGAGTTCAAAACCAAGGGGTATATTTTTAAGTTGAGAGGAGAATGATTTAAAAAGGACATTTTTAAACACAGTGGTTAGTGTGCAGAACGAACTTCCAGAGGAACTGGTGGTTACAATGTTTAAAAGATATTTGGATAAGTACACAAATAGTGTAGGAGTGTTTATCCCGACCTGGGCAAAGACTCAGGAGGCAGGCACCATTCAGGCAAGTGGAAGATGTTTATTCAAGCTGAAAGTGGTTTATGCAGGGACAGGGTCAGAGGATCTTCCCTGAATCTGGCTTCGGAAGATAGATCAATGACACATCCTCTGCTTTATAAAGAAATACAGCATTTTTTTCACTTTTTATTTTACAGTAATCAAATGCAACATATTCACTGTCTTTCCTTCCAATCCTGTGGACACCTAATCAATGATGGGCACTTTAGCGGACAGCCCCCGTTTCCCATCACCTTATGATATTAGCTAGGCACTGTAATCTCTAGGCCTTGGGGTCTTTGCATGCATCCTATTTATTCACATTCCAAAAATTTAATGGCTACACTTCTTCAGGTCCTTCTCATGCTAATTTATCTGTAAGGACAACTCAAATTCTATTACCCATTGTATTTTAGTGCTGTCTTTTATCACATTCAGTTATGCCTTTTATCTCCCCCCTGTTCCAATTACATGATGTAAAACTAAAAAGTCAGTTAGTTTTAACTAATTGCTATAAGGGTAACTTCTGTTTTAAAGTTAATTGTAAGTGTAACATTATATAACTACGTCCATTGTCAGCATTTTGTAATTTATGGGTTGTGATCAATCTTGTTCAGGACATAAGAGAAGGTATCTCCTAAGGCTAGTTAATATTCACATCTAAACTTAAATGTTTTTTAAGGTTTGCATTATATTCTGGTTATGTATTGAAACCGACTTCTATGATCAGAGCACTTTTAGCTAGAAAGCATTTCATATTGCTGGTAGCTTCAAAGAGGAAACTATTTACGACAAAATAACTTTAGCTGTTATCCTTGCAGCTGTTTCAGGACCTAATCCATCACTTGATGGTATGCATTTACTGGAACAATCACCCTTGCATTAATAAGGCTGGAATTGATCATTTATCTGTCCTGAGGCATCCTTTTATCAGAGCTGTCTCGGAAGGGAACGTACTGCATTCTTTTAGTGACCTTCTGTTGAAAGCAGCTTAGCAGTTCTGTTGAAAGGTACCATTGTATTTTACTATGTGAGCAGGCTGATTAGTTTTGCTTAGTATCTGTCTGCCATCTTGTAAACAGGCATGGGCTGCTCAGTGTCTTCAGCTACAAGTCACCTTAAATAGCCAGGTACACGTCATCCCTACAAATAGGAAATGTTTGGAGTGTTATGGGCCACACGCAGGCAGGTGGCTCTAGTTCAGTTTGGGATTATGGTTGGCATGGACTGGTTAGACCGAAGGGTCTGTTTCCATGCTGTATGACTCTATGACTTTACCCCTATCTCTGAGCCAGGAAGCCTGGGTTCAAATCCCACATGCTCCAGAGGAGTGTAATATCTTCACTGATAATAAAATGTGAGGCTGGATGAACACAGCAGGCCAAGCAGCATCTCAGGAGCACAAAAGCTGACGTTTCGGGCCTAGACCCTTCATCAGAGAGGGGGATGGGGAGAGGGAACTGGAATAAATAGGGAGAGAGGGGGAGGCGGACCGAAGATGGAGAGTAAAGAAGATAGGTGGAGAGAGTGTAGGTGGGGAGGTAGGGAGGGGATAGGTCAGTCCAGGGAAGACGGACAGGTCAAGGAGGTGGGATGAGGTTAGTAGGTAGCTGGGGGTGCGGCTTGGGGTGGGAGGGAGGGATGGGTGAGAGAAAGAACCGGTTAGGGAGGCAGAGACAGGTTGGACTGGTTTTGGGATGCAGTGGGTGGGGGGGAAGAGCTGGGCTGGTTGTGTGGTGCGGTGGGGGGAGGGGACGAACTGGGCTGGTTTAGGGATGCAGTAGGAGAAGGGGAGATTTTGAAACTGGTTAAGTCCACATTGATACCATATGGCTGCAGGGTTCCCAGGCGGAATATGAGTTGCTGTTCCTGCAACCTTCGGGTGGCATCATTGTGGCACTGCAGGAGGCCCATGATGGACATGTCATCTAGAGAATGGGAGGGGGAGTGGAAATGGTTTGCGACTGGGAGGTGCAGTTGTTTGTTGCGGACTGAGCGGAGGTGTTCTGCAAAGCGGTCCCCAAGCCTCCGCTTGGTTTCCCCAATGTAGAGGAAGCCGCACCGGGTACAGTGGATGCATCATGGGCCTCCTGCGGTGCCACAATGATGCCACCCGAAGGTTGCAGGAACAGCAACTCATATTCCGCCTGGGAACCCTGCAGCCATATGGTATCAATGTGGACTTCACCAGTTTCAAAATCTCCCCTTCTCCTACTGCATCCCTAAACCAGCCCAGTTCGTCCCCTCCCCCCACTGCACCACACAACCAGCCCAGCTCTTCCCCCCCACCCACTGCATCCCAAAACCAGTCCACCCTGTCTCTGCCTCCCTAACCGGTTCTTCCTCTCACCCATCCCTCCCTCCCACCCCAAGCCGCACCCCCAGCTACCTACTAACCTCATCCCACCTCCTTGACCTGTCCGTCTTCCCTGGACTGACCTATCCCCTCCCTACCTCCCCACCTACACTCTCTCCACCTATCTTCTTTACTCTCCATCTTCGGTCCGCCTCCCCCTCTCTCCCTATTTATTCCAGTTCCCTCTCCCCATCCCCCTCTCTGATGAAGGGTCTAGGCCCGAAACGTCAGCTTTTGTGCTCCTGAGATGCTGCTTGGCCTGCTGTGTTCATCCAGCCTCACATTTTATTATCTTGGAATTCTCCAGCATCTGCAGTTCCCATTATCTCTAATATCTTCACTGAACAGGTTGATTAGAAAATTGAACAGCAGGAAATTTTTAAAAATGAACTTTCAATTGTGACAATTAAATAGAACTTATCTTTCTTTCTGGGAAATTTCCTCAATAAATTGGTGACTCTTCCACTGTAATTAAAGGATCTTGCAGTGGAGGCTGTTTGAACTCAACAGCCCTTTCTTCTATGGCTTAGTAATTACCTTGCAAGTAGAATCATTTACAGCACAAAAGAAAGCCATTCAACTCATCAAGCTCAGTCTGCAGATTAACAAAGTGTGAAGCTGGATGAACACAGCAGGCCAAGCAGCATCTCAGGAGCACAAAAGCTGACGTTTCGGGCCTAGACCCTTGATGGGCCCGAAATGTCAGTTTTTGTGCTCCTGAGCTGCTTTTTGGCCTGCTGTGTTCATCCAGCTTCGCACTTTGTTATCTTGGATTCTCCAGCATCTGCAGTCCCCATTATCTCAGTCTGCAGATTAATCCCCTTAGGCCTCCAGGTTTATTTCTCTCAAGCTCCTTTCCAATTTCCTTTGGAATCAGTTGTTTTCTATTTTTTTTTCTGATTAACCTTCTCAAATATGTTATTACATACCTCTGGAACAGGTGGAACTTGAATTCCGGCTTCCTAGCTTAGAGATAGGGGCACTACTTTATTACTTTCTGAGTAGCAGTTGTTCCATGTTTCGTTGACGATATCCTATTTTAGTTATAAATGAAATAAAATCTCCCATGCCCATTCTTCATGTTGCTCCTTTAATGCTGCCAAATATGTTATTTGTAAATATTTTCTGAAATTACAGCATATGAACAAAAGTTACCATATTAAATGAAATGTGTTATTAATCTACCTATCAGGAATAATTCAAAATACAATAGAATAACTTGAATGATTAGCTAGTAATGATCCAGATTTGGTTGAAAGTTAGTAATCAAAGGTGAATGTCAGGTAACTTTGCCAAAACATGGTTTTCAATTCTGTGGTTTCTTAGCTGCTTCATTGAAAAAAGAAATAAAATTTTTCATGGTCTTTCTTCCCCCAAAAGGTGGTCTTGTTTAAACTATTTTTAATATACTTGTATTTGATTTTCTCTTTTGGTGAATTTAAAGTTAAAGGAGGGGAAGCCAGTTCTGGGGAAGGAAGTACTTCTCTCGCATTTGTACCTCTTCCAGCTATACATAGCTTTACATAGATGCTTTACATCCATGATTTATGTAGCCCTCTTGACTAAAATATCTTCAAGTTTAAAAAAATCGCCGCAGATGCTGGAGTTTTTGAAATAAAGAAACTTGAAAGAAACGTGTTTGGAGCCGGAGATATCAATGTTGAGGTTCGCAGTTCATATAGGTTCAGTATTATCGTCTGGATGGCCAAAGTCACAGTTTTGAGTATTTCCTCATGATCCACTTGTGGAGTAAGTTACCACAAATTCTTTGGTCAGCCATCAAGCAATTGATAGTTGTATAAATTTTCTGTGCAAGTTTAAAACTTTGGACTTCAGCACATAGATCACTTACCATGTTGCAGCTTGTGATTGTGGAATATTGCACAATCTTAGCATGTTACATTGCCTTTTCTATTGCAAAGGTATAAATAAAGTTAGTTCAAAATTGGCTGCCTGATGTGAGTCCATATCTTAATCTTAATTAGTGCAATTCATATAAGAGAGATGGTGATGATGCTGGGATGAAACTTTCTTTCTTATTTCATTTGGAAAATTGAGAACTGGAGCACTTTGGAACACATTTTTGGAATTGCTAACGTAGATTTCGATGACGTTTCAGCAATTTGAAAGATTGTTCTTTTTGCACCTTGTGTACAGATACACATTGAGTCAACACAATAGATAATTGAAGGAAGATGGCTTTGAAAGTAAGTGTATTTAGGTTAAACAACAGATTTCAACTCTTAGAAAGTGGGTTGAGCTCTAGATAGACCCATGATGCTCTGAGGGACGGAGTTTCAGGATTTTGACCCAGTGGCAATAAAGTAATGCTGATATATGTAGAAGTCAGGATGATAAATAACCTGGAGGGGAACTTGCAGGCAATAGTGTTTTCATGTATCTTCTGCCTTTGTCTTTCCAGATGGAAATTTGGAATGTGGTGTCTAAAGATCTTTGGTAAATTTCTACAGTGCATCTTATTAATAGTCCCACCACTACTACTAAGCATAGCTAATGGAAGGAGTGGATGTTTGTTGATTAGTACTGATGAAGCAGGTTCCTTTGCCCTGAATGAGTCAAGCTTCTTGACTGTTGTTGGAGCTACACCTATCTAAGCAAGTGGGGAGTATTCCTTCACATTCTTGGCTTTTTCTTTGTAGATGGTAGAAGAGTCAGGAGTTGACTTATTTGCTGCAGTACTCCTAGCCTCTGACCTGTTCTTGTAGTCACGCTAATGATATGGTAAACCCAGTTGAGTTTCTTGTCAATAGTAACCCCAATGAGATTGACAGTGGAGGATTCAGGGATGGTAGAGTCATTGAGTAACATGGAGCAATTGTTAGCTTGTCTATTATTGGTCATTGCCTGGCATTTGTGTGGAGAGAATGCGACTTGCCACTTGCAAGCCTCATTGCATTTGGGCATGGACTGCTTCAGTATATGAGGAGCCACGAGCGGTGCTGAATATTGAGGAGTCATCAGCAAACACCCTCACTTAGGATGGTATAATGATGGGAATTACATTGATGAAGCAGCTAACAATTATTTGGCCTTGGACACAATCCTGAGGAACTCCTGCAGAGATGACTGGAGCTGAGATGAGTGACCTCTAACAACTACAATCATTTTCCCATGTGCTAAGTTTGACTCCAGATTCAACTCTCCAAGCGGACAACTTTACTTTGATTCCCAATGGTTACAGTTTTCATAAGACTTCTTCATGCCCATTTGGTCAGGTGTGACTTTGATGTTAAAGGCAGTCACTCTCACCTCATCTCTGGAATTTAGCTTTTTTGCCCATGTTTGAAGCAAGGCTAAAATGAGGTCAAGGAGCTGTGAGACCCTGGCAGAACACATACTGGGCACCGGTGAGAAAGCTATTACTGAGCAGATGCAACTTGATAGCACTGTTGATGACATCTTCCATCACTTTACTGATGCTTGAGTGTAAACTAATGGGGTAGTAATTGGTTGTGTTGGATTCATTCTGCTTTGTGTGTCCAGGACTTTCCTGGGAAATTTTCCACATTGTCAGGTAGATGCCAATGTTGTATTGGTATTGGAAGAAGATAAATGAAAGTTTTTACATTTAGTTGAAAGTGAGTAAGGTAGGAGATGAGGATAAAGTAGATGATTTCTCATTATATTAAGGGTGGGTACTTTTGACATAGTTTTTGATACACCCAAGTTCTATGGAATATGGTGATGTTCATGAAACTCAGAACTTTTATAATGGCACAATAATAAAATTGCATTGAAAGTTATGTCCTGAGAAAGGAAAAGGATGCTAAATGACACTTGCAGATTTTATTCTTGGATTTAAGAAACTTGCGTTGCTGTAGGTAAGGCATAAATTTGAAATCAGCCTTGGAGACACCTGCTTATAAAATTCTTCTAGTTCGCATTTTTTGATCAATGATAATAATTTGACATGGAAGGCAGCCTCTAATGTAGCTACATGATAAAAATGATAGGAAGATACAGCTGTAATGATATTCTCTCATAATATCCTTTTTCTCTTGTCCTAAACAAGTCTGTGTTCTGTGAGAATGTAATGATTATAAGTCAATAGTTCCAAAGGTTGCTGGATGTTCACATTTAGTTTTGCTTTACAATAATGCCAGGGCTTATTGCAAGTTTTTTTTTAACAGGTCACTTAAGACAGCTTTGGGGTCATAGAAGACCAGTTCAAAAGATTGCAGACAGGAACTGAAGGTTAGTGAGTTGAAGAAACAGAAACAGCATCAGACTTGATATTAGGCTGTGCTGCTAAAGGCAACTGAACATTGCAAGCTCTGTGTCATTGCAGTACTCAGTGATTTCATGCAGCAGGTCAGTAGCTCTGGGTTTCAGGGTCAGGAATGTTCTGGAAGGTATGTGGACTCAGAAGAATCTTTGCGCACAGATATGTCAATTGGCTGAGAGTTGAGGGGTGAAAAATCACAAACTATATTTGCTTGTTACAGTGGAGCAAACTTAAGAGTTCTGGGAGAACCTAGGAGAGCTTTGAACATAAGTTAGCTGTCAGTGAAAAGTTTGAGTTATGTCTCTGAAAAAATACTGGGGTGCAGATTTCAGAGTTCATGGTGCATGGACCCGGAGCAGGGAAGTAATGGACCAGAATAGGAGCAGTTGTTGAGACAGCCTGTCATTGAGTGGCTTCTGAGAGGTAGTCTCAAGCCCAATTTGGCAAATGTAGAAAAATGTGATCTGTTGTGAAGTTTAATGAAATTTGGTGACCAACTGTGTCATTAATGTCTGAGAGCTGTTTCCGAGATAGCTATAGGATCTGTCTTAATCGCATTTGATACTTTTACATGTGCTGTGTTGGGGTACTGGATGACAGTATATTGTGATCAGAGATAATGTGAACTGCAGATGCTGGAGAATCCAAGGTAACAAAGTGTGAAGCTGGATGAACACAGCAGGCCAAGCAGCATCTCAGGAGCACAAAAGCTGACATTTCAGGCCTAGACCCTTCATCAGAGAGGGTCTCTGATAAAGGGTCTAGGCCCAAAATGTCAGCTTTTGTGCTCCTGAGATGCTGCTTGGCCTGCTGTGTTCATCCAGCTTCACACTTTGTTATCGATGACAGTATATTACTTATTTTGACCACTTGTTAATTCTGTGTATTAGAAATACATTGTTCATATTTTGTAGATTCACTGGACTAAATTATAAAGCAGAGTCTTGTGTTCTTTTGTTTAAAAGTCATGGTTTATTCTCTTAGTTAGTCCTTTGAATCTCATGTTTTATATATCTCTAACCAGTTTAGCATCATAGGATAAATGTGCCGATTTGGTCTGAGATCATAACACGAGGCTGAATTTTCCTATATTCAAGAATAGTGTGTTTTCCAGTGAACGTCATGACAAACCATCAGCCAAGTATACATCTCTTTACACCCAGAATTTTATTCTGCACCTCATCATTTGTGTGTTGAGGATCCACAGAGCCCATCTCATTGAATTGCACAGAATGAGAAGTAGATATCCTGACCACTGCTTGGACCTTCTGGCATTCCTATTGCTGGTGCCATATTTAACACTAGGGGTGAGATGAAGTGGAAAAAAATCAGAAAAATATTTGAAAATTTATTTATGATTTCAAAACTCTAAACTCACCACTGATCGTAAATCATTTGATTTTGTTAAATTTTGTCTTTCTGAACAAATAAAAATAAATTACATTTAATTTTTTGTTCAACATTCTATTGATTGTCACAAATGCTAATCTTGTTCAAGTCATGTTCTGTATTAAAGCTAAATGACCCAAGTAATTAAATATCTAATTCATTTCTCAGGTGACCACATTGGATTGGACAAAAGCTGTGAGGAGTTACACAGTCTATGAAATTATGTGCAAAATTCTGAAGGTATGAGTAAGTAGACTGTGTTGGCATTTACAGCACTGTACTGATGTGCTAATTTACTTACCAGCAAACACGACTGAGAACCATGTTTAAATCTGAAATTTCAAAATATTGTCAATGAGCTGTTTTAGACTTTGAAGCTTCTGACATCTAGTAACAAGTGAGGCAGACAGGCCACATGCTTCTGTCTATTTCTGCAAAATATATTACCCTACAGTAGGTTCACCAGAGGCTATAGCTTGTAGGATACCACTGAACAGGCAGGGAAAATGGTGGAGAGGGTAGGATAGCCTTACTGATAAGAAACAAAATCACTTCAATATGGACAGGAGATATAAAGAAGGAAAAGCTTCCAGTGGAGACTGTATGGGTAAAACTGAGGAAATGTAAAGGAGGTAAAACTGTAATAGGTGTTGTGTATCAACCCACTAATAGCTGCTGTGAAGTGCTAGATTGTATAAATGCAGAATTTCAACAAATGTGTGGCAAAAACAGTAGTATCAATAGGCAATTTTAAATTTAACAAAGATTTGGAGATGCCGATAAACACCTGTCAAAAAGGCAGTGAATTTCTGGAGTGTGTCAGGACAGTTTCCCACAACAATATGCCCTGGCTGCAACAAGGAGACAAGTAATATTGAATTTAGTAATGAGTGGGATTTAATTAGTAATCTGATTGTGTGTGAACATTTATCAACTAGTGATAGTAATATTCTGGAGTTCAATGTAGCATTTGTCACTGGAATTTCAGTTTAGGTAATGAAATGAGACAAGACAGTCTGTAGTAAAATGGGTAAAACAAGTGAAGAATAAAGGAGGATGTTTAAAGAAACATTTAAAGCAGTACAGAATCAGTTTAGACACCTAAAAGGCGAAAGCTCCACTTCAGCCATTAACAACTAAAGATATAAGGGGCAGCATAAAACTAGAAAAAAGGACTTACAAAATTGCAAAAAAGAGCAGAAATCCTGCTGAATGACAAAGATGCAAAGACCAGCAAAGGGTCACAAAGCAGATTTTAAGAGCTACTAAAAGGAATTATGAAAGGAAACTTTCAGGGGACATCAAATTGATAATTAGGAATTTTATAATTACAAAAAGAGAAAGCAAGTGGTCAGAGCAATTTTGGCCCAGTAAAGACACAAAGTGGCGATATTATTAGTACCTTTTGGGAAGTGGCAGACAAGATGAATAATAACATTGACTCAGTATTTGCAGTAGAAAAGGAAACTAGCTTGCCACAAATATGAAGAAAATTAATCATGGTTCGAGGACCAAATAAAATGAAAATTAGTAAAACAATGATAATGATGAAATTAATGCGATTAAAGCGTAACAATCCGCAAGACATGGTAGTTTCCATCTGAGGGTGTTAGAGGAAATATTGTAGATGCCTTCATGATAATCTTTTGGAGTTCCCTACGTTCAGGAGTCATCTCTTTGGATTGGAAAATTGAACAGTTACTCTTCTTTTTAAGAAGGACGAAAGAGGAAAACCAGGAAATCACTGACCACTTAGACAAACATCTGTGGTAGGGAAATTGTTGGAGTCTATAATCAACGACAGGTAACTGAATGCATCAAAAATTTTCAGATAATCAGGGACATCCAGGATGGATTCATGACAGGTAGTTCACGTCTGACAAACCCCATTGAATTTTTTGACGAAAGTTACGGACAGGGATATCGATGGTCTGTGGATATTTTTTATTGAAGAAGACCTTTGATAAAGGACCACATGAGAAGTTTTTTTAACTCCGGTAGAAGCCCACAGAATTGAAGGCAATAACTGACATGGCTGGAAAATTGGTTGAGTGCAGATGACAAAGTAGGCATTATGGCTAGATACTCAAATTGACAGGATGTTACTAGTGATATAGACAATGCAGGTAATAGCATCAAATTACAAAGGGATATTGATAGAATAGTTAAATGGACATAACTGTGGCAGATGGATTTCAAAGGAACCAAATGTGAAATTGTCTATTTGGACTGAAAAAGGTAGATCAAGGTATTTCCTAGATGGTTTGAATTTGAATACACTGGATGTCCAAAGAGACTTGGGGGTTCATGTGCAAAGATCTTTAAAATGCCACAAACAGGTGTGAAAAATAACAGCCATTATATCTAGAGGTCAGGAGTATAAGGATGCAGAAAATATGCTGCAGTTATACAAAACTCTGGTTAGACCCCACTTAGAGCACTGTGAGCAGACCTGTGCACCACACCTTAGGATGGTTATATTATCCTTGGAGGGAGTACAATGTAGGTTTGCAAAAATGATACCTGGACTACATGGGTTACGTTCTAAGGAGTGGTCATATAAATTAAGCCTATTTTCCCTGGAATTTATAAGATCCAGTACTGTTCAGATTGAAGCCTTCAAGGTATTGGCAGGGAAAGACAGGGTAGACAAAGACAATTTATTTCCACAGTTTGAAGATTCTAAAACTAGGGGGCATAGTCTAAAAAGTAGGGCCAAACTGTTTGAAGTAGATATTAGGAAGCACTTCTGTACACAAAAGGTGGTAGAGATTTGGAACTCTGATACACAAGTGGCAGTTGATGCTAGATCAGTTCATTTTAAATCTGAGAATGGTTTCTTTTTATTAATCAAAAATAGTAAGGGATAAGGTCCGTAGAGAGGTACATGGAGTTAGTCCACAGATTAGCATTGATCTCTGTGAATGGCAGAACAAGCTGAAGGGGCTGAATGGTGTATTGCTGTTTCTTTGTTCGTTTGTTCCTCTGTCCTATGTTCACAATAAGAATGGCTGGCAAGGAAACTGCCTGGTTCTTATTGCCTGTCATAGGAGTATTGGAAAAATTTACCGGTTGATAATTTCTATGGTCATGGAGTTGGGACTGAAACCAAGAGCTTCTGGATCAGAAGCAGAGGCAATATCCTCTACATGACAAGATCTTCTCTCCAGCTCTCATTGCTGCTTCAAGTATTACCTTATTCGTTTTATTTAATAAGCTGAAGGAGATCTGAGTACTCTGAAATGAATTCCTTAGTGTATGTTGCTGACGTTAAGTATTTGTACATTCATATTCAAAAGCTTCATTTTTAAATTTTACTTGCTTAGAATCTGTTTTGTCAGAGGTGAAACAAGAGCAGCAACTGAAAGGCAGATTTTGATGTATTTTATTTAGTTTTTTGTGCAGTATAGAAATGTTTTGAAAGACAGAGCTTTGCAGCTTTAAAACAGGTTTGTAAGTGAACTGACCGATTGCATTAATCTTCTATTAGTGGAATTCTTTTACACTTCATTTCCCTTTCAAATTTAGCAATTTTTACACTTCAGCAGATTTACTGCATTATAAGGTACTGAAAATCTTTTGTGTAAATGTGTCTTTCATCACTACATCTAAGAGTCTTTGAGAGACAAAGCCAAGTTTCAGGCATGTGGTCATCAGGAAACTACAGCTCAAAGAAGTATTTTGTGCATTTTTGTTTATTAAAGAGAAAATAAATATTCACAGAAAATCATTAACATTGTATCTTGCCATTGTTCCATGTGGAGACTCCTGAATTTCTGGGACTCATCTCTGCAAGCCTGCTGTTGCTCATTTAGCCGACGTTTATAATGGCCAGTATCGTGGTGGTGGCTTTGAGGTGTAAAGCACATGGAGTTTTGAGGCTGTTCTGTCATATGAAAATGTGACTTTACAACTCTGTGGATAGTTATTGTAATGATGGACAAGTTTCTAACTTATGGCAGAAAGAATTTCCGTTCTGCGTAGTAACCATTCGGACAGGTTATTGAGTACAAGAGTTGGCAGGTCATGTTACAGTTATATAAGACTTTGGTTTGGCCACATTTAGAGTACTGCATACAGTTCTGGTTGCCACATTACCAAAAGGATGTGGATGCTTTGGAGAGGGTGCAGAGGAGGTTCACCAGGATGTTGCCTGGTATGCAGGGCACGAGCTATGAAGAAAGATTGAGTAGATTAGGATTATTTTCATTAGAAAGAAGGAGATGGGGGTGTGGATCCTGATTGAGGTCTACAAAATCATGAGGCGTACAGACAAGGTGGATAGCAAGAAGCTTTTTCCCCAGCGTGGGGGACTCAAATACTGGGGGCCATGAGTTCAAAGTTGAGAGGAGGAAAGTTTATGGGAGATATGCATGGAAAGTTCTTTACGCAGAGGGTGGTGGGTGCCCAGGACACGTTCCCAGTGGAGGTGGTAGACGCAGACATGATTGTGCCTTTTAAGATGTATCTGGACAGGTACATGGATGGGCAGGAAGCGAAGGGATACAGACACTTAGAAAATAGATGACAGGTTTAGATAGAGGATCTCGATCGGCGCAGGCTTGGAGGGCCAAAAGGCCTGTTCCTGTGTTGCAATTTTCTTTATTCTTTGTTCATTCACTTTCTTTTCTGCAAGTAATGACAATAAAATAAAATAATTCCGAGGACAACCCACGGATATGGGAAAATCTTGACAGTGCAACGCGGGAAAATATTTGAATACTGAATTTGATTCAGATTGTTATTGTTCATTTTACACTACATTGATCTTCAGCTGAAACAAACAGATTCGCCGGAAATCTCCCCCACAGCTGTTCAGTGCCATGATTAGCCATTAGCTTTACTTTCTCACTTTCGTTTGGCAAAGCTTCACAGAACTTTATCAAAGTTAAACTTACATTTAATGCTCATTCAACATGAAGCTTAATTGAATACATTTTCGAAATTGTATAATTACCTAAAATCAGAAGCTGCGTAAATCACATTTTTAAAAAAACTATTAAAATCCACAGATAATGTATTCTATATGCTAGAAATGATACCTACCAACGATGATGGACAGTGCAAAATTACAGATTTTATACCTGATATCGAGTTTTGAGAAGATTTGTACCTGATATCTTTTTTCATTAAATCAAATAGTCAAAAGCAGCCCATTCAAGTAGTAAGTTTGAAATATTAACGTTTTCATTTAAAAGCTGGCTTTCATGATACAGTACTGTACTAAAAAAAATACAATTGCAGCAATATTTGACCAGTGGGAAAAGAGAAAGACACACATCATTTTTCACTGCAATAATGCCAACATATGACAGGCAGTCTCACGTCCTCCAATATTCAGTTTAGAACTGTAACATTGACAATGTGTTTGCATCAAATGTTGTGCTTGTGGTTTATATCCTCAACTAATGTGTTAGGTGAAAATATTAATTGATGTATGCAAGATTATATAACTTCAGGTTTTCATCAGGACAGTGATCTGTGGGACCGTCGGAAACACTGTTTTAGTGTTCAGACAGAAAATGGAGAGGACCTTATCTTCAGTGTGGAATTAGAATATGAACTTATTCTTTGGGAAAAGGCCTTTCAGATGGCAACCTTCCTGGAGGTGGAACGAATGCAGGTACTACCAGAACTAAGCTATATAAGTTAGGTTCATGCTCCCTTCAGTTTGTATGCATTGCATTTCTCGGTATTTGCAAGTTATTTCGGTAATTCTACCAACATAGGAAATATGACATTTCTTTGAACAGTTTCCAATTACCTGAAAACAAGACCATCACTTCTTTGCACAGATAATTGTAGCTATTTTGCAAAATTTTGTCATTTCAATCACGATTAATTTGTTATACATAATCTATTTACACTTCAACATAATAGAAATGAGAGAGGAGAAAACTTTCCCACCTATTCCTGTTTCTCCTGATGAGTCATAGCATTAAAAGGTGACAACTTATAAATTATTAACTCACTGGCAGATCATTTGCGGTTGTTACTCTGGTGTTGTTAGCACACATTCTTAAAGGTGGTATTAGGTAACCTGCAGAGAACAGTTAAAAATCCTTAGAATCAAAAAATGGATTCTAATCCAACGAGTGTGGTTTTTTTTATTTTTAAAGTAGATTTTTAAGTTCAAATGTTTGCTTTTCTGAATAAATCAAAATGCTTTTAGTGAAATAGAAAAAGCTTCTATCACTGGAATCTCATATAAATCCAGCACACTGCAAGAGGTGCAACATCATCAAATCCAACTGACAAATTGCTTTTCAACTCTCTGCTGATGTTAGTGAATGCTTAGCAAGTGTAATGCATTCAGTTCATAATCTTTTTGGCAATGAACTGCTCAAAATGACAATAAAAGGAAGAAAAGTTTGAAACCAACAGGGATAGATCTTTATTTGTGTGACAGTGCAAAATGGGTGTTAGTTTCTTATTGTTATTTCCTTGGAAGCCAATGGCACTGGAGGATCAAATGTTGCAACAAAACACTGCAGCAAAGAACAAATGTTGCTCATTGATACAGAAGTGGATCGTGGTGGGGTTGGGGGGTGGTGGGGTAGTGATTCAACAGTTAAATAGAAATTACAACTGAACTGAACCAAATAGTCGTTGAAAATAAATAGCAACAGCGAGCTAGTAGTTTGAGCAGAAATAAGCTTAACGCAAAACCTTTACTTTCAAATAAATGCATTTATTCAGCACATTTTCTGTGTAATTTTATGGCCAGTTTGCTTCTTTCATAATCTGGTGAGACACTCTCCACATATACCTTTGGAGATAAGATGGAAGGACACCTGTGATATGTTCTCATGACTTTCCCCCTCCTGAAAGCGAGACCTGGGTAGGGCATGTGGACAGTGGGCATGGGGCATCTGTAAGAGACATCTATTCAATGCCTTGATTAACCACTTTTGTGCAGTAAATATGTCTATGCTGAATACTTGGCGTGGGCCTAACCCACTTGAGGTTACTCTTAAGAACAGCAGGAGGAGGCCTACAATTGACTCACTGGTAGTGAATCCGTTGTGCATCCCCAGTGCATAAAATGACTACAACACAGAAGAAAACAAATTCACTTCATTTATGTCATTCCCAGTGTTTGTTGGAGCAATGCGGCTAGTCCCACTCATGTCGTGTGATGATACAGAGATAGGTGGACAGGCAGGTAGTACTGAAGAGGTGGGGAAGCTGCAGAAAGATTTAGACAGTTTAGGAGAGTGGTCCAGGAAATGGCTGATGAAATTCAATGTGAATAAATGTGAGGTTTTGCACTTTGGAGAAAAGAATACAGGCATGGACTATTTTCTAAATGGTGAGAAAATTCGCAAAGCAGAAGTACAAAGGGGTCTGGGAGTGTTGGTCCAGGATTCTCAAAGGTTAATTTGCAGCTAGAGTCCGTAATTAAGAAAGCAAATGTAATGTTGTCGTTTACCTCAAGAGGGTTGGAATATAAAAGCAGCGATGTGCTTCTGAGGCTTTATAAAGCTCTAGTTAGGCCCCATTTAGAATACTGTGTACAATTTTGGGCCTCACACCTCAGGAAGGACATACTAGCCCTGGAGTGTGTCCAGCGGAGATTCACACGGATGATCCCTGGAATGGTAGGTTTAACGTATGATGAACGGCTAAGGATCCTGGGATTGTATTCATTAGAGTTTAGAAGGTTGAGGGGAGATCTAATAGAAACTTACAAGATAATGTATGGTTTAGAAGGGCTGGACGCTAGGAAGTTGTTTCCATTAGGTGGGGAGACTAGGACCCGTGGGCACAGCCTTAAAATTAGAGGAGGTAAATTTAAAACTGAAATGAGACGACATTTCTTCAGCCAGAGAGTGGTGGGCTTGTGGAATTCATTGCAGTGGAGGCCAGGACGTTGGATGCCTTCAAGGCAGAGATCGACAAATTCTTGATCTCAGAAGGAATCAAGGGCTACGGGGAGAGTGCAGGGAAGTGGAGTTGAAATGCCCATCAGCCATGATTTAAATGACGGAGTTGACTTGATGGGCCGAATGGCCTTACTTCCACTCCTATGTCTTATGGTCTTATGTTTTTCCCATTGTTTGGTATTTTCTTTTCTCTTCAGATAATAATTACACAATTCTTTTCGAAGGGTTTGACAAAACTGACAGGCAGTGCAATCAAGACCCTAAACATTCACTGAATCAAAAAGCTTTTTTGCATGTTGCCATTGCTTTTCCTGCCAGTCATTTCAAATCGGTGTCCTGTGGTTCTCGATCCTTTTCCCAATAGAATAATTTTTTCTCTCTCTCAATACTCTGTGCAAAAGTGTTCATCATTTTGATTTAAGCTTCTCTCCACCAAGGATAATATCTACCTTTCTCCAGTCAATCCTTGTTTCTAAAGTTGTTCCCTCCTGGATTATTATTGTGAATCATTTTTGCAAACTCTCTAGTGTGTTTTCACATTCTTTGTAAAATGTCATGTCCAGAACTGGATATAATACTCGAGCCCAACAATTTTTTTGTACAGGTTTATCTTAATTTCCTTGCATTTGAACTCCTGCTCAAATTTAGAATGCCCAGGATCTTGTATGCGTTATTATTCATTTTAACAGCTTTCAATGATTTGTTCAAATGCACCCAGAGTGCTTTGATCCTGCTCCTCATTTGGAATTGTATTTTTATTTTATATTGTCTCTCCTCATTCTTCCTACCAAAATGAATTGATTATTTTCTCTGGATTAAATTTTACCTGTCATTCTTACTCCATTAGCAGATAGCCTCTTGAGGTTTTTAATCATCCTTGTGGTTCATAATATTTATAAGTTTTCTGTCTTCTGCAGATTTTGAAATCATGCCTGCACCAGGTCATTAACACAGATCGAGAAAAGCAGTGCCCAACAATGACCACTATTTCTTTCTCTCGTCCAATAAAACAACAACAGTGTGTTTCCTGTCACTTAACCATTATGTTGCTCAGTTGCTACTGTTCAATGGGCTGTAACTTTGCTCACAAATCTGTTTCGTAGTATTTCACCAAATGTTTATGGGAAGTATTATTTTTCAAAAATATAATTTATTCATAAAAATTGTATCTTTTAGCACAGACGAAAAGGATCTCATTCTGTTCTGTATAATCTTTCCAATGAGAAAAAAGAAACACAGATGATATGGTTGAATTTTACATCTCACCGAACTGCTGTTCAGTTGCAAATAAAAAGGACATTTTAAACTCATTCAAGAAGAATATAATTACATTTTTTTTGAAACAAGGGTGCCTGACAACTAAACGGATTCCTGTCATATTTTGGCAGAAAGGCCCGAAACATGCTTTGGCATCCCTCAGGATGTAGTCTGGACCTTGGAATGTGCTGGTCTACAACACTCAGTCGAGGTCAACTCTTTGCACTGGAAGACCAGTAAGTTTCAGGCAGACCAAAGAACATCCTTCACCGAGTTGATGGTCCTGCAAGTGCAGTTGATGTTTGTCTCGGTGTACGTCCTAGAAAACAGAATGTAGACCACAAGAGTTGCTCACAGAGCTGCTCGGGACAATTCTAAACAAAAACCACTGCATGTCTGTCTGCATCTTCTTTGCAAAGGCATCTTCCAACAGGAGATGCATGGCAGTCTCTTCCACCTGGAGTTGCTTTGAGGGCAGTGTTTGGTGGCACAGAGAGACTGGGCATACATGAAGGATCTGACAGGCAGCACTGTTTCTTCCACCAGCCAAGCCATGTCTTGGTGCTTGTTGGAAGTTTCTGGTGATGAGGCATTCTGCCAAATGACTTTGCCAGACCAATCGGGGACCACCTGACTACTCTGTCCTTTATGCACTGGGTCTCAAGGATATTACTTGTTGACCACTGCCTGATGGACTTATGGTCGAAAATATTTTCTTTGGCAAATTTCTCCAGTAAGGATATGTGATGTGGAATGGTTCAACTACTCAGAGCATTCCGCAGCAATGAGGCTAGGCCCATTCTGCGTAACACCGGGTACAGTAGAACCTTGGCACATTGGGGTTTGTGTACAGAGGTTGACATATAGTTCGATGCAGCTGCACACAACAATGACCATCAAGATGAGGCAACATTGGGTATGTTCTTCTGTGCCTTGTCCAGAGCTTTATACATTGTGTCCCTGCAGACACGGTCGATCTTTGACTCAAAGATCAACTACAAGATGGCTCAGGTGACTGTAGCGATGCAGACTCAGGGAATACGCCAGACCTGCTCCACACGCAGCAACACCAACAGTACCTCACATCCGATGACCAGATTTTTACCCATAATTGGAGAGGGAACAGTGCTCCCATTTCCTGTTTCTGCCTCACCTTGGCGATATGCTCTTCCCAAGTTTTGATTCATATCCCTGCCTCTCCGAATGATATGCCTAGCAATTTCAGGTATCTGACCTGATGGTGAAGGGTATAAGACAACAGTTGGCCCAGTTCCCAAAAAACACTGCCTCACTCTAACCTCAATCTACATTGGTTCCTGAGTCCAGTTTGAACCAGTCACAAATGCTCCTGAATCTGCAGACTGACAGTGGATCCGAGCAGAAAACATTATCCACTCAGAGTTTTTGATCTGCAGGCCTCCACTACCTGGAATAGTCACCGTCTCAGCCTCACATCATTCCTGATAGATTCAGCAAAAGACTTGATACAATATATAAACAAGACAACAAAGAGACGGCAGCCCTATCTGACTCCAGATCTGATCAGGAAGCTTTCTGATTCACACCCATTGATTGAGACTGCACTGCTGTTGGTGTAGAACAGTCAGATCCAATTGCAGATTCCCTCTCCAAAGCCCATTTCCTGAGAGCATGTCCCACACGTAGGTGTGTGATAGCTTGTCAAAGGCCTTCTCCAGGTCCAGACTGAGGAGACGGGCATCCAACTCCTTGTCCTACAGGTAGACAACCATATCCCTGAGAAGCGCAAGGCTGTCTCAGAGATCGTTCTGTCCGGTACAGCACAGGCTTGGTTGGGTTGAATTACTGATCCCAGAGCACACCTGATCTATTTGGCGATTGATTTTAGACAGGATTTTATATTCCACATTCAACAGTGAAATTGGTTGCCAATTTCTAATTTCCTCCTTCTCCCCCTACCACTTATAGATGAGGATAATGAGACCTTTCCTCATGGGTTCACACGTGCCTCGTGCCAGAAACACTCTGCTATACATCTCCAGCAGGTCCTGGCCAATCAAATCCCATGGATCAGAATATAACTTGGATAGTAGGGGAAGTTTTATTCTTTTCTAAGGACTGGTGAGCTTTAGTCAGCTCATCCAAAGATAACGGCTGCAAAAACAAAGCTGCTGGAAAAGCTCAGCTGGTCTGGCAGCATCTGTGAAGGAAAAAACAAAGTTAACATTTCGGGTCTGGTGACCCTTCCTCAGAACAGGGTCTGAGGAAGGGTCTTCGGACCTGAAATGTCATTTCTGTTTATTTCTTCACAGATGCTGCCAGATCTGCTGAGCTTTTCCAGCAACTTTGTTCTTGTTCCTGATTTACAGCATTCGCAGTTCTTTCTGTTTTTACAAAGATAATGGCTGGTCCAGCCTCTCCTCTGTGTGGCCAACTAAGACCTCTACGATAGAGGACAGGAACAACTGGGAGAGCCACAGTGTTTGTGGGTTTTATGTTGTACAGTCTAGCATAAAAGGATTGCACATCCTTAAGATGCCAGACTGCGGTGCCGTTACTGAGCCATTTTCTTCCTACAGGCTGCTAGCGCAGAGCTCTCCTTGAGCACATTCCAGAAAAAGAACCACAAGCAGGTCTGATCTTGCTCCAGTGAACAGACCATGGAGCAGATGATTATCTTGGAAGCCTCCAAGGCAAAGAGTGAGCCCTGTTGACTCTTCCCCTCTAACAGTTGGCTTGCTGTACTCAGGAGAACACATCAGCTTGATGTCAGTGGATCTGACCTGAGAACAAGCAGGAAATATACCCTTGAGGGGATAGACCTGACTGGCTGTGACTAGATATATTTACACTGTGCTCCACCTACAAGGGTGCTGAAGACTTTGTGCAGCTTGGTGACTTCAACAGTTTTTCTTAGCAACCCAGACGAGGCGTCTATTTTGCTGTCAGCCCTCTGAATCAGCCAGCAAAGTCGATGATGCATTTGAGGTCTCTGGCCAAAATGACTCGTTTGGATGTCGCAGCAGCAGTAGGAGCTGTTGCAGGATAGCCAGCCACTCTCTTTTTTACCATAGGATGTACAACTTAATTATCATCAGGGGAGCCTTTCTGTATATAATATCTGCTACAAGGAGGCATCCACTAACCATCTCCTTAGCCTCAGAGATGGTGAAATTGTGTCCTTGTAGCAGAATACCTAGACTAGAGGAATGACAATCATTTTCCCCCGACCAATTTGAAGGTCAGGTAAGCCAACTTGGAAGTACATTGCACAGTGGCTATAATGCTACAGACATTTATGCTGGCAGTTTTCAAACCCATGTTCAGATTTTCTCAGATGACCATATTGTCCAATAAAGGCTTAAAACTGGTCCTGTTGCTGGCTTCGCTCCTGCATTCCTGTTGGTGGGTGAGCAGTTACACCATCACAGAGCTGAGGAAGCTATCCTGTTTCACCCAGTGGGCATTGCCCCACTTCATCATCATTGAGACAGAGACAAACTCAGGAAAGCCCAGTTTCAAATCATACTCCAAATTGAGCAGAGTTGTTGTGCTGTGCTGCAATTTTAGACCTTCTCTGCTTTTGTTGTCCTGGAGTTGTGCTGCGACAGGGTACCTCTTGGTTCTCAACATCAAGAAGTAGTTTCACTGGACCCTTTGCGGTGTCCAGTGTTTCTAGCTCGGGAGATGCTTATCTCCTCCCCCTACTGGTGCTTTGCCTCTTCTTCTGTTTATGACAGTCCTTCCATTTGTCTTCATTGGAAGAGGAGTCACTGGTGTGTCCTTCAGACAACTGTCTCGTTCCACTCTGCTGCTGGTCCTGTATGACTGAAGAGTTTTCATTTTGTAGTTATCCTTTCTCTTTTTTTTCCGGTTTAAGTCTTTGGAGGTCCACAGCTCAAATTGTCACTTCCAGTCATCTGAGCATATGTGGCCATGCTCCCCCACCTCCCCCAAACTCCCAACCCCGATCTTGGACAGGCCTTGTAGAGGTGGTCTGCTTACCCACACAGTTTCCAGCTCTTGGACACTTTGTGGTCTTTAGTAAGGTAACCCTCCTTTTTCCGGAGGGTTACTTTGCAATCCGCTTCTATGTGCCCTGATTTCCCCAGGTTTGGCACACTGTAGGCTGCCCCACACATGTCAGGTAGCCTCGGCTTCTTCAAACACGAAGGTAGAGTGGGATTGGAGGATGTTGCCGCCACCACCCACCTGCAGGGTTACCTTGACATGCCACTTGCACATCCAGATCCCAAACAGGTTCACCACATCAGTGATAGTAGAAACTGAAGATGCTGGAGAATCTGAGATAACAAGGTGTAGAGCTGAATGAACACAACAGGCCAAGCAGCACAAGAGGAGCGGAAAGGCTGAATATTCAGGCCTAGACCCTTCTTCAGAAATGTGGGAGGGGATGAGATTCTGAAATAAAGAGGGAGCAAGGGGGAGGAGGATAGAAGATGGATAGAGGAGAAGATAGGTGGAGAGGAGACAGACAGATAAAAGAGGTGGGGTTGGAACCAGTAAAGGTGAGTGTGGGTGGCGAGATATGGAGGAGATAGGTCAGCCCAGGGAGGATGGACAGATCAAGGGGACAGGATGAGATTAGAAGATAGGAGATGGGGGTGGAGCTTGAGGTGGGAGGAGGGGATAGGTGGGAGGAAGGACAGGTTAGGGAGGCGAAGATGAGCTGAGCTGGTTTTGGGATGCGATAGGGGGAGGGGAGATTTTGAAACTTGTGAAGTCCACATTGACACCGTAGGGCTGCAGGATTCCCAAGCAGAATATGAGTTGCTGTTCCTGCAACCTCCCGGTGGCATCATTGTGGCACTGCAGGAGGCCCAGGAATGGGAGGTGCAGTTGTTTTGTATGAACTGAGCCTAGGTGTTCTGCAAAGCAGCCTTCAAGCCTCCACTTGGTTTCCCCGATGTAGAGGAGGCCATAACGGGAACAGCGGATACAGTATACCACATTAGCAGATGTGTAGGTGAACGTCTGCTTGATGTGGAAAGCCTTCTTGGGGCCTGGGATGGGGGTGAGGGGGTAGGTGAGGGTAGGTGTAGCACTTCCTGCGGCTGCAGGGCAAAGGGCCAGGTGTGATGGGGCGGGGGAGTGTGGAACGGACATGGGAGTCACGGAGAGAGTGGTCCCTCCGGAAAGCAGATAAGGGTGGGGAGGGAAAAATGTCTTTGGTGGTGGGGTCGGATTGCAGATGGCAGAAGTGTTGGAGGATGATGCGTTAGATCCAGAGGTTGGCGGGGTGGTACGTGAGGACGAGGGGGATTCTGTTTTGGTTGGTATTGCGGGTTGTGAGGGATGAGATGTGGGAAATGTGGGAGACACGGTCAAGGGCATTCTTGACCACTGAGGGTGGGAAGTTGCGGCCCTTGAAAAACAAGGACATCTGAGATGCATGGGAGTGGAATGCCTCATTCTGGGAGCAGATGCGGCAGAGGTGAAGAAATTGGGAATAGGGGATGGCTTTTTTGCAGGAAGATGGGTGGGAGGAAGTATATTCTAGGTAGCTGAGTGAGTCGGTGGGCTTGAAATGGATATCGATTTCTAGGTGGTTGCCAGAGATGGAGACAGAGAGGTCCAGGAAGGAGAGAGAGGTATTAGAGATGGTCCAGGTGAACTTAACGCTGGGGTGGAAGGTGTTGGTGAAGTGGATGCACTGTTTGAGCTTCTCGTGGGAGCATAAGGTGACGTCGATACAGTCATCAATGTAACGGAGGAAGAGGTGGGTTTCAGGGAGGAGCTCGAACAGTGCATCCACATCACCCAGACCTTCCACCCCAACCTTAAGTTCACCTGAGAGGATGCATTTATTTACAACAAATGGCCTCCATATCATCTACTGACAATTCAAATAATATCTGGCATGATCTCAAATATATATCAATCTGACTGTGTCTCTTATGTTGATCATCAGATTTTTCTGTTATGTGTTTCAGTACAATCTCTGTGACCAGAAGCTGTACAGTATATGCAATACTTTGTTTCCTACTCTTTCAGTGTAAGACTTACGCTTGTGTGCTGGAAAGTCACCTCATGGGACTGACAATAGACTTCAATATGGGTTTTGTATGCTTCGATGCTGCATCAAAGGTAAGAAGTTGAAGTTTGCCTTTTCATTAGCAATGATTTAGTTAGAAATTTTTCCTCAACATTTCAAGCACAAAAATATCTATTGAATTTGTCACAAAGCTCCCTGAAAAATAAATGAAGGTGCATTTTAATTAGATATCCTCTCAGAAAATCCTTTGTATCAGATATTTGCAGCCACATAGATAACTTAATATGAACAAATTCCCTATTGTATACAAACTGTGATAAGTCTGTATTTTCAAGTATATTTCTTGTTTAGTGATGTGAGTGATGAAGGTTTGAAGTATTATGAATATTAATTTATTAAGAATGAAAATAAATTAGGTAACACATAAAGGCAGCACAGCAGTCAGTGTGTTGTGGCTGTAGATTGTGGGAACCCTTGGACCCCTGTGTAAGCCACAGTTTAATGGCTGCATTGCCTCTGCAATGGGAGGACTGTTGTTGAGTTACAAACATTGTGATTCATCAGGGATGGAAAGGGTTACCCTTTAGATTGAGGTCTTCTAATTTGCTGCATGATCAAGAATAGGAAGTAATGATTATGAGTGAGGCAAGTAATGGAATTTAGAAAGCAGGAACCTCAGGTTATGCAATTATTTTACATCTTATATGGATGAGCCTGGTCTGCAGTGTGGATGGGAAACTGACTGGGGTATGCAAAACTGTTTCCAGTGAGTAAAGCTGACAGAAATCCAGTAGACGTTGATCATATCGGTGGGGAATGAACATAGTGCTCTGCAGAAAGGAATGAGGAACTGTTGTGTTGCCTGCCTGATCCCAGGGATCAGAGCAAATGTTCTGGACTGGAGAGGAACTTTGATTGTGAAGAGGTTGACATGGCTGTCGTGGTTTGTGAATGTAACAACAGTATAGGTAGAGCTAGGTAAGAGGATCTGCTGAGAGAGTATGAGTAACCAGGGTCTCGTTAAAAATCAAAACTTCAATAATAACAATGACCGGATTGTTACCTAAGCCATGAACAAATCAAAACAAATCAAATGAAAGAG
Source organism: Stegostoma tigrinum (assembly GCF_030684315.1). Classification (NCBI taxonomy): domain Eukaryota; kingdom Metazoa; phylum Chordata; class Chondrichthyes; order Orectolobiformes; family Stegostomatidae; genus Stegostoma; species Stegostoma tigrinum. The sequence goes on along the minus strand of NC_081358.1, from coordinate 70,561,830 downwards.
TTCAGTGTTTGGATCACACATTGTTGTGGGAGAAATAGATTTTGACTGGGACAAGTCGGGAGACCGATTGGGACTGGTTTCAGCTGAAAGATCTCCTTTACACTGGTGACACCAAATGCAAATTGGGTGACTGCTTTGCAGAACATGTCTGTTCTGACAGTAGGAATAACCAAGACCTACCGGTTGCTTACCATTTCAACAAATCACTTTGCTGTCATACTTACATTTCTGACCTAGGCCTGCTGCATTGTTCTAACGAGGCATGACATGAGCTTGAGGAACAACACCTCATTGTCTGCTTTGCTGCTTTACAGCCTCGAGGTCTCAACATTGAATCCTATAACTTCAGAAACTAATCATATGTCTATTCTCTATTTTTCTTACACTTCGTTGTTTGTGTCTTGTTTACTTTGATCTTCACTTCACTTTCAAACATTAATTTTTACCCATTTTACACCTCCTTGTTGCTATGGCCAACACCAACAATTCCTTTGTCTTTTGCAAGGGGCCTCTACACCATCTGCCCCTTGCTCCTCCTCTGCCTCTTGTCAAAAGTATTAAAAAGTTGCAACACTTTTCAGTTCTGACCAGAAGTCATTCAGGACTTGCGATGTTGACTCTCCACAGATGCTGCAAGTCCTGCTGAATTTCTCCAATATTGTCTCTGTTAGTTTCAGATTTCTGATATCTGCAGTGTTTTGCTTTTACATAAAGCAGTAGTCAGAACATAGCTGGAATACTGTGAAGAGATTTGTTATAGATATAGATAGCCTTGTCAGATGGGCTATACGATGGCAAATGGAATTTAATCCTGAAAAATGGGAGATGTTGTGTTTAGGGAGGACTAACAAGACATGGGAGAACATGTTGAATGCTTGTACCTTAGGAGCTAAAGAGAGACTTCAGTATACATTTTGGATGATCCTTGAAGGCAGCAGGACAGATAGATAAGGTGGCTGAGAAGGTGTATGGCATACTTGCCTTCATTAGTCAAGGCATTAAATAGAAAAGCAAGAAAGCTATGATGAAGTTGTATAAAACGTTATTTAAGCTGCGACTGGTATACTGTGCAATTCTAGTCACTACGCCACAAGAATGATGTGATTGTACTCGAGAGGGTGCAGAAAAGATTCACCAGGATGCTGCCAGAGCTGGAATGATTAAGCTATGAAGAGATACTCGATAGGAATTGTTTTCTTTAGAGCACAATAGGCTGAAGTGGTAACTGATTGAGGTGTACAAAGTTCTGAGTGGCGTAGAGAAAGACCTCCCCCTTAGTAGAGGGATCAATAATGAGGGAACACAGTTTTAACTTAAGGAGCATACTGGATTTGAAGAAACATATTTTTACTGAGAGACTCATCGGTATCCGGAAGTCACTTTCTAAAAGGATGGTCGAGATGCGAGCGTTCAAGACTTTAAGAATGATTCAGTTGAGCATTTACAATGCTGTAGCCTAGAAGGCTATGGACTAAATCCTGGAAAATGGGATTCAAATAGATGGATATATGTTGACTAGCGTGGACATGATGAATGATGGGCTGAAGTTGAGGGATGTAGGAGGCTAAGGGACATACCAGCAATATAACCAGCAGCAGCCATTCCAAACTCTAAGCTAATTAAAGGTGGCAGTAGCTGAGCTAGTGAAAGGCATGGGAGACAGTCTTAACAGCACTCCTTCTGAGTCATCTGTTCTTTGTTCCTCAGAAATCTAAGAGGGAAAATCTCGTGGAACCAGCCACTTGGGTGCCATAGGAATGTGCAGGAGACAAAGAGAGAAGAGAGAGAGAGAGACAAAGAAGTTCAGACATGTTAATAATACATTTCCACGGCTAGAAGCTTAGGGGAATTTGGCACTAAAGAAGAGGGGCGCAGCAACGGTCAATGCTTCTTATTTGGTTGCCATTGTCATGGAGGTTTCTGCATCTCCACAGGAGTGGTCCCAGTATCATCTGATCCAGAGCTAGAATTATGTCTTTTATAGAGAGTAAAGGCATTCCACCATCCATCTTGATCCTCTCCATCCAACTGTGGGCCATTTTCTCCTGGAATTAGACAAAGGGATGGACTATGTGAGATGAAAGTGGCTGACATAGCTATTAGTACTGGTGTAGGTGTGGAATGGAGCAAATGAGTAGGCAGTACTGAAGCCGTACAGGATTAGTGGGCTTTGTGGTGGGTGAAAGTCAGTGCAGTAAATTATGTATGCAAGAGTGACCGTAGGACCTGGTGGGAGGTGATTGCAGCAACAGAGATACAGAATGAAGTAGCAGAGACAAGTCCTAGGGCTGGGTAAAGGACATGGAAGGAGGTGATCAGGCCCTAAAATCATTGAACTCAATATTGAGTCCTGAAAGCGGTTGGTGGAAGTGGAAATGAGATGCTATTCTTCCAACTTGCGCAGAGCCTCATTGGAGCACTACAGGATGGCCCAAGACAGAATCAGAGAGTAGTAAGGGAATGGAACGCTTTGCCTGCAACGGTAGTAGATTCGCCAACTTTAGGTATATTTAAGTCGTCATTGGATAAGCATATGGACGTACATGGAATAGTGTACTTTAGATGGGCTTCAGATCAGTATGACAGGTTGGCACAACATCGAGAGCCGAAGGGCCTGTACTGTGCTGTTATGTTCTATGTAGAATGTCAGATAGTGGCACAAACCCTGATGGTTCTGAGAAGGTGGTTGACCTTCTTCATATGCTGCTGGGCATGCCTCCAAATGACTGAGACTCCAACATGCTCTCAGACAACAATATCTGACCAGGCTCTTGGGGTCTGGTATCAAGGCTTCCTGTAGTGATCCCGAGGGAGGAGTATAGCCCTCCCCTGCAGTACCCTATGCATAAGGAATTCTAGATTTCTGTCCATAATCTGGGGCACCAAAATGTCCCGCATTTTGCTGTACGAGGGTCAAATAATATGAACACTGCAGGACAGCCCCAGACTGTCAGTAGTAGTCTGTGTGTGAAAATATGGTGCCATTGACAGGGATCGCATTCGAACCCAGCGTATCCAGGCAGTGGTGAGTACCTCGGGCCACAGAGTGGTTGAATCAGGCTAGCATCAGTTAAGAGGGGCACTACACTTGCATTTTGGATGATACTATATGAAAACTTGCTAGGGTTTTTGGGGAGAAACCTCCCAAGAATCTCAACACCGTTTGGCACACTCAGTTTTTGGGGCAGAGATGAAAAGAAATTTTTTTCTCTCGGAGGACTGTGCAACTTTAGAATCCATTGCATCAAAAGGTGGTAAAGTGGGATCCTGCAATATATTTAAGGCAAGAAATAGACAGGTTCTTTAAAGCGAGGGAATCAAAGTTTACCAGGAGTAAATTGGAATGCAGAATTTGGCTCAGTTGAAGGACTGAATAGTCTAGTTTTAGTCCTATTTTGCATGTTTAAAATTCACTCCCTTCAACACAGATGCACAATGCCAACATTATGTACCATCTGTACCAAAGTATCTTCAATAAATTCACCAAAGCTCTTTAGACAGCACCTTCCAAACCTACGGCTTCTACTGTCTGGAAAGGCAAATGATACAAGTATATTGGAAAGCTGTATTCTGCAAGTTCCCTCCAAACCCCACACCATGCTGACTAGGAACTGCATCCCTGTTCAATGCTTCTGGGTCAAAATCTTGAAATTCCCTTCCTAGCAGCATTGTGGGTGTCCCTACACCTCAAGGATTTTAAAAATTCATAATAGCAGCCCTCTCTAGCTTCTTTAGAGCAATTAGTGATGTACCTTAAATTCTGACAGAACCAGTGATGCACACATCTTTTGAGTAAATAAAAGAAAAATGAGTCAAGTGACCAAGATAATAGGAACAGCAGATGCTGCAGAATCCGAGATAACAAGGTGTGGAGCTGGATGATCACAGCAGGCCAAGCAGCATTTTAGGAGCAGGAGAGCTGAAGTTTCAGGCCCAGATCCTATTTCTGATGAAGGGTCTAGGCCCGAAACATCAGCTTTCCTGCTCCTAAGATGCTGCTTGGCCTGCTGTGTTCATCCAGCTCCACACCTTGTTATCCTGGGTCAAATGACCAATTGGCCTACTCCCCCTTCTGATTTGTACTTTTGCATGAACAAACTCTATGTAGAGAATCATTTTCTTTACATCACAATTTGTAAAGTCAGTTGAAGTTCACTGCCATGTCAGCTATATGATAAACAAATAGTGAATAAATTATTGAAAACTCAAATCCATTCACATATTCCATTTTGAAATATGGATATAAACCAATCAGCTGCTTTTTATATAGCATGGAAATACTTATATTGTTTGTGAACCTATTTAATCGCTGAATTTCAAGTCATTGCATTCATTAAAGTCGTATATTATTACGCGACAGAGACATTTCACAGGATAAAAAGAAAATTATATGGATGCTGAAACTCCAAAACATATACTGAAACTCAGCAGGTCTAGCAGCATCTATGGAGAGAGAAAAAAAGTTAATATTCTCAGACCCATATGATTTTACTCAGAACTTAATGGGATGTGTTTTTGTTGTTCCTGCAGTTTGGGAATTGGCACTGCCCAGTTACAAGGCTTGAGAAAAAGGCCAGAGATCTATTACACAGATGAGTGTTCCCCTTATGCTACTGTATTGTCACTGGCAATCTAAGTGACCATGTCTCTGCAGGGGTGAGAGAAATTTATGTCCTAATTTAACAAGATGGGCCTCAGCACCCTTTCCTAAACACCTTCCTGCTACCTTGAATTGTTAATCTAGTAGAAAACTGGCCCTAGAGCCACGAGAGGTTCAGAGATGATAATAGTTCAGACAAACTGTCACATTATTTTTACTGATCAGTGAGATGAAATGTTTTCAACAGCAGTCACAGGCCCCAGTGGTGGCACATAAATGGACAATGCGACAGTCTCTTTAATTTTTTACTCATTTTATTTTAAGTCTTGACTTGAAATGAATTGTAAGGCTGTGTCACACTTCCAGCATGTATCTATGTGGTGTTTATATGATCAAATTTGCTTGACAAACAAAGTATGGTTATTTAGGTATTTGCCGCAGTGAATAATTGTGGAATTAATGAGCGATGTGATATTGGCAATATTGTCCTCCTAAATTTTCAGAATCTCTTTTCTGGAATTTTCTTTTTCTTGTTGACAACAAATCTTTCTTTTCATGCCCTAGTGACTATCAATGGGACCTCCAACAGTTTCAGAAATCTTGCGGGTTTTGGTCAACAGCACTGATATTGCATCACTTTCTGCCACTGGAACTGTAGTTTGAGCTCCATCTGTATATCTGTCAATCTTTCTACCTCTGATCTCTTTCTGACAGATGCAGCAAAATTCAGGGTTGTGACCAAGTTGCCTACAAATAACAGCAAGACTTAGCCTGTGGTTGTTTTTAGCTATGATGGAGTCATAAGAGTCAATCGGGAGGTCTTCCTCATAACTTTCTGCATTGGTTCAGTTTTGAGTGCAGCCCAGCAGTGGCTTAAACGGATAGGTGGAGAAAAGAGAGAGAGTTGATAGTTAGCCAGGGAAGGAAAAAAGTTGATAATGGGACATCATTAGCCAGTGAAAATGGGTTGGCTGTGCTGAAAACAGCCCATGGTATGAGAAGGCCTAGGGCATGTGGCTGGCTAAAGGACATGGAAGGAGGTGATCAGGCCCTAAAATCATTGAACTCAATATTGAGTCCCAAAAGCGGTAAGTGGAAGTGGAAATGAGATGCTGTTCTTTCAACTTGCAGTGAGCCTCATTGGAGCACTATAGGATGGCCCAAGGCAGAAATGGTAGTGCAGGAACATAGTGGTGTGTTGAGTTGGAGGCAACTGGAAGCTCAGGATCTTTTTTATAGACAGAAATAAGGTGATCTACATTTTATCTCCCCAGTGTAGAGGAGAACACATTAAGTAGCAAATACTGTAGATTAGGTTGTGTGACGAGCAGGTAGATCAGTGCTTCACCTTCAACTAGGCCTGGGGCCTTGAATAGTGAGGAGGGAGCAGGTAAACTTGCAAGTGTTACATCTTCTGTGAATACACGGGAAGATATCAGGGAGATGTTGGGAGTGCAGAAAGAGTGGACTAGAGTCTCCCAGAGGCAATGGCCCTTGTGAAATGCTGACCAGGCAAGATAAGGAAATATACAAACTGTAGTGACATTTTGCTGGACGTGGTGGAAATGATGGCATTGACCTTTGGATGTGGATGCTGCAGGAGGAGAAAGTGAGGACAAGGGGGCCCTATCATTACTGTGGGAGGGAAGAGGAGGGGTACAGGCAGAATTGCAGAAAATGGGTAAGATACAGCTAAGGGCCTTATTGTGGTGGGGTATTTTCATTTGTGGTGAAAGGTGAACATTTCTCAGGTCTGTCTGGAGACGGGGGCATCAGCAGAACAGATGTGATGGAGACTGAGAAAATGGGGAGTGGAATGTTTACAGAAAGTGGTGTGTGCGGGTGTGTGGTTCAGGTAACTATGGGTGTAATTTGGGTTTGTATTAGTTATCGGTGGTCAGTTAATTATTAATGATAGATGCAACCTCTGCAAAATTTAACCAATTTAGATTAATTATTTTGAGGAAAAGCTGACTCTTCAACCCTCAAAAACAAACCAATAAGCCTGTGTAATGAGTGCCATAAAATCATATCCAATTATTGCGTCTTCTGTTGATAAAGAAAGGAGAAAGAACTCACCATCACATTATCTTATTATTATTGGAATATTGAAAATAGCATCAAAATTAGTAAATTGCCATTGAAGCTGCATTCTTTGCTGTTACATACCCATTTGCATAAGCCAGGTTTCAAGCGACGAGCACGGAAATACAAACATATGTACAGATGATTTCTTTTCTTTGGAGCATAGTGCAGTTGAGGTCAATATAATAAGAGCAGCTTCTATACTTCACACAGAATCTTGAGGCAAGTGTGGCCTCAGTTGAACACCGCCTGTGAAGTCATCTCCCATACAACAGTACTCCCTCTGGATTGCAAAGTTCCAACTTAGGGAATATGATCAAGTGCAGGAGTGGTGCTTGCGGACACAATTTTATTATGACGGAAGAGTGTTACCATTGAACTAAACTGATGCCTTGAAAGATTGCAAACAGCATTCCCTGTCATTTTATTCCATCTGTGCACACTCCGTTGTTCATATGTAGCACCTACTTCCAGAACCAGACATCAGTGCCATGATTGGTTATGTCACTGATCACTGTGCTTGGAACCTTGGAGTGGCTGTCAGCCATGCAGCTAAGAGGGAATGTAAGTTGCACATCCCATAATGTCTTGGAACTAATATTGCCACTCCACTGCTACTAGATTAAAGTGCTGCAGTGGTTCAAGAAGGAAACCTCACATTTTCAGCAATGGTAAGGGATTGACAATAATGTTGGCCTTTCCATGGCTGCCATATCCCATGAGTGAGTTAAAATAAAGGTTGTGCAAACCATATTGGATAAGTTGAAAACTAATTTACTTTTTACTTGACCTGCATTGATCACTGGTCTGACAGCGTAAATTTAAAATGTTCATCCTTGTTTGCAGTCATGCTCTGGCCTCACCCTTTGCTTTCTCTGTAGTCTCCCCCAGCCCTACAAATCTCCAGGACATCTTTGCTCCTGCAGTTCAGGCCCTTTAAAAGTTTCCAATTTTAATCCCCCTAGCATGGGCGGCCAAGCCTTCACCTGCCAAGTTTTAAGCAATGTTTTTTGCTCCCCAGTGTCTCTTGCTGAGCTCTTTAAGGGCACTCGTTCAAGTCTATGACTTTAAGCAAACTTTTGATCATCAGCTGTAGAATTTCCTAGTGTTAAACTATTTGATATTTCCCCTGTGATGCATCTTGGAACATTTTACTGCATTAAAGATGCAAAATAACACACGAATCATATTGTCAAATTTCTCCATTCTAAACTATTAAAGTCATTTGTAATTATTTATGGAACATTCAAAAAATACTTGTTTAGTACTGTGCTAAAATTTGCACGTATTTGTTTTTGTTAGTACCATATATTATTGAAAAAATAATTCATACTGTGTGAAACTTGAAGAAAAAATCCTTGAAGTGTTTGTGTAGGAAGGGGAATGTGGACCTGCAATAATGATATAGGGAAGTAGGCAGCAAATGAGCAAACGAGACCTCAACTGAAGTTATCTTTGGATTATTCCTGGTGCAATGCACCAGAAAGTACAGAAATAGGAAGATAGGCAGATGAATGCATGGCTGAAAGATAATGGAGAATGGAGGACAGAAGGCTTGAGATTCCGAGAACATTGGGACTGAGTTCTTTGCAGGATGTTTTGCTAGTGTTGCTAGGAGGACTTTAACCTAACTCAGCAGGATTGTGGGAACCAAGAGAGGATATTAAAGTGGAATACCCAGGTGCACAAAATACGTGAAGAGATGGATAGCACTGGTATAGTGAATGTCAGAGTGAAATAGAAAGTAATGAAGCCTAAATTAAATTTAGTATACACGTATGTAAATAGTAGTATGGATGACTGAGGAGTTACAGGCACAGATTTATATGTATAAATATGATTTGCAATAGAAAGGAGTCCTGACGCAAGGTTGGGAGAACTGTGTGTTAAATACACTCGGTTAAGGTGTTCAGAAAAGATTGAATGGAATGGATGATTGAGAGTTGGCTGTATTGGTTAGGGAGAGCATTGCAGTGACTGAGTAAGAGACTATACCCAAGGGTTTGAGATCAGAATCAATCTGGCTGCAGCTGAGAACCAAAAAAGGTTGCAATTCATTGCATGGTGTGCTGTATTGGAAAGACATAGAGGAACAGGTCTGCAGGGAAATTACAGAGACATAGAATGGTTAAACTGGAAACATTAATGTAAACTTAGATAGTGCTAACAGTAAGGCTGGAAAAGAGCAAATGATCCTGCATTGTATTCAGGAAAATATCCGATGCCAGTAATTATCCAAAACACCCAGAAGAAAACGCAGTGTGACTGCAAATGACTTGAAGCAAATTTATCAAATGTCAGTGGGAGATTAGTGAGGAGACAATAATCATTGTTTTGTAAGATTTAGGATGAGGGTATTAATTAGGAAATCCAGGATAAGACTAATTAACCAGGCTGCTGCTGACTTCAATAGGATAAGAACAGAATGTGAATATAAACCGAAATGAAAGGTTGATGGGAAAACAGAGGAGAAATTTCTTCACCCAGAAAGCAGTGGGCTTTGTTGTTTAATCATTTACGGGATGAGGGCATCACTGGCTGGGTAGCATTTATTACCCATCACTAATTGCCCAGATGGCAGTTAAGAGTCAACCACACACGGCTGTGGGTCTGGAGTCTGCCATGGTGAGATTCAAACCCAAGTCCCCAGAACATTACCTGGGTCTCTGGATTCAGTCCAGTGATAATACCACTAGGCCATCACCTCCCCAAGTTGGTGGAATGGGCAAATAGGAAGCAGATCAATTTCAATGCGTAAAAGCATTGTGAAGAACAGGAAAGACAATTCAAAATAGGGGTGCAACTCTAACAGGGGTCAGGAGCTGAGGGTCTTGAGTGTATATGTACATAAATCATTAAAGGATAGAATTTTAGAACCCCAGTGTGAAAAGACTATTCGGCCCATCGAGTCCACACCACCCCTCCAAAGAGCATCCCACCCAAACCTATCCCTATAACTGCATCTCCCATATCGAACTCACTTACCAGGACAATTTGGTCAATCAACCGAACTTGCACATCTTTGGGTTTGTGGGAGGAAACGCACACACAGGGGCAGAACATGCAAACTCCACACAGACAGTTGCCCAAGAATGAAATCAATCCTGGGTCCCTGGTGCTGTGAGACAGCAGTGCTAACCACTGAGCCACCATGCTGCCCCTGAGATTGAGAGAGCAGTTAAATAAGTGCACGGTATTCTAGCCTTGATTAATAGGGACATACAATGATGAGCAAGAAGTTCTTGCTAATCTTATACAAGACATTGCTAGATCTCAGTTTGAGAATTGTCTCCACTGTGTTTCAAACTGTAGAAAGGATATGAACTCATTGGAGAGTGTGCAGGAAAGATTTAGAAAAAATGCTTTCATGGATTAAACTTTAGTTATAACAATATGTTAGAGAATTTAGAACTCTTCTTGGACAGAAGTGGATGGAGAGAATATCTGATAGATACTTTCAAAATCATGGGTGGTCTGGATAGCTTAGAAAGATGGAAACTGTTTCCCTACATAAAAGGCAGATGACACTGATTTAAAATGATTTGCAAATATGACACATGTCAAAGCTTCTTCACTCAATCAATGGTTCAGGTCTGTAATGCATTACCTGGATGTATGGTTGAGATAGAGTCAATGGGTCTTTCAAGTAGGCTTTAGATGATTATTTGCATAGACATAAAGTGCAAGGACATGGAAAGTAGGTGGTAACTTAGAATATTCTTTGGAGAGTTGAGTGGCCTCTTCTACACAATAATAGTTCTAATGCTGTGTTTTATTTTACCATGAACTTGATTAGCTTGCACTCCAAATTACCTTAGAAATAGTTTTCCTCATGCAACTCAGTGTTGACATTTCATTATTAGTGACTGTCAAAGATTAAACAGCCCTCTGTGGCTTTGTATAAAATAAAAAAGCTTAATCAATGGAATATAATGAATAAATGCAATTTGTTATGTGGACATGGAGACAGAATACAATCACAGGTTAATTTTTCAATGTCAAATAGAGACAATATATTTTCCAGGAAAGTACACAGGAATTCAATTTGTTTATTACTCAAAGGTTAATTAATAAATGAGTGAATGAAGAGGAAGATAATCTCAGTGATTTCTCTTGACTTCTGCCAGTTAACTAAAGCTATTTTTAGCATATTATATGTTTGATTGGAGACTAGCCCTCCTAAGCAAATGTTCCACATGCAAATTTAAAATATACTCTGAAATAAAATGTCAGCATTGTATCATCCAAAAACCTCTGCCATTGACTTTTTATACTTTTTTTATAGATTGTTCTCTGGAGATATAAATTTTCACAGCTGAAAGGCTCTTCAGATGATGGAAAAAGCAAGATAAAGTTTTTATTCCAGAACATTGACACTAAACAAATTGAAGCAAAGGTAATGTAGTGTGAAACAGGTGTTGGATCAGACAAATCTGCACTAATTTTTTTTAAACATGCTGCATTTGTATTTTTTGTGGCATATTTTCATAAAATTGAAAATAAATCAGGCTAACTATCCACATCACAACTGATTTGAAAAAAATGAGGTGAACAATTGAACTTTCCCAAGAGAATATTAACCTCAAAAATACATGTGTTATTCATTTAGATATTTTGACATCGTGCAGTGAAATGATTACAATGCTTGTGTGTTCAGCTGGAGAATGGGCAGTTGAGGCCTTCAGAGTGCAGGTCACATGGATCACCATGTGCACTCTTAATCTAAAATCTATTCAGCTTAGCTTCTGGAAATCAGACCACTGACATGTGACTAAAGTGAATAAATTATATGCAGCAGCACTATTTAGTTTCTATGGAGAAAATATATTTAAAAAACTATTTTGCATAAAAGAAATGTCCCTGATGTGTTTTAGAAAAGGAGCATTTTAACAGTTTACCTGGATCAACAAAACAAAACTATACATCCATGATTTCACTAAAAGCTTTCAGAGATAAACATTCAATCCAAGGGCTTAATTTTACCTGCTTCCTGAAGTTGGGCAGGAAGGGTGGAAGGGGCATTAAATGGTGGCAGAAAGGGTTTGGAGGGAAATGATGTCTTAACTAAAAGCTAATTGTGCAGAAGCTGGAAATCTAAACTAAAAATAGAGACTCAGAAGCATCTGAGGAGAGAGAATCAAAGTTAACCGAACATTTCTCTATCACCATGAGATATTTTTATAATCAGGAATGGCTGTAGCTCAACTGCCTGCTGCCCAGAGATGGTCAAGTAATTATTCCAGTTGGTTGGTCAATTATTAGCCACCTCACAATGACATAAAAATTTGTCAATATCATTAGTGTCCCCCTAGGCCCTCACCACTGAAAGGCAAACTGAGGCAGTATCCTGAAGGTGGAGTCTGTTGATTTTGGGGGTTTGTGATCATGGTTACCAAATATAGTCAGTCAAAAAAATTGTAACAATTTTCTGATTATAAAGTTAGTTAATAAGTAACAGATTAGGGATGGTGTTAGTTAGTTAGACAAAAAAGGTAGACCACCGTGCCAATTGGGAATGGTTCACTAACATTAGATGACAAACAGGTTGTCACTGCAGCTGTCTCTTTAAATTTCCAAAGGCAGAATCCTGCTCTGTAGCCAAAATGTTAGGAAACTGATCCCGAGTCATTCTTCTCTCTGGCCCATCTTGCATCTGGATAAGACAGCTGTCTGAGGACCGCTGGATGAGATCTGCTACCCTAAAAGGTCTGCCTGATGAGGACTCCCAACTTTGAGAACTTATTGATACCCTATTTCTAGGGCTGCACAGCTCATGCTGTGTCAAACAATTGTCTGAATCCTTTTGACCAATGACCAAGGGACAAATTCTCATAACATTGCATGACCATTGTCCTCTTGCTCACCTACATTTAAAGATTAGTTTTCATTCCTTCTGAGAACAGAACCTTCTTATTTTTGATAATGTTACATTCATAATAGGATAATGTGGTGTCCAAGAAGTCATTTAATTATGCTTGAGGAAGACACTTAACACTGTAACACAGTTAATTGCTACACAGGAAATACATAGAACAGATTGTAAAAGCACACCTGTTAAAGAGACCTCCAGTTTCCAATAGGGCCTTCCATTCTAACCAAAGGAAGAATTCCTCGTCAACAAAAGCTCCCTTCATTAGCTCTGATGCTGGCTCTGGAGAGTTTGATCATCAGGCTAGCCATGTTGGCCCCCGCGCATGAAAAAATGTTCATATCCATTCTCTTAGGGTCTGTCAATTTATAGACACCTTGTTCTTCATCATCCAACCTCAGGCACCTTTGGCCTTCTCACTTGGCTTCAATTGGATAACAATCACTGTAACGGCTTCTTAATTCACCACTGATAAAATTAGTCAATCAGGCATGTGACCTACACAATGGCATTGAAATTCATGTTCTGCATTCCTGATTTGTTTTGTCAGTGTAGGCATATCTACCCTTTTGTGCACATCTTGAAATGATTTTTATCCATTGTTGATGACCATGCTTTTAATTTCCTCAGCTCTATGATCTGGAATTTCCTCCCTAAGTGTCTTTGAATCCTTTGTCTCCTTCAGAACTCGCCTCTCAAGCTTTTCATGTCTTTTAGTGTTTTCTTCTCATAGTTTTGGGTTGATTTTTGTTGAGCCACTCTGTAAAGTACCTTGGAATGTTTTGAACATTAAAGACACTGCTTAAATGAAAGCTGCTGTTACTATTATTAGTTTTCCATATACAGTGCAGTTATCAATGGGAAGATGTAAGCCAGGCCTGGAGCAACGTGTATTGTTAAGGTGATTGAAGAACAAAGATCAAATCAGCACAGGAACAGGCCCTTCAGCCCTGCATGCCTGCGCCAACAATGTTTTGCCCTTCCATACAAAAACCGACCTAACTACAGAATTGGTATCCCTATATTCCCTTTCTTTTCATGTATACATCCAGATACTCCTTTAGTTACCTGAGGGTGGAATTGATGTGAGGCAGCAGTGCTAAACACTGAACCACTTTGCTGCCCTATTTCATTTTATGAGGAGCAGAGCAGCTGTCCACTGAATCTGGAATGAAAGTTAAGAAAGCAAACTTTGTCAATCCTGGTCCGGCCCTTCCTGCCGCCCGCACCCCCCCACCCCCGTCCACCCCCCCATTATGTGAGAAAGCTGTAACAACTGTCATGCCAAATCTGAGTCTTCGATAATGTTACGCAAGTTCAAATTTTATTTAAGTTTTAATTTCATCTACATAAGCATTACTGACCCATTTTCAAGGTTATGTTTATAATGTCTGGGATTGTGAGCAACAGAATTCTGCTAGTGATTTTAACTGCCCATCTATTTGACATCTGCCAACCAGGCACAATTGAAATATGTGAAAATCAAAAGTCACAATTATGTGTTTTTATTAATATTTTCTCCTTTCTTTAAATGCAGGAGCTGGAATTTTCCAACCTTTTTGCAGTACTTCATTGTATACACTCCTTTTTTGCTGCTAAAGTTGCTTGCATGGATCCTCTCTACGTTGGAAGTCAGCCTGTTGTTGGGAAGACCAAGTACAGTAACTGAAAGACTTCTTTTTGCCCAGTTTGAAAGAATTGTTGCTGCTCTGCTAAAGATAAATATTTAACATAGCATAGCTGTGATGGGTTTCAATAACATGCTTCGAGCTCAGGAGAAATGTTGTCAGCTTTCATTCTTCTTCTGTCCCATCTTTTCTAAACAGTCACTTGAATGAGTTGAACTAAAACATCAACAGTTTACAGATATGGTAGCTTTTCTCTTTTTAATGCTGAAATTTTGTCATGAACTACAATCAAATATTATGGTGAGATACTTCCTGAATGAAGAATGCCACTGATGAACTTAACGTACATAAGATTTCTTATTGAAGATTTCTCTGTGAAAGCACCCCCTCAATTCAATGTGCTTCTGCTTTCCAAAGATGGAATTTTTTATGAACTTACAAGACATTTAAGTGATATGAAAATGTGCTTTATCCAAGATAGGTTTGAGGAATGTGATGATTAGAAATTATGATTCAAATGGGCACAGCAGGTCATTTTTACGTGAAATAATTTTTGTAGTGGAAATGCCCTTATTTTTACAATAAGCCCTGAGTGTTTACTTTTTCCATGTTAAGTTTCTGAACTAAATATAAATATGAATTCATGAGCAAAGCTAACACAAATTAATTCATTATGATGGGTAAAAATAACAATGATAATTCATTCATCTGTGAGCTGTTTACACATGCTGTGAAGACTGAGCTAACATTTCTCTATTATGGCCATCATTAGCTAAGTATATTGCAGTTTTAATTCCTTAAAAAAGTATGCATAAATTCTATATTTATCTGTACATTTTGAACTACAACATTCTGATAAAAGCTTCTGGTGAAATTTTAACCAGACGAGCTGGTTTTTAAAAGAAAATCATCTTAGTCATACTAATAACTAAACATCCAATACATCTTCAAAGGTCCTTCAAACAACTCATGTAAATTGTTCATTGTAAAGTTTCTACAATCATTTTTTGAAAAAATTGATGGCAGAGAAACTTCACAGAATCATAGATGTACTAACATTAAATAACATGATTCCACTATGTAAGTGGACAAATTAAAAACATTTTTGCTTGTGTTCTGTTAATCTTGTAAACGTGCAAAGATTGGTTTCACAAATTGCCCACATATGTTGCACTGTCTTCTGACATGAGTTTTACATTCGAAAATCAAAGAAGTAGACTGGAACATCACTAAGTAGTAGACCAGTACATCACAAAGTGAAATGGAATTTTCAAATTTGTCTTTTACATTTTTGCTGTTCTGCTTTTGGCTTTGGGTTTCCAAATTTTCTTAGGGACCATAATATTTTAAAAGAAAATCCTGACTGAACAATGGCACAATATTCCATGTCTTTTTAAAAAGAGTCTTTAGTGTGTGTACTTATGTATATATAAGACAAAGTAAACACAGCAAACTTAACACAAAAGCTTATTAAGAGCTGTCCTGTGAATTCAGCTCTACATTTTGCTTCCTTCCAAGAGTTCACTTATTTTGTATAATCTTGAAGGTTCATTCACTAATCCAGGCACCTAAACCAAACGTTACGCCATGGCCGTCTGCAAATTTCTTGAGTTCTCCTTAGAAATCTAGCTATTCCTCGGGCACTAAATTCATGGGAATCCTCCATTAGCTTTTGACCAACAAATTCTCCAGTTTTCTTTAAAGACCTCAAGTTGCAACTCTGGTCTTTTATTCCTTGTAATAAAAGCAAAATAATACAGTTACTGGAAATCTGCAACAAAGACACAAAGTGCTAGAGAAACTCAGCAAGTCTAAGTGCGTCTGTGGAGAAAGAAGCAGAATCAATCTTTCAAGTCCAGTATGACTTCATCAAACCCTTTCTAACGACAAGTCATCTCAGACTTGAGATAATGGGAACTGCAGATGCTGGAGAATCCAAAATAATAAAGTGTGAAGCTGAATGAACACAGCAGGCCAGGCAGCATCTCAGGAGCACAAAAGCTGACGTTTCGGGTCTAGACCCTTCATCAGAGAGGGGGATGTGGAGAGGGTTCTGAAATAAATAGGGAGAGAGGGCGAGGCAGACCGAAGATGGAAAGTGGAGAGGAGAGTATAGGTGGGGAGGGGATAGGTCAGTCCGGGGAGGGCGGACAGGTCAAGGAGGCAGGATGAGGTTGGTAGGTGGGAAATGGAGGTGCGGCTTGAGGTGGGAGGAGGGCATAGGTGAGAGGAAGAACAGGTTAGGGAGGCAGGGATCGTCTCCTCTATCCACCTTCGGTCCGTCTCCCCCTCTCTCCCCATTTATTCCAGAACACTCTCCCCAACCCCCTCTCTGATGAAGGGTCTAGGCCCAAAATGGCAGCTTTTGTGCTCCTGAGATGCTGCTTGGCCTGCTGTGTTCATCCAGCTTCACACTTTGTTATCTCAGACTTGAAATGTTTTATGTGCTTCTGTCTCCACCAATGCCACCAGACTTGCTGAAATATTCTGAGTTTCTCCAGTATTTTCTGTGTTGTCTAAGGTCCTAATCCTGGCTTTGGATGTCCATACAAGTTTTATTTTCTCCCAGTCCATTCCTAAAACATCTATATAGTTCCTCCTAATCTAACTTTACAAATTGAAAGGCATTAGACTATTTGAGGATTATTGTAGGTTTCGTCCACGAAGTGCAAGTTGGAGCAAATCATCCAGTTGATTTTCCCTCACAAAATCCAACAGATTGAGCCCTACCTACCATCCAAGTGATGAGCAATGATTTTAGTATTTTCTCAGCTTGAGATGCAAACTTAACTGGCTAACAACTCCTATAGCCGTTTTTAATCTGCTGATTTGAAGTCTTTGCCATGAAAATGCTGTATCTGCTCAGTTATGTTCCCCAAACTGAACTGCCTACTTCTAGTCAGCAGACACTAATCAAAGTATTAATCAAAGTAACCTTCTAAACAAGAGTCCACCCTGAATTGAGTGGCAACATGCTGCAGTGGTAGTGTCCCTATCTGTGAGCCGGGAGGTCTGGTTCATGTCACACTTATGTCAGAGATGTGTTGTACTGTAGTTGAACCAGTTGATTAACAACATTGTTTGGGCTCTTCGGACACTGTCTTCGTGACCCTATCTCTAGGCCAGGGACACAAGGTTCAAGTCCTATCTACTCCAAAGTTGCGACAGACCATGTCAGAA
This sequence comes from Stegostoma tigrinum, assembly GCF_030684315.1. Classification (NCBI taxonomy): domain Eukaryota; kingdom Metazoa; phylum Chordata; class Chondrichthyes; order Orectolobiformes; family Stegostomatidae; genus Stegostoma; species Stegostoma tigrinum. Next base: position 70,544,468 of record NC_081358.1, on the reverse strand, counting down.
CTGATTTATCAGAAAATAATTCCACGCTGGTTCAGTTATGGCAACATGACATGCTTTAGGTCGATTCAAGTAGAAATACAAAAATTATTTACCTTCAATATAATTCATTGATTCTGCAACCAATATAAATAATTTATATTTTAATTGAGTTTAATGACCCCATTTCTCAAAATGCCCAGCTATTACCTTGTTTTATGGAGATATCTTGGCTCTGGCAGGAAGACCAGACTTGAGCCATACATTATTTCGTTTGTTTCTTCTATCAACTCTGACCTTGTAAGATAAACACAGTTAGTTTTTAAATGCAATAAACTGCCAAGTTTATTTGAATGATATTTACTTCAGGGATGCTAATCAGTTTCTTGGTCAGTGGCCCCATTTATCTGCAGTTAAAAATTTAACCAAAAATTCTATTCCAAAACATATGATGTATAAATAGATACTTGCAACACTTTGAATTATTTGATTAAGTGATCCTCTTATTATTCTGCAATGTATAATCCTTCTCATAACTAACTTGTTTTTTTACAGAAATCGGTTGAATCATCGTCTTTTTCTGATGAAGGGTCAAGGCCCAAAACATCAGCTTTTGTGCTCCTAAGATGCTGCTTGGCCTGCTGTGTTCATCTAGCTCCACACTTTGTTATCTTGAATCATCTTTGTGCTTCCTTTAACCTAACACCATTGACCATCAAATCTTCCATGCCATATTCAGTCCTCATAGCTCAGTCAATTCTGAGGTAGTTAAAGGTCAAAACCTAAACCATACAAAGCTGAGATCAAAACTAATGTATTGTAACTGTCTCCAAATGTATCTCCACAACTGTTTTGCAAGTTGGTGACACACATGAAAGAAACATCACTGAGGAAATGGCTTACTGGTCATTGAGCTGCAGAGCTGTATTTGACCCAAATTGTTTCTTTCAGACAGCAGCTGGAATCTCTCATCTTCCCAATTCAATTTTTTTTTGTGTGCTACACATCTCAATGTTTTCACATTTGAGAATGGGTTAGACTGAGCCTCTAACCTCCCATCACATCTTTTCGCCTTCATATAATTTTTGTGGTGCCATAAAACTCACTCACTCTGCAAGTAGTTGCCATCACTTTTGTGAAAACTCTGCAACATTTTCACCACTTTCCTGCTGAATTTACTTTATCTATTATCCTTTCATTGCATGTCAGCTAATGTTCTGAACCACAGGAGGTGCATGAGATCAAGGTACTTGACATTTTATACCCAAAAGGGATTAAACTACCATGTCTGTTAGGTTTGTAGTCCAGTATTTTTATAATTTTGAAAGGGTATTAGTCTAAAATGCTCTTTGATTTTTAGAAAGTTTCACCTCCATTTTCTTTTGGGTATTTATGTTTTGCTACTTGACAGGAAAACATTCCTTTGTCAACAGTTATTTTTGTTAATATTGAATTCACAGTGCTCAGAGCATTGAATTAACCTTTTATTAGGGTTATATTGTAAAGTTTATTGCAGTTAATGGACAAGAGTTCTTCAATCAATAGATTTAGTGGAGCAGTAATGATATTGGCTTTCAGAAGACAAAATAGTTTTTGTGCTGTACTCATGATTGATCAAAACAGTAAGGAAGCTTTTAAGTGATTCTCAGACAAATGAGGCTAAATTCATTTATAATGGATAGAATTATGAAATCTTACCAGATCCTGTAAATCTCATTTTTTGTTCAGTATTGCTACATGTCAGATCTCAATATCAATGTCAGAATATCTGCAGACTGAAGAAATATTGATGATTGTAAACTGCTCCTTTGATCTGTACAGAAGATTAACGTTTGTACATTTTTACAGTGCACTATAAGCAATCAAAATTAAAACAAAGTGAGGTCAGATTGGGACACACTTGCTTAGATATTGTGGTTCATAATTTTTCAGAAAATTGAGTGTTAGGTTTGAATCTTTCAGCATACAATTATCCCCTTCAGAAAACAGAATGATCTCCTTAGTTTACATAGAAATTCAAGACTTCTCAGGTTAAGCAGGGGAAGAAGATGATATTTTTGCCAAGATAGGCAGTGAAGGCAAGTAAGTGCTAGCGAAGCCTAGCAAGTTTGACAGCACTTATGGAGAGAAACAAAGTTAACATTGAGTCCAGTATGATTCTTCATCCTCTCTCTCTGCAGAGGCTGAGTATCTCCAGCATTCTTTAATTTTATTTGAGATCACCAACGGCTGCAGTACATTGCTTTTACTTTCAGGAGAAAAGGCTGATTGGAGTTAAGGGAAAGGAGGGAACAAGAAAGGGAGAAAAGTGAGAAGAGAAAGGTCGAGGCTGCAGAAGAACTCTAGAAATAGGTGCAAAGGAAAAAGACTGGGCAGAAAGAGTGGGAATGTGGTGTGGAGGGAGGCAAGTATCGGGGGCAGTTGGATAATACTTTCATTTAGAGGGAAGATGGTTGTCAGGGTAATTTTCCTTGTACCGAAGGTACTGACAAACTCCTTTCCAGTAATACTCTGAAATGAATTCACTGGTCATACTGGAACTCCATTTTGAGGTATAAATGATGAGTTGCACCAGCCGCAATGTTCATAAGTTTTAGCAGTTTTCCTTCAGGGAATTTCCAGTAGCTGCTGGGTGGGGTTGGGTCAGATGGGCTGGGAAGAACAAGGAATCCTCTTCCTGGGGAGTTGTCGATAATTTTCTCGCCAACAAACTTGAGGGAAATAGAATGTTTCCATCATCGATCTTCTCTTCAAACTCTGACATGGACGTCAACTGCTTTCTCCACTTCAGTGTCATCCTCCTCCTTGGAAGACTGCTTCCATTTCCACAGTTCTTCTGTATCTAGTATATCACCTATTGCCTGCTCACAACATGCCTGGTTGATGTAGAAACTCTATCTATACCATTCAGGAAGGCTGGTTCTGAACCCATCCAAGCATTGGAACCATAACTTCAAGAGCCCTCTACTCTGCCCCAGCACAATCTTGGCTGAGGAATGAGTAGTATTAAACCTGTTCTGAATTCTGAGGAGGGGTGTCTCAATCCGAAACATTAACACTGATATTTCTCCACAGATGCTGCTGGACCTGCCCTTTTTCAGCAAATTCTGTTTGTTTCTGAATTACAGCATATGCAATTCTTTTGGTTTTTATTTAGTATTAAACCTGTGTTCTGCGTCAGTCAGAGTGCTATGGAATGTTGCCATGAGCCATGGTTGTAGCGAGTAGTCCTGGTCCTCCAGCAACCAGCCCTGTATGGCACATTGACTTTCAAATGCTCCAGGTATACAAATGCACTCCTGATATATATATAAAATATATTGGCAATTACCAGGGTAGTGGGCACCCCACCTGCAGGAAGTGGTAACGGTGATCACAAATTATCCAAACAGTAATGGAAAGGAACACCTCCATGTTGATAAAAATTTCACATGCATTGTGTTTGAAATGGCTGTCTTAGTGTTAATTGTATGCTGCTAACTTCTTGACTCATACTGCAAACTGATCCTGAAGGAATGCAATGAACCAGCAGTATGATTCTCTGCAGATGACCTTGGTCACTATCCTGATGCATTTGTGGTGTATGTCTGAGAGTGTCCACACCAGTTACCTATCACTACCTTGAAGATATCAACTGTGCAGAAGTTCAGTGCTGCAATGTGCTGTGCAGCTTTTGAGAGAAGGTGGCCTTCCACTACTGGCTTCAACTGCTGCTCCAGAAACCAGCTCAGTTGTGTCATATGCTGATTGAAATGGAGTCAGGGCGGAAGAACGCTCATCCTCCTGTGGACGCAACACACCCTGGCTAGCCCTGTGACAGTGATCTCTCCCTGAGCTGTGTGCTCCTTTTCCACCACCAAGGACTGATGCTGCTCCTGGGCTTATTGTCGGCCATGGTCCTCCTGCACATGTCTTCACCTTCTTAGGTAGGCGCCTGCTGCGACTGACAAGCCAGTAGTGGCAGGGCCCATTGTTTTTGGTGAAAAGAAGCAAAAGAGTTCTTAGACCTCTGGACAGTCGTCACCAAAATGCCTTACTGATGAGGCTTATAATTTATTATACAGTAAGACATTCTGGACGTAGATAACAGGGATACATCTATCTTGGGCATGCACGTTTCACCTCAGCATCTACAGTCACTGGAGGTAAACCACACTGGCTGAGTGTTGTGGCACAATACTACCCACCAACCCCCACACTCACATCAAACACTGAACCGCACACTGCATTTCATATAGACGATCATTACCCTTGCATCACAGATTAAAGACACAAACTTGTGTGGCTCGCACTGGACTCTTGGAGGTGGGGCTAATAGTAGTTTCCTTTCAGCCACCATTGGCCTTTTGTACCTGCATTGATGTTAAATTCAACATTATTGAGATGCTCAGGTTCAGTTTGTAAAAACTAATGGCATGGCAAAAATTGGCCTGACCAACATCTGACTCCTAAGCATCCTCAGTCTGAACGTATATGAAATTGTAAAAAGACTACAGCTGAAGTTTGTAAATGACTGCTTCCTGTTTTTATTTTTACAATATCGTCGTGTCCAGCAAATGTGGATCTGATACTTTCAACCATTGGACTGATACTTAGTATACCCAGCCTTGTCATTATCCCAGCCATTTTCCAGGAGTATTTTGCATCTAGAGAAGGTAAAAATATGGCTGGGAATCAGGTTACATGGGACACCATCAGCACCAGGCCCCACTACCCCCTCCCCAAACCCCATACCTCCGTCATCAGGTAACACGGACCATCCCCCAAGTACCTGAATGTCCTTCACATTGTCCTTACAGCCCACCACTTTGAACTTCACTTCCAACTGTCGTCTCTGCCCTTTGAATCCTGCCATTGCATCTTGCTGATGCCCATTATCCACGTGCTTACTTGTTTCGCAGAGATCACTGTAATAGTCACAATCAATAACCCCATCCCACACTGTACCATTCTCTCCGTTCCAAACTCCCCCCATTCAACTTGAGCTTCCCTCCTCCCCTGTTACTCTGTTTAGTTGAACTGCAATCAAAGCATCTACTTTCCCTCTCCCACGCCCTCTGCTATTGAACCCCTGCTGCCACTAAATGCTCCCCCAATACGCTCCTGGAAGATTGCTGAATGGAATTCCAGGATTGCATCCACACAAGACATCTGACCAACTTCAATAATCAGTCCCCTATACATAACCAGACCCGACCACTGTTTTTACAGCTTCCTGAATAACTGCACAATTCTGACTGCTGGTGCTGGCCCTGTAGGACTAACCACTGCACACTTCCTGGACAGTACTGGGTCAGATCTCCTGACTGGGAGCCTGCCAAGCAGATGACCAATTGAGTTGAAGCCCATGCACTATGTGGTGAGTCTGTGATTGACAGCACTGGGACTACCTGACCAAGAATAGCCCCACTTAAGTGCACTGATAACTAATGCCCATCAGTTTCTAAAATGGCTATTTGGTTGAATGAATGTGCAGTGTGTTATCTGTGCGGGCAGCTGGCACATGCTTTAGGTGTTGCTTTGTCAGTGCAGTGTTCACCAAGATGTTCCCCAGCCCTCCAAAATGTTTCAATACTGACAAGCATGACAGGCAGCCTGGCTGTGTATGGGTGCTAAATAGTGCATTAAAATGGAAATAAAAAAGATTAATGTCTCCAGCTGAGAACAGCTTTGATGTTGGAGGTGCAGTGCTGGACTAGGGTGAGCAAGGTCAGAGTCACATGACACCAGGTAATAGCCCAACAGGTCATTTTGAAATTGCAAGGTTTCAGTGTACTGCCCCTGCATCAGACAATGCTGACATCCCCTGATGAAGGAGCAGCGCTCCAAAAGCTTTAGATTTCAAATAAACCTGTTGGATTATAAGCTGGCGTTGTGTGACTTCTGCCCTTGAACAAAGCTTGGCATGGATGGTGCAAGCATGGAGGTAGATGAAAAATGAGTAAGCGTTAAAAACAAGAACCCAAGAATTGTGCTGTGAAATTTTGTTGCCTCATGTCTGATATGGAGGCCGTTCAGAGTAAGAGTTGAGTTGAATTTGTCAATTACCATCTTTGGATTCCTTGTTAAGTTTTCCAGAAACCTAGTCTAATATTCTGGTGACTCAGTTTCAAATCCCACCATGACAAATGGTGAAATTTGAATTTAATAAAATTGTGGAGTTAAAAGGTTGTCTACTAGCGACTATGTGACCACTGTTGTAAGTTATAAAGATTTGCCTGATTCATTGATATTCTTCAGGGAACAAAATCTACTGTGCTTTTTCTGGTCTGGTGATGCCAGGCCAGCAGCAATGTGGTTGACTACTGACGATCTTCTGGGCAATTAGAGATAGACAATAAAAGTTGTCCAAACAAACAACATCCATATCATTTTCTGAAGAAAGGGCTCCTCTGATGCTGCTTGGCCTGCTGTGTTCATACAGCTCTACACCTTGTTATCCATATCCTATTAACAATTTTTAAAATCTCAACCTCAATGGGGCGGCACGGTGGCTCAGTGGTTAACACTACAGCCTCACAGCACCAGGGACCCGGGTTCGATTCCCGCCTTGGGTAACTCTGTGTGTGGAGTTTGCACATTCTCCCGTGTCTGTGTGGGTTACCTCCGGGTGCTCCGGTTTCCTCCCACAGCCAAAAGATGTGCAGGTTAAGTGGATTGGCCATGCTAAAATTGCCTGTAGTGTTCAGGGGTGTATGGGTTATAGGGGGATGGGTCTGGGTGGGATGCTTCAAGGGGCGGTGTGGACTTGTTGGGCCGAAGGGCCTGTTTCCACACTGTAGAGAATCTAATCTAATCTAAAAAAAACCTGTCGAAGTCTGCTCTAAACCTTCTTGAATCTTCTTCCAGCATTACAATTGGCTTCCACATGCAAATTATTTAAAAGATAAAAAATTACCAGACCGTAGGGCTGCTATTTCATTAGATAGATGATTGCTAGTGGTTTAACTTGAGGGTCACTGCAACCTCAGGTGAGGGTAGAGGTTGAAAAGGACAGCCTTTTGTGGTAACCTCAGCCAGTGCAGGAACTGAACCCATGCTCGAAGGGTCTGAAGAAGGGTCTAGACACGAAACATCAGCTTTCCTGCTGCTTGGCCTGCTGTGTTCATCAGCTCTACAACTTGTTGTCCCGTGCTTGTTGGCATCATTTTGCATTACAAACCAGCCATGCAGGAGCTGAGCTAATTGACTCTCAAATTATTTACATTGACTCTGAACAACTGGGAACCTAGCACTATTACTTGCAATACCTCACTAGTAACAAGCTGCCATCCTGCAAATTGCCCACTTATTTTTACTATCTATTTTTGTCTGTTAACCAAATCTCAATCCATATTACAATGCATTACCACAGACATAGTGCTTCCTCACATGCAGATCTGGCTGCAGGGGATGGCCAATACAGCTGACAGACTTCCCGAAGTGTGCAGAGACATTCACCAACATTGCACTTCAATTATCTGTAGGTAGCTGCAATGCCTGTTATCTCAGTCAACTGCTTGGTGATACTGAAGACACTGCATGCAGTCCTGGCTAATCCACAGCTGCAGCACCCTGAATCTTGTATCTCTAGTTCTGTAGACATCATGCAATTTTTTCTCCTCTTCCTCCTTTTTATTAACCTTAGTAACCTCACCTGCACATCTGCCAATGTGGTGTACTGTATCCACTGTACCCGGTGTGGCTACCTCTACAGTGGGGAAACCAAGTGGAGGCTTGGGGACCGCTTTGCAGAACACCTCTGCTCTGTTCGCAATAAACAACTGCACCTCCCAGTCGCGAACCATTTTAACTCCCCCTCCCATTCCTCAGACGACATGTCCATCATGGGCCTCCTGCAGTGCCACAATGATGCCACCCGAAGGTTGCAGGAACAGCAACTCATATTCCGCTTGGGAACCCTGCAGCCCAATGGTATCAATGTGGACTTCACAAGCTTCAAAATCTCCCCTTCCCCCACTGCATCCCAAAACCAGCCCAGCTCGTCCCCTCCTCCCACTGCATCCCAAAACCAGCCCAGCTTGTCCCCGCCTCCCTAACCTGTTCTTCCTCTCATCTATCCCTTCCTCCCACCTCAAGCTGCACCTCCATTTCCTACCTACTAACCTCATCCCACCTCGTTGAACTGTCCGTCTTCCCTGGACTGACCTATCCCCTCTTGACCTCCCCACCTATACTCTCCTCTCCACCTATCTTCTTTTCTCTCCATCTTCGGTCCACCTCCCCCTCTCTCCCTATTTATTCCAGAACCCTCTTCCCCATCCCCCTCTGTGATGAAGGGTCTAGGCCCAAAACGTCAACTTTTGTGCTCCTGAGATGCTGCCTGGCCTGCTCTGTTCATCCAGCTTCACACTTTGCTTTCAAGGTTAACTCAGCTGCTGCGTTTAGGTGATCACACATTTGACATGGAAATATTGTCTGTGAAGAAAGATCAGGAATGATAAATATGTTTTCATTTGAGATCTTGACCTTTTCAATCTACTCTATGGGCTCTTATGCTCATGACTTTGGTGAAATCTTGCTCTATGGACGCTCTACATTGTGAGCTAGATCCTTCATGATTCGTGACTGGTTTTCCTGTTCCCGGTGCTGACATTTGCAAGGCATCGATAACCTTCATCTTGACATTGCTGTCCTTGTATGTGGCAATTAGTTAAATCTAACTCTCGATGGCCTTCATTACCCCTGCAATAGTGCCATACGACCTTGAAATCCATAGTTTGTATCACTGCTTCAACCCCATGTCTTTAATTGGCTTATATATGAGCCTGTGAATACTTCTGCTGAATGTGAAATAAAATTAGCAACAACACCACTACTCGCAGTAATTCTTGGCTGCCTTCCTTGTCAAAGTTTAGTTAGTAGCAGGACATGGTTCGGATGTTGGTGTTTGGAGCTATAGGAGCTTATTTGCCTCTGTTCTGCACAAAGTATTTCGCTTCGACACAGACCTGAGTGCTTGCACAACAGCATTTCTCAGATTCTGTGTTGATTCACTTGTTTGGATATTTTTCCACTGTAGGAGTGTAGCTCAAGCCCCTCCCATTTGTACCAAGAATGTTCTGAGAGATCTTATTTTGTAAACAGATCAAAAAAATGATGGTTGTGTTCCCCCATCATTGTACATGGCCTTTTCCCTTCCTCTGGTGTCTTCATAGAATAGAATCATAGAATCCCTACAGTGTGGAAACAGGCCCTTTGGCCCAACAAGTCCACACCGAACCTCTGAGCATCCCACCCAGACGCATCCCCCTGTAATCCGCCTAATCTACACCTCCCTGAACACTACAGGCAATTTAGCATGGCCAATCCACCTAATCTGCACATCTTTGGACTGTGGGAGGAAACCCATGCAGACACAGGGAGAACGTGCAAACTCCCTCAGAGGGTCACCTGAGGCTGGAATTGAACCTGGGTCCCTGGCATTGTGAGGCACCAGTGCTAATCACTGTGCCACTCCACAACCACTGTGCCTCTGTTCTAAAAACTCATTCAGAATACAGCCTTCTCTAACTGGGAAAACATTTATTTTCTGTCCCTAGCTGCCCTTAAGAAGGTGATAGTGAACTGTCTCTTCTTGAATCATTGCTCTCCATATTTAAAAGGGAGACGGAAAATGCTGTTAGGGAGGGCATTCCAGGATTTTGACACAATGACATTGAAACACTGGTAGTTCTGTAATTTGGGATAGAGTGGCTTGGAAAGGAACTAGCAGATGGTGATGTTCCCAAGTATCTGCTGTCCCTGTTATTCTAAGCAGTAGTGATCATGTGATTGGAAGTTGCTATCTAACCATCTTTGGTGAGTTTCTGCAGTGCATCTTATAGATGCTACAGACTGCTGTTACTGCATGTTGGAGGTGGAGTGACTGAATACCTGTGGATATAATAAATAGGTTGCTTGATCCTCAATGATGTCAAGCTTCTTGCGTATTATTTTTCTTCAATCGCACACCATGACTTTCACCATCTGTGTTAAAATGTCCATTCTTTTCCTCACTGTACTTTCATACAGATTCCCATGCCCACTTCTCTCTTCCACTGCTTATTCACATGCCAACTCACTCTCCACAGTACACAGCCTACCTCATTGTGTTTCCAATGATTGATGCAGAGTTTCTACCCTTCTTTTTCCTGTAGGCCCTATTGCCTTGATTTACCTCCCTGCATACACATTTCCTCCCCGCATTCCCCCGTTTTGCCCTACCCACATTTCTGGGAACTTTTTCTGTTGAGCTTTCTTTTCAGTATGGCTCCTTTTCCATTTCAAATCCCTTTTCAGTTGAGCCCTGGCTATCTGCTTTAATCATATTTGCTAATGCCCCATCTCCATTGGGAAGGTTAGTGGGCCCAAGCTTCATCCTTTACACTGTAAATGTTTGCCTGCAACAAGCAAGATTGCTCATGACTGAGACTTCTCATGCCTTGATTGACATGGAGAGCATCGAGCATTTGCGGAAAGAAAAGGCTTGATTATAACAGATCCAAGTATGGAAGAAGTTGTAGAGAGCTTTCAGGAAGAAGTCTACTTGACTGCATGTGGATATTCAGTTTGGCACACTGTTTCCAGTTATTGATAACAAAATTTTGCCCACGAGCATAATTCCAGTGGGCTGTGTCATAAATGAGTATTCAGGCCATACTAATTAATGCCAAAGAAATTTCCAAACGTGAAGTTCTGGAAAGCTGACCTGGCTGAAATTTTCTGAGACTTTAAGAATTTCTTAAGAATTTTCTACGACCTGGACTTGTATTGTTCTATGTTCTATATTTAATCCACAGCTACAAATTTTTGCTTCTGCAGAAGTTCCCAGGAATAATCTGCCTGATATCTTTGAGGAGCAGCACATTGATGAGAAATAAGAGGGGCCTGAAGGTAGATTCTTATGAGTAACCTGAAGTAACATTGCAAGGGTGGGAAGAGAAATCTTTTTACATTTGTATCTGACTCTATATAGATCCGTAAGGATTGATCAAGGTCAGTGTGGTCTCACCTACCCAGATCGGATACTGAGTGGACTTGACTGGGCAGATGTCGAAACAATGTTTCCTCTTCTGGGAGAATCTAGAAATGGTCATCGTAGTTTAAAAGTACAGGGTCAGCAATGTAGATTGTACAGCGGTTTGCATGGTTGGTGTTCCAGGTGTTGTTTTGATGAGAGGAATGATGACAGTATATTTGAAGGAGAGAGGAGCAGTTGTTGAGAATGGAAAACATTTGTGTTAACTAACAAAGAAACCAGGAAGAGAAGTTAGATGTCCGTAGTTTAGTGGGAATAGAACTGAGGGTGCAGGAATTGGGCAACTGTTCATTCTAATCACACAGCAATTCACACAGAAGACAATTCACACTGTTCTTTGTTGTTAATATTTTCCTTTATTTCACTTTTGTCCCTTTGTAGAATGTTGACTTTTATCTCAGCAGCTGCCAGGCATATTCACAATTCCAAATAAGTTTGGACTGTAATTTAAATGATATCATATAATATTACACTGCAAATACTCCTACTGGCACAATGTGTCATGACCATTCTGACCTTCTACTTTTCTCAGTATTGTAGAAAAACTCATTTAAATATGCTGTCTTTCATGGCTTCACTGTATCTCTCAACATGCTTTACAACCAAGGAAGTACTTTCAAAGCATTGGTCACTATTAACATACCTGCCATTGCTTGGAATTGTCCTAAACTTCTTTGTAAACCATCAGATTAAAAGCCCAACGATTGCCGGGGTTTAATACCTTAAAACTGGCACGTCCAACAGTTTGGTACTCCCTTAATACTGAACAGAAATGTAAAGTTATTACAGATAATAGATAAGGAGCTTTTGTTCGTTTATGTTGATTGAAACGGTATTTGCACTGTATGTGTAATTATGGAAATCTCACATTTAACTAGGATGAGAAATGAGAAGAGTGTTTGTTTTCATAGATGTGGGCGTTAGTGGCAAGGCATTTGTTACCCATCCCTAATTACCC